>NC_081820.1:1341250-2677500 GCF_030704535.1 Vitis vinifera | reverse complement strand
TTTTTTTTTTAAAAAAAAAAGGAAAACCAAGTCATCAAATATATACATCCCATTTCTTAATTTGAGATTATTATCCCATGAAAAGGGAATACACAAAAAGAGACTTATCTCTTGTCCTATTCTATCTCACCCTACATCTGTAACCAAACATGACCTAAAAATTTAATAAATAAGAGCCTTAATTCAAAATTCAAACCCTAGATCAAACACAACCCTAAAAAATTCAAGTGGCAAACAACAGTTCCTCCATTTAAGCTAAAATCCCATGTTGAAACCCTAGATTCAAGTCAGCTCCTAAGATTTTGCCCACAATCAAAACCCTAAAAAGTAAGAAATCAGAACATTAATTTGAACCCATAAATCCAATTTCAAGAAAAATCCAAATTTGCAAAGTACATAAAAAATAACAAACCATCAACCTTGTTGCTGTCTTTCATCTGTAGCATCTGTTTGAGTGCAGCTAGAAGCTCCTCCTTTAACATCTCCATGGTTGATGTTAGCCAGTGTGTTCATATCGCCTCTTCTACTTACCATTCTCTTTTTCATTCCTTCAACCTGGTTTAGCATTTCTTCTACTTTAGCCAATTCATTCATTGGGCTTCCTGCAGTTACCAATTTGTCTTTCGTCGCTTCTAAGTCAGCCGCAATGCCTTCCAGTTGTTCCATCATGCCTTCAAAGCTTTCTGCATCTAATCTCTGATTCCCCGCCTCAGCCTCTGTCATGGCCTCAGTATTGGTAGGTTGTCCAGTGCTAACACCCTCTGGGCTACTGGGCTGCTGGATGAGTTCCTGATCAGGAGTGACATCCTCAGTACCTTTTGCAAACAGACACTCTGAGCTATTACAGCGCAGGCGAGGGCGTTTCAGACCAGGAATGACTATCTTGTCATAGGCTGCTAATTTCTCCTCATAAGTGTCATAGGGATCGATATACCTCGCTTTCAAATGTGCCGTCCAATCCCTCCAACAGTGGCCTAGCCTTTCAAGGATCCATGTTCTGCCTTTATTTGCATTGAATTCAAACCTCTCCTGCAGAACCCAAAAACCAGCCCATATAAGAGAACACAGTTCAAGAATCACAAAGACCATTAAAAACACTCAAAACGCATTATATTACATTATTTTACCATATTATTATTCTTGTTGTCCCCCCTTTTTTTTTTCTTAATATTATTGTTATAATTGAAGTGTGAGTAATTCATACCCCTATGACCTTCAACATATCTTCCTTCTTTTGATCTGGCACCATTTTCCAATGAATGTAGGAGATGGGTGCAAACTTCCCATTGCGTGAGATGTCCCCTATTGATCGAGCCAGTATCCTTCCATTTGCTCCAATGGGCTGCCCAAGTTCATTAAACTCCACAGGTAAGCGCTTCCGCACACAGAATTGGTAGAACAATTGGCAGTCACAGTTTGCACATCCAGCTATTTAAAACAAAATTTAACAACAATTTCAACATACTAACCACATTATATGTATTAAACAGTACTAAAAAAGGTTAAATTTCTATTTGCAATATGAAAGTGCTAGTCACCTGCAGTACCGCAATCTATGCCATTATGCGGTTGGGGTGGATCTTCTTGTTCAGGGGATGACTGTACAGAAGATGTTCCTATTTCAGACATGATTCCAAGAATTGACTTCAACTGCATGATACCAAAAGATGGTTTGTATTAAAGGAGTGAAAGAGGAGATGGATTGGGAACGTTTTTTAACTAGAGCTAGTAAAAGTAAATTCATTGATTCATAAAACAAATAATCAAGTAACAATAACAGATGCATTCATGGAAAATGGATGAAAAATTATAGATATTATATACTTATGTGTAAGTCATAATGTTTTCCCAATGCATAATAGGATTTTGGATCTGAAGAAGAATTGTTTTTCGAGTCTCTCTTTTTCATAGCATATCTCTTACTTCAACAAGTGATCTTCCACTTATGCTTACACTAACCGAATTTAAGCCACTAACCACAACCTTATTCATCAAATTCAATCAATATCTAACTTCACCTACATAAAACACATACATGTGAATTTTTTTTTCTTTTTGGATAGGTAAGGATCAATTGTATTTAAAGCACTTACCAAAAGGGTGCACAAAGGTATACATGGTGTATACAAGGCACCAAACACAGAGGGAAGAACAAAAAAAACACTTGCCATAGATTTCAACCAATCAATAAAGTCAAACAATGACAAGGAGCTATCTCTTGGGAGCACACCCTAACCCATTCCAAAAAATTGAATATAAAATATTGTTTAATTGTTTGATCCACATTTTCAGTGTTTTTCAAAGCTATCATATTTCTCTCTTTCCATACAGTAAAAAATAAACACAAACGATCTATTCTCCATACTTTCTTCCTCTTTTTCCCTACAAAGGATCTGTACCAGCTTAAAAGGACATCTCTAACTGAGGACAGCATCACACACTGAACACCAAACAGAGCAGAAATTAATAGCTAGAGTGTGACTTCTTCAGAACAATGAAGAAGGATACAATCTGCCATTTCTTCCTCTCTTTTACACAAATAACACCAGCTCAACAACATCTAGTCCATCCTTTTAAATTGATCCCAAGTCAGAATTCTACCCCATGATGCTTCCCAAGCAAACAAGCTAACCTTCACAAGGACACAAGGTTCCATAAAATGCTAGATGGAAACATCTCCCTTCTACCATTTGTTAAGAAGTAAAAGGATTAAATTGTAAAGCTGCCACTCTTTGATTTTCACCAAACTATGGTATCCTCTACATCCCGTCTAATCGTCTGCCCTTGCAATATCCTAAAAAACGCATCTACCAATCCCAGCTCCTAGTCGTTATCCTGTCTTGTGAACTGGGGATCCCAACTTCCTCCCTCCCCACTTCGTTCCCACCGTTCCTCTACCAAGGCATCTTTAGTAGAGGTTATAGAGACCGACTCAAGAAAGGGCTCTTCTAGGGAATCATTGTCACATCATCTATCCTTCCAAAATTTTATCTTCATACCATATCCCACCCTAAACCCAATCCTTTTATTATACTCCTCCCACCCACTCCTAATAGCCTTCTATAGTCCCACTCCATATCCTTCCCGCGATGTTCTTGAACACCATTCCCCTCTTTCTCCCCCCATACTTCCCTATGATCATATGCACGTGAAATTAAAATTACATGCATCTTTATTACAATATGATATCATTATAAACATCATTGACATACCAGAAGAAACGATCATGAATATGGTATTTTCGTATTAAAATTAAATAATCACAGACATGACCAAAACAACTCACCAACTACCAGAAATAAGTAATATAGTACTATGGCGATCTCTCTGCAGGAATGGATTTTTTGGTCAGTTAGATTAGAAATGTAAACGGTAAGATAGTAAAATGCCGGTCATTGTTATGCATGAATACTACACTGAAAGTACCCCTGTCTAAATTATGTTGGCAATCACTTAATGCCTTGGGCAAAATTTGTCTATCTCTTTTACCAAAAGAAAAAAAATACAACAAACCCTTCAACCCTTCATTAACAGGAAGTGGCTGACAAAAATATCATTCCTGGCTCAGAGAAATAACCCAAATTCTTTAACCGGACAAGAATTTATAGATTCTCCACATAAAGAGAGAGAACCGGCTAATCACAGCTAAAAACACTTAAGATCCAAAGGCATTTGATGCATTTTTCTATACACATTAGACTAAATATATTAAAAAAAAAAAACCCTAATAAACTGAGTAGCAAAGGAAATTAAAGTCACATTCAAATACAACCCTAAAAAATGTTTTTTTTTATTTATTTTTTTTTTACTTTTAAATTTTTGGAGGAAGAAAAAGAAAACCAACATTATATCAGTTAGTAGGTTTGAAATGATTGTTCAAAACCAAACCCTAAAAATACCATATTCACATGTCAGTTCCTCTGCTTACTCGTGAATCAAAACCCTAGGCTATAAGAAATCAGGTCCTAACATTACAAAGAGGTGATCTTACTCTCAGACAGAAATGAACAAACCGCAACTCAATTGAAATTTAAACCCAAATCCCAAATCAAAAAGCTAAACATATGCAGCTCTCCAGCATGCTCATGAATCAAAACCCCGGGTACAATAAATCGGTCCTTACTCCATTTGTCAATTTGCATGAAAGATTAAACCCAAACCCTAAAATCAAAAACCCACATCTATATTAAGTTCCTGAGTTTGCCTGTAAACAGAAACCCCCCCAAATTCAATAAATGTGATCACCAGTTGAAACCCATATCCCCAATTTCATAAATCCCAATAATTTCTTTACTTTATTTATTTATTTATTTAAAAGGTTATTGAAAAAGAGTTAATTGGATTCACAATTATCGTTCAAGAAAAAATAGACCCAAAAAAAAGGCTCCCACCATACCTGAGAGCAAGAAGGGAGAGAGATGATTTTGAGACTGAATTTTTGAATGAATATTTCTTTAAATTTCCTTGTTTTCATTTATATATAATCTAAAAATGAAAATGGAAAATTTAATTTTCTTTTATATATTTATTATTTAATTCCCTTTTTTCATTGTTATATATGCTTTGAAAATGGAAAATCTTTTAACCTAAAAAATATGTTTGATAAAATTTAGGTAAAAAAATATCTTTCTAAAAATATGTTTTTAGGACACATTTTGGGTATTTTAAGTGGCTTTTTTTTATTAAATATTTCCAATATTAATTAAAAATATAGAATGTTTTGGTACACTATCTTCTTTGAGAATAAAAGTTTAAAAAAAAAATTGTTTTTTTGGCATTTGAGTTTTCAAGTATAATTTAATTCCTTAAAATAATTAAAAACTATTTTTACAAATGATGGAAAAATCTATTGGTGGATAATCACTTTTGACAATAATTATAAAAGAAATTAATCTTTCTCGTATTTTGTTTTAACACTAATGCAAAATTAGATAAAATTAATTTTGAATTAATAATTTTGAAGTGAATTTTCTTAAATACCTTCAAATATAATAGCTATTAATTTCAATTTTTATTTTAGAAAGATATTAATATGACTATTTGTGATTTTTGCAATGAAATACAAAATGTGATGACTTCAAACTTGGGTATAGATGTTTGTCTTTACATTTCAACGGTTATATATATATATTTTAACATTATTTCTTTACTTAATAAACTATTTATTGATTTTAATAAGTTAGGTTAAAGTGGTGCATTTTAATAATTTTAGGGAGCAAAGTGCTAAGTTTCGAATTTGAATTAGCAAAATGTAAAACATATCAAAGATTGGACGGAAAAAATGTATTTAACCCGAAAGAAAGATTATTAAAAAAATTTAAATCAATGAATTATTTTTCAAAATTATTTCAAACTCATTTCACTTAATATATAATTTAAAAATGACTAAGTTTTAACTAATTTTCATTATATTTTATTTTTTATTTTTATTTTTGCTATTCCTAGAATTTTAACTTGAATTATTTAGTTTTATTTCCTGGGAAAGTAGATATCATGACCTGTGAATTGCACCAAAACCTTATTTGACATTTTGGGAGAAAAATATCTTGATTATTTTACAATCAATAAAATAAATAAATTAAATTAAATAAGCATAGATGCTATTTTCACAAAACCCTCACATTCCATTCATCCACTTAGTCCAATTATTAAAGTCTTAATAAGGTGATGTTTGATTCCCGAAAAATATTAAGAAAAAAAAAAATTTGTTAAGAAAAATAGTTTTTTATTTTTATTTTTATATTTGATTTTATTATACAAAATATAAAAAAATAATAAATAAATAAATAAATCAGATATAATTAAATTTAATTAAACCTGAACTAAGGAAAGGCATGTCAAAACGGATACGATGATGTATATGGCTCGAGTGACGGTTGGGTCGGGTAGTTGATGTAAATGAGTCCAAGGTACGAGTTGTCATCCATCGCCTCTCCCTCAGCCTTAAACTAACGGATGGTCAATGTCGAATGGTGATGGTCTCACGGCTGACCGTTTTAAGATATAGATGATCCTCTCCCACAGCATGCAAACCATCACCAGCAATTCGAGGAATGTCTTCCCAATCACCTAAAATAGCCTTGGCAGCGATATGCTTCAAGGCAGTGATCTGTAGCAGAAAAAGAAACATGAGACATCTGTAATTTTTTTAAGTTCAATCCTAATTTCAAAATGGTTGTGTCAAACTTGTAGTTACCAATTTGTCTTTGTCTTTCCTCGCTTCCAAGTCAGGGTCAGGGTCATAGGGATTGAAATGCGCCGCTTTCAAGCGTGCCCAACAACACAGGCTTAGTCTTTCAAGGATCTATGTTCTGCCTTTATCTACATTGAACTCAAACCTCTCCTGCATGACACAAAAAACCATTCAAAATACTTTGACATATAAAACAGAAGGAAACGTCCTGTTCAAAGTGCAGAAACTCCATTGAATACAACCCCCCTCTGCAAACACAATTACATTCACACAAACAGATACCATTCAAGAATTCCCAATTTCCAATCGAACCCACTAACACATCCTTGAGTGTGTTTGGCAGGGTTTCTATTTGAAGTGAGTGATTTTTCAACTTTTTAAAATGTTTTCTAAATTTTGCCGATCAATTCTGAAAATAAAGTGGTCTGGCTATGTCTATAAATTCCACAAATTTAGTTCATCATCTGCATTCTGCAGTGGGCTTCTGAAGTAAACTGAGCTAATAGCTTCAAAAGTTGTTTCAGGTATTGTAACAAAGGATTAAAAATTAGTGTATATAATATATATATATATAGAGAGAGAGAGAGAGTAACATTCCCACCACCAAAGCTCAGTATGTAGACTTATGTACCATAGTGTGATGGGGACCCAGATAAGGGAAGAAACATGTGGTTGAGAGGAAGGTACATAGAAGAATATCTTGTGGTCTGGCTTTTGGGACTGGTAAAGAGAGGACCATAATCTCCATTAAAAGGAGAACCCTCATGAACTCTAAATCACAATACATCATTTTATTGCATTCATTCATTCATTCATTCAGAACCCACTTCTTTCTTTCCATCCAACATATTGTTTCATTTTAGGCCCTCTCATCACCTACATTAATTGTACCTTGTCATGCCTTATCATCCAAGTAATTCCTCTGCTACCTTTCCTTTCCATGCCCTCTTTGTCCTTTCTCTTTCATAATCCTCACTCCGTCAACTTCAGTTCTTTTCTACCAGGTATTTCTGTGACTTCCTATCTACATCCTTCCATGTGCCCTCATCTCCCCCCATTATAACCCCTCTCAGCATTTTGTGAACCCTCTGTCCCTTCCCTTTTATAATCATCTCTGGCAACTTCAGTCCTTCTCTACCAGATATTTCTCTGATATCCTATCTACATCCTTCCATGCCTTCCATGTTCCCTCCCTCCCTCCCTCCCTCTCTCTCTCTCCCTCTCCCTCTCATTTGTTTCTTCCCTTTGTTTTCTTCTTGTTTCATTCTGTCATGGAACCTCAACAAGAACAAAAAAACCTTATGCACAGTAAAGAAAACCATAAAATTCAGAAAATACACAAGAAATCCAAGAATCCTATCACACATTATATTACATTATTATAGTTTAACTAATCCATACCTCTATGGCTTTCAACATCTCTTCCTTCTTCTGATTTGGCACCATTTTCCACTCAATGTTGGAGATGGGGGCAAACTTCCCAATTGCATGAAATGTCCCCAATTGATCGAGCCAGTATCCTTGCATTTGCTCCAATGGGCTGCCCAAGTTCATTAAATTCCACAGGTAAGCACTTCCCCACACAGGACCGGTGGAAAAATTGGCAGTCACTTCTAGTACATCCAACTATTTAAAACAAAATTTAACAACAATTCTCAACATACTAACAACATTATATATATTAAACAATATGAAATAAAGGTAAATTTCTATTTGCTAGATGAAAGTGTCATCACCTGCAGTACAGCAATCTATGCCATTATGTGGTTGGGATGGACCTAATTGTTGAGGGGATGGCTGCTATTGGCAGGGTGCAGAAGATGTTCCTATTTCAGACATGATTCCAAGAATTGACCTCAACTGCATGACACCAACAGATGATGAGTATTGAAGGAGTGGAAGAGGAGATAGATCTGGGAGTGTTTTTTAACAAGAGTTGAACCGAGGAATGCAACTAGAAAAAGTAAATTCATTGATTCAGAACTGAAACAATGAAGCAACAATTACCGATGCATGGACAATGGATGCAAAATTGTACATATATATATATACACATGCGCACACACACACACACAAAAGTTATGATGTTAATTCCCGAGGCATAATAGGATTTTGACACTACAAGAAAAGACATGAATTCGAAGAAGAATTGTTTATCTAGTCTCTCTTTTTCATGGTATATCTCCAATATAAACTAGTGATCTCATACTTACGCTTATACCAACCAAATTCAAGCCGCTAACCATAACCAGCACACCAAAGTACACAAGATGTATACAATAATGCTAAAGGGCTCTCCCAAAAAAAAGAGGACACAAAACAACTCCTCTTCCTTAATGATAACCCAACCAACCAACAAAATCAAATAACAACATAACACCTCCATCTAGTAGCAAAGCCAAGAAATAAGTTGACAAAGGGTAAGATATAGGAATCTAATTGAGGAGGGCAATAGAAGAGATAAAACGGTCATATAACTTGGTGGTAATCATGAATCTAAAGCTGATCACTTGAGGAATGAATCACACCCCCATCTTATCAAAGAATAAAAAATAAAAAATTCCAAATTTCGTTGGGCTACATCTATGAACAATTTCTCACCCATGAGAACAAATTACTAAGAAACTCAATCATAAAGTTCAATTTCACCCACTAACAATTTAATCACAATACAAACTTCACTGCCATAATACATATTCATTTGATATTAAAATTACATGCATCTTTATTACAATATGATATCATTATAAACATCATTGACATACCAGAAGCAACAACCTTTTTTTTTTTTTATATCAAATACTAGAAGAAACAATCATCAATATGGTATTTTTGTGTTAAAATTAAACAATCACGGACATGGCTAAAAGGACTCAACAATGACTAGAAATAAGTAATATAGTACTATGGTAATCTCCCTGCAAGTTAGAAATATAAACAGCAAGAAAATAAGGGTATGTTTCGTAGTTGTTTTCAAAAATAAAAAAAGAAAACAGAAAAACATGTTTGAGAATCAAAACATAGAAAACAGTTTTCTGTTATTAAAAACATAACATAAACTGTTTTCTGATGGTTGTTTAAAAAATAATCATATAAATATAGGGAATGATCGAAAATAATATAAAAGTTATTTTTAAAAAATTATTTAAAAATATAAAAAAAAACAAGTTAAAAACACTCCAAATTCCTACAAAATATCGGAGAATAGTTTTAAAAAACAATCATCAAAAACTGTTTTTGAAACCACTTCCCAAATAAAACCTAAAATGTTGCTCACTATTACATAAGAATACTATGCTAAAAACACCTCTCTAAATTATGTTGGCAATGGTTTAACACCTACATTAATATCAAAAGGCATTCAATGCATTTTTCTACACACATTGGATTGAATAAATAAAAAACCTAATAAACTGAGCAGCATAGGAAATTAAAATCCCTTTCAAATAAACCCTAAAAAAAAGGGGGAAAAAAAAGATATCATTTTTATTTAAATTTTTGGAGAAAGAAAGAAAAAAAAAAACAACATTACATCAGTCGGGAGGTTTGAAATAATCGCTTAAAACCCTAAAAATACTAAATTTGCATCCAGTTCCTCTGTTTACTCATGAATCAAAACCCTAGGCAATAAGAAATCAGGTCCTCAATAAAACAAAAGCCTAAAATTACAATGAGGGGACTTTACTCTCAGAAAAAAATGAATGAACGACAACTCCTAAAATTTCAAATTTATACCCAATCCCAAATCAAAAGCCTAAACATATGCAGCTCTCCAGCTTGCCCATGTCAATTTGCATGAAAGATTATACCCAAACCCTCAATTTGTATGAAAAAATAAAAAATAAAAATTGAAAAGGGAACAAACTAGGTTATTGAAAAGGAGTTCATCGTAGCCATTCTAGGTTTCAGAGAAAAAAAGAGAAAAAAGAAAAATTCTTCCGCCATACCTGAGAGTAAGAAGAAAGAGTGTTTTTGTGCGGGTGGTTTGTCTACTTTCCTCGTCTTCATCTCATTTATATACGCTTCCGTCCTAGGATTGTTTTTATTTACTTAGGATACCATTTCTCTGTCTCTCTCTTTTTCTTTTTTATTTTATTTTCTTGATTTCTTTCTTGATAACACTTTAAAAACTTGTTTAAATAATGTTTATCTTAAAAAAATTAATTGAATTAAAATAAAATAAAAGTGAAATGTTAAGGGTTCGTTTTAAAAAACGTATTTAATAATTATAAATTTTTTTATATTTTTAAAAATAGAAAATAATGTGCTTTTCAAATAATATATTTTTATTATTTTTATTTATTTATTATCTTTTTAATAATTATACAAACATATAAAATAATTATAAATAAACATTATATATATAAATTATTTCTTAAAGCATATTTAAAATATTAAATAAATATTAAAAATATTTTAGGTTTTTAAATAGATTTTTGTATTACAAAATATCAAAAAAATTATACTTAAAAATCGTTTTTCAAAACTATTTTAAAAAATAATTATCAAGTATAATTAATAAATCTAATGTATTAAGTTTTATTTGATTTACATGTGAAAAATAAATTAGTCAAGTATTTTGAAACAAATTTTAATCTATAATTTTTTATGTTATTAAATGTTATAACTTTCTAATATTAATTAAATCGGTTTTTAAATTTTAAATTATTTAAAAAAATGAATCAATTTATTTGAAATTTATTAACTTAATAAAAATTTGTTGAGATATTAAAGAAATTAAAAGAAAAAAATAAAATTTTCGATAAAAGAAGAAATATGTCATCTTTATTTTTATTTTTTATTTTTTTCTTTTATTTTTAAAAATGAATGAAAATAACTTCTAATTATTATTTTAAAAATATTATTTATTCTATTTTATTTTTGAAAATTGGAAAAAATAAATAATCTAAAAAGAAATTTTGTTTTTATTTATAATTTAAAAGATGAAATGTTCAAATTAAGATTTATGATAAAAAAAATAAAATCTTAAATAAAATTAAAAATAATTTGAATTTTATTTAATTTTAACTTTTTTGCTACCAAATCTTATTTAGGGTTTAATCACATTTATTATATCTTACTCAGATTGGAAGTAAAAGTACAGAAGTTTCCAGAATTTTTGTCCACGTGCACATCCCCCTGCTGACAAAATCTAGCACTACATTTTCCCGCCAAAAAAACTCCCCATCTGAACCAATCACATCTCTCCATGTGTACACTCACTTCAAAATTACCAAAAACTCCATCTCTCTCTTCCAACTTGCAAGAAGTTAGGGTTTATCATAGCCAACAAAACCTCCACTGTCATTCAGTGATGGACTCTCTCAGCTCCCCTGTGATCTCACCCAGTGGATCAGAACCCTCCGATCGGGCAATGTCGACCGAAAAGCTGCTCCGGAAGTCTCCGAGGCTGTGTAACGTTAACGTCACCCCTGGTGACTGTGGGGGCGAGAGACAGGCCAGTAAGAAGCTGAAGATTGCGGGTTCGGCAATGCAGAATAAGGGGAAGGGGAAAGGGAAAGCGGTGTCATTTTTGGTGGGAGATCCGGTGCCCGACGAGGAGGCTCGGCAGAGGTGGCCCTGGAGATATGAGGAGAAGGTGCGGTCTTTTTTTTCTCTCCTTTTTTTTTTTTTTTGGGCTTTTATGGGTTTGTTTGATCGGAGAGAGAATGTGGGAAAAGGATGGGAAAGAAAAGGATAAATTTGAATTGTGAAAAATGTAGCGTTAAAGAGAAGATCTCTTTAGTGTTTGTTTGGTTAGGGGGAAAACGTGGGGAAAGGTAGGATTTTGAGAAATGTGAATTATTTACTTATTTCTGTGGGGTCTGTTTGGTTGGCGAGGAAGTGTGGTAAAAACGAAAGAACAGCGAAGGAAAATTTGAATTTTAGAAATGTGCGTGTGCGTGTGTTTTTTTCCTTTTTAAATTCTTGTACGGCCTGTTTGGTTGTTGAGAAAATGTACG
This sequence comes from Vitis vinifera, assembly GCF_030704535.1. NCBI lineage: Eukaryota > Viridiplantae > Streptophyta > Magnoliopsida > Vitales > Vitaceae > Vitis > Vitis vinifera. Next base: position 2,665,344 of record NC_081820.1, on the reverse strand, counting down.
AAAAGAAAAAGGCAAATTTGAATACTTAAAAACATGTTTTTATAATTCTTAGGGCCTGTTTGGTTGGTGAGAGGATGTGCGAAAAGAGAAGGAGAGGAAAATTTGAATGTTGGGAAACATGGATTTTTTTTTTTAATTTAAATATTAACTTTTTAATTTTAATTTTAATTTTTTATTTATTGAGGCAAAAAGGGAAGGGAAGGAGAATTTGAATTTTAAGAAATGTGACCTATGTGTGTGTGTGTCTATATATATATATAGAAAATGTGATTTTACCTTTTTTTTTTTTTTTAATTTCCCTTTTGAAGATTTATTTCTTTGGGTTTGCCTGGTGAGAGATAAGGGAAGGAAGCTTTGGGGACGTTTAGAAACCTTTCTTGAAAATAGTTTAGACTAGAAAATAATTTTATGACTTAAAAAATATGATTAATAAATTTTGGAGATTTTTTTCTGAAAACATACTAATTTTTGAGAATAAATAGTGTTTTCAGATTGATTTTTTAGAGTGTTTTGGTTTGGAAAGTAGACAACTAACTTTTGCTTTGTCCATTAGTGCACAGAACATTTAAGGAGGATAGGAAACAAAAAAAAAAAAAAAAGACCAGTTTTCCTTTTTAAGTTTTCAAATAAAATTTTATTCTTGAAAACAATAGAGAATGCATTTTAAGAATTGTTCTTAAAAACTGATATTTTAGAGCTGTTTTTGAAAACGTGGCCAAACAGGAGTTTTGAGAAATGTGAAAAATGTTTTCTTTTCCTTTGTTCTCTTTTTGAATTTTTAAGTTTTCGGATGAAATGTGAAAAATGTTTTCTTTTCCCTTGTTTTCTTTTTGAATTTTTGAGTTTTAGGATTTTGAGTAATGAGAAAAAGCAACTCAATTATTTAATTTCCTTTTTGTTATGTTTAGTCGCCGAGGCAATGTGGGAAAAGAAAAGAAAATTTTGAGTTTCCTTGAAATGGGTAAATAAATGCTCTTTTCCATGTCCTTGGTCTATGTAATGACCTGCTAAACTTTCTCTCCTATATGATGTGGGATATCACAATTATGTTGTCATACAAGCACAATGTCCTCGTTGTGTCCTACAGGATTAGAGGGTCAAATAGATAGACAAGCCTCATGGGGTCAAACAAACCCTCACACTGAGGTTGGGATAAACTCTGATACTATTTGTAACAACCCGCTCCAACTATGTCCGCTTTGGGCCAAATGGGTCCCTCATGACTTTAAAACACGTCATATGGTTAAGAAGAAACCATATTTATTTAGTGCTAGAAACTTTCTCCCCTATTCGATTTGGGATATATCAACTTAATTTAGTTTCATTCTTCATTTTTCAGCAATTGAACCAAGTTTCTTAATTCCTTTTTGCAGTGTTTGGTCATCGAGACAATGTTGGAAAACATAGAAAAGAAGAGAATAAAGAAGGAAAATTTGAGTTTTGGGTCACTATGAAATGGGGAAAGCAAATGCATTTTTTTTTTCCAAATGGTTAATTTATTTGTCTAGTTTTCTCCACTTTATATTTTCCATATTTTGTTTTCCTATTTGGTTGAGGAGAAAATTGGAGTAAAAAGAGAAAGGAAAGTGAATTTTGAGTGGGGTTCCCAAGAAACAAGAAACAGAATATGTTTATTTTTATCTTCTTTTTCTCCATTTTCTCATTTATTGAATTGCTCAGTTTCTCTTTTGCATTGTTTGATTAATGAGACAAGATAGAGAAAAAAGAGGAAAGAACCTTTTAAGTTTAGGTTTAAGAGAAATGAGAAAAGGAAAATATTTTCTGGTTAAATTATTTTTCTCAATTTCATCATTTATTGAGTTTTCTCCATTTCTTTTTAGGCGTTTTAAGTTGCTGAAACAATGTGGGAAAATTAGAGGAAAAGAAATGAGCAAAGATTTTTTTTTTTTTTTTAAATTTCTCTTCTTATTTATTATTCATCATTTATTTTTTTCTCAATATTTTTATTTTTTTATGTATAGTAATCCAACTGTTTCATTTATCTTTCTCCATTTTCTCAGCAACCAAATTGGGGTTTTGTTGAGTTGCTCAATTTATTTTATCACATTTGTCAATTTCAATCTGTTAATAATATTATTATTTACCTATAAAAAAGGTAGGAACTTGGTATAAGATGACACTTTTATGGTTGGTTTGGACTATTTAGAAAGAACAGAATACAAGAATTGGTAAAGATTCTGTAGGCACTTTAGTGATTAAGGACCCTCTTTTGAAGTCTTTCCTTGCTTTGTCAACTTGCTCTAGGGTAGAACTTAACTATTCCTTGGTTGATTTTATAGAGTTTGTGCAGGATCAAACCTTTGGTGGTGTCTTTTGGAGTTTCATTTTTTGGCCTAGGTGCATCTAATGTACCTTGTGCACTTGAGTTGTGTTCCTTTTTTTGGCATCTTGTCATGCATATCATTCTATTTGCCTATCAAAATAATAATAGTAATAATAATTATACTCTATTTTATTATTAAAAATAATTAGGAACTTTTGCAATTGCATTGGAGCCTATCCTGAGTTATAGCTTCCCATTGTAGCAATCATGTTTGAATTTTTATTCTGTTTTTCTAATTTAGTAAAATTATGATCACCTGTTTATGAAGTGTTGGATCTTGCAGGATCGACAAAGTAAAGGTCAAAGTGTGAAGCCTAAGTGAGTGATTAGTTGAAGCTTCTTTCTTTGGTGTCTCTTTAAAACATCATATGCATTTGGATCTTCGTTTTTGTTGCTTTGTAATATATAAATTCTTTCATGTAGTGATGACGAAGAAGACGAACTGGTTTTGGATGTAAAATGTCATTATTCTCAGGCTGAAATTGAAAAGTGTATTTTCAACCTTGGAGATTGTGCATATGTAAAGGCAAGTGTTTTGTTAGCAAAATTTATTTAGGATTTGTATCTCCTATATTTTATTTGATCTTTTTATTTTATTTTTGATAATTATATTTTATTTGATCATTTTTGCTTATCACTACAATGAAAATGTTGAAGTAAATGACACTTTATTACACTAGTCTGTTAGGAAAATATATGTTAGTCTATATATAAACTTGTTAAACTTGATTTGCATAAAATAATCTTGACCTTTTTTACTGTTTCTACTGCTTCTAACATGGTGTTGATCCTTTTCTCTATTGAGGGGGATGAATTGATAGGAGTAGGTGTGATTCTTGTCTTCATCCATTTTGTTGTCTTTAGAGCTTTAGCCAAGTCAAGCATGATACACTTTGTTGGCCCATTACTTATCACTTCAGCTTTCAGGTTAAATTGATAACTTAACATGTTAATGGATCATTTGTTTATGGTAAGTCATCAATTCAAACCTTGTTCATTACCTTATGAGGGTGGTATACCTGGGCTTTAGCCTAAGTGGGGCTTGACATCCATTGTTAGACTCATTATCCAACAAGTTTAGCCTTTGGGTCAAATTAGTAGCTTAACAATATTAAGATAATATCTTTTAAAAGATGGGCATGATTAGATGATAACTATTAATTCGATCATGAAGCATTTTATGAACTAATCAAGATTGGGCAATGTGTAATATGTAAGTGAAATGAACCCTCTCTAGAAACGGGTAATATGGGCATGTATGGGGAAGTTGGGGGGGGTGCACTAAAGAAGTGAGAGAAAGGGCATGGTGTAGGGGCGTGGAAGGCTATAAGAGGTAGATGAGAGATTTTCAAGATTAGAATTGGGTTTAAGGTTGGGTTTGGGAATAGGGTGAAGTTCTGGAAGGATAAGTGGTGTAGGGATTTGTCTATGAGGAATTTATTTTCAGGGCTATATTCCATAGCTACCTCTAAAGATGCTTGGGTGAGGACCTTTTAGGAGGATGGTAGTTGAAGTCTTAAGTTTACTAGACAATTGCATGACTGGGAACTTGAGGAGGTGCAAGCTTTCTTTGGGAAGTTGTCTGCACACCCCACCTCCTTGGAGACTGACGACGTTATGGTTTGGTTGCCTACAAAGGATGGTGTTTTTTCTATTAGGCCTTTTTACTCCTCTTTGGAAAATAGGAGAGTGGAGCCACTCCCCCATGGCATAGTTTGGAATTCTTGGGTGTCCCCGAGAATTAGTTTTTTTGCTGGGAAGCAACTTAGGTTAGGATTTTGATTTTGGATTAGGTTGAAAGGAAGGGATGGAGGATTCCTAATAGATGCTACTTGTGTGAGGAAGAAGAAGAAACCAGTGATCATATCCTCATTTGTGGTAGTTGATCTTTGCGCTCTTTGGTATTCAATGGGTGATGTACTCTTTAGTTAGAGAGGTCCTTCTAAGCTGACACAAATCCTTTGTTGGTTAAAATAGGAAAAAGGCTTCAAAGTTTACTCTGTTGTGTTTGTTTTAGACTTTATGGTAGGAGAGGAATAGGAGGGCTTTGACAATTATGAAAACATGGAGCAAAAAATTAAAAATTCTTTCTTGTATCTTTTATGGGATAGGGTTAGATTGTATATTGAGGGTGGTTCTTTATTGTTGTTAGGCTTTATGGATTGGGTAGGCTCTTGGTAGGGCGCTGTAGTGGGTTTTTGTGTCTTCATGCCTTTTTTTTGTCTTTTGTCTATTTTGTATACAACGTGTATACTTTCTTTCTCTTAATACAAATCTTATTTACCTATAAAAAAAAGGTGAAAATTAAGACAACTAGAGATTCCCTCAATGATTCCATACCTAGCTAAAAGAATATTCCAAGATCGTTCATAATACCCCTTGTTTTTTTTTTTTTTTCCCTCTTTTTGCCTCCATCTAGTGAAACCATATAGGCTAAAACCGTGGGTACTTGATGAAATACACTGATGTTGAGTGAAAATGATCACATTTACTGAAATATGCCAAGCCTTGCTTGAATTGAGGTTGGTACCAACTAGTGAGGTTTATAGGATTGTTTTTTTTTTTTTTTTTGGATGGTATGCTTTAGGCTAATTTCAAATGAAAAATGAGGAGTTAATAACTTCAGCACTACCTTTTCCCCTTATTATTATTATTATTTTTTCTCCATTTTAATTATAACCAATCATTTGAATGTGTTATGGAGCATTATAAGCATGTTATGTTCATTTATGTCTTCTAGGGTAAGAAAGGAGGACGAAACTATATTGGCAGAATACTGGAGTTTTTCAAAACAATGGATGATGAAGATTATTTTAGGGTTCAATGGTTCTTTCGACCTGAAGATACAGTAAGATAGTAATACTATTCAAATTTATTAGACCATTTTTATGATTTCATCTTCGGTGCTTACTTTTTTATTTTTATTTTTTGTTTTCTCTTAGGTGATGGAAGAAGAAGGAGCATTTCATGAGAAGAAGCGTTTGTTCTATTCTAATTTAGTGAATGATAATTTATTAGATTGCATAGTTTCAAAAGTCAATATCATACAAATAACACCTAGTGTATGCTTCGATCTTAAGCTTTTAGTGTTGTAAATTCATTCATCTAGTTTTTATTTAGTCTGTTTTGAACAAGTCCAAGACTTATTCATTTTGGTTCATATTTCATTGTTTGTTTATGTTATTGTTCAGTTCCTCATTATTTTTTGGCAGGTCAACTTGAAGTCAAAATCTATTCTACCTTGCGACTTTTATTACGATATGAAATACTTAATCGACTATTCAACATTTTGTACAATGGAAGTTGGTAAGTTGTGATTGTGATTATTGATTAAGTGCTTTATCAATTTTTTTTTTCTTTTTATTATTAGAAACTAGAGATGTATTAATTATGAATAAAGAGTTCATGAGAAGGATGGGGAATCCTTCCCACAAATACAAAAAATTGATCAAGACATAATGAACTCCTCCACTATACAAGGACATCTATATAAAATGGGATACACCACAAAAGAATGTACAAGGATATCATCTCCTTAAACTCGAGCTAAGCTTCTTTTGTTACTGATTCAACCCTTTTGGTCCACACACTTAGTGTCGATTGAGCTGAATGACATTTAGAGGAATGTCTTTTAAAATCATCTATCCAAGAAGCTAAAAAAAGCAATAGAAGTGAAATAGATCCAACATCTTTTATGTCCTCCATTTATCATCAAAGATCCTAGTATTTCTCTATTGCCACACGATTCAAAGCAAAATGAGACAGACAATTTTCCAAAGGGTCTTACCTTTAATGGAGCTCCCTAAACCCATATACTAAATGATCATCATGTCGCATAAACTCTTAAGCTAGACCCAATCCATCTTGACTTGTTTGAATAGCATGTGCCATAAACCTGAAGCTATCGGACAATGTAGAAAGAGATAGTCAATTGTTTCTCCACTCCCCATGCATAAGATGCTCCAATAAAAAATAAGGGCTTTAAAAGGTCTTCTCAATTATAACATGTCATTGGTATTAGTCTTCTTGTGTGCCGCTAACCATGTTAAGGCCTTGACCTAGATAGGACCTGAGGTTTCCATAAAAGTCTGATTAAATGGAAAGGAATTGGATATGATATATTGGACAAAGCAAAGAAGAAAGATTTGACTGAGAATAGGCCTAAAGAGGATAGTGCCAAGGCTCACACGTATAGGCTTTATCAAGTCTCATGCAGATACATATAACTCTAGTTTATGTTTATAAATAGGTGGTTTTTGTTAATTGAATTGTTTAGCATGTTCACGAGTTTTCTAGTTCTTTATATGCATGTACCACCCCCTGTAGGTAGGCTGAGTGGACTCTCCTAGCCATGGGTAGCTTGAAACCCAATTTTAATGGATGTAACTTGCATAACTCAAGCCAAACGAGGATTCATTACCTCATTTGGAATCATTAAGATGGGATTATTTAAAGTTTTCAAAAGGTAGCTAGAAAGTGGTTAGAGAGTTAGGTACCTCCAATCTTATGGTGGATGAGGATTAAGTAATAGTTTTTCATAGATATCTCCCATCTAGAGAGATGGTCATGAAGATATTATGACTAGGTGTTGAAGATTGTGTTTTAGGTTGTGTGTGTGTGTGATTTTTTATTTTATTTTAAAAATTCAGTAATATGTGCTTTGGTGTATTGTTTCTTTGGCACTATCTATAGATTTATTTTGTTTGCCTATCAAATTTTCTTTTCCTCAAAATTTGAATAGTAGATTAAGAATTTTTTGAGGTAGCCAAGTGATCTCATGCCCTCTTGAGCTGGAGGTGGGTTTTTTAGGAGAGTATAGTCTCTTGTAAGAAAACAATAATGTTATTTTTGTAGAAAATAGGAACTTGAAGTAATGACCCTTTTTTTAGATTTTTTTTTTTTGATAAGTGATGACCCTTTTTTTAGAATTCATTTTCAATTTTTGCTTTCAAGAACAATTTTGGAATTTTTTTTTGAGAATCATGTTTTTTGTAATGTATTTGTTTAATTACCACTTGATTAAAAAACTTAAATTGTTAGGTAACAAACCAACAATAATATATAACCGATTAATAGCTGGGCTAATCAACTTCACTCTCTCACATGCAACTTACTCTTGCTCACATGAAACCTACTACTCACATGCAACCTATTCTTGCTAACATGTAAATTTAATAAATGGGGGAATAACAAGCAATAAGGTTAAAAGCCAAGACTTCTATAAGACCAAAGCTTTGATACTATGTTAAATTACCACATACCTAAGAGCTTAAGTTGTTAGGTAATGGGGCAACAATATATATCTCAGGCTAACACCATTATTTGATAGAAATTGTTGGCATATTATCTAACAACTTAAGCTTTTGAGTTTATTAGTAACTTAACAAAGTGTTAGAGTCTTGTTTTGTAGGGAGTCTTGTGTTCAAACTTATCCTTTGTTTATTCTCTCATTTATTTCTCTATATCTTTTTATAACTGTTTACCTTAGGAGCACATATACCTTAGGGTTCATTTTTTATATAATAAAAAATGAATTTAACATAGTTACTTTGGTAGAATACTTTCTACCATGGACTTAGGCTACTTGTGGATTGTGGGGAAGATAAGCATGGTTTTTTAGCATAATGCATTTTTTTGCCTATTATCTAGTTGAATAAGCCTTTAGGTTAAATGGTAGATTTAACATTTGTTATATTTAAAACTCAATTAAGTTTGTTATATTGTTGGCTTACTACCTAATAGCTTATGCTTTCAGGTCAATTGGTAGCTTAACATAGTACTAAGATATTGCTTTATGAAAGATAATGATTTGAACTTTATTAATTTTCATTTCCCCTAATTTATTGAGCCTATGTACAAGCTAAAAAAAAGTTGCCCTTGAGGTAGGGCGTTAGGTTTAAAATTCAAATAAGCTTGATATATATTGTTAGTTTACTACCTAATAGCTTAAGCTTTTAGGTGAATTGGTAGCTTAAAAGTATTGATACTAGTGGTAACATCATAGTTTTAAAAGGCACAAGATGCACCTAAGGCACAAGATGCACCTAAGGCGCAAGACGCATCTAAGGCCTAAAAGTCTCATACAACTTAGGTGCAAGGTGCAACACAAGACACACACTTGAGCAAAGTGAAATGCTACTTAAAATGCATATCAATTTGCCATCTTTAAACTTGAGATGAAACCTCCTTCTTCTGTGGCTCTGCCTTAACAAGAAACTAGCTTAGGGCCTTCATCACCATCACAAAAAGATAAGGTGAGAGGGGATCTTCTTAGCTCAAGCTTGTAGAACTCTAGAAGTAGTTAGGGGCCTATTCACTAACATAAAGGATCTCATTGTGCCAAACCTTATCCATCAAATCAATCTCTGACCAAAACCTATTATTTCTAATACAGACAAAAGAAACTTCCAATTTACATGACTATTGACTTTTTCAATATGCTCCACTTGTCTTTGATAAAAAAAAAAAAAAAAAGGCTCCACATGTCTATCATTACACATAGAACTATCATAACACATGACACATGACATACCTATAGAAGCCACTTTATTAGCGATCCTATTCCTTATAAAGTTGTTTATAGAGCATCATGTGACTTTTATATTCATGTGGCTGATGTTGTTATGAGCTTTTGTTTCAGTTCTTGTGCTTGGGCATGATGATAACTAAGTACAAATACTTTCTCATAGGTGGATGCTTGAACCTCTTAGATGCTTGCCTCTGGTAGACGTCAAGAGAAGTTTTCCTATGCGTTTTAGGATGGAAGCATTTATCTCTATAAAGTGAATAAGAGAAGGATGACTTTCAATATACTAAGATGATGAAAAGTCACATTCCTACCTTTATTGGTTGGCTTTACTAGTTTGTTATCATTCCATCTAAGAGGATTTCCGATAACTACCTTTATACCTCTCTATGAGGGGGGATCACCTAAATAAATTATTATTGCGCTAAAGAACGCTCCACTTGCTTTTGAGGTGCTCGGTAGCACATCTTGGCTCCTTATACTTGCTTCAATTGGGAACATCACTTGAGGAGCCTAAGAAGGGCTTGGTGCTTCTTGATGGTAGGCTCATCCTATCTAACCAATGAGTGTATGAGATAATTCAAGATTCTTAGTTTGAGGCTGAATGAGACAATCTTTTGTCTTTTTTGTAGAAGGGTCTTATTTTGTTTGATCTTGAGTATTAGATAGATGATTGATGTGATTGGTTTCAATTAAATTAGTAGTATTGAGTACTGTTAGCCTAATAATTCTTCATATCCGGCATGAAAGGGCTTTTCATGTACGTGAATTTTTTTTTGTTTCTTTGTTTGACAACCTTGTAGAGGGTTGGATTAGTTTTGATTCTCTGCCTGAAGATAGGAGATGGATTTACTGATGTATTGACTAAAGGAATAATAGTCATCCTACAAGATTCTACATAAGTTGGGCATGCGTCATTCTTCTTGGACATGGTGAGTGTTGCAAAGAATAATTTGATATTACAAGTTTCTAGATGAGGAAGACTTTGGCAAGCAAGTTGAGGAGCATTGGTTTTGGTCTAATGCACAATCATTTGAAGTTGCCTCTGGGGGATGTTTGCCAAAGGAGGGAGTGTGCAGCAGATTTTCCTCATAAAGGAACTTCTTTTGCAGATGCAGTTATCAAAGGCAAAGGGGAAATGGAAGAGGTTTTTTGGATTCAGTGTGGGCAGGAGGAATTAGAGGAAATCCTGAAGTGTTTCAATTGTTGTCTTGTGGGTAGGTGGGGAGACTTTGCAGGTAGGCACTAGTGTTGGATTCTTTGAAAGCTTGGGCTGGTAAAAGCTGGAATCTGGTTGGGAACTTTAGTCTTCTACTTTTGGGTGGTGCTTTGATTTTGTTTGAGTTCAAGAATATGATGGATGCCGAAAGGGTATGGCGTATGGGGTGTTGTTCTTTTGATGGAAAGAAGTTGCATCTGGATTGGTGGAGCCCTGAGGTGGATTGTTTCAAGGAAGGGGTTTTTGCTAATAAAATCTGGGTAAGAGTCATTGGGTTGCTTGTGCACTTGTGGGGAAAAGATTTCTTCAAAAGAGAGGGCGACGCTTGTGGGGGTTTTGTGGCTGTGGATGTGGACGCAAGAGAAATGTCATTTATAGTGAGCTAGAATTTTGGTCAGCTCTAATGGGAGGAAGGCGCTTGGGATTCTTCATGTGGTGGCAGGGTTAGTGACTTATGCTGGGTCACTCCACCATGGTTTTCGTTGGTCTTTGTGAAGGAAATTTGTAGGGGGTTGGAGGTCAGGGAAGAGAGCGAGGAGAGGCCATGCGTGACTAGATGCATGGGGGCAGAGATGGGGAAGCATATAAGTCAAACAACACACTCAGTACCTTTACATGTTAACCAAGTTGTGGTGAGCCCAAGGTCCTGTCCCTGCAGTAGTAAGTTGGTGGCGATGGGGTTAAAAGAGGCCTTTGAGCCTCTTGCTTTGGCCCATGATGGGTTCGTGGGTGAAGTCTCAAGCCCTCTTGGCTCTTTGCGCCTGGGTGGTAGTGGTCCTAGTAGTGCTATTAAGAGGCCGACTTCGTCGACTGATGAGGTTAGGGTTCCCCAAGGTCTCTTTCCAAACTTGTGTAGCTTGTCAAAGGCTCAAAGCCTTGAGGTAGGGTCACCTTCTACAGATACCACTCTTTTGGTGGAAGTGGATAGCTTTTCGGTTGGTTATGATGGTAAGTTTTCATCTCTTGAGTTGGGGGTGGGGAGAAAACCTTCCACTTAGGCTGTTTCTTCTTCTTTGATCAAAGAGGGGGGTGTTTTGCTGGATTTGGCTAATAGCCTTGGTCGACAGAGAGAGCAAATCAAAGGGTGTTCTGTTGAAGGTAAGGGTGATTGCGATGGGCTTGAGGGTTTGGTTCCTAACAAGGGTATAGGTTCAGTTTCCCTAAGGGCTCTTTCTCACGACGCCAAAGGAGCGGGCCATCCTTCATGCGGTGAAGGGGATTTTTCAAAGGAGGGCCGACCTAGTAAAGACTTGGAGGGTGTGAAGGTTGTTGGGTCTGACAATAGTCTCAACGATCTGTCATTCCAGAAGTTTGTCTCCTTCAGTGAGTTTTTGGGGTTGCTGGTGGAAGGTTTCGAGAAAGAAGTTGAGTCCCTTTTAAGAAAGCTAGAAGTTAGAAAGGGTCGCAAAGTGGTGGGATCGAGTGTCAAGAGAAAGCCTTCCTCTGCCTCTCATGCTAAAAGGGTACTTCAAAAGTTGGAGTGCTTCGCTAATTTTAATCAGTTAGGTGGAAAAGGGAGAAGATGTAGGAAGAATGGGTGGGAGTTAGCCTCAAGTGGCCTAGCTAGTGTTAAGACGAGGGGTTGAAAGGTGGAGAAGAAGAGTTTCTATCTATTGCTTGTAAGGTTTTTGTAGTTTGGTTTGTTTTGCAAGGGGCCTTGGTGAAGCAAGGTGTTGTGGATATTGGACTAGGTTATGTAGTTTGGGAGCCTTCTTCTTTGTCTCACAGGGCTTTGTCTTTGTCTAATGCCCCTTGTTGTGGGATGGTTGGATGTCTCTTGTCCTTCTTTTGCTTTTTGGTGTTCCTTGTATACTCCATATGTACCTAGTGCACCTTTTCTTACGCTTTTAATGTTTTTGCTTTTACCTATATAAAAAAAGATGTTCCTTGATGTAATTGAGAGTGTTCTATTCTACATGAGTTAGTATATAAGATGAGATCAAGGAGAACCTTGAGAACTATCCTTCCACCATAAGATGCTTTCTCCTCATTTCTTCTTTCTCTCATTTGGCCTATTGCTTTGTGGTTAGAGTTAAAAGAAACTTGGGATAAACAATGTTTTTTGGATGCATATGATGTACTTAAAGCCAAAGCAAAACCAAAGACATGTTAATTGAGTACCATACAAAGAAGGGATCTAGAAAGGCTGACATATCATAGAAAGGAGTTACCGAACCTAAAACTTACATTAGTGCAATAGTCCAATCAGTAACAGCACAAACATAATAAATAGAACCACCCTACTAGAAACCAAAGTGACTTGAACTGCTTTCAAATGAAGTCTTCCTATGTAGCATTGCCATCAAACATTAAACAAGTTCTTGTAGTGCTATTATTAGGACTTGATTGGGACTTATTTTCTTCAAGCCTAATTATGATATTTTGATTGTAATGCTTAGACACAGAGTTGGTTTTTGATTTAGAGACTTTGGGTGCAACTTGGCTTCCGTTTTGAGTCTAATTAGACTTTTGGAAATGAATAGAGAAGATTAGAGAGTTTGGTCATTATCTTCTTCAGACTTATTTACGGAAAAATCTTTCTTCTTAGCCTCGTCTAATCTATCAACTTTAGTTCATTTCTCTCCAACAAAATTCATATGGAAATCTAAAGCCCTATCAAAGGTCAAGGCCTTTGCTTAGCTAGTGGCTAATAAGGAGGTTAACACCTCTAATAATAATAAAAAAAAAAGGTTAACACCAATGATTTGGTACATATGAGAAGACTTTTCAAAGCCCTTAGTCTTGATCATTGCACTTTGTGCATGAGAGCAGAAAATCAATTGATCATTTGTTTGCACTATCCAGTGGCCTTAGGACTATGTCATTTGGGAAAATAACTGATATAATGACCTTTTCGTTTAGGTATTTGGGGAATACTATTAAAGACAAAGTTCTATGGCAAGTTACTTATCCTATACTGATTTGGATAGTATGGTGGAAAAGAAATATAAGGATTTTTAAAGACAAGTGTAGGACTTTAGAGACCTTATAGAACCCAATTTATTTCTCTTCCTCTTTTTGGGCCTTACAACTATATTTTTCAAGCATATTCCTCTCAATGTTATTCAACTCAATTGGAATTTGATATGTAGATCAAAAGGGCTAAAATAGCAAAGAGAGGAGCAATGGTTTGGTTTCTTTTTGTAGGAGATGTTTTAAACCCCATGGAGTGTTGAGTTCACTTTTCCTTGTACAGTTTCATGTTCTACTATATCAATGTATAGGTCCCCTTAATTTATTAGAGAAAGTTTATCCACCTTTTGTTTTGATTAGATTTTGTAAATTTAGGAAGTATTTGCCAATTTTTTTACCTATACTTAGAGTTTGACCATAGATACTCTTGATGACCTTATGTTTTGAAATAATTCTCTCCCCAAGAAGTCTCCATAGCCACTTCCCTAAAAAAGCTATATTCCTTAAGGAAATACTCCCTAATCATAAATTCCTTTCCCTATTTAACCTACATGCTTAGTCTGGTTTAATAAGGCGGTTTCTCTTGCCTTCCATCTATCACTAATAGAATCAATTTTGATCATAATCTAGAATACATACCAGAAAATAGGTAAGGATATGAGGCAAACAAGATTGCCTAAAGTTTATTTTAACACCTGGTGAGGGATCTAATTTTTTGAGATTCCTAATGTCTTTAGGATTTCCCACCCATACACCTTGTCCACATCTAACCCACCCACCTCCCCTCACACACACACGCACACAAGGGGAAGACCCAAATTCAAGAGGGGCTAATCCAATAATCTAAAGTGCTAGCCCTCCAAGAATTTTGCTCAACTTACATTGATGATTGGAAGTGTGCTTTTGTCTTGATTTATCATGAGAACTAATGTGTCCCCCAAAACAATCTGGATGAGCTAGAATGTCGTGGGAGCCACCCCTTTATGTCAAAATCTTGAGGAATGATAATGAGATACCCCTTGGGTCTTTTGTCAACACTAGAATTGGGAGACACCTCTATGCTTTATTCTTGCTTGTCTCTGCTCTGTAAAACCTATTGCAGACCCTCAGTTCTTCAAAGAAAGCCTCCTCCAATGTCCATTTCATTTCCAACATTCAGTCAACTTGCTGTTCCCTCTGTTCCAAATTTTAACCCACCTCATGTAGCTCCTTCCTCTGATGTAGGACAACCCTAGGATGGTTGCCTACACTCAAGGGTAGGTGGGCTAGGGTTTTATTTTTAGGGTGTAAGGAGAGGAACAAGGAATAAACTTTATGGTAGAGAAAATTATAAGATAAGAAATAGAGAGAAAGAAGAAACAATGAAGAAAAGATGGAAAACCTTAGAGTCTCACTAAGGCCTTCTAGGAGTCTCACCTAGAAGAAAATCAATGGAGTCTCACCATTGAGGGTTGCAACCTTACAATGAAAGAAAGTATAATATTATTCATCAAAATTCATTCCTTTGATTTACATTGATTAGCCTATTTATAGGCTTCTCTAAGAAATCCAAAGTCTACTAGGACTCTAATAACCTATCATGACTCAAATTCTAATTATATTATAACTCAACTAGCTAATCCTAATTAGACTCCAACAAATACCAATCCCTATTCAATTCTAATTAATATTAATCCTACTTAAAGTTTACTTAGGTCTTCCCTTTCTTCCTTGAATAAACTTTAAAAGGCTTTCCCCCATCATCCTCTTGTGACAATGTTGCTCTCAGCTTGGCCCTTCACCTTCTCCATGATTATGTCAAATATCTTAAGTTCACCTGGATAATGTGCAGCTTCATATCTTTAAACCCCACTGCTCTCGCTATCTTTTAAATGATTGATTTTGTTTATATAATGAATTCTTAGCAAAATTTTTATGTTTTTTTTCTTATTGTATAAATTCCTAAGCATCAGTTCCTTGTTTCATATAGATCACAATGTTTAGGGCCTTGGCTTTTCCTCGTTTGCATTGTCCAAAATATATACTGAAACCTCCTCTGGAAGCTGTTGATGTACTTAATCTAGTTCTCTTTGTTGTTTTAGATAATTCTGCAGATAGGACTAATTTATCCACATCTGCTTGCCTGAAGACTGTTCATATGAATGGTATTAAGCCTGAGTTCAACAGAATGTCTAGTCATAAACCATATAAACCAGAGCTAGCACTATTAGATATTTATTCTGGTTGTGGTGGGATGTCAACTGGACTGTGCCTTGGTGCTAAACTCTCTGGTGTAGATCTTGTGACGGTAAACCATCAAAAACAAAATGTTTAATTTTGTTGTGTTCTTTATGATTTTTACCTATGTCTTTTAAGTTGTGAATCTTGTGATGACATTTAACTTATTTTAATAGAGGTGGGCCCTTGACATTAATAAATCAGCATGCGAAAGCTTGAAGTTAAATCATCCGGAGACACAAGTTAGTATGCCTCCACATTTCTGGAATATTGACCAAGTTAATTGTAGCAATAACTTGTTGGAGAGACTATGCCTATTATTCTGTTTTTACAGATCAGAAATGAATCTGCTGAGGATTTCCTTGACCTATTAAAGGAATGGGACAAACTTTGCAAACGGTATGTGGTCAAGGATGTTCAAGAATCACTAAAAGTGAATTCTAGGGTCTTGAGAGCAGCTAAAGTAAATTCAAAGACTGGCAATAAGAGTCCATCGGGTGAATTTGAGGTTGCCAGCCTAATAGATATTTGCTATGGTGATCCTACCAATTCTGGCAAGCATGGGCTAAAGTTTCAAGTAAGTGTCCTAGACCATTGATCTAAGGATGATAACATATGACATAGGTGGCATTTGTTCTTTTATCTGAAGTTTGAATAAGCCTAAATCTGTCTGAAACCTGAAGAGAAATTGATGCAAAATTGTCAACTTCGTTAACTTTTCATATTATTCATGAACTTGGCCCTTGTGCATATTTACTTGGCTCATGATATGAATCTTAATTCAAGCCTCTTATTTTATCAGATGTGTCTCTATGGTAATAGATATCTTTAAAGGTTCCTAAACCTCCACCATTTTAGTAGACACATAGGAAGCAAATAGAAGATATGCCTGATGATGAGGTTATTGGATCTTTCCATGGTGGGTGTCAATGGATAGATGATCCAGTTTCAAATGCAACTTAGATTACAAATGTTGAGTTTTGGCGGCTTGATCCTGACCTTCTTAAGCAATATTTATTTATTTATTTTGATTGGAAACGACACAAAGATTTATTGATAGATAAAAATAAGTACAAAAGAAGGATGAGGAATCCTCCCGCCAAAGAAAGCTAAACTATAGAAAAATACACTGAAAAACAAGCAAACACTCTAAAAAGACCACTCCTTATGGAGTACACACTGCTATCCAATCAAGTTGTATCACATTAAGGGGAGTCCCCTTAAAAACCTTGGAACAATAAGCCCAAAGAGAAGCAAGGAAAACAATAGAGTCCCAAAGATACTCTGAATTCCTTGCTTTATCCTAAAAAATCCTCGCATTTCTTTCCCACCACACAATCCGAATAAGAGCGATGCTTGCAGCTTGCCACAAGGCAATCCCCCTCTTAGACGAACCAAATCCATTAAATTTGATGTACATCATGTCAAGGATGCTTCTCGGGGAGACCCAATCCATCTTAGCTAACTGAAATAATCTGTGCCACAACCCAATCGTCAAGGAGCAATGAAGAAAAATATGATCAGCTGATTCCCCATGCTTCATGCACAAAATACAAATATCAGGACTAAGGGCTTTGTAGGGTCTTCTCACTTGTAGCATGTCATTAGTATTCACCTTCTTGTGTGTCACTAACCAGACGAAGGACTGCACTTTGAAAGGAACTTGAGAATTCCAAACGAACTTAGAAGGAAAAACCTGAGGAGATCCAGAAAATTGGGATAAAGCTAGAAAGAAATATTTAACTGAAAAAAGCCCTGAAGAAGATAAGGGCCAAAATCTGGCATCTGGAACCGAAGGAGATAAATGCAATCCATCGAGAGATCGCATGAGGCCTTCTAAGTCCTCTATCTCATAATCTGACAGGTTACGACGGAAATTTAAATTCCAAGAGAAAGGACGAGTAGGACCGAGAACTGAAGAAATAGGTATGTTTTTATCCAAAACTTCTCTAAATAGTCTTGGATATTGGGTTCCCAAAGGTTGGTCCCCCCACCACAAATCTTCCCAGAACCGAATTCTTTCCCCATTTCCTACCACAAACCGAGTAAACAAGGAAAACTCTTGAAAGACTTGAGTAATAGCCTTCCAAGAACAGCGATGTGACCATCTGACTAATGTGTTAGCATCCCAACCATTGGAGTGTGAACCATAAATGCTTAGTATGACTTGATGTCATAGAGCTGAACCCTCTCTAGGGTACCTCCACAGCCATTTCCCTAAAAGAGCGAGATTCCTCAGAGAAATATTCCCAAAACCCAAACCCCCTATTTCCTTCGGTTTACACATGACATCCCACCTGACTAAATGATCTCTTTTGCCTTCCCCAATCCCTGACCATAAAAAATCTCTTTGCAACCTTTCGATTTTTGCAGCGACTGAAGCGGGTAACTTAAATAAAGAAAGAAAGTAACAGGGCATATGGGTAAGGCAAGATTGGATGAGAGTTATCCTCCCTCCGAAGGATAGGTATGCCTTTTGCCATCCATCTAATCTTCTTGAAATTCTCTCAATCACAGGATCCCAAAATCCACCTGCCCTGGGGTTCCCACCCAAAGGAAGACCCAGATAGAGTATAGGCCAGCCAGAAGCCTTGCATTCAAGCGTCTCAACCAATCTTGAAATATGAGCTTGATCCAAATTGATACCATAAATATTACTCTTGTCAAGACTGACCTTAAGCCCAGAAATATGCCCAAATGCTAACAAAAGACTCTTGAGAGTCTACAAGTCTTCCTCCTTAGTGTTAGAAAAGAAGATGGTGTCATCGGCAAATTGCAAATGAGATACTCTAGTTCTGTTTCTACCCACCCTGAAACCCTCCAACATATTTCTCTTCTCTGCTCTCAAAAGCATCCTACTCAATATATCTGCTACTAAAGTAAACAAAAAGGGGGATAAAGGGTCACCTTGTCTTAATCCTCTCGATGCCTTAACCCAACCTTTAGCTCTACCATTCACCAATACTGCATAAGATACCGAGGACAAACATCCACTCATCCATTTCCTCCATTTAGGACTGAACCCCTTTTTCTCCAACACTTGATCTAAAAAATCCCACCTTACGTGATCGTAAGCCTTTTCAAAGTCAATTTTGAAGACGACACCTTCCTCCCCTGATTGTCTTCTCTCATCCACTATCTCATTTGCTATGAGAACCGCATCCATTATTTGCCTCCCTTGAACAAAAGCGCCTTGAGTAGAGTGGATGGTTTCATGTAAAACCCCTCTTAGACGCCCTAAGAGCACTTTGGCTATTATCTCATAGAGACTAGTGATCAAACTAATGGGTCTAAAATCTGAGATTTTCTTTGTCGTACTCTTTTTGGGCAGAAGAACAATGAAAGAGGCATTAGTGCTTTGATTGATAACTCCGCTCCTATGAAATTCTGCGAACACTCTCACTATATCCTCCTTAATCACATCCCAACAGTCTTGGAATACTGCAATAGTAAACCCATCAGGCCCCGGAGCCTTGTCCCTATCCATCTGAAAAATGGCCTTAGAAATCTCTTCTTCAATGAAAGGGGCATCCAAACTTATCACACTCTCTTCCGAAATAGGGGACCGATCTAATCTTTCAATACTCCAAGACTCTCCTATAGGACTCGCGTAGAGTTTTTCAAAGTAAAGTAAGATCTCCTTTGTGATACTCTCGGCATTATTCAACACTAAGCCCCTTTCATTTTCCAATGCCTTGATATATTTCCTATTTCGCCTACCATTAGCCACTTTATAAAAAAACTTAGAGTTGCAATCCCCTTCCTTAACCCATTTCACCCTAGCTTTTTGTCTCCAATGGATTTCCTTCCTCAAAATTAATTCCTCTAGCTCCCCTTTTCTTAAGGCTCTTTGATCTAACAAGTCAGAGGTGAGACCCCCATCTTGCTCAATGGCGTCAAAGTTAGCTAATTCATTGAGGATACTTTTTTTCTTTTCATTAAGCTCTCCAAAAGAAAGCTTATTCCATTCCTTCAATTTGGCTTTAACAAATTGTAATCTCCTCATGAACTTGTGGCATTCCCATCCGTTTCCTTGAAAACCCCTCCACCAATTTCTAAAGTTCTCCTTGAAACTAGGATGTTGCAGCCACATGTTCTCAAATCTAAAAGGTGTTGGGCCCCACATGAACGGGTTGGTGTCCAAAGCAATTGGCCAATGATCCGAGGTCCTTCTGATAAGGGTTTCTTGAATGCCTTGGGGAAAGAGCTGCTCCCACTCA
The DNA here is from genome assembly GCF_030704535.1 of Vitis vinifera. Classification (NCBI taxonomy): domain Eukaryota; kingdom Viridiplantae; phylum Streptophyta; class Magnoliopsida; order Vitales; family Vitaceae; genus Vitis; species Vitis vinifera. The sequence continues at coordinate 2,645,905 of NC_081820.1, read as the reverse complement.
TTTGAGTAAAGAAAACGGTCTAATCTCTTACACACGGGAGACTCTTGCATATTTGACCAAGTGAATGATGCGTTTCGAAGAGGTGGATCAAGCAATTCACATTCTCTAATAAAACTATCAAAGTCTCTCATGCTTGAAGTTAGCCTAGAGCCCCCCAATTTTTCTGAACTTCTCCTTATGACATTAAAATCACCGCCCACACACCACAACAGAAAAGTTAGACCATAAATGTCACAAAGTTCCACCCAAAAATCCTTCCTAAGTGAGGGACTATTTGGACCATAAATTGCAGAAATCCAAAGAGGTCCACAGCCCTCCAAGGCGAACTTGACCAATATCGAGAAAGAGCCTAATACCACCTCCTCCTTGCACAACTTTTTTGAGTCCCAAACGAACAAAATCCCTCCTGAAGCCCCACACGCCGGGAGAATAACCCAATCCTTATTTCTGACCGTCCAGACACTGCCCACTAACCTTCTATCACACTTCTCCTTTTTGTTTCCTAAATCATCACAACATCCGGATTCTCTAACCTAAGGAAATATTTAATCACCCTTCGCTTATTACTTGATCCCAAACCCCTGACATTCCAACTGATAATTTTCATGGAAAAACACTCAGGCCCTAACCCTCCAAACCAAATCCACCTGGATTCAATCGCCTATGGGCCTCTATTCTTCCTCTTAGAGTACACCTTAATGTCCAGAGAGCATAGAACCTCTCGCACTTTAGCCATTTTCCTAGGGGACAGGCCATCGATAAGAAAGTCTTCCGGTGGGGATGCCGCATTAACCCTCGGACTACCTGACATCAGGTTAGAAGACTTCCCAGGGGTAGATCTCTCGGACTCTTGGTTAGAAACAGCTCTCTGATTCTCCTCCTCAACATGGACAGGGATGCTAACAAAATTTAAGGGGCCAACATCGCTTATTTCAGGAAAAATTTTAAATTTACCTTGATTTACCGAAGGAGACTGGGAAAGAAATTTTGAATTTGGGAGATGAGGATCAGAGGGACTCGGCATATGCTTTTCCAGATTACAGAAAGGAGAAGAATAAGGCTCGGGTGGCTGAAAAGAAAAAGACTGACTTTCTTCCAAGTTTTCCACTCCCGGAATTTCACAATTTCCTTCCAAAATGATTTCTTTACCTCTAGTTCTTGGAATAGAAGGTGACTCCGTGACTGAAAAACCACAAGGATCGTACCCCGCTCGGCCCGTAAATCCTCTTTTGTCATCTTCGAGTTGGGATTTTCGCGAGTCCATCTCTCCTCTTGACGTCGAGGTCTCTTCCTTCGACTAGCTCTTGCATTTCCTTGGCAGAAGACAACAGAAGATGGGACTCTCTCTGATACCTCGTATTTGTTGAGATCCCATCCCGCCATTCACTTCGCTAAGTGGCGATGCGCTCCGTAGGGGAAGAGGCTAGCTGCTACTCCTTTGTCCATGACGGCGAGCCGCGCTTGGAAGGAAGAGGTTGGACCACTTCTTCCTTGAATCCATCGTCTTTTCCCCTTGCGTGAAGTCTTCCATTTGAACCATTGGAGCTTTCCCCTTTCTCGCTGCGCTTTCTTCCTCTCGAGACCTACCTTTCATGCCAGAGGACTTCGATCCTCCTAGAAATTGGCCCAACCCCGACGAGCCTTTTGACTTACAGCCCACAGTCCGACGCCCGCAACTAACATCTTCTATCTCTGAAGGTGGGCTAGGGTTGGATAAAGTCTGGGCTTGTAACTCATCGGCCCGACCATCCTCTCCATGTATAACCTTGATGTCGGCCCGACCATCTCCTGAATGAGGCTGCATGGTCGCTTTTGCAGAGGAACCCACTCGTTGGAGAGAAGAAGGGGATGCCGCTGCGTCATGGTCTTGAGGGGCGTCTGGGCCAGCGTGAAGCCCATGACTCCTTCTCCCTCTTTGGGCCCTTACTGGATGGGCTTTAGTAGAAGTCTCAGGCTCTATGAGCCCAAGAATGTTTTCTTCTACTAGGCCCAATCTACTCTCTTCCCATCCTTTCTCCCTTTTGGCCGCCATACTTGTACTTGAGCACCGATAACGTGCCCAGGGAAGAAGCTCCCTACTGTAGCACTCATTGCCCCTGATACTACCTCGTAGCCCCTCTGCAAATTTTGTCGTTTGAGAGACGCAACCCCCCTCTTTCAACCACTCGTACCTGCAGTGGGTTGTCTCGGACGTGACAGTGTCGTCTTCACCCTCTTCTCCGATGACTGAAACTACTACTGTATATTTCCAAGCCCCGTCTTCCACCTCAAGCAACGCTGGAAGCACGACATTAGGATGCATCTCCACCCACAGCTTCACGGCTTCCCTTGCTACCTCCGTCACCCTCCCCCACTTCTTCAAGATGAATTTCAGCTGGTCTTCCTCCCACAAGTGAAAAGGAAGGCCTTTCAACTCTAACCAACCCCTTCTGAATTTTCCGGGAATAATCATATTTTCTCTTGGCGACCATCTTCTTAGGAGAACAAGCCTTCCTTTCACTAAAAGTCTCTTCTGCTCTTGGAACCATTTTGCTCTTCCTGCTGAACTCACAAAGAAACACCCCTTGAAGGCGGAAATGGGATTTATAGACACCATACCTTTCACACCCATCATCCTCGCAATGGCCTTGCCTTCATGAGTCCAGTCTTGGACTTTTTCTTTGCATTCACATATTATGGCTCTGGCTCATTTTCCAGCTGATAATGGAACTCCACTCCTAAGTCCATCCTCTGCAACCATCTCTGCGTATGACCGACCACCTCTATATATGCTTTTACTCATCTGAGTATTGCCAAATGTCTTCTTCAACTCTTCTCCGACTTGATCAGAATAATCTTGCACTGAAAGAATCGCCCTCCTAAGGACTTCCCATCCATTACCTTTAACACCCTCGGGAATGACAAGAAGTAGAGGTTTCCTTCTTGTAGCAATCTCGGTGATTTTCATGAATCGCCCTCTATTGTTGAAGCAAATCTCCATCAAGTGAATCTTATTCTCGCCCCTGAACTTTCGTGTAAATCCCCTGGTATCCTCCAACTCCACAGCTTTCTTCAAATGCTCCGTTAACCAATCCAACTCCTCCTTTCCAAATCCTACTGATACAACAAAACCACGGCTCCTTTTTGTTACTGATACCCAAGTTCCACCATTCGATCCTTCAAACTTTACCTGAAAAGACTTTTTTTCCACTTCAAACTTTTCAACTTTGCACTTCATCATGCCTCAGTTCATCTTCAACAGTTTTCTTGAAGAACCTCTCGACATCATCCACATCATTATTCAGCCTAATTGGCATTCGATGTATAGATCAAAAGTGTTAGGACAACATTGAGAGGAGCTTAGTTAGGACTTGTGGAGATGATAATTTAATAATGAAAACAACTTCAACAAGGAAAATAAGTTCTGGTTACATCTGACCTTCTTAAGCAATATCACACTCACAACTCCTCATAGTTGAGACCTTTCGGCCTTAGGATACTTGATGGAGATCAAGACCACCAATTTCAAGTTTATTATAGGTGTAGAAGGTAAGAGGGATTTGTATTAATGTCAAATTAGGATTCATATTCTTATCAAAATAGGTGTTATATTATTATCAATTTAGTATATTTATTCTATTTATGATTCATTAATAGCTTATAAAAATAGGAGTGCATACATCAAAGGAAAGGCCATTATTATTGATATTTAGACTTGTTTAGAAAATTTGGAACTTTTTTTTTTCTTTCTTTCTTTACCTTTTTATATTCTTCATCTAATTTCTATTCCTTGCTTACTGATTTTATTTTATTTTTATTTTTATTTTTTTTTCTCATCTAAATTTTCTTCTTACTCATATTCATATCTTCCTAAAAATCTGCTTCCAATGTCCTAAATTAGTGCATCTTAGTAGTGGGCTCCACCTTCCTACCATTAGGTATTTGTCATTGGTTTAATGATATAGGTTTGATAAGACAAGAACACACAAAATCTCACCAATGTTTAAGGGCCACATGTTAATACTAGTGAATTAGTGCCTCATTAATAACAACTACTACACTTTGAGTCTTTATAAAATGAATTCCATTCTACATTTGGAAGGGCAGATCTAAGCATTTCTGCCCTGGAAGGTGTCACAAACATGAAATTCAGGCACCAAGTTTTTGCGTCTGTGGCACTTATATGCCTTCTAAGCCAACCCACCAAACTCACACGAGATTGCATGCAAGCACTAATCCCACGAAAGACAAGAGGTTTATAGGGCTCTCCCCAACTTGTATGTTACTGCTCCGACAAGGAACTCGTCTCGTAAGGACTCCCACATACAATGGGTAGTTCACTTGCCTTTCTGAAGGCATGCAGGCCCTCTATATATAGGGTGGATGCACCAGCTATCCAATCCTACTAGGGAACCAACACTTGAATCCTAGTCCAACTCTTAACTCTAGATTCAATTTGCCTCTATGTTACCACACCAAGTTGAACAGATCCTTCTTGGAGTAGGAGTCTGACTCCTACTTGAACTCGAAGTCTTGTGCATCAGCTAGCCATGGAGTGGGACTTTGACTCCTACTCTAACTCAAAGTCTTGCTCATATATATAATGCATCAACCAACCATGCTCCTGGTCCATGGAGCATCACATCTTGCTTGGGCTTGCCCCAATGCCAAGACATCTCTCTCATAGCCTACCTCAAGTCTGCCCATGCTTAACTTGAGTCAGTCCCACTTGTGCCATGCAGCCAACCTGCATATCTCAAGTCAGCCTGCACATGAGGAGTATGCTGCTGCTACATGTCTTTGGGTAAGTCTGTGCACGTGCTAGGCTAATGCTTCTCGCAAAGCCTTGTTGCCGAAGTTGTGGTTGTCCCATGCTGCAGCATGTTGCCTTTGGCCAAGGCACTCATCCTTGGTTCCCACATACTTTGTGTCATTGTGCCCACAGGTTACACCTCATGAAGGCATGATGCCTATGCATGTGCGCTGCTCATGCATGCTTGTGCGTTGTTGCTGTCTATACATGCCAACAGCTTGTGCATGCTTCTGAGGCATCCAACTCACTTATTGCACCTTGCTTTGTTCGTAGGCTGCACATGGGGTCAAGGTGCTGCCCCATGAGGCCTCTGGGCCGCATGCTTAGTTTGAGGGGCTGATAGAAGGGATCTCAAGGTTCTCCTGACCAAGGGGCTGACAGAAGGCCTCTGGGCTGCATGACCAAGGGGCCGCATGCTTACTATCCACAACTGATTTTATTTTAACAAAAAATCCTTCACCAATGCATTCATGATATGATCAATATATTAGATAGGCATGTGGGCAATTTTAGACAACTTCCAGATTTGGCATGAAATAAAACTTTGATAAGGATTTTGCAATTCTTATTCTATCATGTTCATTTTGTTTAGGCACGTTGGGCGGGTCATGGTCCAAGTGAGGATACATGGGAGCCAATTGAAGGGTTGAGGTATGCCATCTCCCATATGCTATGAATTTTTTGCTTTAAGTATGGCATATTACTTATTGTAAGTGTATTGATTAGTAAATGCCAGGATCTGATACAAGATTTTGTACTGAAGGGGTTTAAAGCAAAGATATTACCGCGTCCGGTAAGATTTATTTGTATGGATGTGTTGAAATATTCTACTGATATAATCTTGGGATTATGGTTGAGATTGTGTTTGAGAATATTTATTTTTCCTAAAATAGAATTGTATGGTTGTGTATTTGACTAAGAATTACTTTGTATCCCTAGGATTCTGCTGTAATTAGGATATGCTGTAAATAAGTAGTAGTGTTTCCTTTTTTTTCCTGGAAGGTTAACCTAGTTTGTAATATATTATGTACATTTCTCATAGGAATGAAAGAAGTGAAACCCATCTCAGTTTTCATGGTATCAGACATGGTTGAAGCCTGAAATTTTTATCCTTCATTTGTTCTTGGCATTCATCGTCATTTTTTCCTTTCCTAAATCTATGTTCATCATTACTATACTTGAAGATGTCAGAGACCTCTGGAAAAATCACTCCCAGGAAAGCCATTGTTGAACCAATTGTTCATCCCTCTAAGTTGAACCCCACTCTTCAAATCACCATGTTCCAATTGAATGGGAATTTCATGGAATGGTCCCAATTTGTCCGGATTGTCATGAAATCCAAAAGGAAAATGAAGTATATTTTAAGAACATCACCACCACCATCAATCAATGACCCTAAGTATGAACATTGGGAAGCTAAAAATTCAATGGTTATGTTTTGGCTTCTACACGTCATGTAGTTGGAGATTAGCTACACTTATCTTTTGTTGACAACTAGGAGATTTGGGAGGCCGTCATGTTGTCTTGCTCAAAGAGGGGAGTTGCTGATTAGTTATACGACTTGAAGAAGCAAATTGCTAACAACAAACAAGATAATTGATTTGACATAGATTATCTTAATCTTCTCAAAGGGTTTTAGCTTGAATTAGATTTGTATCATGATGTGGAAATGGAGTGTGCAAATGACACAAAAAATCTGGGAGATATGATTGAAAGAAAAAGGACTTTTTATTTCCTTGTTGGTCCTAATCTGGAGTTTGATGAAATAAGTGGTAGAGTCTTAGGCAAAAATCCTCTTCCTTCCATTAGTGATCTGTTTGCCTATGTTCAAGGGGAAGAAGAATGCAAAGGTATAATGCTTCAAAGGTATGATGCTTAGGAAGCCTGAAAACAAACTCCCAATCACAGAGAGCTCTGCAATTTCTACTTAAAAAACTATTGGGAAAAAGAATGTGGACAAGGATAAGATGTGGTGCAATTATTATAATAATTCTTTACACGAGAGAGATGTGTTGGATGCTTAATGGAAAGTCTTAGCTCGGGAACAAGGGGTTCAATTCTAGTGAAAACAAGGGAATCAAGCTGCACGATTTGCACAAGCCCATCAAACAACTATTGTGGAAGACTCATAGGAGAATTTTCTTAGTAAAGATGTGGAGAAGTTGAAATTTTTTTGCTAGAATTGGAAAATCTAACCATAAGTTCTTGTTTAGTGACTAGACATGTAATATTTTTGCCCTAAACTCCTAAAAAATAAATTGCTCTCACACCCAGATCATTGATTCATGTGCTTTAGACCATATGACCAATTTTTCAACACTATTTTCAACCTATTCTACATGTTCCAGAAAACAAAAAAAAATAAGGTTGTAGATGAATAATTTTCCCCCGTAGGTGGTAAAGGAAAAATAAAAACAACACTAAACCTAATCCTAAACTTTGTTCTCCATGTCCCCAACTTGACCTACAACCTCTTGTCTATGGTAAACTCACCCAAGATTTACACTATTTCATGATCTTTATGGCCACTGGCTGTGTCTTTCAGGACTCTGTGACAAGGAGGAGGATTAGACATGCTAAACTAAGAGACGAGTTGTATTACCTAGATAGTAGTTGGGAAGAGGATTATTCTACACCTCAAGGCTTAGTCATTACTTCACCTAAAATAAATAAAATTTGGCTTTGGCATAGACGCCTTGGCCACCCCTTTTTTCCTACTTTGAAAAAACTTTCCATCTTTATTTGAGAATATTTCTATTAATGGATTTCATTGTGAAAGTTGCACTCTTGCTGAACACCATCCATTTCAAATTTGTAGTTCTATGAATACTTCTCCATTTAGTTTGATTCACTCCGATGTGTGGGGTCCTTCCCATATTACAGAATAGTTCTAGTACCCGGTAGTTTGTTACATTTATGGATGATTGTACTCATTCTACATGGGTTTATCTTATGAAATCTAAATTAGAAGTCACATTTATATTTCCTATCATCCACAATCTTATTCAAAACTAATTTGGGACCAAAATGTATACTCTCCAAATTGATAATGGGAGTGAGTACTTCAATCAAAGTTTGATTATCTAAAAGATAAAGGGATAATCCATTGTTAAAGTGCATGATATACATTGTGGATCCGAATCTTATATACCTAAGCTATTAAGAAAATTATTTGTTCAACATGGTGTCATAACCTTGTTTTGTGGGAGGTCATTCAACCTCACTACAATATATTTATTTCTCTAATTTGTTAAGTAAGCCAAAAAGAGGTTGATTGTAGTTGTTTGCCTACACCTGTGTCTCTTTACATGCCTATATGGGGTTGCATGTGAGAGGGTATTAAATCGCATGATATACATTGTGGCCCTAAATCCTACAAGCTTAAGCTTTTGGGAAAATTGGTTTTTTCACATCCATCATTCCTCTTGTGTAGATATACGCTAACAAAATGAGGTTGTTGAAAGGAAAAACATGCACTTATTAGAATAGTTTGTGCATTTCTATTTGAAATGGATGTGCTAAAAACATTATACGAGGATGGCATTTGAGAACTACCTATTTAATAAATAGGATGCCTTCTAAGATTCTTGATTACAACACCCCAATAGAAAGACTTAATACTCTTTTTTCCAATTTTTCAAGTGATTGGGGAACTACCTCCAAAAAATTTCGAATTGTACCTTCTGTACATATCCACGGCTACTTGAGAGGGAAACTTGATCCTAGACCCTTTCACTGCTTTTTTCCAGGTATTCCTTTAAAAAAAAAAAGGGATACAAGTGTTATCATCCACCAACTTGAAAATAGTATGTTACAAGGGATGTGACCTTTGTGGAAGATCAACCATTCTATGGGAACACCCATCTTCAAGGAGACAAGAGTAATATGGAAGATAGATGGTGGGGTTCTTTAAATTATTCTGACCATTCTGGTTAGAATAACTCCTCAAGTTAGTGGCAAAACAATTCTGACCATGCTGAATTTAATACTCTTCCAAAAACAATCATCCTTGTTTCTATCCTTGCCCTTACTATTGTGTTGAATCATAATGGTGAAAAACTGTCTGGTATTTCTTTCAGCACTTTAATTCCTGTAGAAGCTGAGAGTTCTAAGCCACCTATTCTCAATGTGTATTCTAGAAAAAGACAGTCTGTTGTTACTTCAAATGAACCAATCCTTGACTCTGAAATAGGTATTGAAGGAGGTAATTAGTTTTCCAATAATACCAATGACTTGATTTGCCTATTGCACTCAACAAAGGGACTCAGTCCTGCACTATTCATTCTATTTCTTAGTTTATTTCTTTACAGAAACTCTCACAGCAATTCTGTGCCTTAACCACTAGATTAGCCAGCCATTAAATTCCAAAAAATGTTCAAGAGGCTATAAGTATGGAACCATGGAAGGAAGCTATGAAAGAAGAAATAAGGGCCTTGAAAAAAAGCAATACGTGGGAGATGGTGAGTCTATCAAAGGGGAAAAGAACAGTTGGGTGTCAAATATAGAGTTGATGGTACATTGGAAAGGTTCAAGGCAAGGTTTATAGCAAAGGGATACACTTAAATATACTAGGTTGACTGCTTAGATCGCTGAGCCCAATCTGGCCTTGCATTGCAGGGTGGACCCCTGTGGTTGCGAGTTGGAGCTGCCATAGCTTATGGCTATAGAAAATAGGAGGGGCCGCAGAAAAGTAAGGATAACGGTGGCTCTGCCAGCTTAATGAGCTGTTGGAGCAGCGGGTAAGTGTTTGGTAGGCTAAGCTCGACAAGGAACTGTCTTTCCATGTGCACTATTGTTTCCAGAAACCATTCAAAATATAGAAAAAACAAAAGATATAATACAAATAGAAATGATCCCATTTGCACCAATGGGAATTCTATAACTTGCAGCCAACTCAAACTGTCTCTATAACAATTTGATGTAAAAAATGCTTTCTTGCATGGAGACTTGGAAGAGGAGGTGTATATGGATGTTCCACCTGAGTTCGCACACAAGACAAGGGAAAATAAGGTGTGCCAACTCAAAAAGTTCCTATGCAGACTGAAACGATCTCTAGGGACATTGTTTGAAAGATTTGCCAAGTCAATAACCAAAAAGGGATATCGGTAAATCTAAGGAGACCACACTCTATCCATCAAACATTCTACTCAAGGCAAGATAACAACTCTAATTGTTTACATTGATGATATTGTTGTAATTGGAGATGATTTGAAAGAAATTGGTAAACTGAGCGCATATCTTGCAAACAAATTTGAAATTAAAGACCTTGGAAGTCTTTGATACTTTCTAGGAATTGAAGTTGCAAGGTCAAAACAGGGGATATTTATTTCTAACAAAAATATGTACTAGATCTACTTGAGGAGGCAAGTTTGTTGGGTTGTAAGCCTATTTGGACACCAATTAAAGTCAACCACAAGCTAGGGAAGAAAAAGGAAAGAGCAGTTGTAGATAGAGGGACATATCAAAGGATGGTAGAGAAACTAATTTATCTATCACACACTAGACCCAACGTTTCATACCTGGTTCGTGTTGTGAGTTAGTTCATGCACTCACCGTTATAGTTCCACTTGGAAGTTGTACATAGAATTCTCAAGTGCCTCAAAGCAGTTCCTGGCAAAGGAGTAATGTACCACAACCATGTTGATCTACAGCTAAAAGCCTACACAGATGCGGATTGGGCGCGTTCCCTCATTGATAAGAGGTCTACAATAGGATATTGTATGCTATTAGGGAAAAATTTAGTCACTTGGAGGAGCAAGAAGCAATTGGTAGTGGCACAGTCAAGTGTGGAAGCTGAATTGCTGGCCATGGCACACAAGGTTTGCGAGCTACTATGGTTAAAAGTAGTGCTTACAGATATGAAAGTCAAAGTTCAAGATCCTATGAGGCTTTACTATGATAATAAAGCAACCATAAGCATAGCTCAAAACCCCATTCACTACTATAAATCTAAACATGTGTAGATCAATGGACACTTTTTTAAGTAAAAATTAGACAATGGGAATTGTGTAACTGTGTATTTGACTAAGAATTACTTTGCATCCCTAGGATTCTGCTGTAATTAGGATATGTTGTAAAGAGGTAGCAGTGTTTCCTTTTTTTCCTAGAAGGTTAATTTAGATTGTAATATATTGTGTACATTTCTTAGAGGAATGGAAGAACTGAAATCCATCTCAGTTTTAGGATGTTTTAGCAAATATTAGCTTATCTTTTGCTAGGAAAAATGATTCCCGTATTACATATTATGTGTTGTCATTCATCACTGTCCATGTAATAAATTATTTCCTTTTGTGATGATGCTTGCTATGATAACTTATGTTTCTTAGTGAATCAATATATTGCAGGGAGATGCTGATGTTATTTGTGGGGGACCTCCATGCCAAGGCATTAGCGGCTATAACCGCCATAGAAATGCAGATTCCCCATTTGATGATGAAAGAAATCGTCAAATCATAGTCTTCATGGATATAGTGAATTTTTTAAAGCCCAAGTATGTTTTGATGGAAAATGTGGTTGACATTTTGCAATTTGCCAAGGGTTCTGTGGGGAGATATGCCTTAAGTCGTTTGGTTCGTATGAATTACCAAGCAAGACTTGGAATTATGGCTGCTGGTTGTTATGGTCTTCCACAATACCGGTTACGCGTTTTCTTTTGGGGGGCTCATCCAGATGAGGCAAGCTAGTACCCTTGTTTTATGTTTCAAAACGGTATGACAAACATCTTCATGATTGCTCCTTTGGTTTGCAGAGATTACCTCAGTTTGCACTTCCTACACATGATGTGATTTTAAAATATGGGGCTCCAACTGCATTTGAGGTGCTGATTTGTGTTCTTGTACATTGAAATTGAGACCAACTAAATAGCTGCCAAAGTTAATTCTTTTCCATATTGCAGCGTAACATTGTGGCTTATGATGAAGGTCAATCTCCAGATTTAGAAAAAGCTCTTGTTCTTGGTGATGCTATTGCTGATCTTCCCCCAGTAATCTCACTATCTCCTCCTTTTCTGGTGTCATGATCTTTTAAAAATTAAGTATTTCTAATAAAAGGTGTTACTTCAGGTCTCAAATAATGAAACTCGTGAACAAATGTCATATAGAAGGCCGCCTGAAACTGAGTTCCAAAAATATATCAGAGCAACTAAATGGGGTAAGCTGGTTTATCTTCCATACGATAAAACATGGAGCTAATTTTGAATTGTTATCAAACTTGAGTTTCATAGCTTCCTAAATATAGGAAATGTTCTTACATGGATCATTATTTCTCTTTCATGATGATTGCTTTGTTTTATTTTATTTTATTTTTTTCATTTGGACAATGTGCTGTTTATTAATTTATTTTATTTATCTTGGACAATAGGTACCAAGTGCAGGCACTTCAATTATCTTAGTTTCTGGCCACTTAAAGAAAAACTGAGAAGGCTATTTTTCTAGAATTAGGTATTCATTGTAGTGACTTGATAGTCTTGTAATATTGGAATATATACTTAGCAACTTGGATTGAGAAGTTAGAAGAAGGATAAATGACCTGCTCATATTGTAATACATGGCACATCTTGCTACACGGTAGTAAACATGCTCATTGATTGAGCAGATCTTGGTTTTGATGTCCAATTCTTGCAGATTACGGATGTCCCAATCTTTTTGCACCATGTGCCTAATTTATGAGTTGTGGATGTCATTGTGGCTTGGTCAATCACAGAATGTTGCTTGTCTAGGGATTTAGTGCCACATGGGATTTAGCCATTTCTTTACTAAGATGGCAGCTAGGTGCATCCTACCTCTAGGCTCCAATGCATAGCTATTTTAATGCCATCTTGCATGCTCACTATTTGCATTTTTCTCTCTATGCTACATCATCTCCAAGTAAATTCTAAGTACCTTCAAAGTCCATGAAATGTGGATATCAGCCGATGATATATGTTGAGCAGGGGGGCTTTCCTATTCTACCTCTTGGTGAAACTAAGCAGAAAAAGGAGAATGTTCATTGAAAATAGTTATGGCCTGATGATTTCCTATGCCCTCTAGAAGGTGTCACCTTTAACACGCAGGTTTGATGCTAATTCACCTGCCTGTGGCGACCATAAGCTTAGGGGTTCATACAGACTTTGGAAGAAGTAGATGCCTTTTTTGGGAGATTGCATGATCACTCCATCTCTTTGGGTACTGATGGTGTTAAGATTTGAATGGAGACAAAAAAAATGGTGTTTTTTCAGTTAAGTCCTTTTACTCCTCCTTGGGAAGTAGGAGAGCAGAGCCTTTCCCTCATAACATTGTTTGGATTTCTTTGGCTCCTATAAGAGCTAGCTTCTTTGCCTGGGAAGCAACTTGAGCTAAGATATTAACTCAAGATCAGCTCAGAAATAGGGGATGGAGGATGCCTAACAGATGCTATATGTGCGAAGTAGAAGAAGAGACTAGTGATCATATTGTCTTGCACTGTCCGAAAGCTCGCATGTTGTGGCAGCTGGTTTTTTATTTTTTTAATGTACAGTGGGTGATGCACTCTTTAGTGAGAGGGGTGCTCTTGAGCTGGGGCGACTCCTTAGTTGGCAAAAAAATAAAGGAAAAAGGCTTGGAAAGTTGTTCCTTTATGCCTTTTTTATTCCATTCGAAGGGAGAGGAATAGGAGAACCTTTGAGAATTGTGAAAGTTTGGACGAAGCAATTAAAAGTTTTGTTTTGTATTTATTTTGGGATTGCATTAGATTGTACATTGGGGATGGGTCCATATCATTGTTAGATTTTGTGGATTGACTAGGTTCCCTGTAGCGTGTGGTTGTTTTTGTGTATTCGCCCCTTATGGTTTTTGTTGCTTTATATACATTGTGTATACTTTTTTAATACAATTTCCATTTACCTATCAAAAAAAAAGGGGGTTCAACAGACTTTGGTACATCTCGATGATGACATTGGCTTTCCCACCACCAAGCACTTCTTATCACCTATGTTTCTGTTACTTGTATTTGTAGTCAACTTGTATGTCAATGACTTAGTAACTGTTGAAGATCTTGGGTTGATTCTTTCCTTATAGGAAAGTTGATAAATATCCTAGATCATGGGCTAATTCCCCATTGATGGGAAAGTTGATAAATATCTCATGAATTTGTATATTATTTAGTTTCCTATTCTTGTAAAGCTGACCCATAATTTAATGCATGATTTATTTATTTATTTTTTATAAGTTAAGCAATTGTATTAAAAGGGCCAAAGAGTGCCAAAAGTATATACAATGTATACAAGGCCAAAAAAAAGGAGGGATAGACAAAAAACCAACACCCTCGCTTTACTTACAGCCCAACCCTAGAATAGGTAATTTCCTGATTGTATGTTGTAGGAATAATTTTTTATTGTATTTTCTCTCTCTCTCTCTCTTTCTATACATACATACATACATATATATATATATAGATATTCACTGCATGGTATCAAAGCAGATTAGGTTAACCTAATCTTGTCTTGGTCCTCCATTGCAGCTCGCTTTCTGTGTTTGCATTCGTGGCAAACTTCTAGGGTTTTCAGCCTTCAATATCAATGCCTATCTTGGCCTATATAGTCTATCTTGGCCTAAATAGCCTGTCTTTAAATTGTTATCTACATTTTTTAACTAGTTTTACAAAGGATGTCTGAATCCTCCATTACTTCAACCACCCAAAACCCAAATCCCATCAACCAAGGTTCTATCTGTAGTGATAACCCCACTCTCCCAATTACTACCACAAAACTTAACAAAATGAATTTCATGGAGTGGTCCTAGTCTGCTAAACTGTTTTTGAAAAGCTAAGGAAAAATGAAATATGTGATAAGGACAGCAACAACACCAGCAGTTGCCTTACCACACCGACCACCTTAGTGCAGGAAGATCCTAAATATGAGACCTGAGAAGTAGAAAATTCAATGGTAATGTCATGTCTTCTTCACACAATGAAACCAGAAACAAGAAAAATCAATCTCCTTCTCACTATAACTAAGAAGGTCTATGAGGGAGTCACACAAACTTACTCCAAGGTAGGCATTGCTGCCTAACTTTATGAATTAAAGCCCTAAACTATTAATACTAAACAGGGGACTGCATCTGTGACTGAGTATTACAATAATCTCAAAGGTTTATGGCTTGAATTAGCTCTGTATGATGATATTGTAATAAAATCTGCAGCTGATACTAGAAAACTCAAAGATTGGCCAAAAAGAGAATGGATCTTTGAGTTTCTGATGTTATTCAATCAAGATTATGATCTGGCTTGTGGTCAAATCCTTGGGAAAGAGCCACTTCCATCTTTGAGTGATGTATTTGCCTTTGACTGTGGGGAAGAGATTCAGAAAAGTGTGATGCTTGGAAAGACAAGCAGCCTCCTGAAAATTCGGCAATTGCACCTTCAAAATCCTCTAGCAATGCTGGGAACTATAATCTAGATGACAGGAAGTAGACAAAGGCAAAGAGTGGTGTTATTATTGTCAAAAGTCGAGACACACTAGGGATACTTCTTCCTAGAAACTTTATAGGAAACCTTCCTTTGGACCACAAAGGGACAGGAAGACTTGGAGGAAAGGGTGGAAATTAGTCAACAAAACATGAAGGGACTCATCAAACCAACTCAGAGGATAACCAGGACTCATTTGAATTTAGCAAAGTTGATACCCAAAGGCTCAAGAAGTTGTTGAACCAACTTGAGGGCAAGCATGCAAACACATCTCCAATTTTCAGTTCTTGTTCCGTGGTTCACTTGGGTATAAAGGCCTTGTTGTCTTTCAAAATTATTCGACCATTTGGATCATAGATTGAGGTGCTTCAAACCATATTACAAGTCTTTGAACTTTTTTTCAAGATATTTACCATGTTCAAGAAGACAAACAAAAAAAGTGGTTGATGGGTCACTCTCCTCAATGGTTGGTTAAGGAATTGTGAAGATTACTCCTACTTTGTCCTTGAATTCTATTCTCCATGTCCCAAATTTGCCTTATGACCTATTGTCAATTGGAAAAATCCAAGAGATTTGAATTGTACTATTATGTTCACTTCTTCTGGTTGTTACTTTCAAGATGATATGACGAGGAGGATGATTGGGCATGTTTAGTTCAGAGATGGACTTTACTACTTAGGGGCTGATTGGAGGAATGGTATCTTAGGTCTTAAGGCTTGGTTTCAACTCTTAAAAAACAATTCTGATTATATTTTTCTTTGGCACAACCATTTGAGACAACCACCATTTTCTTTGTTGAAAGAGTTATTTCCTTCCTTGTTTGCAAACAATAATGCTTGTAAATTTCATTGAGTCATATGTTCTTACTAAAAAACGTTGTTTGAGTCTTACAATAAAAGACACATAAATTGTGTGTCCATTTAGTTTGATTCATTCATACATTTGGAGACTTTCTCGTATTACTAATATTTTGGGGACTCTAGTTTGTTACCTTCATAGATGATTATACTAGAACACTACTCATCATGTGTTGTTGACACCTCATAACAAAATGGGATGACTGAAAGGAAAAATCAGCCCCTACTACAGATAGCTTGCCCTCTCTTTTCTCAAATGAAAGTACTTAAAAGCTACAGGGGAGAAGCTATTCTAACTCAAGCTTATGTGATAAATAGAATGCCAACAAGAGTTCTTGAATTTCAGACACTAGTTAAGATTTTCACTCCCTGGTTCCCAAATTTCCCAAGAGTTGGCTCTTTACCACCAAAGGTTTTCAGGATGTGTCTCATATATGCATATCCAACAACATTTGCCAGGGAAGTTGGATCCTAGAGTTGTAAAGTGCAGCTTCTTGGGGTACTCTTCAACACAAAAAGGATACAAATGGAAGATTAGCCTTACTTAGAAAGCACCTCTCTTTAGGGGGGGATTAACTCAAAAATGGAAGATAGGTGGTGGGATTTTGGAGTTATTGATGTTGGAAGTTCAGATGGTCAGACTGTTGTTAAAAATAATCAAGTTGCTAAAGACATTCAAGTTGCAGCTGGTGAAATCACAATCAGATTGAAGACACTAATCCAAGTGCTGGTCCTGGTACCCTTCCCCCACATTGAACAAGTTGCTATTTCTTCAGATGCTCCTAAAAGTCCTAGTGAAATTCCTTCAGTCCTTTAAGAAATGAAGAAACTATAGATAAAAGGCGTAAGACTCCAACTTTCAACATGTAATGCAAGTGGAAAAAGTCCATCATCAGTTCATCTGTTCCAATTCGTGAACCTTGAAATGGGTAGTGAAATAATGATTAAAATTCTGGTTCCATTTCAGAAGATTACTCTAATAATGATATTGAATTGCCTATTGCTCTTAGAAAAGGGGTTCAAAGTTGCATTCAATACCCTATATCTGATTTTGTATCCATGCGGAATTTATCCCCTCAATATCAAACCTTTTTCTCTCAAGTATTTTCTCAGCAAGATCCCGCATCAGTTCAAGAAGCTTTGACCTCAGAAACTATGAATGAGGAGAGGAGATGAGGGTGTTGGAAAAAATTCACTTGGAAAATTTTAAATGTTCTGAAAGGAAAAGGAACAGCGGGCTGGCAAATGAATTTTTAGAATCCAGTACAAGGCTAATGATGGGGTTGACAATGGGTAGTGTCATGTTGAGGTAAGAAATAGTAAAAATTTACTTAACTTGAATACTTCCCGTTTAGAAATACGACCCATTTAATAAATGGGTTAAGTTGAACTATGTATAAATTAACATGGATAATCTGTTAACACGATTCTAACCTGATAAACTTATTGTCACAATTCTAACCTGTTTGACCTATTAAAATTTTTAAATTTATAGACGTATCATTTTAACATATTTTATAATTGCTTTAACTTTTAACTTTTATTTTTTAAAATCTTAATTAATTTAATTATTTAATTTTAATTATAATATGTTTATAATATAAAAAGTAAATTAAAAATTTAATTTTACGAGGAATGCCGGGCAAAGCTCTTTTATTTCAAAAAGATAATGGACTGAAATTTGTGTTTTATATAGATATTGATTGGACTATGTCCATTGTAAGAAGAAATTGGCAGTTGCTTGCTTTAGTGTAGAGGTGGAATTCAGGGCTATGACATGAGGGATACAAGAATTGCTTTGGCCGAAAATAATGTATGCAGATTTGAAAGTGGAAGTAAAGGAACCAATGATATTATAATATGGTAACAAAGCTACTATAAATATAATATATCATCCAGTTCCTTATGATCAAACCAAAGATGTGGAAGGTGATAGGCATTTCATCAAAGAGAAACTAGACTCAAGGCAAGCTTGCACTTGCTATGTATCATCTTCTAAGCAGCTTGCAGATGGACTCACAAAAGGATTACATAGCACAACTTTTCATCAGATTGTAGACAAGTTTGGGATGCAAAATATCTTTGCACCTGCTTGAGGGTGAGGGTTAGTGTTAAATATCTTGGCCTGGTTCTTTCTTAATAGGGAAGCTGAAAAATATCCTAGATCATGGGCTGATTCCCTCCTAAGGGGAAGGTTGACAAATATCCCATGAATTTGGCTGTATATCATTTAGTTTCCTATTCTTGTAAAGCTGACCCATGATTTACTGGCCTCGAACAGGCAAGTTCCTAATTGTTTGTTGTCAAGAGTATTTTTTATAGTGTTTTCTCTCTGTTGATACCTGGACACAGTTATTGAAAGGAATAAGGAGTTTTTTTGCTACCATAACTTTTGTTATCTTCTTGTTATCATGTGATTGTTAGTTTGTGACTTAAATAGTGGTGCTAGAGTTGGCTCCCAAACAGCAACATTGGGTCTTCTGTTTTTGTTCAAGGGGTGTGAATTTTGATACAATACTTTTATGTTTATCTGTAGAGATGATGGGTTCTGCTTGCAAAGGTACAAGAAAAGCAGAAAAATCTGTGTTATATGACCATCTGCCTCTTCCATTAAATGAGGATGATTATTTGCGAGTTTGTCGGATCCCAAAAAAAAAGGTTGGATAAATAATTAATCATGTTGATTAGTTCTCTTTGATCTTTACTCTGATACCAATTTCCTATTACAGGGAGCTAATTTTAGGGACCTCCCAGGTGTAGTTGTTGGAGCTAACAATGTTGCTCGGAGAGATCCAAAAACAGAGATGGAATTGCCATCTGGAAAGCAAATGGTAATAGTACTTTAATCTTATTTATATTTATAAATGCAAGTTAACATTTCTCAATGGAACTCACTCCCCACCCCGCCAATCCATGATTGCTATATTTTAATTGCTTGGCATATAATATTTTAAAAAGAGATATAAACAATATGTGATATACTTAGGAAGTTGAGAGGAGGTTGAGAAACTTTTACGATATATTTTCCATTGCTTTGAATTCTTCATCTCTAAATCCATTTCAAGTAGCCAAGCTACTATTCCACTCTTCTATTTGCTTTGCCTGTGTGTTGTGACATGATTGCCCATTGTTAGAGAATGAGGCTAGCTTCATAGCTTCACTTTTGTTTACTATCTTTTAACAACAAAAGCACACAGAGGTTGTAGTCCATGTATAGAATGAACTGTTTGTAAGTCCAATTACCGCATTCTTGTTTTAATCTTGTTTTTCCATTACTTTATTTCCTGCAGTGAGCTGAGAAACCGTGTGCAAAATTGTGTCAATGTGAGTTGTGGCTTTAGATTGAAGTACCAGTCATGGTATTGGTTGTGTTTGATGTTAATGAACTGAAGTGGAACTGAAAAAAGGGGTGAGGAAGGCAGCAAATCAAGTGAAGCTCTGAATCTCAATATACAAGATTGCTTTCCTTTGTTGAGATGTGCAGCATCAAGAGCTGCTTTTTACCAAATAATATCTAGGAGCATTGACAGTGAATAAAAGTATGCAACCTGATAGATGTTTTTCTCTTCAGGAACCAAGCCTGTGGCTTAATGAATAATACCATACATGGAGACCCCAGCCATACAGTATGCAGAATTTTGATTTTCAATGGGGACTATGGAAGAGAAGTAATTGTGGAAGGAGAGCATGTCACCTTTTTCCTTCAACAAATAGACCCACAGGTGCACATCCTTATATCAACATAGCCATAATCAATAAAAGACAGCCTGGTAGAGTCCCCCAAATATTAGGATGAATCAGAAGAAACTAATGCTTTTATTCTGACTAGGAGAGTAACTAATTCAACAGTGTTTAGCATCTTTGCACCCTTCACTATTCTCTGCTGGCTGACTATTTGATGGTGTCAGAGATTGAGATGATGAATAGCTTAATTGAGGAGCGTTGCCCATCTGTCACAAAGATGTAGTCATCCCACTCACTACGAGTACTATCATCTACTTCAGTACCAAATCCTAGGAGATGTATGGAACAGGGAAAAAAATTATACTGGAATTCAAGGCCTTGGTAATACCTGCTCAGAGATAAGAAATTTGTAAAAAAATTTGGACCATGTGAAACAAGATTAACCTGGAAACAAAGAAGTGAAACAACACTGTTGGGGCTCACCTTCCTAAATTCTGAATTGAAATAGAAACATGGTACACTATTTTCTGCTCATATTGTTCTTATTACTTTTAGAACTGTTTTAAGAAGAAAGTTTGTTAGTTTCCCTTTTATTTGCATGTCAGCTTGATTGATCCTTTTCAAAATTCATGGTTCTATCTGGGTATCTGGAGATTTTCATGTTCCTACCTAACATTCATACTCTTTGAAACTGGTTATCTTTGAACACTAAATTCTGGTTATGATAGGTACCTGATTATGCACTCAATTTCAGTGAGGGAAAGTCTACCAAGTGAGTGTACTTCCTAATGGCATTTTATCATCTTTATCCATTGATAATCTGTTACCTGATACTTTGTATTTAAACTTCAAAACAAAATGTAGACCATTTGCACGTCTATGGTGGGACGAGACAGTGCCAACTGTTTTAACTAAACCTGACCCTCACTGCCAGGTAAACATATGGTATACTTTCATCAATGATTGAATAATTTCATACTCTATTTGGTTCTGAGATGATCGATATATTTAGGCCTATTTACATCCTGAGCAAGATAGAGTTCTTACTGTTCGTGAAAGTGCAAGGTTGCAAGGGTTTCCTGATTACTATAAGTTCTGTGGGCAAGTTAAAGAAAGGTATCGATTCATACCGCTCCACATTGAATTGATATTCTGTTATCTATGCATGATCTCTTTTTCTCATGACTGAAATTTCTGGATTTTTTTTTGTCTTGTAGTTGTAACAAGTCATATAGAAAAAAAAAAAAAAAAAACATAGCCATTTCAATGTTTTAAGGCTGAAGTAATGGGTGGTTTAGTAACTTCAGGATAGGTGAAATGATGGAATGAATAGAGCAGGGTTGAGGGATGGAGTAATAACACAATCAAAAGATGAGTATAAACAGAAGTGAAGCTACTGATAGCAGATGATGGTTGAAGAGGATTAAGAGGAGGGGTGAAGAACATAAAAGAGATGGTGTCAAAAGAAAGTAACATAGCCAGAAATTATGTAGACATGCATAACAGGATCATAACTATTTCAACCCTCTGATCTCTAATCTATGCCTCAGGACAAACACATGGCTAAATGGACAGAACACCTGTCCGAGTATGGTTAGCAGAGGATGAATGCAACAATCAGAACATACGGGGTATCAGTAATAAAAAATGGCGTTTATAAGAGGCGGCTAAAGGAATTCTTATGGTTTCAGAAGGTTTATTCATATTTGCAGAAAAAATAGTTGCTTAGATGATCACTTTAGGATTTCATGCAGTAAAATCCATAGATGAATAATTTTTTGAAGGTCTTTGAAAAATCAAAGATAATCTCCATAAGCTGTTTGAAGTTCCTTATACTTTTTCATTTTAGACTAAAGTCAAATGAGTAAAGATTAAAGCTATTTTAGGGGATCTTCAGTTAAAATAAACCCTAGCATTTGTTGAATGATCCAAAGCTGTAGGGCAACTTAGAACATCTTGGAGTGGGTGGTATGCTGTAATTTTCTCTATAGTTCCCCATTCTTTCCTTTAGCCTCAAATTTGCTTGCATTCTTGCAGATACTGTCAAATTGGGAATGCTGTGGCTGTTCCTGTGGCAAGAGCTTTAGGGTACGCGATGGGTTTAGCGGTGCAGAAGCTAAGCAGAGCCGAACCTCTCCTAACTCTTCCCCCCAAGTTCTCCCATTCTACTACTGCCCAGTTGTTGCAGGCTTCGGTTTCTGATGCTTAGTGTCAATTCCATTCTCTTTCTGAGTACTACATGTACTACGCTAGGAACCTGGTCCATTGTGTGGGCATGCTTTTCCAGCCCAACCTCCCATAATCTCTGAAGAAGTTGGCATCAAACTGTAGAAGAATAAGTGAACTTCCTTTGAAATCTCCCTGTCATAATCCTTCACTTTGAATGCTACCACAATTTTTCATCCTGGTAAACAGATTTATAGGGCTTACCGATTTAATGCAGAGTTTCAGTTTCTTAAGGTCCCAGTACTGAACAACCCACTTGAATGTTCCTTTTGCCATGACTACCAATTCTCTTCAAACTAAACTTTCCCAGCCGGTCCTGATTTACACCTATTATAAGAGTGCTTGTTGGTGTGGAGGAATAAAAAGGGAAAAAAGGGATCGAAATCAAGGTGAATTACAATAACATGTATCAAAATCCTAATAAAAATGGGATTTGATTTTCATACTAATGGATTTTTTTATTTTTGTATTTTTACCTATACTCAGTTCTGAAAAATACTCCAAACACAAAGAATGGGAATGGAATTGATTTCCCATTCCAACATTCCAAGCATGACCTATATTCAGAATTTGCTTCAGCAGAATCTGAACTTCTGACTTAGAATTGCATTTCCAGATCTTTTTTCCTATTATTTTCTCATTGATATCATCTAAAAAACTAGAATATTAGATTATGTTGGAATCTTAAAAAGTATTAGGGAAAGAAAAAAAATTATTAAAAAAATGATTTTCTCATATTTAATTGTACTATTAAAAATGAGAAAGAAAAGCAAATACTTTCCTTCTATTTTTTCTCTCAATTTTCTTTCCCTTCATTTTCCCTCAAAATGTCCAGAATCAAACATAGCCTTCAAGTTTTGAAGAAAAGAACCTAAACCTACCTCATTTCAACTCTTACTATTGCTTTCAGAAATAGAACTACAAATTAGTAAACATAAACCACCAAACCTACCAAACAGAACACCACGACATACATACAAAACGAAAAGAAACACCATGACAGCTCTTGTGCACTCTTCACCTCACTAACCAGCAAGGGCAGATGAGACCAAATGCCATAGGGTAACTGGGGTCAAAATCCAAATGGTTCAACCTGGAGGCAGGGACCAGGTCAGACATTAAGGTCACACAGCCATCCCCTTCATGCCCAAACCGACACTGTCATTTTGGTTCTCATTTCTTTCATGTTCAAAGACCTGCCAAGCGGTAGCTAGCTTTGAGGACATACAAAAAGAATATAGAAATAGAGTACAAATATGAAACAGCAGAGAAAACAAAATATACAATACCTATATTTCCCATCCTCTCAACCTGTTGCATAAATGTTCTTAAGACTAGTATTTTGCTTCACATTTGGGTTACCGAGAACATTACAAGGTAAAGATTCGGAGTACCTACTTAACATGAGTAAAATAGTCAAGCAGCAGGCGATGTTTCAGCTCCAGGTTCATCTGATGATTATTGAAAACACCCCAAAATAGCATCTCTATAGCGATCCCTACTAACCCAGGTTCCTCTATATATTTAAATTAGAAAAGAGAGGAAACAGCTTGAAAATACATAAAGCTTATACGAAAATGAAACTGAATGTACAACCATCGATGTGAATTTCAAGGTACCTACTTTTCCATCGATGTAATCTGGCTAATGAACAACTTACTATCTTCATCTGCTCCACGTTCCTCAGAAACCCACTAACTGCAGCGTTATTGGGTCAGTGACTTGGCGAATCCTAAAGAGCTTCGTCTTGACCCAAGTTCGCTGCACAAATGGTTTCTCTTGTTACCTGCTAATCATCAGATTATTCAAGGCAGACAGAAATCTTCACCCTCAAGATGCTGGCTCGATTATAAGGGCTGGGGTGGGCATGCTTTAGTTGGGAAAAAAATAGCAACAATTGATGCATTGGCTGTATAACATTATTGATCCCATATAACACTTTACATGTAGTTTACTAGTCTATGATGGATTTTTCTCCGGATCACCATTCACCGAAACCACATTACTAGTTGCTCTTGATGGCGGTCTACAAACTGACTCATTTAACCTACTAAATACTAGTTTGATAGGTATGCAAGCAACTGCAGTGGGCCCAGACGACTCCTGTTTGATCAACCCATCCATTTTATAACTGTGGCTGTCATGTTTTGGCCTGTTACCATGTTTCTGTTCAATGGCAATTGAAGACAGAGTCCTTGTTTTTTGGCTAGAAGATAAACTTACCATCTTTGGCATCTTTCTAGGGAACTTTCGGTCTGTTGGAGGCCGGGGAATGTGAGGGAGGCTTTTCCTCATAATGCTTCCTTTGTGACCAGAATTCCCTGCATTTGATTTCTTATATGTTGACTTTCTTCCTTGATCCAAAAAAGGGAGATCTTCCACAGCTTCGTCACCATCCAGTGCTGATGATGGATGAGGGCGGGGAACACGGAAATTGGCTGTCCTTCGGGCAGTTCTCCAAACTGGTGGAATTGCTCTATTTCTGTCATTATCGAACACATCATTGCCGAAATCCTCATTTGAAGAAAGAAGCATTTCAGATGAACCATCTTCCAGTGCTTCGATTTGGATTGGATGCCCTACTATTGACTTATCATTTAACCGACTCATCAGCGAAATAATAGGGACATGCTCTCGTTGATAATTTGTTTGAACCCTCAAATCCACATCCACCAGTGTGGTTTTGATCCTACCAGCAGGGTTATGACGGCCAACAAATATGGGATCAAAGCACTCACCTGTGTCCTCCCAGTATCCTTTCAAAGCAGGCTGATCTTCCCAAGTCAATTCCTCCCAATCAATCATATTTCGAGCTCTAGGTGCAGTTTTTGATGTTAATGAGTATCCCCTGCCATCCAATCCAGCCATTTGGGTCCCAAAATCCTTCTCAATTAAATCAGCCTCATGAAGATCATTGTCAAAATCATTGCTGCTATGATGGAACATCATACTCTGCCCCAAAGTCCTTTGGCCCATCGTGTTTCCATTTTCCTCTAGATATGGTTTATGAATGGATCCATTTGAAACTTTTCCATCAACTACTTCTGCAGATCTTTTAGTGAGATTGCGCATGTTCCTTTTCCCTTTCAGTTGCCATTTGGAAACCCCCACACTAGCAGAAACAGGGTCATGAGGGTGCAGGTGAGACAAGTCACCAGTAAGTGCAGACTCATCAGGCTCCTCACTGCTCATGCTTCCATCTTCCCCAGGCACTACAGGTTTTCCAAGAGCTTTTGCTTCAGCTTCTGCTTCTGCTGGTGCAACAGTCTCTGAACAAAGAAGTAGAATTAAGCTGTTTAAACATAAATCAGAATGACAAGCCAAGACCAATGACAAAAGTTCAGAAGACTAGGAGACATTTTCAATAAAAAAGGCACAAAATCACTAAAATGTTGATTTCAGGACCTGCACATGTTAATCTTAACAAATATTTTCATAAAGCATTTAAGAAGATTTTCAATGAATTTATGTAAAATAACCCCATGTAGAACCACCATTTTTAGATGCAGAGAACTTGAACCCCCGAACAAGAAGCTGTCAGTCTCTGGAGTTGGGGTATCAAAGCATATGTAGAGACTGAATACAGAATATCAATCAACACCAACCATACCAGATGAATTCTTTGAAGACCTCAAGCACCATTTAGGATTGAAGCCCAAGGTGGCTCTGGTGCAACCATCCTTGTAGGACCAGACTATAAAGATCACGCCAATGTGTCCACAGCAAACTAATGAGTTTCACAGCATGTTGACACTAATCTTAATGCAAACACAGCGACTATGTAATACCCTTGTAGGACCAGAGACTATAAAGATCACACCAATGTGTCCACAGCAAACTAATGAGTTTCACTACATGCTAACACAATAATCTCAATGCAAACACAGCAACTATGTGATATCATATATATATAGATATAGATATAGATATAGATATAGATATAGATATAGATATATATATATATATATATATATATATATATATGTATGTATGTATATATATATATATATATGTATGTATGTATATGGATGCAATACACCAGAAGTAAAAGGGTGACGGCAGAATCTATCTTTTTGTGGACAAAACAAAAATTGATTTCTTACGCAATAATGGAAGGGTTGGTCATTTATAAAAATGTACAGGAATGAATTTTAAAAGTCACACAATCCAAGACGGATATTGTGGAATTCTTTACAAAAGAAGGCCATCCCATACCCAAAAAAGAAAAACTTTTAGAAAGCCAATCACAAATCTTTTTGGGCACAGCCTCTGTAAAGAAGAGATAAAAACAACATTGAGGCATGCTTCAATAAGAACTTAGGGAAAACAATGGTTTCAACTACTGATGTATGCATTTTCTTTTGGTGATGTGGGTGATACCAGCTGATGATAGTGCGCATAGCCAGTATCATACATAGTTTGAACCACACCGGTAGATACTTATATAATTATTGTATAGCATTGGATTGATCCAAATCAAGAGACACAGCCCATACTTCCAGCCATATTTGGAATGACAAGAAGGCCCCTATCTTTGTTGCATGACACCCATTGAAAGGAAAAGATACAACATGGTACAAGGCCACTGTAATAGCATCAAATTTATGAGCCATGCTATGAATTTCCAAAAAAAAAAATATTATGACAAGCAAACTAAAAAACAAAAAGAAAAAAGAAACATGATTACAAGGCAAAATCAGAAAACTAAGCCAAAAATAAAAAATAAAAAATCATAGCCCTAACACAATAAGACAAACTAAGTACCATATATTTGTCCTGCAAAACAAATAAAGCAAGTAACATATGTGCATCCTGTTACTCTAAAGTAAGAGCTTTCCTCTTAGTGATAATCAACTGCCACCATAATGCTATTGACTCTTACCCATATTCATCATAAGAATAACCTCAAGATGTTTCCAACTTTGATCTTCGGTCCTCAAAAAGAGAATGATATTATATTCATATACAAATTTAATATTAAAAATATGGGGTCTTTCCCTTCCACAAACTAGACCATGAATGACAATATTTTTCATGATGCAACAAAACTCTATAAAGGGCATTTTCTACCCTAAACAAGGGCACGGAAGATTCATCCTTTTGGTGAAACCCGTTAAAACATCTTCTCACAGCTCCATTGATTTACACTGGAAAATAAGATTAAGAAATTAGTGAAACTAGGACCATTATCCCCTTTCTCCATCTTGTTCCAAGGACATCCATTTACAGCAAGTAAGCAAGACAAATCCAATCAATATGGTAGCATGTTTTTTCTCAAAAACAATCATCATAATCACCTCTTTGGCATTAGATTTCATGCGTCCCTCTATGCTCTGTTTTGCAAGCAGAGTTGCACCTATTATTTGTCTACAAAAGGGGCCTGCAAATAAAGAGAAAAAACCTTCCTGCCTGCCCCACTGGTTTGGAACGCTTCAAACTAGGGATCTCTTTACATTGGGAATCAAGCTAACAGAGGCAGTGATAATACTTCTAATTATTATCCTCTATCATGGAAATCCTAGTTGTGATACAAATTCGTAACACTCCACAAAACCTTGGAGAAAATCGTCTCAACAATATCCCAAATTCCTAAAGACACCAAATGGTTTAATGGTAAAGACAACTGTATTTTCAACAATTTGAAGAGGTAAGATTCAACAAAAACTTGGAAAAAAAAAAAACACCACAAAAAGACACATAACCAAAGTTATCCTTAGTTCAATGTTCATATCTGAAGGCCAGTGGTCGGAAATTGTAGGGAGCTATATGAATTAAAGTTTGAAACTCTAATTGTCTTTTTCATCGCTGCTTATGGTAAAACATGTACCATCCACTTGCTAAAGATGCAAGCTGACATACAATTAATAGTATAGAAACATCATATATTATCTACTCTAATGATGTACCACCATATTACAAAATAATTCCTAGGAATAGGGCATGATAAGATAACTCAAGGGCAAGCCTTAAAAAAGAATATGTTCCAACAGAAGCCAAAGTTAAGTGATATGTGAATATAAAGATGAAACATACACACTAAGCACTAAAATTTGTAAAAGATATTGGTGGTATTGATAAGGAAAAGAATAGTCAAGTTTTAACCTGCAAGTTCGGTCATCTCTGCATCAGTATCTGCTTCAGTCTCAGAAGAATCTGATTCAGAACCTTCCATAAATTCAGAAGTGTTCTCTTCAGTCAAAGAACTAGGATGAGGATGATTATTACTGTCTCCAAACTGGGAAGGTGACAGCTCCATCTCACTTGGAGGAATTTCTTTATATTCCAAACGATCATCAGACTCAGATGGCAAGTACACACATCTGCTCCTCTTTGCCCGGAAAACACTTCCCATCTGCTCCGCTTCTGCAATAGAGGAAACAGTGCCACTTTCAGTTTGCAACAGGTGAGGGACTGGTAATTTTTCGGTATTCTGCAACACTTGAACAAGAGGACGGCGCCTATCACGCCTCTTGACAAGTGATTCCTCTGTCAATCCCTCATATAACCTTTTCCTTTTGTCTATAGAACTTTTGCTGCTTGCATGAGTTATACTTCCCATGCCAACACTGCTACTAGGAATAGCTTGAGCATTATCAACTGCCTGTTTTCGAGAACCATTTGAAACAGCAGAAGAAAGCTTTCTCTTTGAAGGGGCAGTCCTGAGTCCAAAGTCTTGCAAGCCTCTCATCCGAGGTATAACATCCAATGTATCATCTTCCCAGTTGATTTGACTTCCCTCTTTGGCTTTTTGTGAATACAAAGGATTTCCCATTATATCATCCTTATTAGTTGAATCTAGTCTCTTAGAAAGTTGTTGTGATTTGGAGATTCCAAGTTTTCCATTTTCATTACCCAAACTTTCTGAAGATGTAACTAACTCTTTTTTTACAGCATTACATGATTTACTACTTGTACAATCAGAAGCAATACCTAATTTCCCCTGTTTCTTTGCCAGCTGTTGCTTCTCAAGTTCAAGAGCGTGAAGAATAGCATCTTCTCGACGTGCATATTTCTCTCTTTTCTTTATCGGGATGCCCTGTGAGGATTCGGCCCTTTCGATACAATCATCAAATTCACCACATCGAAATGCCTTTACACGCTTAGATTTCTCCAAATTATACCAATCCCTGATAAAACACAACCAAAAAACCACTTTACCAAGGGAGCAGAGTGAAGAAAAATTACAAAAATGGCCACTTAAGCAGAAAAGGAAAACGTCATATTTAACAGAAAAACAGACAGACAGACTAAACAACTTACTTTATCCCTTCCCCAGCATGTTGCCTCACTTTTAAATTTGTCTATTTCACAAAAATTTTCAATGTAATGGAAACTTGCTTTCCTTGTACTACAATACCCAGCAGAAGTTTGGAAATTTAATGAGTCTCTGTTAAATACTTTTTCTACAGAAATATCAAATACTACATGGAAATACAATTTAAATAACTTTTCTGCAGAAATATCAAATAGTACATAGAAATAAATTAATACATGAAATGCATCTAGAATTCATGTAGAAACTTAACTAAGCTGTCTGATGGTGTAAGAGAGAAAAGGCCATATAATAAGTGAGTTACAAAAAGAAAGGTATTACAATATGACTACTCCACATCAATCTATAAACACAACCATCATCTGAGGCTAGTTGCATAATATATGCAAACATGTAAGTTAAACAAGTTTAATGCAGGTTTACACTTCACAGCTACATCTGAATCATTTTTATATTTTCTAAGCCTGAACAACTGGGTTTAGAAAGTTTCTAAGGAATGGGAAGGTTAAGAAACAGAGGCAAGTGCTGTTGTGTCTCTGCCAGATCTTATAAAAGTAGAGGCCTTGATAGGAAGACATGATTGCAAAGGTTCATTAAAGATACAATCTCTTCTTTCTTAAAAGAAAGGCATGAGTTTCTCCCGCCCAAATTGATCTCTATTGTTCCTAAAAATGCAGTCTACAATCATACTAAAACTGATTAATTTTTGAAGAGGGAGATTGATTTATTTCTAGAAAGCAGATGAAAATTGATTTCATGAAAACCAACACAATACATAGTCATTTACTTATCATATGGACTTCCCATAATTTACAACACATATGGATTAGGAGGCAGATCCAGGTGCAAGTACTAATCCCCAAATCTCTATCATCCTAAACGTAGAGTTTACAATAATAGGACACTTGATTAATTTTTGAAGGAGATCAATTTATTTCTAGAAAGTGGATGAAAATTGGTTTTGTAAAACTGGACATGTTACATGGGTCGATCATTTTCTTATCATATGCACTTTTCATAGCTTACAAAACCACATGGATTAGGAGGCAGAACCAGGAGCAAGTATCCATCTCCGAGTACAAATCAAACCTCAACCCTGTTACTCTAAGATTTCACTATGGAACGCTTGAGATACCTATGGAGTTTAAATCTAACCCAAATTTATTATTCTAGGACTTAGCTAGGAAGCATTTGAGACACCTACCAGGAATGGGCATACCAGGTACTTTGACATATAGTTCATTAACCTAGCACATAAAAGATATAAGGTGCCAAGAAGTCATATCCTTTCAGGGTCTAGAAGTTATAAAGCACTTGCTTAAGCAAAGCAATGCTCAGGCTCAAGTTTTTGTAAATAGCTAATACATATACAACTAAATGTCAGAGCATGTGAACAAAAAATATTTCAGGATAGCTCTTCTCCCTACTCAAACTGGAGAAAGAAAATATTCAACTGGTTCTTTTCCCCCCCTTGTTTGGGTGGTTTCAAACGTTAAACTCCCCATGACCAAAGCATCCAAAGAGAAAGGAAAACCCACAAAGAAAGAGGAGAGCATGAGGAGGTGCAGAAAAGACATTAGATTTTCAATTTCATTTCTTCTCACAACTTGCTTTGACACATTGGCAAATAAACATAACATGGAAATTACCCAAAATTAAACACCAAGGCATGGGTCTCTGTATAAAAGTAGACCCTTATGATGGACTTAGTCTCTCAAAAGAATAAGAGAGTGAAGACTATTTACTGCAAGATTCTATAACAAGAATATGATTCACCTGGTCTACCTCCAAATCCTTAAAGCACTTATGTCTAGACATTTTACAAGAGACAAGCGTCAAAAATAGGTAGATGAAGTTGTTGTGTTCGGATTAAACAACCAGCCAAGATGAAGTAGACTTTTGGGGACTTGTTACTTTTAGGTCTCTTTCTTCAGTTCTATGTAAGAGATCTCAATTCTCAAATGGATTTCTTTTTCTTTGTTTTCATAGTTGTCCTAGGAATCAATTAAGTTTCTAAAAGAATTTTAAAGGTTAAATGCAAGCACCACTCTCCCCCATTTCAAGCAGTTAATTAAATCCTAAACACACTTTTAATCGATCTGAAAAAGCATGATCATTCACCACAACCTAGTTTTCCAAGTAAAATTCAAATTTGATTAAAAATTAAACTAAAAAAAAAACCTTCATATCAGTGGGTCAAATCCTAAAACATCATGATCACTCAGCACAACCTAGTTTTCCAAGTAAAATTCATTTTCGAAAATAAATAAATCATGAACTTGTATTTGAATAAAAATTATATAGCACCAAATTTAACAAAAAATCAACTTCTATTGAGTAAGCAAAAGTTTTCTAAGTCAAGTTAAATAAGCAAAAAGAAAAAGAAACAGAAATCACCACTGCATGATCAAAGAAAAATTGAACCACACCAAGTTTAAGCAGAGAAAAACTTCTGAACACTAATCACTCCAAAAAAGCATGATCATTCACCACAACCTAGTTTTGAAAATAAAATTTCAATTAAAAATTAGAAAAACTGTAATCAAATAAAAATTAAACCGCATCAAGTCTAAGAAAAAAGCCAACTTCGACTCAGTTACTTCAATCGTAAACACACTTCTAATCGACCTGAAAAGCATGATCAGTCCCCCTATCCAAGTTTTCTAGGCAAAATTCAATTAGAAAATCACGAACCCATAACCAAATAATAGTTAGACTACACTAAATTTAAGCAAAAACGAAGAAATGATCGGCCTATAACCCAAACAGCGGATACGTACACCTAAATTAAATTTTTTTAAGAAAAAAACAGAAGGAAGATTAAGAAGGTTAGGAGAGACTTACACACTAGCATCCTCTCTTCCGAGAAGCTTGACCGGAGTGCCGGATCGCGGTGACATGAGATGAGAAGCCGAGAGCTCATCGGGTCCAAGTATTTTCCCGGGCCACCACGACCCGTTCCTCCTCCGCACCCACACGATTGTCCCCACGCTGGAATCGACCACACCCGATCCCGAACTCCCCATCTCCCTCTCTCTACACCCAACTTTCTCTGTGTAAAAAGAGCACGCTCCGTCTCTCTAAAAAACCAATTTTCCCTCTCTACAATAGCACAAAACCCTACCTAATCAACACAAAAACAATGCTAATCAACCAAGCGGCTCAGCCTCCGGCGAAGAAGATGGAAAACCAGAGGATCCCAAAGAAGCCATGCTGGGGCGATCCGGCTAGGTTTAGGGTTAGGGTTTCCATTCAGATTTGGAAGGGGAATTTATCCATGAATTTTCTAGGGTTAGGGTGTATTTCATGCGGATCCGAGTCCGAATTGCTCTCGATGTCGGTGCTGTTAGGGCTAGGATTAGGGTTTGCGCTTCTCTCTCTAGAAGTCTGTGTTTCTCTCTCTAGAAATCTCGCCCTTTCTCTCTCTAGGGCTCATTTTGTTGATTTGAGGGGGTTGGGCTTGAATCGACCGTACTCACTCACTGATTCGCACGCGCCATCGCACGACTCATTTCTAATTTCCATAAACTAAAAGAAATCTATTTGCAAAAAAATAAATAAATAAATTTCACACTAAAAAAATATGTTCAATTTTCAAGTAGTTTCCAAAAACAATTTTTATAAATATTAAAAATTTATCAATATTCAAATATTAATTTTTAATGTTTTTAAAATACAATCACTTTGAAATGTCTAAAATTTTTTTAAGAAAAATATTTTGATTTATAATATCAAACAACCCACTAATAAACTTTAAAAAAAGATCATCCATTATTTATAATAATCCTTGTTAAAACATCATTCAAAAGTTTCCGAATTAGAATTTTAATAACACTTTTTATTAGTTAGACATATTATTTTTTTTGTTTTCGTGATTTTACGGTCATATATAATCCATAGTGCATAGCTCTTTCAGGTTTGACAAAATTCAATAGGGTTGAAAAATAAATAAATAAATGTGTATTTAAAATTTTCTAAATTACAATTTTATTGACACTTTTTCATTAATTAAACAGATTATTTCTTCGTTTTCATGATTTTACGATCATATAACTTATAATACATAGCTCTTTAAGAGGTCGATTAAATTCAATTGGATTAAAAAATAGATAAAATATCGAATATCGCATATTCAAAAGTTTCCAAATTAAAATCTTACTAATATTTTTTTCATTAATTAAACAGACTGTTTCTTCATTTTCCTGATTTTACGATCATATAACTCAAAATATCTCTTTAAGAGTTCGATTAAATTCAATTGGATAGGAAAATTGATAAAACATCACCTGTTCAAATTAGAATTTTACTAATACTTTTTCATTAATTAAATGGTTTGTTTTTTCATTTTTGTGATTTCACCATCATAGGACTCATAATACCTCTTTAAGGGGAATAAATTCAATTGGATTAAAAAATAGATAAAATATCATGTATTCAAAAGTTTTCAAATTAGAATTTTACTAATATATTTTCATTAATTAAAACAGTTTATTTCTTCGTTTTCATGATTTTACAATCATATAACCCATAATACCTCTTTAAGTGTTCGATTAAATTCAATTGAATTGAAAAAATAGATAAAATATCACGTGTTCAAAAGTTTTTAAATTAGAATTTTAATAATATTTTCTCATTAATTAAACGTTTTGTTTCTTTGTTTTCGTGATTTTACAATCATATAACCCTAATACCTCTTTTCATGGTCGATTGAATTCAATTGGATTGAAAAATAGATAAAATATTGAATGTTCAAAAGTTTCCAAATTATAATTTTATTAATACTTTTTCACTAATTAAACAATTTGTTTGATTTTACGATCATATAACTTATAATACGTTTTTAATGGTTTGATTAAATTCAATTGGATTGAAAAATAAATAAAATATTACGTGTTCAAAAGCTTCCAAATTAGAATTTTACTAGTACCTTTTCATTAATTAAACAATTTGTTTCTTCGTATTTGTGATTTTACGATCATATAACCCATAATGGTTTTTTAAGGGTTCGAGAGAAAATATTACATTTTCAAAAGTTTCCAAATTATAATTTTACTAATACTTTTTCATAAATTAAACATGTTGTTTCTTTGTTTTCATGATTTTACTATCATATAACCCATAATTATGGTCCCGCGTCCATCTAGATAAAAACCCTTCTCCTATCTAGATATTAAACGGGAAAAGTGTTATCCAAGCATTGTCCATATTCATTACATAAGTGATAAATGTATCGAACCATTACGTTAGGAGTAATCATGAACATGAACGCCTAACTTTAAGTCCACAAACTATTATTTGTGAGACCAATATTTAAAATATCAAAGAGGCTCATGAAATGTTATAACTCTATCAAAATAAAAGACCACTAGACATTAAATTTAGGTATGAAAAAAAAAAAAAAAAAAAACTCCCTAAAAAAGCTATTGGGACATGCCTGAAAAAATCATCCGAACATACCTTGTTACAGTCACGCTCACCGCACACTTGGAGAAAGCTAGCTCGAAAGGACGTTGTTGGTCATGTACCAATAATAATACCTCTTTAAGGGTTAGCTTAAATTCAATTTGATTGAAAAATAGATAAAATATCATGTATTCAAATACTTCGTTTTAATCTTAATTTCATTCGACTTTGCATTTAGTTAGGGTTGATATTTGGATTACTTATAAAAGAAAAAAAAATGTGGCATTTTCGAGATGAATATACCATTTTAGTTTTAATTCCATAGGTAGAGTTGAGATTATTCCATACGTGTGAAGTTGAGATTATTCCACACGTGTGAATAGATAGTACATAATACATGTAAGCTAAGACATTGTTTGGATGGAGGATACAATAATCCTATCCTATAAATTGAATATTCCATTTGGTAATATCATCAATGACGGTGAACGTGCATCTTTCCCAAATCTTTTTGGCACGTGGGCATGATCTTAGCATATTTAAAACGTGTGAAAAAAAAAATAATTCTTTGCATATTTCTTGTTTTGTGAGTATGGCCAAATTAAATTGCTTCTAAAAATTTACTCAAAATAATTACCAAAGTTCAAACAACTCAAGGCACACCTAAATGTGATCTCATATTTTTATAAAAATTTATTATTCATATTATTTTTAAATAATATATATTTTTTATTTTTTATTTTTTGGAATTTTTAGGCCAGGTTTGGTTCTTGAAAAATTTGAGGGAACATGATAAGAAAAGAAAATAGCAAAAAAAGTAGAAGAAAAATAAAAAATATGTTTAAATTCAATAAATTATTTTTATATAATTCTTTAAACTCGTTTTACTTATTTTCTTCTATTATATAAAATATTAAATAAATTTAAAATATATAAATTTTGATAAATTTTAATTATATATATTTTTTTTATATTTTTTGAAAGCAAATATAAAAAACAATTTTCCTTAATATTTTTTTTTTCTTTAGTACTTTACAATAACCAAACATAACCTTAAGGAAAAATATCAAATTATAATTATATAAACATATTATTTCACTTTGCTAGAAATATAAATTTATTTATACATTTTTTATTGTCTTTAAATGTTATTTTATTTATCATTAAATATATAAAAAATAATTTTAAAAATGGAAATCATGTAAATATGATTTTCAAAACATCTTTACATAATTCCCTTTTAGAAACCGAAAATCATGTAAACATTTGTTTACAAAATATTCACGAATTCAAAACCCAAAAAAAGTCACTCATGAAAGTGGATTGAAAAATAAATCTTATTTGATGCACTAAAATAGTTATTTTATACATATTTCCAAGTTTACCCTCGAACCATAAAGGTGAGTTGCCACAAAAAAGTAAATCCATGTGTGGTCCCTCATTTCCTGTCTTTTTTTCCTTCTAGAAGTCAATCCTCCCTGTTCCACTTCTCTTCATGCAGTTTGGTGTAAAATGTTTTTTTTTTCTTTTTAATAATTCTAATATTTTTTCTCTATTTTTCAAAATCTATTTAATTAAAAATAAATTTATTTTTAAAAGTACAATTCATTTATTCATTATTTTTTTCATTTTCTTTATTAAAATTTTATTTTAACATCACATGTAATTAATGCATTAAAATAAATTAGCTTTTAACATAAAAATATATTCACCTATAATAATTAATAATCTAATAAATAAATACTAATTTTTTAAATAATATTAATTTCATATATATATATATATATATATATATATATATATATAATATTTTAAATTTTTTTTATAGAATATGAAACATAAATTAAAAAAAAAAACTATCAACATGTGTTTGAAACTATCAACATGTCTTTGAAAGAAGTGCATGTACTTTCCACTTGATTGAGGGCAAAACGGTTATTTCATTTCAAAATACCCAAAACCCAACCTAGCCCTCATCTTCCTCCCCAACTACTACTGTTGATCCCTAAATTGCAGCAAAAGCAAATTGTGGAGTGAAAATTGCAAGAAAATGGTAATGATATAACATTTTCTAAACTTTCATTTTCTTCTTCTTCTTTTCTATTTGCTCTTTCTCTCTCCTCCCATTTTCCATTGAAAATTCCACATTATAAAAGCATGGGTCAGTGTTTTTGGGTTTTTTCAAAAAGCTTGATTTTTTCCCCAAAATTCCCCCCAGTTTTCTAAAACATCAAAATGAAACCTTAATTCTAAAATGGAAGCATAATATAAAAATGAAACGCAACATGTGTCATGTGATCTAGATGTTGTATTAGATTTGTTTGATTGTTACTTTTTGTCGGTTTTTGCACTTTCTTTGGTAGGTGAGAAAATCAATTGATTTTTTTTCCTTTATAAATTCTGAATTTGAATTAGTTGTAGTGATTTTTTTAATAGTATTGTTATTTTTTTGTAGAATTTTTTGAGTTTGGTTCAAATCACCATAAGATTTGTAATCATGTTCGCCCAGAATTCTGGTTTCTCATGTTGAAATTCTAGAAAAATTCTAGTCATTTATTGAAAGAGGAAGAAGAGGGTTGGGTGTTTTTGAACTAAATGACCATTTTGCCCTTGATCACATGGAGAACACATACGCCTTCTGTCAAAAAATGTAACACCGTTACTCAAAAAATGTATATTGCATGTAATTATAAAACATAGAGGGTACATTGCTCGATTTTGAAGTCGAGAGAATAATGTGCAAAACATGATATAGGTTGGGGATAAAGGGTAATAAACCATAAATTTGTTTAATATAAATTCACAATTCTCATCATAATACATTGATATTTAAAAAGAACAAAAAAGAAAGACTAATGTTTTTATTAAATATGTTAAAAAGTATATTTTTGTCTAATTAAAAATTTAAATCATCAAAATGGTCTTTATTTTTAATGAATAATTTTTTTTAAAAAGTACATTATGTGTATTTTTTGGCATATTATTACTATTTTTTATTTTTTGCCAAAGTCATAGCAATGACAACAAAAAACTAAATAACTAATATATCCTTCTATTTATCATGGTATTTTTAGTTACTAATATTATTACTTTTAGATAAAAACAATATTATCGTCTTCAATGACATATTTAATGTAAAAATTAAAGTGGTGATGAGTGATAAATAAATTAGTACATCCTATTACCATGGTACTTTTGGTTACTGATATTGTTACTCCGAGGTAAAAACAATATTACCATCTCGAGTGACATATTTGATGTAGAGGTTGAAATGATGATGGCTGATGTGATATCTATGTACGTGGGGTCCAATCAAGTGTATCTATCAACTTGGCTTGGCTTGTATAGGTGGCAACCCATCTTCAACTAGTTGAAGGATAGTAATGATAGCATGCACAAATTATTATTCTAATGCATGATTTAGGAATTCTTTTCCCAAAATGTACTCTCCATGAAACTTACTTTTTCAAGTTCTCAATTCACCCATATTTTTCAAACACTACCCATGGTTCAACCCAACTCAACCTAATTTTAACAATGAAATTTGATCAACCAAATTACCGTGGGTTCAATCAAACTAATTTGAGTAAATTTAACATAAATTTTAAAATATAAGGTTAGTTAGGGTTTGGATTGAGTACTTTTAATTGAAGATCGGTTTAATTTAGGTTGCAATTGGAATGCCTACGAGCTCAAACCAACATGCGAAGTTGCAACCCTAATTTTACTTTCTAAAATTGGAAAAAATTATATTATGCATGCACTTTGAATCTATTATACATGCCATTTATATTAAAATTTGTTTTTATTTTATTTTTCAGGTTTTTGAGTTTGAATAAGTTAGGTTTCTTGTAGTCTTCCAACCAATTTTGATAAGTTTTCTTTTTGGGTATATTATTCATTATATGCACAATAGAGTTAAAAGATTAAAATTATTTGCATGATTGACATGAAATTCAATAAATTACAATGATGATAGAGATAGTAGCAATTGGAAAAATAAAAGAAAATAAATTTATTTAAATGATAATATTTCCCTTTTAATACAACAATGAAAGTTATCAATGGACAAAAAAATATTTTGCCCTCTAGAGTTAGGGATGGCATTGGGGCATGTCTAGGATAGATTGCCCCCATTCTAATTTGCCTCATTTATTCAAAATATTTCTCATTCTTATCCTATTAAAAAAATTAAATGGGGTGAGGCGAAGAGGTACCCATCATCGCCTGTCAATTTTAACTTTTTTTAAAAAAACTTTTTTAACTTTTTAAAAAAGATTATTTAAATTTTTGTAATTGCATTAAAATAAATATATTTTATAAATAATTAAAATAATATAATTTTTTATAACTTATTTTATTATATATATATATATATATATATATATATATATTAAAAATAAGAAAATAAAAATTAAATTAAATTAATTTTTGAAATTAAATTTTATATATAATTCGGAAGGGATGAGACATGACAAGACAATACTTGAACCTATATCGGTTTTTTTTTAAATTCCAAACCTGTCCCAAACTCGTTCCATTAAGGGCAAGGTGGATACAAAAAAAAAACTCGCCTTATTGTTATCCTTATTTAGAATTTTTTTTTTTTAATACAACTTTTTTAAAAAAAAAATCGGATTGGACTCACATTAAGTTTGAATAACTTCAGTTTAATATGAACTAAATTTTATAGTTTTATGATAATTATAATTTGTATTATTATTTTTATATATATAAATTATAAGATTTTTTTAATTATAATTATATTATATACTCTTTTCACTCTATCAATGAATATATATAATTTTTTGTAATTATGTTTAAATGTCATCTTATTTATTATTTTTATTTTTATTTTAAATCCTTAGAAAGAAGTTTTGCAAAATAGTGCTGATGAATTCAATTCAATCCCATATTGATTCATAGAACCTGATTGATCTAATTGACATGGGTCTAACTCAACCAACCTCAGCATAATGTGGATTTACTAGTAGTTTTGAAAATTCTAAACAAAAATCAAATTTTCAATTCAAAAGAATAAAATGCAAGTAATCATCCAACCAAATATCAAACATTAAGACTACAAGGAAAGTAATTTATTAAGGGATCGTGTGGGTTTTCTAATTTAGAAAACATGTTTGATAATTTTTTTTTTGATGTAAATCAATTTTTTTTGAGTTTTTGTTTAGAAATATTTTGTTTTTTTTAGAACAATTTTGAGATATTTTTTATTTTTTTTACAAAATGTTTTAATATTATAATTAAAAATATGATAATACTTCGAGAGAATAAATCGAAAAGTCAAATTTTGATATTTGGGATTTCAAGTAGAATTTTGTTCTTGTAAATGAGAATTGGTTTTAAAAATTGTTTTTAAAAACTGGTTTCGAAAACATTATGAGACAAACCTACTATCACATGAGCCCCTAGGATGTAAAAATAAAAATAAAAAACATAATAAAATCTAATACAACTAATTCTCGAATCCAACTACATGGCCTCAGAGTAATACAAATGTATGAAAGTAAGATGAGTATGATTTAATGTATTGAATAACAAGACATGA
This sequence comes from Vitis vinifera, assembly GCF_030704535.1. Lineage (NCBI taxonomy): Eukaryota > Viridiplantae > Streptophyta > Magnoliopsida > Vitales > Vitaceae > Vitis > Vitis vinifera. The sequence goes on along the minus strand of NC_081820.1, from coordinate 2,605,685 downwards.
ATAATTAGCCCCCTAAGTAAAGAAGTAAGGACATGTCCAAATTATGATGAGCATGTTGCACCAAAAACATGATATATCAAACACGATTAGTCTTAATTTACATTATTTTTAGCTAACACTTGTTCTTAAAAGAGACATCACAAGGAGGTCACATAAATGCTTTTGGACAATGCTTGTATGGATAGTCCATTTGTCAAAAATCACATTTAATGCGATAGGATGCACATTTAATATGGTTGAACTTTAGCTTTATAATTATGAATTGTTAACTACTTTTAACCCTAAATTGAGGAACTTATGGTTATTATTTGATGACACATAAATGAGGTATGGGCCAAAGTGGGTCATTTAACCATTTGCATGACCAATTCACCAAGTTGGCCAAGCCAAATTCCCTATAAAAATCAAGAATTTGAGCAAGAGATGTAAGTAACAATCCTTCAATCAATAATTTACTTTCGTGTGCTTTCATATTTGCTTATAAGTCAATTGGTTGTTGGAGAAAGGTAGAATTTATCTATATTTTATAGGAAAAGTGATTGTATAGGGCGGCCACTTCTTAAAGATCGACTAAGCATCATGATTCACATGCAACTCTTAAAGTCCATTGTCTATACTTTGAAGTCAATCTCTTCATAGAAAGGTTTTTTTTTTAAAAAAAATTATTATTATTATTAAATTATGTATAACAAGGTGAACAAAATTAAAATGAATAAAACCATGATGATGTGGTCTTAGGATGATCAAGTCCTAAAATTTATTTCCAAAACATAATACATTTTAACTGTATAAACATGACTTGTATCACAAAGACAACAAGATTTAAGCAAAGTCTCGTTACAAAATCTATCTTTTGCAATTTCTTTGAAAATAACGGTCTAGTTTTCAACATATTTGTATTGTTTAAGTAAAACTATGTAAAATTTAGTAGATTATGAAAGTGCATGTGACAATGGATAGTCTCGGGTGTTGAGGTAAGAAATAGTAAAAATTTACTTAACCTAAATATGACCCATTTAAAAATCGTGTTAAGATAACTTGACATGAATTCGACTTGTTGATTACATGAATAATACAACATGACCATCCAACTAGTTTAATAAATGAGTTAAGTTGAATGGTATATAAATTCATTCAAATAACCAATTAAACTCATCTCATTAAACATTTATTCGTGTTTTTCTAAAAGTTTATTTGAATTTAAAATGCTCTCCTAATGAACATAAATTTTTTTCAATAATTCAGACTTTCTTTTAATTTTCTTTATTTTCACATCAACTCTAGGGTTTGGAAATTTCATACCTAATAATTTATTTATTTTTTATTTGATAAAAATAGATATAAGAAGAGCTTACATGAATGTGTTTATTAATTCTGGTCGTTTTTTTTTCTTTTTCCTTTTTTTTTTATTATATTATGATTATTAAATAAATTTTAATTATATTAAACAAATATTTCAATATGGAACAAATTTGACATGACAAAACCTATTGTCACCCTATAATTCATCATGATTCTCACATGTTATCTTACATGTGACATGATATCTCATCTTCACGACCTATTTTCCTATTTATCATTTCCTCATTTTCTAAACATTTTTATTTTTTAATTTTTGTCATCTTTCTAGGCATTTTCTCTTGTCCTCATCTTCCCCACCATTACCAATCAAAACCTACATTTTAGTAATTATATAATTGAACCCTCATATATCAATTTTCCATGTTCTCTTGCCAACAATCCACCATACAAGAAGACCTAAAATTTACCAAAATTCCAAATGGCCTTAATGGGTCCACATCTTTCTTCACAAGGATGTGTCCTTTCGATGTGGGATCACATGTCTCCACATCTTTCCATGCACCAATATTTTAATTTCCTAGGCATGAATCATGGACTTTGTCTACCCATTTTCATATAGCAAATGACCCCATGCTTCATTACTTTAAATTAACATCATTTTCATATCATTTGTTGAAAACCACTCTCCATATATAAAAAGCAAACATTTGTCATACTATAAAATATTATAAGTCTCAATCATATGATCAATAGTGATAAGTACACTTGTACATAAAACTTGTTAAGTAATGAAATTTGGCCATTCATGTCCATGGATGTTTATTATGAGCTTCTTAGTAATGAATTACTTTTCTACCAAATCCTATTCAATGCGACATTCGATATTGCAAATAGATATTTTCATAATGGATTTCATCAATCGAGTGAGGCTACGAGAAAATGATGATGACAATGTTTTCTTAAAACTATTATCGAGAAATTGTTTTTTAAAACAATTTTTATAAATAATCTTCAAGTTTTTGAAAACAAAATTATGTGCAAAAATTTAAATATAAAAATTGTTTTTTCGACTTATTTTCTATAAATGTATAATGTAAAAATTTTGAAAATATTCCTCATATTATTAATTATTACTTAAAACACTATAAAAAATAACTGAAAATACCCCAAATCTATAATAAAAAACAATATGCTTTTATAGCAAATTGAAAACAAATATTTTTTGTCAAAAAATTTGTTAAAAAAGTTTCCTAAATTAAAAAATGGTTTTTTTTTTTAATTTTAAAGAATAAAAATTTATTTTATGAATAATTTTCAAACATACCCCTATGTTTTTTATTTTTTATTTTTAAGTTTTAGAATAGATGAATTTATTAAAGTGAAATTGGAGAGACGATTTTGTGTGAATCCCATATGGAAAAAATCCTATATTTTTAGAAATATTTTAGAAATTGTCCTTTTTTAAAAAAAATAATAAAATAATATATATATATATATATATATATATATATATATATATATATATATATATATATATATATATATATATATATATATATATATATAATAAATGTCATACATTTGTCAAAAATCCCATAAAAGATTATTAATGCCTAGGACTGAAGATTGAATTAGACTCTGGCAGGACTTTTTGTGGGCCAAGCCTCAAGCCCAGCCTAAAAGTTTTTAAGCCGAAATGGTATCAAGACTTGTTTGGTCTGGGCTTTTTGGCTATGGGCCTGGCCCATAGAAGAAGCCACCATAGGAAGAAGGAAATAGGCAAATAGAAACCACAAAAGCAGATTAAAGACATTACACGTGGCACCTTGCCATAGGTCCAAATACCCTCCTAGATAAGCAGTCGTATCACTTTATCACAGCCAATATATTATTTCATAAAAAAATAGGAAAAAAATTCAAATTTCAAATCACAGGCTCCCAACGGTCTGTTTTTTTCAAAAATCTTCAACGTCACCTTTCTCCCTATATATAAAGACCTCAATCTCCAAAGCCTCCGCAAAACCCTTCCGTCTTTCTCTCTCAGAAAGCTTTCCATAGAAACAAACAGCAAAAAGGCACCAACACCCATTTTCCTTCTACAGCCATGGATTTTCAGAGTCTCACAAGGAGAGAGCTCCAAACTCTGTGCAAGAAGAACAAGATCCCAGCCAACATGACCAATGTGGCCATGGCTGATGCTCTCAAGGCTCTGCAAAATGTAATCTTCTCTTTGAATCCCTCAAATCCCATATTTTATTTTTGGTGATTTTGTTTGGATGTTGATTTCTTTTGCCCCGCAATCTGTTTGGTTGCTTAGAGAAGAAAAGGGAAATTTTGGATTTTATGGTTTTTGTGGTGATATTTTCATTGAACCCTTCAAACCCCATTTTTTGATTTTTGGTTATCCTTCTGGAGCCTTGATTTTTTTTCCCTAGGACTGTTTGGCGGCTGGGAAAATGGAGCAAAGAGAAGAAAAAGAAATTTTCAGTTTTGTATTTTGCTGTTGTTTTTTCGGTGATTGCTTTGAATCCTTCAAAACCCCTTTTTCAATTATTGGCCACTATCGTTTGGATCTAGATATTGTTATCCTCTGGATTGTTTGGTTGCTGAGACAAGAGAGGAAAAGAATACAAAATTTTGAGTTTTGGATTTCTTCTTGTTTTTCTTTTTAGTGGTGGACTCAAATGGCTGCATCGGACCCAAATTTGATTTTCTCTAGAATCATAGAAAACCCAGTTTTTATTTCTCCCTGGTTGTGTCTTGAATCTTGATTTTACCCTTCCATACTGTTTGGCTGTTGAGAAAACGGAGGACAAGAAAAGAACAGTGTAACTTTGAGTTTTCATATTTTCTGCTGTTTCTGATTCTCAAACAATGAAGCCAAATAACTGTATTGGTGGATGCAATATTTTGCTTTCATGGTTTCTAAATCAAATCAAATTCATCATTTTCCTTTCTGTTCTTTTCCTGCAATTTCTCAGCAACCAAATGGGCATTCCCGTCTGCTTCCATTCTTAGGAATCTAATTTTCTCAAAAAACCATGTATTATTTCAGGTTGACGGACTTGAAGAGCTCCTCAACCCATCTGAATCCCAAAACCCCCAATCCCCAGAAAAGCCAGAAATTGGATCACCGGAGATTCCTCGAACAGTTTGCAGAACATCCACAAGAAGAAGGCCCATCAAGGCAGCAGAAGAGCCTGAAAGTTCACAGACTCTGACCCGGACTCACCGTGGAACCAGGAGGATCAAAGAAGAGGTAAATCAGGAGAAGAGTGAAGTACCCCAAACTCCAGCCTTGCCCAGCAGCCGGAAAAGGCCTCCAGCAGCCTCAGCTCGCCAGAAGACGGTGACCCGGGTGGAGCAAAGCTCGGTGCAGAGAGTGTATAGCACACGAAGGTCAGCCAGGTTATCAGAGAAGTTGGCCAGAACAGAGCCCATGGAGGTTGAATTCTCCAAGGTGATGACCAAAGATTTTGATGGAGATGAAGAGGAAAACAAGGGTATGTATGGCTTCCGTTCGTTTGATTGGTTAAGGCAACATTGCAGTCCTTTTTTTTTTCCAGGAAAATTGAAAAAAATGAGAGAATTTTGAGTGTTTTCAATTATGCTGTATGGTATTTGGGGATTCTAAGGAAAAGTGAGCTAAAACAGTTGAATTAGACCTCAGTTGAATGCAGTGTTTACATTTTCTTGCTTGCCAAACAATAAAATTCTAGCATTAACCACATTTTCTCAGGAGCTAAATAAACATGCTACGATTTAAGATTTCGTTGTCTTCTAACATTGATCACTATGCAGGAGCTGATTCGCAGACAATATCAGAAGATAATTCAAAGATAACCGATGATTCAGAGGTCATTTCAAAGTCTGTCCTGAGTGGAAATGATTCAAAAGCTGAAGTTGAAGAGAATACTGGGGAATCTGCCAAACCCGATAATTCAGATTTTCTTGAAGTTTCCGAGGAAAAAGATGAAGCTCATGATGAGCAGGAGAACACAGGCAAGTACTCAGTAATTTTTCTCAATTCAAAACCAATATTGAAAAGGTTTGATCTTAATTGATGATTAACAGTTGTGTTTCCATCTTCAATATGCAGAAGCTGAGCTGCAGAAAAATTCAGAAGTGGATTGTGAGAAAATGGATGAATCAAATAAACTTCTGAGTGAAATCCTGAAAACATCAGTGCATTTGAGTGATGAAAGCACAGTCAAAAAAGGTAAATAAACATTCAATCTTTTCCTTCTGGGCCTGTTGTACTTGGCTGTTTACAGTTTTGTGGTTTCTGATAATGAATAGTTTTGCTGGTGGATCACCCAACAGGAACTGATGTTTCTTCAGTTATAATGTCAAATACCAAAAATTTGAATGAGGGTTTGAAACTGGAGAATGAGCAGCAGCACGGGGAATCTGATCTGGAACTGGACCTTACTGCTCCACCACAAGCTTCTGTTGATGATCCAAGTTGTGATTCTGAGACACGAGAGTTGAATTTGTCAAACACCAAAAATCTGAATGAGGACTCAAAACTGGAAAATGAGCGCAGGGAATCTGATCTGGAACTGGATCTTACTGCTCCACTACAAGCTTCTGTTGATGATTCTGAGAAACCAGAGTTGAGTTTGAGTGCCTTTGCTGATGAAGTTGTATGCCAAAACCCAGTGAGCATGGACTCTGAAATGGATGTGGCCAGTGAAGGAGAGCCTGACTATGATGATGATGATGATGGCAAGGTAGCAAATCAAGGCCACTGTGAAGAATTTGATATGGATTTGAACCAGAAGGCTGGGGATGCATTTTCTGGTGAATCGGGTTCTGATTGCTCTGTTGTTGTTGATCAATCAGAAGCACAGGTTGAGCTTGAATTTGCCAAACTGGGAAGCATGGACTTTGAGGATGTTTCACCTCCCTCCAATGGTTATGATCCATTGTCGATGACTGGAGAGCCTCATTCTGAAGTTTGTGTTGATGTTGATGAGACCAACAACTCAGTTGAACCATTGCCCAAGGGAGACGAAATGTCGGTTGTTTTTCATGAACTGATCACTGCAGAAGAAAATGCCACAGCAGTCTACAAATTCTCTTCATTGTTGGACAATTTTCCAACTCCAGTAAAGATAACGAGTCCTCATTGTCCAGCATTCAACACTGCAGTTTCAGGCAGAACCCCATTGTCTCCTTTGGCAGCTTCCCCACTTCTAGGCCAGGCTCCTCTTCCAACCCTGTCAACTCCAACCAGGAAATCATCAAGCAAGAAGCCTTCAGCCACAAAAATGATGACACTCCTTTCTGACAACAAGGAGAACCTAGACAACAGTGGCAGGAAAATGGTGCTTAAAACTGAGACGGGAAAGAAGAAAAACAGCAGGGACACTGGTGAGGATATAATGCTGAAGAAGTTCAGTGACACCAGTTTAAGGCAGCTGAGGAAGATGTTCAAAGAGAAGCTGCAGATCAAGGAAAATACAAACAAAAACAATGAAGATATGAATGATGTTAAGGAGGTGAGGCCAACATTCAAATGTTGTCATGGTTGCTAGAGTAAATCAGAGTGTTCATACATACTAAAAATTTGTTGTTTCTTGACCTTGTAGGTGCCCAAGATGAGACCAGCCTTGCAGACACTGCCAGAGAACCGTATGGCTGAGGTTGAAACTGGAAAGGAAAACTGATAGAAGGGAAGCAATGAAACAACTTTTTCCATGCTAAATTGAATTTTCGCCCTGGGGTTTTTACAGACACTTGCATTGCCTCCTACTCGGGCAATATCAGAGTTTTGGTGATATTTTTCTGTGTTCTTTATTGGTTTTTCGAGCTTAAAAGATAGATACTGCTGCAATAATGGGTGGGGCTTCTCACCCATAACACCCAGAACTGTTTTTGCCTCCTACTCCGGCAATATCAGAGTTTTGATGATATTTTTCTGTGTTCTTTATTGGTTTTTCGAGCTTAAAAGATAGATACTGCAATAATGGGTAGCACCCATAACACCCAGAACTGTTTTTGGTCCTACTCGGGCAATATCAGAGTTCTGTCTCTTTTTCATTCATGTTTTTTTTTTTTTCAGTTTTTCAAGCTTAAAGATACTGTAATAACTGTGGTGGTGCTCACCCAGAATATTGATTTTCAATTAGTAAGAAAGAAATCCAACATTTAAGGCCATCCATATCCATCATGTTTCAAGAATGTGCAGGCCATCAAACTGCTATATGCTTTCATCCTTGAAGATTTTGATGATTGATAAGAATTATGGACATATATTAAAAAATTTGTTTTTGAATTCAATTAGTTAAGCATACACATATCATACATTTCAAACAAGTGGTCCTGTCCCCCATTTGAACTGTGGAAGGCATTATTAGACCCAAAAAAACTCTAGATATTTTGAATTTACAAGCAAAAACTTTCTCTGGCCATTGATGCTGCTCAAGTCTATGCCATAAACAGAAAACAATCAAATTACCATCTTGATACAGGTGTTTAGTTAGACATCAGTAAACTGATGATATCAGCCCTGTATCAGAATCGAAGGAACCTCACATTCCATGGAAAGTACAGAATGAAGGGCTCAAACAAATGAGATGGTGCAGGAAAGGCAATTGAGGTAGAGTTAGCCTATTCGTTATGGGGAGTCAACCATGCTGCTTGAAACCTAAATGGCCTTTGCAAAATCAAAATTGGAAGAGGAATGACAAAATCAATCAGTTAAAAAAGGGTCAATGCAATATCACTGGCAGGTTCTGTGATCTGGTTTTGGGTTGTCAAAAATAACTGATAGTTCAAGACAGTAGAAACACTTGTCCCTTGGTTTAGTTTCCTGGACCTTTCCTGACTTGCCTAATTAAAAACAGGGAAATACTATCTCAAGAATGGACTCCTGTCAATCAATCCACCCAAACTTCATCCCAACAGTTTAGCATCTAAGCTTTAACTGCATTCATGGAAGCCTCAACAAAGTTCCAAAAGACCTTTCACTGAATAATTTTAGTAATTTTGGACATACACTTGCCAGGTCACTTGCCAAATGTTCAATAAAATCAATCATCCAGCGAAGGAACCAAACTTACTAATCAACCTTATTCATTGAAAGTTCTCTTGCAGATATATCACACCAATGCTTCTATGAATGTCTTAGACACTAAAAACCATAGATTTGAGATAAAATTTGAGTGTTTGGACTGGCAGACAACCATAGCAAGACATTACATTTGTAAAATCACTAGTTATGCAATTTATGATAAGTATTTCCAATGGCTTTAATATACGAGTCGATTTCACACAAGTATCTAAAAAGAGCTCTTTCATATTTGGACCATTTACAGCAATTATTCACATATCATTTCCTAGCACATAATTATAGAGGTTTTTGGTGGCCTATTCTTCTTTACTTATATGCATTCCTCTACCCATGTTTGCACTAGAGTTTTACATACAAGGAAGAAAGAAGGTACACAAGAGTCATATGGTTGGAAAAAGATCCTAACCCAGGAAAATTATAACCAAAGATGCAACACAGAACAATATAAGAACTTTTTTTTTTATATTTTCTTTCAAAAGTGTGTTAAAAAAAACCATAAATATGGGAGCAAACAAAATATTATCCCATGTAAATCAGCAGGTTCAAGCCCAATTTGCAATAAAACTTTAGCTTAGGCCTCAACAAACTCACTAGAAATCTGCAGCAAAATGTCTTGCTATGATTACCTAAATTCCACAAAATTCTGGTAGGCATAATTGATCATTTACAAGTGTAAATACAGATTGGGGTAATCCAAGAGAACTAAGCATACAAGATATTGCATTTAGATGGTTTGCTCCTTCTGAAATTTTCTCTTTCATTTGCTCCACTTCCTTTTGAGTTGCCCCCCTTCCAAATGCCTTCTATTTCCTAAATGATAACAGTTTGGACTCCATGGTAGGAGCATGGAGATGAAACAAACACTCAGTAGTTGGGATAAGGCTTTATAGAATCATACATGATAATTGTCACTAGAAATGAAAATTAATGGCTATGAGTGCATTGAAATACCATGCACAAGGATTCTAAATGTGAAGGAGCTTGCATTGGCTACTTGCATCAAAAGGAACTGATATTTTTTGGAAGTCAATAGAAATAACTATTCTTTGTTTAGTTCCCTTAAGCCTTTTCTAACTTGCATAAATTAAAAATTAGGAAATACTATTTCCAGAATGGATTCCTGTCAATCAACCAACCCACCCAAACTTTAACCAAACAGTTTAACATCAAAGCTTTAAATGCATTCATGGGAACCTCTAGAGTTCTGAAAAGGGCTATTACTGAGTAGTTTTCATAATGCTGGACACAAACTTTCCTGGTCATTTTTACCAGCCTAACTAATTATTCATGGACTGTTCTTTTAAAGATACACCACCTTCAGGTTTCCTTGCCTGCAGCAGAAACAGGACACTAAAACCATATATTTGAGGTAATGCTTTAAGTGGTTGGACTAACAGGCAACCATTTTCAAGATATTGTACAGACACATTCATCAATTTATGCAAAGTATAGAAGTCAAAGTATAGAAGTTTACGGTACTAATAATGGCTTTTATACAAAGATAATGGTTGATTTCACACAATATCTGAAAAGAGCTCCTTCATATTTGGACCATTTGCAGTAGGTTCTTTCACAGATCAAGAACATACCACAAAATGTTCACAGGGATATTTATGCCTTTAGATGTGAGAAGGGAACAGAGGCTTAAATTTATAGACTGTTGCATGCAGAGACCCAAATGGGTGCATTAGTCTATTAATCAAAACGAATGTACAATATAAGGCCAAAACAGAACATGTTGAAAGAAGACATCCTAACTCAACTTTGAGAAAAGCTTTTTGACTAAAACAACATTTTAGAATCAACTTCAAAAAGTAATATCATACATATTTTAGGACACTCCAAAATAATCAAAACGAATTTTTTTCTGAAAGAGTTAGTCAACCTCAAATAAAAAGATTCACCAAGGCCAAGAACATTCTTATTAGTTTGGGGGCACAAGTTCAAACCTATGTGACAAAATTTTGGAAAACCAAAAAAGAGAATGCAACTTGGTTGAAATGAGTTGCATATTTTTAAAAGAAAGTGAGATCTTTGTCCTAAACCTTGAATGGATTTTTTTTCAAAGTCATTAGATGATTTAAATTCTTTTGAAAATGATTTTAGGGGAAGCAAAAGGAACCACGTGAATTAATAAATCCCAATTAATAAACACAAAAAGGATTTTTAAGTTTCTAACTTAAAAGGGATTAAAGAAAACATAAGAAATGCTAACTTGGATTCCCCTTTTGGAAGTCATATCTATGATGGAGAAAATTCATTTTTTGAAAAATAATAATAATAATAATAATAATTTTGACTCAACTCAAAATGTCTATTTCTAAAAAGATTTTTTTTCCCCTAAAAAAAGGTCTAGATTCAAGAATTAAATGAGGTCAATCAAAAGCAGAATTATCAACTTGAAAGCGTGACATGGATTTAATTAAAACTAAATGAAATCAATCAAACTAGAATTATCAACTAAGATATAGCATGGATTTAATTAAAATTAAAATTCTGAAAAAACTTAATAATTAACTAGAATCAATCAAACTAAAAGAAACATCAACTTGAAGACATGGCATGGATTTAACTAAAGCTAAAATTATAAAAACTAAATGAAACCAATCAAACTAAGATTATCATGTATATCATGGATTTAAATTGATTTGAATTACCGTGTATATCATGAATTATCCTTTCCTAAAATAGGAGAGGTTAGATATATATTCTAATGTTTCTCTTGACTTCTTGTGAAAGAGAATAAGTCAGAATTTCACAATCTTATTTAAATGAACATCATTCAAGCACACAAACTCGAGCAATATAACAACAAATCGTCAACCACAAAGAATGCACCAATATAGCTTCCTAATGGTGCTAAAATTCACTGTGTGCACAATATATATTTGATCATATAGCCCATCCTTCAATAATTTGCTCATCTTACCTACCATAGCTTTGGAAGTTCTATGTTATTTATCATATATTAGGCTAAATACACTCGTGTATGAGCTCGAATCACAATTTGTAATTTGGCTGTTAATATATTCTCAATTCTGTTACCAGCACACTCAGTGTCAACTTTTAGGATCATATATGAGACATTTTAATAAAAATAGATCATTGTAGGAAAGTAGATGTCATAATAGTCTTACTAGCTTTGAAAATGTTTAAATAGCATTTCAAAGTAATGCTAATCAATAGGAATGTTTCAAAATGTTTGTGACAATTTTTTCAGTGAAATCTTCACCATGTTCAAGTCCAAATATGAAAAAGCTCATTCTGGCTAATTGCGTCAAGACTAACTAATATTTCTAGAGAAGTCAATAGAAATACTTATTCCTAGTTTAAATTTCATAGACCTATCTTGAATTGCATAAATCAAAATTTTCATAAATACTACCTCAAGAACGGTTTCTTGTCAATCAACCTGTTCAAACGTCACCTTAAAGTTCAAGCATTTGGACTGATAGAAAACCTTTAGCAAGATATTGTATCAAGTTTATCAATGAATTTCTCAATTTATGCAATTAAAGAAAGTTGAATGGCTCTATATATGTAATAAGTATTTCCAATGGCAATCTTACAAATATATTAGTCAATTTCACATGAGTTTTCGAAAATGTATTGTTTCATATTTGGACCATTTGCAGTCAATATTTCACAAATCAAGAACTCATCACAAACATTTCTAATGCATGCTAATTGCATATACTTCAAAATATATAGTTAATCATAATTTTACAAGTAAAAATGAAAATGGGATTCATTCAGGAAACCTAACCTTACATGAGCTCACAAGTAGATGGTGGGTCCTTCTTGAATTTCCCCTTGGTTTGCTACCACTCATCTTTTTCTTTTTTATCTGCTCCACTTTCAAAGTAAGGGACATGAGGGTGAAATCAATGTGTATAAAAAAAAATTCAAGTATTGAGTGCAAGCACTTGATATAAACAAGTAGGAGTGAAACACTAAAACATTATAACGTGATAATATTGAGTCTATCTTATCTAAATAAGCATCCTTTAAGCACATAAAACTTCAAGCAATGCAACAGCCAGTCACTAACCATAAAGCACACATTAGTATAACTTCCTTGATGGTGCTGCTATTCAATCAATGTGGACAAAATACTTTTGGTCATATAGCTCGGCTTTTGATAGTTTGCTTACCCTTTTTTTAATCAAAAACAAACTTTTATTTATATGAATTAAAAGTACAATTGAAGGATGAGGGATTTTTCCCAAAATGTACAAACATGTATAAAAAGAAGAGGAGGAACTCTCCAACATATAGGAAGTGTATATCATTTAATTGCCACTCTGGAGTTCACCCAAACCCTAACAAAAATGGACCCAAAGCAATTTTTCGCCCTTTCTATCTTAACCCTTTGTACTAAATACCACTTCCTATCAAGTTGAATAAAATTGAGGGAAGTGTTTGTGGACCCACATTTTTAATGTGCATTCCCACTCAATGGAAAGACTCATTTTTATAGTGAAAATTTGAATTTTGAAAATTAGAGTTGTCACTTAGTTCCATTTATTTTTAAAGTAAAAAAAAAAAACCTAGTATGACTCCTTTTCGAAAGAAAGGCATATCTATGAAAAATCGAGTCTAAGAGTCAAGTTACTTATTGTGAATTACCATAAGATAACACCCTTCTAAGCCCTAAAGAGGTCTCTACTAAACAAGTGGAGCAAATGAAAACAATTAACTAGTTGATCATGGACACTAAGAAAAAAAGGAGCAAGTAAACATAGACAAGGCATAGTGACAAAAGAAAAGGAAGTGATAGTGAATATATAAGTTATGCACAATAGAAGATCAAGGTGTAACAAAGTAAGGAAAACAAAAGAGATAACAGTGATAAACAGGCTCAACAAAGTGGTTAACCCACAAAATATACAAGACTTACCTCAAGAGCGCTAAAGCGAGACAACAACTATGTGCAAGAAAACAATGAATTAATTGAGAAGGTTAGGAAAATATTTATCAACAAAACAAAGATTTTCTAATATGTATAAGATAACTACGTGTATTAAGACCCAAACATAGACTAAAACACACCAAATAATATAAACAAGAAGAAACATTTTATGACTCACAACCTAGTCAGCATACAAGCATATAAGAAATAAATTTATTCAATAAGGTTAGCAAGGGATCAATCACAAAGGGAATACTTATTCAACTTTTACAAGATGCATACAACATAGAACAAGAGTTGAGAGCAATCAAAAGCATACCAAATGAGACTGATTCAACTAGGCTCATAAGAGATACAAAGCGGGACAACATGAGCGTGTGAAAGATTGATTTATTTAACAAGGATGGAAGTGGAGTATACATCAAGACAAAAATTTTGTAGCATATTTAATATGTGTAGAAAACATTTCAAGAGTCAAAAATGCTCAAATATACACCAAATAGTCTAGATTTGAAAAAACATTTTATGGCACCAAAAATGGGACAACATGCAAAAGTTTAATTTATTCCAAAAGCTTAGAGATGAAGTTTTACAAAAGGCAAAAGTTCCCTAGAATATTTAAGACATATGGAACATAATCTTAGCCTAAAAAATAATTAAAATCAAATCATATGGGACCAATTCACAAAAACTTCTCATGATGCAAAAACAAGGCAGCAAACATGCACTTGGAAAAACAGAATTATTCAACAAGTTTAGAAGTGGATTTTTCAATAAGGAAAAAATTATCTACCATATTTAATATGTTTAGAACACATTACAAGCCTAAAAAATAATTAAAAACAAACCGAACAGTATAGATTTACAAAAACTTTACATGATACGAACAGGACAGCTAATGAACAAATGGAAGAACGAACCAATTTACAAGGTTACAAGGAGTTATACTATCAAAGCGTGAATTCTCTACATTATTTACATATATACAACCTAAAACAACATTTAAAAGTCTACCAAGAACCCCCCAGCAAATTAGATTAAATGGAACATTAGGAACATGCAAAACAAAGCATTATTTCAAGCATTCAAAGAGAAATTTTAAACATGCATAAGAAATTATTTAATCAATGACTAGAAACCCATATCATATATCAAATAATCTTCAAAGCAAGATATAGGATGTGATATAATTTACACAAATGAAGTTAATCAAACTAAGCATAAGGAGATAACATCAATCATAATAGGAGAAAACTTAGATAAGCATACATGTGAGCTAGTGTTAGTGAGTAAATTAGCAAACCAATATGCCAAGATCTTGGCCTAATTTTATTTGCAAGAAAATCCCAAGCCTCAAATGAGTATGGAAAAGAGCTCAAAAGGCTAAGCATGTGTCCCATGAAATACAGTTTTGAATAGAATTTCAAAGATTGTAAAATGAAGAGAAAAGAGTTAAATCAAAGGTTATGAGAAAAAGATGTAGGCTTAAACATTAGCCTAATTTAATTTTTTTTTTTTTTTTTTGATCAATAAGTATAAGGTTGTATTGCAAAGAGGCGCTAAAGAAGCGACCCACCAAATTACAGTATAAAGGGACTTACCCCCTTACATAAGGGCCCAAACATCAAAGGACAAGGCAAAACAAAAAAACCTCTCCCTTAACGCATACACACCCAGTCTATAAAATCTATTAAGGTCGAAGGACCATCTTTTATCCACAATTTGGATTCCGACCACAAAAAATACACAAAAGATGCTTTCAACTTTTGAGTGGACAGCTCACAATCCTCAAAAGCTATTGAATTTCTAGCCTTCCAAATAACCCAAAACAAGCATAACGGACCCAATTGCCATGCCACCTTCCTTTTCTTTCCCACAAAGGACCCCCTCCACCCTAAAAGGGTTTCCTTGACCGAACGGGGGAAAACCCACGAAACACCAAAAAAGGAAAGGAACACCATCCAAACTTCCCTCGTTTTTTCACAATGGATAAGAAGGTGATCAATTGTCTCCTCACTCTTATGGCAAAGAAAACATCTATTTGCCATAACCCAACCTCTCTTTTGCAAGCGATCCAAGGTTAGAACTCTCCCCCAAGAAGCCTCCCACGCAAAAAAGCTCAATTTGGGCTGCACACAAGAGTTCCATATAATTTTTGAAGGGAAAAAAGCAAGAGACCCCGGCTGCATAGTCCTATACAAAGATTTCACCGAGAAGTCCCCATCCTTTGAAGCCATCCACTTCACCTTATCCTCCTCATCCCCCCTAACCTTCTTCCCCTCCAAGCAAGAAAATAGCCTTTCCACTTCTTCCATCTCCCAATCGTTGAAAGGTCTATTGAAACAAGGGTTCCAACTTCCCCCCCATTCCCCCCCGGCTGTCCACACTTCATTTACCCAAGCCTCTTTGTTCGAAGCTAAAGCAAATAAAGTAGGAAAAACCTCGCTCAAAGGGATGGTTTCACACCATTTATCTTTCCAAAACTTCACTTTCTCACCATCACCCACCACAAAGCCAACCAAAGGGGTCACTTATTGTCCCATTTTACTTATTGCCTTCCACAACCCAAACCCGTAGGCCTCCCTAGGCTCACAAGATCTCCACCCTCCTCTTTCCTCCCCGTATTTCCTTCTGATCACTTGGTTCCACAGAGCCTTTCTTTCATTTGCAAAACGCCACACCCATTTGCCAAGGAGAGCCCTATTGAAGGCCCCAAGATTCTTAACCCCCAACCCTCCGTTTCTTTTGTCTGAACATACAATTGACCACTTAACTAAATGTGGTTTTTGCACTAGAGCCCCGCCACCCCACAAAAAGTCCCTTTGAATCTTCTCCAATCTGATTCTAACCACTCTAGGCATCTGGAAAATCGACATAAAATAAATCGGTAAATTTGCCAATGTACTACGCACTAGAGTAATCCTCCCCCCTTTTGAAATGTACTGACGCTTCCACATAGCCAATTTCTTTCTGAATCTTTCTTCTATTCCATCCCACGCTGCAACACTTTTAAACGGGGCACCTAACGGCATTCCTAAATAAGTGGAAGGCAGTTTTCCCACCCTGTAACCAAACTCATCAGCCAACTCATCCACATTCTCGACTCTACCAACCGGAATCAGCTCACTTTTCTCCAGATTTACTCTTAACCCTGAAATTGCCTCAAACCACATTAGCAACCAGCCCATATACAGTAACTGCTCCTCCTTTGTTTCACAAAATATCAGCGTATCATCAGCAAACAACAAGTGTGATATCTGGACCCCTTCGCCTCTTCTTCCCCGAATCAAACAAGGCGCCAAAAACCCCCCATCCACTGCCTTCTTTATCAAAACACTGAAAGCCTCCATCACTACTACAAAAAGATACGGCGACAAGGGGTCTCCTTGCCTTAACCCCCTTGAACTTTGGAAAAAACCCGTAGGACTTCCATTCACCATAACTGAGTACCTAACAGTGGATAGACACCACTTTATCCACCTGCACCATCTTTCCCCAAACCCCATCTTCTCCATCACTGCTAAAAGAAAATCCCAATCCACGTGATCATAGGCTTTCTCAATGTCTAATTTACAGAGAATCGCCCCTTTATTGCTTTTCACAATAGAGTCAATTGTCTCATTAGCGACCAGCACTGCGTCCATAATCTGCCGTTCCTCCACGAAAGCGTTTTGGGCCGTTGAGATGACCTTGGCTAAGACACCCTTCATTCTATTAGCCAACACCTTAGCTAGCCACTTATATAACCCTCCCACCAAGCTAATTGGCCTAAAATCCTTCAAGTCTTCTGCCCCCCATTTCTTAGGAATCAAGACTAGGAAAGTTGCATTCAAACTTCTTACAAAGCTCCCGGTCTCATGGAATTGCCTAAAGAAGTTCATGACCTCTTCTTTAACAAAATCCCACGAAAATTGCCAAAAAGCCATTGAAAAACCGTCAGGGCCTGGCGCTTTCTCACCACAACAGCCTGACAAAGCCCTAAAAACCTCCTCCTCCGTAAAAGGCTTCTCCAGCCCCTCCACATCCCCCTCTTCCAACCTATCAAACATCAAAGCATCTATCCTGGGCTTCCACCCCCCCGGGTCTGCTAGCAGCCCCTGGTACACCCTGCACACCACCTCTTTGATCTCCCTTTCCTCATTGTACCATCTTCCATTCACTTTGACTCTATTCATCTGATTCCTTCTTCTATGAGCATTAGTCATCTGATGAAAAAACCTTGTATTTCTATCCCCCTCTTTCAGCCAAATTTCCCTAGACTTCTGCCTCCATGACGTTTCTTCTAAAAGGACCCACTTCTTATACATCTCTCTTGCCTCCTTCCTAGTTTCTTCCTCTTCCGAGGACAATTCGCGGACCCTTTCTTCCTTGTCCCAGAAATCCAAAGAATTCCAAGCCTCTTGCTTCTTAACCTTAATCTGTCCGAAAACCTCTGTGTTCCATTTTTTCAGAATCGGCTTTAAAGCCTTTAATTTCTCGCTCAAAATGTAACTGGCTGTCCCACTAATCTGTAACCCCTCCCACCATTTCCTCAGCACCTCTTTGAAGACTTCCTCCTTCAGCCACATGTTCTCGAATCTGAAAGGTGTGAGCCCTCTCGTCATCCCCCCTCCATCAAGAATAATTGGAGAATGATCTGATACTGGTCTAGCCAAAACACCTTGAATACACTCCCGGAAATGAGCTTCCCAATCTTCAGAGATAAGAAACCGGTCAATTCTCGATTTTAAGAGATTATTAAGACCTCCACTCCACGTGAACATCCCCCCCTGAAGGGGTAAATCCCTTAACTCTAATTCCTCTATCACTTCTGTAAATCTCCTCATTAATGGGGATAGGCGACCTCCTCGGCTCCGCTCAGTAGGGAATCTTATCATGTTAAAGTCGCCAGCAACACACCACGGTTCGTTCCACCGCCCTTTGATGGCCCCCAACTCGCTCAGAAACTCCTCTTTCTCCACCTTCACGGAGGGCCCGTAAACTCCTGAAAAAACCCAGCAAAAACCATCCTCAACATTCTTGAACCGGCAGGAAACTGAATAACTGCCTACCTCCATTTCCTCCAACTGCAGCACCCTATTGTCCCAGAACACCACCCCCCCCCCCCCCCCCCCCCCCCCCCCCCCCCCCCCCCCCCCCGCCGCACCCCTTGAATTCAAAGCCCCCCATTCCAGACATCTTCCAACCCCTAAACTCCTCACAATTGCATTCGTCATCTCCTGCAATTTTGTTTCCTGGAGACACACTAAATCTGCTTTCTGGGTTTTAATCACATCTTTAATCAATTTCCTCTTCTCTCTGTCATTTGCTCCCCTTACGTTCCATGACACAATTCGAATCCTCATGTAACACACTCTTGATACCCCCTGTCCCCTCCTGACCCTCTATAATTCACCGACCATTCTAGTTTCTTCAATTCACGGTCAAATCTTGAGGTTCTCTGTCCTTTCCTCTTTTTTCCGCTTAGATTCTCACTTCTATCTCTTCTATCCCTCATTTTATGGAGAAGTTTCAGAATATCCCTCTCACAACCCTCTGTTGGCATTCCCAAACAATGGCAAAACTTTGCCAGACAACTGTAATTCCACGATTCCGTATCTTTATCCTCTTCCTCGCCTCATTCCTTCCTTCCATCTTTTAGCGGGAAAAACCTGCTCGTACTCTTATCTCCCATTCTCTCTTCTACCGGACGCATGCTTAGCGGGTTGATGCTTAACCCCTCTTCGGCTTCCTTCAGAATGACCTCACGGCCACATCTCTCCTCCATCTCAAGCAAAGAGCCCCCCAACCCAGAGAAAGGAGAAGAAGAAGAAGAGGCCCGACCCCCCCACACGCAAACAGTCGAAGGCTTTAAGAGGGAATACCTGGAAGCTTCCTCCAAGAAGCACTCGTCCGTTATTGAGCAACGCTCTGGTGTCCCTCTCGCCGCTGATGGCCCCATCCCTCCGACCAAACTGTCTTCAGCGAAAAATTCCTCAGCTGGCTCAAGGCATGACGAAGCCCTAGCATTTACGCCGGGCTCATCCCAGGGAGTCTTATAAGCAATCGGGGCCCAAACTGATGCTAGGATGGGCTGCCCCTCTCCTCCTGCCACTCTGGGTCTGTGTTCCAGCCGGCCCAGCCCTTCCTTTTGAAAAGAAGATGGGCCATCAACTTGCCCATCATTCTCTACCGCTTTGGGCCTATTGTCCAAAAGACCCAGCCCATCCTGTTGCAAGAAAGAGATATCCACCCTTGCAGCCCGCTTCTCACCTCTATTGTCCATCTGGCCCAAAAAATTTCTTTTAACACTTAAAGGGCATGGACATTCCGACATTTGAACCCTCAAGTGAGTATATTAAGAGGCTCATGAGGACCAAGAATAATCCCATTAGATTCAGATTTTTAGGACAATCCATGACTCCAAAAACAAGAAGAATTGAAAAGCAAAGATTTTGGAAAAATGAGTGATGTTGGCTAAGGGCACGGGTCACAGTTTAACTACAAGGCTCCCACACCCTCTTAACCCTCAAATGAGCATGAAATTAAACTCACAAAGGTTCAAACAATTTAATTTCCTTAACTCATAATTGTCATTACAATCTCCTTGAACCAACCCACAAGTAGTTGAGGTAAACTATGAAAAACTATGCACTACAATTGTCATTACAAATGAAATATCAAGATAAAAATGGAAATAATAGCAGGCTTCAATACCTGTATAAAAATGATGTGTCGTGACTATGAATGCAAGCACTTGCTCTAAACAAGTAGAAGTCAAACTCTAAAACATTAAGTTATCTTTTTTAAATGAGCATACTTCAAGCACTCATACTTCAAGCAAGAGAATAGCAAGTCATCTGCCATGAAAAATGCATCAACATAACTTCTTGATGTTTCCATGAACTCAAGCAGCGCAGGCAATACATACTACATCATATAGCTTGGCCTTTTACATAGCCTACCCTAGCTTTGGGACTTGCGTGTTATCTAACATAGATTAGGCTAAATGCATTCATTGCTACCAACAACACTTCATAGTTAGTACCAACTTTTGGGATCTTATATTTGCATAATCAAACAAAAATAGATGATTGCAGGAAAGTACATGCCAAAATGATCTCACCAGTATTGCTAACATTTCAAGGTAATGATAATCAGTTGGAATGTTTCAAAATGTTTATGATGATTTTTTTCTCTGAAATCCTTTACATGTACAAGGAGTACAAATATGAAAGAGCTTATTTTGGCTAATTATTGTCAAAAAATAATTGATATTTCTTGAGAAGTCAAAAGAAATACTTATTTTGAACTTTATGACTTGCACAAATTTAAAACCTGTAGAAATACTATCTCAACAATGATTTCCTGTCAATCAACCCGCCCAAACTTCATCCTAATAGGCTAGCATCAAAGCTTTAATTGTATTCATGTAAGCTACTATACAATATTGTTAGTAATGTTGGAAGTTCTCTACTTTGTCATTTGCAAAATATTTATGAAAAATGTAGGGCTTGGAAGTATCTAAGATCAAATATTCAACAAAATGGGCACTAGGACTGATTATGGACTGCTTTTTAATTTACATCATTGAAGGCCTATGCAACTGAGATAGAGATCTAAACCTTGAAACTTTGTTGAAGGTATGTGATAATACAGTGAAGATACATCAATCATATTTAGGCTTCCACAAATGCAGCAACAGTTTAAACACTAAGACCATAAATCCTAGGTAAAGTTTGAGTGGTTGGATTGACAAAGAGCCATTTATGGGATATCGTATTGAGTCTATTCATGAATTTCCAAATTTATGCAAATTAAAGAAAGTTTAGATATATAATATATATTTCCAATAGCTACCACACAAACATGCTTGTCAATTTCACACAATTTCCAATAAGAGTCTGTGCATATTTGGACCACTTGCAGTCATCATCTCACAAATCAAAACCATCAAAACAAACATTTTCAATGGCAGTAATCCAATTATAGCATCATGTTCTTGGGAATCATCTATAGACAAAATTCCTGACATAACTCCCAAAGAAATGGCTGTGGTTTGATGCTAATAGATGTGAGAAAGGAGCATTGTCCTGAAGTCTGTAGTCAACATATTCAACAAACAACACGAAACTCCCAAACATAGGTAACTGTAGGGTTTATAACTATTTGAAAACCGAGCTAAGGTGAACATGCTCATACTGCTACAAGGCAGGAAGAAGCTGCTCAATGGGCATATGTGATTGGACAAATGAAGCTAAACCATGGCAACCAAGGGTGCAAAACAGAACATTTAACAATTGATTTCACTTGGAAATTTTACAGAAACCTAATATTTATGGGAGCAGGCAAAACTTTACTACATGACAAGCAACATGATTAATATAAGCAACAGCTACAACTTTAACTTAGCACTTAACAAACTCATTCAAAGTCTAACAAGAAGCCTGCAAAGATTAACTAAATTCCATGAAATTTAGAGATAGTTGATCATAAATTTATGATCAAAAATGCATATGGGACTAGTGCAAGAAAACTGACCATACATGATCTTGCAAATAGGTGGTCAAACCAACTATCAGTTTACCTTAACTTTCACCTCAGCTTTCCCCTTCCACATGCCACTTGCGGGCATATATCAACAATTTGGATCCCAATGTAAGGGACAAGGAGGTGAAACCAATCCGAGTGATGAAGATAAGGCTTTTCAGAACTACACATGACAAACTGTTGTGACAAACAAAATATTGAGATAAAAATGGAGATTTGAACTAAACAAGTCCAAGTTGCACTTTACAGCATTATACATAAAAAAATATTGAGTTCATCTTACCTAGGTGATCACAACTTGAAGCACAAAACATCAGTAGCAAATCACCAAACATGTATCATGCATCAATATACTATCTTCTAATCCATAGAATCCACTTCCCTGAAAACAGCACAGTATATGCCAATATAGGATTTAATTCCTAACTGAAATATAATCCAATAACTTAGTACAATTGAAGCATCATTTAAGCTATGT
The DNA here is from genome assembly GCF_030704535.1 of Vitis vinifera. Taxonomy (NCBI): domain Eukaryota; kingdom Viridiplantae; phylum Streptophyta; class Magnoliopsida; order Vitales; family Vitaceae; genus Vitis; species Vitis vinifera. Next base: position 2,583,386 of record NC_081820.1, on the reverse strand, counting down.
AGCCTCATGAAACCTGAAGAAAAAAGAACCTAAAATGATAAATCATAGCTAAAAAGAGAGCAATTCCATCAAACAAAAGGAAAAAAAGGAATCTAACATGCATTGAAAAGTATAATTTAAGCAAACATATGCAGCCAAAAAAACCCAAACACAAGTAATAATTTTTTCATACTGGCCTCCTAGAACAGTTGGGTCCTTGTTTGGTTATTGAGAAAAAGGAAAATCAAATTTTTCAATGGTAAGTAGATACACTAATGCAAGATTTTATAAAGCATTAGAACTAATAAATCAATATAACATAATAAATATGATAAGAAGTACAAGAGGAGAAAGGATAGCATCCATCAAAATACATTTGGCATGACAACACATCCTTGCCCTTTTAAGACAAACTACTAGATCAAAACTAAAGTGGAGTCAAATGCTGCAATAATTTTATTAAATAATCTGAAAATTGGAACCAACTAAAAATGCAGAAGATTAATAGCAAGTATTTATATGCTAGTAAATAAATATGATAAATTCTATAAAAAGCAAAAGGGAACAAAGAACAAAATTTATCGATTGGAATTAGCATATGTTGAAATACATCTTAATGATGGATAATGTCTTTTAAGATAAAATAGAGGACAAAAATTGGAGACGAATTGAATGATTCACTATCCTCAAAGATATTAGAACTAAAACAATAATTTAATGTTATATAGTTTAAAAAGGCATATGATATGAGAGAACAAGGAATAAAATTTATTGATTACATGTAAAATGAAACATGTTCACCTTAATAACTGATGGCTCCCTTTCAAGATAAAACTAAAGAATGAAAATTGACAATGAATCAACAGGCATGCAAAATTCTAGAAAATATTAAAACCAATACAACAATCCAATATGAAATTATATAAAGAAGATAAAAAAAGGAGTATAATTTTTTTTTTTTGATAGATAAAAAGATGTATATAAAACGAAAAGAGGAAGCACTAAAAGCAGTGCCCTCAGAGTATACAGGGAGTATACAAAAGAAGCCCAAAGGCTCAAATCGAAGAGGAAGGGATAGAAACAAAAAACATCATTTGTCCTTACTTAGAGCCTAACCAATCAAAAAAAGTTACAAGAGAAGATGGGCTCAAAACTATAGACACCCTAACCCAGGACCAAAGATTACATACAAAAGAATTTTTCAAGAGTGAAAACTCCTCATTACCAAATGCTAACAAATTTCTTTCCTTCCAGACTAACCAAAATATACATAAGGGGACCATACATTCACCTCAATCACGCATCATACTCCATATTCAACTAGTTGATGAAAATTAGGGAGAAATTGAATGCTAATAAAATATTTTAGAAAATACATTTTATCACAAAGAATAAAATTATTAGTTGAAATGTACATAAAGATGCTTTCACCTTGGTAATAGATCGTGCTAAAAGCTCCCATGCCAAGCATATATCCATCAAAAACTAAATATCTCAACTCCTCTCAATTATTTCACAATCTAGAAAACAAAGAAAAATTTTTAAAATAAAATAAAAGAATTCTTCTAAGAATAAAAAGGAAAAACATTTATATATCACATTTTTCTTGTATGTTTCAACTAGTTAAGAGGGTATTTATAGGAGAAATGGGGTTGGCGGCATTTATTAATATATTGGCAAAAAATATAGGAAAATTATGTATTGCAGGATGGTTCTAATCTAAACATGATTGATATCTGCTAAAATAAATAGTCCAAATTTGAGAATTCAATGATTCAAAATTATTCTTAAATTTTTTTAGTTTTGATAAATAGATAATAAGATAAGTAATTCAAAACATGTTTTAGATTTTTTTTTCTTAATAAAGTATAATATAATGCATGTAAATATCATTAATATGGATGAATTTTTATTCAATCATTTAAGAAGTTAAATAATTCAAAATAATCCTTTAAAAATTTGTTCAATAATAGAATACAATGTAATATAGGTATATAGAGAATTGATTTGATCATTAAAACACCTCGATTTGATCATTAATAGATTGGATATTTCAAAATATTTCTATAAATTTTAGTGTCATTAGTAAAACTCAAACAATGCTTCCTTTTATCATCAACAACTCAAATTATACATCAAAAATCAATGGCTAATATTAAAACTCTGTCACAGTACCGATTCAGTACCAGAGCTTTTTCTTGTGCATAAACACGAGCAAACACAAACATGTGAACACCTGAATTTGTAAGGTACTCAATCATGACACATACTCGTTCAAATGTAGACGTTAATCCAAAGTTCATTCTACACTTGTCAACAAAGCGATCTTTCTAATCAGAACAGAGATTCATTAAGTTTGCAATAAGGAAAGAGTGACCCAACAAATTAGCAACTGAACTCCATTGGGAAAAATGTATAATGTGGAAAACATGAACTTACAGATGATAAATTTAATTCACATTTCATATTCTAAGCAGATGATAAAACATGAACTTACAGATCCACTTCATTGAATGTAGTCAAGAATTGTAAGAGTCCTTCAAATGTATTGCAACACGTTTCATTAATGTATGGAACCGGAAATTACAATGAGTTCCAAAATATTTCAGTACCATTGATAGCAACTAAAAGCTATAAATCTAGAAAACGACATACAGGAATTTAAAATTTTTAACCATATTGATAATGTCTCAACCCATCACAGCCCATTAATCAACATCAACTTCCAGCTTCCAACTTCTTTTTATATTTTCTCGGCAACCAAACAAAATTGAAAACAAATGAAAAATAATAATAAAAAAAAAAATCAATGATAATAAATTTTTAAAAAAATCCACTAAAACCCCAACAGAATCACAACAATAGAAGCAGCACCACAGCCAACTGATCAGAGGATTGAAAAATAATAAAGATTATATTCAAAAAATAAATAATAAAAATAAAAATAAAAATCAATAAATGAAAGCATAGACATGTACCCTTCAAATGCATTGCTCCACCGCCTGATAGACGAAAATCATCTTTCTTCCATAATCCCCCTCTCTAGGGTTTGTGAAATCAACTAAATTAGAGAAGGAAGAAAATGCCTATAAATTATTAGAAAATTTGTTCAAAATCAGAACAAAATAATTCCCGGGTAATATAAAATAATAAATTAAATATAATAGTATATAATATTATTTTATACAATATTATTTTTTAATTGCTTTTATTTGTTTTCTATAATAGTAAAAACATTTAAAAAAATAATTATACAAATATAAAAAATAATAGGTAAAAATTATTTTAATAAGTATTTAAAAACATGTTTAGGTTGAAAATATTTCAAATTTCAAATATATTTTCTAAAAACATCAAAAAAATTATAATTTTTTAAATTATTCTCAAAAATTATGTTTTTGAAAAGTGCTTTTAAAAACATCGTGAAATTAACTAATGACTTCAAATTTTTCACTAAGAATAAAATTTGTGAAGTTTGTAGAGTATTTATAATATTTAATCCAATACAATTCTAATAACGAAAATAATACAATCTTTAATCCTTTCCCAATATCAATCCTTTGTAGGGTCTTTGAAAAGTCAACCTCGAATGAATCTGTTTGTTTGTTTGATTTATAGGGAAAATATATATTGATTCATAGCCTTCAAAGAAGCATACTACACCCATCCTTTTCCTTTCTCAAATCTCTACCCACATCAGAGACATTTAACCCAGCTACCAACCCCATGAAGGGGTCGTTTCAATTCAGCTCTAACAATCCAACTGTGAAAAAGTCATAATCAATCCACTCCTACAAAGAGACATTTAGTCCCACTGCCAGTCTCTAAGGCCAACTGTCCATGAAGCAAGCTAGGCCATACCTCATTTTCTGAGGTCTCACCACTTCTCAGCCAAATAACCTGTCGCATACTCAGTTCAATCATTTTCCACTCTCCATGACCTCAACATCAGGGTATATTCACCAGTGCTTTCAAAACTACAATTTCAATCACCAATTCCAAATCAAACTGAACAATATTATGAAAGTTTTCGACTATAAAGCTCTAACCCCATCAATAGCCGTGTCCCAGAAGCTCATCTGCAGGATCACTGCATTCTTTCAGTTAAACATAAATTCTGGGCACATATCAGAAGGGATGGTGGTGGTGGTGGTGGTAGTAGTAGTAGTAGTAGTATTAGTTGTCAAACAATATCAATATACCCTCATAGAAAAGAGTACTTTCATATGTCTTTAAACATTTGCCGAAACTGCAGCAATATACAATTTTTCTTCCTTAAAAACTTTATACTTATATAGCAAAATGATTGAAGAAAAGGATGGTAAAAGGAAAAAAAAAACGATGTACAATGAATATAAATAACGGTAAAGGTAAGGGGCTGAGCTTTGAAGCAATGGATTAGTGCAAAAAACGAATTAAGGGTAATCGCTAAAACTCATAGAAGGAGGGTGCCACGGTTTCTCTCTATATATGCCTTAGTGCAGCGCCCTGTACCTCGCATCTAGTGCCACCATCACCTAGGTGGGAGTTCGGTTGGTTGACCACTGAGAGCTGGGTTTGATGAGTTAGAGGGGATGGACCCATTATCTTGAGGGGGTTGGCCACCCCATTTTGGTTCTGTATCAGTTGGCTCAACCACATGCACAGCTCCATCGCTCATGCCCAGGGCAATTTGGTTGGGCTCTGATGGATGAGCCGCTATAACTAGAGGATAGACCCCACTGCTGCAGAAGATCAGAACCATTAGTAGAGGTATCAAAACCAACCAATAAACGGGAGTTATGAAGTAGTTCTGGAAATAGTGAAGTTGGAGTACCTGAGTGCAGGAGAAGGTATGTAAGCAGAAGGTGCTATTCTGCAGCGAAGCCTTAAGCTGTCTGCATCAAAAACTCCAACAGCACCATCACCAAAACCAGCATAAACCAGCATACTGTCACAGGAGTATATTGCACTTGAAATGGGAGCTGGAAGTGAGTCTTTCGGAGACCACTGCAACATTGATTAGGAAATCAGTAAGATTGAAGTTCAAAAAAGGACTCCAATGAAAAGAGAAGAAACATTATCTATGTGTCATGTGTAGACCATATCTACCCATTGGCCAGTATCCAAAATTTGTTCAGAACTGCCACTTCACTTTGCACAACCTTTATCAGTAACCTGAACTTCTAATGTTGGCATACATTCTTTATTTCCCAGTAAATATCACACTCACAAGAGATGCAAGAAACTGAGTTTTGAAATTTGGATTTGATAATGTTATTTGTTGGAGACACATTGAACATAATACTCATTTAAAATTTCATGTTCCTAGTAGTATTTTTAGCTGGTTTACATCGTATCTTCATGTTATATACCTTCAATTACCAAATTAAACCTGTAATGCACTTTTTTTAATAGATCTTTCCCTCTTTTTGAAAATTGGACCCTCAGAATTATAATAATCATCTGATAACAATAAATCTAATAATGATTATCAATTAGCTATTTTGTAGACTTCTTAAAGTATATTTTAACTAGCTAGGGTTCCATTTTTACAAGGCTCTGTGGCCTATCCCTTTCATTCCACACGCTTTGTGGTTTCATTTATGTGGTGTGCAATTTATCTCACACACAAAAGTTGGTCATTAAACACACAAAAGTAAGTTAATGACATACCATGATTCTTGAGTTAAAAAGCTTACCGATCGCACGCATTCAAGCTTGCTATCATACACAGCAATCTGGCTTTCATGAACAACCAACAGATGAGCTTGATCATTATGAAACTGGACTTTAGTGTCTCCAACCAACGGGGACGAGCGACCTGCTGGAGCTTGTATAAACCTCGATTTCCTTTTTTCCCATCCATCAATGCTCCACACACACAACTGCAACCCAATTCATCAAATCAAAATAAGTATCATACAGCTAAAAATTAATTCCTGGAAATTGACTAATTGCTTAGGCAAATAATAAAAATGCCAGTGTCTCATCTCCACTATTTTTTATCAATGATCCAGATCCACTAACCACCACCATGTTTTAATTCAAGTGTGCAACACACTTCACCGATATCATACTAGGCCTTCAGCACCTTAACACACCTCTTGCTGCCAGTGTCATCACTTGTTTAGTTTTGTGAATGTCTACTCTCAATTACATTGTAAGCAAAAAACACAGGCACATTAGTATGAACCACTTTTTATGCCATAAAAGCATGTGTGACATGCAACCATGTTCAACAAGAGAAAACACGACAAAGTTAATCTTGAAACAAAGAGAAAACTAAACAGTGATCCATTTGATATCAGTGATCCATTTGATAGTTTAATTGAGCCTCCATGGCTCATCAATGATAGAATTAGATGGCTTTAAGGTTCAAATCAGGGCAAGGCTCAAGGCGGGGCACCTCAAGATACTGCAAGGGTTAGAACAAAATTCTTTAAATTTCCCAACCCTTGTTGATGCAGCACTTAAGGGTCCAGCCATAGGCTTGTGGGAAAAATAATCAGTCTTTCTCATAATTGTCCAGATACTACCTATGCATCTAGATTTCCATCTATAGACAAGCCAGGAGAGGTATAAATATGAAAGCAGTACATAAAATTTTTCAGATGCTTGATGCCCACACCAGGGGAAGGTATTCTCTCTAAGTAAACAGAGTCAGAGCATTAAGTTGTATATAATATTTACAGCACTTCCTTAAGGCTGATGGCAAGGGCGAGGACTTACAAAAATATAATCATATTCAAATATATATTAGCTACTGACCTGGGCATCAGCCCCAGAAGATACCAGGCAATTAAGAATTTGGGAAAACGCAAGTCCGGTTACTCGTTTCTGGTGACCCTTGAGTTTTGTTTTGACCTGCCAACATGATCCAAAGAAAGTTCAGTGCGTTTTCAGAACTGAGAAAATTATACAAAAACTTTAAAATCACTAACAGGTAGTGTAAAGTGCTTAAAGAACTTTAAGAGTTCTCATAGAGTGCCTGAAATGAGTGACAACCACCGGTGCAGCCCTATTCTTATTGACCGATATTTGTTCAAATGATCAAGATTTTCTCATATTCAAAAGAAAAAATAAATAAAAATAAAGATCAGATTGATCCAAATAGATAAATACTCTTGACATTCCAAAATAATTTATAGTCTGCAATGGCAATAGGAAAACACTATAATGTTAAACAATTCTAAATTAAAACTGATTATCTTCAAACTTCAGAAACTTCGCATAACCAATACATGATTATAAAGAATGAGCATGAGCTGATGCAAAAAGCATATGCAAGACATCATCATTCCACTTGAAGATAGAATTTGACTTTAACAATTAAAAACACAGGAAAAATTAATCAACAAAAACAATGCTTCACCTCATCAACTCTAACATTATATATTTGAATTGTAGAATCCTCCATTCCTATGGCAATGATATTATTATCTTGAGGATGGAAAGCCAAAAAAGTGGCTGCAGGAGGTGGTGACATGAATGTCGTCATGACCTGAGAAGCAGTGAGCATGCTAATTGAGTTATATGGAAAAGCTTAAATAATTATGCGCATACCAAATGGCTAGAGTGAACTCTGGTGAAGAAAAGAAATGAACTCCAGAGAAGCAGGAAGACAACAGACCTTAAATGTCATCATGTTGAACAAAGACACCTTCCCACCAGATGCAGACATGACATAGGAATCATTTTTTGATAAAGCAATGCATGCAGCTGACTCTTCAGGTGGGTTATTGTCGCCTGTGTCATTGGTCATGAGAGTTCCATTGGCAGGTTGCCACAATTGTGGCACAACATATGCAGTAGACTGAAAATTATGCAGTAGTAACCCGTTAAAAATAGAACAGCAAAAGTGAGAGGAGGAAGAGGAGCAAATGAAACAACAAAACGCAAACCTTTCCCAGCGGATTCCTTTCGGAACGCTGCCATTTCCAAAGTTTGTGAACAGCATTGGAGATAAGGGCTAATAGAGCTAGTCCTGAGTTAGTGTAGATCAGCCTCACAACCTGCAATTTATGATTCCCCCCCTCAATTTTAGGCAACAAGTTAAAGATGCATTCACATGCAAAGACACATGTCAAAACCATACTAGATATGAAAAGTCTCAAACTGATGTCATGAACTTCCTTTATCTTGGGAAATATCAGGGCAAGAATGGATTAAATTTTATTAAATCAAAATACATTCAAAAACAAAATTCATAGTATCTGTGATCTCAAAGGAAAAAATCTCTTTCAATATAAGAAAATTTTGTTCTTTTAAAATATATTACTTCTCTTTCCTGATCAAGCATTGTTGATAAGTTCAGAAACCCTTTGGATTACTTTGAGCACCACCTACCTTGCCTGTTGTCACTGGATCTGGTAACCGTAGAGCTTTCAATTGAGATTGATCCACAATATCAGGAATCTTCCAGCTCTTAATCTTTTCTAGATCATCTGAAATCTTCGGTTTAACATCAACAAGCCGACTGCTATCCATGGTAGCCTACAGAACATGCAACATAAACATCAGAACCTAGGTGGCAGTAACAACTACGTGCAACTTGAAAAACTGAACTTACAAGATTGTTAATTGACACGGCAGGTTGGATCCTATCAGAGCGTTCCAGACTAGGAGACATTGCAGCAGAAACATTGGCTGCTGGTCCCAGTGCATTAACAATCAGAGGCTACAAAGAAAAGTTGAAATAGTGCCAAACAAGATTGATGTTAAAAAAATCTATACATATATATATATATATATATAGCAAAATAAAAATAAAAAATGCATAAGATTAAGGGAAAAATCCGTCAACTCTAATTAATTGTAGGAGTCGCCAAATTTATCAACTAACAAAATTATTAATATTTTTGTTAAAGAAAAATAATTCCTTGGAAGCATAAAACTCCCTATGGCAAAAGATGACTCTGTCTTTATCAATGTACCTACTATTTCAATGTATATATTTCCAAGGGACACAGAAGCTTATGATGTCCATCACAACCAAAAGCTGAACTTGTTGAACTTTTAATGCTATAATTCTTCTCATAGTCTACATAAGGATAACTTAAGGTCAAAATCTGGGGCAACAATTTCTCCAAGTTAGTCTATCCTATTGGTTTTATGGCCCATTCTTGTATATCTTTAAGATAATTGGCTCACCCAATTGATTTGATTTGATTTTTTTATTTTTAACAAAAGCTCACCCAATTGATTCGACTGAACAAGTTTCATTGCTAGGATTGCTAAGTTTGAGAATTTTTTTTTTTTTTCACTACTAACTTTTCATGGTGAATAAATAAGCAAATATAAACACAGATATACATATACATACTTGTATCTCTATGCTAATAATTGATAAAAATAAAAAAATAAAAATAAAAAAATAAAAATAAAAATTCTTTTTTTGATAGGCCTCAATGCTTATAATTGATAATATAACAGGTTTGTTCAAAAGAAATCATTAACTATATAGTAATATTTGGGATGGATAACATAGTCTTGTTCCAATTTTTTTTTTTATCAGAAACAAAAAATAGTTTTATTCCAATAGTTGATAATTACTAATCATCTATCACAGAACCAAGTTAGTTTCTCAAATAATTACAAATCAACAGAGATAACAAATTTACAAAATAATAATAGTCAAAAGGGTCAACAGTAGATGCCCATCACAAATCTCTCAGCATATAATACATGTATTCTATTGATCATTTCACATACTTAAAATTTCTTTAGCTTACATTTTTTACCTTAAGTTCCTTTGAAAGTGTTATAAATTAGCACTATGAAATTTGAACTCACAATAGTTACAATCAGGTGTATGCAATGAGGATTTCCATAATTTTTCTTCAAGCAGGTTAAACTTAGATGTAAAAAGAGACTAAGTGATTTTCTTGTTATCATTACTTCTTGAGTCCCAACATATTACAAAAAAAAAACTATAAGATATTACCTTAGAATTGATGGGTTCAGAAGGACCCCGATGTCCCTCCATAGGCCTACTCTCTAACATCCTTGTCAAGCGCAGGCCATCATTGTTGGCCAAAATTTTAATTCCATTGTCATTTGTTGTGACTGCCAACAATGACCCTTCCTTATTGAATCGCAGTCTAGGGCTTGCCTGCAAGGAGTAAAATTGCATGAGAAGAAACCAATGGCTTCTCTAATCTTTGACAAGAAACCTACTTAAAATAGTAAAAAAATAAATAACTAGAGAGGAGCAAATACTAACAGGCAACCCGCCTTCTGCCTCCACAGCTGTCAATATGTTGGTATTATCCATATCCCAGAACTTAATCTGAAATTCATCACCAGCAGCTAAGAACCGGTTCCTAGTTGTGTCAAACTGGACCACACCTAAAGATCGTTTCCTAAAACCTAAATATGTCCGTTTAATAGCTCCTTCGCTCTCATTCCATTCAACTAGGTGAGATTCACCATCTTTACTTGTTCCACAAGAGAAAAGCCTGGAAGACAATACAAGATTCTAATAACTATATAAATTAAAACTAAAAAGAAGAAGAATACAAGACTAATAACAAAAAATTGCATGATAGACCATCTCATATGGCTAATGTCATATGCAAAAGCAATTAGGTAGATAACCCCCCAAAACACCATCAAATAAAATCATTAGTAACAAATAGTTTTCAGTGCCACATGATGCTTCAGGGCATTTCAGTATACAAAGAGTGAAACAGATAAAACCACAAATTATATACATCACTAGTAACAGAATAATTCTGATGCCACAACATGTAGGATATTTTCACATAATAAAGTACAAACATAGAAATACAATCAACTAATTCAAATGTCAAATTTCTTCATAAATCAATTCATTTAATATCCCTGGGGGCAGGAAGAGTTAAAAAGCTTCACCTTGTTCCATCCGCACTATAGGCCATCATGGTACACCAATGTCCAGGAGCATCATAGTCTACTCTAGATCCCAAGCAATCATATAGCCAAGCTTTAATCTTCCCATCTATGGCAGTAGAAAAAATAAACTGCAGACAAAGGAAAAGTGAGTTGGATAAATGAAATTGGGCATGATGAATACCATATAACCCTTGCAATATCCCATTTCCTAAGACCATATTATGCTACATTTTATGGCAGCCCATTTTCAACAGCTAAGATCAACATGATCAGATAGCCTCAGCCAAGAAACCAAAAAAACAAATGTTGTAATTCTAATAGGTGATATATCTTACAGGCCCCATAGTTCTTAAAACATATGAATCATTCAACCAACAGACTCAAAATAGTAAATTCCACACATCACAAGAAAGAGAAGGTAATATATATATATATACATATGAGCCCCGAGCAAAGGTTGTGCTAATCAAAACAATGTGACCAAAAGGAGTTGAGTTTATCAAGAAAGCCTCCCTTTGATCTGCAGCTTCTCTCTAAAAATAAAGAAGACACCCATCCTTTCCAATGCAATTAAGAAGATTAGATTTAAGCAGAAGATTAAGCGAAGATATCTATCAAACCAACCATGGACAGATATATTTGAGTCCACAGGTCATATTGCCTTTCTTTCATAATTTTGCAGTAATATGATGATGTTGACCTTTCACTTGGGCATGATGTAAAAAGCCCACCTCAGCAGCATTAATAAGATGATTTCCACCTCAAAATAAAATATTTCCCATTCACCTGTGACCTTTAATCAGAGAACTCTCACGTCAAAGGATGGGAACAATTACCAATTGGGTCCAACCCATTTGAAAATAGCACCATTTAAACTAGCAGAACACATTAACAAAATAACAGGGTATATGATGATATAAGTAGCTAATCAAACAGCTGAAAACTTGCACTATTAGCCCTTGTATCAAATGTTAACACATTGATGTGCTAAAAAACAAATATAAAGCTAATATTTACTTCTAAAGAGAAGTCACCTGAATATTTTCTTTATAATGAGGGCAGACTGAATATACAGGAGCTTCATGGCCTTCAAATGTATACAGCCTGCGTCCAGTTTGAGCATCCCATACCTAATGCACAAGGAAATACATTAAGAAAAACCAATTTTCCTTTTCACAAAATAATATCTAGTCCTCACAAGAATTAAAAAGCTTCAGCTGTTAAGGAATAGGCAAACAGTGCATATCAAACTAACAACCCCTAGAATGTGAGACCACCTCCCACATGTGGAGACAGTAAACTAACAACTGGCAAAGAAATGGATGTTTGCAAGGAGATTCAAACGGAACTTCTAGGCAAGCCTTCAATACCACATTGGACTGCCAATAGCCCCCAAAGCTTAACTATCAGAGAATGAGTCAACAGTGTACATCAAGATAAGAGAGTTTATACCTTTATTGTCTTGTCATCACCACATGTGACAATGCACAATTGCTTGTTGGGATGAGCAAAAGCAACATCATTAACACCACCAATATGAGCATCAATCTGAAGGATATAATCATGTCAGTAACTAAAACCGATCTCATTGCCAGGGAAGAAGACAAAATTCATGGCAAAGAACTCACTTCTAGATGCTGTCTTAGTTCTCCAGTTGGATTGTAAGTGTATATCTGAACAATATGTTTGGAAAATGCAACACCTAGAAGATGCAAAATGTAACTAAACAGTCAAAAAATATTGTCTAACAGAATAAGCATATAAGCTAATGAAATTAAGCTCAGTGATAATACAAGAAACTTTTCATAAGTACCAAGTATAAGTCCATCAGGCCCCCATACACATCGATTGACAGAGATTGTGGCATCTTTCAACAATGCTGTCTGATAATAAAATCAAGATCAGTTAAAGACAAGATCAGCTCACAGTAAGGTAGTAACCGATTTTCAATACTATTATCTATCCTTAATCTACATTCTTATATCAAGCAATGAGTCTCGGACAGAAGACCAAATGAATCAGGTGATGTAGCTAGAACCCACATAATTATAAGAGTTAACAGTGAGATGGGGGAGGATCATAAAGAGGGTGACCAGTAAGGACTAAGGGGACAATTAAAAAGAAATTTTAAATATTGAAGGCAAAATATGAGGTTTGTACAGTAGAATCTAATAGCATATCCAATGAATTTGTATGAAAATACCTGCAATGGCATCGAACAGGCTGAGATATCCCAGACCTTGAAAGGTTTATGTGCCAACCTTTCCCGGGATCCGACTTCCCAAAGGCTAATGTCACCAACATTTGTCCCAACTGCAGTTAAAGACCCACAAAATTTTTAACTATAAAAATTGAGGGAAAAAAAATCAAAAGCAATAATGAACAGAATATCATTCAAGCTTCAACCTAGAAGGACAGTTTGTTGTTGTGGATGAAAGTCCATGCTCATGACATTGGATCCCTGAGTAATGGTTCGCACAACAGATTTTGGAAGATCATCTTGCGAATAGACATTGGGTGCATGAGCCACACCAGAAAATGACACCTACAAAACCATAGTTATGTATTTTCTCAAGTTTTGTAAGTGCAATAAGAAAAAGATAAAGAAAATTAAATTTTTAGAGCTGCACTAGAGATGGGATACCAACAAAACAACAGAGTATCATTTAAATTTTGTCGAAAAAAGAAAAGAAGTGAGACAATAAAACAACCACCCAATATGAAAGCAAAACAATATTTATAACAGCTAGCCCATATAGATGTGCAGCTTGCAAAAAGAATCGGTCATTTCCACCTCATCAGATTGACCAGTGCGAATTCGCTTCATCAAGTGCTCAGAATCACCAGATTGATAATCCATCCCTGTAACACCTGTAGGGGTCCTTTGGTGTTTTAAGAATGCAGCTGTAAGAATCAAAAGTAATTAAAATTATAAAATCAATTAGTTTCACCAAGGTTCGTAACTCAGCAGAAATCTAAAGTATTACAAACCAGAGCCAGAAGTAGATAGTTACCAACATTCCCACCTGCAGTAGAAGGCTGCACAAGGCTTGGGGGACCTGCTGCCACTGCAGCATGAGGCAAGGACGGATTGGTGCTTGACATCCAACCAGCAATAGCACCAGGAGATGGGGAAACAACAGGCTGAAAGGGCTGCATAGCAAGGTGAGTTAAGTATTATTCCCAGGAACTGCAAGATCTGTTTGCAAATTTATAGATGTAAATTACTTACATTATGGGCACCAATAGGAGGAAATGCCCCAGCTTTGGGAATGGGTCCCACAAGGGGATTATTTGTGGGAGGAGGAGGACGAGCTCCATTAGTAGGAGTGCATGCATGATCAGTGAAGAGTGTTTTGATATCAGGGTTAGAACGAGGATTCTTGCAAAGCTGATGTTGCCAATTCAGACTGAAATATTGAAAGAGAGGGATCACATCGAAAGTAACAACTTTAATCAAAAAGGAACTAGTATTGGCTACACATGAAAATTCCATGGTATTAGTTGTATTTATAAGTTGACTACAAGAATCAGACTAAAGAGAGAATAAGAAAGAGGAAGTGAGCGAATGTGGGATGCAGAACTATATAACAAGTTACAATTGGCATCCAGAATTCTGTTAGATGGCAGTGTAACTGGTCTAAACAGACAAAATCTGAAGAATGTAAATAGGAATCACCTCTGGTTTATCAAGGTCCTAAGTCGTGAAGCTTTGAAAGCTGGAAAAGTAAGCTTGTCACGGAACAGTGGATTTGCCTCAATAAGCTTTTTAAGTTCTATAAGCATAATACCACGAGCTGATTTTGTGTCCCCATACTTTGAGAGCTGCTCGTTTTGCCTGATGGCACACACAATACAACCAAAGAAAAGGAAAACATTAAATGCAGATTATCACAATTCACAAAGGGCAATATGCAAATAGGTACCAAAAACTTTCAAGAGAAAGTGACTAAAGATATTAGGACCAATCATAATGCCACCCAAACGAATTCCTGGAGGACCAAGATTGCATACCTAAAGTTCTCAAGAGTAAGCAATTGGGTAATTTCCTTAAATAGCTCTTCATTGAAAGATGCAAAAACCTTAAGGTCTTTGACAAGAATCTCAACAGCCTTTGCTCGGTCCTGCCTGATAACAAGAATCAAAACAACAGATTATCAAATACCATACACATGAACAAATGCAAAAAAAAAATTAAATACTCAGATTTCTAAATCAAACAATGCATATACACCAATACACCAAAGCCTACAAGGCTATAACCAACCAACATGGCTCGACATCATTCCTTTCAATTCAAAGTACAATATCCAATGTAGTCCCATAGATTTCTCAAGTGCCTGAGCATTTAAGTTCAAACAAAATGGCCTCCATCCTCACCATAACAGTTGGAAGAGAGTTTTGGCACAAAGCAGGCAGCTAGAACACCACATTTGCTTATTACAACTGGAAGTTCATAAATGGAAAACCTATTGCGATGGAATAAAAACTCACCTATCAAGAGCTTCCAAATACTTCTGCTTTCTAATCTCAAAGAAAATCTTCATTGAATACCGATTGTCTTCGACCTTTGTGAATCCACATAAATACCGCTCTACTTCATCCCATTCACCTGCCTGAACTTGATCTTCAAAATGTTTCATATTGAAGAAAAACCCAGACTCCTGCTCTAACCTAAAAATTCAGAAATCATAAAATACAAACTTATCAAAAGCAGTTATTACTAATCCAAGCTCAATCTCTTAATTCTCCGTTTGGTCTCTGAGACAAGAGAGGAAAGGAAACATAATTGAAATTTCAAACCTTAGCCTTCAATTATTTAGGGGACTTCCACTCAACTGAACATAATGCAAATATTTGATTTGCAGAATTTTCCAAATCAAGCCCACCAAAATGCAGAAGATTATACACACACACACATATATATGCCTTTCTTTGTTATTTCTTTTCCTCAATTATCGCAGTAACCAATCGGACAATTAGATAAATCATCCAACCAACATCACAGCAAACTTACTTATGAACAGTTTCCTTGAACTTCTCCTCGTCCAAGAACTGTAATATTAAAAATACCAGTTCCCTACTCAGCGACGACATCGTCCCCGGTACCCCTAATCGCTCCAGCTCAAAGATCTGATATTAAACCCACAGCAATCTGGATTTGGCCCGAAAAACCTTTTCGGGTGGAACTACTTCACGAATGTGATGAAATGTAAAACACCCAAAACCTAGTTCTTCAGTTCTATATCGGAGGCATTAATACAGTGAAATTCTCAGGTGTATGCTCAAATCATTCGTCAAACACCGCATTCAATAAACCAACTTACACATAAATACGAATGGCCCTCAATAACTCGTTCAAATTTCAAATCAATACAAGGAAAGGTCTTCACTTCACCGAAATCATGCAAAACCCTAATTTGCCAAAATCAGGATAACAGAAAACCCTAACTAAAACCCTAAAAATTTTCAGCCTGGAGTACAACCATATAGCAAGTTCCAGGCTTCATTTCACAACATAAAATTTTACCATATAAATGTAGGTTTCATGTTCTTCCTCTTGAGCCAAACTAGATTATAACGTTGAGAGAACAAAAGCAGAAACACAAAACCTTACTGACGAAACTCCATTTCTAGGGTTAGGGTTTTTCAGCAGCCCCTCTTTCCCTTTCACCTCAGCAACCCTCTTTTTCTCTCCAAAGCCCCTGAATTTCAATCTGGGTCGCCTCCTTCTCTCTCCAAAAACCCTTTTTTTCTATCTGGGCCCCCTCCTCGTCGCTCACTAAAATCCCTCTTCTCAACCCGGGCTCCCTCCTCTTCCTAAAATCCCTTTTCCTGCCTGGTTCCCTCTCTCTAAAAACCCTTTTTCCCAACCGGGTTTTTGCTCTCTCCACCGCTTTCCTTTGCCCCTCTCTCTTTCTCTCTCTTTCACCTCTGCACCCAATCCTTCTCTCACTGTATCTTACGCATATATATATAAATGAATTCTCGCTTTTTCTCTCTTTATAGGACACCCTAGGACTAGGTTTTTGTGATGGTGGTTTTGGTAGCTTTCCCTTGCTTTTCTCCCCCTTTCTCTCTCTACAAATCCACCGCTTGGGTGCGCTGATGTTATTTGAAAACAAATGGGAAAAAACCCTACATCTCTGCACAGCGACTATTCTATATACTGTTGCTTTTTTACTATTGGCTCCGTCTCCCTCTCTCTCTTCTTTCTCTCTCTAGCTTTTGATGTGTCCATGAACAGTGGTTTCTTGGAATATGAGCCCATTAGGTCGGCAGTCAGTTCAGTGCTTCTGTTTTCATTCTTTTCCTTTTTTCCACTTTTACCCCTTCACTCTTTTCAACTACCCTATTCTCTCTCCCCTTTTCTTCCCATCTTGCCCTTTTTCCTTTTTTTTTTTTTCTTTTCTTAGAAAATGCTTAATTTTAAAAAATTATTTGGACCCGATTAGAAACTATACTTTAAAAAAACATAAAATAATTTTCTATTTTAAAAAACATGTGTGGGTGATTTTTAATCATAAAGTGTTTTTTAAAGAATTTATTTTGAAAACAATATTTTTTTAAAATATTTTACGTTGAAACAAAATTTTATTTTTGAAATCAATAATTTTTAAAATATGAATTGAAAATAATGATTTTAAAATCATTTACGATAAAACCTTGATTATTTTGGATGTTAAAAGATTATTAGGAGATAAAATTAGTCTCATTTATTTGTATCTTGATTTACATTTATTTTTTTGTATTTTTATTAACAAATTTAGTAATAATCTTAATAGATACAAGTCTCTTTCAAATTTGAATAAAAATAATATTTAGACTTTAAATTTTAAACAAAATATCTCAAATTTTAGTAGCCTTCGAAAAAATCAAACATTATCATCATGAAATTATATAAAATGTAAATTTATTTAGAATTAAGAAGGTTTTGCGGTATCTTTGAATGTGTTGTCTTCTTGTATAAAATTAAGAGCATTTTTTAATCGAATCTTTTTTAAAAAAAGAATAATAAGTAAATAGTGGGATACCTTTTTTTCTTCACTCTTTTTTATATTTGTTAAACTAATAGGGTCTTATTCTTATGTAAAATTAAGTACATTTTGTCATTATTTATTACCAATGAATACTATTTGTACCCATCTTTGTTCATTTACAATTTTACGTTTAATTGTAAATTATTTCCAAAACCGTTTTTAAGAATTATTATGGAATATAATATTTTTTTATAACATATTTTAACTATTTTAGTTGATTTTTATGACTTTATCTTAAAATATAATTGTGTAAACATGAAATATAATTGAAAATAATATTATATAGATAAAAGTTATTTATAAAAAAAATATTTAAAAATATGAAAAAATAAGTTAAAAACATTTAAGCTTTCAAAAAATTTCTATTTTAGACCGTTTAAAAAAAATTTTTAAGTTGATTTTTATGATTTTATCTTAAAAAATAATTAAAAATGATACTATATATATATATATATATATATATATATATATATATATATATATAATTTATTTATATAAAAATATCTTAAAATACAGAAAACAAGTTAAAAACATTTCAAATTTCAAAAGATTTCAGTTTTAAAAAATATCTTAAACTTCTTAAAAAAAATATTCTCAAACAAATCTTATATTTCTTATCGTCTTTTTTTACCTTCTTCTCATCTTCTTTCCATTTTAATAGGATTTAAATCACACAATCCCCATTTATTTGTTTTTCCAAATTTCTTTCTATAAATGATTACTAAAGAGACAATTGCCCTTGAAAAATAGAAAATCAAATTTAATTTTTTTTAAAATATTATTTTCCATTAATTAATTTTATGAGTCACTTCTTCATAAATTCAAATTTATAACATAATATCCAATCATGAAGATATTTTCTTTAATCAATTTCATAAGCTATAAAAATCATGGGTCTACATCAATTGAATCAATAATGACAAACTACATCAAAGAAAATATCATATGATTTAGACATAACCAAACTTTTTTAGACACATTTATTTTCTTGTTTTATGAAATAGTTAGCCACCACATATTCCAAACCCTAATGATTATGAAATAAAAATTAAAAAAATCATCCATATCAAACATCACATCATAGACAACCATGGTGTTGTTTTCACTCAATAAATAGCCAACTAACATTATATATATATATGGTTACTTTATATTTTTATTTCTAATTGATTGCTTACATATATGAAGGTTATTTGAGGCTTTCATTAAAAGAAAAAAAAAATAGGTTCATATTTTATTTATTCATTAGAAGTGATTTCAATAATCAATTCACCTCATTCGCCATTTTTCAAAAAATTAATATTATAGTCCATTTGATAACTATTTTAAACATAATTTTAAAAAATAGTTTTTAAGACCAGTTTTTAAAAATTGTTTTTTAATATTTTGTAAAACAAAAGTTAGTGATGGGTTGTTGTGGAGTGATCAACACTCTGAGGTTTCAATTTGTTGGGTCAACACATCTGAGGTTTGAGTTTGTTGCTCAACACCTATAGGTTGAGGTCCCCATGGAGAGTCCTATGACTTTAATCGAAAACATCATGTTTTCGACTTTTAACAATAGAAAAACAAAAAAATGTTTATTTTTTTTTATCAAATATATATTTTTTATTTTAGTTAATGGTTGAGGTCCCCATGGAGAGTCCTATGACTTTAATCGAAAACATCATGTTTTCGACTTTTAACAATAGAAAAACAAAAAAATGTTTATTTTTTTATCAAATAAATATTTTTTATTTTAGTTAATGGAAAGTTGTTTTTGGAAATTGTTGTCAAACAAACTGTAGACCCCCTCTTTTTGGCTTTGGTTTTTTATATATCTATATACATATATGTATTCATGGTTAGCCTGCCCGCCACTTGGGAAACACGTGGAGAAAGGCGTTTGAAGGAGAGATCGGGTTTCTTGGAGGAGCAGCTGCATGGAGCACGTGGCGAGGCAGGTGACTGGAGCCATGGTGGTGGTTGGGACTCCACAGATGCTGAGGTGGTGAATAGCACAACAGGTGCTGACTTTCCGGAGGGGTTTTTGGCCAGGCTGGTTGACTGGTGAGGGGAGAGAGCAAGTTGAGACTTGCTAAAGAAGACACGGGATCTTGCAGGGAAAGGGAGGAGGAAAGAGATGTTGGGCAGAGGATTTTTCCGGAGAGAGCGTGAAACAGAGCTTGAAGTCAGGAGAGCTTTCGCTTGAGAGGAAGCTTTCCAGGTACGACTTCTATAGTTTATTATCTTCTCATTGATTCTCATTTTTAGTAGTCTTTTTCGGGGCATTGATTTGTTGATTGGTGTGGACATCAAGGGCCACTCGTTTGTTTTGTTGGATCTACTCTTTATATGCATGCTCTGTTTTGGTTTTATTTTGGAGTTTTTGTCTTCTCTTGTGAACATCTGATGCTTTGCTCCTTCTCTTAACCTGATGTATCAAAAATCATTGCTCGTGTTCCCTTTTGATTCCACCTATATATAGCCCGTTAACCTTTATGAAATAGAGCTAGGTTTATTGGTATTATTTTTGCTTAAACATGCTCTGTTTTTTTTCTTCCCGTTCTCCTCTGTTTTGGGTATTTTTGGAGTGTTGGGTGTCACGTTTGAAGTTGGCCATCTTGGTTGAGGTGTTTCCGGGAGAGCACCATAAGATCCTTTTTTTTTTTTTCGTACTGTAAGAAATTTATGGATGTTTGAAAGCCATATGGGTTACATTGGAGTGCTCAGAGATGCTCTTGCTTAAGTTGAGAAAACCATGTAGATAACTCCTTATTCAAGTGGAGAAAACTCTGTTTTCTGGGGAGCCACCATGACGGCGCCTATTAGCAGATGAGGACGAAGAGGATGTGTGCCAAGACCGAGACTGATCGTTGAAGAAAGCAAAGCAGAAGGGTGCAGTGGGCAGCCCAGCTGTGTTGCTTCTTTTATATTTGGAATTCAGAGAAAGGTGACGCCCACATGCAACCATCCACCTGCACTTGAACCCCACCTGATCCTTTTGTCATCTCTCCTACCTCCATGCTTGCATGGCATGCAAGCCCGGCAGTCATGTGCCATCCACTTTAATTCATTTGTTTTTTTTAGTTAAAAATTTGATCTTTAAAAAAAAAAAAAAAACTCCGTTATCAAATAAATCCCCCAAAATACCAAAGTTATAAATTTACTTATCTATTCATTTACTTGTTTGTTTATTTATTTATTTATTTCAAATATATATATATATATATATATATATATATATATATATATATATATATATATGTATCATTTCCAGAATAATCTTCTCAAATTTAATTCTAAATTTAATCCACGCAACTCTAATTCTCGAAATTCAATTTCCCGAAATTCCATTCTTTTTTTTTATATAAATTTAATCATTGAAATATATATATATATTAAATTTAATTTTCCAATGTCGAAATATTTAAATTTAAATTTCCGAAAATCCCAACATTCCAAATTCAATTTTTTAAAACATGCCACCTTCAAATGAATTTTAGAAACTCCAATTTCTTTCAAATCTAATTTTTGAAAAATTACTTTTCCAAATAATTCTTCAAAATTCCTTTATTTATTTAATTTTCAAATTCCCATTCTCGAATATTTTTTCGAAATTCCGATCTTTAAATTTAATTTTTTTTTTTAAAAAGATTCAATCTTTAGATAATTTTTCGAAATTGTGAGTCCCGAATTTAATCTCCCTTAAAAAAATTCTAATATTCATGTTCTTTTCTTTAATTATTTATTTTCGTTATTATTATTCCATTCGTTTATTCATTTATTTATTTTAAAATTCCTTCCTTAAACAATTTTTCAAAATCCCAACTTCCAAATTTAATTTACCATTACAAAAAATTCTAATATTCACGTTATTTTCCTTAATTATTTATTTCGTTATTATTATTCTATTTATTCATTCACTTATTTATTTTAAAATTCTTATCTTTAAACAAATTTTCAAAATTCCGACCTCCGAATCTAATATTTACGTTCATTTCTTTAGTTATTTATTTTCGTTATTATTCTTCTATTTATTCATTTATTTATTTTAAAATTTCATCTTTGAACAATTTTTCAAAATCCCGACTTCCAAATTTAATTTTCAAATCTAAAAAATTCTACTATTCACTTTCGTTTGTTTAAATATTATTTTTGGTCATTATTATTGTAATTCCATTTATTTATTTATTCATTTCTTTTAAAAATTCCAATCATTAAAGTTCAACTCTTCAAAAATCTGACTTCCAAGTCTAATTTCCAATATAAAAAAATTCAACTGTTCGCATTTATTTGTTTAATGATTATTTTTGTTATTATTATTGTTTCATTCATTTATTCACTTGTTCATTTATTTAAAATTTCATTCCTAAATAAATCTTTAAATCTCCAATCCCTAAGTTCGGTTTTCGATTCCCAAGATCCTAACTTCTGCAATTAGTTACCCAATCATTATTACTTCATCATTATTATTATTTCATTCACTTATTCATTTACTTAAAATTCCGCCTTCAAATAATTCTTCAAAATTTCGATCTCCAAATTTAGTTCTCTTAAATTCCGATTCCTTTCAAATTTAATTTCTAAAATTCTCATTCTTATATTAATTTCTAAAAATCCAATTTTCAAATAATCTCTAAGACTCCAATTTTCAAATAAATTTCAAAAATTCAGTTTTCCCTCAAACAGTTTTTAATTTCTATTTGGTGACGCATGTGATATGTTTTGTGCTCTTTATTATACACTGATTCTATTTTTATGATAGCGCATTGCTCGTTCGTGGCCCAGGTACGCATCCCTCCCCATTCCGGTCATTCTCTATGCATGTTTTGATTCCCATGTGTGCATGGTCGATTTGAGTATCCGTTGATTTTCTTATTGATTGCTATGTCAACTTCATTTTATTAGTAGAGACCCGACTTTAGGGACTTAGAGGGGTGCTACGGTCTTTACCATACCTTCCCGATAAGTAACCTGACCCCCGAACCTGATCCGGTTTTTCGTAGACCGCCTTTTCCAAAATAAGGAGTCACACTTAGGGTTTTTCTTTCTTATTTTGTTTACCCTTTTAAAAATAAAACAAAAATAAGTGGCGACTCCAAGTCATTTTCTTAATCAAATAAAAATCAATTTTTCAAATTAAAATCGAGCTCGCCATTCGAGTGGG
This sequence comes from Vitis vinifera, assembly GCF_030704535.1. Lineage (NCBI taxonomy): Eukaryota > Viridiplantae > Streptophyta > Magnoliopsida > Vitales > Vitaceae > Vitis > Vitis vinifera. The sequence goes on along the minus strand of NC_081820.1, from coordinate 2,560,364 downwards.
AAACGCATGAGCACGAAATGCGGGGTCCACAAAATGGCGACTCCACTGGGGATGTTTAGAGGGTCAAGCTTGAACTTAAGATGAAGCAAACATGACATTTGATGAGTCGATCAGTGAGTACCTGTCTCTTGATTGCACATTGGGAGTTTTTGATGCATGCTTGGATATTGCGTTATGACATTGATATGATTGATTATCTTGATTGGGGCTTCGGATGTCGCTTTTTCTATACTTCATTGCTAGATTAGTTTGGTACATTGACATGCCGATTATCATAGATTGCTCATCTTATTTGCTTGGTATAGTGATTCTGTCTCTTCCTGATTATTCTGCTCACTTCACATGCATAGACTCACTATTATACGTCGTTTGACTGGCTGTATTGTTTCCTCTGGCTTGCATATTGTCTTGATCGTCTTTTGAGCATGATGTTTGTATCGTTATTCGTCCTGATAGTCATAGCTTTTTTGCGCGGACATGAGTGATATATTCTGCTCTGCCTGACTGTATGATGCATGACTGCCCTCCCTCTACATGATTGCATGTCGCTTGTCTATGTGGGTCTCACTTCTATCCCCTTACTTCCAAATCTCTTGGTCTCGGTCATTCCTTTCATCTCGGTTCTCACTATTGCAAGTGTGAGACCTTCTGTGTGCTTGCTCTCTGACCGAGCCAGAGATTAGGAGTAGGGTCTAGCGACGGGCTATATCGATGCACGGGAGCATTCTGGAGGAGAGCGACACTTTGATGTCAATTGGAGTCCGATCATTGAAGACCTGTATAGCCCCGAGCTAGGTTTCATGGATAGTCGTGCGACCAGTGTGTTTCCTCTTTTGCTCTAGATTCTTAGGGTTTTCGGATGCACCCACACCATTCACTGTGCACTTTAGTTGACCATAAAGCGTTGAGAGTTTGAGAGGTTTCACCATAGGAAACCCCCTGGGATGTCGAGGTAGTGCATGTGTGGAGGTAATGACCACCTTGCATGGAAGCACCCCGTCTCTTTTTGAGGCGTGCAGATGGTTGCGTACCGCCGGAGGGTACGATCGCTTCTGCTAGGGATCTTTTAAAGTCCACCCATATCCATTTAGAGCCACCCTTCACCTTGTAGGTTGAGCCGTAGATCCTCCGATTAGGACTCCCTCCCTACACGTGGGTGCATCTGTGGGCCTTCAGAGCCGGTTCAGTAGTAACAGGTTTGGTTACCTTCGCAGTAGTCTCTTATATATCTGCTCAAGATTGGATATTAGTTTGTTTGCTTCCAGGCTACCTTTTGACGCATTTGATAGACATCCTTTGTGAAGTTTCCTTTACCCCGCACCTTATCTAGTATTTCCACTATTTCAGGAGTACCGATACGTTCAGTCTGGGTTCGACTTCTTGGATCAGAGTTGGGGGTAGATTGATCAAGGTATCGGACCAGTTAGACCAGAGATCAGATCAGAGGGATATGGATTCACAGATAGTTACCGTCGATCAGTTCGCTGAGGCCATGGCTTCAATTTAGGAGGCTATAGCTAGCCTTGGCCGGAGGATAGATGGGCAGCAGGCCCAGCAGGTCCCGCCCCTGGATGGTGCCCAGTATGACCATACAGTGCCACCACCCCCTCCACCCAGTCAATCAGCACCACAGGCCATGCCGTTCACCCTACATAGCCAGACCGAGGTTGCTCCGCCTCCCGTCACCGTGCCTACCCCGACCTCAGAGGACCCACATGCTCGTATGGATAGGCTTGAGCAGGGGTTGAGGCAGTTGAGGACTTCCGATAGAGCCATTACTTGGGAGGGTTTTGATGGAGTGCCGGTAGCCAGCTTGCCGGCTAAGTTCAGGATGCCTGACATTGAGAGGTATACTAGCATTGGTTGTCCACGCCTCCATCTCCGATTATACAGCACCGTGATGAGGGCTCATGGACTGGACGAGCCCCAGATGATTACTCTTTTCCCACTATCTTTGAGTGGGGCGGCCCAGCGTTGGTTTGCATCTCTGGAGGCCTCGAGGCGCCGCACATGGGACGACTTGGCCCAGGAGTTCCTACGACAGTTTTCGTTTAACACTGTCGTAGATGTATCGAGGAGGGAGCTCGAGGCTTTGAGACAGAGGGCGGAGGAGTCTGTTTCTTCTTTCATTTCCCGCTGGCGAGGGAAGATAGCTGAGATTATCGATAGACCATCAGAGAGGGACCAGATTCAGATGGTTTTGAGGAGCCTATAGCCGCGGATCGCCAGACATGTGGTAGGGGCCCCGTTCACAGATTTTGGGTCTCTGGTTATGGCTTTGTATGACGTCGAGGATGGCATCTCGAGAGGATTATGGACAGATTCTTCCCCTAGTGATATTAAGAGGAAGAAGCCCTTCGTAGGACCGAGGCCAGTAGATGTGAGCGCTATCGGTTTTTCCAGTCAGAGGCCTCCTAGGCGTCATCAGTCGGTCCCACAGGTCCTAGAGACTCATCCATCTTACACACCTCAGCAGTTCAGGCCACGGGCACCTTGCCCGGCTTTTGATCAGACATATCAGGCTCAGCCATTGGCTCTACCTTACTATGCCACTCAGGGCATTGAGAGGCCCTCCTGTTTCATACACGGCCACTGGACAGCCATGTTACGCTACACAGTTCACTCCGAGGCCCGCACCTTCATACCCTAGGCCTCGAGCTCAGCAGACCTCTGCACCTTTTGCTTTGAGGACGCAGAGACAGTTTTCACAGATAGGCATGCCGTTGAGCCAGGCTCTTCGGAAGCTTACAGAGGCTGGGTTATTGACTACTCTCACCCCTCGGCCACCGCCTCAGCCGATTCCACCTCAGTTCAGGATGGATCTACACTGTGCATACCATCAGGGGCCTGGACATGAGACCGATCGATGCACTGCTTTGAGGCACGCCATTCAGGATTTGATCGACCAAGGTTTGGTACACTTGGGTCAGCCGAGTGTGACCACGAACCCGTTACCTGCTCACACCACACATGCAGTCTCTTCACCAGCCGATGGCATTCATTTCTTAGAGTTTGATGTGATCGATGACCACATCCACATGCTGAGTGATGATGATTCAGACCCAGAGCCTATCATGCCAGATGTGATTTATGAGACGAGTGGAGTGACTCTGAGTCCTCGGATGCCTGCTCCATTCCGATTAGTTCCCGAGGCAGCGTCCGTGCAGGCTGCCACCGTTGAGCCATTGATTTTGCCGCATTACAGTGTCCGGACGCCTTTCATCTTGATCCCGGATGTTGCGGGGGTTCAGGCTCCGTACGTTGATGATTCTCAGATTCTGGACATTCAGTATGTTCTCCGAGGAGGTAGAGTGATGAGACAACCACCTTCAGCCGCTGCCGCTAGACCCTTAGGGGGTACGTCATCCCAGGAGGAGGTCAGAGCAGAGGATGACGAGATTTTGAGGCAGTTGCAGAGCACTCAGGCTCGTATTTCTATCTGGAGCCTTTTAGCGTCCTCCAGTACTCATCGGGATGCACTGACTCGAGCTCTGAGCCAGATCAGAGTTGATACCACGACCACTCCTGAGGGACTCATTCATATGATGACGGCTGGCAGAGCCACTTGTATCGTCTTTTCCGATGACGACTTGCCACCAGAGGGTTCTGGCCACACGCGTCCTCTCTATATATCTGTTGGCTGTTCAGGTCGCCGAGTTCCATCTGTCATTCTGGACAATGGCTCGGCCCTGAACGTATGTCCTCTGGCCACCGCCATCGCTCTTGGGTACGCACCATCCGACTTCGGTCCATCCACTCAGACCGTTCGAGCTTATGATAGCACTCGGAGGGAGGTCATGGGTACACTAGAGATTGAGCTACTGATTGGTCCAGCCACTTTTGTCGCCGTGTTTCAGGTTTTGAGGATTCCTACATCCTTTAACCTGCTTTTGGGCCGACCGTGGATTCACCGAGCTGGAGCCATTCCTTCTTCACTTCATCAGAAAGTGAAGTTCATCCATGATGGCCGGGTCGTCGTGGTACAGTCTGTAGGGGATATGTTCATTTCGGCCGAGCCCGTACTTGAGATCAGTCATGCTGATGATGATCTTTTTCTGACCGGATTCACCTTTGATGAGGTGCAGACTCTGGAGATGGAGGACTTCTGTCGAGACTTTGTAGCCCTGTCCTTCGACCAGCACAGCAGCACGGTGGTACTCGATATTATGAGGAGCATGTCTTATCTTCCTGGTATGGGTTTGGGACGGCATCAGCACGGGCCTAGTGAGTTCATGACCTTTCCGGACCGCGATGTACCATTCGGGCTCGGATTCATTCCCACTGAGGCCGACTATTGTCATATGGCGCGGCTGCGCAAGGAGAGGGTGAGGGCTCGCTTGACTCATATGCCCTTTTATTATCCTGTCCGCCCATACACCACGAGCCTAGTCGATTACTTTGTGAGGGCATCAGAGCCACATGCACCATCTGATGGGATCATCGGAGGACTCAGCACCACTCAGGAGGTCGAGCTTCAGCGCCTCGTCCAGCAGTTATAGTTGAGTGACGGAGCCCCTGGCCCTTCGGTTTCTGAGTTGATTGCTCCTCCCTCCCCAGATCGCACGAACCTTATGACGCTTTGCTTCCCGGATGAGATCGATGATCACGGGACTTTTGTCGAGATTGGAGACGTAGTGGATGGAGCCGTGCCGCATGACGAGTACGTTGATGAGATGCTCGCGATGAGCTTGAGCCAGACCGAGGAGATGGCCCCGCCAGAGCTCGCTTCACCTTTTGATCTCTTTGGGGTGTCCGTCCTCGAGATCGCCGAGGAGATCCAGGTTGCCCCCACTCCAGAGGTCGTCGAGGATGTTATAGTTGCTGTTGATTTGTTTGATGGCCCTGTTGGCCTAGTTGAGGGAGCGTCCGACCTTGTGGACCCACCTCTCACCTTTGATGTTTTATCGGGATTTGTCTCCCGTCATGACTATGTTTCTGACTTTTCATCTATGGATTTGAGCACCTTTGAGTATTTGTCTGTCTCTCATGTTATTGATTTATCTGCACCATCTTTACCCACATCACAGATTTTTGACATTGATGATGAGATTGCGCAGCACGACTCAGACGATGACTCGTCTTCTGCTTCCGATTCAGACCCCGTTGATCAGAGAGTTTCACCTGCTGTAGGGGACACCGAGATTATTGACTTTGGCACGGCAAATCAGCCTAGGGAGTTGAGGATCGGATCGGATTTGTCTACAGATGAGAGAGATAGCCTCATCCAGCTACTCAGATCCTACTTGGACGTTTTCGCATGGTCCTATGAGGACATGCCAGGCCTTGATCCATCTATCGTCCAGCATCGTTTGCCACTTCTGCCCCAGGCCAGACCGGTTAAGCAGAAGTTGAGACGATTGCACCCTCGTTGGAGTTTGCAGGTGAAAGAGGAGATCCAGAAGCAGCTCAGTGTAGGATTCTTATCAGTGGTTGAGTACCCGGAGTGGCTGGCCAATGTCGTCCCTGTTCCCAAGAAGGACGGCAAGGTGAGAGTCTGTGTTGATTTTCGAGATCTCAACAAGGCCAGTCCTAAGGATGATTTTCCTCTTCCACACATCGACATGCTGGTTGACAGTACGGCAGGTCATTCGATGTTGTCCTTTATGGACGAATTTTCCGGGTACAGTCAGATCTTGATGGCTCCAGAGGACATGGAGAAGACGTCCTTTATTACCGAGTGGGGCACTTATTGCTATAGAGTCATGTCATTCGGATTGAAGAACGCAGGAGCCACATATCAGAGAGCAGCGACCACACTCTTCCATGACATGATGCATCGGGATGTCGAGGTTTACGTAGACGACATGATAGTGAAATCCCGAGATAGATCAGATCATTTGGCAGCTCTTGAGAGGTTCTTTGAGAGGATCAGACAGTTCAGATTGAGACTGAATCCCAAGAAGTGCACTTTCGGAGTGACTTCTGGGAAACTCTTAGGATACATGGTCAGTGAGCGAGGCATAGAGGTAGATCCAGACAAGATTAGAGCCATTCTTGACATGCCTGTGCCGAGGACAGAGAGAGAGGTCAGAGGCTTCCTGGGCAGACTTCAGTACATCAGTAGATTCATAGCCAGATTGACAGACATCTGCGAGCCCATATTTCGACTCTTGAGGAAGAGTCAACCTACTGTTTGGGATGACCAGTGCCAGCGTGCCTTCGAGAGGATCAGAGAGTACTTGTTGTCACCTCCTGTTTTGGCGCCTCCTACACCAGGTCGTCCTCTACTCTTATACTTGTCCGTATCAGACGTGGCCTTGGGTTGCATGTTAGCTCAGCTCGATGATTCGGGCAAGGATCGGGCCATTTACTATTTGAGTAAGAGGATGTTAGACTACGAGACGAGGTATGTCATGATTGAGCGTTATTGTTTGGCATTGGTTTGGGCCACTCGTCGGTTGAGACATTACATGACCGAGTATTCCGTGCATTTGATATCTCGCTTGGATCCTCTGAGATATTTGTTTGATAGACCCGCTTTGGTTGGTCGCCTCATGAGATGGTTGGTGCTTCTGACTGAGTTTGACATCCATTATGTCACTCAGAAGTCCATCAGAGGGAGCATTGTAGCAGATCATCTAGCCTCATTACCAGTTTCTGATGCCAGAGCTATTGACGATGATTTTCCAGACGAGGATGTCGCTGCCGTGACTAGTCTGTCGGGTTGGCGCATGTACTTTGATGGTGCAGCTAACCATTCTGGATACGGGATAGGTGTTTTGTTGATATCCCCTCATGGTGATCACATTCCCAGATCTGCTCGTTTGGCATTCTCGGATCGACATCCTGCCACGAACAACATTGTTGAGTATGAGGCTTGTATTTTGGGATTAGAGACGGCCCTTGAGCTCGGGATTAGACAGATGGAGGTGTTTGGTGACTCCAATCTGGTATTGAGACAGATTCAGGGCGAGTGGAAGACTAGAGATGTGAAGCTTAAGCCTTATCATGCATATTTGGAGCTACTGGTTGGGAGATTTGATGATTTGAGATATACCCATTTGCCTAGAGCGCAGAACCAGTTTGCTGATGCTTTAGCTACTCTAGCTTCCATGATCGATATTCCCGTTGATGCCACTGTTCGACCTTTGTTGATCGAGTCGAGATCTGCTCCTGCTTACTGTTGCCTGATCGATGATGTAGAGCCAGATGATGGTTTGCCATGGTATCACGACATATATCACTTTTTGAGACTCGGCGTATATCCTGAGGCCGCCACGGCCAAGGATAAGAGAGCATTGAGACAGTTGGCCACTCGATTTGTGATTTGCGGCGAGACACTGTACAGACGATCACCTGACGGGATGCTATTATTGTGTTTGGACCGCGCCTCTGCCGATCGGGTGATGAGAGAGGTTCATGCGGGAGTCTGCGGACCACATATGGGAGGACATATGTTGGCTCATAAGATCATGAGGACCGGTTACTTCTGGTTGACCATGGAGACGGATTGCTGCCAGTTTGTTCAGAGATGTCCCGAGTGTCAGATACATGGGGACCTCATTCACGTGCCACCTTCAGAGTTGCACGCACTGACTTCACCTTGGCCGTTTTCAGTATGGGGTATCGACATCATTGGGAAGATTTCACCGAAATCTTCCAGTGGTCATGAGTTTATCCTGGTTGCCATCGATTACTTCACCAAGTGGGTGGAGGCCGCTTCGTATGCGAGATTGACATCGTCTGGAGTTGCTAGTTTCATCAGATCACACATTATATGTCGCTATGGAGTCCCTCATGAGTTGATTTCAGATAGAGGAGTACATTTCAGAGCAGAGGTTGACACCTTAGTACAGAGATACAGCATCCGGCATCATAGATCGTCTGCGTACAGGCCGCAGACGAATGGGGCAGTAGAGGCCGCGAATAAGAATATCAAGAGGATATTACGGAGAATGGTCGAGACTTCTCGGGATTGGTCAGAGAAGCTCCCATTTGCATTGTGGGCTTATCGGACTTCTTTTCGCACCTCTACAGGTGCCGCACCCTACTCTTTGGTATATGGCATGGAGGCGATGCTACCCGTTGAGATTGAGATGGGTTCGTTGAGAGTAGCACTAGAGCAGCAAATTCCCGAGGCAGATTGGGCTCAGGTTCGATTTGATCAGCTCAATCTCCTAGATGAGAGGAGATTGAGAGCAGCAGACCATGTTCGTGCATATCAGAGGAAGATGGCCCGCGCTTTCAAAAAGCGGGTCAAGCCTAGACCACTGCATGTAGGTGACTTAGTTTTGAAAGTCATAAGGGGATTGATCAGAGATCCTAGAGGGAAGTTCAGACCCAACTGGATCGGACCTTATTTCATCAGGGAGTTGACCCCAGAGGGCGCTGCATGGCTGATGGATTTAGACGGAAACCGATTCTCAGAGCCAACCAATGTGGATCAGCTAAAGAGGTACTATGTTTGAGACCATGGTCGTAGGATGGGTGGCCGTCATTTCGGTTAGCTATTACCTTGTTATTCCTTTGTGATACATAGTCCGTTGCTAGCCCATTGAGCCTCACATGCGTATTATAGCCTGTCTTTCTTATCGCCTTGCTCACATTTTCACACCGGGATAGGGGCCCTTTAATGTATGCATGCATTGTTTGGTAGTTTCATGAGCTTTGGACCTAGGGGCATGCTTTTCTCATTATCTTTTCCTATCACTACACCTCTGCATTTTCATCTCATCTTATTGGTTACGTTGTTCATCTCTTCTTCCTTATCCTATCTACTATTTGTTTGTCTCATATTCGCTCCACCCTGAGTGGTGAGCCTCCTCAGTTCATCACATGGAGGATAGTCACATCATTCCCATCATCTATCTCACGGACACTGGTTTAGAGATCCTTGGTTTGAGAAGGTCATCTCGTTAGAGAGAGTTTGTTTATTATCTTATCACTTGGGAGTGTGTCCATTTGTTATTCATATCATCTTTGGGGTTCATTCGTTCATGTTTAGGGTATGTGTATTTGTATATATGTAAAAAAAATAAAATAAATAAATAAATAAATAAAAAATCATCATCATTATTATTATTATTAGCGCATGTGTGTATGTGCATAGTGTTCTCGATCATTGAGTATGTATATTGATGTCTGGGGGTCATTTTTATCGAGTATGTTCGTTATTGGGAGTTCGTATGTGAGCTCTCTGAGATCCCATGTTGTTTGTATTGCTTCGTCATATCTATTTGTGAGAGGGATGAGTGACCTTCTCCTAAGGACTCCGAGTCATTGTCCTTTCCATCATTACGTTCATTATTGATGTGACTTCACTTCATGTTTGATCTAGGTCGATCACCACTTTTCTTCACGTATTCATTGTATCGCCATCGTTTTTATCGTTGCTTGTGATTCATCTCATTCCCTTCGCGTCTTATTCTTTCCTTACAGCGACCCATCTTAGGTTCGATGCCCATTTCGCATCATCATTACACATATCACTATCAATTCATCCTGTTTCATTTGTCTCCTTATCGATATCATATTCACATTAGGCATCCTCAGGTCCATGGCTCATGAGGTTCACTATACATGTTGCATTTCATATATGAGGGCACGAGTTTTGATCATTGGGTATTTGAGCCTAGTTTCCTTTCATTTCTATCACCCTATCACCTTGGCCTACGTTACGTCCCGTGTCTTAAGACCACCCTGAGGCCATGAGATCAGATGTCGTCTTCAGCAGCCTCTACTTGGGCAGGTGATTGAGATCTGGTTGATATTTAGATATTGTCATGCTTCTTCTTCTAGGAGTCGCCTCTTTGATGTGTAGGTCTGATTCTGTTGTGTTCGGATTACCAGGATCGTGAGTTTGATGATGATTGATTTGGTGTCACCTGATTTTTGACCTATCATACCTCTGGTGCCACATTGGGGCATACCCCATTTCATTTGGAGGTTTATGGATCCTCACAGATCTGCACGATCATTATCACTTATTGGATGCTCACTGAGACGAGGACATGGTCGTTACCTTACGGAGCCCCTGGGATCCATCTAGCTAGTTCCGCACTTCTCGACGCTTGGATGCCATCATGCCTCTCCATCTGGGAGGTACATCTTGGATATGTGTGCATGATTCAATTATGGATTCGGATGACCATGGTTACATGTTCGATGACAGATGATTTCGTATCGCTCGATTTCTGACCTGTCGTGCATCTGATGCCCATACTGGGGCATATTTTCCGTTTCGGATGAGATTTACGGACTTTCATGGAGGTCGCATGTGCGATGATGGATGATTTCATGACATTTGTTCTTCGGACCTGTCGCGCACCTGATGCCATACTGGGGCATATTTTCTGTTTCGGATGAGATTTACGGACTTTCATGGAGGTCGCATGTGCGATGATGGATGATTTCATGACATTTGTTCTTCGGACCTGTCGGGCACCTGATGCCATACTGGGGCATATTTCCGTTTTGGGTGAGATTTACGGATCTTCGCAGAGGTCACATGTTCGAGGATAGATGATCCCATGCTATCCGATCTCCGACTTATCATACATTTCGACGCCATACAGGGGCATATTTCGGTTCGAATGAGATTTACAGATCATGAGGGAGTCGCGTGCTTAGCCTTATTTGGCGAGATGTATGTAGAGATGATGATATATTTGCTATCCTCACGATGATTCCTTAGTGGAGCCTATCGAGAGCCGTCTAGCCAGGCATGGATGACCTGAGCTCCTCTGATTCTTCGACGTATTGCATTCTCGATGCCACATTGGGGCACATTCCCCATCTGGATCGAGATTTATAGATCCCCATTGGTTTACATGATCATCCACGGTTATGAGATACATGCCAGGTCGATGTTTGATCTCACTTTGTCCGGCTACTCCGAGGAGCCTCTCTTGAGTCATTCAGCCAGATTCATACCCTTTGATATAGTCGTATGGAGTTGTCTCTGGTGCCTGGATTTCCCGCGTCATCATTTCAGAGGGATACGATCTGTTACGCGTCCCATTGGTGTTATTCTCGGGTCATCAGGACAGATCGGGTACATCGGGTGTCATACTGGGGCATATTTCCGTTTCGGATGAGATTTACGGATCTTCGCGGAAATCACGTGCTCGACGATAGATGATTTCATGTCGCTTTTCTTCTGACCCGTCCCACGTTCGATGCCATACTGGGGCATATTTCCGTTTCGATTGAGATTTACAGATCTTCATGGAGTTGCATGCTCATCCCCACTTACGAGATACACGTTGGCACGATGTTTCCTCCGTGGAGCCTCTCAAGAGTTACCCAGTTAGGGCTGCATTTCGCGACGCCTCGATGTCATCATGCTTTCCTTCCGGGGGACGCCCTTTTGATCTATGGGTCTGATTCAGTTGTACACGTGGATGATTTGGATCGCGCATTCGATGACGGGTGATCTGAGTTCATTTGGTTCTTCTGACCTATCACACATCCGATGTCATATCGGGGCATCCCCCCCGCTGTCATTTACGTTTGGGGCATCCCCCACTGTCATTTTCGTTTGGGGCATCCCCCCACTGTCATTTTCGTTTGGGGCATCCCCCACTGTCATTTTCGTTTGGGGCATTCTCCCACTGTCATTTTCGTTTGGGGCATCCCCCACTGTCATTTTCGTTTAGGGCATCCCCCTACCGTCATCTTGTTTAGGGCGTTCCCCTGTTTTTAGTTTTTAGTTCGTTTAGAGCATCCCCCTTTGCTTCAGATTCATCACCATCATAGATTTTCATCTATGAGCATTTGTTTCAGTTTTCACCACCATGGATTTTCATCCTTGGGCTTCCCGAGCTATCCCTGTCTTCTCATTTAGGCTTCCAGAGCCATCACTATTGTCTCGTTCAGGCTTCCAGAGCCATCACTATCGTCTCATTCAGGCTTCCAGAGCCATCATTGTCGTCTCATTTAGGCTTCCAGAGCCATCACTATTGTCTCATTCAGGCTTCTAGAGCCATCACTGTCTTCTCATTTAGGCTTCCAGAGCCATCACTATTGTCTCGTTCAGGCTTCCAGAGCCATCACTATCGTCTCATTCAGGCTTCCAGAGCCATCATTGTCGTCTCATTTAGGCTTCCAGAGCCATCACTATTGTCTCGTTCAGGCTTCTAGAGCCATCATTGTCTTCTCATTTAGGCTTCCAGAGCCATCACTATTGTCTCGTTCAGGCTTCCAGAGCCATCACTGTCTTCTCATTTAGGCTTCCAGAGCCATCACTATTGTCTCATTCAGGCTTCCAGAACCATCACTGTCTTCTCATTTAGGCTTCCAGAGCCATCACTATTGTCTCGTTCAGGCTTCCAGGGCCATCACTATCGTCTCATTCAGGCTTCCCGAGCCATCACTGTCGTCTCGTTTAGGCTTTCAGAGCCATTACTGTCCTCTTGTTTAAGCTTCCAGAGCCATCACTGTCGTCTCGTTTAGGCTTCCAGAGCCATTACTATCCTATTGTTTAGGCTTCCAGAGCATCACCGTCATCTTGTTTAGGTTTCCAGAGCCATCACCGTCATCTTGTTTAGGCTTTCAGAGCCATCACTGTCGTCTCGTTTAGGCTTCCAGAGCCATCACCGTCATCTTATTTAGGCTTCCAGAGCCATCACCGTCATCTTGTTTAGGTTTCCAGAGCCATCACCGTCATCTTGTTTAGGTTTCCAGAGCCATCACCGTCATCTTGTTTAGGCTTCCAGAGCAATCATTGTCGTCTCGTTTAGGCTTCCAGAGCCGTCACTGTCGTCTTGTTTAGGCTTCCAGAGCCATCACTGTCGTCTCGTTTAGGCTTCCAGAGCCATTACTGTCCTCTTGTTTAGGCTTCCAGAGCCATCACTGTCCTCTTATTTAGGCTTCCAGAGTCATCACTGTCCTCTTGTTTAGGCTTCCAGAGCCATCACTGTCGTCTCGTTTAGGCTTCCAGAGCCATTACTATCCTATTGTTTAGGCTTCCAGAGCATCACCGTCATCTTGTTTAGGTTTCCAGAGCCATCACCGTCATCTTGTTTAGGCTTTCAGAGCCATCACTGTCGTCTCGTTTAGGCTTCCAGAGCCATCACCGTCATCTTATTTAGGCTTCCAGAGCCATCACCGTCATCTTGTTTAGGCTTCTAGAGCCATCACTGCCGTCTCGTTTAGGCTTCCAGAGCCATCACCGTCATCTTGTTTAGGCTTCCAGAGCAATCACTGTCGTCTCGTTTAGGCTTCCAGAGCCGTCACTGTCGTCTTGTTTAGGCTTCCAGAGTTGTTATTTTCTAGTTTAGCTTTTAGAGTTAGCTTTTTGGTTTGGCTGCTAGAGCTTTTATTTTCTTGGTTTCAGTGTTTAGAGTCGGCCTTGTCATCCAGAGTCACAACTCTTGGCGTTCATATCCGCTGGCTTTACGCATCTTGCCTTCATGGTTTTACATTCTCCCTCGGTTTTTCCTCACTTCGTTACCTTGTGCTTATTACATATTCATCTCGTAGTTCACATAGGGCAGTCTCCTTTAGACGCGTTCTTGTCTGTGCTCCAAGGTGGTTTGACCATTACTCACCTTTAGCATCGTTCTTCGAGTCACTTTTGGAGACGTTTTAGAGGGAGCCTAGGTCCTAGGCGTGGCTTCAGAGGCGTTTTGAGACGCCTTTCTCTTTTAGGATTAGAGCCTTTGTGTTCGTCTACTAGCCTGAGTAAGTTTGCATCTCGCTGGTGTCCCTATGGGGGTCTCCTTGGTTCTTCAATAGAGTCCACTTCATTCCACTCACTATTCACACTTCCTTTTCACTTCAGTGTTCATGTTCCTTGCACTCATGAACTCTACCGAAGAGGGGCATATTTGTAGACCCCCTCTTTTTGGCTTTGGTTTTTTATATATCTATATACATATATGTATTCATGGTTAGCCTGCCCGCCACTTGGGAAACACGTGGAGAAAGGCGTTTGAAGGAGGGATCGGGTTTCTTGGAGGAGCAGCTGCATGGAGCACGTGGCGAGGCAGGTGACTGGAGCCATGGTGGTGGTTGGGACTCCACAGATGCTGAGGTGGTGAATAGCACAACAGGTGCTGACTTTCCGGAGGGGTTTTGGCTAGGCTGGTTGACTGGTGAGGGGAGAGAGCAAGTTGAGACTTGCTAAAGAAGACACGGGATCTTGCAGGGAAAGGGAGGAGGAAAGAGATGTTGGGCAGAGGATTTTTCCGGAGAGAGCGTGAAACAGAGCTTGAAGTCAGGAGAGCTTTCGCTTGAGAGGAAGCTTTCCAGGTACGACTTCTATAGTTTATTATCTTCTCATTGATTCTCATTTTTAGTAGTCTTTTTCGGGGCATTGATTTGTTGATTGGTGTGGACATCAAGGGCCACTCGTTTGTTTTGTTGGATCTACTCTTTATATGCATGCTCTGTTTTGGTTTTATTTTGGAGTTTTTGTCTTCTCTTGTGAACATCTGATGCTTTGCTCCTTCTCTTAACCTGATGTATCAAAAATCATTGCTCGTGTTCCCTTTTGATTCCACCTATATATAGCCCGTTAACCTTTATGAAATAGAGCTAGGTTTATTGGTATTATTTTTGCTTAAACAGGCTCTGTTTTTTTTCTTCCCGTTCTCCTCTGTTTTGGGTATTTTTGGAGTGTTGGGTGTCACGTTTGAAGTTGGCCATCTTGGTTGAGGTGTTTCCGGGAGAGCACCATAAGATCCTTTTTTTTTTTTTCGTACTGTAAGAAATTTATGGATGTTTGAAAGCCATATGGGTTACATTGGAGTGCTCAAAGATGCTCTTGCTTAAGTTGAGAAAACCATGTAGATAACTCCTTATTCAAGTGGAGAAAACTCTGTTTTCTGGGGAGCCACCATGACGGCGCCTATTAGCAGATGAGGACGAAGAGGATGTGTGCCAAGACCGAGACTGATCGTTGAAGAAAGCAAAGCAGAAGGGTGCAGTGGGCAGCCCAGCTGTGTTGCTTCTTTTATATTTGGAATTCAGAGAAAGGTGACGCCCACATGCAACCATCCACCTGCACTTGAACCCCACCTGATCCTTTTGTCATCTCTCCTACCTCCATGCTTGCATGGCATGCAAGCCCGGCAGTCATGTGCCATCCACTTTAATTCATTTGTTTTTTTTAGTTAAAAATTTGATCTTTTTTAAAAAAAAAAAAAAAACTCCGTTATCAAATAAATCCCCCAAAATACCAAAGTTATAAATTTACTTATCTATTCATTTACTTGTTTGTTTATTTATTTATTTATTTCAAAAAAAAATATATATATATATATATATGTATCATTTCCAGAATAATCTTCTCAAATTTAATTCTAAATTTAATCCACGCAACTCTAATTCTCGAAATTCAATTTCCCGAAATTCCATTCTTTTTTTTTATATAAATTTAATCATTGAAATATATATATATATATATATATATATATATATATATTAAATTTAATTTTCCAAGGTCGAAATATTTAAATTTAAATTTCCGAAAATCCCAACATTCCAAATTCAATTTTTTAAAACATGCCACCTTCAAATGAATTTTAGAAACTCCAATTTCTTTCAAATCTAATTTTTGAAAAATTACTTTTCCAAATAATTCTTCAAAATTCCTTTATTTATTTAATTTTCAAATTCCCATTCTCGAATATTTTTTCGAAATTCCGATCTTTAAATTTAATTTTTTTTTTAAAAAGATTCAATCTTTAGATAATTTTTCAAAATTGTGAGTCCCGAATTTAATCTCCCTTAAAAAAATTCTAATATTCATGTTCTTTTCTTTAATTATTTATTTTCGTTATTATTATTCCATTCGTTTATTCATTTATTTATTTTAAAATTCCTTCCTTAAACAATTTTTCAAAATCCCAACTTCCAAATTTAATTTACCATTACAAAAAATTCTAATATTCACGTTATTTTCCTTAATTATTTATTTCGTTATTATTATTCTATTTATTCATTCACTTATTTATTTTAAAATTCTTATCTTTAAACAAATTTTCAAAATTCCGACCTCCGAATCTAATATTTACGTTCATTTCTTTAGTTATTTATTTTCGTTATTATTCTTCTATTTATTCATTTATTTATTTTAAAATTTCATCTTTGAACAATTTTTCAAAATCCCGACTTCCAAATTTAATTTTCAAATCTAAAAAATTCTACTATTCACTTTCGTTTGTTTAAATATTATTTTTGGTCATTATTATTGTAATTCCATTTATTTATTTATTCATTTCTTTTAAAAATTCCAATCATTAAAGTTCAACTCTTCAAAAATCTGACTTCCAAGTCTAATTTCCAATATAAAAAAATTCAACTGTTCGCATTTATTTGTTTAATGATTATTTTTGTTATTATTATTGTTTCATTCATTTATTCACTTGTTCATTTATTTAAAATTTCATTCCTAAATAAATCTTTAAATCTCCAATCCCTAAGTTCGGTTTTCGATTCCCGAGATCCTAACTTCTGCAATTAGTTACCCAATCATTATTACTTCATCATTATTATTATTTCATTCACTTATTCATTTACTTAAAATTCCGCCTTCAAATAATTCTTCAAAATTTCGATCTCCAAATTTAGTTCTCTTAAATTCCGATTCCTTTCAAATTTAATTTCTAAAATTCTCATTCTTATATTTAATTTCTAAAAATCCAATTTTCAAATAATCTCTAAGACTCCAATTTTCAAATAAATTTCAAAAATTCAGTTTTCCCTCAAACAGTTTTTAATTTCTATTTGGTGACGCATGTGATATGTTTTGTGCTCTTTATTATACACTGATTCTATTTTTATGATAGCGCATTGCTCATTCGTGGCCCAGGTACGCATCCCTCCCCATTCCGGTCATTCTCTATGCATGTTTTGATTCCCATGTGTGCATGGTCGATTTGAGTATCCGTTGATTTTCTTATTGATTGCTATGTCAACTTCATTTTATTAGTAGAGACCCGACTTTAGGGACTTAGAGGGGTGCTACGGTCTTTACCATACCTTCCCGATAAGTAACCTGACCCCTGAACCTGATCCGGTTTTTCGTAGACCGCCTTTTCCAAAATAAGGAGTCACACTTAGGGTTTTTCTTTCTTATTTTGTTTACCCTTTTAAAAATAAAACAAAAATAAGTGGTGACTCCAAGTCATTTTCTTAATCAAATAAAAATCAATTTTTCAAATTAAAATCGAGCTCGCCATTCGAGTGGGAAACGCATGAGCACGAAATGCGGGGTCCACACAAACACTTACATTTTTTAGATAATAAATACATGGATAATTATCTTTTAATGTTTCTAATAATGTGAGTCTAAAGAATATAAAAGATGTTAATTTTTAATAAATATTTTGTAAATTATTTTATATACCCACGTAGAGAAAAGAAAAAAAAAGAAACATATTTATATTTTGAGGGAATATTTATCATTTTTTAAGCATATTTACTTCAACTTTTTTTTTATAGCTACCTTATAATCATACAACATAATTATCCTTACATAAATTTAAAACATAATTATATAAATTTAAAATATAAAAAAAATTGGACATGGGATGCCAATTATGAAAAAAAAAATATTTTATTTATTTATTTTAATTTAAGAAATGTGTGGAAGATTGGTTCACATGTTGCTCTCAAGTCATTTTCACCAAACTGCAAATTTTGAAAAAAGAAACACAACAAATGGGTCCAAAAAGAAAATGTTTTGACACTCAATAAGAAAGGTGGAGTGGGACCATTTATCTATTCAGACTTGTCAATAAGTTATTGCAAGTTTACAAGGTCAAACAAATGACTTGTCCTCTACTTAAGAAAAAAATTAATAATTTAAAAAATATTTAGAAAAAAAAAAAAGAAGGAAAATTGGAAACACCCCATTCTTGAAATTTTGGATCCCCTTCCATGATTTGGTACTTTCAATGGGCATATGGTTGTGGAATGGCTCAAATGCCAATATCCATCAAATTCTTTAAGATTTTTTTTTTCTTTTTAATTTTCAAATGGAAAAAATAATAATAAAAGTGGGAATCAAATACATGAAAGTAGATAAATGATGAGGGGTTTTTTTTTTTTTTTTTTAGTTTTTAAAAATAATTTTAGGATTCTTAGTTTTCATCGACTTTATAAACTTTTTAGTGTCAAATGATGGGGTAAATTTAATCAAAAGTTCTTGTATGAATAAAAAATTTTTACAGATACTTTCAAGACAATTCTTCTTAAAAAATACATCATGAATAAATTGAGTATTTCTTAAAAGTAACATTTCTTTCGAGATTCATGAAGATATAGAAAAAAGAGAAATTCCTGAGAAAATAAATATTTATCTAAATACTATAGATTCATTACCGACATCATATAATCAATATGACAATATGATTTTGTTAATCAAAAGTAAGAGCAACCTTATCTTTTCCCCCATTATCTTTCAAGATAATTGGGTGTCAAATGATGGGACAAATTGAATCAAGAGTTTTAAAGTTTAGATATTCCTATGTTTGTTTGCCTAAGAGATGCTAAGGTGTCAGGTCAACTTGCTTATATATTTATGTGTTTGTTTGCCTAAGAGATATTAGGGTATCAGGGTCAACTTTTCCTTAAGAATTGAGTAATATTAACAAATTTTTTTTTTTGTTTTTAGTAAACTATTTTGAGAATTAAAAAAAAACTATTTTAAGAATATGTTTTACTATTTTTTTCATGTCATCTTATTATAAAATACAAAAAAAATGACCATCGAAAACCTAAATTTAAAAATCTAACTCTTCATCCTCTTTTCATCATATTTTAATTAAAATATCTTCATTTAAAAAAAAAATCATTTTTTTAAAATATAAATATAAATACTTGAAATAATTAAAGATATTTATGTAAAGTGATAAGATTATTCCATCATTTTAATCAATAAATTCAAAAAATAAGGTTGTTTTTTAAATTTATAGATATCTTATAACTAGAATGGCATATTACATAATTTTTTTTTATAAAATTAAATGTTTTTTTTATTATATATATATTTAAAGTAGTAAATAGGACATATACATAATGTGGTCCATGTTATACTTTTATGAGTGATGTGACATGACTTTATATAGGAATAATGATAGCCCCTTCACACCACTTTATTGAATGATTTTTTATTTTATTTTTCTTATATATAAAAAAGTAAAAGCCTTTTTAGTTTTTATTATATATTAATATAAAGCAAACCACTTTAATTTATCATAAGAAGATAAAATAAATAAAATTTATTTTATTTTTTTATCACTATTTTTTAATTATTTAGTAAAAATAAGGAAAAAATTCATTTAAAAAATATTCTTTACATAAAAAAGTATTTTAAAAGAAAAATCACATATTTAATAAAATTTTATAGTATTTTTTTTAATTCTTTTAAACATACTTTTATTGCATTCAAACTTATTATAAAAAAATCTCACGTTTAGGGTTTTACTACAAGGGCATTAATGTCTTTTCATCAACCCTAGGAAAGTGATAAAGGCATGTGTCGCCTAGAAGGGCAAAAGTGTCATAAAGAAAAAAAGTTTGATTCCCATTTAGCCACGTCACAGATCCTAGTACACATTTGCTTTATTTAAAATATACATATTTCTAAAAAGCACTAAAATAATTAAAAAAAAAAAAAGAGATCGTGATATTATCATATTATTATTATCATTATAATAATAATAGGAGTGCTTGGTAGCTGTCTGAGTCAGAGTGCTATGATAAGTAGAATGGCTTATCACTTCTCTTGGAATCTGTTTCCACTCCCTGACAATCTCTTTTCCTTTCCTTCTCTCCATTCCCTTGGCACTTCCATGGACTTTGTTCTCACTACATCTTAAAATGTTTGGATTCCCATTCCTATATTTTCTTTCTTAATATATGGAAAATTCTTAGAATAGACTCGTCCAACTTAGAAATATATAAACATTTTACATCACATACAAATAGAGCTGAAGAAGACTTAATATGAATAAATGAAGATATATACAATAAGATCGTATGTGGTATAAAATAATAGGACTTATGTTGATCCTACTTTTTCATTAGGTACTAATTTGATATTATGGTAAGACCCTTGATATATATATATATATATATATATAAGAAAGAAAAAAAAAACATGAGATTATTATGTATTTAATGAGAGTGCAAATACACGAGATTAAAAGTACAAATATATAAGATCAAGATCGAAAAAGAAAAAAAAGTTGAAATACAAAACAGGATAATATTGGTACAAAATAACCAATTATTTTCAAGGTATAAAAAGAAAAAAGATTGAGGTACAAAATAGGATAATATTGGTACAAAGTAACCAATCATTTTTAAGGTATAAAAATAAAAAAGATTTGAGGTAGCAAGATAATATTAGTACAAAGTAATGAATCATTTTCAAGGTACAAAATAACGAGATATTTTTGGAAACATGACACGATCGGTGACCACTTTTCAATATGAAATTGAGAAGTAATCTTTCGGAAAACTAGAAAACTCCTGTTTATTTTTTTTCTTTTTTTAATTATAAAGAATAAAAGAAACACTTACTTTCCATTTGTCAAGTATTAATTTAGTTTTTTTATTTTTTTTTAATGCAATATCAATTTTAGACATATTAAAAAAACACCTTTTTTATTACCATTTTTATAATGTTTTTTTTTGTTATTTATCCTTCTTTTTCTTTGTACATGAAAAAAATCGAGTAGGTTAATATTAAAATTACCTTCCCAAGAAAAAAGAATATATATATATATATATATATATATATATATATATATATATATATATATATATATATATATATATATATTGTAACGACCCGCTCCTAACAGTATAGATATTGTCCGTTTTGGGTCTAAGGGGGCCCTCACGGCTTTAAAATGTGTCTACATGGTTAAGAGGAGCCTAACATTCTCCCCTATCCGATGTGAGACATCATATATATATATATATATATAATGTTTGAAAAAATAGGAAAACTATTTAAAAAATAGAAACAAAAAATGAAAATTTTAAAATAATTTTCAAATAAAGTGAATTATTTTCTTTTTTTTTTCTTTAATATTTAGAAGGGCCTTATTTTTTCACACATTTCAAATTAAATGTCCCTTATTGGAAACTTTTTTAGAAATTACTTCAGTTGTAAGATTCCAAGATGATGATGATGATGATTGTGTATATCATTACATGCATGGGAATAGAATGGGAAATGCATAAACTTGACTTGTTCAACAAAGTGTAGGAGGGCATTAATTAAAAATCAAAGGTATGTTACGTTCTTTACTAGTGGAATCAGAATTGTTGGATGATGAATCTGACTATATCAATGAGGTAGATTTAAAGTCCAACCAACCAAAACTAAACATTTAAGTTAAAAGAATTAGTATTTAACCTAAGGGGAATGAGGCTTCTTAACGTCATAATGATGCTTTAATTGTAACTTTTGTTAGTGGCTAATTATGAGGTTCAATGATTGATTCTAGAAATTAAAATCATATACTATTCTTTCTACTTATTCATGAATTGACGTCTTGATAAGTTTGTTAATCATTAATAGTGGTTTATTAGTTGGTCGTAACCCTTCCAATCAGTGTTGGGCTAGTAAATCCAATGTTTATTTATTTATTTATTTATATTTTTTTTACGTGATAGATGTGATTTTCTTATAAAATGTTATATCAAGGGAGGACTTGGATTCATCACATGAAAGTTGTTCATTCCTTCAACTTATCACCAAAAGCTATTATTTCCCATATAACTCAAGGGCTATGGAGGTTATGGATGATCAAACTATATGCAAGAAGATGTTATTGTGATGCTTTAAAGGGCACTTTTAAGAGGCCTAACCTTGGCAAGGGTGAGTTATAATAATTACAATAGGCATCAAGGAAGTGGAGACTCTTTTTCGCTTATTGAGGAGTTAGAAATCGTAAACCTGATGGGATATCCGTTAATTAGAAATATTTGCAATGGCAAAATTTTTCCATAATTAGAGAAGTTGAAGGTTATCAAGTTGGTAAAAGAGTACTAAAACAATTAGGGAATGATCCATCTATTTCAATCCATCGATATAGTATTGATCTTTAATTTGATCTTATTCAATAAAAGATATGAAAGTTAGCATTAGAAAAAAGGAAGATAGTTAATCAAGAAGTCTCCTTGTTACTTGATTCCAAGTTTATAAAAGAAGTGCAATGCCCAACTTGACTTGCCAATACTATGGTTGTTCTAAAGAAGAACAAGAAGTGACATGTTTGTGTGGATTATACATACTTAAATAAGGATTGTCCTAAGTAATACTTCTTGTTCCGAATAATAGATTAGTTGGTGAATACAATAGTAGGTTGTTAGAAATTATTTGCTTTGGATGCAACTATTCTCCTAAAGACCAATTTAAACACCATTAGTGCATTACAAACTTTTATCAAATAAACACCCCCTTTTTCCATATAAAAAATGGATGGAAGTGCTTGCCGCTTTTTCCATATTACACCATACGTGGTATGATATATAATATATATTATAATGTTTATCTGTTATTTATTTATATGAGGTATGATGATATACATTATATGAATGGTTAGAACATTCGACTTTTTTATTATTTGAGTGATGAGTTGAACATTTAAGATGAAAATTTGAAATTTAATGGCTAGAGATAGGTTATGTAATGTCAATGCACTCACTTGGCTACAAATAAACTAAAGCTAATGATAGGTTAATTGAGAAGATGTAGCCAAGTACTAAAGCTAATGGTGGATTAGATAAGGGGTTGAAAGAAATGAGAAAGAAAGACAAGAATTTGAAAAGAAAGACTTAGAAATGGAAACAAAATCAAGAATTAGAAATGAAATTTGAATCAAGAATTTGATTGTTTTTTGCATAACTATAATAGAATGAGAATGAAAATGATTGATTTTGAGCCAAAAAGGACACATTTGCTAAGTTACGAAGAAAACTAGAGATGGGATAAATAAATAACATTAGGAGATAGGAAAATGAGATTGAATTTTGGGAAGGTTTCCATGATGAAGATATCTTGGTGAGGCAATTCCTTTTTATAGACACCATCCTTCTATAATGTTCTAAAACTATTTTAAGTCATCCCAACTTAAGATAGACTTTTTAAAAATTCATGATTGATTCTAAAGTAATTTTTAAGATAACTAAATTCGTAATAAAATTTAAATTTAACAAAAATTTTAAATTCTAAATGTGAATCAAAATGGATAATCTTATATGTTGCATCCTTTTCATGGTTTGTGTAAGTGGAAATAAGTGTTGAATGGACAAAGAAGTCAATTTGCATGAGATGAATAGGGATCGACTAAAATGGGATGGAGTCGAACAAAAAAGGTGCAACATATGTGAGATTGAAAGGGATAGATTAGCCTTTTATTTTTCTTCAGATTAGCCTTTTTTTTTCCTTCTACCTTTTTCGCTAATGCCTTTTAATAGGTATTTAAAGGAATGAAGATAGGTCAATTAGGAGAGATCACCATGTTGATGGCTAAACCGTCAAATAACGATTGTAAATTCTTTAATTAGTAGAAGAGAGATTGAAAGAGATAGATTAATCTTTTATTTCTTCTAACTTTTTTGCTAATGCCTTTTCGTAGGTATTTAAAAGGGCGAAGATAGGTCAATTAGGAGAGATCGCCATGTTGATGACTAAACCATCAAATAATGATTATAAATTCTTTGATTTGGAAATAAGCTCTTTGCACACATCATAATCACATTTAATGTCTATCACATTGCATTAAATGTTTTCGCGATCGACTTTGAGGCTTTTCTATTAAGATGACCCACAAAAAATTATCTTACCCATTCATTTATGGGATGTTCTTAATTGAACCCTTCTTAAGTACACTTATGTGTCACTCTTTTTTTCTTTTTTGTTGTCTCCACATTATATTTATTTTATATAATTCTCAAATGTAATTTAAAAATCCATACACACACACACACACACACGTGTGTGTGTGTGTGTGTGTGTGTGTGTGTGTGTGTGTGTGTGTGTGTGTGTGTGTGTGTGTGTGTGTGTGTGTGTGAGACATCACATTTTCATTTATTTTTAGGAAAGTATTTCTTCAAAATGAGTCATTCTTGGAAACAAAACATTATATTTATTTTGTGTTTGAAAAAAAATACAAAATAATTTTATTTTTAATGGGATTCTATTTGAATCTTAAGCTTATTCTTTCAATCATGAGCTTGAAATTAAGGGAGGAAAAACAATTTCATTTCTCTTCTACCTTCCACTCAAAACCCTAATCCATTTTTCCCCTTCCTCATTTTTTTTTTCCTTATGTTCATCCTTTGTTGAGATCCAAAAATAAAATCGACAAAAGAATATGAGTTAGGGTTAGAATTTAAGTGCAAGGAAAAAGATGATTTGTAAACAAAAATATTTTTTAAAATACAAAATTCTAATTAAATCACCCTAAAAGCACAACTTCATTAAAATTTAGGTGCTTGAAAATCAATCGCATTCTCACTCCGAATACAACTTTTCCATGGTCATTACTTTATTTTAATTGCCAAGTATAACTAATTACGTTGTTATGATGTTTAGTTGGAGGGAAGGTTCTTCTCCATTTTCTTGACAACCAAACATAAAAATAACAATGCACTTAAGGACTTAATATTGTTTTCATAATCAATAAAACTACTATAGATCACATTCATTTAAAGCTAAAAATGGCTTATGAATTTCTCTTTAAATTCCAAAGGAAAATTTCTTATTATCTTTTTTTTTTAGGTAATCACTCTACCTGATAATAATGAAAAACAAAAATTATGGGTAAATTTTTTGTATAAGCGATCATAATGTGAGACAATGGTAATGATTAAATATAAAGAATACACATGAAAAAAAAAAAAGATTTAATGAGAATGGATTCATTGTTATTGTTAGTTTATGCATATGGTATGACTTGTAGTGCTAATTAATTTTTTTTCCCTAAAGTCTTCCTCATAGTCTACATAGATTTAATAATAAAGAATTTGAAATTGTAGGATTTTGAAGTATTAAAACTTTCCTTCATAAAAAAAAGAAATTATGCTATATTTCTTTTATTTAGAAAAAATATTATGCTATATTTACTTTATTTATTCTTATATACCTTAACTTATTCATTTTCAATCATTGGGTTGGATATTATGAGGGCTTTTACCTTCAAATAATGATCATTTTATCTTTGCAAATCATGTGAAATGTCAGGATGTATTTCTTTTCTTCCCCTCTTCCAATAATGTCACACTTCTTATTTATATTTTCTTCTAAGAACTTGGCAATTCATCATATCTTCTTGTAGACATGATCATGTGTCTTACCTAATCAAGCCATCTTGTCCTAACTCTTTCTTTTTTAGATCATTAATTCTTGATTTAGTAAAGAAATTCTATAGTAGTGTATATTTAATCTTTGCATTAGTTTATATATTCAAAGTATTCCTTTCAAGATTTGAATGATCTTCTAAAAATAAAAGAAAAGGCCACATTTCCCATAATAGAAATCACCTCACAAGATTTTGAAGGCGCAACATCCTCTAAAGGTCACATACAATATTCCCTTGAAGCTTGATCTTCAACATCTTAAAATAGAGAAGTGATGACTTTCATTTGTAAAGTATTGCAATACAATATTATTTTCTTACCTTTGTAGAGATTTCTGAAGTCCTCTATTTGTTAGTTAAAAGGACAGCACATAGCATAAGATCTCTAGTGATTTCTCTCATTGGAAAAGTCAGAGATATGCTTATTCTTGATAGGAAACAATCAGTTCTAGAATTCAAAAGTCCATACATACATTAATCCTACAAATGCATTAACTTTCAAGATTCATTTATTCCTACTATAGGAATTAAATTCTTATTCCAAAGGCTATTAATAATTGAACAAATGGTATCAATTTACTTTTGACTATGCAATTGCAATCATGTCCATCACCAAACCACAAGTTTATCCAAAAAAGTAGAGAAATATTTAGTGAGTTCCCTTTCTATAGGCATATCACATATTAATTCTTCCATCAACTAAGATTCCATATAAGCTTACATGGTTGGACTACCCTTGGCATTGTCAATACCTTAAGATTATATGAAGGCCCCTTTGGAATAATAAAGCATTTTTCAAATTTGTACTGACTGCTTTCATGAGAGACATGAATCAAATATTCTCAACTACCACAAGAGTGAACAAACATACTTATGAGAGACATGAATCAAATATTCTCAAATATGTACCGATTGATCATACAGTATGTTGTCCAATTCATACTTATGGGTTGTGAACAAACACTCCAAGTAACAAGGAATTTGGACAATCATATCTCATTGTAAACAGATCACTACCATTTACATGATTTCTATATAATGTAACCTATGGACAAAAAATGTTATATTAACACATTATTAATAAATAATAATCATACTCATAAATTTGTATGAAAGAATAAAACATTTTTTAGAAATAATATGACTGATTGGCTTTGTAGGGTAATCATTTCTATTAGTTATTACTATCAATCTCAAAACCGGCTAAAAAAAAAAATCATTTATTACGAGCATAAGTATGAGGCTAAACAAAAGGTGATTATGCTATAGTTCAATAAAACAATAATGCGACCACATAAACAAATGGGCATGGAGAGTTGGATATGCTTCCTGATAAAAATTATATTCAACAACTAGAAATATTCGGTACTTTGAACTATGGATTGATATACATGAAAATTACATACAAAGAATTACTTACAGGACTCAACTGTGTTGCCATAGCTGATTAGAGGAAACCAAGCTAATAAGATCGAGGTTTGAGTATACATAGTTGGAATTCAAGCTTCTGAGACCTTGTTGATGATAAGAGATGCATAGTTAGCAATTGTTGATTCTGGGGATTGTCGAAGCCTTCCAATTACAGGGAACAGCTCAGATGATCGGATAAACTGCCTGCATGGCTGATGGGAGGACATCTTTGCCAAAGAAAAGAGAGCTATCTTTAGAGGCGACTCGTTAATGGCATCTTTTCTAGTTGGGTTCAGGGCCACTGCAGAACAGTCAGCTACCAGCTTAAGTAAAGCCTGCAATGGAAAAAAAAAGTCATTTAAATTGTAACCCATTGATTCTAGTAATGGCAAGTCCTTTAGATTCGCTGTATTGTACCTTTTTCTTTACTATCACAGAAAGTATAAAGCAAACTAGAAATGAAGACAAGGAAAACAAGGAAAGAAAAAACAAATGAAAATAATAATTAAGTTTATTTTTCTACCATGTTTCTCCAATGTTATTCCTCTTTTACATAAAAATAGAGATTTTAAAAAATGCATAATTTATTAATAATTGCCATCATATTTTATTTTTCTTCATATTTGCATGGCAAAGCAAATAAGAGAATTTGAGATTTCTTTTTATTTTTTATTAGTACTTCAAGATTAACTTGTTAAAGTGCCGTACATAAAGAGGCAAATCACAAACTACATATGAACAATAGTAAGAGAGCCTTGAGACTTCCAGTTAACCATAATAGCTTAAGCTGCTAACAATTGGATCCACAATGTATAACAGGCTAATGGTAACAAAGAAGTGGTGAGCTAATTATTCAGGATTGAGGGAATAGGTGCGTTTTGTGGAAATAAAAATGACAAATGAGGTACATTCAAAGAATATTAGCATCAAACACTCCTCTAGAAGAAACTATAAGATTATGATCATGGGGTGTGGGGCACCTAACAACTTTAAGTTCTTAGATTAATTTTGACAACTCAACAGTTACAAATATATATTAAAAAAAGCTTGAATTTAAGGGTATATACAACATTTTCAAGACATTAAGGATCTCATATTCTAATTTTGAAAAACACAACTTGCTTTGGGTTCTCACTTTACTATTTAAGTAGCCCTTGTACTCCTGGCATACCCTTCTTACCTCGGAAAGCAACTCGCATGCAAACCATAGCAGGACAAAACATTAAAATACACACACACAAGAAGAAGAAGAAGAAGAAACCAAAACAAAGCAAAATAAGTAATGCAGCATGTCCACAAACCTGCAAGGCTCCTTTGGACACGATATCTTCACAGAGCTTGTTAGAGTTGCGAATAAGATTACTTAATGCACCTGCTGCATTTGCTTTGGTCTTGTCTTCCTCAGCTGAAAGCAGAAGATTTGCTAGTTGAGGAATGGATCTCTTGAGCTCTTCATACAAATTGTCATTATGGTAGGCAGCATTGCCAATCTGGAAAGGGTGAAGAAGAGAGACAGTATAGGTAAGCAGCTATATTTTCACACATTTATTTTTTTCCCAGGGTCAATATAAAAATTTTTCTTATTGAAACACCAGGGAACAGATAGAAATATTCTAACAGATTAAGCATAAATGTAATATTATATGGAAAAGGAACATTTCTTACTGCAAAACAAGCGAATTTCCTTGTTCTTTTGTCTGGATCAGCACACCGATCAATTAGAAGACTGATGATATGATGCCTAGCCTGGAGAATCAGATAAAAATATAAGAAAACACACAATAAGTTCACCATTCCAAGGTATTTAATTAATAGAATAATTACATAATTATTAATCCTTGCCTATCAAAATAATAATAATTATTGATCCTCATTCAGGTTTTTAGCTCAAACTTCATCAAAATATTTTGGTCAGCCAGAAGCAGAATAATTTGCAGATGGTGATATTCTAAACAAACAGTTATAGGGTCCAGAATATAGTGAAGGAGCCTACTGTTATTACTTACCAGTGAACCATAGAAATAGGAACTGTGCCGACACATGTTGCCTATAGCACTACAAGCTTTTGCTCGTACATTGGGATCTTCATGAGTAAGAAACTCCCTCAAGAACTCTAATATGCAGGCCCCATTTATATATTCATAGAAAGCCTGCATCAGCAAATGATACAAAGTTAGACAACTTTTTAAGAGGGGCTTGAGCCCTTCCAAGAAATAACATTTTGTTCATTTCCCATAAGGATGAGAAGCCAGTTTCCCATTTCATAAGAAGCAAAGGAATTGAGTCAATTATTTTGCATTTGCAGTTAGGGTTTGTGCTGTACAATGTACAGCAGATCATACTTTGTATGATCATATGAGTCTCAGAGAAAAATTTAATAGAAAGTAAAAAACAAAAGAAGACGTAGGGAAAGATAATCTCTTGGAAGCATTTACAGAAAATGTCTTTTTGAGAGGCCTTAAATTTTGTAAATTTCCAGAAATGGTTATAGAAAAAGTTTGAAAGAAATTGAAAAAAAAGGGAAAGTGTTTTGGGAAAGGGCTATCTTTTTGGTTCTATGTCTAGTTTCTTTAGGATAAGGGGAAGTCTTTGGAGGCATTAAACGGTGTTCCCACCATCCCATGCCTCTATGGAGTCTGTTCTTAATGTCTTTCTGAGTATATTTTTAAGTCTGATTATGCTTGATTGTATACAGGTGTGGGAATTGATAGGAGCAAGCCTGGGCTTGTCACTAAGTGGACACTTTCCTCTGTATGTGTCTTAGACTCAATTTTGATGGCTGTTCATCAGGACGAACAGATAAGGATAGGTGGTGCTTCCAGAGATTATAGTGGTGGAACGGTCTGAGTTTCTTCAAGTCATGTGGCTTTGCTTTGGCTATTGAGGTGAGGATCCCAGCTTTATCAGAAGATCAAACTCAAGGGTTTTATTTAGGCACCCATATATAAGGGCATCCAGTAATCATCTCTGGGTGTTTCAGGGAAGAAAGGACCTTGGGAATTGGATGTTCTATTCCTAAGATTTTTAACATTTCAAAAACCTTGAGTTGTTCCTTCCCTTTGAGACTGTGTAGGCCAACCAAGTGTTAGATAATTTGGCCAAGCAAAGAGCCTCTAAAGCTGAAGGTTGTCTTGAGGATGCCTTTCTTCCCTGAGTTTTGTTTTTCTTTTATGGTCATAGTGCTTATTTTGGTTTCTTTTTGTTTATTGTTTCTTTAGTTTTCAAGAAAAAGGGGAACTTCAGTTGACCATTAGTATTTCCATATGCAGAAAGAAATATTTCAGGAATATAGAATCTGACCTTATCCATACGAGCTAGATCAGAAATTATCATCAGAACATCCAAAGTGACCTCTCTAGGGCATGAACAATCAAGCAAGCGTCTCATTCCTTTTGGGTCCAACAAGCCTTTGCCCACAAGTTGAACCGCAAGAAGACGATGGCTTGCCATTTTTGCAAGAAAAGCAACAGGCCTTCCCATATCTTTTAGCTCCATATACTCCAAGCACCGGAGAATAATTCCAGGCACTCCCACCTGTAAAATTCAGAAGAAACAGAGTGAAAAAGACAAATAGATTTCTCATTATTAAGATGCAGCATTTTAGCATGCTGAACTATGACACACTCTTACATATGCACTTTACATGACATTTTTTTTAGCCCAAAGTGCTAAAAGTGTTATTTCTTTTTTTTAAAAATATCTCTTTTAGAGGACAGAAATCACTTGAAGTGGTTTTTTTCTTAAGCCATAAGAACAGCATCTTGTCAACCCAAAACTTTTATAAGACACACCCTTTTGCACATATTTTAACAAAAGCACACCTTGCCTGATAACACCCAAAGAAGAAGCAGGCATCAAAATAACCCCCAATCCCCAGCCCAATGAAGAACAGAAGAACTAACCTCCATAAGAATTTTAATATACTTTCCCATGTCATCCTCAATTGCTTTCACCATGTCCTTGTCTTCCACGCACACTCTCCCACCAGGTGAACCCATGTTTAAAAGAAAACCACTGTTTACAGAAGCAGTGGCAGATGGCAAACCTGGAGCATTCTGTACTGCGACAAAAGGAAATGCTAAGAGATCAATCACTGCATTTATTACATCTCTGACCCCATCCTTCCCTCCACCAGGACCACCCCAGACCCTTACAAGCTTGAGATGTACATCAGATATCAAGCAAGAGATGAGCTTGATGTGTTCATTCCGAACCAAAGTCTGACGAAAAGTTAAAGCTCCACCTGAAAGGCAATGACATATTGAAGAAACTGTCCACACAACTCCTACAGATGAGAGCCCTACTCGATCTATTGTGCTGTCAATTCCTTGAGGACAAGCCTTTGAATGGTTGTTATACAACAAATTAATAAGAAGCTGAGGGATGCCACTTGCACAAAGCTGTTGAACAGCTAATGCTCCTCCCCACTTCAACCTCGATTCTAATAAACCAACACATCCATCCCTAAGGCCATGCCAATAAGATAGCATGCCATTTGGGATGGTGGAACCCAGTTCATTTTCATCCCCTGATATAATCTTGAGGTGGTTGCAAAGTGTGGCAGTACGAGGGATCAGTGGCACTGCAATTTCAGAGATGGAGGACTCAATAGAAACTCCAGTTTCAAGGGAAAGAATAGATGCAAGAGCCAGCATGGCTGATGCACAATGAGGTTGAAGTGAAGTTTTCATCCTCTCATCAGAAGAAAAATGGTGGGCAAGGAGTGAAAGTCTGGAACTCTGCTTTTTTGAATTAGTTGTGAGCATAAATAAAGCAGAATTTCTCCCGGATGACTTTAAACACTGGGCAACAGTCGCAATGATAAGGCATGAATGTAGAACCAGGCCACAAGGATTGGTTATCTTGCCCTTCAAGTTATTTGTTTCGCCAGTTTGTGCATCTTTGTTTGAACATGAAGCACAAAAAGATAATATGGAGAATATCTCTGAAAGAATAGTACCATCTCCTCCACCACTAACAATAGTAGTAACAGGTAGAGAACTTCGAAGGCCACAAAGAACACTTGGAACAATTCCACTATGCAGGCAGCATCTCAACATTAGCTGAAACAATAAAAAGAAATACATTATCCCCTAAAAATGGCAAAGTAGAAATATACCATCAAAGCATAATAAACAAAAAAGCCTAGAGAGCATTGCAAAAGTGCTAGTGAATGCTGACTTCTTTCCAAAATAATGAAATTAGTTTGTTTTTAACTGAGAAGAACAGCTTAACGCTTATAATAAACCTAGTTAATTGGAACTTCATCAAGTAAAATATTTGGGAGATGTAGAATAAGAATTTGGATTATTTAAAAAAAATTCAGTTTCTTTGGTCCTTTTCCCCAGGTTTTTCTCTAAGCAGAAAACTCTTAATATCATTATCTTCTATTTCTTTGGGATATCTACACCTATTTTATAACAAAAAAACACATTTATTAGGCTCCATTTTTTCATAGCAAAAATCATGGAATTGTTCCTATGCCAATGTGATTACAGGCAAGTTTGAATCACAAATTTACACAATTTCTGTCTAACTCCTTAAGAAAATGAACTTTAACTATAGTATGATTACCAATTTGAAGATATTATGAACAATGTTACCAACAAAAAAATTATTCTGCAAAAGCTTAACCCTCTAAAATAGAAATCCTAATCAAGAATTGATTTTCATAGCAATAAATACGGCCTAAGAGGTAAAAAACAAAATTAAATCAAAACCATTATGTTATGCCTCTAAACCTGCTCAACCAAACTGCAAAGGTTTTAAATTTTGAGACAAACAAATCAAGACTTGCATATAGAACAGGAACCCAATTAGCAAGTCACCTAGTTAAGTCAACCTAGATTCAGTTGGTAAAAGATGTTTCGCATGTATAAAATGTGTAAAAGATGCCAAGATAATGGGATGAGAGATGTACCTGGATACCAGCAGAAAGTGGGGCTTCAAGTCGTTGATGAAGACAATAGTAGATAGCAACCTGTATGTCTTTGGACCGGAGGAATGCTCTTGTCACCACATCAACAATTTTTGCTGATTCTATCCCAACCAATGAACCTCGGTCTTGTTCCCTATTGTCAATTTGGAGTGACGAGTGGCTCCACAAAGTGTTTAGTGGAAATGAATATACATTTTCTTTCACAAAGAGAATTTCCAATGCATCTATTAGAGACCAAATAGCCCTGCATGCTTCACAAGCAGCACGCAATAAATGTGAAGAACCAGATAAGAGACTTAAGCCTGCATTTTCCAAACATAGACACAAATGATCCACTAAACCAGAAGTTTTGGCATGGTCCAAAATCCGATTTAGGATTTCGTTCACCCTGGAAGGAGAAGAAGCTGCATCAGGAACCAACGTTGGAGCACATGCTTTAAGACCCTGAGCTACATGAGATAACATGGTTGCAATGCAAGCATTACACTCATACAGAATTCTTCCTGAAGCATCTTCATTGCAGCCAACAACCTACAGATTTTATACAATAAGAGAGCTGAAAGCAGGTGCACAAATTGTTGAAGACATCAACAATCAACATGGAAAGAGAATGACCTGGGAAAAGATTTCAACCGAGGAAACCCAGTGCCGGAAATATGAACTCCCAATGCCACTTCCACTATTATCTACCAACATTTTGATAATTGAGAAGCTCTGCAAAAATAAACTTAAACTTTAATAACCATTATTAATCATCAAATGGAAGAAGGATGGTAGCAAAGTAAAACAATTGGCAATTGCAGACCAACTCAACTCTGGAATAAGTTTTGGAGCAATTATTGCTAAGGTCAGGAAGCCAAAAGAAAAAATATAAAAAATAGGTTCAGCAATTATGCCAGCAGAGAAACAAAATGAAAAAACCTATCCAAGTGGTATGTTTATTAGGAAGGGGGAAGCAAAGTTGTGGGTGAAGCATGTTGCGAACATGAAATTTTTAGAAAGTCTGCAATGAGATTAGTACGTACAGAAGTATTCACAAACTTCCCCAAGTATTGCTTAATTAGTGACAAGATAACACTATAAAATCCTGAAATTTTGCTTAAAAGTTCAGGACTCCAAATCTGGAGAATTTCATCACAATTTGTGTCACACAACTCTATATACTGAAACTCCAATCCAAGAATCATGAGTGCAGCCAGAAATTCCTTCATGAAAATCAGCAGTATTATACCTTTGCTATTAAGTCATTAGCTTCAGCTGATTTCACATTAACTGCAGCAGCAGTAAATCCAAGAACTTCAAAGATTATTTCATCAAGTAGTCCACTAGAATGGATAGCACCTGCTGCAACTAGGTTTGAAAGAATTTTAAGTGACTGGCTTGAACTAAACATGTCTTGATCCCTGTACAAGTTTGACAAGCAATTAAAACTTGCAAATAGAACATCAATTGCTATCTATTTATGTCTGAGCTTATATAGTAATGATCCGAGGGAAAACATTCCTACAGCATTGCAATGAAGTGGAATATAATAGCATAAAGTAGTGGCAGGAGATAACCAAGGACAAAAAATTCCCCAGTACATACAACTTTTTTTGTAAAAATAATTTCTCTGGCAAAGGTAAAAGGATCAGCATTTAGAACATCCTCCAGTTAGCAAGTAAATAATAACTCATTGTTTTTCCCTTAAATATTAAGCAATTATAAATTCAATAATTATAAAATACCTCCAGTGAGCATCTGGATAAGACATGTAAAAAATCATTATATTGCCATGTATCATTGTATTCGAAGACACAACTCCACTCATTTTTTTCGGACTTATATCTTGTATTCAGTCTTTTACTGAGGGTTGGGCAGTATACTAACACCCTAGATTCAGCCATGGGATTAGAAACAGAAGTTTTCAAATGTGTTATTTGGATGAGACATGTAATTAATCATTCTTTTGCCATATATCATCACATTTAAAAACACCAGTCCACTCCACTCATTTTTCTCTGGCTTATCTCCTGTATTCAGTCTTTTACTGAGGGTTGAGCAGTAGACTTACACCCTAGCTTCAGCCTTGGGATTAGACACAGAAGCTTTCAAATGTGCCTGGGAATGTATTTTCAGTATTTCACATTGCTTTTTCTTTTATATCATATGATTGAGGCAATTTAGCCTCATGGGAAACTGATGAGGATAGGCATTAGTTTTAGTAGGAATTAGATCGGGATTAGTATTTATTGGAGTAAAATTAGGAGTAGTTAATTAAGTTATAGGGGAATTAGAATTAAAGTTATAATGGGTTATTAAAATCCTAATTGATTTTGGATTTCTTAGAGAAGCCTATAAATAAGGCTAATTAATGTAAACCAAAGTAATTGATTGATTGGTAATTAAATAATATTAGTTTTTTTGCATGCAATTCTCAATGGTGAGTCTCCTAGAAGGTTTCTATTTCTTCTTCTTCATCTTTGTATCTTCTTTTTCTATATTTTTTTATTTTATTTTTCTCTACCATAAACTTTATCCCTTGTTCCTCTCCTTAAACCTTAAAAAATAAAAACCTTAGCCCAACTATTTAATTGTAGGCAGCCATCCTAGGGTTATCCTACATCATAAACATTTTATTTTGAGTTTGAGTGTGAGGGCATGAGAAATTATTGGTATTCTCCATTACCTTGTTCCTATGATTTATGACAGAGGCCTTTAGTTGGTCAGCATCTTCAGGGTGACCCCTAAGAATACTGGTTCCATGAAAACTTCTTCATCTAAGGTGTCAAAAGGCGATAACAAGTAAAGTTTTTGGAAGGTGTGCTATGCTTGCAATTTGGGTATATGGTTAAAGTGCAAGGATTTTAAGTCCCTTTTCTAACTCTCTTGGGTGTTTGACACCGAGTTCTATAATCTCCTGGGATAAAAAAACTGCTTGCTTCAGTGATCAAAGAAAATAGGAAATTATTAGTCTTTGGTCTCCTCCCTTTGTTAGTTTGAAGTGGAATTTTGATGGCTACACCTCATTGGAGTCCAAGATAGTTGGGCATTAGGATGATTGTTGCTCTTTTCCAAACCAACTGGCATTGGGATGTTACTCTTTTCCTCGTTGTATCTCGTCTTCCCTCAGTCTAGTACCTTTATCAGCAAAATTTCACTTCTTAAGGAAAGAAATTATTTGAACTTTAATTTTCTAACAGTGTATACTCATATTTCACATTAAAAATTAGACATATAGTCAAACCATGTTCATTAGTTTCTTTTTAATTTGACTGTTCTTCATAGAATGTGATCTAGTTTTCAAGATAGAAAGGGACCATTAAAGAAAACAGGAACCATGATAAAAAAACCTGACCTCATTTAATGAAATCTAAAAAGGGATCCTGACTCAACTCAAAGACAAACTGATAAGATTTAAATTTGATGCTAACAACAACAACAACAACAACAAAATGATTTATTATCAATGCAACAAACAAATGAATAATTTAGATAGCTCGTCTAATTATGTGTGTATTATGGTCATGTGTGCTTGTGTGCGTGCATTTATCGCATTGAAAGTTCACCACGATTCCTAACCTGTGGTAGAATTTAATATCCACAATAAATAAGGACCCCTTAGACCATTATTTAGGATGCAACTTTACCTGCCAGAGTTTTGGGACTCCTTAGACCATTTTTTTAGTGGAAGCAATATAAATGCTAATGCTTCATTGTCTTGACCAATAATTTTTGCACCTTTGACCGTGCGAGAGTTATTTTCTAATTTGTCTAATGTCTGGCAACCTGAACAAAGGAAAACTTAGATAAGTTTACGAGCACTACAAAGTAATAAATGAAATTATCTATTAAATTTTTCAAAGAATTTAAAAAGAAAAAAATAACCTAAAGTAAACATGGAAATTGCTTATTAAATTTCCTTTTCATAAAACCCTCTCTTTTCTATTATTAGGTGATACTATTCACAAAATTTATTTTCTTTGCCTGGACAATTCATATAACATGCAACATGATAAAATCATCAAACATAACAATGAAGTCAAGATACAAAATGTAATGAAAAATATTTATACAAATCTAAAAACCAGATAAAAGGAAAAATGGAAAAAAAGAAAAAAATATATATCAATAAAACAAGAGGCAAGCAAGGCATAGGAGGGGAAACAAATCCATTTATTTATTTTCAAGATATCAAAAGGTTGTAAGATTGGAAATAACCTAGTCCTTCCATATGAAAAGAAAATTACAAACTTAAACAACATTTGAAGATTAAGCAAATAGATGTAGAGGCCATAAGCACTCCATTAGCGACTAAATGCATTAATCAGGGAGCCATGATTTCTAGGACCTTTAGGATTTAATTTTTTTCATAAATAATTTATAAGAAAATAAAAAAAGACATGAGCAAGTATTCAAGTACATATTGAAAAAAAGCCCATAATCATATTATTGAAGAAAGAGAACATCAAAAGAAACAAATCGGGGTTCCCTAGGAAGACAAAAACCCCATTTGTTTTAAAGTGGGAAGCTCTGTATGGTGAAAAGATCTCCTATCATGCCCCTTCCAAATACTGCACTAGTCTTCATAGAGCTTAAAACTGTTCAAGACTACTTCATGAATTTTAATAAAAAAGTGTAACAAATAGGAAGGGATCTATAGTAAAATCATCCATCAGCATTCCTTTTTGTGACATAAGAGGTTATTGAAAAAATTAATATGATTGCACAACTACTGACAATCCTATCCTCACACCTTCAACAATCAAGCCTCATGTATTCAGTTGCAAGTCTAACAAATACAAATTTGGTAACAAGAGGATTTGTTAAAGTTATAACATAATTGACCTGACTGATTAACATCATTAGGACTGCCAAATCCCGGGAACTCCTCATGTGGTGAAGAATTGACTGTAGCAGAGTTAGGACTACATGATTGAGCACCAGATTGAATTTTTGAAGCATTATTGCTCTCAAAAGCAGCAGGAGAATGGCTTCTATCTACAACAACATAATATATGATAGTCACATAATATATGATAGTCAAAGCCACTAGAATCTACATGTCTGAAGCATAAAGTGGAGGCCTTACTCTCAGGACTTGGAACAGTAGAACCAGTTGAAGCCTGGATGATGTTTCCTTCACCCCTCCATGCTGCATCACAGCCCCTGGCTGCAGCAGTTGCAGCACGCATTTCCTGGTAATTGTTTACCATGTGCAAAAACCTCAACAATTACTATTATTAAGAATTTAACAAACACATGTGAAAATATGTCCTTATGTGAAATATAGGAACCAAAATTGTGTATGCCAGATGGTAGAGCATGGATGGGCTCAATCTAACTTCTACAGGGAAACAATGTAAAACATAAAATAATATTACCCTGGCCTCCAGTTCATCTGACGTTTCTTGAACAAATGGGTGTTCCAAAAGTGCAGGCCAGGTTAATCTATTTTGAGGTACCTGATTCCCATGTACTTAAGAACCAAGTTAGCAATCAATCACAGAAAATGAAGGTTAAAAATAAGCATCAAAATGGAGTATTAAATATTTGCAAAAGACAACCTTATTGAGCAATCCTTTTAGAAAGCTTCTGAAATTTGCACTCATGTTGTCAGGATATTTAACTGGATCCTGGAAAATCAAATGTGACATCAACTTGTATTTTCTGCAGTATATTTTAATGCACAAACCTACAGAACTAAAATATGGAGTTTGAGAAAATGTACCTTAATGATGTGCCGGATGAGTGCATATACTGAATTTGTATAAAAGGGAGGCTGACCAACAAACAATTCATACCTGTTATGTACATGGTCAACTAGTTTCAGTTCAAGAAGATCAAGAAAAAAAAGCAATAAGATGCAAATGAAGGAGGAAAAGGGATAATACTCAGTAAGAATGAATTCTGAATTGAATAGATAATGGTCAGTGGTGATTAATATAATTTTCTTATTCTAATTTTGTTCTCTTGGGAAATGAAAAATGTCGCAGCAAAAAATGTTTCAAAAAATATTTAACCTGACTGTCCCAACTAATATCCACTAGATGCTCTCCTAATAATATAAAAACTTCCCCAAGTTCTGAGCACATCTCCAAGTGCCACCCATCTTATCTATGACCCAACTAAGCACCAAAGACTCATCCCCTTCAATTTGGAAACACCTTGAACCTAAAGCCTTTTCCTCATGCATATCTCAAGAAGAGCACAAATAAGAATATCAGTGGTAACAACAAGCCTACTGGCTTAGGGAAAGCAATATTAGTGTCTCCACTTTTCACAAGGTTGCTCCAATCCCATTTTTTTTCCAAATTTACTGGCAAACAACCATCAAAGTGTAATTGAAAAAAAAAAAAATACAAAAGAAGAAAGTTTACAGGTGACCTCAATGCCAGCATCCCTCTTACTATCATAAACTGCAAGTCGATCTATTAACATACTCCTGAGACACCTTTGAATGCTTTGGGGACAGAAGCAACAGGAGGCTAAGATGCATATCTATCCAGAATGCATCTAGTGAATCTATGAGAGGAAAATTCTTGCATTTCTTTTTGTTCAAATTGCCCAAACAACAAGTAAAATGGCAGTAATGGCACTATACCACAAAATCCTGCATCTCTCTTCTACCCAAATTTTCAAAGGAAATCTTCGTCATACTACAGATCTTAGAAAGATAAATAATCTGCAGAAGAACAAGAAGAGAGGGCATATAGAATTAACTAGTCAGCTGTCTCAGCATTATCCTTACTACTAATAATTTAAACGCCTGGTCTAAATGCTTTGTAAGACTATCTTGAAGACTTTCATTAGTATTCACCTTATGATCCACTAAGTTGGGACCTTAACTTTAGGGGAAACTTCCACTCTTAACCAATTTAGTTTAGAGCATTGTGCTCAAAACATGAAGAAAAAAATCTGAATAACAAAAATCAACTGGATTTCTTTATATGTTATGCAATTGACAGCATATTCAGCTGAATCAGGCAGCAATGGAAATTGAATAGTGAAAACAACTGAAGTTCAAACATATATTATGCCACCACATCATATATTCAGATTCAACCATTCAAATAAAGGTAGAAAATAGTAAAGAATTTGTTTTGTACATTGTCTATAAAAGAATAATCATATGTTGACAAAACACATGCTTCACAAAGTAATCCAAGAGATCTTTAACACTATAGTAGCTTGAAGCCATTGTGGAAAACTGGAAAGGAAGGCCTTTTCATCATCCTATGCCTTCATACAGTCACTTGCTTAAGCGCAAAAGATCATGCGTGGTTGTATGCCTCTAATCTTGGTCAATGGGACAGAGTATGGATCCAGAAGTTTTACCCTCCTAGGAACACTTCTTAGAGCTCTAACAGAAACTAAGCACTCTGAGATACCATTACATGTAGAAGCTAAGTACTCCCAGATACTGTTAAATGCTACAATTGGTTACTGAAAAATTAATTAAGCATTGAAATCATTACAGTATAGAATTTCAACTATTAGCCTGATGAACATTGTTGGCCTGTAACCTAACAATTTAAGCATTTAGGTCACTAGGAGCTTAACATGGCCTTGGAGCTCAGGTTTTCTAGAGGTCTCAAGTTCAAGACTCTCTGATTATTTATGGTCCTATTATTTTTCTGTGATTTGTGATCCCTTGTTTACTTCTCCATCTGCAGCTAATGGGCCATAAATGATGGAAGGTTTTAGCCTCAGAAACATCAAACAGAAAGAAATAAACCAGAAACTCAAAACTTTGAAATAATTGATTGGTTTAAAAACTTTTTGGACTTTAGTAATTCAACTGAAAAAGATTCAAATGCAAACACAACATGAGATGAAAATCTGTTTTTTAAGAAATAAATCAATCCAAATTCAAATCTGGGACATTTACATACAAGATAACTCCAAGAGACCACAAATCAGCAGTGTGGTTGTAGGGTTGCTCCCGTACCAGCTCTGGGGCCATATACAAAGGAGTACCTGAAAATATTGATCAAAGCATGATTGAGTGATAGGCAGAGTCAGAAATTTGTAACTAATTTTCTATGGCTCAGTGATAACGGTTTCAAACTAAAAAGGCAAACTATACTGATAGCATTGAGATGAGCCAAACCTTTTATGGATCGTAAAACAACCGTATTTGTGGACATTGCACGTGCAAATCCAAAGTCACAAAGCTGTGACAAATAGAAATGAACATGCATGTTACAGGTAGATATTGTGTTTCTTGACAAAAAAACAGAAATATAGATAATCTTCAGCAATAAATATAACAGGTTACAAATTTTCTTAACATGGAAATTTTCAATGTTCGGAACAAAATCATGCTATCAAACAACCCCTTAGCCAAGGATCACCTTAAACCTCAGAGAACCGAACTTCGTAAAGAAAACATTTTGTACAAGTTTTACATTGGGCCCTTTAGCGCAATGACCCCAGTGCAAACAGGGAGTTTAACCACTGAGTGCATTAAGGGTGCAATGTTAGGTGTATGTTCTTGTACTAAATTCTTAACAATATCAAAAAAGTAGATTCTGCAGAAGTTTAAAATGTTTCTTTCACAAAATTAACCTGTCACTAAACCTGCATAAAAGATCATTATGCTAAATATTTAAAGGATTAAAGTAGGTGTCAATAACTTCAATGAGGAAAAGAAAACTAAGCCTTGCTCATCAGTTCATCATATTCATACAAACTGTAAGTAGTCAGCATGAAGTGCATGGAATCAGGAGTGATAATCATAAACAGGAAAACCTTTTATCTAACAAGGGAAAAGTTAAGGAAATAAAGCTACTTGGATTGCATATACAACAATGAAACATGCGCATGTTATCTAACCATTCAACCTTAACAATAGAACCAGCACCAATGAGAATATTTTGTGGCTTCATATCTCGATGTATGATACGGTTGGAGTGCAAGTAGTGCAATGCTCTCACCTGAAATATTCAACATCAGGAAATTCTAATAAAACGATATAAGAACATAATGTATGAAATAGAAATTATAACCCTGCACATTGCAACATTAAACATTGAATATGATTAGTATTTGAAATGAGAGCAATATTCCAGGAGGAAACTTAGGAAAGTACCAACTGCTTTGCAATTGCTTGAACTTGTTCTTCAGGAAGGCACTTGTCATCCTCAAGAATCTCAAAGAGTTCTCCCTGCATATGGAAAATTTTCATTAACTACTCATGCATCTAAACTATGGTCAAAATAACCAAGCATATTTTGTGTTAGGGTGCATCTCTGAAACATTCTTTCTGCTGCATAGATGCGCATGGAATGAATTTGCATGTGTAAGTACAAAACAGAGAAGAGAGAGAGAGAGAGAGAGAGAAGAGCTAATTACTTGTGCAAATTCTGTGACAACGCAGAACTCTTGAGGGGTCTCAAAGGAGTCGAGCATTTCAATGATATTTTCATGTTTCAGCTTCCTCAAAATCTGCAACATTTAGATAAACCATTCATCAAATCATCTGAAAAACAATTAAAAAATTCATTAGAAGTGTTGGAATTTCAAATAAAACTGATTACACTTTATCATTCAGAAAGATGATATGTAAACATTAAAACTGTACATATCTTTACAATCTAGTGACAAGACAGGAGCGATGTTCATATTTAGTATGCACAGGCAATATCACCCCTTCCAAATACCCTTTGTATTAATTGTAGTAAAGTTCCAAAATTCAAGGGTAAAATAGGAATTTTATAAACAAATGAAACCATGTGTCTCACAAATCTTCCAAAAAGTTCGCTCAAACTTATTCCCCCCAACCTCTAATATTGCTAAGTTTAAAAAGCAGGACATAGAATGATGTTTCATAAAATTTTACTTAACCCCTCCATAAAAAACGAAATACAAAACAACCAAAGTTGAATTTATTTTCATTGTAGCAGGGTCTTTACATTTGGCAAGACATCTGCTAATAGATAAAAAGGCGATTCATGTCAGTAGCTTGGAACTAATACTGGTGAAGAACAAATAATGGAAGTATTAGAATATGTCATGACATGATCAGCTCATAACTCTTATTTAAAATTCAGCCATGTAAATCTAAACAAATAGGTTACAAGAACAGACAAAATCCAGAACAAGGAGCCACATACTCATTAATATACCAATGATGAGAACAAAGGAAAGTCAACATGACACAAAGATAAAAAACATTCCAAAATGCAGAGCAAAAAGTGTTCAATCATATTCAGATTCATTTTCAACTGCCTGAATTAAATGCCTAATAAATATCATCAAACAGTATCATTAAGATTGGGAATAGTTAAATGTTTTCGCAAGGTTCAACAGGCCTAATTTCCATAGCTTTCTTGAAAATATAAAATATGTACCAGCAAGCAAGCTATGCCTATAATGTTGTTAAGAAATCGAGGAATACAAAAGAAAACATAAACCAAGAGATTTAAACAACTTCAATTTGTTGTTAAACATTGTGGTTGAAACAACATTGTAATACTGGAAACACCCAGAAGAAGGCTAAATTGATACTTTGATGAATTAAGTAGCCAAGTTGAGCGGGCCAACAAGCTGCTGACGAGAAAAATCGGAGTATGATTTAGTAAATTGCTTTTCAATCCCAAAATAGCAAATACCAACTCCAATCTGAAGCAAATTTTATAAATCCTAGAAAATTCCAAATTCAAATATGATTGGACATTTCCCTGGCAGTGCCAAATAATCAATTAGACTGCAATCTGAATTGGATACCCAAGCAACCAATAGTGTAGCATAACTTTAAAAAACTATATTGAAAAAAATTATGGGCTTATTTGGAAACTGTTCTTGAAAACAGTTTTTTGTTTCTTAGAAACTTAAAAAAAAAAAAAAAAAAAGCCATGTTTAACAAACTTTTTACTGAGAACAGTTTTATTGAAAAATTGTTCTGAAAAAACTGTTGTTTTGGAGACAAATTTGAGATGTTTTGAAGTGTTTTTTCTAGAGTGTTCTAAAAAGGAACTGAAAATATGAAGAATATTTTAGGAGCTTTTATAAAGTAGATAAGTGCATAGTACCTCCATAAAGATGTAGGCCAAAAAACCTATGTTCCATATTTTTGTTCCCACACATAATTTTGTTCCTGAGAACAATTAAGAATTGTTCTCCAAAACATTGTCAAACAAGCCCTATGTTCCTTTTTGTAAAATAAATAAGAAAAATCTTTCAGTAGCCCATTATCCATATCAACTGCTGATAATTACCTCAATTTCCTGTCTTAGATTCTGAATGTCCTTCTCACTTTTCCCATGCTTGAGAATAAATTTCATTGCAACAGTCTGAGATCAATTAAAACAGCACTAAGATAAGGATGAAGCAAGTCAAACCACCTCCAATTCACTCAAAAGGCAAGAGAAGGGAATTGCAACAAGTACCTGCCCTGTAAACTTCCGCCTTCCTTTGTATACCTTCCCAAAAGAACCTTCACCTACCAGCTCAATTACATGATAATTTTCGACACCCATCTTTTCAATCTATAAAAAGTAATTTTCTGACACATACTTAGTGGTGAAAGATCAAGCAACTATGACATTCAAATAATGTCTACAACTACATTTAAAAAAATATGAAAAGAACAATGACTTATACGTAAAATATCAACATCTGATATGAACTAAGAGCAAATCACAGGGTAAACAGATGTTTTATATGACAAAATGCTTTGCTGCTGAGAACATGACAAAATAAATAA
Source organism: Vitis vinifera (assembly GCF_030704535.1). NCBI lineage: Eukaryota > Viridiplantae > Streptophyta > Magnoliopsida > Vitales > Vitaceae > Vitis > Vitis vinifera. The sequence goes on along the minus strand of NC_081820.1, from coordinate 2,516,059 downwards.
ATAAATGGAACTCCATCTCTTTGGATTTTTTTATCATTTATGACCCGAGAAATAAGACCAATAAAAATGCAGTAGCCTTAATACATCTAGATAGAGCAGCTCAGTTAAATAAAAGGAAACTAGTGACCACACTCAAATTTAGCAGTTTATAAGACCAACAATCAGAGGATATAATCTACAACTTGAAGCTATCATTATCATTCTACCACTTCAGACATTAGCATTAAAGCAATTGTCCATGAAAATCAAACTCAATAATAATATCTTTCAGTCTATGTTGCCTGGGTTCCTCTCCTATAAACAATACCCAAATCAGTTTGAGATGATGAAATCACTACAATCAGAAATTCATCCAAATCGGCATATCATCAACTAAAATCCACATGCGAAAATCACCGTAGAATCACTTGTTTTCCGTTTGATGATAAGGAAATGGAAATAAAAATGCTAAACATAGCTCAAAGAAGGAACCCATTAAGCAGATTGTTAAACAAAACCCACCTAGAGAGAAATAACATAGAATTGTTAGGTGGGAAACAAAATGACAGGTAAATGCTGAAGATTCCTGGAAGAGCGAATCCATAGCTAAGCAATTGTAAACTTTTCCCGATTTGGTAGCAAAGAAAACAACGAGAGAAACATTAGAACCCATGTGGTGGCAAAGAAAAGAAAGAGGAAATTGCTTCAAACAGGTACGAAAAAGGCACCCATTCTTTAGCAACCATTTTCCTTCACTGTCCCCCGTTTTTTTCCCGAGATCCAAACAGATCTAAAACCCCACTTGCCAAAATTTCCCCCCAATTTCACGACAAACCCAGAAAAAACTTATAGCTCCGTGAGTACAAACAAGTGAAAAGATCAAGCCAATTCCTCACCTGAGAAAATCCGCACATAGATCAGCGTGGAAACCCTAAACCCTAATTCAGAGAACGAGATCTTTCCCCCTTGTTGAGAGAGAGAGATGAAGTATACAGCATGCAAATGCTATTGTGTTTTAAAAATTTTCCCGCTCACATGATTTCAAAGCTTATCATCAAACTCTTAATTCTATTTTCTTCGGGCCCCAAAATTTAAAATTATAAACAATCGGGGGGTCGGGTCGGGTCACACCAATTTTGTTTTAATGTGTTTGAAGTTGGGATTTTAAGGTTGGCAAATTATATTAAGGTCACCAAATTATTTTTCTCGTCTATTGATGTTTTTATTTTATTTTAATGACCCGCACCCAATTATGGCTCTAATGACTTTAAAAATCATTTATATGGTTAAGAAGAGTTTATACTTATATAACGTTATAAACTTTTTCTTATATCCAATGTAGGATATCATAATTACCCTTATGTATGTATAATGATTCGCATCAAACCATGTCGATATTATCTATTCTAAATTTAAATGGGTTCTTATGATTTTAAAACGCATTTACATAATTAAGAAGAGTTCATATTTATATAGTGATAAAAACTTTTTCCTCTATTCGATGTGAGATATCACATAATGTATTCAACCAATGTCGGTTCTAAGGTTAGGTTATGAATTCGCAATCCAATGCCAAGCCCATAGGAGGGTTTCCGTGAATTTTCAAACCAAAAACAAAATATTCCATTTAAATATTATAATTGTTTAAAATCCATAAAACAAAACAACATGTAAATAAAATCGCAAAATGTATAATTAGTTCTTATTCAACATAAATAACAATTGTAAATTCAAGTTTCAAATACTTTAATAATTCAAAATTTTATGACAATACTAAACTTATTAGATGAGATGAGGGCAATAGTTTTGTCATGTAACATTGATTCATTAGCATCAAGACTTCATAAACTTAAACATATGGAAGGATCTTTGAACAAGAGAAGATGATTTGTGTTTGTGTCTTAGTGATGGTTTGAAACTAGGCTTATAATGGAAGGCTAGGATTTGTCTTTAGATTTCGATGGAAAGAGCATAATGAATGAGTGAAAAAAAAATAGGTTTTTTTTTTCATTATTCCTTTTATATTTTTATATTTTTATATTTCAAACAAAAGGATAAATAATATAATTAAAAATAATCTTGTGTAAGTTCGGGTTTCAATGATAAATATAAATACAAATGTATTAATATATCAAATTTTATTAAATAGAATATATATAATATTTAAATATGAAAAAAAATATAATATTTAATTTTATCTATGTATCTATACATTTTATTATTTTTAAATTAAAAATTATTATATTAATTAATTCATATTATTTTTATATTTATTGTTAATAATTATTATAAAAATAAACATGAATATAAATATTTATATTTGTTTCATTGTATTATATTATAAAAATTTGGAAAGAGCATTAATATAATATGTAACAATGAATTTATCAAAGGAATGTGTAGCATGGTTGCCTCTTCATTTTGAGAACCTCATAACAATGAATCCTCTCCATGCGACATGCACTTATAGTGTTGGGCAGTGGGTTGGTAAGGAGGAGAGTTTGGGCCGGGCGAGGAAAAAAGCCCATGTTGGTTTTGGTTAAAATCACATGTTGACTGGTTTAGGAAAATTGAACGGCTCATCCGGTTCGACGGTTTGATTGTCGGGTCTGACCAATTGGACCGATCGTTCCGATCCGATTTTCAAAACCAAGAAATAAATAGATAAAAATTTTAAATGCATAGACATAATCTCTCTACATATCCATTTATTAATTTATTTTTTAAAAATAATTTTTATATGTGACACGACTAAAATGCCATCTCTTTTGGTTTCAAACTAAAAAAAGAAAAAAAAATGAACAGTTAAAATTATAATTTAGGTGGAAAAGGTGTGTGAAAACTGAATTCTTTTTAATACAAAAAAAAAAAAAATGTGGGTGATTTTTTTTTTTTTTTTTTTTTTTTGTGGACTTGAATTAATCACTCTTTAAAATCAAATCATTGATCAAAATACCCTTGATTTTTATGTAATGCATATCACAAATAAACTGAAATTTGACTATTGTTGATTATATTGAAAAAACTTGAGACATGGGTTACTAGGTAAAATCTTTTTAATTTTTCATATAGTTATACCAAAGGCTATGTTTGATTATCGAAAAGTAATAAGGAAAAAAAAAGATAAAGAAAATGGTTTTCTCATATTTAGTTTCATAATGAAAAAAAAAATCAAATATAATTAAAATTAGTTAGAATTTTATACATTTTAAAATTATTTAATCTTTATATAATGAAATAAAATAAGTGAAATAAATTTGAAGAAACATATAAAAATAATTTATTGATTTTCAATGTACATTTTTTTTTATTTTCCTTTATTTTTTATTTTCTTCAACTTTTCCTCTCTATTTTTTTCCTCAAATTTTACGAGAACCAAACATAGCCAAAATAATTTAATATTATGGTTTAATTTTTAAAAAATCATATAGAAAAACTGTTATTTATACTAGAAAAGCATAAGAAATGAGCACTTTGGCCAAAATGCTACTCATCTTATTTAAAATTGCAATCGATACTATTGAGTGTCATGCCCTAACATTTTGGCAAATCATTTTCACAATAATAAAGATTTGAGTATATACTCGAGTTAGATTTAATCATATTATCATTATTATTATTTTCAACTTACGAGGTATTAGATTAACCAAATTCATTAGCTAAATGGGTCAATCGGGTAAAATATAGAATGAGTTATGCCAATTATCATTTTTCAGATGTTTATAGTTCGAATTTCTTAAATATTATTGCATAATGTTTTAATAATAATTTAGCATAAAAATAAGTGAAATAATTCTATTATCGTGATTGTGATAAACGAGAATTTAACGAGCCGAAAGTAGAATCTCACTTTAAAATCAAGGGGAAGTAAATAGATCAAGATGAAGTGATTACAATGTGACCACAAATATCAAATAATTATGAGTGGAAATAGGAATGGATGTTAAGATTTGAGATTGAGAGAATAAGACTATAAGAAGGATTGGAGTTGAAGTGTGAAAATTGCATTTTGAGACAGGGAGAAAATGGCTTAGAAGAAGCGATGAGAGATGTTGCAAATCCATGCATGAAAAAAAATTTCAATACTACCAAGTTGTTATACCTTCGACAATTTACACCGTTGGATGGTTAAAATCAATCTCAATCATGGAGTATTAATTGAAAAACGAAGATATCACACCGTTGGATTGTTATAACTTTGTTACATATGTATGACAAATCACTAAATCCAAATGATTAGTATGAAATTTATGTGCATTAATACGAATGAAATGAAAATTTATATCATTTTTGACAACTTGCTCTAACAAAAGGAGTATGAAATTTGTGTCCTTTAATATGATGATCCTTTTTGTAATGTTGTATTCCCAATGAAACATTTAAAAATGAATTTTTAATGATAAAAAAATGAAATGAATTAATTTTTATTTTTTATATTGTTTTTATTGGAAATAATTAAAATGGAAGTATTTAGCTTTCCTTGTTAGTTTTTACCATTTTAAAATATGAAAATTGATTTTATTTATTTATTTTTTATAGCATACCCTCTTTATCCTCTTCGCATCAAAACACTCTATGAAAGAAAAGAAAAACATGAGATAAATTCTATCAATGTTACTATATATTTTCCAATATATTTTATCATATTTTACAAATGTAAAAAGGTTAGAATTAATGAACTTTTGGAGGCAAGTTTGATTGAATGTCACATATTGATTGAATTTACATTATTGATTATATTTCAATTGAAAATAACTAAACTTAGTGATGGTGAAATCGAACCAAATCGAGTTTATTGACATCAATTTCATTTTATTGATATTGATAAATTTAATCTAAATTAATTTCATGTCTTTTAAGTCAAATTGACTTTTAAAGGGTGTTTAAATTTATTTAGACTATGTTTTGATTCTTAGAAGTGTAAAAAAATACAAAAAAAAGTCAAGAAAAATGGGTTTTTCATGTTTTGTTTTACAATAGAAAATATATAAGAAAACCAAACATTTTAATAAGGTGCTTAGTTTTACTATGAAAAATATGAAAGAAAATCAAATATGTTAAGAAAAATAATTTTTTCATATTTGATTTTATTATGAAAAATATAAAAAAAATCAAATATAATTAAAATTACTTAAAAACTTGTGCATTTTTAAATTATTTAATCTTTGTATAGAAAAGTTGAAACATGTGGAATGAATTTGAAATAACATACAAAAATAATTTAGTGACTTTACATTTATTTTTATTTTATTTTATTTTATTTTCTCTCTCTCTATATTTATTTAAATAATTAAAATTGGCATGGTAGAATATTTTCAAAACATGGTTGCTGGAGGTTGTAGAATCTGCGTTTTTAATATAAAATTTAGAGCCAATTTTGACAGTGATTCTAAAAAGTGTTTTTAGCCTTTTTAACATTTGAAAGATTAAATTTTATAAGTGTTAGAAATGATAGAAACGCTTCCTATAATTACTATCAAACGTACTTTTAAAAGGTTCATTGCATAAGATATCAATTGAGTTCTTCCAATAAAAGGCTATTGGATCTTCTCATCCTTTGGATCCCAATTGTGTTGGTATATGGAAACACTTGGTATTTTGTAGACAAGGTGCCAATGAGTAGAACACCTTAAAGAGTGAGATTTAGTATTACCAAAATATTAAATCTTGTAAGAATAACTTCTATGTTATAGTAGACTTATAATTAGAGTTGTGCAACATGACTTTGGTTGTAATTGAGAGGTCGTACCATTTGTACCGCCCATTAATCTTGGAGGAGCACAAATATTTAGGGGAATTTGTGGGGATCTTTTATGGGTCGTAAGACATATAGACTATGATTACTACTACTAGATTGTGGTTAGTGGTTACTACAAAAATTAAGGTTTTAATGATGGTTATTGATCATTACTAAAATAATACAATTTATCACTGAAACCTTCAATGAAGGTTGATAATGGGCACCACTAGAGTGTTGTAAAAAATAACATCAATAAAGAGTGTTAGTAATGACAAAGATGATATTTACTAAAGAGTTTTAATGATAATCAATTTTCAATCCTAGGATGATTTGGAAGAAGTCGAAGAATAAAGTTTTTTTAGTGAAATCCTTTTATCATGCCCTAGAACTAGGGAGGTCAATCCCATTCCCATTGTGCATCATCTAGAATTCATGGGTTGAGTTCTTTCTAGGGTTGCCACTTATTCTAGGAGCTTCAGAATTTGTTCTTATAAGGCGAATGATACAAATACTTGGAAGCGCCTTATATATTTTGTTTTGGTACTTGAGATGTAACTCATTCCATTACATTAGGCATTGGGATGCTATGCATGATATATAGATAACTCATTCCTAATGGATTGGATTAATTATTGTTTTTTTGTCACTATCCTAAAAAGTTGATTGTTTGTCCTTTGTGTCCCAAAGTAATTTCAAAAGCGAAGCAATTTTTGTCATGAAAATATAGAAGCAATTGCTTAACAGTTGACCATTTCCATCGCCAATATCAAATAACAATCAAAGTGACATGATTGCATACAATGAAGAGCTAAATGTTGAATCTTTTAATTTTCCATGCTCACTTGATTGTTATGGAAGGCTTGGCCTAACCACACACTCCCCTTCTCTTTTTGTTGATGTTAACATTCTATATTTGTAGATAGACAAAGTGAAAGGAATTCCTAAGGACAACCTCAAGGGGTATTAGAAGGCAAAACAAAAAGTGATAAAGAAAAGTTTTGTAAATAATTAATTTCATTTTTATTTTATTTTTTAGGAAAGAAAAAACATTTAATTGAAGGTGGGCTTAAAAATAGAGAGTTTGGCCAAAAAATAAAAATAAAAATGATAAAGCGAGATGAAATAAAAGATCAGATATCATATCCTATTGCATGTTCAACCAACATGGGATAAGAAACATCATGGGATACATTAGACATCTTATTTTTATATCCCTCTACATGAGATATTATACTTCAAAGTTGAGATGTAAAATATACTTATCCCATAGATCATAAATTTATTATTCTTTATATTACTTATTCTATAGAAAAATTGATAAAAATATTAAAGTTGTAGTTAAAAAAAAGAATTAAAAAAAGTATAAATACAACATAATATATATATTATTCCTTACACAAACCAAGTATGAACATTGTATAACATATCTCATTAGATATAATATCCTAGATATTCAATGAAAATAAAATCCTAGACTTATAGGATATGTATGTCCAACTTGAGTTATCAACTAAACATGACCTTAAAAAATATTAAGATGAATTTAATTGTAAAGGGTACTATAACATGACCTATACAACAAGTTGGGCTTGAACCTTGTCCATTGAGTGGCCCAAAAGTTTTGGGCCTCAATGAATTCATGATATTGGAAACTTGTTTTATCATTTTTTTTCTTTCAATATCATAAAGAATATTTTTGTTTTATAAATTCTTTAGTATCACCACTGGTGCAATTATTGACCCCATGGACCAAGACTTGTAGGTGTTCTCTTTTTCTATTAATACATTTTGACCAATGCATTTACTTTCACATTGAACAACTTATTCAATAATTTAATGATTAATTTACCTACCACATTTGAATTGAGTTTCGACTTCCAAGCTTCACATTTTTTGAAAGTGGTTTTGGTTGGTATATATGGGACATGGGTTCAATGGACAAAAAATTCCACAACCACAAAGTCCTCATGGAATGAAAAATTCCGCATGGTGGGCACTTGAGTGGCCCAAAATTTTTGAACCTTGCCCATTGGGTGGCCCAAAAGTCCTAATAGGATGAAGAATTTGACATGGTGAGCCATCTGAGTAGCCCAAAAGTTTTGAACTTTGCCCATTAAGTGACCCAAAAGTCCTCATGGGATGAAGAATTCCACATGGTGGGCCCTTGAGTGGCCCAAAAGTTTTGAACCTTGCTCATTGCGTGGCCTAAAAGTTTTGAGGCTCAACAAATTCATCATATTGGAAGCTTGCTTTATCATTTTTTTTTCTTTCAATATTATAAAGAATATTTTTGTTTACTAGTAGGCTTAGATGGTGTACATCCCTATTAGGGAAATCACCTTACCAATAACAACAAGAGCAATCACTTGCCCAACTCTATTTTGGGTAATAGACAAACTGTCTCTTTACCATTATTGTGAGATGACCTTGAATCCATGATATATGGGTAACCCAATCTTTCTCCAATCATAACATAAAGCTATGTTTGGTTTTCGGAAAATGCTAAGGAAAGGAAAAAAAATCATGTGAAAAATGATTTTCTTTAGTTTGGGTGACATGAAAAATATGATGGAAAAAAAAATATAAAGGAAAATATTAATATTTTCCCTACTATTTTCCTTAAAAAATAATGAGGAAAATAAGAGAAAGAGAGGGGAAAAGTTGGGGGAAATTTTATCGGGCTCGTGGTGCCAGAAGTGAAGGCTTTGCGAACGAAGGGACTGAGATCTTCATTGTTGCAGATGGCGGAGTAGAGGAGAAGTTGATCTTCATTGAGTCACCGCCGGCGGTCGCATTTTCGACGGGGCAGCGCATTTTCGACGACTCCATCATTGTTTAACCATAGGAGATGGCGAAAGAGCAGTGGCTATATCGCTCTAGGTTTCATCAAGAAACTCATTTTCTCGCTCTTTCACTTTCTGGGTCTCTCCGATTTCTTAGAACTAACGTTTCGTGGTCCGAAACGTAGACGTAAGTGCTGGAATACCAGTCGGTATCGACAATTCTGATCCGTGAAATCCTGTCGGTGATGAAGTTCGGGGAGACGGTTTGCGGAGGCGACACGCCGTATGTCTGTACGACTTCGAGGTAGGAGAAGAGATCAAGCGGTTGACCAATTGTAAACACAATTTCCACCGGAGCTGTTTGGGTCGTTGGATGGATCACGATCAAAAGACCTATCTGCTTTGTAGGACCCCATTTGTGCCTGATGAGATGCAAGATGAGTTTAATCAACGACTCTGGGTTGTCTTTGGGATCACTGAATTTTACCGTGAATACGATACCGTTTTTGGGTTGTAGGTTGGAGATTTTTCATGGGTTTTATTTTATTTTTAAAATTTTGGTATGGTGAGGGTAGGGTTGAACTGTATATACATGAAGAAAAAAAAATAAAAATCTACCAGGTACCCATTAAAAAAGGGTAAGTTTTCAATAGTTATTGAACAATGGGCTCCCACAAAATGCGTTCTTCTATAATTATTTTCTAAAAAATAAGAGCATAAAATTTATTTTATTATTTAACAAATTGATAATCATTTAAGACAAATTATTGATTTTGTTTTCCTTCTATTTTTCCTTAACTTTTTTTCATGGTTAACCAAACAAAAGAAAATGATTTTTTTTTCTCTTGAATTTTTCATGGATAACCAAATAAGTGAAAAAATTTATATTTTTTCCTTTAGTTTTTTCTTTCTTTCCATTTTTCCTCCAAATTTTCTTTCTTTTGCATTTTTTGGAACCAAACATAACCTAAAAGTTCCTAACAAATTAAGGAACCTATGTGATATGAGGGACTAGGTAAATAAGGGAGAGCTTAAGCCCTCATTCATCTCCACAAAGGTGTATAAATGTTTGTAAAGCACATTCTAATTGCATGCGTTATTATTTATACAACTTGAGAAAAATTTCAAAATAGATGGAAAACATGGTAGAGTAAAGCTAGGAATATGATGCTTCTTATAAAAGCTCTTTTTTCACTTGTGCAAAAAATTCTTTTATGTTTAATAAAATTTTATAATACAAAAATATTAACTTCTAAAAATTGTAACTTTGACTTTAACTTCAACTTTTAGTTAAATCAAAAGACAGAAACCTACGCAAATGAAACCTTAATATAAATCCATTAATAATATCATTATAGTTACTATACTTTTGAAATAACTAATAATAAGTAATTTAGTCATAAAATTTTAAGCACTAGAAAGACTTAGGATATTAGTAAGATTTCCTTCGGCTACATGGATTTTAGAATCCAAGAAGCTTGGTTTTGTAAAACTAATAGAAGATAATTTAGAATCTTTCCAAATTTAGGGAATTAAGGTGAATCAAATCAAATTAATATATTATTAGTGTTTTACAAACACTAAGATTTCATTTGGTAGTGTTTCTATTCAAATTATATTAACCTGTTTGGTAATGATTATAGGAAGCGCTTTTAATATTTTTAATATTAGAAAATTTTCATCATTTAAGTGTTAGAAATGTTAAAAGCGTTTTCTAGAATCACTCCATAACGCACTTTTACTGGATGTGTTTTTGGAAGAATTAATAACTATCAAGTGTTTCTTTAGGAAGCCTTACAAGTGATTTTTCAACTTTTTAAAAGTATTTTTAGAAATTTTTTAATACTACAACAAAAAATTTCACATTTTGCTAACATAATTTTAAGCACAAATAAAATTTTATGAGAAAAAGAAGATTTTTGCAACAAATTTTATTTTTATGACAAAATGAATTTTTTTTAAAGATGAACTTATACTCATGAAAAAATATTATATATTTGTGGCAGCAAATAATTTTCCATAAGATTTTAATATGAATTTCATATTCAATTTAAGAAAAATGGTTTATGAGTTTGAGTTGAACTTAGAAAATTGAAGAAGGTAATGAAAAATAATTTTTTTTTCTCTCTCTATGTGTATATATAAATTGAATAAAAAAATACAAACAAAAAAAGGGAGAGAAATGTAGTGTTCGAGTTCTCTTAGTTGATTTTAGGGCTCAGTTAGCTTCTTAACTGTTCCATCAATTTTTCATTTTGATTTTTCAGCAATCAAATAGATTCTGTAGAAGAAAATCTCAGTTTCATGCATGTACTAGATTTTTTTTTTCTCTGTGCTTGTTCTTCTCTGGTATTATTAATTCGTCTACGGAGTAAAATTAGGGTTTTCGTGCTCTTTGTTTGGTTGCTGAGAAATTGTATGAAACAGAAATGAAAATTTTGAGATGCTTTGTCGGGGTTTGTGCCGCGAGAGCTGCAATTAAGGAGTGTTTGTGCCATGAGAGCTAGAGAAACAGGAATTGGAGGAGGTTAGGTTCATGATCGATGTGAATCTGATGAGCATATTTCATTTGATTAAGGCAAAGGATGAAGAATTAGAAGAACGGTAGACTGGCGTCGATCACCATTATATCATTGCTGATAGGTCAGGTATCGTGTACTTGAATAAGTGTGATGTGTTTACTTGAAAGTTCTATAACTGTTAGGAACTCTTGTGTTTTCAAAAATACTTTTTCCTACATTTTATGCTTCAAAAAAGCAAGAAAGTTCAACGTATTGCCTTTTGCTTTGATCTTTTGTTCTATCACTCTACACTAGTAAAGCAAGATGTTAAATTTAAGTGGTTATTAGGATTCCAAAACAACTCTCTGTTTATTGGTTTTTTATTTGGAGTCATGATTTTTCTGTAAGAGGTCATCACATACGACATTTATGTTTCACTTATATTTCCTCCAGAAACAGAAACTCTAGGGTTGGAGCAAGGTTTTTGAATCTTTACTTTCCTTGCTTTACAATGAATTTTCTCCTCTCCTAATGATAGAGGAGAAACTAGGGAGTTGTTGTGATAAAACATTGATATTATTGCCCTATTGCCTTTTATTTTGAAGTTTTTAATGTTCTGTGTTTATCTAAACAAAAATCTAATACTAGTGTCTGAAGAACTAATAAAATTTTATAGGAAAATATGTAATTTCTATGAATATGTGACACTGTAAGACCATGTTACTCTAACCATTTGTTTAGTTGGTAATAGGTCGATTATTGGTGTTACATGCTTCACCATTATTTAGAATTGGACAAAATTGCTTTCTTATTCCCCTAATTAGTTGCGAAATTGAGGAAAAGAAAAGGAAAAATATTATGGCTATGCAATATACTGTTGTGTTGGAGAGAAAAATTAAAAATCTCAAGTATGCTCCACCAAATGACCTTAGCAAAATGCAATAGATTTTTTTATTTCTTTGCTTGGGACCAAACTATGGACTTATAAAGTTTCAATTTTCCTGTTACCTTTTTATTGTTCCTTTGGTTTCCCTGCTACAAATCAATACGAATTCCAATTTTAAACTTTTAGTTTTAGTTAATTGTATAGAGTAGTTTGTTTGCTTTTAGTTTTAGTGAATTGTATAGAGTAGTTGTTTTAAGAAATTTAAATGTTATCGTTGCAAATTTGACTTTACAGGAAATGAAATTTGGCTGGCAAATGTTGTTGGTAGTATAATTGGATTCTTTGGAGCAGAATTTGGGAGTGTAGGTGGTGGTGCCATTTTTGTTACTATGTTTAGCCTAGTTATTGGGTTTGATCCAAAATCAGCAACAACTATATCGAAATGTAAGAAACAAACATATCCATGTGGTAGGAGTTCTGTAGAAGATCTATAATTCATTCTAACCAAATTCAGAAACCCCATTGGGATAGGGATAAGGGAGTGATAAAAGGAAAGGAAAATCTAGCCTGCTGTTTGAGTTGACTTAGTACTTGATTTTGCATATTTCAAGCAGTGGTTTGAGACCATTGTCAGAGATTTTCTAGTATTTACTAACCTTTTTAGAATAAAAAGAGAACTGGTTTACTACACTGACATGCCAACAACTTTCTGAGCTGAGTTCATGGCTTTTCAAGGACCTCAATTCTTTGAACCTTGAACTTGAAGCTTAGCAACCATTAGTGCTCTAATTAACAAATAGCTAGTGGAAGACAAGGGAAAACCCTTTGCAAATCTCATTTATGTGGTTACAGGAAACTGCTCTCTCATAATTGAGGAAGTCATAAATTCTATTTGTTGGTCAAGTATGAATATGGGTGCAGCAAGCTCAACTATTTACTGTAATCTTAAGCTAAAGCATCCTACACTTGATATGCCTATCATTGAGTATGATTTGGCACTGCTCTTCCAACCAATGCTCATGATGGGCATTAGCATCGAGGTTGCTTTTAATGTTGTATTTGTTGACTCGATGGTTACAATTCTGCTAATTGTTCTCTTCTTAGGTAACTAGTCGAATTTCAATTCTTCTATATATATATATATATATATATATATATCTTGGACCCCAAGAGTGCCATTGACTCATTATCCCAAGAGTGCCCTTGACTCATTATGACGATTTGCAGGCACATCAACAAAGACATTCTTAAAAGGGTGTTGAAACATGGAAGAAGGAAACCATAATGAAAAAGGTAATTATAAAATTCGCATGGTGTATGCATAGAATTGAGAGTTTGTTTGTGCACCACATGGAAATTAAATCATTCTTTTACTTTGGTTTTATTTGTATTTTTGAAATGAGTACCAAAAACCAGAATAAATAAACTCAATTTCATGTGCTTTCCAAGTGCTTCTCTACTATATTCTAGCGCAATTAATTTTAATAATTTCCATAACCTTACTTGTTTCTGGTTACTGGAGGTTGTTAAGCATTTGGGAATAAATGGTAAGTTGGCCTACATTCCTCCACATTGTTAAACATCAAAAGACCAAAGAAGATTATTTTTCCTTTATTTATTCTCTCTGAAAGCATTGCTAAATCTTTTTCATCCTACCAGGTAATGGTACAAAGGAAGTAGAGTACAAGCCTCTTCCTGGAGGCCCAAGTAATTATGGCACTCAAAATGCCACCAAGAAATCTGAACTAGAGGTAAGCATACTACGAAAATCTAGTTTTAATCTCATAGAGGGTCCAAGAACTGATTTATGTAACCATCCCAGGTCAGTATGATTGAAAATGTTTAAACTAGAAGGAACTTGGGCTTTTTTTTTTTGCTTGGGTTGCTTTCCTTACACTGCAGATTGCAAAGGTTTCCCCACTCATGACCTTATTTTGTTAATGAGTTAATACTTTAAAATCTCTACTCACATGAAGTTATTGATCCTGATTGGAAATCTTAAGATGTTTTTCATTATGTTTTTCATTGTAGAACTCATAGAGCATGAACATTTTAGAACTTGTATGTGTTGCTGATATCATGTCCTTTTCCTAATCTTGAAGATTGTACAAGAAGGATCTTAATCAACAAAACAACTATATTCTTATCATGAAGGACCTCATTTTCCAGACCAGCAAATGCAGCCAGAATCAATTAGTTTATAAGGAAGATTGAACTCACAAGCAAAAGAAAAAACTTCAATCTACTATCTCGGATTCTACAACACACAAGTACCTTAATAAACCAGGAACCACCCATCATTTTCGGAAGTCATTGACCATGCCATCTCCCTCAGCATCAACAATAATAGGGACGCAGAGAACAATGGACAGAAAATTGCCAAGAAGACAATGCAACTTCTTGACTTCATGGCACAGAAACTGTTCTAGAGGTTGGCACTTCTAGAAGTAGAGGAAAGAGGTTCACGTCAGAGTTGAAGTTTGCAATTACTAGAGATTTCAACCCTGAAATGGTGATAGGAGAAGGTGGGCGTAGTAAAGTGTACCTAAGATGATCATGCTTTTGCTTTTACCCGAGTTTCCAATAAGTTTTTCAATTCTCACCTTTTAGATTTTGTTTCAACAATGGTATATAATGAAGCACAAGAAGTTATAGTTTTCCTTTTACCTTCAAATTATTCATATGGATTAATTGGTCTATTAGTTTGAGTGAGTGATATAGTATTCCTTTAGGCTATGTTTGGTACTCAGAAAAATTGAGGGGAAATATAAGGGAAAGAAAACAGGAAGGATAAGCCTATTGAGTGTCATTTTGCAAAGGTTGTCTTTTGCAAAGGATAAGGCTGTTTGTCTTTTGGAGGGGGAGGGAATATGACTGTCTTCTGAAGTTTGTTTCGAATATTATTATTATATAGTAATCTCCTTGAATTTGAGGATTTAATTAATATTGTATAAACCCCAAAGATAGGGATGTTAACTGATGGGGTTTGGGATGGATTATGATTAAGTGCGTAAGCAAAATCGAAAAAATTAATAAATTATTTCAAATCAATCAAAACCGATCATATTGATTCAGTTTTCAATGATAAAAAAGGTTGTTTCAATTTCAAAATTTTGAAAATGACTTGGTAGGTTTGGTTTTCGATTTTTGATTTTCTTGTCTCATAATTGATCTAAATCAAACCAATATTCTAAAACTTGTATATACTTGTTTGATATTTAATTTATTTTTAACATCAAATTCAAGTTTCTTTGAATTGATTTTAAAAACAAATTCGACTTAAGGCCTAATATAAGTTCAAATTAATGAGTTTTGGGTTAAAAATAAAAAATAAAAATTTATAATTGAGTCAAAGACTAAAAAAGGTTGTTAAGTTGAATCAAAACTGGTTTACGAAAACTAAACCAAACCAACCTTAAAAGGTTTGATTTGGTTTGGTTTTTTATTTCAAATCTAGTCAATTTTTATTACATATAAGTTGATTATATCGATTCAGTTCACTTTTTAATTAAAAAATAATTGAATTGATCATATTTACACCCCTAATTATGATGTTTTGATTATTTGAACTCATTTTCATCTTAATCCAAAATAAATAAATGGGCATGGCGGAGAATTTCCAATATCGTTGGTAACAGTTTAATTTTTTTTATATGATTTCTAAATTTAAAATACATATAATATATGAATGTAAAAAATATTATGCAAAACTTTTTATTTTTTATATATGGTTAAAAAGGAGAAAATAAATAAATAAATAAATTATTTTATTCAATTATATATAAATAATTTTAAAACCATAGGAGAAGTGTGTTATGAGATGATTAAGGTGGTGCTTGTTTTTTTTACTTTTTACTGAAAGTAATTTGTTTTTAGAATTTAGGTAGTTTGTTTTTCTACTTTTTCATAACTTATTATAAACTTTTTACTAAATAAAAAAAGCTAAAATATGTAGTTTTTTCTAAATAGACAAAATAACATATTGATTTTTCTTTACTTTTTAATACTTAATAAAAATAAAATACTACAAAAACAAACAACCTAATATTTAACACTATTAAGCATTAGGGTTTTATTTAGAATTAAGTAAAAAAAACAAATACCACCTAAGCCTCCCTGTAAACTTAAGATTTATCAACATAATTTGAATTGGCTGATGCTTTGATCTTTTATCTGAGATTTACCCACATAATTTTAATTGACTTAGACCTCCTTTTCTCCTATATAAGCTCAAAGGAGTATCATTTGAACAGGTTGTGACACAAGGTTATATAGGAAAAGCCCAAACAGAACATGGCCCAAGCCCGCACTAAATTCACCAAATATGAATATGTCCGGCCCAAAACTAGGGTGAGAAGTCACTGCCAGATGACACGTGGCAACCAATCCCAATCATGAAGCAGATAAAAGGAGTGATGTATCCACTAACCAAAGAATTGAAGGCAACGAAGGAGTGATATATCCACTAAGAAGCTATATTTCCTGCCTGTGCATAATTGAGGCTTGGATTGGTCTCCGACTGGCCCCATGGGCTGGAGGCTTCATGCTTCGACTGGGCCTTAAGGTGCCAGCACCAATTGTGTTGTTAATTTCATGGGTTGTCCAACAAAATAATATAAAATAAAGTCTCTAACCCAATAAAACAATTATTTTAAAATCATAATAAGAAGTTAGGTTTGAACCTTAACTATTGAGTGGTATAGGATATTTATATCTAACCCAAATTATCAACCAAACATGACTTGAAAAAGTATAAAAATGAATTTAATCGTAAAGGGTACTACAATGTGACCTATACTACAAGTTGAGTTTGAACCTTGACTATTGAGTAAGCCCAAAAGCTTTATCATCTTCTTTCTTTCAAAACTATAATCAAGAAAAACAGCTAAGAAATTACTTTTGTTTCATAAATTCTTCTATTCCATGGTTGATGTAATTGTTAACCCCTATAGACTAAACACTTATTTTTTTAAATACATTTTGAGAAATGCATTTACTTCGACATACAACAACTCATTCAATAGACATCTATAAATACAACATAAAATATTTTTTAATATATATGTATTATTTAATATAATTTTATATATATATATATATATATATATATATATATATATATATATATATATATATATATATATATATATATATATATTAAAATATAATATAATATTTTGTATTTATACATTTTCAATATTTTATTTATTAATATTATTAACAAAGAATAAAAAATTACTTATTGAATGATAAATTGTACAAAAAACTCCAAGTACTATTTATGAGTGAGATTTCATACATTTCTAATAAAAAATATTGAGATATAATATAATTTTTATTTTAAACAAATATCAAACATTTAAGTATAATGTAGTTTTTATTACATTTGTTATTCTTTACACAAACCAAACTTTTGATCATAATATAATATATTTCATTAAATATAATATCCTAAATCTTATATCCTAATGAAAATAAAATCCTAAGCCTCTAGAATATGTATATCTTACTAGAATTATCAACCTAACATGGCCTTAAAAAAATATAAAGACAAATTTAATTCTAAAGGATACAACATGACCTACATTACAATTGTTGGGATTTGAAGCTTGCCTATTGAGTGGACCCAAAACATTACAAACACTACAAGTTGAGGTTTGAACCTTGCCTATTGAGTGGACCTAAAACGTTACCTATACTACAAGTTGAGATTTGAACCTTACCTATTGAGTGGACCCAAAAGTTTTAAGATTCATTATTTCCGAAGGTCGCTTTATAATTTTATTTCTTTCAAGACTATAAGAAAGAAAAATAGCCATAGAATTATTTTTGTTTCATAGATTCTTCTATCCCATAGACCCCATAGACAAAGACTTGGGGTATTCTCTCTTTTTATTAATAAATTTTGACCAATGCATTTACTTCGATATACAACAACTCATCCAATAATTTAATGATCTTACCTGTCATGTTTGAATTGAGCTTCTATTTCCAAGGTTCACATTTGAAAGTGGTTTTGATTGATATAGATGAGACATGGATGCATTGAACCAAAAATTCCACAAGCACAAAGTCTTCATGAGAAGAAAAATTCCACATGGTGGGACCTTTTAATAAAAAAAATTTCCATTAAATCTATTTTGAAGATTTTTGAAAGTAATTTTAGAAAGTAATTTTAAAGACATAATTTTGATAAGTGTTGAAAACATTTGTATATACAAAGTAGAGTGTTACTAAATCACTCTATAAAAAAGAATTGGGATGAAAAAGTTTAAATTTTAAGAAGAGTATGAAGGTAATATGAAAATTGTCATAAATAGGAATTAGAATTATTTTGTGTTTTTAAAAGAAGAAAAAAAAAAAGAGTACTCAAATGACCAAAAGCTTTATCATCTTCTTTCTTTCAAAACTATAATTAAGAAAAACAACCACAAAATTATTTTTGTTTCATAAATTCTTCTATTCCATGGTTGGTGCAATTGATAACACCCATAGACCAAAGACTTAGGGTCTTCTCTCTTTCCATTAATACATTTTGGGAAATGCTTTTACTTCGACATACAACAACCCATTCAATAATTTAAAAACATCTATAAATACAACATAAAATATTTTTTAATATATATATATATATATATTATTTATGCATTTTCAATATTTTTTATTAATCTTATTAACAAAGAATAAAAAATTACTTACTGAATGATAAATTGTACAAAAAACTCCAAGTAATACTATTTATGAGTGAGATTTCATACTTTTTTAATAAAAAATATTGAGATATAATATAATTTTTATTTTAAACAAATATCAAACATTTAAGTATAATATAGTTTTTATTACATTTGTTATTCTTTACACAAACCAAACTTTTGATCATAATATAAAATATCTCATTAGATATAATATCCTAAATCTTATATCCTAATGAAAATAAAATCCTAAGCCTCTAGAATATGTATATCTTACTAGAATTATCAACCTAACATGACCTTAAAAAAATATAAAGACAAATTTAATTCTAAAAGATACAACATGACTTGCATTACAATTGTTGGGATTTGAAGCTTGCCTATTGAGTGGACCCAAAACATTACCTACAATACAAGTTGAGGTTTAACCTTGCCTATTGAGTGGACCTAAAACGTTACCTATACTACAAGTTGGGATTTGAACCTTACCTATTGAGTGGACCCAAAAGTTTTAAGATTCATTATTTCCGAAGGTCGCTTTATAATTTTATTTCTTTCAAGACTATAAGAAAGAAAAATAGCCATAGAATTATTTTTGTTTCATAGATTCTTCTATCCCATAGACCCCATAGACAAAGACTTGGGGTATTCTCTCTTTTTATTAATAAATTTTGATCAATGCATTTACTTCGATATACAACAACTCATCCAATAATTTAATGATTTTACTTGTCATGTTTGAATTGAGCTTTTATTTCCAAGGTTCACATTTGAAAGTTGTTTTGATTGATATAGATGAGACATGGATGCATTGAACCAAAAATTCCACAAGCACAAAGTCTTCATGAGAAGAAGAATTCCACATGGTGAGACCTTTTAATAAAAAAAAATTCCATTAAATCTATTTTGAAGAATTTTGAAAGTAATTTTAAAGACATAATTTTGATAATTGTTGAAAACTTTTGTATATACAAAGTAGAGTGTTACTAAATCACTCTATAAAAAAGAATTGGGATGAAAAAGTTTAAATTTTAAGAAGAGTATGAAGGTAATATGAAAATTTTCATAAATAGGAATTATAATTATTTTGTGTTTTTAAAAGAAGAAAAAAAAAGAGTACTCAAATGACCAAAAGCTTTATCATCTTCTTTCTTTCAAAACTATAATTAAGAAAAACAACCACAAAATTATTTTTGTTTCATAAATTCTTCTATTCCATGGTTGGTGCAATTGTTAACCCCCATAGACCAAAGACTTAGGGTCTTCTCTATTTCCATTAATACATTTTGGGAAATGCATTTACTTCGACATACAACAACCCATTCAATAATTTAAAAATATCTATAAATACAACATAAAATATTTTTTAATATATATGTATTATTTAATATAATTTTAATATATATATATATATATATATATATATATATATTAAAATATAATATAATATTTTTTATTTATACATTTTAAATTATTTATTTATTAATATTATTAACAAAGAATAAAAAATTACTTACTGAATGATAAATTGTACAAAAAACTCCAAGTAATACTATTTATGAGTGAGGTTTCATACATTTCTAATAAAAAATATTGAGATATAATATAATTTTTATTTTAAACATATATCAAACATTTAAGTATAATATAGTTTTTATTACATTTGTTATTCTTTACACAAACCAAACTTTTGATCATAATATAATATATCTCATTAGATATAATATCCTAAATCTTATATCCTAATGAAAATAAAATCCTAAGCCTCTAGAATATGTATATCTTACTAGAATTATCAACCTAACATGGCCTTAAAAAAATATAAAGACAAATTTAATTCTAAAGGATACAACATGACCTACATTACAATTGTTGGGATTTGAAGCTTGCCTATTGAGTGGACCCAAAACATTACCTACACTACAAGTTGAGGTTTGAACTTTGCCTATTGAGTGGACCTGAAACATTACTCATACTACAAGTTGGGATTTGAACCTTACCTATTGAGTGGACCCAAAAGTTTTAAGATTCATTATTTCCGAAGGTCGCTTTATTATTTTATTTCTTTCAAGACTATAAGAAAGAAAAATAGTCATAGCATTATTTTGTTTCACAGATTCTTCTATCCCATAGACAAAGACTTGGGGTCTTCTCTCTTTTTATTAATAAATTTTGACTAATGCATTTACTTCGATATACAACAACTCATCCAATAATTTAATGATTTTACATGTCATGTTTGTATTGAGCTTCTATTTCCAAGGTTCACATTTGAAAGTGGTTTTGATTGATATAGATGAGACATGGATGCATTGAACCAAAAATTCCACAAGCACAAAGTCTTCATGAGAAGAAGAATTCCACATGGTGGGACCTTTTAATAAAAAAAAATTCCATTAAATCTTAAAGGGTACTACAATGTGACCAATACTACAAGTTATGTTTGAACCTTGACTATTGAGTGGTATAAGATATTGATATTCAACCCAAATTATCAACCCCATGACTTGAAAAAGTATAAAGATGAATTTAATTGTAAAAGTTACTACAACGTGACTTATACTACAAGTTGGGTTTGATCCTTAACTATTAAGTGGTATAAGATATTTATATCCAACCCAAATTATCAACTAAACATGATTTGAAAAAGTATAAAGATGAATTTAATTGCAAATGGTAGTACAACGTGACCTATACTACAAGTTGGGTTTGAACCTTGACCATTGAATAGCATAGATTATTTATATCCTAAACCAAATTATCAATCAAACATGACTTGAAAAAGTATAAAGATGAATTTAATCGTAAAAGGAATTACAACGTGACCTATACTACAAGTTGAGTTTGAACCTTAATTATTGAGTGGTATAGGATATTTATAACCAACCCAAATTATTAACCAAACATGACTTGAAAAAGTATAAAGATCAATTTAATCGTAAAGAGTACTACAAGTTGGGTTTGAAGCTTAATTATTAAGTAGACCCAAAAACTTTATCATCTTCTTTCTTTCAAAACTATAATTAAGAAAAACAACCACAAAATTATTTTTGTTTCATAAATTCTTCTATTCCATTGTTGGTGCAATTGTTGATCTCGATAGATCAAGACTCGTAATCTACAATTCATCCAATAATTTAATATGAATTCACTTTTTGTTTTTTTATTTTTAAATGTTAGAAAATAATAATAACTCCCACATAAATTTAATGTAAAAAAATTTTACTATCTTAAATTTTTATTTTTTTTAAATGTGATTTTTAAGATGGTAAGATAAATCTATACTTACCATTAGTTTCTATATTTTATATATAGGTTACTATTATTTTTTGTTTTTAAAAACAAAAACTAGGAAGCATATCTAAATAAGCTTTAAGTTTCTAATTTCTTTTAATTTTTAGATAATCTAATAGTTTTAAGAAAGAAATAAAAATCCTAATCAGTTACTACATTAGTTAGATTTACTTTTTCATAGTTTTATTCATGTTCTAGGATTTTCTAAAAACTCTAAATAGAGCTTATTGATATAAAACATGATTAACAAAGTATCGATGATCAATAATATCAAGTTTTTCTTTGCATACCTTGCAATTCTCAATAATAAGACTTCATTAATTTTCCAAACATAATGAAAATAAATAAATATAAATATGAGACAAATATTAATTTTAATTCACTTTGATTTTTTATTTTTGGTATTTTTAATAAAAATAACGAAAATAAAAAATAGCTAAAATTTTTTTTTCTCTTTAAAAATCCAAAAATATGTTGTGAATCTTCTTTTTTGTTTTCAAAATAAAACGAAATATTTATTTTCTTTTTAATTTTTTTTATTCATCAATTGATTTGTAGTGCTTTTTCTAAGGGAAAAACATTAAATATGGAAATATAAATTATTTGTTTTTTTAAATAACCAATATGAAAAGGAATTTTTTTCATTATTATTTCAAGATAAAATTTAAAACTAAGATAAAAATACATTTCTTTTTACGGCTTATTCAATTTATTATAAAAATAATATTTATTTCTACAATAAAATTCACCTTTTATTTCTTAACTAAGCAATAAATAATGAAACCATATTATTTTTAAAGGAAAAAAAATATGTGGTGTCATGTCAAACTATAGCTTTGAAAATTGGACACATGTGAAAGGGATAGAAGATGTTCTACCTTTTTTTTTAGAAGATTATCACAAATTTATTAAAATTATCTTAAGAAGTATTACAAGATGAATTGAATGAGTTTGGAATGTCACAAGGTAGTGTGCATATTTCTTAGAGGAAGTAAATTTTGATTATATGAGGTTGGATTGTGCATCATAGGCCTTGTGTCATGATCTTTGAATATAACTTCATTACTTTCCCTTTCAATAAATAAAGGTTATAAACACTACTTTTAATTTTCAACTGCTAATACTTGTGAGAAAGTGTAACATTTTAATTATTCTAGAGGGGCTTATTTTTTAAAAGTGTACATGATTCATATTTCCATCCATCAAATTTGTCCAAGACCTTGACCTAAAGGCTCTAAAGATAGCTACAAACGAAAAGCAAAGCATGTGGAAAAAGTTTTTTGATGAAGACAAGCACTTCCATGGGGCATTTCTTTTCCCCTTTATGAGACCCACCAAAGTCCACAGTCCACTTTTTAAGGAAGATAAAACCCTAGATATCCGAATAATCAAGCAAACATGGCCTTAAAAAAATAAAGATAAATTTATTCGTAAAGGGTACTATAACGTGACCTATACTACAAGTTGAGTTTGAACCTTGCCCATTGAGTGGGTCCAAAAGTTTTGAGGTTCATGGCATAGGAAGCTAGCTTTATCATCTTCTTTTTTTTTTTAAAACCATAATTAAAAAAAAAAAAAACAACCATGGAATTACTTTTTGTTTTATAAATTCTTTTATTTCATAGTTGGTGCAATTGTTGACCCCCATAGACCAAGACTTATAGTTTATAACTCATCCAATAATTTAATGATTTTTACCTACCATATGTTAATTGATCAACTTCACTTTCAACCTTCACATTTGAAAGCAATTTTGGCTAGTATAGATGGGACATGGTATAATGGGCAAAAAATTCCACAAACATAAAAAAAGAATTCCACATGGTAGGACCTTCTGATAAAAAAATTTCCATTGAATCTATTTCAAAGATTTTCGAAACATAATTTGAAGAATTGTTGAAAACAAGTATACATACAATGTAGAGTGTTATAAAAAAGAATTTTAATAATTAAATATAATTAAAATTCATTGTTCAAATATAATTAAAAATATATATAAAATAATTAATGAGAAGTGAGTGGACCTTCAATATATATGCTAATCTAAACAGTAAATTTCCATTTAGGGTATGATTGTCTTTCTTCTAATCATTGGTGCAAGATAGACCAAATGCGAATTAGTAACTGTACACAATAAAGTAATGGGCCCTGAAAACTTGTTATTGGAGATATCCAACCATGCCAAATAATTTAATCTCATATCTATGTAAAGAGGATAATCAAATTTTGATGATAAATCGGCTATGGTCCCTATAATCTGATTGTTGGAAATATTAAAGCTACTCATATAAGAAGTTAAATTCCAAATCCAACCTGGGAAGACATCTGAAATGTTAGAATTAGAGATTTCCAATGCCTTTGAGTATGTTTGAGCTTGAAGCCAAACATGAGATGGGATAGGTGATAGGATACATTATCCACCTTGTTTTTTATATCCCATTACATGAGATATAATAACTTGAAGTTGAGATGTAAAACATACATATCTCATGGATAATAAATTTAGTATTCTCATCCATTTTCTTTATTTTTTAAATTTTTTATATTATTTATACACTTTAGATCCTATATTCATGAATATTATTAACAAAGAAAAAAAATTACTTACTAAATAATAAATTGTTTAGAAAAACTTTCAGATAATACTAAATATGAGACATAATATTCTAAATATTATATCCCAATGAAAATAAAATCCTAGATTTATAGAATATGTATATCCAATCTAAATTATCAACCAAATATGAGCTTAAAAAATATAAAGATGAATTTAATTATAAATGGTATTTTAGCGTGACCTATATTACAAGTTGGGTTTGAACCTTGTCTATTGAGTGGACTCAAAAGTTTTGACGTTCATCATATAAAAAGTTGGCTTTATCATATAGGAATTATTTTTGTTTTATAAATTATATTATTCCATAATTGGTGCAATTGTTGACCCTCACAGACCAAAATTTATAGTCTACACTTCATTCAATAATTTAATAATTTTACTTGCCACTCATGAATTGAGCTTTCATTTTCAAGCTTATATTAAATAATTAAAAAACATCTATAAATACAACCTAAAATATTTTTTAATATATATGTATTATTTAATATAGTTTATATATATATATATATATATACATATATAATATTTGTTTATTTTTAATAAATATAATACAATATGTTTTTATTTATACATTTTAAATCTTTTATTCATTAATATTACTAAATGATAAATTATACAAAAAAATTCCAAGTACCATATATGAATGAGATTTCATAAATTTCTAATAAAAAATATTAAGATATAATATAATTTTCATTTTAAACAAATATCAAACATTAAAGTATAATATAATTTTTATTGCATTTTTTATTCTTTACACAAACCAAACTTGAACATAATATAATTATATCACATTAGAATGATAAAATAAATAAGAATATACATGTTAAAGTTATTTTGTAAGTATAATTGAGATAGATATGGTCAACAATAATATTTATAAAATATTTTTAGAAAAAATTATCTCCAATAAATATATTTATATTTATTTATTTTAAAAATTAAAAACTACTTTTATGAAAATATTTTTTATTATATTTTAAATAAATAATTAAATAATTTCTAAGATTTATATAAAATATTTTATTTGAGATTTAATTTCTAAAATTTAATACAAATATTGAGAAAACTCTAAAAAATGATTAAAAAAATAATAATAATACATATATTGAAGTTATTTTAATAAAAAAAAATTGATATATATTGAAGGATATAATGTATTAAATTTAGATATATTAAAGGATATAAAATAAATGTTTTCATATATATATAAGTATTTTTATTTAAAAATAGAAATCTATATTTTTCTTGTATTTAATTACTATAACTAAATTTAACTCACTTACAAAAATTTTATTTTAATTAATTTATAATATATATACTAATAAATTTTATTTTGTTAGTGATATGTATTCTATTAAACTAAAAGCAACGTAGGTCCCTTGGCAATCCTGACATTGGGAGTTTTCATATGTGTGTGAAAATGAATCCTACAAAATAAATTTTATTTTTTTAGTAATATTTGAATTCCTTACCTGTTACCACGCCAATTTTACCAATTTTGTTTTTTTTCATAGGCTGTCCAACAAAATAATCTAAAATAAAGTCTCTAAACCAATAAAACAATTATTTTTAAATCATAATAAGAAGTTAAATTAATCTTAAATAATCTAAAAATATATGTAAGATATATTATTAATTACTAATTTAAAATAAATATTATTCATGCCAAACTTAAATTTTAATATTTAAAAATATTTTAATAATTTAAAAATGATAGATTTATTAGTCAAATATAATTTAAAAAATTATAGTTAAAAATAATAAATAAACAATAAGATATGAGTGCAACTTCAATATATACTCTTTAGATTAGTATCCAACATATTTGGATAATATACTATGAATCTTCATTTTTTTTTTCAAAATAAAACAAAATGTTCATTTTCTATTTTAAAATTTAATTTTTTATTCACCAGTTAATTTGTAGCGCTTTTCTTAAGAGAAAGAATATTAAATATGGAAATATAAATTATTAATTTTCTTTTTTTTTAAAAATAATCAATATGGAAAGGAATTTTTAAAATTATCTAAATTTAAAACTGAGAGAAAAATATATTTCCTTTTCTTGGAAATTTGACATGTGAAGGGGATAGGTGACGTCCAATTTTTTTTTTTTAGTGGATTATCACAAATTTATTAATTTTATCTTAAGAAGTGTTACATTTGAATTTTGTTTATATAAGAATGGATTGTACGCCATAAGTCTTGTGTCATGATCTTTGAACACAACTTCATTACTTTCTCTTTCAATAAATCAAGAATTATTACAAATAATTCCAACCATAATTATCAACCAAACATGACCTTGAAAAATATAAAGATGAATTTAATTGTAAACGGTACTTTAGCGTGACCTATACTACAAGTTGGTTTGAACCTTACCTTTTGAGTGGGCCCAAAAGTTTTGATGTTCATCGTAAGGGAAGTTGGCTTTATCACATGAGAATCATTTTTATTTTATAAATTCTAATATTCAACGGTTGGTGCAATTGTTGACCCTCATAGACCAAAACTTATAGTCTATACTTCATTCAATAATTGAGCTTTCATTTTCATGCTTGTATTAAATAATTAAAAAACATCTATAAATACAACGTAAAGTAATTTTTTAATATATATGTATTATTTAATATAATTTTAATACATATATTTAAAAAATATAATACAATATTTTTATTTTTACATTTTAAATCTTTTATTCATTAATATTATTAACAAAGAATAAAAAATTGCTTACTAAATGATAAATTGTACAAAAAATTCCAAGTAGTACTATGAGTGAGATTTCATACATTTCTAATAAAAAATATTAAGATATAATATAATTTTTATTTTAAACAAATATCAAGCATTGAAGTATAATATAATTTTTATTCCATTTGTTATTCTTAACACAAACCAAACTTGATCATAATATAATATATTTCATTAGATATAATATCCTAAATCTTATATCCTAATGAAAATAAAAACCTAACCCTCTAGAATATGTATATCTGACTAGAATTATCAAATTAACATGACCTTAAAAAAAATATAAGAACAAATTTAATTCTAAAGGATACAACATGACCTACACTACAAGTTGGGATTTGAACCTTGCCTATTGAGTGGACCAAAAAGTTTTAAGATTCATCATATTTAAAAGTCGCTTTATTATTTTTTTTCTTTCAAGACTATAAGAAAAAGAATAACCATAGAATTATTTTTGTTTCATAAATTCTTCTATTCCATGTTGGTGCAATTGTTACACCCCATAGACCAAGACTTGAGGTCTTCTCTCTTTCCATTAATACATTTTGAGAAATGCATTTATTCGACATACAACAACTCATAATTTAATGATTTTGCCTATCGTATTTGAATTGAACTTTTGTTTTCAAGATTCACATTTGAAAGTGGTTTTGATAGGTATAGATGAGACATGGATGCAATGAATAAAAAATTCCACAAGCACAAAGTCTTCATAAGAAAAACAATTCCACATGGTGGGACCTTTTGATAAAAAAAAAATTTCCATTAAATCTATTTTGAAGATTGTCGAAAATAATTTTAAAAACATAATTTTGATAATTCTTGAAAACATAGAATGTAGAGTGTTACTAAAAACACTTTGTAAAAAAGAATTGAAATGAAAAAGTTTAAATATGATATTATTTAATTTAACTACAAAATGATTTAAATGACTTTCTTATAATTTAAGAAATCATGTTAATTCATTAAAATTTTAACATCATGGAGGAATTATTATTATTTTGTGTTTTTTAAAGCACAAAAAAAATAAGAGTATTCAAATATCATCCATTCATTTTTCCAAAAATATATTAGAAAACAATAAATTAAGGAGACCCTTTGTGCCTTAAGGAAAAATTGGTAACAACATGGAGGAAGCCACGGGAAAACAACTCCCAACAACTCTTTTCCGGGGATAAGAAGAATACAAATACCATACCATCAAAAATGAATACTTCAATTTTTTGAATATTCAATTTATAAATATATTTAAAAAAAATAATAATACCTCATGTTATTTTTAGATAATATAATTAGCAAAAAGGAAAAATAGAAACAAGGCAGATGGATAATATAATATCTATATATATATATACGAGTGCTTGGTGCTGTGTGAATCCACAAAAAAAACCCAGTGTTACTTGCAAACCATCATGGTTGTGTATGCCTTTGAATGCCTCCTTTTTAGCTTTCTTGTGCTTGTGGTGGCATGTGCCAAAGTTGGGCTTGGAACCACTGTGGGGTGCGTAGAGAGGGAGAGACAAGCTCTGCTTCGCTTCAAACATGGGCTTGTGGATGACTACGGCATTTTGTCTTCTTGGAACACAAGAGATTGTTGCCAATGGAGAGGAGTCCAGTGTAGCAACCAGTAAGGTCACATCGTCATGCTTCATCTTCCTGCACCGCCAATTGAATTTGAGGATGAGTACAAGTCTCTAAGAGGTGAGATAAGTCCTTCACTGCTTGAGTTGGAGCACTTGACTCATTTGGATCTCAACTGTAATGATTTTGAAAGGAGTCCCATACCTTCATTTGTTGCTTCTCTCTCCAAAATCCAATACCTCAATCTCTCTTATGCCAATTTCATTGGACGTCTTCCCAGCCAACTCGGAAATCTTTCCAACTTGCTTTCCCTTGATCTCAGTGGTAATGATTTTGAAGGGAGGCCCATACCTCCATTCCTTGCTTCTCTCACCAAAATCCAACACCTCAGTCTCTCTTATGCCAATTTCACTGGACATCTTCCCAGCCAACTCGGAAATCTTTCCAACTTGCTTTCCCTTGATCTCAGTGATAATGATTTTGAAGGGAGACCCATACCTCCATTCCTTGTTTCTCTCCCCAAAATCCAACACCTCATTCTCTCTGATGCCAATTTTACTAGACGTCCTCCCAGCCATTTCGGAAATCTTTCCAACTTGCTTTCCCTTGATCTCAGCTATAATTATGATTTGAATTGTGGAAATCTTGAGTGGCTTTCTCATCTTTCGTCTTTAAGACACCTTGACCTTGAGAGTCTTGATCTTAGTAAAGCCATCCACTGGTTACAAGCAATTAATAAACTCCTTTCTCTCATTCACTTAAATTTACGATACTGTAGCCTCCCACCCCTCACTACTCCGTCTCTTTCCCCTGTTTATTCATCTGCCCCTCTTGTTTTCCTTGATCTTTCTTACAATGATTTTGATTCTTCAATATACCCATGGTTGTTCAACTTTACCACCACCCTTGTTCATCTTGATCTCTCTTGGAATGCTCATTTAAATGGTTCGATTCCAGACGTAATTGGGACCATGGTTTCTCTTACATATCTGGATATGCATGAGAATCAACTACAGGGTTCAATTCCAGAGGCATTTGGGAACATGACTTCCCTTGAATATCTTGATATGTCTGGGAATAAGCTAAAAGGTTCAATTCCAGAGGCATTTGGGAACATGGTTTCTCTTACATATCTGGATATGTGTGAGAATCAACTACAGGGTTCAATTCCAGAGGCATTTGGGAACATGACTTCCCTTGAACAACTCTATCTCGATGCGAATAAACTTGAAGGTGAGATTCCAAAATCCTTGAGCAATTTATGTCGTTTACAAAAATTAGACTTGCAAAGCAACAATCTTAGTGGACAACTTCCACAAGTCTTAGACTTGCTGTCTTGCGCAAATGACACATTAGATACTTTGTCTTTATCTGATAACCAGTTGAGAGGATCGATTCCTGATCTCACTGGATTTTCATCCTTGGGAGTGTTATATCTTGGTTATAATCAGCTAAATGGAACATTGCCTACAAGTATTGGACACCGTACCAAACTTGAAGCGTTGGATATTAATTCAAATTCATTGCAAGGCAACATCTCTGAGGCTCATCTCCTTCATCTATCCCAGTTGTCCTATTTAGACTTATCTTCCAACTCTCTCACTTTCAACATGAGCTCTAAGTGGGTTCCTCCTTTTCAGTTGAGGTCTCTACTATTAGTCTCCTGCCAATTGGGACCTCGTTTTCCTAGTTGGCTTCGAACTCAAAACCAGTTGGGTTACCTTGATATCTCCAATTCTAACATTTCAAATGTCATCCCAGACTGGTTTTGGAATTTAACTTCCAGTATCTATGCCTTTAATATTTCCAACAATCAGATCACAGGGACCCTACCTAATATATCATCGGAATTTGA
Source organism: Vitis vinifera (assembly GCF_030704535.1). NCBI lineage: Eukaryota > Viridiplantae > Streptophyta > Magnoliopsida > Vitales > Vitaceae > Vitis > Vitis vinifera. The sequence continues at coordinate 2,485,374 of NC_081820.1, read as the reverse complement.
TTATTCTCTTTACATAGATATGAGCTCAAATTATTTGGAGGGTTCAATACCACAACTTCCTTCTGACTTGGCATGGTTGGATCTCTCCAATAACAAGTTTTTAGGCTCCATTAATTTATTGTGTACAGTTGCTAATTCATATCTAGTCTATCTTGATCTCTCAAACAACTTATTATCGGAAGAGCTGCCCAATTGTTAGTCCCGGTGGAAAAGCTTAACAATTCTAAATTTGGAGAATAATCAATTTTTTGGGAAAATTCCAAAATCATTTGGCTCTTTACAATTGATTCAAACACTGCATTTACGCAACAACAATTTGATCGGAGAATTACCTTCATCTTTAAAGAAATGCAAAAGTTTGAGCTTTATTGATTTGGCAAAAAATAGGTTATCCGGGAAAATACCCCCATGGATAGAAGGAAACCTTCCAAATCTAACGGTTCTAAACCTACGATCTAATAAATTTAGTGGAAGTATAAGTCCAGAGATATGTCAATTGAAAAAAATTCAAATATTAGACCTCTCTGGTAACAATATGTCGGGTACTATACCAAGATGTCTTAGCAATCTCACTGCCATGACTAAGAAAAGGAGTTTGAGCATTACTTATAATTATTCACTTGATAATCCAATTGTTAGTTTGGGAGATTGGTCCTATGTTGATAGGGAATTGGTTAAATGGAAAGGAAGAGAATTTGAGTATAAGAATACTCTTGGACTAGTAAAGAGTATTGATTTTTCAAGCAACAAGCTAACGAGGGAGATTCCAAAAGAAGTAACTGATCTTCTAGAATTGGTTTCGTTGAACTTTTCAAGAAACAATTTGACTAGATTGATCCCTACAACAATTGGTCAACTGAAATCATTAGATGTTCTTGATTTGTCTCAAAATCAGCTTATTGGTGAAATTCCATCTAGCCTTTCAGAAATAGATCGTCTGAGTACCTTAGACCTCTCTAACAACAACTTATCTGGTAAGATTCCACAAGGTACTCAACTTCAAAGCTTCAATGCTTCTGCTTATGAGGGAAATCCTAGACTTTGTGGATTGCCTCTTTTGAAAAAGTGCCCAGAAGATAGAGCAACAGGAGCTCCCAATGCTTCTAGCTATGAAGACAAAATTCAACAAGATGGAAATGACATGTGGTTTTATGTTAGCATTGCTCTTGGATTCATTGTTGGATTCTGGGGAGTGTGTGGAGCTCTACTGCTCAACAATACATGGAGGCATTCTTATTTCCAGTTTTTGAATAAAATAAAAGATTGGCTCTATGTGACTACAACAATAAATATGGCTAGACTATGGAGGAGTCTTCAAAGTTAAATGGTATAACTTTCCCTCCCTCTCTCTCTCTCTCTCTCTCTCTCTCACACACACACACACACATACTCTTTCTACCTTGGTATTGTTTATAAGAAAACATTGTTAACTTATTCTTGAAGTAAAGGCAATGGTTGTAAAAGAAAAACAGCTCTTTACTATAAATTTTCAAATTACTTTATTTTGATAAGCTAAAATTTATGAATGGAAAAATCACCTAATGTTGGATTAGAGACGATCATCACTGAATGGAAAATCTAATAGATTTTAACATTCTAATTAGTTATAACATTAACCTTTTGTATTATTTTACATTTTCTCACAAAATTGTCCTTTTTATAATGTTGAGTGGAATTTCTTTAGTTTTTTATTTTTATTTATTTATTTATTATTATTATTATTTCCTAGCAGTTGCCTTATCGTTCATCGCTACAAAGAGAAAATCCTAATCAATTTCTTCGAATCAACTTTATCTTTTTTTCTATGGTTTCATTCTTCCTCTCTTCGAGTACTATTAAATTTTTGTATTGAATATTGATTTCTAGGGCTATTTTTGTTCAGATGAAAATTTTGCTATATTTTCTTTTGATGCACTTTCTGATTTCTAGGCTCTTGTATTTTTGCCTGCCATTCAATACGATAACTTCCTTTCATGCTCAAATATTCTAATCGAGATAGACTTGATATAACATTTCGTGGAATTAATTTGAGGTCGGTGCAATTCCGCAAATCCAACACCCTTGAATCACTCAACTGCATCATTTCTTTTGGCAACCGAATAATCCTGGAATTTGCCAAACTAAGAACTTGTAGTCTCTTCAAGTCTCCAATTACTGCAATGTCTTGGGCCATGAATCCATTTAGACACAATGTGCGAAGATTTGAAAGAAAGCAAAGTGATGAAGGAGATGGTGTAAGAGACGCTTCAGACAAATCTAAAACTCTGAGTTGTGTGGTCTCTTGGAAAAAGGCGTCTGGAATTTCCTAGTAATAACTTGACTTGAGTGAAAAGAATTCAAGTTGGGGACAAACTAATCCTTGAGGAAGCTCATCGATGTTTTTGCATTTCAAAGAGATGCGAGTGCAATTTCTGCACTCATCCATCCATTGCCAATCTTGTAATTCAACATGTTGTAATCCAACAGCTTCTTTCACCACAAATCGATGAGGATCTTTGGACGCAATTGCTCTTGATTGGATGTCTCTTCTCCATTAAAGGTATGGTAGTTATGCTTCTTCCCAATGCACCAAATAAACAAAATAAGACTTATACATCCCTTTTCTTGCCATATCTTCAGGGATTCAACAGAGCATTTCCTTTTGTTCAAGCAGTGAGGCTGATGATGTTGTTGAGGTCCAAACACCAATGCTCTTTCAATTGGTAAGTAGCAAAGCCTGATGTGAATTTTTTCTATATGATAAAAGGCTTGATGCAATATCAATGTGTTGATGCTTCTCCAAAATTCTAACACTTTTGAGCAACAGAGGACATTGAGTGATCAATTATTAACCTATTTGACTAAATAGCTTGTGTTAGATTGAAAATAATGATCCTATTATCATTTTGCAACATTAAGTTTCTTTTCATGCTAATAAGCTTATTTCCTTTTTTGAGTTGCAGGTGTTGCATCTCAAAAGCCCACTTACCCATCCTCTAAGACTAAGTTGGTAGATTAGGATAAGCTGGAAGCTCAAGTTCACTGTGCCATGAATTGTTGATGGTACATGTATGCTAATGATCAAACAATTACTCTATGGCATGTAAACAGTGTGTGAAGTACAGCTTGTTTGTGGATTTCTTCAAATGGATATGTAAGTTTCAATTCCTATAAATTTTCTTATATATATAATTTGGTAAATTTGGAGTTGATATGATCTTAGTGATTCAACTTTTTATATATAGATAAATTATAAAATTAATGTTTGATTAGAAGTGTCTTGAGATGATTAGTAAGTTTAAAAAAAAACTAGAATATCAGTTATAAGAGATTGGGACATTGATATCACCTTTACAGCATGATCCAATGTCATTTTGTTGAGTAAATAGCAATTTCGAAGGATCTTGAGGTGGCTCAATAGATAGTAAGTTAGATGTTCACCTTTCTTCAAATTTCACTAAGAAATGAATTGTTGGGTTTCAGATTACAAGGTTGTCAAAATAAGCTATATGTAGGTGTAATCATGTATAGATTGTCTATTATAATCTCAATTGAAATTTTTAGTTGTAAAGACTTATTTTGGCATGTTTGTTGGGCTTATAGTGTTAGTGCTCGGAGGGAAGGATCATGGAAAGATGAAGACGTGGTTTCCAGACTACACGGAAACAACACCAGGTATTCAATACAAGGTCACCTATTAAATAACATTTGTCAAACCTTTTTGTATGTCAACTTGCACAATATGCTTGTGTTTTAGTTAATTTATTTTAATTTCACATTTAAAAAAAATGTAGGACTTATGAGTGGGAAGCGGCCCTGCACCGAAGGTGGGAGAGCCGGTAGGGGTAAGCTCTTAAGTTTTGTTTACATGGATTTACAACTTTGCTCATTGGTCTTCTTCATTTTTTTTCTTTCAGTTGTGCTGGACCTTTTGATTGATATGATAGTTCTGAAATGCTCACATTTACATGTATGAGCATCCTAAAGTAGAGGGACACTACATTTGCTCTTCTCATAATGCCACCATTTACGATCTAGTTGATTTAACCAGGGGGAAATGCCTGAAGTACCATGTCCCTACTGAGTAAGAAATATCTTTTCCTTCCACTAAATTCATTTATGTATTAGAAATTATAAGGCTGATTTTGATTTACTTGGTCTTAGCTTCTAAAAGTATTTTATGGAATTCAAATGGGGGTATTCTTTTATTTACATTGTAAACTTAGAATAAATTGAGGTATAAATGAGGACATTTACTTAAATGTTTACAATATAAATAGAATGTTGAGTTGAGGTGCTAGAATTAAGGTAGCGGGATAAAGTGAGGTAGTTGAGTTGAGAGATGTGCAAGTTAAGATGAAAGTGTATTGTTTTGAGCTACCGAAGTTAGGATAGCTAAACTAAGGTCGTTGAGTTGAGAGGTGTGCCACTTAAGATTCACACCATTTGTATTAAAACGAATTCCGTGTGCCACTACTTAAGTTGTGCACCTTACCTTTTAAACAAATTAAACACACCACCGCCAAGTTGTGCACCTTTCCTTTAAGTAAATCCTATGCACCACCACTTAATTTGCACACCTAAACATTGAAACAAATACTATCCACCCCTATTTCTCCTTTAAATTATTTTCACACACCTCATAGCAATCCTTCTACGTACCTTTGGTTTAAAAAGTTTTGTGTGCCTTAACAAGGCACACCCAACACCTTTGCCAGTCCCTGAAATTTTCTTGTTTTTCATATTTCCTTTATTTTTTCACACCTAGAACTTTTGAAAATCACTTTTAAACTTTTTATTGAATAATTTTAAACCTTAAAAGTTTATTTATAACTAAAAACTTAGATTTCTATAATCAAAATCAAATTTGTACATCTCCAAAAAGATGAACCTTCATTAAGTTCCTATAAAACAATAGTTATTTTTACACAGTCATTAGTACAATCTTCTATTCCTTTCATTTACAATATCCTACTAGTATGTATATATATATATATATATCACTACAAAAAAATATAGATTATAGTTGTATAGTTTTAATAGGGGTTATCAAAATTTGTGACTAAAAATTACTTCATAGAGGGAGAATTTAGGGATGGCATTCCCGATAAATTCTAGTCTTGCGACCACTATATGAACTGCGTTTGTAGGGGGTTTGCATTCTACCTATAACAGGGGACTATTTCTCACCGCAACCAATATGCTCTTATGGTTGGGGACTTCTGTTCTCTGCAGATAAAAACAATATGACTTTACTGCTACCATAGCTGCCCATATATAAACCACACCCCTCAGTTTGAAACCATCTAAGAGAAAACCCTCAATGACCCTGCTCTGGCTTCGAACAATGTTTTTTTAAATGTATCTTCAGTTCTAAAATAAAAAAAATAATGCGTAGATGAATATGGCTCAGACCTTGTGAAAGCATCCATTTGTTTCCTCTATGATGAAGAGGGAAAATGGCTAAGAAATATCTTGCTGATTAATTCATTTAAATTCAAGCAATAGCATAATCTTTTTACTGTATTTGGATCTCTATTGCAAAGAACTCTGAATGATTGTCCTGATTAAACATGCAAAGATGCAAAGAAGTAGAAAGTGAAAGGAATCTCTTTTTAGAGCTACCTAGTTGGATATGGGTCTAAAGTAAAAAAAATCAACTCTTATACCCAATGGAAACCATATAGGTTGTTCAGATAAGACCCCTAGTAACAATGTTAATTATCCTAGGAGGTTGGAGGTAAACAGAAATTCGAAATATGAGATGATAGCCATGTTTCTTTGAAAATTTGGCCTTCCAAATTTTATTGGTTCTAAGATTAAGGTTTGGTGCCCAGACAACCTCTATCATTTAAATATTGTGATTTATGATAGAGGTTATTTGCCTCGTAATGGCAGAATTTATTTGGGATTTCCTAATATTGTCTTTCTCAATTATTGTTGTTTTTCCTTTGATTTCATTGTTTATCTCTATATTGGTTCTTTGTATACTCTTCTTACTCTTCTCAGTTGTTATGATAGAGAAGATGTCTAGTTTTAGGCTTCTAGATCTTTCTTCTCTATTTTTATTTATTTTTATTTTTTACCTTTTAATAGGCTAACAGAGGTTCAAACTTGGCTATTTTCACAAAAAAGACATTAAAGCTATAACCTTTTATCCACAATGAAGACTATCTATTAAGTCTTAACAATATACAATTAGTCATCCCTAGACAGGGCCTGGATTACTCCAGAATGAATATAATGAGGGTTTCCTTCAGCTTTTGATTGGATGTCTCTTCTCCATTAAAGGTTTGGTAGTTATGCTTCTTCCAAATGCACCAAATAAACAAAATAAGACTTATACATCCCTTTTCTTGCCATATCCTCAGGGAGTCAACAAAGCATTTCCTTTTGTTCAAGCAGTGAGGCTGATGACGTTGTTGAGGTCCAAACACCAACGCTCTTTCAACTGGTAAGTAGCAAAGCCTGATGTGAATTTTTTTTATACGATAAAAGGCTTGATGCAATATCAATGTGTTGATGCTTCTCCAAAATTCTAACAATTTAGAAGAACAGAGGACATTGAGTGATCGATTATTAACCTGTTTGACTAAATAGCTTGTGTTTGATTGAAAATAATGATCCTATTATCATTTTGCAACAAAAAGTTTCTTTTCATGCTAACAAGCTTATTTCCTTTTTTGAGTTGCAGGTGCTCCATCTCAAAGGCCCACTTACCCATCCTTTGAGACTAAGTTGGTAGGTTACGATAAGCTGGAAGCTCAAGTTCACTATGCCATGAATTGTTGATGGTACATGTATGCTAATGATCAAACTGTTACCCTATGGCATGTAAACAGTGTGAAGTACAGCTTGTTTGTGGATTTCTTCAAATGGATATGTAAGTTTCAATTCCTATGAATTTTCTTATATATATAATTTGGTAAACTTGGAGTTGATATGATCTTAGTGATTCAACTTTGATATATAGATAAATTATAAAATTAATGTTTGATTAAAAGTGTCTTGGGATGATTAGTAAGTTCTAAAAACAAACTAGAATATCGGTTATATGAGATTGGGACATTGATATCACCTTTACAGCATGATCCAATGTCATTTTGTTGAGTAAATAGCAATTTCAAAGGATCTTGAGGTGGCTCAATAGATAGTAAGTTAGATGTTCACCTTTCTTCCAATTTCACTAAGAAATGAATTGTTGGGTTTCAGATTACAGGGTTGTCAAAATAAGCTATATGCAGGTGTAATCGTGTATAGATTGTCTATTATAATCTCAATTGCAATTTTTAGTTGTAAAGACTTATTTTGGCATGTTTGTTGGGCTTATAGTGTCAGTGCTCAGAGGGAAGAATTATGGAAAGATGAAGACGTGGCTTCCAGACTACACGGAAACAACACCGGGTCTTCAGTACAAGGTCGTCTTTTTGTATGTCAACTTGCACAATATGCTTGTGTTTTAGTTAATTTATTTTAATTTCACATTTAAAACAAATGTAGGACTTACGAGTGGGAAGCGGCCCTGTAGTGGAAATGAGAGAGCTGGTAATGGTAAGCTCTTGAGTTTTGTTTACATGGATTTACAACTTTGGTCATTGGTCTTCTTCATTTTTTTTTTCTTTCAGTTTTGCTGGACCTTTTGATTGATATGATAGTTCTGCAATGCTCACATTTACCTGTATGAGCATCCTAAAGTAGAGGAACGCTACATTTGCTCTTCTCATGATGCCACCATTTACGATCTAGCTGATTTAACCAGGGGGAAATACCTGAATTACCATGTCCCTACTGAGTAAGAAATATCTTTTCCTTCCAATAAATTCATTTATGTATTAGAAATTATAAGGCTGTAAAATGTGTATTTAGATTGAGTAATGGTATGCTCAACACAATGAACAGGTTCAACGACATTGGTAGGAACCTGAAGGTTGTCTCTTTCTCATCAAAGAAGTTGACAGACTTGGGGTTCCAATTCAAGTATGGAGACATGCAAAAAGGAGCCATTGAGACTTGCCGTGAGAAAGAATTGATTCCTCTTTTTAGTGAGAAGGAGAAACATGCATGCCAGTGGAGAGAACTAGAGGAAGAAATAAATGGATTGTCTATCTTAATTTCTATTTATTTTTGGAAATAGTTGTATGGTGTGAAAGTTGCAATGGGTCACCTGCAGGATGAAAGTATGCAACTATAAGAGTATATTTTGTTTCAAACCTGTAGTCCTGACTTTGTTTATAGCTAGTGAAACTATACAACCAACAAGTCTTCAATTTCTATAAAATTTTCTAGTGTTCCTCATTTCCTGTATGCCTCCAGCTTAGCCTAGAAAATCATTTTTAGAAAAATAAAGTATGAGCTAAAGCTCAGTGGAGAAGAGTGCAACAACTAAAAAAAACTTGTAAAATAGTCTTTCAATATTCTTCAATAGCAAATGGCTCCTACAACAACCATGTAAGATAGAAAAGCTTAACTGAATTTTCAACCACACAAAATTAAACAAATAGGTGACTAAGCCACAAAGACAATGTTATAGAGAAAGTTCACTATTGTTAACTATGTTTAAACTACTTTTCCGTTAGTTCAACATGTTAATTACCCTATTGATTACTACTCAAAAAGTGCTATTTGATAGCCTATAATTAATCCTTTTAAACACTTTTGAGTAGTAGTTTTGGCCTTTTAACTCAATTGGCATGTTAATGACCCTTGAAAGCAATTTTGATCACTTTGTGTAAGTTTTGGTGTTTTTGTTAGTATTTTGATCACCAAAGCAAGTCAAGTCTGAGGAGACCTATGAGGAATCTTGGGCAAAGCTTAGAAGTCATTTTCCAAGAGTAAATCCGGATTGCAAGGAGAAAAAGCAAAGAGAATCTGCCATAAAGCATATTCTTGATGACAGTCATAGCAGCCACTTTTGGAGAACTTTCTGAAGTCCAAATGATGCATGCTATATACCATTTCAAAGCTCAGGAAGTCAACAATCCAATGCTTTAAACGGTGTGCAATTCGGAGTTGAAACGAACAAGTTGCAGCCATTACAAGCCAATCACTCCGAGCTGAAGGCAGCATTTTGCAAAGTGCTGCGAAATCACCCTTTTGTTGCGAAGTGATTCCGCAACCTTTTTGTATAGTAGGGTGTGTTTCCTTCTGAAGTTGCCCGACATATACCGCGAGAAGGAAGCTTGGAACCTCAAGGTGGAAGCAAACTTCGCAGCCCTGTGAAAATAGCTTGGTGTTGCGAAATTATTTCGTAGCCCTCTTGAGTGTCTGCGAAATCTCGCAGACACCATTTTTCTCCTGCGAAATGGTTCCTGAAGCCTCCCGATATTTGCTACCGACATTGGGAGATATTTTCCATTAGATTTTTGTTGTCTAAATCCCAAAATATTCCTTGTAAACCACCAATTACATGATTCCTTAGTTTTTAAGTTAGTAAAAAGACTAAATATCTATGTAATAATTAGTTTTATATTATGTTCATATATATACCTCTCGGGAGCCTGTTCTCAGAGAGGAGTTCTTTCTGTAAAAGTTTGGGTAAGCAAGTAAAGTCTATTTTCTTTCTACTGCCTTACCTTCTCACTTTGTATTTTTATTTTATTTCTAAGTTATGAATTCTCTGAGGAGTTTTCCCCAGAGAATGAGTAACTAAACCTCTAATTCCTTGGAGCTAAGGTTGCCGGGGAAGGTTCCAAGTGCAAGAATGAAGAGCTTTGTGGTTTTAGCTAGTAATGAAGAGGAAGTGAAATCCTTTAGTGATTTCTATGTTTTTAGTTAACTTAAAACACCTTAGAGTCACCTGGGCCAACACTTGGTAAGGTAAGTGATTTCCAACCATGGAAAGGCACTAGTTTACCCCTTGCGAGCCTCTGGGAGGTGACTTCAAGGTAGGATTTTCTAGAATAGCCAACACTTGGTAAGCTTTTGGACTCCTAGGAGACATCCATTAGTTATCTCTTGCGAGCTTTTGACGGGTAATCCAAGGTTAAAGATCACCTTGAATGGTTAAGGCTTAGTGAGAGGCTTAAACCATTGCAAGTTGCATCAGTGAGAGAATTAAAGTGAAATCTAATTGAAGGAGTCTCTGTACAACACCGGTTAGAGAATTAACTATATGTTGAATCTCTAACGCGAGGAAATGAACCATCTGACCAGAGCTGTGTCTTTTGCATGAGGAACCACCCCAGTGAACCTAAATCTCCAAGGAATGCTTTTCTTCCTAAATTATTCCAAACTTCTGTTGTGTTAGTTAGTTTAAGTCTAAACCTTTACCAATCAAAGTTTGTGTTTTACTTCTTAAGCTAACCATGAAATGAAACAAAACCAATTCACTTGGAATTGGTATCATTGAGAGCTTGTTAATCTTTCCCAGTGGACGATCCTAGAGCCACTATACTATAGTAGCTTTTTCTTTGCTACCCTAGTATATGGTGTTATAGGTTATAAATTTTGTTGATTACTCCCTCAATCAAGGAGCACCAGCTGGACACAAATCAGCTGAGACACCAATTGGGCACGAATCAAATGGCGCCGCTGCCGGGGATTGAGTGTCAAGTTTATAGTGATACCATTTTTTGAGCACTTGTGATTTTCATCACAAGTTGGTAAAGTTTCTTTCACTTTACTAATTTTCATTCTTTCTTTGTTTATTCATAATCTAAGTTTATCTTTTTAAATTTAGCCTAGTTTAATTTTATTGTTGTAGCCCTGTTTCTTTTGTTGTCTTTTGTTTTCATTTTTAGTTGCAGATAGATACTAGTTGTGTATGCCAAAGTGGATACGAGACAGTGGAGGAAGGCTTGTTAAGTGTGATACACCTCAGAGAAAAGAATTCGAAGTGATCTTGAATATCATGGAAGCTACACCTGAAGATCAGCATAGTCACCAAGGTCGTCAAGATAATCTCAATGAATTCAAATCAATGAGGGACCGTATGCATCCACCTCGTATGAGTGCACCATCATGTATAGTGCCCCCTACAGAGCAGCTAGTGATCAGACCGTATCTTGTTCCACTCCTACCAACTTTCCATGGGATGGAGAGTGAGAATCCGTATGCACACATCAAGGAATTTGAAGATGTTTGTAATACATTCCAAGAGGGAGGAGCTTCAATTGATTTGATGAGGCTTAAGTTATTTCCTTTTACTTTAAAGGATAAGGCCAAAATTTGGCTTAATTCTTTAAGGCCAAGGAGTATCCGCTCTTGGACTGATTTACAAGCTGAATTCCTCAAGAAATTTTTTCCTACTCATAGAACAAATGGCTTGAAAAGGCAAATTTCAAACTTCTCAGCTAAAGAGAATGAGAAATTCTATGAGTGTTGGGAGAGATACATGGAAGCTATAAATGCTTGCCCTCACCATGGCTTTGATACATGGCTATTGGTGAGTTATTTTTATGATGGTATGTCCTTCTCAATGAAGCAACTCCTCGAGACAATGTGTGGAGGAGATTTCATGAGCAAAAATCCAGAGGAAGCTATGGATTTCTTGAGCTATGTAGCTGATGTTTCAAGGGGATGGGATGAACCAACTAAAGGAGAAGTGGGAAAGATGAAGTCTCAGTTGAATGCTTACAATGCAAAGGCTGGGATGTATACCTTGAAAGAAGATGATGACATGAAGGCAAAGTTGGCAGCTATGACAAGAAGATTGGAGGAGTTGGAGCTGAAAAGAATACATGAAGTGCAAGTTGTTGCTGAAGCACCAGTGCAAGTGAAGCTGTGTCCCAATTGTCAATCATATGAACATTTGGTGGAGGAATGCCCTGCAATTTCAGCTGAAAGGGAAATGTATAGAGATCAAGCAAATGTTGTTGGACAATTCAGGCCCAATAACAATGCTCCTTATGGAAATACCTACAACTCAAGTTGGAGGAATCATCCAAATTTCTCATGGAAGGCCAGAGCAACTCAGTACCAACAACCGGATCCACCATCTCAGCAATCTTCAAGTATTGAACAAGCAATGGCTAATCTCAACAAGGTAATGGGAGATTTTATTGAAAAGCAAGAAGCCACCAATGCTCGAGTCGATCAAAGAATTGATAGAGTGGAGAGTATGTTGAATAAAAGGATGGATGGAATGCAAAATGATATGAACCAAAAATTTGATAACATCCAATATTCAATTTCAAGGCTTACAAATTTGAATACACTGCAAGAAAAGGGAAGATTTCCTTCTCAACCTCACCAAAATCCCAAAGGTGTCCATGAAGTGGAAAGCCAGGAGGGAGAATCATCACAGGTGAAAGATGTCAAAGCCTTGATCACTCTAAGGAGTGGTAAAAAAATTGAGCAGCCAACACCCAAGCCACATGTTGAGAAAGAAGAAGAGATAAAGAAAGGGAAGGAAATGGAAGATAAAGAGAGTGAGATCAGTGAAGAAAAGAAGGACTCTGATTCAACAATGAAAGTAATTCCAGAGAACGAGCTTCTGAAGGAAGAAATGCTGAAGAAATCAACTTCTCCACCTTTTCCTCAAGCATTACATGGGAAAAAGGGGGTTAGAAATGCAGCTGAAATTCTTGAAGTCTTGAGGCAAGTGAAAGTTAATATTCCACTGTTGGATATGATTAAACAAGTTCTAACGTATGCAAAATTCCTAAAGGACTTATGTACTATCAAAAGAGGGTTGACTGTAAACAAGAAAGCCTTCTTGGCTGAGCAAGTAAGTGCAATCTTACAATGTAAGTCTCCTTTGAAGTACAAAGACCCTGGAAGTCCTACCATTTCAGTCATGATTGGAGGAAAGGTAGTGGAGAAAGCCTTGCTAGATTTGGGAGCAAGTGTGAATTTGCTTCCTTATTCTGTCTACAAGCAATTAGGCCTTAGAGAGTTGAAGCCAACAGCAATCACTTTATCTCTGGCAGATAGATCAGTGAAAATTCCAAGAGGGGTAATTGAGGATGTATTGGTTCAAGTAGATAATTTCTACTATCCAGTAGATTTTATTGTTCTTGATACAGATCCTACTGTAAAGGAAGCTAATTTAGTTCCTATCATCCTTGGAAGGCCATTTCTTGCTACTTCAAATGCAATCATCAACTGCAGGAATGGGCTTATGCAACTCACTTTTGGTAACATGACACTGGATCTCAATATTTTCTATATGTCTAAAAAGCAAATCACTCCAGAAGAAGAAGAAGGACCAGAAGAGCTATGCATTATTGATACTTTGGTGGAGGAGCACTGTAATCAAAATATGCAAGACAAGTTGAATGAAAGTCTTGTGGATTTTGAGGAAGTTTTGTCTGAATCTCCAACTGTGCTAGCTACTCTACAAAGTTGGAGAAAGATAGAAGAAATTCTACCTTTGTTCAATAAAGAAGAGGAGACAGCTGTTGAAAAAGAAATTCCAAAACTCAATCTGAAGCCTTTACCTATGGAGCTGAAATATACATATCTTGAAGAAAATAATCAATGTCCTGTTGTGATATCTTCATCTCTGACCAATCATCAAGAGAATTGTTTAATAGAAGTTCTCAAGAGGTGTAAGAAAGCAATAGGATGGCAAATATCTGATTTGAAAGGCATTAGTCCTTTAGTTTGTACTCATCATATATATATATGGAGGAGGAAGCAAAGCCAATTCGTCAATTTCAAAGAAGGTTGAATCCTCATCTACAAGAGGTGGTGCGAGCTGAAGTGCTGAAGCTACTTCAAGCAGGAATCATTTACCCTATATCTGATAGCCCTTGGGTGAGTCCTACTCAAGTGGTACCAAAGAAGTCAGGGATCACAGTGGTTTAGAATGAAAAAGGAGAAGAAATTACTACACGTCTCACTTCAGGTTGGAGAGTCTGTATTGATTATAGAAAGCTGAATGCTGTAACCAGGAAATATCATTTTCCATTGCCATTTATTGACCAAGTGCTGGAGAGAGTCTCTGGACATCCATTCTATTGTTTCTTGGATGGGTATTCAGGGTATTTTCATATTGAAATTGACTTGGCAGATCAGGAAAAGACCACTTTTACATGTCCATTTGGAACATATGCTTACAGGAGAATGCCTTTTGGTTTATGCAATGCACCTGCTACATTTCAAAGATGTATGTTGAGTATTTTCAGTGATATGGTGGAGCGAATTATGGAGGTTTTCATGGATGACATCACCGTATATGGAGGTACATTTGAGGAATGCTTGGTTAATTTGGAAGCAGTTCTTCATAGATGCATTGAAAAAGACCTGGTCCTTAATTGGGAAAAATGTCATTTTATGGTACATCAAGGAATTGTCCTTGGCCATATCATCTCTGAAAAAGGCATTGAAGTTGATAAAGCAAAGGTGGAGCTTATTGTCAAATTACCATCTCCAACAACTGTAAAAGGAGTAAGGCAGTTCCTTGGCCATGCAGGGTTCTATAGGAGGTTTATAAAAGGTTTTTCAAGTCTTTCAAAACCTCTTTATGAGCTGTTAGCTAAGGATGCTAAGTTTATATGGGATGAAAGGTGTCAAAATAGCTTTGATCAACTGAAGAAATTTTTAACAACAACTCCAATAGTAAGAGCCCCTAACTGGCAATTACCTTTTGAACTGATGTGTGATGCCAGTGACTTTGCTATAGGAGCTGTGCTTGGCCAAAGAGAAGATGGGAAGCCCTATGTGATTTACTATGCAAGTAAAACACTGAATGAAGCTCAAAGGAACTACACAACTACAGAGAAAGAATTGTTAGCTGTGGTATTTGCTTTGGACAAATTTCGAGCTTATTTAGTGGGGTCTTTCATCATAGTCTTTACTGACCATTCAGCCTTGAAGTATTTATTGACAAAGCAAGATGCAAAAGCAAGGTTGATTAGATGGATTCTTTTGTTACAAGAATTCGATCTTCAAATCAAAGATAAGAAAGGAGTGGAGAATGTAGTAGTTGACCACTTGTCAAGGTTAGTTATAGCACATAACTCCCATCCCTTGCCTATTAATGATAATTTTCCTGAAGAATCACTCATGTTTCTAGTGAAAACTCCTTGGTTTGCTCATATTGCCAATTATTTAGTAACTGGTGAAATTCCAAGTTAGTGGAATGCACAGGACAAGAAGCACTTCTTTGCCAAAATTCATTCTTATTATTGGGAAGAGCCCTTTCTCTTTAAGTATTGTGCAGATCAGATCATAAGGAAGTGTGTCCCTGAAGATGAGCAGCAAGGGATTCTATCTCATTGTCATGAGAATGCATGTGGAGGCCACTTTGCCTCTCAGAAAACAGCCATGAAGGTATTGCAATCAGGGTTTACTTGGCCATCTCTTTTTAAGGATGCCCACATCATGTGTAGGAGTTGTGATAGATGCCAAAGGCTTGGAAAGCTAACAAAAAGAAATCAAATGCCTATGAACCCCATTCTGATAGTTGAGTTATTTGATGTATGGGGCATTGACTTCATAGGACCTTTCCCAATGTCTTTTGGTAATTCTTACATCTTGGTGGGGGTGGATTATGTTTCTAAGTGGGTTGAGGCAATCCCCTGTAAACAAAATGATCACAGGGTGGTTCTCAAGTTTCTTAAAGAGAACATTTTCTCAAGATTTGGGGTGCCCAAAGCCATAATCAGTGATGGAGGTGCTCATTTTTGTAACAAACCTTTTGAAGCTCTGTTATCCAAGTATGGAGTGAAGCATAAGGTGGCTACACCTTATCATCCTCAGACTTCCGGGCAAGTTGAGCTAGCTAACAGGGAAATAAAGAACATCTTGATGAAAGTGGTGAATTCCAACAGAAAAGATTGGTCTATTAGGCTTCATGATTCATTGTGGGCATATAGAACAGCTTATAAGACTATTCTTGGGATGTCTCCCTATCGTCTTGTCTATGGCAAAGCATGCCATCTCCCTGTGGAAGTTGAATACAAAGCTTGGTGGCAATAAAGAAGCTGAACATGGACTTGATCAAGGCAGGAGAAAAGAGATTTCTAGACCTTAATGAGATGAAGGAATTAAGAAATAATGCTTATATCAATTCCAAAGTTGCAAAACAGAGGATGAAGAAGTGGCATGACCAACTCATCTCTAACAAGGAATTTCAAGAAGGGCAAAGAGTTTTGCTGTACGACACAAGACTCCATATCTTTCCTGGGAAGCTCAAGTCAAGGTGGATAGGCCCGTTCATTATTCACCGAGTATATTCCAATGGAGTGGTGGAATTATTGAATTCCAATGGCAAGGACAGCTTTAAAGTCAATGGATATCGTCTCAAGCCATTTATGGAGCCATTCAAACCAGAAAAGGAGGAGATCAACCTCCTTGAGCCTCAAAAAGCCTAAGGAAAAAAGGGTTTGCTGGACGTGGTTTTACCACAGTCCAAAATTTTTGTAAATTTTGTAAATTTCCAAGTTGTTTCCATACTTTTGATCTTAGTTTTTGATCTTAAATCATGTTTTTAGGTGTGTTTTAATCGTTTTAAATGATCCCAGGTGGAAGAAATTTCAAGGAGATTGAAAGAAAAAAATCGGGTCGAAATCGGAGCCAAAACAGAGCAAAAATAGGGGAAAAAACAGAGTTCTGCGAAATTTCGCAGAGTGAAGGAAACTTCTGCGAAATCAGCATTATGCTGCAAAACCATTCCGCAACACTGTAGAAGTCTCTGCGAGGGTATTTCGCAGCTGCGAAAGCAAATTTGGCACACGAGTGCCACTTCGCAGTACAGTAGCATCCATTTGGCAGCTGCGAAACGCATTGCGAAGTGAAAAAGCGTGATTTCGCACCAAAAGTTCCATTCCGCAGGGTATTTCGCAATTGCGAAAGTGGTTTTGGCACACGAGTGCCACTTCGCAGCACAGGAACTCTCATTTCGCAGCTGCGAAACGCACTGCGAAGTTGCTGCGAAAATGGCATTTTGCTGCGAAATTGGCGTTTTGTTGCGAAACTTAAACTGACCCTTAGGCTTCCGTTTTTCCTATTTATACCGGTCATTTGAGCTGCGAAAAGGGTTTCAAAAATCAGAGCGCCATTTTCACAGACCTTTCATTTTCTTCCTTGAGCCTCGCCATCCAAGCCTCCGGTCATCTTCTCCGTTCAGCAACGTCGGCCAAATTTCGGTATCCCTAAATGGCACGAACACGAGGGGCTAAATCTTCATCTCCTTCGAATCGCAAGAAGAGTCTGCGAAAGGAGCCAGTTCCAGATTCTGCTCCAGAGCCTTCGCAGCCGAAAGTAATTCCTCCCCCGATGAAGCCCGCACCGCCAAAGCCTCCGGCAAGACGATACCTTACCAGGTCAGGGGGTCGGCCATTGCAGAAGAAACCCAGGGTGGAGAGCTCAGAACCCATCGATTTGACTGAGCAATCTCCAGAGCCTTCACCAATTCCAACTCCAATGCCGTCTCCAGTTCCGTCGCCGAGTCCCGTGCCAGTTCCGTCGCCGGTACCATCTCCGACGTTGTAAGAAAAATCTCAGGAGCCTCCAACGCCACTTCCTGAGCCTCAAATTCCATCCGAAACAGCTCTGGAAGAAGTAATCTGGAGGCCAATGCTACCTCAGCCCCCAATTGAGGGAAACTTGGATTGTAGAGCTCGGCCATTCCATTCCGAGCTATGCTTCAACTTACCGGCATTCAGAGTGAGGCCGGAGCTTGCCCAATCATTCCAGCTGCTGAGAAGGTACCATATGGAGCATCTTCTAGCTCCAAGAGATTTTTTCTACCCCCGGATAGCCACGGATTTCTATCAATCCATGACAACCAAAAAGGTTAGGAATCCAACTCTAATTCATTTCACTATCGATGGGAGACATGGCATATTGGGAGCACGACATATTGCTGAAGCCCTGCAAATTCCCTTTGAGCCAACCCAATTCGATAATTTTAGAGCTTGGGCAAATCCTACTGAGCTGGAGATGGTGCGCACCCTTTCTAGAGGAGCTGTAAATCAATCACATCTGCTGAGGGGGGAGCTTCCTCCAGTTATGTTTTTGATTGATGCCTTTTTGCGTCATAATATATATCCATTGCAGCATTGGACCCAAAGAAGGGGAGTCCTCCTGGAAGCTCTTTACAAGATGTCAGAAGGATTTTTCTTTGGGCCTCATCATCTGATCCTAGCAGCCCTTCTCTATTTTGAAGAGAAAGTTCACAAAAAGAAGCTTTAAAGAGCTGATTGCATTCCCCTCCTCTTTCCAAGGCTGCTATGCCAAATTTTGGAGCATTTGGGATATCCTTCTGAGCCTCAGCTGGAGAGAAAGCGAATTTGCCGTGAGCCATTTACTCTTGATAAATGGAACAACATGACGGCCTACAAAGTTGATCAGCCTGAGCAGCCTCAACCAGCTGCAAGGAGAGCTTCCCCAAGACATATAACTGAAGGTATAACAGTTGCAGCTCCTGCCATTCCTAGAGCTCCACCAGCTGCATCAGCTTCATCTCAGCCATCCACATCAGCTGAGCCGAGGATGGCCATTCCTATATCTGAATATAGAGAGTTGTGCCGTGCATTGGAGACTCTTACAGCTTCTTAGAGCAGTCTTGCTCAAGAGATGGCAGCCATCAGAGCATGCCAAGAGCAGATGTTGGCCACTCAGGCTCAACAAGCTGCCATCTTAAGGCAGCTCCAAGTTCATTTCGATCTGCCATAAGCTGTAGAGCCCTCCACTTCTACTCCAGCAGAGCCACACTCTCATCCCTCAGAGTCTCATCCTCCAGAGCCCCAAGCCCCAGCTGATGCACCTACTGAAGAGGCAGACCCATCTGCCTAGCCCCACCACCCCACTCATCAGACTATTATATATATCTAATATTTTTATGTATTTGTTTTTTTTAGTTGAAAAGAAGTCCCAGTATTTTGGTACTATATTTGGGATTCCTTGTGTTACTTGTCTTTTGCATTGTACTCGAATGAATTGAAAGTAATACAAGTTGAATATTTCTTGTTAACAGTTAGCATTAAGTTATTCTTATTTCCTTTTCTCACATATTCTATTCTTTTTGAAACATGTGGTTTTCCCCAATCAATATTCGAATTTGATATCAGCCAGGAGGTACCACTTCCTCCCTTTAATTACAATCACTCATATCACATTGAGGACAATGCTCAATTCGGTTGGGGGGAATGAGGAAGGAAGTATGTTAAATCTTTTTGGTAATGCAATTATATTGGTTAATTAGTTGTAGTTTTTACTTTTTACTCTTTTTACTCTATTCTCCATGAATTTTGAGGAAAAATTTTCAAATTAAACCAAGAGAAATTGAACTGTTGTTTTTTCACTTGACTTAGAGTATGGATTATGCTTACTAAAGTGGTTCAATTGTTGAAATTTCTATTGAAATTGAATTTAGTTCTTCCACTTTAAGCTATCCACACACTGTGCACATTAGATTCCGATTATAAGATGAAAAGCTATTTCCCTCTTGACTTAATATAATTTTGGGACTTGGTATATTTGACCTCATTTGATAAAAATTGAAACACCCTGCAAAAGGCCAATGAGCCTTTGAAATAAAGAAAGTTGTTTGCTTGCCTTGAAACCTGAGCAAGGTCTGAGGGGTATATGGTGAAAATCTTTTAAGCCTGGTGCCCTAAGCCTTAATTGGTTGGGAGTCACCGACCTCAATGCTCGTTACAAGGGTGAATAGGTAGAGTTAGCATATGATAGATGCTTGGGTATTAGAAACTCATTCTTAAAAGTCCGGGGAAAAATCCGAGAAGTTAGTGGTTGAAAGATCCTTAAAGCTTGGTGCCCTAACCTTAATTGGTTGGGAGTCATCGATGGACCCCCATTACATGGACAATTCAGAAAGAGTACCCCATAAAAAAAAAAAAAAAAAAAAAAAAAAATAAAAAAGGTGTGTTCTTTTCTTATTGATTTTGGTCAAATTGCTAAGTGTTGAAAAGAGATAGGTTGGGGGGTGAGACTAGTTTAGCATATTTGATTACTACCAAAAAGTGCTATTTTGTAGACCTAATTATAATGATTTTAAGCACCTTTGAGTAGTAATCATATTCATTTAACCCAATTAATTCATTAAGGTCCTTAGTAATTGGTTTTAACCATTTTGTGGCAAGTTTACATGTTTTTATCAGCTTATGAATCAATTCAAGCATGCCAAATGATGGAGGAGCTACTTGGACAAGTTATGGCAAAGCTTTTGGAAGCTCAAATTCATGAAGAACCAAGCTTTGGAGCTTCATAGCCCTTTTCCAAAGTCGTTCAAAGTATGCAAGGAAAGAACAATGGAGAAGAGGAAAACAGAGGACAGCAGCTGCAGTCTTCTTTCGCACTTTTGGAGAACTTCCCAAAGTCCATTTTTTACATACTATATACCATTTCAAAGCTCTGGAAGTCAAGAATCCAACGCTTCAAACCGTTCACGATTTGGAGTTGAAATGAGGAAGATATGGCCTTTGGAAGCCAACTGCTCCAGGTTATGCGAAATTCGCATAACACCTTCAAAATTCGCATAACCCATGCGTGTTGCGAATTTTCCTCTGCTTTTGCCGACTCCACTTTAGATATTTTCCTTTGTATTTTGTGATGTAATTTCCTTTCTTATCCTTGTAACTAACCAATCACAAGCTTTTGCTTTTGTAAAGACTATATAAGGGGTGGAAATCACCTCTTGGATGATATATAGAATATAGAATAGATATTACGTTTAACACTTAGAGAATAGATACAGAGCTCTCTCGTTTCTCTTTTCTCTTTACTATTTCTATTTTCTTAGTAGCCAAACAGCCTCTGAGGGCTTTTCCTTAGAGGATGATTGGCTAAAACTTTTAGTTTCTCAAAGTATGGATGTTATGTGATGGCTTGGATGAAATCCCATGGAAATTTCTTGCACCCGGAAGGTAAGGTAGACGTTTTTCATTAAAGGTTCATTAATGCAAAGTTTGGTTTTTTATTTCCTTTGGACAACTTCCAACGGCCAATACTTGATAAGCTTTTGGATTTCTATCCATTAGTTATCTCCTACGAGCTATTGGAAGGTGAGGTTTTCAATTCCAAGTTTTGCATTAATCCGTTAGAACCAATTTCAATGGCCATTGAAAGGTGAGTTTATCACCTGGAATGACTTTGAGTTGCCAATATTTGGTAAGCTTTTGGCTTTAGACCATTAGTTATCTCTTACGAGCCATTCAAAGGAAGTCTAAGGTGAATAACCATTGATGAAATTCACTACCATCTGTTTTGTCATTTTAAAGGATTAAAACTTGATTTGCTAAATCCATACCGGTTCGGGAAGCAAGCATCACCATAGTTGCAACCCCAACGCAAGGAGCCTATCCTGAGATTTCCAATTTGCATAAGAGCCAGAGCATAACTATCCTATCTTTGAGAAACTTGTTTTTACACCCTTTCATTTTAGTCTTTAATGTTAGCTTAGATTAGTTTAAATCTTTCTAAAACATTTACATATTCTTTTTAAGTTAACATCCATAAGAAAATCACCTATTTTCCTAATTTGAATATCACTTGTGTTTGCGAAAACCCTTCCCAGTGAACGATCCTAGAACCACTATGCTATAGTAGCTTGGCTACTTTAGTAATAGTATTCAAGGTATAAATTTTGTTGATACGCCTTTAAAGCTAAGCTACCATGAGTCGCATCAATATTATTCTCGGAACCTAAGGAACCAATACACATAGATTTTTGTGGAAGATTAAAGTTTGGTTCTTAGATAGTGGAAATGATTTTAAAACTTCAGTTTGCATAATGCATTCCCTTGATTGACAGTGTTTAGCATAGTTGTTATGACTCTTGTTGAGATTTGGGTTTGTATTTCTTTAATGCTTCATGTGAGAATTAGATCATCATGCCACTTGAGAATTATTTTCTTTCAGCATGATGTTGTAAATTTTAGTATAATTTGCTATTTATTTTCATTTTTCTCTCCTATATTGCTAAGGGACTAGCAATATGTCGGTTGAGGGGAGTGATTACTACTCAAAAAGTGCTATTTGATAGCCTATAATTAATCCTTTTAAACACTTTTGAGTAGTAATTTTGGCCTTTTAACTCAATTGACATGTTAATGACCCTTGAAAGCAATTTTGATCACTTTTGTGTAAGTTTTGGTGTTTTTGTTAGTATTTTGATCACCAAAGCAAGTCAAGTCTGAGGAGACCTATGAGGAATCTTGGGCAAAGCTTAGAAGTCATTTTCTAAGAGTAAATCCGGATTGCAAGGAGAAAAAGCAAAGAGAATCTGCCATAAAGCATATTCTTGATGACAGTCGTAGCAGCCACTTTTGGAGCACTTTCTGAAGTCCAAATGATGCATGCTATATACCATTTCAAAGCTTAGGAAGTCAACAATCCAATGCTTCAAACGGTGTGCAATTCGGAGTTGAAACGAACAAGTTGCAGCCATTACAAGCCAATCACTCCGAGCTGAAGGCAGCATTTTGCAAAGTGCTGCGAAATCACCCTTTTGTTGCGAAGTGATTCCGCAACCTTTTTGTATAGTAGGGTGTGTTTCCTTCTGAAGTTGCCCGACATATACCTCGAGAAGGAAGCTTGGAACCTCAAGGTGGAAGCAAACTTCGCAGCCCTGTGAAGATAGCTTGGTGTTGCGAAATTATTTCGCAGCCCTCTTGAGTGTCTGCGAAATCTCGCAGACACCATTTTTCTCCTGCGAAATGGTTCCTGAAGCCTCCCGATATTTGCTACCGACATTGGGAGATATTTTCCATTAGATTTTTGTTGTCTAAATCCCAAAATACTCCTTGTAAACCACCAATTACATGATTCCTTAGTTTTTAAGTTAGTAAAAAGACTAAATATCTATGTAATAATTAGTTTTATATTATGTTCATATATATACCTCTCGGGAGCCTGTTCTCAGAGAGGAGTTCCTTCTGTAAAAGTTTGGGTAAGCAAGTAAAGTCTATTTTCTTTCTACTGCCTTACCTTCTCACTTTGTATTTTTATTTTATTTCTAAGTTATGAATTCTCTGAGGAGTTTTCCCCAGAGAATGAGTAACTAAACCTCTAATTCCTTGGAGCTAAGGTTGCCGGGGAAGGTTCCAAGTGCAAGAATGAAGAGCTTTGTGGTTTTAGCTAGTAATGAAGAGGAAGTGAAATCCTTTAGTGATTTCTATGTTTTTAGTTAACTTAAAACACCTTAAAGTCACCTGGGCCAACACTTGGTAAGGCAAGTGATTTCCAACCATGGAAAGGCACTAGTTTACCCCTTGCGAGCCTCTGAGAGGTGACTTCAAGGTAGGATTTTCTAGAATAGCCAACACTTGGTAAGCTTTTGGACTCCTAGGAGACATCCATTAGTTATCTCTTGCGAGCTTTTGACGGGTAATCCAAGGTTAAAGATCACCTTGAATGGTTAAGGCTTAGTGAGAGGCTTAAACCATTGCAAGTTGCATCAGTGAGAGAATTAAAGTGAAATCTAATTGAAGGAGTCTCTGTACAACACCGGTTAGAGAATTAACTATATGTTGAATCTCTAACACGAGGAAATGAACCATCTGACCAGAGCCGTGTCTTTTGCATGAGGAACCACCCCAGTGAACCTAAATCTCCAAGGAATGCTTTTCTTCCTAAATTATTCCAAACTTCTGTTGTGTTAGTTAGTTTAAGTCTAAACCTTTACCAATCAAAGTTTGTGTTTTACTTCTTAAGCTAACCATGAAATGAAACAAAACCAATTCACTTGGAATTGGTATCATTGAGAGCTTGTTAATCTTTCCCAGTGGACGATCCTAGAGCCACTATACTATAGTAGCTTTTTCTTTGCTACCCTAGTATATGGTGTTATAGGTTATAAATTTTGTTGATTACTCCCTCAATCAAGGAGCACCAACTGGACACAAATCAGCTGAGACACCAATTGGGCACGAATCACCTATTAACCATCTCCCATCTTTTTAGTAATTAAAAAATTTATTAATTAATTCATTAATCTTTATTAGTAGACTAAACACATCGATATTAACTTTTTTTTAATATTTGGGACATTACAATGTATACCATAATTAGGCTCCACACAACTCAACATGCTAGTTAAGTGATAACTGTTATGATTTTTTTTATTATTTAAAATTTTATTCTAATAGTACCAACTAATATCCATTAACATCGGAAGATTACTATTTTGATATTCTTACCTTATTTTTTATATATTGGTATAAATAAAGCTAGTGACCTCCATGGATGTAGAAGATGCATACCTTTCGAGGTATGTGGTATTATAGACCTAAATCTGCGTGTGGGTTAACTAAACCCAAAAAATTACAAAAAAAAATGTCTAATAAGCTTATGGAAATCTTTTTTTCTTTTTATTTATTTATTTGTGTTTTCTAAGTTATTCACAATAATCATCAGTCCTTGATAAGGAAAAATTTATTTTCAAATCGTTTTTTTATAGTATTTGTGTTTAAAATAAACAAACAAACATATTCTTTTAAAATCATTTTTTTTTTGTTAAAGTTCATGCATTTCTAAAAGAAAAATAATAATATCTTAATATTTTGTAAATAAATTACCCAATTTTAGAACATATTTGAAAATAATTTCAAAAAAATGTAATCATAAACATGTTTTTTGTCATGAACTTTTGCGTTTCTCTTTTCCCTTCTTTTTGAGAAAAATCAAAAGCTTTATTTTTACTATTAATGCCAAAAAAAAAAAATGACAGAGCTTACATAGCCAAAAAAATTTTAAAGACATAATGAAAACGAAAGAATAATATTCTCTTATTAGAAGCCTAGACAACTCAAATTAGGAAATTTCTTTCTTAGTTAATAGTTTTCCAGAAAATAATTAAAAATATTGGTACAAAAATCTCCCAAAACATTAGTCTTGTGATTACCTCATTTGAATTTTTAGTGTGAAAAAGATAATTTAGTCATAAAATGCCAATTCTTAATTTTATATTAGATTAGATAAAATTAAATTTAAAATTATGTTTACAAATGGATTTTATCTAGTTTTTTTTATTGAATATTAAATCATAAAAAATTTACATAAATACATGAATATATTTCTTTTTTCTTTTTTTTTTTTTTTGAAAAAATATACTTTGTGAGATTGATATGAGTCATATGTCAAGTAATTTCATTTCAAACTAAATTCATTTTATATCAATACTTTGGAAAACGGGTTATAGGAGATGAATTATTTTGTAGATTTTGGAAGATGGTTTACAAGAGAAGAGTAGATTATAAATTTGTGGAGGACAGCAAAATTGCCCCTATTACTTTTTAGTTTAATTTGCTATATGGTTTAGGTTTACACAAATTATTTGGCCAAAGCTACCTAAATATTCTTATCAATTTGGAAAATTGGATATGAATTTAAACTATTTTTTTATTTTCATTAGTTGTTTTTTCTCTTACTTTTCTCTACCACACAATTTGTGTGTTGCTTCATCATTGCATAACAATACACTTATTACTAACAAAACAACTTGACCATTATAACACAACAATTTGTGTCTTTTTTTAATTTGTTAATCCTTCACCCGTGGTTGACTTGATCATTGGAGGGCGGTTGGCCTGACCGGCCTCTCTACTTTGAATTTATATCTATGCTTGTAGAAGAAGGTTTATTAGAGGAACATTTCAAAAGTTGAATCATCATAAATTCAAATGGCAAAACAGACCACTACCTTCTATGGAAAGGCAAAAAAAAACATCCAATAGCTATGGTGTGAACACGCACTAATAGCATGCAATTGTAGGAAGATCTTCCACACACTTCATGAGTCTAAGAACAACTAGAATCTATGCAAAGGAGACTCAATCTTAAAAGAGAAAGACAATTTGAAGGCCGGAAAAGTGAATTGTCGATAAAGGGTAAACTCTTGGACTAGTAAAGAGTGTTGATCTTTAAAACAACAAGGTAACTAAGGAGATTCCAAAAGAAGTAACTGGTCTTGTAAAATTGGTTTATTGAACTTTTCAAGAAACAATTTAACCGGATTGATCCTTACAACTATTGGTCAATTGAAATCATTAGACGCTCTTGATTTGTTTCAAAATTAGCTCATTGGTAAAATTGCAGCTAGCCTTTATGAAATAGATCGTTTGAGTACCTTAGACGTCTCTAACAACTTATCTGGTAAGATTCCATGAGTTACTCAACTTTAAAGCTTCAATGCTTCTACTTATAAGGGAAATCCTACACTTTGTGGACCACATTTTTTGAAAAAAATGCCCAAGAGATAGATTAGAAAGAGCTCCCAACGCTTATAGCTATGAAGACAACATTCAACAAGATGGAAATGACATGTGGTTTTATGTTAGCATTGCTCTTGGATTTATTGTTGAATTTAGGGGAGTGTGTGGAACTCTACTCCTCAACAATTCATGGAGATATGCTTATTTGCCATTTTTGAATAAAATAAAAGATTGGTTCTATATGACTAGATTATGGAGGAGTCTTCAAAGTTAAATGGTACAACTCTTTCTCTCTCTCTCTCTCTCTACTTTTCTCTCATTTGTAAGAAAACAATCTTAACTTATTCTTAAAGAGCAATGGTTGTAAAAGAAAAGTAGGTCTTAACTAGAAATTTTCATATTACTTCTTTTATTTAATTAATTGTTAACCTTCTATAATATATTCCGATAAGCTAAGATTTATGAATGGAAAAATCTAGGAGATTTTAATATACTAATTAGTTGTAAAATTGACCTTTTGTATTATTTTACATTTTCTCACAAATTTGTCCCTTTTGTAATGTTGAATGCAATTTTTTTAATTCTCTTCAAATACACAACAATATTTAAGGTATCATTCTAAGTAACAAACCAAAGAGTACTTGTCTAGTTTTTAAAACAAGAATACTAATGTAAATTTTCTTTTCATACAACTAATTAAAGATATTATTTCAAATTGATTAATATTATCTTTTACTCTGTGTTTTAGGAATTCGACACCCTTTCATCTCATATTTTAGCATGTTGTGGAGTATTATCAAACGTAGAACAAATGGAAGCTTAAATCCCAATAACTTCGTCCTCTCAACTTGTCATCCTATGATTGACATGTGAGTGTAATATGTTTCTTACTTTATTTTGATGATTATATGCTTAATATACTTCTTTTATCTCTTATTTAGAGATTGTGGGCATATCAACTTATTCTTCCATATATATAATGTTTTTTTTTATGTTTTAGGACTCATTCATTATCTTGATTTTCTTTCATAGAATAATATTATAGAAAGATATAAAGGAATATTGGTTTAAAGTATTTCTCTCCAAAACCAATTGATTTTATTCATGAAAATTAAAACAAAAATTAAAGACAACACTATTTTGTGTGTGTTTATATATATATATATATATATATATATATTCTCTTTCTCTCTAAAAAGATAAAGAACTCTTATAAATATGAAACTCATTCTTCTTGGTTTCCAAAGCTTTCTCATAAGAAATTGTCTCTTATATACTCAAATGAATCTATTATTCTCATCAATTTTGTTGATTCTAGGTTAGCTCATACTTCTTCTTGCCCATTGGTTATATAGGATTATATATATATATATATATATATATATATATATCAAACAAATCTTACACACCACCTCAACTTAATTTGCACGCCTTGCCCTTTAAACAAATCCTACAAACCTCACTCTCATTTAAATTATTTCCACCCACCTCACAATAAGCCTTTTATGCACCTTTGGTTTAAACATTCTTACACACCTCAACTTGGCGCACCTACCACTTGTTTAGTAGAGACCTCTTTAGGGCTTAGAGGGGTGTTACCCTGTAGTACCTGTAGACCCACACTTTTCATGTGCATCCCCACTTATTAACCAGACTCGCTCTTTATTTATATAAAAAAAATGATTTTAGAAAAGGTTTTGGAGTCGTCACTTATTTTTGTTTTATTTTTTAAAAGAAAAAAAAACAAGAAAAAAAACTCTAAATGTGACTCCTAAAAAAGGGAAAGACAAATCTGTGAAAACCAAGTTTGGGTCCTCCAATGGTTAGTTTACCTATCAGAAAGGTATGATAATAAGTCATAACACCCCTTTTAAGCCCCTAAATTTGGTCTTTACTAATCAAGTTAAGGTAGATATGATAATTGATAGGGAAATCCTATGGATGATAAGCAATAAGCATAATCTACATTGATCAAGATATTGATAGACATATAATCAAACAAATGAGAAAGGATAAAAGGTACACCAGAGCAACTAATTGAGCATTTCCTGGAAAATATGGTTAGTACACAGGTATAGAAATAATCATATGTATGTCACAGTATAAAAAAAATATCAATCATTAGACAATCAAGCATAGCAATCAATAATCGAGAGAGAAAAAGGCCCACCAATGCCCAGTTTATTTAGCATAAATTAATTCTCTCAATTCCATTTTTCTAATGATTATGGACAAAGGATCATAGGAATTTAGATAAAATTCCATTATTTTGGAATTATAGAATTTAATCACATTATTATTAAAATTGAGAAGATCAAGCAATTTAGTAAAAAAAGAGGAAAAAAATATTAAAGTTGCTTGCCGAAGGAAAAATGGCAGCAAAAGTTTACTAAGATTGAAATTTATTATAATTACTAAAGAGAAGTCTAAAGAAATCTTGGAACAATTTTAAAGACATGCAAAAAAAATCATTGGATTATTTTCTGTTAAAGTAAAATGGTCAAAACATGGAATGAATAAATGAATTCAAAACAAACAGAGGATTGTGCCACCAAAATGAAAACTCTACACTGGGGTCAATAAGGATGGCCATGCATGGTCAAAAATTGCATGCACGTGGGAAGATGGAAGAGAAGCTGGTAAAAAATGAGTGATGGAGTCCAATTATCCTGTCATTGGTGAGGCAAAGCCAACAGATCAGAAGCTGGCAGGACCCTTTTTGGCTTGCTAGAATTTCTGAATCTTGATTTGTTTCAACACTTCCACATATCTCCCATGCAGTGGCCCATCTGCGTTGATGTGTTGTAAATTATGCTGCCCAGGAGAATGAACTGATGAATACCTACATCTTCAGCAGGAATGTCCAGTCCAAATTGCCCCATGAAGTGCGGTTTCCACCAGTATCGTCTCGGACTCCATCCAGCGTGTCGAGCATTGTCTGGTAAGTTGGAAATGCTTCCTCCATGGGGGCGTAAACTGAGATCACTGAGGTCCAAGAAATTGCATCCCTGACTTCAAACTTGTTATTCTGACCAACACGTCCAGAATCCATGCCATATTACCTACTTACATCTACAAACCCCTTATCTGTTGTTCTCCTTTTGCATAGTTTTCCTTTGCTTCAGGGACCCTACACCTAAAATGATCAACATATCTCACATGGATAGGCCCTGTTGTTCTCTCTCCTCTCACGACCAATCCCATCGAGAGCTGCGTGGGCTACAACAACTGCTTCAGTATGGGTTGGACGGAGAGTCTTGATCATGGATTCAAGCGTCTGGGTACACCTTGAGCTACTCAGACCACATGTGAAAGAGCCTGATTTGCAAAAACTACCATAATGCAGTTCTGACTGCTCGTTGGCTGGCATTGCATTGACTTCCCAATCTGAATTGTCAACCCAATGGAGTTTATGCATGGGTCCGGTTGAGTCCATGAGGTGGCAGATGATGTTCATGCTGCTTTTGTAGGAGTATGGGTGTGAGAGGTGCTGACTCCATAAAAAATGTCGTGTAAGAGCATCCAGCAAAAGAATACCGCATGGTTCACCACAATAGTTTTCAGTAGCTCCATAAAATATGTACTCTTGATTTTTTTTTCAGGGCTTGAGCTCTCATCCACAGAAAAATTCAGTATTTTCTTTGGTCGGTCCGGAGTGACAGGTGGACATGGGAAGGAATTTGTAATGTTGGAGGTGACATAGGCTTCTACATCTGATTGGTCAGCAGGCGGCTTCTCCATATTCTAATTCTAAATCCATAGAACTTTCAGAAAACGCTCCGAAATGGCATTTGTGAGTGCATGACAGCACGAAGAAGCATCACACGTACGTGTCACCTTTCGCCCTACTTGTTCATCAACAGTTTGCTCCATGACCTGAGTATGTCTTCTTTTCCTCAAGTATTCCATCATCTTTCAATATGGTTGGCTCATGATCAAGAAAATCTGGATTGCTTATTCTTTAGGATGATTCAAAACATCGTCATTGGCCATGACATTGGGAATAAGTTCCTTTGGAAGTGAGTTTACAACAAGGGAATGATGTCCAACCACCTTAAATGTGTTTGGTTTTTTTTCTCATGTGGAAGACCCAAATTAAGAGCCCAAAATTTAAGGTCTTTTAGGCCTTTATATAAAAGGGTTAGAAGAAGAATCCTTCTTCTTCTTCTTCTTCTTCCAATTTTATTTTTTTTGCAGCCACCGGAGGTAGAAAAAAAAGAGAGTAGAAGGAGAAAAGAGAGATAAGGGGAGAACCACCATTTTTGAAGTTAGAGAAAAAAACTCAGTTTTTCTTCACTATCCAAATTTCATCAAAGGTCCAATCCTATTTCGTTGTGGACCGATTGACCTGAAATTTGAAGAAGAGGTTCATGACTCATTGATCTTCAATCTGAATGGTGGAGATCGGATTTAGAGTTCCGGACGATCTTCTTTCAGTCCAAGAACAGAGCCTCTGTTTTGGTGAGTTTTCTATCTGGACAGTTTTGATCATAAGCTCCGATCAAGGTTAATCTGTGGTTCGATTGAGCTGATTTTTGGTGAGCACATTCAGAACTCATTGAACTTCATTTTGAATGTTGGAGATCGGATTTGGAGTTCGGAATAGTTATATTTCAGTCCGAGAACAATGGTTGTGTTTAGTAAGATTTTTCCATTGTCTTTATGCAAAGTTGTTGAAATTGCCAAGATTAATTTTTCTTGAGATATGGTTGATGTATGCCTCTAGTTTTATCAAAAGAAAATTGTGAAACCCATTGATTATATTAGTGGAGTTTTTAAGTGGCCTAAGGGTCTCGTTGTTTTTACTTCTCACATTGAAAAATGTTTTTTACGTTAAAAATTGTTGGTGTTCATATACTTGTTGATTTGGTGAATTCTTATTACTTTATTTAATTGATTCATATTAGATTCTCACAAAAGGGAATAAAACCTGATTGTGCATTGTTTATGTTTATCCCAGTAGAATGTTCATGCCCCTTGGAGTTAAAAACAATAATTTCCTTCCTCATTCGATCTACGATACCAGGAAACATGGTTGATCCACCAGTGACCATAACACTGCCATAGTGGTTCTTATCCCAAAACGGTTGTCGTGGTCATGATCGCAAATTTAATTACAAATGGAGACTGTGATGGATGTACGGCTTTGAATGATTGTGCCATGATTCGAGATTACAGGGATATTACTAAAACACTCTGAAGATGGACCATTCTTCACCTACTCATTGCACGTAGCAACGGTCTGATTGGATGCACGAGCAATAAAGGCAGATTATCTATATCCCAACTTTAAACTATCAACATCCCAACTTTCCATATTGCAAAACCAAGATTATCTATATCCCGCCACCTTGTGAAGAGAGAAACCCGGGTCCACAAACTTGAAGGAGAAAGAGGGCTTAAAAGTCACTTTCCACTGAAACTCCTTCTAACAGTATTGTTGATTTCTGAATCTCTTCTCTTAAGTATGATCTACCACTACACTTTTGCTGATAAATGCCAATAATAACTGAGATCCAATTATCTGAGCTTTTACATCACGAGCATCCTTCAGAAACCAAATCAGTGGTGCAACAAAATTCTTAGATGACAGTGAATGCCAAGCTTGATCATCGCCCTTCATGTCTTTTTCTATATCTTCGACCACCTGGTGTTGAGACTTCCATGGACGTGTAGCAAGTTCAGATAAAAACTTCAAATTTGTCTCAGGTTTATCCGCATAACCATGACATCTGTGAGATTTGTTACTAGTCTTCACAGAAATCAAATTTAAGCCATCTCTGATATTATTATGTGAGGAGCCTGAACTGCAACTGTTATCTAAAGATCCAAGTGATGTACTGCTGATATCCATTGGCAGGTGTAGATCATTCATAGAAATGCAGCCCCTTTCAAATAAGTCTGGATGGTGCGGCTCATGTGGAGATTCCTTCCCAAATCTGTGCTTAATATGCCGCCGTGAGGCTCGTCTTTCTTTTGGAAAAGTGCTGGCCCTAATCTCTAGAAATTCTCCAATGATATACAGCTCGGTCTTCTACCTTTTTTTTTATGGTAAGTCGTAATTCCACCTTGGTTTTCCATATTCTGTAAATTATCTTCCATGGGAAAAGAAAGTCATGAATGATCTCCTGGCGGCTCGGATACCTCATGCAGAAATAGAATAAATATACGTTAGAAACCATGTAATTGAAAAATAAAAATAAAAATAAAATAAATAAAATAAACAAACTATGTAATTATAAAATTAGTAAATCACTAACATGCATCTATAAGGGAATTTGAATATCAATTCATATAATTTTAGGAAAAATTTAATTCAACCTCATATAATTTTCTAATAAATAAATAAATAATAAGAAAATAAAACAAAGAAATATATATATAACACATGCTATTAAAATTCAAATATTAATCTAATCTAATGCAATTGTTAATAAGTAAAATTGAAATGTCGTATCCACACAACTAAATATAAAAAATTCACCCCATGCAATCAAAATCAAACCAAACACTCACTTAAAACTAAATTTAGGCAATCAAACTCAAAACCTAACCTAAATGAACCAAGCCCAAAAACCTCTAAGTGAACCTATCATAAAAAAAATGATGCCTAAGTGACCTAAGTTTACTCCCTAGGTGAACTAAGTGGAATCTAATTTAAGGTGCACCTAAGTGAC
Source organism: Vitis vinifera (assembly GCF_030704535.1). Taxonomy (NCBI): domain Eukaryota; kingdom Viridiplantae; phylum Streptophyta; class Magnoliopsida; order Vitales; family Vitaceae; genus Vitis; species Vitis vinifera. The sequence goes on along the minus strand of NC_081820.1, from coordinate 2,452,658 downwards.
CTAAGTGAAAATAGGACTAAGTGAAACCTAACCTATGCTTGAAAGACAACTAAGGTCACAATGAGGGTCCAACTAAGCTTCTCAACGAAGAGTCTCCAAATGGCTCAAAAAAGTTAAGTTGTATCGAGTAGCAATGAGTCACCAAGGAATTGTTGTAGGGTACTAAAAGAAGACCTAATAGGGCATGTGCCAATGGGCCAAAATGGAGGGTCTATAGTACCATCCCAATAAGTAACCCAATCTCCAAAATTAGACTCGATTTTTCTAAGACATGATTTTCCTTCAAAAGGAAGTCAATTTAGGGTTTTATTTTTTATTTTGTTTTCCCTTAAAAAAAAAAAAAGTGGTGACTATAGCTTTTCAAAAATTATTTTTTTCATAATAAAAAGTGAGTTTTGTTATTGAGTGGGAAAGCATATGAAAAATGAGGGTCCATAGAGAAAGATTGATCTCTCATCTTGAAATTATTCAATAAAGTTTTTAGTATTATTTCATTTTCTATTATTTTCCATTCTATTTTTATTGAAAACCAAACATGGGTGGTAAGGAGAAATTCTCCACCATGTTTGGTTAATCTTATGAGTTCCATATATGCTAACATGAAAGTGAAAAATCCAAAGGAGTGGCAAGAAACATTCTATTTTTATTGAAAACCAAACATGGGTGGTAAGGAGAAATTCTCCACCATGTTTGGTTAATTTTATGAGTTCCAAATATGCTAACATGAAAGTGAAAAATCCAAAGGAGTGGCAAGAAACAACAATGTATTGAATGGTTTGATTATTCTTTCAAGTTTGAATTGGTAGCAATAAATATTCTGTGTTAGTTCACTCTAAATAAGGTATAGAGGATTCTTATCAAGATATTAGTGATTCTTGAAAAGACCTTGATCGCTAGTTACTATACTTTGTTCATACAATTAACAATCTAAGGATTGAATCTACAAGATGGATATAAGCTTTTGATTGAACAAAATTGAAACCAAAATTAACCATCATATTTAATTAGTTTAAGAGATATGTGTTTTAAAAATAAAAATCTAAATTTCAAATGCAATATTGGTTGTAGGATTTAATTAGATTACATATTGACTTTGATCCTAAACCATAAGTTTTATAATAGTCTTTCTCTAAGGATTCAACACTGGATTGTGGAACTCTCAAGGGCATTTTACTTTATTTGATTTATTTCTTTGAATATGTTAAGAAATTTTTATCCTTATTCATTTAAATTAGGGTTTCATTAACTATGAAAAATAATTAATCTTTCTAACATAAAAACAATTGAACACATTAGAGGAAATGCTAGAAGATGATAACTCAGAATACCACACAATCATGGTAACACTATCTCTAGTTTTTATTGGCTAGAGTTACCATGTATTTAGACGTTAGTATTTTACTTATAAAAAAGATTTACGATTAGAAAGCCTCCCTTAACCTACTTACATACCACTAAAGATGTCTTACTTATGCATTGATTTCTACCTGTCAATATTGTTAGCTCAAGGTTTAGTTAATCTAATATTTTAATATTAACAAAAATTGGTTTCGATTGAATATTATTAAGTTTAATAGCTAAGAATATTTCCTTGGAGCAATCAAGAAAAACCTATATGGAGCTAAGGAGGAAATCAAGGAGAAGGTTTATCAAGAATATCTTAAGGTTATTTTTATGTGGGGCATACTAAGGAATGCATATCATTTTGTTTAAAGTACCAAAACTCATCCAATTAAATTTAAGCTTGTCTTAAATCTTTTCAAAATTGGGTGAAGAATCATTTCAAATGAAAATCACCCTTTGATTAGCTATTCTTGATTAGAAAGTTTTCTTAAATCTAAAGATAAATATGTCTTAGTATTGATTTTTCAAAACCAAGCCTTTTTAAACTCAAAATAATATTCTTATCTTTATAATGCTTTTTTGAAGAACTCATTTATTTTATAAAAAAAAATGATATTGATTTTTTCAAGGATAAAAACTAATGGTTTGACATATATTTTATGATATTAAAAATTGTTTTTTAATCCTAAGTTTTCAAATCTAAATAGTTTGAGCAGTTAAAGGTCACTTATGCATTAATTTCTTATATTTTCATATGGTTGACTAACCAATTCAGAAGGATTTTCATAAAAAGATTTGTAAAAGGTATCAATTGAGCCAATAATAAACTAGTCAATCAGTATCTTTACTAGTTGAGGTGAATAGCCTCAATGGTTGTTACACTTGCCCACCACTAATGGCTAGTGCAACAATTGATTGCCTAGGTCAATTGATAGATGTAAATTATGCCTAATCACTAGTTTAGTTATGCAATTCTTATATAAAGGATTACAACTTCATTTATTGTAGAGAGAATAGTCCAAACCTTTGTTGAAAAATCCTTTGAGCCTTTGAAAGTAGTTTTGAGTGCAATTTGTTCTTAAACATGATTTTTTTATTTATTTCACCTTTAATCCTATTTTAACGTATATTCTTAGAGCTAAATATTATAACTAGAAGGTTTATCTTTGAAAGTTCGATATCTTGTGATGGTTTTTTCAAGTACGAGGTATTACTTAGAGATTATCAAATATAGAATATCATTTGAGGGTGGAATTCAAGCATAAGGAATCATGAATTGGCTAAGTATGAGGTATCACTTGGGTAATTGTTTCAAGTGTGAGGATCACTTGAGCAACATTATAAGGACCTATTGGAGTTAGTTAATCCAAGTATTGTAAGGATTAAAGGATTCCTTGGTTTAAAGGATCCTTGGTATAATGGAACCTCGAGCTTGGGATTGAAGCAAGAGGAGAGTAGATAAAGATTAAGTTGTATCAAACCACTATAAACCATTATTTACATTTCTCTCATTTATTTACTTGTAATTGTACTTTTAATATATGTAAACGATTAATGTTCTAGATTATTTTTTATAATGATTTTATTTTCCTTCCACTTTATCTCTAAGAACTAAACAAGGTAAAATAAATTCTATAATAAAGCATTGATTTTTTTTTTCCCTTAACTTTTCCATGCATAATCAAACATGAGAAAAAATTTATGTTTCTCAACTTAGTTTTTTTTTTTTTTTTTTTTTTTCTGCTTTTCCTCCTTGTTTTCTTTTCTTAGCATTTTCCATGAACCAAACATGGTCAAAGCAAAATAAACAAATATAATGAAGAGAATGAGCATAATTTCCATTCGTTTCATTAATTGGTAACCATGTAAACGCGTCCAAAAAAAAAAAAGAGTAAAATAGTAGCATGTAAAAAGTGATGAAACATGAACTTATAACTTTTATTCATAATAAAGAAAGATAATGGTGGTTTGGTAAATTTTATATTATCAAAATTTGTTGAACTATAGTTTGTTATCCTATTTAGAATTTTTTTTAAATTACTGTTTTGGTAGGATTGATAAATTGTTTTGTTAACTTTTTATTTATTTTAATTTTTAGATTAAATTCTTTTCTACTTTTATTTCCATAATAACAATAATAGCACAAAAACATACATCAGTGTCAATACCAAACCAAATCTAACAACTAGCAAGCTTAAATATTCTAAATTAGTATGACCCTCATTTAATATTTTTAGCTTTAAATCAAAAGGGTCCACCTTAATATTCACTCCTATGCATGCATAGATTTACATGTAACATATAAATTATTCTTTCATTAGTGATTTGCAATAAAAAAACACAAATAATAGGATATTGAACCAAATTGGTAATGAAAAAAATTTATGTATCAAACTATGAATATTTTCAAACATCATACATACAATTTTTCCACCATGAAAACTTGTCACTTTTTGGTATATCAACCCACTTCTACATGTCAAACAATGCATAATTTCTAACAATAGTTCATATCTCTTATTCATTCTACTACTATTAATATTAGTTAGAGAATTAATTTTTTGTTTGATATCAACCCCATCACATGGCTGTCTTTCATTTGCTTGAATAAGTTAATTTGTCCCAACACCTCAACTATCACCTTGAGCTTTCCTACATGCTATGCATTGACAATTAACAATAAGTAATTCACAAAAATGTTGTCAAACAAATTGTTTTATCATGTTCTCCATAAGATGATCCAACTTATATAGAAATACATACAAGGAGATCACAGTTACAAATGTTGGTGGTCATGAGATATGTTTTTCTATGGGGAAGTTTTTTAAAAGTAGATTATGAAGGGGAAGTATGGGAAGGAAGGTGTGAGTTGGCACCCTTGTGAAGTTAGAGGTAGTTATGGGGTTGGTATTTGGAAAGCTATTGGGAAGGGTTGAGATCATTTCTTTAATAGAACCTCCATTCAAGTGAGTAATGGCAAAAGGGTTAAGTTTTGGACAAATAGATTGTGTGTAGAGGATCCCTTGTATAACTACTTTCCCTATTTGTATGCATTGGCTATGTCAAAGAGGCTTAGGTGACGGATTTGTGGGAAGACTTAAAGAGGGGCGGCACCTTGGATTTCATGCTTTAATAGGCACTTTCGAATCGGGAGTTAGTCATTGTTGAGACCTTTTCCTCCATGATACAAGGAAAGGTGATTAAAAGGGAAGATATCAACAAGAGGATTTGGAAATAAGTAAAAAAAGGATTGTTTTAAGTCAAACCTTTCTATGTGGCCTTGGAAGTGGGAACAATGGTCCATTTTCCAATAAACATTGCCTGTAACTGATGGTTCCCATCCAAAGTGAGGTTTTTACATGGGCAGCCAATTGGGGAAAAGTTATGACTTTAAATCCTCTCTAGAAAATAGGATAGCCACTAGTGAATAAATGTTATCCTTACAAATTAACTAAAAGGGAATCTATTGATCACTTACTTTTTCATTGCTTCAAAGCAAGGATTCTATGAGAACTTTTGCTTTTCTTATTTAGTGTATATTGGGTGTTCCCTTCTTCGATAAAGATATCCTTTTAAGTTGGCATAGCTCCTTGTAGGGAAGAACAGGAAAAAATTCTACCCCCTTTACAATTTTTAGACAATTTGATGGAAACATAAGAAAAAAAAAATTCGAAAATAAGGAGTAGAATAATCAAAAGTTAAAACAATCATTCCTTTTTAATCATTCGGCTTGAGTTAGCATATACATAAGTGAAGATCAATGCCTTTGTTCGATTTTTAAGACTAAGTGGAGTCTTATTGAGTGTCAAGGTATTTTTTGGGTGCTACCTTTAGAGACCTTCCTTTAGGTGTTTGTTGTATAAGTTCTGTGTACTATAGTGTATTTTTTTATATTACTAATTATGATATCTATCAAAAAATTAAATATTTTAAATTCATAATATATGTTACTTTCTTAAGACTTGATCTACTAGTCCCTTCTAATTTCTTAGCAACATAACATGGTTTAGAAGAAAATTTGTATTTCCATACATGTTTTAATCTTCATTACATTGTTTTTGGTATGGAATTTTTAATTCTTCTACAAAGTAAATTAAGGTTTACCATGCTCCATTTGGTTGTTGAAAAGACATAAGGTACTTAGTGGTCTTTGCAGTTGATTCTTCTTTTATCTTTTGCCCTTTTCTCCACTCATACTGTGGTCCTAATGCTGGAGTACCATAAAATACCATATTCATGGGTATTTGGGTGATTTCTTTGTCTTTTTGTATGTACAAAGTTGTGTTGTACATGATATATTAAAGGCATGGAATCTGAACAGGACATCCCTGAAGAAGAAGGGGCGGGTGTTGTTGGGATGGTGCACCAATGTCGCTCCCATAAAGTTTCTTTGTCATAGAAAATAAAGAATATAATTAACAAAAATCCACTGACTCAAGGAGGAATGATATATCATTAGCCAAAGAGGGGATAAGGGATCTATCTCCCTTCATCGCCAAAGAAACTAGATTTTGGTCCGTGGATATACGTCTCCACCAAAAATCCTTCTTAGTTATCATCGGGCTACCACATTTGTTGTAGAAAACTTGAAAAATAACCACCCACTGAATTCCTTTCCCCTACTACAAGTTGGGTTTGAAACTTGACTATTAAGTACACCCAAAAGCTTTATCTTATTTCTTTCAAAACTATAATTAAGAAAAACAACCATGAAATTATTTTTGTTTCATAAATTCTTCCATTCCATGGTTGGTGTAATTGTTGATCCCTATAGATCAATACTCATAATCTACAACTCATCCAATAATTTAATATGGATACACTTTTTGTTTTTTATTTTTAAAAGTTAGAAAATAATAATAACTCCCACATAAATTTAATGGAAAAAAGATCATGGGGACATATTAAAAAGAAAATGGTTTTAAAAATAGTTCAAAAAACTTAAGGTATTAAAAAATTTTACTATCTTAAATTTTGATTTTTTTAAACTGTGGTTTTTAAGATCATAAGATAAATCTATACTTTCTATTTAAGAGTTGCTATATTTTATATATAGGTTACTATTATTTTTTGTTTTTAAAAACAAAAACTAGGAAGCATATCTAAATAAGCTTTAAGCTTCTAATTTCTTTTAATTATTAGATAATCTAATAGTTTTAAGAAAGAAATAAAAATCCTAATTAGTTACTACATTAGTGAGATTTACTTTTTCATAATTTTATTCATGTTCTAGGATTTCCTAAAGCCTCTAGATAGGGCTTATTGATATAAAACGTGATTAACAAAGTATCGATGATCAATAATATCAAGTTTTTCTTTACATACCTTGAAAGACTCCATTGATTTTCCAAACATAATGAAAATAAATAAATATAAATAAGAGACAAATATTAATTTTAATGTACTTTGATTTTTGATTTTTGATTTTTGGTATGTTTAATAAAAATGAAAATAAAAAATAGGTAAATGTTTTTTTTTAATTTCTTTAAAAATCCAAAAATATGTTGTCAATCTTCTTTTTTTGTTTTCAAAATAAAACAAAATATTTATTTTCTTTTTTAAATTTTATTTCTTTATTCATCAATTGTTTTGTAGTGCTTTTTCTAAGGGAAAAAACGTTAAATATGGAAATATAATTTATTATTATTATTTTTTAAATAATCAATATGGAAAAGAATTTGTTTTTAGTTATTATTTCAAGATAAAATTTAAGACTAAGATAAAAATATATTTCTTTTTACGGCTTATTCAATTTATTATAAAAATAATATTTATTTCTACAATAAAATTCACCTTTTATTTCTTAACTAAGCAATAATTAAATAATGAAACCATGTTATTTTTTAAGGGAAAAAAATATGTGGTGTCATGTGAAACTATAGATTTGGAAATTTGACACATGTGAAAGGGATAGAAGATGTTTACTTTTTTTTATAAGATTATCACAAATTTATTAATATTATCTTAAGAAGTGTTACAAGATGAACTAAATGAGTTTGGAATGTCACAAGGTAGTGTGTATAAACACTACTTCTAATTTTCAAAGGCTAATACTTATGTGAAAGTGTAACATTTTAATTATTCTAGAGGGGCTTCTTTTTTAAAAGTGTACATGATTCATATTTCTACCCATCAAATTTGTCCAAGACCTTGACCTAAAGTCTCTAAAGATAGCTACAAATGGAAAAGCAAAGCATGTGGAAAAAGTTTTTTGACGAAGACAAGAACTTCCATGGGGCATTTCTTTTCTCCTTTATGAGACCCACCAAAGTCCACAATCCACTTTTTGAGGAAGATAAAATCCTAGATATCCCAATAATCAAGCAAACATGGCCTTAAAAAAAAAAAAAAAGAAGATAAATTTATTCGTAAAGGGTACTATAATGTGACCTATACTACAAGTTGAGTTTGAACCTTGCCTATTGAGTGGGCTCAAAAGTTTTGAGGTTCATTGCATAGGAAGCTAGCTTTATCATCTTCCTTTTTTCAAAACCATACCTAAAAAAAATAAAAATCATGGAATTACTTTTTGTTTTATAAATTCTTACATTTCATGGTTGGTACAATTGTTGACCCCCATAGACCAAGACTCAGTTTACAACTCATCCAATAATTTAATGGATTTTACCTACCACATGTTAATTGATCAGCTTCTACTTTCAACCTTCACATTTGAAAACAGTTTTGGTTGGTATAGATGGGACGTGGTATAATGGATAAAAAATTTCACAAGCATAAAGTTCCTATGGGAAAAAGAATTCCATATAGTAGGACCTTTTGATAAAAAAATTTCCATTGAATCTATTTGGAAGATTTTCGAAAATAATTTTCAAAACATAATTCGAAGAATTATTGAAAACAAGTATACATATGATGTAGAGTGGACCTTCAATATTCAAATATAATTAAAAAATACAAAATAGTTAAATATTGTAAATAAAAAATGAGAAGTGAGTGGACCTTCAATATATATGCTAATCTAAATAGTAAATTTCCATTTAGGGATTAATAAAAAAAATTAAAATTCATTATTCAAATATAATTAAAAAAATATAAAATAGTTAAATATTGTAAATAAATAATGAGAAGTGAGTGGACCTTCAATATATATGCTAATCTAAATAGTAAATTTCCATTTAGGGTGTGATTGTCTTTCTTCTAATCATTGGTGCAAGATAAACCAAATGCGAATTAGGAACTATACACAATAGAGTAATGGGCCCTAATAACTTGTTATTAGAGAGATCCAACCATACTAGGTTAGAATGAACCTGTGGTATTGAACCCTCCAAATAATTTAAGCTCATATACATGTAAAGAGGATAATCAAATCTTAGATGATTAATTGGGTATGGTCCCTACGATCTAATTGTTGGAAATATTAAAGCTACTCATATAAGAAGTTAAATTCCAAAACCACTCCGGGATGACATTTGAAATGTTAGAATTAGAGATTTTTTAGCGCCTTCGAGTACGTTTGAGCTCAAAGCCAAACATGGGATAGGATACATTTTCCACCTTATATTTTTTATATCCTTTTACATGAGATATAATGACTTGAAGTTGAGATGTGAAATATACGTATCTCATGGATAATAAATTTGGCCTTCTCATCTATTTTCTTTTTCTTTTTTCTTTTTTTTAATTTTTTATATTATTTATAAAATAAAATGATAAAAAAATTAAAATTGTAGTTCAATAAAAGAAGAAAATAATTAAAAAAAAGCTGCAAATACAACGTAAAATAAATTTTAAATATAAATGTATTATTTAATATAATTTTAATATATATAAAATATTTCTTATTTATACACTTTAGATCCTATATTCATGAATATTCTTAACAAAGAAAAAAATTACTTACTAAATAATATTAAATTGTTTGAATTTTTTTTTTTCAAATAATACTAAATATGAGACATAAATCCTAATGATAATAAAATCCTAGACTTATAGAATGTGTATATCCAACCTAAATTACCAATCAAATATGATCTTAAAAAAATATAAAGATAAATTTAATTGTAAAGGGTACTTTAGGATTTATTGAGTGGACTCAAAAGTTTTGAAGTTCATCATATGAGAAGTTGGCTTTATCATATAGGAATTATTTTTTATTTATAAATCCTGTTATTCCATAGTTGGTGCAATTGTTGACCCTCACAGACCAAAATTTATAGTCTACACTTCATTTAATAATTTGATGATTTTACTTACCACTCTTGAATTGAGCTTCCATTTTCAAGCTTATATTAAATAATTAAAAAACATCTATAAATACAACCTAAAATATTTTTTAATATATATGTATTTGTGGACCCCGCATTTCAGCTCATGTGTTTTCCACTCGATGACGAGCTCGATTTTTATTTGAAAAATGATTTATTGATTATTTGAAAATGACTTGGAGTCGCCACTTATTTTTGTTTTATTTTTAAAGGGTAAACAAAATAAGAAAGAAAAACCCTAAGTGTGACTTCTTATTTTAGAAAAGGTGGTCTGCGAAAAATCAGATCGGGTTCGGGGGTCAGGTTACTTATCGGGAAGGTACGGTAGAGACCGTAGCACCCCTCTAAGTCCCTAAAGTCGGGTCTCTACTAATAAAATGAAGTTAATATGACAATCAATGAGAAATTCGATGAATACTCAAATCGATCATGCATATATGAGTATCAAAATATGCATAGAGAATAACCAAAGTGGAAGTGGATGCGTACCTGATCAGCAAACGGCAATGCACTATCACAAAATGGGGTTTATGCATAGTAATGAACATAAAGTATATCACGCATATCATCCAACCAGATAAAGAAGCACCAATATCATGCATGATATTATTTCAAATTCACTTTTATTTTGATGAAAATTTATTTGATGTGGGGCCCCCACCAAAGCCCGTTTATTTTTGTATAAATTAATCCCATGAATTTCCATCATTCGGAATTACGGGAATAAATTCATACTTATTTTAAAACATTTTTAAAAAGTTAAAGAAAATTCGAAAGTGGCTTGCCGGAAAGAAAATGGCGCTAAATTTGATTGAAAATGGGATTTTGATACCTAAAACTCTAAGAATGAAAATTTTGGAGTTGGGATTATTTCTAAAAAATGAGGATCTGGAAAATTATTTAAAAAAATGAGGTCTGAAAAATTATTGTCAAAGTCGAAGAGGATAAAAAGGGAGATGTCACGTGACCCAAAAGTGGTCATGCAACTAGATACGTGCATGCATGGGACCGGGGTGGAATAAGGGGATTGGATTCTTCAAGATTGGAGACTGCTTGGAAGCAGTCTGTAGCATCAGCTATTCGTCCATCATCTTTGTGAGCCATTCCCAGGTAGTACCAAGCCATTTGGTTGGTAGGCTCCATCCTCAATGCATCTGAAAGTAGGTTTCTCGCAGCAGGAAATGCCTTCGAGCCCATCTTCAACAACAGAGCACCAATCAAGATCTTGCAAGGCACATAACCCGGATCTAGTAAAAGGGCATTGATATAAGCAGCCAAAGCTTCTTGGATTTGCCCATGACCTTCAAATTTAACACCTTCTGCATGCAGTAAGTCCACTGAGTATTCTTTCAACTCTCCAGCTTTTCCACTGAGTATTCTTTCGACTCCCCAACTTTTCCACTGACCACCAGCATAGTTACTACCCGTGAAAAGAGCATAAGCAAGGGAATAGTCCTTTGCCTTGTAATGCTCAAAGCCATGTACAGGCAAGGCATCTGTCGCAAGCTCATCATTATTCCATATGACTATGTGTACTTCAGGTCTTTGCGCATTTCCCTGGCGTGATGGAATGGTGCTGCTAAATTCTTTCTCTCCATCTTCTTCTCCAAGAATATAGGCTAGAACAACCAAAGAATCACCAAAAGGAGCAACTTCTGAAGTGAAATAGTTGGTTTGAAATGATGCCACAATATCCACCTGGTTCATGCTGGACTTGGAAACATTCCTGTGAGTCCCACTGGTTCCATTGGACTGGTTTGCTCTTCTTGAAGCAATCTTCACAGGTGTTCCCCAACCAATGACCAAGAGAGTATCATCCTGCCACACTAAGTGGGGAACCAAAATCTCAGGACGTGGGCTTCTCGGTCTCTGAAACTTCCTCTTTCTGCAATTCAGCCATGGCTAAATCTTCGGTTTCTGCTTCTGTTGAGTGCTCTTCTAATTGGTTCAAATCTGGAGCTTCATCATCTCATAACGTGATGTCAATTGCCTCATCAAATTCAGCTTGACTACCCTCTGAAATTTTAGCTTCTTCTGCTTCTATCTTTTCATTATTCTTGGACTCAGAAGCAGCACGTATGGAGGGCTCCCCTTCTGTTGCATGTTGAAGTAGTGCTAGCTTACCAGTAGCCTTTGTATTGCAAAGACTACAAAACCATGGAGGACGTCCAGATAACCCAACAGTTATATCATTTTCAAGCCTTTGCTTTGAATCACTTTTGACCTTTTCTGAGGTACCATTTGGAGTGCCCTCTCATTTTGATGAATATACTCCACTGCTTGTTCAAAAATCTGGTCATGGCAAGTGGTGATATCTTGAATAAATTCATTAACTGCTTCTATAACGTCATGCTTCAGATTCCGACTCCTTAAACTTCTATCAGCAGGTTTACTTTTTCCTTTAGAATCACCACCAGAAGAAGAACTTTGAGGACGCAGAATGCTTCGGGCAGCAGTAGCAGCAGCGACAGCTGATAAAACGGGGTGGTCCTCTCGCTCGCCACTTTGTTTCAAGCGAATTAGTACAATTGGCAAAGCAAGAGTTGCATTCCAACAGCTCATCAACTGCATCTGTGCATAGCCCGAAGGTGAGTCTTCTTCAAAGCCATATGTATCGAAAACTTCATGATGGTTACTAGCATTCTCCACATCTTTTGTACTCCAACTGTTACAGAAATAGTGATGAGAAAGCCACTAACAGCGCAGTGTAGATCGCCATTGACAGCACTCTACAGAATTATCTCCAAGACAAGCAGTCCCCGCAGCACCAATAATTCCTTCCTCTTCTCCTTCAAGATCGCTAGCATGCTTTCCTCTGAATTAAGATGGTGGAGCTCATTGAAGAGGGTGATGGGGTACCATTGCCATCTCAAACTATAGCTAATATTGGGAATGATAATTGGTGGCAAGAGGGAGTAAAGAAGTGGATCTCCTGATTTCCCTTCAACATTAACAGGTAAATTTGCCAAAGATCCAGAAACTTTCTTCTCTGACAATATATCTGCCGATGCTGAAGAAGAATGCGGCACCTTACCAGGTCCTTCGTTTCTTGGTATGACATAACCAAAAGGTTGGTGGTCTGCCTCCAATGTATCAAACGGAGAGCCAAAAAGAAACGACAATAGGCGAAGCCAAACCATTTGTACTGTAGGATGAAGAGAAAGCAACCATGTCATCAACAAACCTATTCATGTCTGGAACAATGTATTTATATCCCATGGAGTTACTTAAAATCATTCGGCATTTTCAAGTTGACTATTATCATTGACAGAAAAAGTTGGCGTATGCTGGATGTCTTCATTTTCTGATCACTTGAGGGGGTGGAGAAACTGAGAGGAACAACTTGCAGAGGTAATGGCAACCGAAATGTCGTACCTGATACCACCAATTTATTTACAGTATATAAAAAAGAGGTTGGGATCACTGGCAACCAAAAGGAGGCAGGATGACCTATCCCACTTGAAGGTCTTGAAGGTTTCAAGGCCAAACTAGAAGGGGAGCCTAGGAAGCTCATGAATATCACCATCCGGGACTGATGGAGGCACCAGGTCAGCGGATGGAAGACTTCAGGATGGACTCGAATTAGATGGAAACCCCTTAAACGCATCCTCAGGGCCAACTGTGTCTCTTGAGATGGAATTGCTTTGGCTGTCACTAAGCAAGTCATGTGACGACTTCCCAGGTCTGGAATACATCGGTGGCGGTGGATAAGGCTTCCATGCACCCAAACTGGAGGTGTAGTTCTCAAGCCTTATCACTGCTTCTGGTGCCTCCCCACACACTTACTGAATAGCATCCTGGACACCTAACCAGTCCCTTCCCTTGACAGTATCATGCGTGTACTATCCACAGTCATCTTCAGTCATGCATCCCAATGCAGCCTTCATACCATCCTGAGCTTTAACCATGTGTGACCGAGTTAGGAAAATCCTTATAATACAAACAGAGTTGAAACCATGCCCAGATAGTCCTATGGCGGCTTTAATCTCTGCCTCGCCAGTGCCTGAGGACCCTTCATTAGTCGATGCAGTAGAGAAGAATGGCCACACCTCTATTGTCTGCGTATCTCTCTCTCTCGCTGGTCATGGCTTAGACCCGAGGAACAGAGACTCTGAGTGAGAGGATGAGAGGTTACAGAAGAGCTTTTGAGTTCCGTAAACCATTAATACCTCTCATGGCATCTCTAACTCTTGAATTCTGGTTCTTTGGATTATTCCATGGTCAAATCTCCTTCATTATGATCTCTTTCACTTGCTATTATGACAAGGAATAAAACAGGCTTAAAGCAACACCTGGAAATTGTGAGGAGCATAATATAAACTTGTGAGAACATCCACACATGGCATGTCCTAATGGAGCCCCACCCCTTTTTACTCTCGCTGCCACCAAAGGAGAATATAGCTTTCTGTATCAATGGCAAACCCAACAGCTAGAGTAGCGGCTGATGTAAACCAGGCATATGTCTTGTCCACTAAGGTCACAGATTTGGGGTAGTAAGCTAACGCGCAGCCCTCTCATTCTCAAGCACAGGTCAGAACAGGCAAACGATCATCCAGAGCAGATCCAAAAATATGAACCAGAGAGCAGAGATATGGGTTGAGGTACCGGAAATAGAGGTGAGAGAGCAAGACAAAACACAACTTACTTAAAACCCAATAGATAAGGTGAGCAGAGCCATAGTGGGATCCCCTTTCATGTTGAAATCAAGGGTTGCCCAACCAGTGGTGCAACAAGACAAGTCATAACAAATATCAAGTTGAAAGCATCAACAAAATTCCATCATAGGAGTGAGCCATATTCAGATAAACAATGTAAGAGAAAAGTAATACGTCATCACATGCTCGAACAATCACCCAATGCCCAGAAAATCAGAGATAACCATAGAAAAAAGATAGAAGATCAAAGAAAACAGAGTCATGAGTGGAAATGATAAAAAAAACTACATCAAACGTACCTGGAACTGCCCTCTCAGATTTCCTTTTCTTCCTTGTTACCCTAGACTCGTCTTCCAAATGCCTGAGTTCCTTCTTCTCTCAAGCTAAACTCTCCTCCCTTAAAGCTCTAATGTCTCCCTCCATTCCTACCAGCCAGCCCTCCTGAAAATGATACCATCCTCCAAAAAAATATCTCCCCCCTCCTCAGCAGAATCGCCCCCTCTGAAAAAGCACCCCCCTCCTGCAGATACGCTCCTCCTGCAACAGAAAAAAGGCACTCCTCTCTCCTGCAGCTCTCATGAAAAAAACCCCTTCAAAAATATATCCCTCAGCCCAGCATGGAAAGCCCCCCTATAACAGAAACGCTCCCCTCCTCAACCGTCTGCAGCTTTCTCAAATTCCCTTTACAGGTGTCGAATTCTGATAGCTCCTCAAAGCACTAACCTGATTCTCCATCAGCCTCCCCAAAGATGCCACGTGGTCTCCCGGGATTGTGCCACCTGGCCAAATAACCTGCATGAAAGGTGAGAAAGAAAGTGCCCCAAAATGGGGGTCTACAATATTATTTAATATAGTTCATATATATATATATATATATATATATATATAATTTGTATATATTTAAAAAAATATAATACAATATTTTTTATTTATATATTTTAAATCTTTTAATCATGAATATTACTAAATGATAAATTATACAAAAAAATTCCAAGTAATACTATATATGAATGAAATTTCATAAATTTCTAATAAAAAATATTAAGATATAACACAATTTTCATTTTAAACAAATATCAAACATTACAGTATAATATAATTTTTATTCCATTTTTTATTCTTTACACAAACCAAACTTGAACATAATATAATATATCCCATTAGATATAATATCCTAAATTTTATATCCCAATGAAAATAAAATCCTAAATATCTAGAATATGTAGAATTTTATATCTCAATGAAAATAAAATCCTAAATATCTAGAATATGTATGTCTGACTAGAATTATCAACCTAACATGGCCTTAAAAAAATATAAAGATAAATTTAATTCTAAAGGATACAACATGACCTACACTACTAGTTGGGGTTTGAACCTTGCCGAGTGGACCCAAAACATTATCTACACTATAAGTTGGGGTTTGAACCTTATCTATTGAGTGAACCCAATACATTTCCTACACTACAAATTGGGATTTGAACCATGCCTATTGAGCGGACCCAAAAATTTTAAGATTCATCATATCTGAAAGTCGCTTTATTATTTTCTTTCTTTCAAGACTATAAGAAAAAAACAACCATAGAATTATTTTTGTTTTATAGATTTTTCTATCCCACAAACAAAGACTTGAGGTCTTTTCTCTTTCCATTAATACATTTTGACCAATGCATTTACTTTGATGTACAAAAACTCATCCAATAATTTAATGATTTTACCTACCATATTCGAATTGAGTTTTTATTTTCAAGTTTCACATTTGAAAGTGAATTTGATTGGTAAAGATGAGACATAAATACAATGAACAAAAAATTCCCCAAGCACAAAGTCTTCATGAGAAGAAGAATTCCACATGGTGGGACATTTTTATATATATACATATAAAAAAAATCCATTGAATCTATTTTGAAGATTTTCAAAAATAATTTTAAAAACATAATTTTGATAATTGTTGAAAACATTTGTATATACAATGTAGAATGTTACTAAAAACGCTCTACAAAAAAAAATGAAAAAGTTTAAATATGATATTATTTAATTTAACTACAAAATGATTGAAAATTTTAAATGACTTTCTTATAATTTAATTAAAAAATGATAGAAAAAAAATCATTGTATATCTTCATTAACACTTAACAAGGTTTAGTATAGTTTAATAAGAAAATATAGTACCTTAAAGTTATAGGTAATTTTCTGTCTACAAGGATATTAACCTAAATTATTTTTTTCTCCAATAATCTAACTTTTGGATTAAATTTATTTTTATATTTGAAATTACTTATTGATTTTGAATAATAAGTATTTGATTTAAGAACATCATTATTTTGGTCACTAATATAAAGGTAAAACGAAATTTTTCATAAATGGGAATTATTATTATTTTATGTTTTTAAAAGCATAAAAAAGAAAGAGTATTTGACCCACAATTTTATGAAAGAAAGACTTCATGCTCCGAGAATCTGACGTGTCCTTAAAACCCGGGAATTACAACATGAGTGCACCTTCAATATATGCTATTTAGATTAGTATTCAATATATTTCAACAATATATTATGAATCTTCATTTTTTTTTTCAAAATAAAACAAAATGTTCATTTTCTATTTTAAAATTTGATTTTTATTCATCAATTAATTTCTAATGCTTTTCTTAAGAGAAAAAAAAACATTAAAAATGGAAATATAAATGATTAATTTTTTTTTTTAAATTATCAATATGAAAAGGATTTTTTTAAATGATCTAAATTTAAAATTGAGAGAAAATACATTCTTTTTATGATATATTCAACTTATTATAAAAGTAATATTTAGTTGTGTAATAAAATTTAACTTTTATTTCTTAATTAACTAATAAATAATGAAAACATGTTTTTCAAGGAAAGAAAAATGATGCAGTGTCATGATCTTTGAATATAATGTCATTACTTTTCCTTTCAATGAATGAAACATATCAGGAGAAAAAAATGTACATGATTCATATTTCCACCCATCAAATTTGACCAAGACCGAAAAGCAAAGCATGTTGAAACTAATGATCGAAAGATTAAAAGTGGTAAAAGGATTAATTTGATGAAGACAAGCACACCAGGCTGTGTTCAAAGTCCTTCCATGGAGCGTTTCTTTTTTACTTTCGTGAGGCCCACCATAGTCCACTTTTTAAGGAAAATAAAATCCTACACTTGATATGTATATCCAACTTGAATTATCAATCAAATATGGTTTGAAAAAAATATAAAAATGAATTTAATTGTAAAGAGTACTCAACGATATCCATATTACCAGTTAGGTTTGAACCTTGCCTATTGAGTGGATAAAAAATTTTAAGGTTCAATGAATACATCATATTAGAAGCTCACTTTACAATCTTCTTTCTTTCAAGACTAAGAAAAAACAATGTGGAGTTATTCTTGTTTTATAATTTCTTCCATTTTCTCATTGGTACAATTGTTGACCCCTGTAGACCAAGACTTGTAGTCTTCTCTCTTTCCATTATTACATCTTCACTTTTGTTTACTTTGACATCCTATAATTTAATGATTTTGCCTACCACATTTGAATTGGGCTTCTATTTCCAATCTCCACACATTTGAAGGTGGCTTCAGTATAGATGGGATATGAATGCAATGGACAAAAATTTCCACAAGCACAAAGTCCTCATATGAAGAAGAATTCCTTATGGTGGGGCCTTTTCATTAAAAAAAAAAAAAATCAATGAATCCATTTATTTTTGTCAAAATCTCTATCTACCAATATATCCTAAAATTTAACTACTGATACATCCATTCAAATTGAAATTTTCCTCCTTCCAACCAAAGCAATCACACAAGCAATTAAAAAAAATGGAATTAGAAAGTTATCCTTAAAAGATTCACTTCTTATAAAACAATCCATTTCTATCATTGGATTTTATTTTCTTTTTTAATCTCAAAATCCTAGACTTATATATATATCCAACTCCAATTATCAACCAAACACAGCCTTAAAAAAATATAAATATGAATTTAATTGTAATGGGTACTAGAACATGACCTATACTACAAATTGGATTTGAACCTTACCGATTAAGTGGACCCAAAAGTTTTGAGGTTCATTGTATGAGAAGTTGGTTTTATTATCTTCTTTATTTAAAAAAAAAACAACCATGTAATTATTTTTGTTTTATAAATTCTTCTATTTCATAGTTGATGCAATTGTTGACCCCCCATGACCAAGACTCCTAGTCTACAAATCATTCAATAATTTAATGATTTTAACTTATCATTTGTGAATTGATAAACTTCTACTTTCAAGTTTCATATTTGAAAGTGGTTTTGGTTGATATGGATGAAACATGAGTGCAATGAACAAAATATTCCACGAGCACAAAGTCCTAATGAGAAGAAGAATTCCATATGGTGTGACATTTTGATAAAAAAAAAAAAATCCATTGAATCTATTTGAAAGATTTTCAAAAATATTTTTCACAACATAATTTTGAGAATTGTTGAAAACAATTATACATATAATGTAGAATGTTACTAAAAACACTATAAAAATGAATTGGGATGAAAAAATTTAAATATTATATTATTTAATTTAACTACAAAATGATTTAAATGAAACTTTCCTCTTTAGAATGAAAAATTTAAAGATGCCTTTCATATAATTTAACACTTGACAAGGTTTAGTATAGTTTAACAAGAAAATATAGTACTTTAAAATTACAGGTAATTTTCCCTCTAGAAGAATATTAACATAAATTATTTTTTTGCTCCAATAATCTAACTTTTGAATTAAATTAATTTTTTTATATTTGAAATTACTTGTTGATTTTCAATAATAAACAATCGATTTAAGAAATGATGTTAATTCATTAGAATTTTAAGATTATTATTTTGGTCACTAATACAAAGGTAAAATAGAAATTTTCATAAATAGGAATTATTATTACTCTGTGTTTTTTAAAAAAGAAAAGAAAAAGAGTATTCAAATGACACCTACACTTTTAATCCAAAAACTAAACCTCATATGTTAAATATAATTTTAACATATTTTAAATCATTTCCTGTGCCAAAAGAATCAAAGTACTTTCAAATCTCAGTTATAAATAAAATTATTTTTTATTTTTACTTGAGAGTTGGCCACCAATCATTTCTGTATCCTCAGCATATGGAATCCATGTCATAGCAATCCACCAAATCATATGCATATTTAATAAGCAACTCTAATGATATTTTTGTTCAAATGCTACTCAAGATATGCAGGTAAAAAAGGACAGTCCCCAATGCATGTATAAAACAAAATGAGAAATCTTTACAGTAAAGCAGCAAGTTGAAGGAAGGAATCTGCCAGTGTAAAGAAGTCTAAATAAATGAGTGCTTGGTGTCAATTCTGCTGTCTGTTGGTGCTGCTACATTGTCTTCTAATTAATTCATCTGTACCTCAAATATATATATATATATATATATATATGAGTGCTTAGTGCTGTGTGAATCCATAGAAAAACTAGCAAAGCTGGTCTTGAGTTACTTGTAGACCATCGTAGTTGTATGGTCATTCAACGAGTACTTAAATATATTCATCATTCATAAAGTGCTTATCTTAAGTGAAAAAACGTTAAATATGGAAATATAAAGGATTAATTTTTTTAAAAAAATAATCAATATGAAAAGGAATTTTTTAAATGATCTAAATTTAAAATTGAGAGAATAATACATTCTTTATGACATATTCAATTTATTATAAAAGTAATATTTAATTGTACAATAAAATCTAACTTTTATTTCTTAATTAACTAATAAATAATGAAAACATGTTATTTTTTAAGGAAAAAAAAATGATCCAGTATCATGATCTTTGAATATAACGTCATTATTTTCCCTTTCAATGAATGAATCATATCAAGAGAAAAAATGTACGTGATTCATATTTCCACCCATCAAATTCAACTGAGACTGAAAAAGCAAAGCATGTGGAAACTAATGACCCAATGGAAGATTAAAAGTGGAAAAAGGGTTAATTTGATGAAGACAAACACACTAGGTTGTGTTCAAAGTCCTTCCATGGGGCGTTTTCTTTTTTTACTTTTGTGAGACTCACGACACTCTACCAATCCACTTTTTAAGGAAAATAAAATCCTACACTTGCAAGATTTGTATATCCAACCCGAATTATCAACCAAACACAACTAAGAAAAGATAAAGATGAATTTAATTGTATAGGGTACTACAACGAGACTTATATTATTGGTTGGGTTTGAACCTTGCCTATTGAGTGGGTAAAAAATTTCAAGGTTCAATGAATTCATCATATTAAAAGCTTGTTTTACAATCTTCTTTCTTTTCAGACTAAACAATCGTGGAGTTATTTTTGTTTTATAATTTCTTTCATTTTTCAATTGGTACAATTGTTGACCCTAGTAGATCAAGACTTGTAGTCTTCTCTCTTTGCACTAAAACATCTTCACTTTCGTTTACTTTGACATATCGTAATTTATGATTTTGCCTACCACATATGAAGTGGGCTTCTATTTTCCACACATTTGAAAGTGGTTTTAGTATAGAGGGGACATAAGTGCAATGGACATAAATTTCCACAAGCACAAAGTCCTCATGTGAAGAAAAATTCCTTGTGGTGGGGCCTTTTGATTATAAAAAAAAAATCCAATGAATCTATTTGAGATGTGTTTTAAAATAGTCCTCAAAACGTAATTTCAAGAATTGTTAAAAACTACATACAATGTAAAAAAGAATTCAAAATTATTCTTTATCTTTTCAAGTGCTACTCAGAACACCCTACAAAAATTTTCATAAGTAGGAATTATTATCAAGTTTCGTTTTAAAATAGGAATGCAAGCTATAAATGTAAGGTTAAAATTATTATTTGTTTCTATTTCAATGTTTGAAAACAATGAGAATTAGGATAGAAAAAGAAATAAATTGACAATACTAACCTTACATATGGTTTAAAATAATGTTTTATTTCATTTCCATGAATATCTTTTGAGAGTTTTTTTTTTCACTAAATAATAAAACTAAGAAAAATAATATTTACTTGATAAATATAAAACTTATTCATAAAAAATCATATAAACCTTATGGAAATGAATGATCAAAATACTTTCTATTAGAGATCAATTGAAATCTCACTTATGAATGAGATTTCATTCCTACTAGAATAATTTTTTATTCAATTCTCATTGTCATTGAGTTATCCGCAACATGTGAATTATTGAGAAAATGAATGAGATGTTCATTTCCTTCTCATTCCTTGATACTAAACATAGCCTTAGTGTATTTGATTTCTCAAGCTAAATTTTTCTTTATGCTAAATCATTTACTTTGAAGGCTCTAACAATCATGGGATTTGATTTCTTTATACCAATCATAACCTTTATTTACTCTAAATGCTCTAACAATCATGGACTATGATTTCGTTATAATAAACATAGTCTTAGCGTACACCTTTCATTGTAACATTGAAAAGCCAAGAAATGGGCAACCAATTGGATACCATGTTTTCTACATTACACTTTGACGTCACTGCTTACAACATAGATATCATTCTACCCTTGTTAATATCTAACTTTAATTCTCTCAATTACCTTAGGGACAAGAATAAATAAAAAGGAGAAAGTACAAGTAAAATAATAATCCCCAAGTTACAAAGTTGGTCTTGTGTTGCTTGTGGACCATGGCTTGATGGTCCTTTGAACACCTCCGCTTCCTTGTTAGTTTTCTTGTAGTTTTGGTGACATGTGCCAAAGTTAGGCTTGGAACCACCGTGGGAAAGTTGGTCATTATGGGGAAAGTTAGTGGGTGCATAGAGAGAGACACACACTTTCCTTCTCTTGAAACATGGCCTTGTCAATGATTATACATAAAAAGAATTTTTGTTTTATAAATTCTTTTTCCCACCGTTGGTGCAATTGTCAACCTTATGAACCAAGACTTGCAATCTCTTTCCACTAATACATTTTCACCGTGTATTTTACTTTGACATATAACAACTCATCTCATAATTTAATGATTTTGTCTACCACATTTGAATTTAGCTTCTACTTTTAATCTTTATATTTGAAAGTGGTTTTGGTTAATATAGATGGGACATGGGTGCAAGGGACAAAAATTTCAACAAACACAAAGTTTTCATGGGAAGAAAAATTCCACATGGTAGGATCTTTTGACCTTAAAAAAAAAACAAGTTGTTGTATATCTTTATTAATCACTTAACAAGGTGCAATATAGTCTAATAACAAAATACATTAGTTTAACATTACAGCTAATTTTCCCCTAGAATAATATAATTACCTTAAATTATATTTTTTTCTCCTATGAATAAATTTTTGGATTAAATTAACTTTTTATATTTGTAAGTAATCAATTTAAGAAATAATGTTAATTCCTTAAAATTTTAACATTGGTATTTTGGTCAATATATATGCACAACAATCTAACAGTTTAGTTTACCAAATACTTAGATTTCATTTGGTCACTATATATTAATTTTGAAATCATTATTTACGAAACATATTACAATTTTTATTTTTATTTTTTATTGTAAAGTTACTATAATATGAAGGTAAAACAAAACTTTTCGTAAATAGGAATTATTATCATGTTCGTTTTTAAATATAGAAAATAGGAAGGGTATTCCTTAAGATTAAAAGACTATACTAATATGGCCTTAAAATAATATAAAGACAAATTTAATTCTAAAGGATACAACATGACCTGCACTACAAGTTGGAATTTGAACCTTACCTATTGAGTGGACCCAAAAGTTTTAAGATTCATTATATTTGAAAGTCACTTTATTATTTTCTTTCTTTCAAGACTATAAGAAAAAAAAATAGCCATAGAATTATTTTTGTTTCGTAGATTCTTCTATCCCACGACAAAGACTTGGGGTCTTCTTTCTTTCCATTAATACATTTGGACCAATGTATTTACTTTGACATACAATAACTCATCCAATAATTTAATGATTTTACCTGTCGTATTTGAATTGAGCTTCTATTTTCAATATTCACATTTAAAAGTGGGTTTGATTGGCATAGATGAAACATGAATGCAATGAACAAAAAATTCCACAAGCACAAAGTCTTTATAAGAAGAACAATTCCATATGGTGGGACCTTTTGATAAAAAAAATTTCCATTGAATCTATTTTGAAAATTTTCGAAAATAATTTTAAAAACATAATTTTGATAATTCTTGAAACATTTGTATGTACAATGTAGAGTGTTACTAAAAACACTTTACAAAAAAGAATTGGGATGAAAAAGTTTAAATATGAAATTATTTAATTTAACTACAAAATGGTTTAAATGAAAATTTAAATGACTTTCTTATAATTTAATTAAAAAAATGTCATTGTATATCTTCATTAACACTTAACAAGGTTTAGTATAGTTTAATAAGAAAAATAAATTACCTTAAAATTATAGGTAATTTTCCCTCTAGAAGAATATTAGTCCAAATTAATTTTTTTCTCCAATAATCTAACTTTTGGATTAAATTTATTTTTATATTTGAAATTACTTATTGATTTCCACTAATAAGTATTCGATTTAAGAAATCATGTTAATTCATTAAAATTTCAACATCATTATTTTGGTCACTAATATGCAGGTAAAATGAAAATTTTCATAAATAGGAATTATTATTATTTTGTGTTTTTAAAAGTAGGGAAAAAAAAAAGAGTACTCAAATGGCACCTACACTTTTAATCAAAAACTATACTTCATATTTTTTAAAATTTTATCTATTGGAAAATTTGCTTTCTAATATGCAGGTAAAATGAAAATTTTCATAAATAGGAATTATTATTATTTTGTGTTTTTAAAAGTAGGAAAAAAAAAAGAGTATTCAAATGGCACCTACACTTTTAATCAAAAACTATACTTCATATTTTTAAAAATTTTATCTATTGGAAAATTTGCTTTATGTGTTGACTTAATGTTAAAACTCCGTCATCCATTCATTTTTTCCAAAAATATATTGGAAAACAATAAATTAATGGGACCCTTACCCTAAGGAAAAGTCGGTAACAGCGTGGAGGAAGCCACATGGGAAAACAATCCCAGCAACTGTTTCCCAAAGATAAGAAGAATAAAAATACCACAACTTCAAAAATGAATACTTCAATTTTTGGAATATTCAATTTATAAATATTTTTTTGAAAAATAATACCACATGTTATTTTTGGATAATATATATATATATATACAAGTGCTTGGTGCTGTGTGAATCCACAAAAAAAACCCAGTGTTACTTGCAGACCATCATGGCTGTATGCTTCTTTGAACGCCTCCTTTTTAGCTGTCTTGTGCTTGTGGTGGTATGTGCCAAAGCTGAGCTTGGAAACACTGTGGGGTGCATAGAAAGGGAGAGAGAAGCTCTGCTTCGCTTCAAACACGGCCTTGTGGATGACTATGGCATTTTGTCTTCTTGGGACACAAGAGATTGTTGCCAATGGAAAGGAGTCCAGTGTAGCAACCATACTGGTCAGGTGGTTGGGCTTTATCTTCAGGAAGGTAGTCTGAGAGGTGAGATAAGTCCTTCACTGCTTGAATTGGAGCTCTTGACCCATTTGGATCTCAGCTTTAATGATTTTGAAGGGAGTTCCATACCTCCATTCCTTGCTTCTCTCCCCAAAATCCAATACCTCATTCTCTCTGATGCCAATTTCACTGGACGTCTTCCCAGCCAATTCGGAAATCTTTCCAACTTGCTTTCCCTTGATCTCAGTGGTAATTATCATTTGCATTCTGGAAATCTTGAGTGGCTTTCTCATCTTTCGTCTTTAAGACACCTTGACCTGAATTCTGTTAACCTTAGTAAAGCCATCCACTGGTCACAAGCAATTAATAAACTCCCTTCTCTTATTCACTTAAACTTACGACACTGTAGCCTCCCTCCCCTCACCACTCCGTCTCTTTCCCCTGTTAATTTCTCTGCCCCTCTTGCTTTCCTTGATCTCTCTTGGAATGATCTCACTTCTTCAATATACTCATGGCTATTCAACTTTCCTACCACCCTTATTCATTTTGATCTCTCTTTGAATGCTGATTTAAATGGTTCTATTCCAGAGGCATTTGGGAACATGAGTTCCCTTGAATATCTTGATATTTCTCAGAATCAGCTGCAGGGTTCAATTCCAGACGCATTTGGAAACATGAGTTCACTTACATATTTTGATCTCTCCTCCAATCAACTTCAGGGTTCAATTCCAGATACAGTTGGGAACATGGCTTCTCTTGAAGAACTCTATCTCCATGACAATAAACTTGAAGGTGAGATTCCAAAATCCTTGAGCAATTTATGCCATTTACAAAAGTTAGCTTTGCAAAGCAACAATCTCAGTGGACAGCTTCCACAAGACTTGCTGGCTTGTGCAAATGACACATTAGAGATTTTGTATTTATCATATAACCAATTCACAGGATCAGTTCCTGATCTCATTGGATTTTCATCCTTGAGAGTGTTATATCTTGGTTATAATCAGCTAAATGGAACATTGCCTACAAGTATTGGACACCTTACCAAACTTCAATGGTTGGATATTGGTTCAAATTCATTGCAAGGTGTCATCTCTGAGGCTCATCTCTTTCATCTATCTGACTTGCACACTTTAGACTTATCCTCCAACTCTCTCACTTTCAACATGAGCTTGGAGTGGGTTCCTCCTTTTCAGCTATTTTCTCTAGCATTAACCTCCTGCCAATTGGGACCTCATTTTCCTAGTTGGCTTCGAACTCAAAAGCAGTTGAAAGACCTTGATATCTCCAATTCTAACATTTCAGATGTCATCCCAAACTGGTTTTGGAATTTAACTTCCCCTATTTATACCTTTAATATTTCCAACAATCAGATCATAGGGAACTTACCCAATTTAACATCAAAATTTGATCAGCCCCTTTACATAGATATGAGCTCAAATTATTTGGAGGGTTCAATACCACAACTTCCTTCTGACCTGGCATTGTTGGATCTCTCCAATAACAAGTTTTCGGGGTCCATTTCCTTATTGTGTACAGTTTCTAAGTCATATCTGGTGTATCTTGACCTCTCAAACAACTTGTTATCAGGAGTGCTGCCTCATTGTCAGAAACAATGGAAAAGCTTGACAGTTCTAAATTTGGAAAATAATCAATTTTATGGGAAAATTCCAAAATCATTTGGCTCCATGCAATCGATTCAAACACTACATTTACGCAACAACAATTTGATAGGAGAATTGCCTTCATCTTTAAAGAAATGCAAATGTTTGAGCTTTATTGATTTGGCAAAAAATGGGTTATCCGGAAAAATACCCCCATGGATAGGAGGAAACCTTCCAAATTTGATGGTTCTAAACCTACGATCTAATAATTTTAGTGGAAGTATAAGTTTAGAGCTATGTCAATTGAAAAAAATTCAAATATTGGACCTCTCTAGTAACAATATCTTGGGTAGTATACCAAGATGTCTTAGCAATTTCACTGCCATGACTAAGAAAGGGAATTTGACCATTGCATATAATTATGATTCACTTCATAATTCATTTCTGAGTGATGCACCTTGGTCCTATGTTGATAGCGAATTGGTTAAATGGAAAGGGAGAGAATTTGAGTATAAGAATACTCTTGGATTAGTAAAGAGTATTGATCTTTCAAGCAACAAAATAACTGGGGAGATTCCAAAAGAAGTAACAGATCTTCTAGAATTGGTTTCATTGAACTTTTCAAGAAACAATTTGACTGGATTGATCCCTACAACAATTGGTCAATTGAAATCATTAGACGTTCTTGATTTGTCTCAAAATCAACTTATTGGTGAAATTCCAAGTGGCCTTTCAGAAATAGATCGTTTGAGTACCTTAGACCTCTCTTACAACAACTTGTCTGGTAAGATTCCATGAGGTACTCAACTTCAAAGTTTCAATACTTCTTCTTATGAGGGAAATCCTACACTTTGTGGACCGCCTCTTTTGAAAAAGTGCCCAGGAGATAAAGTAGAAGGAACTCCCAATGCTTATAGCTATGAAGACGACATTCAACAAGATGGAAATGACATGTGGTTTTATGTTAGCATTGCTCTTGGATTCATAGTTGGATTTTGGGGAGTGTGTGGAACTCTACTACTCAACAATTCATGGCGATATGCCTATTTCCAATTTTTGAACAAAATAAAAGATTGGCTCTATGTGACTACAACAATAAATATGGCTCGACTATGGAGGAGTCTTCAAAGTTAAATGGTACAACTCTTTCTCTCTCTCTCTCTCTCTCTCCACCTTTTTCTTGTTTATAAAAAACATTACTAGCTTATTCTTGAATGGTAATGATTATAAAAGAAAAGTAGGTTTTTACTAGAATTTTTCATATTACTTCTTTTAGTTAATTAATTATTAACCTTCTATATTATTTTGATAAGCTAA
Organism: Vitis vinifera; assembly: GCF_030704535.1. Taxonomy (NCBI): domain Eukaryota; kingdom Viridiplantae; phylum Streptophyta; class Magnoliopsida; order Vitales; family Vitaceae; genus Vitis; species Vitis vinifera. The sequence goes on along the minus strand of NC_081820.1, from coordinate 2,425,033 downwards.
AATTTATGAATGAAAAAATCACCTAATGTTAGATCCGAGGTGATTGTCTTTATTCCTAAGTGGAAAATCTTGGATATTTTAATATACTAATTAGCCATAACATTGACCTTTTGTATTATTTTACATTTTCTTACAAAACCGTCCCTCTTATAATGTTGAATGCAATTTCTTTAATTTTATTCAAATACATAACAATATTTAAGGTACCATTTTAAGCATAAACCAAAGAGTACTTGTCTAGTTCTTAAAACAAGAATGCTAATGAAAATTTCCTTTCGTGCAACTATTTAAAAAGATTTTTTTTCAAATTGGTAAATATTATCGTTTACTTTGTGTTTTAGGAATTCAACACCGCTTCATCTCATATTTTAGCATGTTGTGGAGTATTATCAAACGTGGAAGAAATGGATGCTTGGATATCAGTAACTCTATCCTCTCAACTCCTCATTCTATGATTATCGTTGGAGTGTAATAAGTTTCTTACTTTATTTTGATGATTATATATATTCTTCATATACTTATTTTATCTTTTGTTTAGATATTTGTGGGCATATCAACTTATTCTTCCTTATATATAATGCATTTTCATGTTTTAGGACTCATTCATTATCTTGATTTTATTCCCCATAACAATATTCTAAAAAGATATCAAAGAATATTAGTGTAAAATATTTTTACTTAAAATATTTCTCTCAAAAACCAATTGGTTTTCTTCATGAAGGTTAAAACAAAATAAAAGACAACACTATATTTATCATTAACTTGTTGATAATCTAATTATAATTCTCCCTATTTTTTCTCTCTAAAAAGACAAAGAACTCTTATAAATGTGAAACTCATTCTTCATGGTCTCCAAATCTTTCTCATAGGAAGTTGTTTCACTGATGCTTGGATAAATATCTCATTCTCATCAATTTTGTTGATTCCTAATTAGCTCACATTTCTTCTTGCTATGCCCTCCCTTTTGTCCACTAGTAGGCTTAGATGGTGTACGTCCCTATTAGGAAAATCACCTTACCAATAACAACAAGACCAACCACTTGCCTAACTCTATTTTGGGTAATAGACAAACTATCCCTTTACAATTATTATAGGATGGCCTTGGATCCATGATATAGGGGTGACCCCATCTTTATCCCATCAGAACATGAAGTTCCTAACAAATTCAGGAACCTATGTGATATGAGGGACTAGGTAAAGATGGGAGCATATTGTGACAGCTACCAGAGGAACAAGAGAAAGAAAAAGGTGAAGGTGGGAGAGCTTAAGCCCCATTCATCTCCACAAAGGTCTATAAATGTTTGTAAAGCACATTTTAATCACACATAGCCATAGGGTCTCTCCCATAGCAATGCTATTATTTATACATCTTGAGAACAATTTCAGAATAGATGGAAAACATGGTAGAGTAAAACTAGGAATATGATGCTTCTTATAAAAGCTCTATTTTCACTTGTGCAAAAAATTCTTTTATGTTTAATAAAATTTTACAATACAAATATTACCTTTTAAAAATTGTAACTTTGACTTTAAAATCAAAAGGCAGAAACCTACGCAAATGAAACCTTAATATAAATCCATTAATAATATCATTATAGTTATTATACTTTTGAAATAACTAATAATAAGTAATTTAGATATAAAATTTTAAGCACTAGAAAGACTTAGGATATTAGTAAGATTTCCTTCGGCTACATGGATTTTAGAATCCAAGAAGCCTGGTTTTGTAAAACTAAATTACTACATTTTTAGTGTTCTACAAACACTAAGAGTGCTTTTGATGGTGCTTCTATTCAAATTGTATTTAGTGGATGTGTTTTTTTTAAAAAGGTTTTTGGAAAAATCACCTATTAAGTGTTTCTCTAGGAAGCATTACAAGTTATTTTTCAACATTTTAAAAGTTTTTTTAGAATTTTTCCAACACCATAACAAATTTCACATTTTGCTACCATAATTTTCGTTGGCACAAATAAATTTTTATGGAAAAAAAGAAGATTTTTGCAACGAAATTTATTTTTATTGCAAAAAGGATTTTTTTTTTCTATTTTGTATTCTTCTCTCTCTCTATATATATATTTTCCATAAGAAATACATTATATTTTCCATAAGAATTTAATATGAATTTTGTATTCATTTAATCATAATGGTTTTTTTCTATTTTGTTTTCTTCTCTCTCTCTATATATATACGCATAAAAGAGGGAGAGATATGAAGTGCTCACGTTCTCTTAGCTTATTCTGGGGCTTAGCTACCTTCTTAATTGTTCCATCGATCGATTTTCCGTTTTGATTTTTCAATAACCAAATAGATTTTGTAGAAGAAAATTTCAACTGTATACATGTACTAGTTTTCTTTCATTTATGTGTTTGTTCTTGTCTGGTATTATTAATTCATCTACGGGATAAAATTTGGGTTTCGTGCTCTTTGTTTGGTTGTTAAGAAATTGTAAGAAACATGAATGAAAATTTTGAGATGCTTTGCTGGGGTTTGTGCCGCGAGAGCTGCAATCAAGGAGTGTTTATGTTGCAAGAGTTGGAAAAACAGGAATTGAAGGAGGTTAGGTTCACGATTGATGTGAATCTAATGGGGACATTTCATTTTATTAAGGCTCCTTTGTCGAGGATGAGGCATTGGAAAGAAGCGTGGACCAACGTCGATCGACATTATATCATCGTAGGCCAGTCAGGTACCATGTACTTGAATAAGTGTGATGTGTTTTCAGAAATACTTTTTCAAAAGTTCAACGTATTGCCTTCTGCTCTGAACTTTCGTTTTGTCATTCTGTGAATTTTTTCAGCACTAGAAATGAATATTACCTCCTAAATTTAAAATGGAATGCCTCAAAATTGACTTATTTGACATTCAAAGCACATTAATTTTTTGCTCTTAGATGTTAAATTTCAATGGTTATTAGGATTCCAAAACAACTCTCTATCTATTGGTTTTTCATTTGGAGTCATGATTTTTTTGTGGGTGGGCATTTATGGTTACACAGCTTACACGACTAGCAAGTTTAGCCTCATAGGATTGACAAAAGCTTTGCAATAGGAGGCCATTGTAGACAACATTTATATCTCACTTATATTTCCTCTAGCAACAGAAACCCCAGGGGTTAAAGCAAGGTTTTTGAATCTTTACTTTCTCTGCTTTGCTATGAATTTTATAATCTCAATTTTCGAGTCTGCTATTGACCTCTCCTAATGATAGCGGAGAAACTAGGGAGTTATTGTGCTAAAACACTGATATTATTGGCCCTTTTGCCTTTTATTTTGAAGATTTTAATGTTGTCTGTTTATCTAAACAAAAGTCTAATAACAGTGATCGAAGAATTAATAAAATTTAGCATGAAAATATGTAATTTCTATGAATGTGTGACATGGTAAGACCATGTTATTTTGAAGATTTGAATGTTCTTTGTTTATCTAAACAAAACTCTTATAACAATGATTGAAGAATTAATAAAATTTGGCATGAAAATATGTAATTTATATGAATGTGTGACATGGTAAGACCATGTTATCTAAATATTTGTTTTGCTGATATTAGGTGGATTATTGGTGTTACACACTTCGCCATTATTTAGAATGGGACAATATTGTTTTCTTATTCCCCTGATTGGTTGCTAAATTGAGGAAAAGAAAAGGAAAAATATTAGAGCTATGCAGTATACTGTTGTGTTGGAGAGAAAAATTAAAAATCTCAAGTATGCTTAACCTGATGACCTTAGCAATACTCAATAGATTTTATTATTTCTTTGCTTGGGACCAAACCTATGGACATATAAAGTTTCAATTTTCCTATTACCTTTTTATTGTTTCTCTTGTTTTCCTGCCATAGATTAATATGAATTCTAGTTTTAAACTTTTAGTTTTTGTTAATTGTATAGAATAGTTTGTTGGCTTTTGTGATTGACTTTCATAAATAATTGTGTTCTAAACTCAAAAGCTATTTTGGAAAATTTAAATGTTGTCATTGCAAATTTGACTTTAAGGGAAATGAAATTTGGCTGGCAAATTGATGATTGTAGCATAATTGGATTCTTTGGAGCAACATTTGGTGTTGGTGGTGGTGGCAGTTTTGTTACATGTGGTGGCAGTTTTGTTACATGTGGTAGGAGTTCTGTTAAAGATCTATAATTCATTCTAACCAAATTCAGAAACCTCATTGGGACAGGGGTTAGGAAGTGGTAAAAATAAAGGAAATGATAAAAAGAAATATTTTTAAAATACCACCAATCTAGCCTGCTGTTTTAGTTGACTCAGTACTTGATTTTGCATATTTCAAGCACTGGGTTTGAGATCATTGTCATAGATTTTCTAGTATCAACCGATTTTTTTAGAATAAAAAGAGAATTGATTTACTACACTGACATGCCAGCAGCTTTGTGAGTTGAGTTCATGACTTTTAAGGGACCTCAATTCTTTGAACCTTGAACATGAAGCTTAGCAACCATTGCTTCTCTGAGACAATTGTCCTTGATTTAGCTTTAAGAACTGTTTTATCTAATTAATAAATAGCTAGCTGAAGACAAGGGATATCTCTTTGCAAATCTCATTTACATGGTTATATGAAACTGCTCTCTTATAATTGAGGAAGTCATAAATTCTATTTGTTGGTCATGCATGGTTATGGGTGCAGTAGGCTCAACTGTTTACTATAATCTTAAGCTAAGGCATCCTACACTTGATATGCCTATCATTTGCTATGATTTGGCGCTGCTCTTCCAACCAATGCTCATGATGGGCATTAGCATCGGGGTTGTTTTTAATGTTGCAGTTGCTGACTGGATGGTTACAATTTTGCTAATTGTTCTCTTCTTAGGTAATTAGCTGAATTTCAATTCTTCTATATATATATCTGAGACTCCAAGAGTGCCCTTGACTCATTATGATAGTTTGCAGGCACACCAACAAAGGCATTCATAAAGGGTGTCGAAACATGGAAGAAAGAAACCATAATGAAAAGGTAATTATAAAATTCGCATGTTGTATGCATAGAATTGAGAGTTTGTTTGTGCACCTCATGGAAATTAAATCATTCTTTTGCTTTGGGTTTATTGTATTTTTAAAATGAGTACCAAAAACCAGAATAAATAAGCTCAATTTCATGTGCTTTCCAAGTGTTTCTCTAATATATTCTAACACAATTGATTTAATAATTTCCATAATCTTACTTGTTTCTGGTTACAGGAGGTTGCTAAGCGTTTAGGAACAAATGGTGAGTTGGCCTATCAGGCAAAAGAGGATTCTTTTTCCATTATTTATTCTCCCCAAAATCATTGCTAAATCTTTTTCATCCTGTCAAGCAATGGTACGAAGGAAGTAGAGTACAAGCCTCTTCCTAGTGGCCTAAGTAATGGCACTCAAAATGCCACCAGGAAATTTGAAGAACTAGAGGTGAGTATACTATGAAAATCTGGTTTTCATTTCAAAGTTTTCAAGAACTGATTTATGTAACCATCTTAGGTCAGTATTAAAATGTTTAAACTGGATGGAACTTGGGCTTCTTGTTCTCGATTGGGTTGCTTTCCTTACATTGCAGATTGCAAAGGTTTCCTCATTCCTGACCTTATTTGGGTAAGAAGCTAATACTTTAAAATTTCTACTCACTCAAAGTTATTGATCCTGATTGGAAATCTTAACATGTTGTTCATTATGTTTGTGCTGCTGATATCATGTCCTTTTCCTGATCTTGAAGATTGTACAGGAAGGATCTCAATCAACAAAATAACTACATTCTTATCCTAAAGGACATCATTTTCCAAAACAACAAATGCAGCCAGAATCCATTAGTTTCTAAGGAAGATTGAACTCACAAGCAAAAGAAAAAGCTTCAATCTACTGTCTCGTCTTCTACAACACACAAGTACCTTAATAAACCAGGAACCACCCATCATTTTCAGAAGTCATTGACCATGTCATCTTCCTCAACATCAACAACAACAGGGAAGCAGAGAACAATGGACGGGAAATTGCAAAGACAATGTAGCTTCTCAACTTCATGGCATAGAAACTATTCTAGAGGTTGATACTTCTAAAAGCAAAAGGTTCACATCATCAGAGTTGAAGTTTGCAATTACTAGAGATTTCAGCCTTGAAATGGTGATAGGAGAAGGTGGGCATAGTAAAGTGTACCTTAGATGATCCTGCTTGTGGTTTTACACAAGTTTCCAATATAATGGAGCACAAGAAGTTATAGTTTTCCTTTTACCTTCAAATTTTTCGTATAGATTAATTGGTCTACTAGTTTGAGTGAGTGATATAGTATTCCTTTAGGCTATGTTTGATTTTTAGAAAATTTGAGGGAAAATATGAGGGAAAGAAAACAGGGAGGATAAACATAAGAAAAAAAAAAGTAGAGGAAAAAAAAAAGATTAAAAATCAATGAATTATTTTTATTTGTTCATTCAAACTCATTTTACTTATTTTAACTCACTAATATAAAGATTAAATTATTTGAAAATGTATAAGTTTCTAAGTTATTTTAACTATATTTGATTTTTTTCACAGGATAACCAAACATAAGAAAATCATTTTTCATAATTTTAATTTTTTTCTTTCTTTAATATTTTCCAAGAACCAAAAGTAACCTTAAATTTATGAGTTAAAAGATTATACAATACGGTTAAATTTCTCTTAAAGCTTGTTATATTTAATCTCATTTTGAATTTGAAAGCTTATAAAACACATTTCACGAGAAATTTTATTTCATGGTGGAAGGGTGATTTTTCACCATAATTTTTGTATGGCAAAAAAGTGACTTTGTACCATGATTATTTTCATAGAAAAAATGACATGGTGCTATAAACTTGTTTTATGGCGAAAAATGATATGTTACAACAAATTTTATTTTGTGGTGAAAAGTGACATGTTGACACAAACTTTATTTTGTGGAAAAATTATTTGGTTTTTCTATAAAATTAAATTTTATGGTTAAAAATAACTACTCACGAACTTGTAGCAATAAACTCACCACAAATAAATTTTTTTTGGAAAAAAAATCTTTTACCACAAAATACTATTTTTTAATCACAAATTAATTTATCATAAAACATTATATTTATTGTAGTGCAAATACCTAAATACTTTTTATAATAATAGAAGTGTTTTAAAAAATCAGGCTAAGCATGCTCTAAGTGTTATACCCTCAAATGATCAAGGAGATTTATCAAACACTATACATGGATGGTTGATAGGGTAAGTCCGAAAATTAAGAAAACAATTTCATAAGGTTACTCTATGTGGAAACATTAACAAAACTGGATATGAATATATGAAATTTTTATTTATATAAATTGCTTTTAGAATCCACACAAAAGTAATTGAAGAAGTAAAAAAAAAAATTATATTTATCTAACTAAATAATACGGACCTATACATATATGTCCAACGATGCATGCTATTCTATCAAGTAGAATCTATGTAGCTGATCATAGCAGTCCACTAGTTAGAAGTTGTACATATATGGATGCATGTTAGCAAGACATTGCTCGGTGTCGATGGCTTAGGATTGTTGACATCCTTATAGACCCAACTCAATATTTTGATTCCTAAGCCAAAATAAACAAATGTAATGAAGAAAATGAGCATTGAGGGTGAATATCAATGATGGATTACATTTAGAGGGGGGAGTGGAGGAGACTTTATATTGCTCTATTCAAAATCTTTTCAATAATGAATAAAAATCACATGAAAGCATGAATACAACAACACTCTCCCAACAATTTGTAAATGCAAGTTACATGAAAATACTTTAACACTCCCCAACACAAATTCATAACATCCTTAACACATTTCCAATTACTACTAGATATCTTTATCAAATTGAACAAAATTATTCAAGAGATTCAAAGATAATTACATAAATTTCAACTTATTTTTTGTTTTTCATCCATCTAACATATATGCTCAAGTAACAAATGATATCAATAACTGCAAATAAATCAAAAAGTAGATGAGAGAAAGAGACAATGACACCCAATTTGAATGTGAAAAATATTCAAAGAAATAAAAAAAAAAAACCGTAAAACTACAACCAATTGAAGACATCCATTATAAAGAATAAAAACTTAATACACGGTTTTACCTAACTCAAGTCTACCAATCCTTCCCGAACCACTTAACTAGCATATTTCTACTTTTAGCTTCACACATAGCACACTTGGAGTCCATACCAAGCTCGATCTTAGTCTCTTCTTGAATCCACATAAGAAGAAAATAGGTTTTCATCCAAACCAAAATAAATTAAAAAAAAATGAGAGATGAAAGAATGATATGGAATTAACCCATTTTTAAGAAAATCCAATTGAAAATGTTTTTGATATCAAGGTGAATGAGGATTTTCTTAGCAACCAAACACTCTCTAAATGGATTAAGAGAGAGAGCTTAAGAGAGTGAAAATGGTTGCTAGTCTCCTTAACCCTAAATTGAAGGCATTTTGGTTTTAAAAGGAAAGAAGCCCTTGATCCAATGGCTAAGAAAAGATCAAGCAAAACCTAGATCGATCCTAGAACAAGGCACATGAACACTTAGTTGAAAAAACTTGTTGTCTTTGCCTCCTTGACACTTTAAAAATATATTTCAAGAAAAATAGCAATTTGAAAAACTTGGTTGATTCAATTTCATCAATCTACAACCTCAACTACATACCTTGGCCTTTAAGAAATTTCTACACTTGATCTTCATTGGGCAAGTAGTTCAAGGAAGGATTCAGAAAATCGAGTTATGAGACACTTAGAAATTTTGTCTGAAATTGTCAACCTAGCTAAACACTCACAAGCATAATTCTCATTCATTTCATTATTTGGGAAACATGCAAACATGTCCGGAAAGAAAAGAGTAAAATAGTAGCATATAACATTTATAAGCCAAAGTGATGAAACATGAACTCATAACATTTGTTGATGATAAAGAAAGGCAATGGTAGTTTGGTAATATTTAGATTGATGAAATTGGTTTAAATAGAAGTTTGTTGTCCTATTTAGAGTTTTTTTAATTATTTTTTTGGTATGATTAATGAGTAGTTTAGTTAAGTTTTTATTTTGTTTTAATTTTAAATTAAATTCTTTTCTATTTCTATAATATTAATAATAGTATAAAAGCATACACCAGTATCAATACCAAACCAAATCTAACAACTAGCAATCTCAAACATTCTAAATTAGTATGACACTCATTTAACATTTCGAGCCTTAATAAAAAAATGACAACCTTAAATCAAAAGGGTCCCCCTTAATTTTCATTCCTATACATGCATAGATTTACATATAACATATAAATGATGTTTTCAATAGTGATTTGCAATTCGCCACACTAATAACATGATATTGAACCTAATTGGTAATGGAAAAAAAAACTATGCCTTAAACTATGAATATTTTCAAACATCGTACTAGCTTGCAATTTTTCCATCATGAAAACTTTATATCTTATATCTCTCGATTATATATGTAAATTTTATCAGAGGGACTAACATATGACGTGTAGATGCACAACATCTTAGAGGTAGAGGGAATATGATGAGAATTGAAATGATGAAACATCAATGAAGCAATTGTTGTTGATGAGATCCTTATCCTTCTTCGATCCTTTTTGCCAAATCTAAGAGCGGACAACTAATATGTTTCACTTACGAAACATGGTTCTATGATCGTGAATAACTTATATATATATATTTTCAGCATCAAAGGAAAGGGGTCTACCAGTACTTATTTATTTTAATAAGGTTATGCAGGAAAAGCCCAAACAGAACATGGCCCAGGCCCGCACTAAATTCACCATATATGAATATGTCCGACCCAAAACTGGGATGAAAAGCACTGCCAGATGACACGTGGCAACCAATCTCAATCATGAAGCATATAAAAGGAGTGATATATCCACTAAGAAGCTATATTTCCTGCCTGTGCATAATTGAGGCTTGGATTGGGCTCCGACTGGGCCCATGGGCTAGAGGCTTCATGCTTCGACTGGGCCTTAAGGCGCCTGCACCAAATTTTTAAATCAAAGCGAGTGCTGACGTGTAAAACAACTAGTTCCAAATTTCCAAATTTTTATTATTTTAAAATCATAATAAAAAGTTAAATTAATCTTAAATAATAAAAAAATATGAAATATATATTATTAATTAATAATTTAAAATAAATATTAACCATGCCAAACTTAAATTTTCATATTTAAAAATATTTTAATAATTTAAAAGGGAATAATTTATTATTCAAATATAATTAAAAATATAAAAAAAAATATTATAGTTAAAAATAATAAATAAACAATAAGACATGAGTGAACCTTCAATATATACTATTTAGATTACTATTCAATATATTTCAACAATATACTATGAATCTTCATTTTTTTTTTCAAAATAAAACAAACTGTTTATTTTCTATTTTAAATTTAGCTTTTTATTCATCAATTAATTTATAGTGATTTTCCTAAGAGAAAGAGCGTTAAATATGGAAATATAAATGATTAATTCTTTTTTTTTTTAAATAATCAACATGAAAAAGAATTTTTTATATTATCTAAATTCAAAATTGAGAGAAAAATACATTTATTTTTTGGTTTACTCAATTTAGTGTGTGTTTGGTAGTGATTCTAAGAAATATTTTTGACATTTCTAATACTTGAAAAATAAAAAATTTCAAATGTTAAAAAGGCTAAAAACACTTCATAGATTCACTGTCTTATTGTAAAAGTAATATTTATTTCTATAATAAAATTCACCTTTTATTTCTTAACTAAGTAATAAATAATGAAAACATGTTTTTTAAGCAAAAAAAAATGACGCTCTCTCATGTCAAATCATAGATTTGGAAATTTGACATATGTGAAAAAGGATAGAAGATGAACAATCCTTGTTTGAGTAAATTATTATAAATTTGTTAATATTATATTAAGAAGTAGAAGTATTATAAGATGGATTAAATTAGTTTAGAGTGTCACAGGGTAGTGTGTATATTTCTTAGAGGAAGTAAATTTTGATTATATGAGATTGGATTGTACATCATAAGGGTTGTATTTTGGAATGATAATTTGGGGCCCCATGTCATGATCTTTGAATGGAACTTCATTACTTTCCCTTTCAATGAATGAAGAAAAAATGGTATGAACACTACCTTTCATTTTCAAAGGCTAATACTAATGTGAAAGTGTGACATTTTAATTATTCTACAAGGGCTTCTTTTTTAAAAGTGCACATGATTCATATTTCCACCCATCAAATTTGACCGAGACCTTACCCTAAAGTCTCTAAAGATAGCAAGAAACGGAAAAGCAAAGCATGTGGAGAAAGTGTTTTGATGAAGAGGGCATTTTCTTTTTCCTTAATGTGACCCACCAAAGTCAACAATCCACTTTTTAAGTAAGATAAAATCCTAAACTCATAGGATATCTATATCCAATCGAAATAATCAAGCAGACATAGACTTAAAAAATATAAAGATAAATTTAGTCGTAAAAGATACTATAATGTGACTTATACTACAAGTTAGGTTTGAACCTTGCCCATTGAGTGGACCCAAAAGTTTTGAAATTCATCATATGGGAAGTTGGCTTTATCATATTCTTTCTTTCAAGACCATACTTAAAATAAAAAAAAAAAAAAAAAAAGACAATCATGGAATTACTTTTTGTTTTATTAATTCTTCTATTTCATAGTTGGTGCAATTGTTGACCCCAATAGACCAAGACTCATAGTCAATAACTTATTCAATAATTTAACGATTTTTACCTACCACATGTTAATTGATCAACTTCTACTTTCAACCTTCACATTAGAAAGCAGTTTTAGTTGGTATAGATGGAACGTAGATACAATTGACAAAAAATTCCACAAGCATAATTATCATAATTAGTATTTGAATGTTTGTTCATAGCATTCTCTTGCTTTACTCATAAATAATAATAATTATAATTATAATATTTGATTTTTATTTGAAATTTAGGAAGTTTTAGAATTATCCTTAAAAGATGTTATAAAGTCTCTATATTCTAAAATAGTTCTTTTGTCCTTGAAATCCAAAAGACTTCTTTATTAGAAATTTAATTATAATTCATTTTTATAAATTAAGTTTTTAATTATTAAAAGTAAGATGTCATATCAACACACTTCTTGTTTTTAATTTTTAAAAGTAAAATAATAATAACTCCCACATAAATTTAATGCCAAAAAAAAAAATCTTGGAGAAGGTATTAAAAATATTTTACTATCTTAAATTTTTAAATTTTTAGATGTGATTTCTAAGACTATAAGATAAATCCATACTTTTATTTAAGAGCTTCTACATTTTATATATAGGTTACCATTATTTTTTGTTTTCGAACTCTAAGTTTCTAATTTCTTTTCATTTTTAGGTAATCTAATAGTTTTAAGAAAGAAATAAAAATCCTAATTAGTTACCATATTAGTTAGGTTTACCTTTTCATAATTTTATTCATGTTTTAGGGTTTTCTAGAGCCTCTAAATAGGGCTTATTGATATAAAGCGTGATTAGCAAAGTGTTGATAATTAATAATATTAAGTTTTTTGTTGCATGCAATTCACAATAATAAGACACCATCGATTTTCCAAACATAATGAAAATAAATAAATATAAATATAAGACAAATATTAATTTTAATTTACTCTAATTTTTTTTAGTATTTTTAATGAAAATAATGGAAATAAAAATAGCTAAATGTTATTTTTTTTTTCTTTAAAAATCCAAAAATATGTTTTGAATCTTTTTTTTTCGAATTAAAACAAAATGTTTATTTTCATTTAAAAATTTTTAATTTTTTATTTATCAATTAATTTGTAGTGCTTTTCCTAAAAGAAAAAAACGTTAAATATGGAAACATAAATGATTATTTCTTTTTTTAAAAATAAATAAATAATCAATATGAAAATGAATTTTTTAAATTATTGTTTCAAGAAAAAATTTAAAACTAAGAGAAAAGTACATTTCTTTTTATAACATATTCAATTTATAATAAAAGCAATATTTATTTCTACATTAAAATTCACTTTTTATTTCTTAACTAAGTAATAAATAAGAAAACATGTTATTTTTTAAGGAAAAAAATATGTCGTATCATGTCAAAGCATCGATTTGGAAATTTGGTACATGTGAAAAGGATAGAAGATATCCCAACTTTTTTTGAGTAGATTATCATAAATTTGTTAACTTTATATTAAGAAGTGTTATAAGATGAATGGAATTAATTTAGAGTGTAGTGAAAGTAAATTTTGATTATATGAGATTGGATTGTACATCATAAGGTTCTATTTTGGAATGATAATTTGGGGCCTCATGTCATGATCTTTGAATATAACCTCATTACTTTCCCTTTCAATGAATGAAGAAAAAATGGTATGAACACTACCTTTAATTTTCAAAGGCTAATACTTGTGTGAAAGTGTGACATTTTAATTATTCTACAAGGGTTTCTTTTTTAAAAGTGCACATGATTCATATTCCCACCCATCAAATTTGACTGAGCCCTTAGCCTATGAAGTCTATAAAGATGACTAGAAACTGAAAAGCAATACATGTGGAAAAAGTGTCAAGACAGGTACTTTCATATGCCATTTCTTTTTTCATTTGTGAGACCCACCATAGTCCACTATCCACTCTTTAAGGAAAATAAAACCCTAAACTTATAGGATATTTATATCCAACCCGAATAATCATCTAATAATTTAATGATTTTACCTATCGTATTTGAATTAAGCTTCACATTTGAAAGTGGTTTTGATTAGTATAGATGAGACATGGATGCAATGAAAAAAATTCCACAACCACAAAGTCTTCATAAGAAGAACAATTCCACATGGTGGGACCTTTTGATAGAAAAAATTTCCATTGAATCTATTTTGAAGATTTTTGAAAATAATTTTAAAAACATAATTTTGATAATTGTTGAAACATTTGTATATACAATGTAGAGTGAACACTAAACAAAAAAGAATTGGGATGAAAAAGTTTAAATATGATATTATTTAATTTAACTACAAAATGATTTAAATGAAAGTTTCCTTTTTTTGGATGGAAAATTTAAATGAATTTCTTATAATTTAATTAAAAAATAATAGAAAAAAATGTCATTGTATATCTTATTAACACTTAACAAGGTTTAGTATAGTCTAATAAGAAAAAAAATTGTAGGTAATTTTCCCTCTAGAAGAATATTAGCCTAAATTATTTTTTTACTCCAATAATCTAACTTTTGGATTAAATTTATTTATATATTTCAAATTACTTATTGATTTTCAATAATAAGAATTCAATTTAAGAAATCATGTTAATTCATTAAAATTTTAACATCATTATTTTGGTCACTAATATGAAGGTAAAATGAAAATTTTCATAAATAGGAATTATTATTATTCTGTGTTTTTTAAAGCACAAAAAAAGAAGAGTATTCAAATGACACCTACACTTGTGTTGAATTAATATTAAAATTAGATCATCCATTCATTTTTCCAAAAATATATTAGAAGTGCCCTATGGAAAAATTGGTAACAACATGGAGGAAGCCATGTGTGAAAATTCTGTACCATACCATAAAAAATGAATACTTCAATTTATTTTTGGATAATATAATTAGCAAAAAGGAAAAATAAAAACAAGGCAGATGGATAATATTATATATATGAGTGCTTGGTGTTGTGTGAATCCACAAAAAAGCCCAGTGTTACTTGCAGGACTGCCTCCTTTGAATGACTATGGCTATGCGTTCCTTTGAATGCCTCCTTTTTAGCTTTCTTGTGCTTGTTGTGGTATGTGCCAAAGCTGGGCTTGGAACCACTGTGGGGTGCGTAGAGAGGGAGAGACAAGCTCTGCTTCGCTTCAAACATGGCCTTGTGGATGACTATGGCATTTTGTCTTCTTGGGACACAAGAGATTGTTGCCAATGGAGAGGAGTCCGGTGTAGCAACCAGTCAGGTCACATCGTCATGCTTCATCTTCCTGCACCGCCAACTGAATTTGAGGATGAATATGTGCATAAGTTCCAGTCTCTAAGAGGTGAGATAAGCCCTTCACTGCTTGAGTTGGAGCACTTGACTCATTTGGATCTCAGCTGTAATGATTTTGAAAGGAGTCACATACCTCCATTCGTTGCTTCTCTCTCCAAAATCCAATACCTCAATCTTTCTTATGCCAATTTCACTGGACGTCTTCCCAGCCAACTCGGAAATCTTTCCAACTTGCTTTCCCTTGATCTGAGCTCTAATGATTTTGAAGGGAGACCCATACCTCCATTCCTTGCTTCTCTCACCAAAATCCAACACCTCAGTCTCTCTTATGCCAATTTCACTGGACGTCTTCCCAGCCATTTCGGAAATCTTTCCAACTTGCTTTCCCTTGATCTCAGCTATAATTATGATTTGAATTGTGGAAATCTTGAGTGGCTTTCTCATCTTTCGTCTTTAAGACACCTTGACTTGAAGTATGTTAACCTTAGTAAAGCCATCCACTAGTCACAAGCAATTAATAAACTCCCTTCTCTCATTCACTTAAACTTACCATGTTGTAGCCTCCCACCCCTCACTACTCCGTCTTTTTCCCCTGTTAATTCCTCTGCCCCTCTTGCTTTCCTTGATCTCTCTGACAACGATTATGATTCTTCAATATACCCATGGCTGTTCAACTTTACTACCACCCTCGTTCATCTTGATCTCTCTTGGAATGATCATTTAAATGGTTCCATTCCCGATGCTTTTGGGAACATGATTTCTCTAGCATACCTTGATATCTCTCATAGTCAACTACACGGTTCAATTCCAGACATATTTGGGAATATGGCTTCTCTTGAACGGCTCGATCTCAGTGCTAATAAACTTGAAGGTGAGATTCCAAAATCCTTGAGCAATTTGTGTCGTTTACAAGGATTATCCTTGGGATACAACAATCTCAGTGGGCAGCTTCCACAAGTCTTAGACTTGCTGGCTTGCGCAAATGACACATTAGATACTTTGTTTTTAACTGATAACCAGTTTGCAGGATCATTTCCTGATTTCATTGGATTTTCATCATTGAAAGAGTTGGAACTTGATCATAATCAGATAAATGGAACTTTGCCTAAAAGTATTGGACAGCTTACCAAACTTGAAGCGTTGATTATTGGTTCAAATTCATTGCAAGGGGTCATCTCTGAAGCTCATCTCCTTCATCTATCCCGGTTGTCCTATTTAGACTTATCTTCCAACTCTTTCAATTTCAACATGAGCTCTGAGTGGGTTCCTCCTTTTCAGCTGATTTTTCTACAATTAACCTCCTGCCAATTGGGACCTCGTTTTCCTAGTTGGCTTCGAACTCAAAAGCAGTTGCAAAGCCTTGATATCTCCACTTCTGACATTTCAGATGTCATCCCACACTGGTTTTGGAATCTAACTTCCCTTATTTATTTCTTTAATATTTCCAACAATCAGATCACAGGGACCTTACCCAATTTATCATCCAAATTTGATCAGCCTCTTTACATAGATATGAGCTCAAATCATTTGGAGGGTTCAATACCACAACTTCCTTCTGGCTTGTCATGGTTGGATCTCTCCAATAACAAGTTTTCAGGCTCCATTACTTTATTGTGTACAGTTGCTAATTCATATCTGGCCTATCTTGACCTCTCAAACAACTTATTATCGGGAGAGCTGCCCAATTGTTGGCCACAATGGAAGAGCTTGACAGTTCTGAATTTGGAAAATAATCAATTTTCTAGGAAAATTCCAGAATCATTTGGCTCCTTGCAATTGATTCAAACACTGCATTTACGCAACAAAAATTTGATCGGAGAATTGCCTTCATCTTTAAAAAAGTGCAAAAGTTTGAGCTTTATTGATTTGGCAAAAAATAGGTTATCTGGAGAAATACCCCCATGGATAGGAGGAAACCTTCCAAATCTGATGGTTCTAAACCTACAATCTAATAAATTCAGTGGAAGTATAAGTCCAGAGGTATGTCAATTGAAAAAAATTCAAATATTGGACCTCTCTGATAACAATATGTCGGGTACTATACCAAGATGTCTTAGCAATTTCACTGCCATGACTAAGAAAGAGAGTTTGACCATTACTTATAATTTTTCAATGAGTTATCAACATTGGTCCTATGTTGATAAGGAATTCGTTAAATGGAAAGGAAGAGAATTTGAGTTTAAGAATACTCTTGGACTAGTAAAGAGTATTGATCTTTCAAGCAACAAGCTAACGGGGGAGATTCCAAAAGAAGTAACTGATCTTCTAGAATTGGTTTCATTGAACTTTTCAAGAAACAATTTGACTGGATTAATCCCTATAACAATAGGTCAATTGAAATCATTAGACATTCTTGATTTGTCTCAAAATCAGCTTATTGGTGAAATTCCATCTAGCCTTTCAGAAATAGATCGTTTGAGTACCTTAGACCTCTCTAACAACAACTTGTCTGGTATGATTCCACAAGGTACTCAACTTCAAAGCTTCAATACTTTTTCTTATGAGGGAAATCCTACACTTTGTGGACCGCCTCTTTTGAAAAAGTGCCCAAGAGATAAAGCAGAAGGAGCTCCCAATGTTTATAGCGATGAAGACGACATTCAACAAGATGGAAATGACATGTGGTTTTATGTTAGCATTGCTCTTGGATTCATTGTTGGATTTTGGGGAGTGTGTGGAACTCTACTACTCAACAATTCATGGAGACATGCATATTTCTGATTTTTGAATAAAATAAAAGATTGGCTCTATGTGACTACAACAATAAATATGGCTAGATTACGGAGGAGTCTTCAAAGTTAAATGGTACAACTCTCTCTCTCTCTCTCTCTCCCTCCTTACCTACCTACATTTCTCTCATTTGTAGGAAAACAATGTTAACTTATTCTTAAAGGGCAATGGTTGTAAAAGAATAATAGGTCTTTACTAGAATTTTTCGTATTACTTCTTTTATTTAATTAATTATTAACCTTTTATAATATATTTCGATAAGCTAGGATTTTTTAATGAAAAAATCTATGAGATTTTAATATACTAATTAGTTCTGAAATTGACCTTTTGTATTGTTTTAAATTTTCTCACAAAAATTGTCCATTTGTAATGTTGAATGTAATTTCTTTAATTCTCTTCAAAGACATAGCAATATTTAAGGTACCATTCTAAGCAACAAACCAAAGAGTACTTGTCTAGTTTTTAAAACAAGAATACTAATGTAAATTTTCTTTTCATGCAACTAATTAAAGAGATTATTTCAAATTGATGAATATTGTCTTTTACTTTGTGTTTTAGGGATTCGACAGCCTTTCATCTCATATTTTAGCATGTTGTGGAGTATTATCAAACGTGGAATAAATGGATGCTTGAATCCCAGTAACTATGTCCTCTTAACTTGTCATCCTATGATTGACATTGGAGTGTAATAAGTTTCTTACTTTATTTTGATGATTGCATATATGCTTAATATGCTTCTTTTATCTTTTGTTTAGAGATTGTGAGAATATCAACTTATTCTTCCTTACATATAATGTTTTTTTATGTTTTAGAACTCATTCACTATCTTGATTTTCTTCCATAGAACAATATTATAGAAAGATCTTAAGGAATATTGGTTTAAAATATTTTAATTTAAAACATTTCTCTCCAAAACTATTTGATTTTATTCATGAAAATTAAAACAAAATAAAAGACAACACTATTTTGTGTGTGTGTATATATATAATCATAATTCTCTCTATTTCTCTTTCTTTCTTTAAAAAGATAATGAACTCTTATAAATGTGAAACTCATTCTTCTTGCTCTCCAAAGTTTTCTCATAGGAAGCTATTTCTCATATATATGATCGAATATGAATCTCTTGTTCTTATCAATTTTGTTGATTCTAGGTTAGCTCACACTTCTTCTTGCTCATTGGTTTTATAGGATCTCAATATATATAATATAAAGTAGGTGAAGAATATATTATATTTATAATTTATAAATAATATCAAATGTTTAATTTACATATTAGATAATACACTAAACATTTAAAATAGTGTGATTCCCCATCAATCAAATATTACTTTCCTAATTCACTTGTTTTATTTTTTAAAAATTCTTATCTATCAAGGTATGTATTAAATACATTCTATACAAGAAACTAAAATAAATAGAGAACACCCAGGATTTATAGTGGTTCACTTTCAATATGAGAGCTATGTCTAATAAACAAAGAAACTTTGCCACGAAATATTTTTCCACAATAAAAGAAAAATTACAAGGTGTATCCCCCTCATAATCCTTTATAGAATGTGAAAAATAACCAAAGCATATTGATTTGTGAATGCGGGGAAGAGTGTATGTCACACCTTAAGCTCTAAAATTATGATTTAATATAAAAATCTAAGTTCAATCCACAATTTCAGCACCGAAGGTGTGAATTATAAGGCAAATAATATGATAAGTGTATTATTGTTATCCTAATAATTTATTTCAAATTCAAGAATTTTGGTCCTGAGGTATAGGTACTAATCAATTTTTTTTTAATATGTCATTATTTGTTTGTATCCAAATAGTTATCATATTAATCTTTATTTTACAAGTTTCCAAATAAAATTTTCTTTCATTTAAGTGTTTAGATTGCATGGTCTAGTGAAGTGTTTTCATATATTGCATATATGTTGCCTTAACTACACAAAAGAAATAGAAGTTTAAGATAAAAAGTGGTGAATTTTGTTGATTTCATGTTGATGGTACTCAAAATATTTTTTCAAGATTTTTATCCTTGATAATTTAACTTCAATGAACTTTCCATCAAAGAAAATTTAGAAAAATTGTCAATTTATAACTAAAATTGAAAAATTAGATTTAGATTGGGGGGGAGAGGGGAGAGGGGAGAAAGATGTATTCTTTTATTTACGCAGTAAACTTAGAATAAATGAAGATATAAATGAGGACATTTACTTAAATGTTTATAATATAAATAAAATGTTGAGTTGTGCTAGAGTTAGGGTAGCTAGCTAAATTGAGGTAGATAAGCCGAGAGGTGCACAAGTTGGGATAAAGGTGTTAAGGGTACAATTATACTGAGGTTTCGAAGTTAAAGCAGCTAAATTGATATAGCAAAGTTGAGTAGCACGCCACTTAAGTTGTGCACCATTTAAGTTGTACACCTATGGTTTTAAAACAAATTTTCATACCACTACTTAAGTTGTGCACTTTACCTTTTAAACAAATGTTACATACCACTACTTAAGTTGCACATCTTACCTTTTAACTTAATCCTATGCACCTTCACTTAATTTGCACACCTCGCCCTTTAAACAAATCCTACACACCTTTCTCCTTTAAAGTATTTCCACACATCTCATAGCAAGCTTTTTACGCACCTTTGGTTTAAAAATTCTTGCACACCTCAATTTGGTGCACCTACTACTTGTTTAGTAAAGACCTCTTTAGGGCTTAGAGAGGTGTTAAAGTACCTTTCCAATAAATAACCTAACCCTCATACTTGACTCCATTTTTCTCAAAAATGTTTTCCTTTGAAATGAGTCACTTTAGGGTTTTATTTTTTATTTTCTTTTCCATTAAAAAAATGGTGACTCTTGCTTTTCTAAAATCAATTTTTTACAATAAAAAGTGAGTCTCGTCGTTGAATAGGGATGTATATGAAAAATGAGGGTCCACAAAGAAAGATTGATCCCTCATCTTGAAATTCTTCAATAAAGTTTTAGTGTTCTTTCATTTACTATTATTTTCCATTCTATTTTCTTGGAAACCAAACATGGGTTGCAAGGAGAAATCCTCCACTACATTTGGTTGATTTTATGAGTTCATATGTTAACATGAAAGTGAAAAATCCGAAGGAGTGGCAAGAAAAAACAATGCATTGAATGGTTTGATTATTCTTTCAAGTTTGAATTGGTAACAATAAATCTTCTATGTTAGTCCAATTTAGATAAGGTATAGAGGATTCATATCAAGATATTAGTGATTCTTGAGAAGACCTTGATTACTAATTATTATACTTTGTTCATACTGTTAACAAATCTAAGAATTGAATCCACAAGATGGATATAGGCTTTCTATTGAATAAAATTGAAACCAACATTAACCATCATATTTAATTGACTTAAGAGATATGTGTTTCAAAAATAAAAATCTAAATTTTAGATGTAATATTGGTTGTAGGATTTAATTTGATAACAGATTGACTTTGATCCTAAACTGTAGGTTTTATAATGCTATTTCTCTAAGGATTCAACACTGGATTGTGAAACTTTCAAGGACATTTTACTTTATTTGATTTATTTCTTCGAATATATTAAGAAATTTTTATCCATATTTTATCCTTATTCATTTAAATTAGGGTTTCATTAACTATGGAAAATAATTAATCCTTTTAACATAAAAACAATTGAACACATTAGAGTCTACCCTAGAGGATGACAACTCAAAATACTACACAATCATAATAACACTATCTCTGGTTTTTCTTGGCTAGAGTTACCACATATTTAGACTTTAGTATTTTAATTATAAAAGAAATTTATGGTTAGAAAGCTACCCTTAACCTACTTACACACCACTAAAGAAGTCTTACTTATGCATTGGTTTCTACCAACCAATACTATTAGCTCAAGGTTTAGTTAATCTAATATTTCAATATTAACTAAAATAGGTTTCGATTTAACATTATTAAGTGTAATAGCTAAGAATATTTCCTTGGAGCAATCAAGAAAAACCTATATGGAGCTAAGGAGGAAATCATGGAGAAGGTTTATCAAGAATATCTTAAGGTTATTTTTATGTGGGGTATACTAAGGAATGCATATTATTTTGTTTAAAGTACCAAAACTCATCCAATTAAATTTAAACTTATCTTAAATTTTTTCAAAATTGGGTGAAGAATCCTTCTAAATAAAAATCACCCTTTGATTAGCTATTCTTGATTAGAAAGTTTTCTTACATTAAAAGATAAATATGTCTTACTATTGATTTTTAAAAACCAAGCCTTTTTTAACTTAAAATAATATTCTCTTTACAATGTTTTTTCAAAGAACTCATTATTTTATAATAAAAAATTGAGATTGATTTTTTCAAGGATAAAAACTAATGTTTTGACATACATTTCATGATTAAAAATTATTTTTTAATCCTAAGTCTTCAAATCTAACTAGTTTTAGCCATTAAAGGTCACTTGTGCCTTAATTTCTTATATTTTTATATGGATGACTAACCAATTTAGAAGGATTTCCATAAAATAATTTGCAGAAGGCACCATTGAACCTATAGCTCAACTAGTCAATCAATGCCTTTGCTGGTTGAGGTGAATAGCCTCAACGGTCACCTGTTACACTTGCCCACCACTAATGGCAACAGTCAACCACCTAGGTCAATTGATAGATGTAAATTGGACCTACTCGCTAGTTTACCTGTGCAACTCCTATATAAAGGCTTACAACTTCATTTATTGTAGAGAGAATAGTCCAAACATTTGTTGAAAAATCCTTTGGGCCTCTAAAAGTAGTTTTGAGTGCAATTTGTTCTTGAACCAACTTTTTCATTTACTTCACCTCTAATCCTAATTTAACTTATATTCTTTGAGCTAAAAATTATAACTAGGACGTTTATCTTTAAAAAATTGATATCTTGTGATCGTTTTCTCAAATGTGAGGTATTACTTAAGGATTATCAAGTATAGAACATCATTTGAGGGAAGAATTCAAGCATAAGCAATCACGAATTGGCCAAGTATGAGATATCACTTGGGTAGTTATTTCAAGTGTGAGGATCACTTGAGCAACATTGTAGGGACCTATTGGAGCTAGTTAGTCCAAGTATTGTAAAGATTAAAGGATTATTTGGTTTAAAGGATCCTTGGTATATTGGAACTTCAACCTTGGGATTAAAGTAAGAGGAGAGTAGACAAAGATTAAGTCATGTCAAACCACTTTAAACCATTATTTACATTTCTCTATCATTTTCTTTCCATTATTTACTTGCAATTGTACTTTGAATATATGTAAAGTGTCAATGTTCTAGATTATTTTTTATATTGATTTTATTTTCCTTCCATTTTATCTCTAAGAATTAAATAAGGGAAAATAAATTCTTTGATAAAACATTGTTTTTTTTCCCACAACTTTTCCATGCACAGTCAAACATGAGAAAAAATTTATGTTTCTCAACTTAGTTTTTTCTTTCCTTCTATTTTTCCTCCTTGTTTTCTTTTCTTAGTATTTTCCACGAACCAAACATAGTCAAAGCAAAATAAACAAATGTAATGAAGAGAATGAGCATAATTTCCATTTGTTTCATCAATTGGTAATCATGTAAACGCGTCCACAAAGGAAATAGTAAAACAGTAGCATATAAAAGTGATGAAACATGAGCTTATAATGTTTATTCATATTAAATAAAGACAATGGTAGTTTGATAATTTTTATTTTGTTGAAATTTGTTGAATTGTAAGTTTGTTATCCTATTTAGAGTTTTGTTAAGTTTTCATTTCTTTTAATTTTTAAATTAAATTCTTTTCTACTTTATTTATATAGCAACAATAATAGCACAAAAGCGTATATCAGTATCAATACCAAACCAAATCTAACAACTAGCAAGCTCACAAATTCTAAATTAGTATGACCCTCTTTTAACATTTCTAGCCTTAAATCAAAAGGGTCCACCTTAATTTTTACTCACATGCATGCATAAATTTACATGTAAGATAAAAATTATGCTTTCATTAGTGATTTGCAATAAGAAACACAAACAATAGGATATATAACCTAATTAGAAATGAAAACAAAAAAAATTATGCATTAAACTATGAATATTTTCAAACATCATACCTATACTTTTTTCCATCATGAAAACTTGTCACTTTTTGGTATATCAAGCCACTTCTACATGTCAAACGATGCACAATTTCTAACAAGAGTTCATATCTCTTATTCAATCTACTACTATAAACATTAGTTAGAGAATTAATTTTTTGTCTAATGTCAACCCCACCACATGGTTGTCTTCAATTTGCTTGAATAAGTTTATCTGTCCCAACAACTCAACTATCACCTTGAGTTTTCCTACATGCTTTGCATTGACAATTAATAATGATTGATTCATATAAATGTTGTCAAACAAATTGTTTTATCATGTTCTCCATAAGATAATCCAACATATATAGAAATACATATAAGGAGTTTACAATTGTAATTGTTCTTTCTCATGAGATATGTTTCTAATGGGGAAGTATGGGAAGGAAGGTGCTAGTTGGCACCCTTGTGAAGTTAGAGGTAGTTATGGGGTTGGTGTTTGGAAAGCTATTAAGAAGTGTTGAGATCGTTCTTTAATAGAACCTCCATTGAAGTGAGTAATGACAAAAGGGTTAAGTTTTGGACAAATAGATGGTGTGCAAATGAACCCTTGTGTAACTGCTTTCCCTATTTATATGC
Organism: Vitis vinifera; assembly: GCF_030704535.1. NCBI lineage: Eukaryota > Viridiplantae > Streptophyta > Magnoliopsida > Vitales > Vitaceae > Vitis > Vitis vinifera. The sequence goes on along the minus strand of NC_081820.1, from coordinate 2,400,644 downwards.
ATTGGCTATGTTAAAGAGGCTTAGGTGATAGATTTTTGGGAAACTTAAAAAATGGTGGGACATTGGATTTCATGTTTCACTAGGCACTTTCTGATTAAGAGTTAGTCGTTGTTGAGACATTTTCCTCCACATTGCAAGGAAAGGCAATTGTAAGGGAAGATATCGACAAGGAGATTTGGAAAGAAGCCAAAAAAGGACTATTTTAAGTCAAACTTTCTATACGGCCTTGGAAGTAAGAACGATGGTCCATTTTCCAACAAACATTGTTTGCAATTGGTGGGTCCTATCCAAAGTGAGCTTTTTTGCATGGGAAGCCAATTGGGGAAAAGTTATGACTTTAGATCCTCTCTAGAAAAAAAGACAACCACTAGTGAATAGATGTTACCCTTACAAACTAAAAGAGGAATCTATTGATCACTTACTTCTTCATTGCTCCAAAAAAGGATTCTATGGGAACTTTTGCTTTCTTTATTCAATGTATATTGGGCGATCCATTCTTCAATGAAAGATACCCTTTTAAGTTGGTATAACTCCTTGTAGGGAAGAATTGGGAAAAAATTCTACCCACTTTTACAATTTTTGGACAATTTGGCGGAAACATAATAAAAAAAACTTTCGAAAATAAAGAGTAGAATAATCAAAACCTAAAACTATCATTCCTTTGTAATCCTTCGGCTTGACTTAGCATGTACGTAAGTGAAGATCAATGCCTTTGATTTCTAAGACTAGGTGAAATCTTAGTAAGTGCCAAGGTATTTTTTCTATACTATCTTTCAAGACCTTCCTTTAGGTGTTTGTTATATATGTCATGTGTACTATGGTGTGCCTTTTTATATTACTAATTATGTATACCTATCGTTATTGTTAGAAAAAACAGGCTAATCCAACCTATGGTAATCACCCTAGAGGGGGTGTGAATAGGGTGATGGTCTCTTTTTGAAAATTTAAACTATGTGAATGTAAGAGACAATTATATGCAAATATATAATAAACAATATAAAGACAATTGCATATAAATTAAAAGAATAGGGAAGAGAGAATACAAACACAAGATTTTATAGTGGTTCGGCGCAACCCGACCTACATCCACTCTCCTTTAGCTTCAATCCCAAGCTTGAGGTTCCACTAATTTAAGGCTTCCAAACCAAGCCTTCAAGCAATACAATTGGATTATGGTTCCAATCCACCCTCTTGGACTTTTGGCTCCAAGCACCCTTTAAAATTCTCAAGAGATATCCCACTCTTAAACAACCCCTCAAGTGATGCCCCACACTTGAGAAACTTCCTCTCAAAGATTTACAAATAAATGATCTCACAAAATCCTAGTACAAAAACTTTAAGCTCAAATGATACAAGAAAACTAAGATTGAATGGTGTACTAAAGATATGCAAGTTTTAGAACAATGGTGCACTCAAAAACACACTTTCAAGGCTTAAATATATTCAAGAAAGGTTTTGTAAGGTTAAGCTTATGAAACAATGAAGATTGGAGCCTTTTTATAGAAGAAAAAAGCCAAACTAGCTGTTGAGGGTTCGATCGGTCGAGCTAGGGGTAGACCGGTTGACTAACCGTTAGCATTTAATGCTTGGCAGGTGACCGTTGGATCTCGACCGAACCTCAACCGGACCTCAACCAGTTGAGGTTCAACCTTGACCGGTTGAACAATCATTTTGGAAGAAAGAGAAAGTTTTTTGCACCCTCGACAAGTTGAGTTGGGGGTCGACCTAGACCTAGACCGATTGAGCTGACAGTCGATCGGTTCCTCATCCAGTTCAACCAGTTGAGTCATTTTTGGCTCAACAACCAACTTTTTCAACTTAAAACCTTTTAAAACAAGTTTAAAAAACATTTAACACAAAGTTTTAGTTGAAAACATGAAATCATCCAAAACAAAATAACTCTTGGATGATTTTGGTGCATAAGTAAAGAATGTAATGCATGAAAATCCTAGTGCACCAACAACCTTACAAAGAGATCTTAAAAGCTTAGGTCTTGAAAAACACTTCTCTTTGAGGTGGTCTTCTTCTTCATGATTTCTCTTCAGCTTGATTTGTCTTTGTGATTGCCACTTTGGAAATCGTCTTGCCTAATCACACTTGAAATATAATCATTAGTTCTAAACCTTGTTTTGTTATCACCAAAATCAATATTAACCAAACCTTGTTTTCACGGTTATCTATCAAAAAATATTAATAATATATGTTACTTTCTAAGACTTCTAAGTTTTAACTTCTTATTTGATAATATGATCTATTATAAGTAAGAGTGAAACATTTGTTGATAACTAGTTCTACATGTAGCATCTAAATATTCAATTATCTTTTCTTTTTTTTTCTCATTTTCTTCTAAAATTTATCCTTGTTGTGCTTAAGAAGTTAACCAACTATAAACATGTACCAAATCCACTTATTAATATATCACATCCGGGTTAAACCCAACTTGAGATAGGGTCAAGAATTCCTAACCCACATCAATTTTGTTGTTAACTTGCAACCTACATTTTTTTCCATGGATTATCAAGCAAAATAATTGAAAATAAAGTCTCCAAACCAATAAAACAATTATTTTAAAATCATAAAAAAAATCAAATTATCAAATAAGAAGTTAAATGTTAAATAATCTAACAATATGTAAGATATCTTATTAATTGTTGATTTAAATTAAATATTAGCAATGTCAAATAAGCACTAAGTTTATAATTTTATTTTATTTTTAGAAAATTTAATAGTTTTAAGAAAGAAATAAAAATCCTAATTAGTTACTACATTAGTTAGGTTTACTTTTTCATAGTTTTATTCATATTCTAGGGTTTTCTAAAGCTTATAAATAGGGCTTATTGATATAAAACATGATTAACAAAGTATCAATGATCAATAGTATTAAGTTTTTCATTGCATATCTTGCAATTCTCAATGGTAAGACTTCATTAATTTTCTCCTATGTGAAATTCCTAGAAGACCTTAGTAAGATTTTAAGGTTCTATCTCTTCTTTTTTATGTTTGACTTATTATATTTTATTTTACTTTTCTCCATTGTCATAATTTTTTATTCTTCGTTCCTTTCCTTAAACCCTAACCCACATATTTGATTATATAGGTTCATTCTAGGCATGCCTTAGTCCACATAAGTCGAAGAGAAAGAAACCATAATGTTGCTTAGCTTTGTTTCTCTTCAGACTTATTTTTCAAACTTATTGCTACAAATAAGAGAAGATGTATGGAACCTATGATTATCAAATGCATAATTTAAGAATCAATACATGATAACCATCACAATCAAATTGAGTTAATAGTCACAACTATGTATTGAAAATAAGTTATAAATCACATTTGACAACTATAAAACCCTTTTGAGATGTCATCTTATATAGCATCACATTAAAAATTAAAATGTAAACAATATAAGCACAATTTCAGCATAGTTTCATTATGATGATACACAACAAATTTTTTAATTTTTTTTTTCAATTTTACATTATGTAGGGATATTGAAAGTTAATGATAAAATAATATAATAAATTTTAAAAAATAGATAGTTGTACAATAAAACATTTTTCAATAATAAGCCTTAGTTTCTCACGAATAGGTTAAAATAAACGAGCATTTTGAACATAATACAATTTTAGTTTTGTAAAAAATATGATAATTTAAAATATTATTTAATTTTATAAAATCCATAAATATTTCTGCTATGTTTGGTTCCCATAAAATTTGAAGGAAAATGCAAGGGAAAGAAAATACAAAGGAAAAGCAGAGGGAAAGAAAAAGTGAAAGAAAATAAAAAAATAGATTAAAAGTTGATAAATTATTTTTTTTGTTACTTCAAACTCATTTTATTTATTTTAACTCATCAATATAAAGATTAAATAATTTAAAAATACATAAGTTTTTAATTAGTTTTAATCATATTTGATTTTCTTTGATATTTTTCATATGACAACCAAACATAAAAAAATCATTTTCTTTTGCATTTTTTTTCTTTCCTTAGTATTTTCCGGGAACCAAACATAACCTTCATTTTTGTAAACATGTCAACAAGTTTGATTCATGAACTATATATATATATATATATATATTCCATAGCCAAGCCGTTAGAACTCTCCATAGAAACTCAAAATTTCAGGTGTTGACCATGCTTGGAACAACCTACATTGGGTTAATCAAAATATTTAACCAACGATAGGATTCAACAAAGAAGTGACTAAAACCAATACATAATATATAATTTATCGAAAAAGGAAATTAGTAAATTAACCTAATCAAATTTTATAATTCTCTTATGGGAAGACATTATTCCAATTACTAGTTAATTCTATCTAGATTAAAGACACACTTGCATGCTCAGATTATCCAACAAATTAAAAAATCCTATGTCTTGAATATCTCATCAACAAAATAAAATATTACAATTTTATGAATAAATTACAAGTATTCTTTCTTCTTCATTCCGCATCTTCCATCCAACCTAGTTGAACTTATATAACTGAGCTACATCAAAATAAATAAATCAATCAATTGTTTAAACTTACTGATTATCATTAAAACCCAAATTGCATTACTTTTAAACCTCTTGACCAAATGTCTTGCCTTGTGTTTGGTTTAATTTTGAGCCTCGACTTTAAATTTTAAATTTTTAAAAACAATTTTTAAAATTTTATTGAACACTTAATATTCAGTTGCATAAATTTACTGTTTATTTTTTTCAAAAATAAAAAATAATAGAGCCTATTTAGTTACTATTTTTAAAAATAATTTTGAAAATTAGTTTTTTAGAATAGTTTTTAAAAACTATTATATGATTTTTGTAGAACAAAAATCTATTTGAAAGCCTAAAATATTTTTAACCTATTTTTTTTATATTTTTAAACATATTTTAAAAATAATTTTTATATCTAATGTTTTATTTTTAATCATTCTACATGTTTGTGAAATTATTTCTTAAAACATCCCTCATAAAACAAGTGAAAATAATATAAAACAACTAAAAGATGTTCTCTAAAAATAACATATTTTATGTATTTTTTGTTCTACAAAACCAAAAACTATTTTTAAAAACAATTTCCAAACAGACCCATAGAACCCTTTATATAAGACATACATGGGAATATAATGTTACAACCGGGCTAAAAAAATTGTGGTATAATTTTTTTTTTTTATTACCTCAAATTTTAAAATTTTTTAAAGTAATTTTTAAAAACATAATATAAATCTATAGTCTTTGAATAAGAATTTCTACCTTTTATATAAAAGTTTACATATATCCAAACGAAACCTTAATATTTTTCTTAGTAGAAAACACCTTCAAGTATTAAAAAGCATTTCTAAGCGGATTTTAAGACCTTACATTGGCCTTGAAGAAGCCAAAACCTTTTTCCAAGTTTAATAAGATATTTTAAATGCCTTTGGATGCTTTTAATAAAACAAAATTTTGGTTTCAAAAAGATAATAAGTTAAAAGTTGTTTTATGAAAGCTATATGTCCTTGTATGCCTTAGAAAATTTAATTATCATCACATAAGATTATCAACACACAATTTTCAAAAAAGTTAAAGAATTATGATTATTAATTTTCACCTTAAAATAACAAATAGTTAGAGCCCGTTTGACAATAATTTTAGGAAATGCTTTTAATATTTTTAACACTTGAAAATTTTTATCATTCAAGTGTTAGAAAGATTATAAATGTTTTCTAAAATTACTATCAAACGCACTATTAAAATCATTGTTGTTACATCAAAATATCAAGTGAAGAAAATAAAGAAAAAAGACGAAGAAACAACTTAATTGTGTTTTTCAAAAACATAAAAAACAAAAGCAAAACACCACAACAATACTTCTCTTATTCCTCCAAAAAGGGATGATGTTGATGAACTAATTCATTCAAATCCATTTCACAATGACTATTTTCTGAAAATAAGACCAAACGAACATGCCCAAAATTTCTCCATTCCAATTCAACTTAAAAGGAAGAAATAAGCATAAACTTTAGAATATCCAAATTTGTTTAAGAGAAAAACCAATTTGGAGACCACAATAGCCATTGAAGTGTTGTTTCTTCATGCTACATTTGGTTCCTAAAAAGTATTAAGGAAAAAATATGTTAAGGAAAATGATTTTCTCATATTTGGTTATAACTTGAAAAATATGAAAGAAAGTTAATTATAATTAAAATTAGTAAGAAAATTATATATTTGTAAATTATATATTTGTAAATTATTTAATCTTATATCAAATGGTAAAATAGGTCAAATGAATTTGAAGTGATATATAAAAATAATTTATTGATTTTAAATATATTTTTTATTTTTCTTCATTTTTTTCTTTCCCTCAACTTTTCTTCTCTATTTTTTTTTTCCCTTCTATTTTTTTTAAAACTCTCTGAGAACCAAAACATAGCCTTAGAGTCTTCTATCAGACATACACAACGTGGGAGATCCAGAGCTTTAGGATTGGATATCATTTATGCCTTTTTTTTTTTCCTTTCTTTTTTTTCTTTTCTTGCTTGCTAATTACTCCTTGAATGATGGTGTTTAGATCAACTTACCCTCCTAACCACCCAATTTATAACTACCCTACCTTGTCCTTCTTTGACCCTTTTTGCCAAATCTAAGAGGGGACAACTAATATGTTCCATTTATGGAAGAAGGTTCTATGAACTTATATAACTTGTATATTTTTTTTGTTCAATTAATCAAAATTTTAAAGTTGTTTTTGCCGTCATTCATAATTTTAAGAGTATTTTTGTAATAGCTCATAATTTCATGAAAATGGTAATTTATGACAATAGGGGTAATCGTGTAATTACTCATACTAGAGCACCAACTTATTTTCTCACGAAACTTGTATTTGCAACCCTCTAATATAATACTAGGATTGCAACTTCGATGAATTGGTTCGATCCAACCTGAACCCAACCCGAAGTTTGGGCAGGTTTGGGCAATTATTTTCAAAATTCATGTTGGACTTGGGTTAGGTTTTTGCAACCTGAACTTAATTTGGGTTGGGCTCAAGCTAAGGTTTGAATAACCCAAGCTTAACCCCAACCTAATTTAATGTTTTTATAATATTTATGATAAGATATATAATAATATTCATTTTCTTTTTCTATTTCTAAGAAAAAAATATTAAATAATAATATATCATATGTTTTTCATTATTTTTAGAAAATATATAAATTTATATTTATTCTTTCATTGTTATATTGAAATTTTGTCCTATTTGTTATTTAAAATTTCATACAAATACATTAAAATAATATCATAAATAAATTTTGAATTATGCAACCTAACAAACCCAAGTCTAACTTGAACAACCTGAACTCGATCCGAATTTAGAAAAATGAGGTTGAGTTGGGCTTAGGTTGAGTACATTAGGTTAGAGTTCCGGTTGTATTGCGTTTGGATTAATTATTTCTTAATTTAGGTTGGGATTAAATTAGTCATCAATCCGACCAAGTTGCACACCTATATATTACACATGTCTTAAATTTGAGGCTTCTATTTCTTATACTATGTTTAATTTTTATAAAGTTTAAGAAAAAAATGCAAGAGAAATAAAATAAATGGTAAAAATAAAAGGAAAGAATATTGGAAGGAAAATAAAAAATAAATTTGAAATTAATAAATTAATTTTATTTTTTTCTATCTATATGTGTATATATAGTTAAATCATTATGGCTGAATGTTGACATGGCAGCATAATTTCACTAGTGGGTCCCGTAACGCTGACGTGGATGGCACGTGGACATGGTTAAATCAGGAACCACATATGGATCGGGAGCTTGACTATTTCGTTCTGTTTCCCTCAACAATCGATCTCGCCTTTGCTTTCACTCTCTGGTAACTCTTGCTCTCTCTCTAGGGTTTCGAGTTAAACCTCTGTTTGTTTGCTGAGAAAATCGAAACCTAACAAAAAAAAAAAAAAGACCAATAAGGGGAGAAAAATGAAGTATTCTAGTTCTCTTAGCCGTTGCTAGGGCTCAGCTAGCTTCCTAACTGTTCCATCAATTTTCCGTTTTGATTTTTCAGCAACCAAACAGATTCTGCACAAGAAAATCTCAATTGCATACATGTGCTGGTTTTTTCTTCTGCGTTTGTTCTTATCTGTTATTATTAATTCGTCTACAGAGTAAAACTAGGGTTTCGTGCTCTTTGTTTGGTTTCTGAGAAATTGTAAGAAACGGAAATGAAAATTTTGAGAGTCGGATTTTTGGTCCGGGACTTGAGAAATGGCCAGCTTAATTTTTCTTCGACCTTCTTCAGTTTTTTTCAGCATCAAAGGAAAGGGGTCTACCAGTATTTATTTATTTTAATAGAGATAGATTAAGGCGGTTGCATTTGGTTGCTGAGAAAATTCAAAGTTAATAAAAATGGATTATTGGAGTTCTTATAGCTGAGATAAGGTTTGAGTTAGCTTCTGAAAAACTGAGCTTAGGGCTGACTTAGCTTCCAAGATTTAATCTACTGGCCCCTTTTGATTTCTCAGCAACATAAAGTAGGTTTAGAAGAAAATTTGAATTTCTATACATGTGTTGATCTTCATTACATGTTTGTTTGGTAAGGAATTGTTAATTCTTCTACAAAGTAAATTAAGGTTTACCATGCTCCTTTTGGTTGCTGAAAAGATAGAAGGAATGAGAGTGAAAAACCAAGGCCTGAGGTTTTCTGCATTTGGGACAAAGAGAAAATGCTGGCTAGATCTTTCCTTGAGCTTCTTCAATTTTCTCCAGTTCAAAAGAAGTGGTTTGGTTGCATTTTTTTTGTTGTTAAATTTAGGTTATATTGACCATGCTTCTAGCCAATTTGGTGCTGGTTAATGGTCTGTTTCGTTGCAGAGAAAATTGAAAGCTGATAGAAATAAAGTATTGGAGTTCTATAACTAATGTCAGGGCTGAGTCATTTGTTTTTCCCTTTTGCTTTCTCAGCATGCAAAAGACTATGTAGAAGAAAATCTCAATCCTATGGTTACACATGTAGTGATCGATATTGTGTGCTTGTTTTGACTGGTATTACTAATTCATCTAAAAGTAGATTTGGGTCTCTTAAAACTCTCTTTGATTGTTGAGAAAATAAAAGAAAAGAAAGTACAATTTTGGCTTGAAGGACTTCTCATTTTTCATACTTACCTTTTGCAATTCTTTTTTGTTTTACCAATCTTAATATGGTTTGCTTTTTGTCATCAAATTATTTAACCTTATTAATCATCTCATGTTTTGTGGTGGGATTTTTTATTAAATGTTATTCTTTGTTAAACAAAGTAGTGATATCTCTTATCTCTAATGTGTTTTCTAACATCCGATGCAGTTGGAGGCCTTCTGATGGAGATATCAAGTGAAAATCCACAGGATTCAACCATTTCTTCCAGTGATGCTGATCAAAACCATGATAGTGTGGTTCCTGTTCTCTTAAATCATGGGTACATACTACTTTTACTAGATTGTTGATCACTTCATTCTGTAAATGGAAAACAGGAAGGTGAAACAAATTTACTTGGGTATTTTATACATCCCATAAAATTTATTATCATTCGTTTGTTGCAATTTCTTTGTGTAGAAGCGATTTGAATGGTCCCTATTAAATTACCCTTTCATCATATTGAGTAAATGGTCTCTATGTAGTGTAGGCAATTAATTAAGATTGAGGGGTGGTGAGGGGTGGAGTTTTGGGTTTTTTGTTTGGTTCAAAAATAAACTTTCCTTTTCTTTTTATTCTTTTTTCATTCCTTTATTTATTTTTTATTTTTAAATAAGATTAATTGAAAATGCAAGTTAATATTGCTTACCTCTTTTGGCATTGCAGTTGTATGTGACTATACATAGAACTATAAAATGTTATGTTTTGTGACTTCTGATGGTCTTAATGGTCATTACAGTTGATTCTTCTTTTACATTTTGCCTTTTTCTCCTCTCATGTTGTGGTCCTAATGCTTGACTACTATCCATAAAAAAAATACCATATTCACGAGTCTTTAGGGAATTTCTTCATCTTTTTTAATGCATAAAGCTGTGTTGTACTTGATATTTCAGAAGCACAGAATCTGACCAGGACATCCCTGAAGAAGAAGGTAGAGGCATATTGGAAGTCATGGCATCCACCGGAAAGTTTTGGTATGCTTTTATCTTAACATCAAAGTTCCATTAGTTGAGTTGTTTTATAACTTTTTCTTATAAGAAACTGGAGTTTTGTTATAATTAGATGTATTGTTGAGTGGCCATGGCTTAAAAAATGGAAGCAGCACCCATTTCGTCTCTGGATTTTGGTCTATGAATTTACAAAATGTATGGATGTGATGGTAGCACATACACATATCTATCTTCTTTGTTGGTGTTTCTAACCATTTTTATAATCACCATCACCCCAAGAGGAGGAGGAAGGGGATGGTGTTAGGGCCTCTTGTGATGGGGTGGGTGTTGTTGGGATGGCGCACAAATGTTGCTCCCAAAATGTTTCTTTGTAATAGAAAATAAAGAATATAATTAATAAAAATCAACTCACTCAAGGAGGGATGATATATCATTAGCCAAAGAATCCCTTTCAAAAAGGGGATAAGGGATCTAGCTCCCCTCTTCCCCAAAGAATCTAGATTTTGGTCAGTGGATATAGGTCTCCGCCAAAAATCATTCTTAGTTATCATCAGGCAACTACATTTGTTGTAGAAAACTTGGAAAACAACCACTCACTGAATTCCTTTCCCCTACCATGTTCTGAGTTCCTAAACAATGGGCCTCTTTGACCCTTTCAACAAGGTCGAGGATATTGGCTTCAACAACCATCCCAATCCCAATTGATTTGGAGTTTAAATAATTCTCCCCTATGATCTTTGATAAGACCAATAATGCCCATCTAGCTTGGGACGCCTAATGAGTAATATCCTTGAGCTGTTATAAATGTTTTGCTCTTCTTTTTAGGTTGTTCTTTCTTCTTTTTCTTTTTGAAGAAATTTTTTATATTTTGGGACAAAAATTCTCATCCTTTATTGGCACTTAAAACTTCATCAGTAAAATAGTTGGATTTTTAAGTTATATATGTATATATATATTTATATATATATGTATGTATGTATATATATAGATATATCGATGCATGTATGTGCAGTTGGTGCAAGCCTATGAATTGCCCAACAAACAGCTAATCAATCATGCAAAGAACATCCATGGAATGTCTTGATGATCCTTGGTCTCCACAAGTTTAAAAAGAAACAAAAATGCCCTCATAAGATTATGGGAATCCATTTGTACTTATATTTATTATGCATTTTATAAAAGTGTGTGACTTTTTACTTGATCATACCCAAAGGTCAGAGTCCGTCAGACAGTAGAACTCTCATAAAAAACCAGTTTCATGAAACATAGTTTGACCTGTTTATTTTTATAGTTTGTTTGGATATTTTCAAAGTATTCTATGCTCATACTTTACTTGATTGAATTGAGCACATAAATGGTACTGATTTGTTATAAATATATTTCAAAATAGAGGAACCAAAATTCTTTTAAAAGAAATATAAGAGTTACTTGTTACTATTTTTATTTAGTTAGAGTATCACTTGTTGAATATAATGTATGTTTCAACCATATTTTCAAATGATAATTCTTTGCTTCACAAACCTTGTATTATTGTGAAAATATATCTTTATGATTTATATGATTCAGTCATTAAAAGAAACTTACTGCAAAAGCTCTTTAAGCTGCAAGTGCAAAAATAACAATATAAAAGAATGTTTAATGCAATCAGAAGTGAAAATTTAGTATCATTCCATCCATAAATGTACAAGAATGACATGCACACACACACACTCATATATATGTGTGTGTGTGTGTGTGTGTGTGTGTGCACGTGTGTGCATACGTACGTATGCATGAATTATGCATATTTATGGAGTGAAACCATATTAAAAGATGTAGAGTCTAAGGAGGACTAAGTATCCTTTGAGAGAAAAGCAAAAGAAAAAAAGAAAAGAAGAAAAGATGAGTAAGAAGCCACAAAAATCAATATGCAACCTCCGTAGGAGGGCTAAAACTAGCCACGGAATAACTGATCGAAGGATCTATCCATGCTTTGTACTTGAAAAAGTGGTTCAATATTTCATGAAATGATCATAATGTTAAGATCTGCCACTAGTGGGAGAGCTGAGAGAAGTTAGTCGTGTCCTCATCCACAGCCACCAGCCCTCCACAGCTGTCCCCCAATTTTCTGAACACTTCCTGATTCCAGAAATTGAGAGGGAGCCCCACCGCCCTCACCCAACAAAGGTTTTTATGAACTCCATGACGAAAACAACCTGCTTCTGGACCCCATCTTTCTAACTGAAAATGTTTGTCATGAACACGTCGGTTTCCTCTTCGCAACACTCTTTCTGCTTCTTCTGCTAACTCAAATTCTGCAAGAAAATAAGTGCCTCCCAAATATGAAAACCTCACTCCCCCTTTCAAGTTCCATAAGCTCCTTCCCCATAACTTTAAACAATCTAGATTGGGACATTGCTTATCCTCTGTTTCCCATCTTCCCACAAGACAACGCCCTAATTGCTCGTCTCTACCTTTTAATGCTCTGCCCCCTAGCTGAATCCACACTGCATCCCCTATTCTTCCCGCCTTTGCCTTTGCTACTTCAACAAATGAACGCGTATTCTCCTCCCCCTTCTTCTTTTCTTCGACTCTCCTTCCTTCCTTTGCTCCTACCAGACCAACACCCGCCTTATTTTCAGCTAGCAGATGAATACCTAAAGAACGAAGCTTTTCAGCTATCAAAACCCATCCCCCAATAAGCCCTCTGCCTTCTGGAAACACCAAACTGAATCTTTTCGCTTCCAGATCACGAACAGAACAGAGGATGAACCTTCCCGCCCCATTAGCACGCAATTCTAATCTGAATTTCCTCCCCTCCTCTTCCCAAGTTTTGATAACTTTCCCGAACTTATCCTCCCTGCAGCAAGCCTCCACTCCCCCAAGTAAACACCTTAACCCAAACTCTCCGAACCTAATCCAATTGGAGAAACCTTTACTTCTCTCCATTATGATCCCACGAAGCTTCCCCCCTGAAGGATTAATCAAAATCTCAAAGGATTTTGATTCCACCACAAAACAGCATCTACCTCCTCCAACACCTCCAACACCTCCATCACCTACTCTCTCCATTTTTTCTAATATTCGATAGATCAAGGAAGGATGAGATGTCCTCTAACCTACACAATACAAATAGGCACACCCAATGGTCATTAACACTGAATTACCTATCAAAAAAAAAAAAAAAAATGGTCACTAACACTGAATAAAAGCCTTAAAGACCGTTTCAATCCTATGGACAAGAAAGTAGGATGGAATTCTAAGCAAACAATGCCAACATAGTGGCTTATTGCTTTACCAAACTATTCTCCATCTAGTTAGCCAACTTGGTTTCCAAGTAAAGGAATAACCAAGACCTTTGTAGAGATCCAAAATCATATCTTCATGGTCCTCTTCTACCTCAGGAGATCCAACAGTACATAGTAGCTGAGCCCTCCTCCCCAAAAAGGCAATTAACGCCTAATAATGTTTCTTTCTTTTTGCCTAGCTTCTTGGGCATTGTTTGTATGCTTCGTGTGTACTTTTTTCGTCGCTTCTAAGCATTTCTGATACAAGCTCTTATTTACCTATTAAAAAAAAAAAAAAACACACCCAATAAAGTTTCTTCTTCGATCTCTCCAATAAAGCAAGGAGCTCAAGCCTACCGCAATTGGCTTAAAGTCGGCTTTAACCAGACAACTTTTATGGTCTTTGAGTGGTACACCAATCCCCATTTGCCTTTGATTATCTAAGGAACATCCATCAAAATTAAGCTCAAGTTCCTAATAGAAAGGGCACCTAAGCAGTTTTGATCACCTCAATCCTATAATACTGCTAGTCCCTTTCCAATATAGTAAGATCATACTAACAAGGACACTTGAGAACTTTTTTGTTATTGCTACCCAAATTGATGTGTGATAAGGCATCCTATGAAATTTCTGGTCTTAGACTAAGCTGTTTATAGATGATGGGTCATTATCTTTAATCAATTTCTTTGATTGATCGGGCTCTGGGTGAAGGCTATATATCAATTAACCTCATGCTTAGTCCTAAGATGGCTTCAAACCATATGAGCAACCAACATAAGTTGCTCATTTGATCTTGAAGCAGTTTGGGGTGGAGTGGAAGAGCAGTTTCGAAAAAAGCTTTCAATGTGGAAAATAGAATTTATCTCAAAAGGGGGGAAGTTAACTTTGACACGAAGCACATTATCCAATTTGCCTATCTATTTTATGTCCTTTTTCAGCATCTCGAATAAAGTTAGATTGAGGCTGAAGAAGATTCAAAGAGATTTCCTATGGGGAGGTAAGGCTTTAAAGAAAAAACCACATCTAGTGAAGAGCTTGATTGTTTGCATAGATGAGAGGAAAAGGGTGGGTTTTGGGTGTTAGATGCCTCACTTTGCTTAGTAAACCCCTACTTTGCAAGTGGAGGTCGCGTTATGCTTCTTAAAGGGAAGCGCTCTAGGAAGTTTTAAGTGGTAAATATAGAGAGCTAGAAAGGGGTTGGACCTTTTGTGAAGTGAGAGATACATAAGGAGGTTGCGTTACAAAAAGAATAGAGCTTTTGTGGGTAATGGGAGGAGGGTGAAGTTTTTGGAAGGACAAGTAGTGTGGTGAGGCGAGGAGCCTTTGTGTGTTTCATTCCTATCATCATATGCCTTAGACGTTTAGAAAGAGGCATGGATGGTAGACTTATGGGACCAAACTTGTGAAGGGGGCCATTGGAATCCCTGTTTGTCCAACCATTTGAATGATTATTAAGGGAAGTCAGCAAATAAGAAAAGTGAGGATAGGATGGTTTAGATGGATTCCTGTAATGGAGGATTCTTCCTCAAAGCCTTTTATGTTGTCTTAGAGCCAAGTTGTTCAATTCCTTTTACATTGGGAATAATTTGGAGTTCCTAGTTCCATCTTACGCTCTTTTTTGCTTAGGAGGCTAGTTAGTTAAGGTGTTGACCTTAGATCAGGTTTAAAGAAGAGGATAGTGGATGGTTTGCAGATGCTTTCTTTGCATATGCAAGGAAGAATCCATGATCACATCCTCTTTCATTGTGTCAAGCCAAGGGTTTTATGGTAGTTGTTCTCTTTGTTGGGTGTTTCCTAGGTTAATTCTTGTATGGTCAAAGAGAAGACCCTCTTAGGTTGGCATGACTAGTGGAGATTGTCCCCTTATGTAGGTTTTGGACAACATGGGAAAAAAAAGAAAAAGAAAAAAGGGAATTGAAGGTCATTTAAAAATGAGAAGTGATCAAAGCCTCAGAGGCACTTTTCTTGGCAATATCTTCTTGTGGATTAAATTTTTTTTTTTTTTGATAAGTCAATATCTTCTTGTGGATTAAACTGTGTATAGTAAAAAAGTTGTCTTTAATTGATTTTGTTGATTGATTGAGTTTTTTGCTAGGGGAGTAATTTTTTGTGTTCCCTATTTTTTGGCCACATCTTTGACATCCATTGCATACATCCTTGGCACTTTCTATATAATATTCTTACTTTGTTTGCCTATCAAAAAAAAAAAAAAAGAAAAAAAAAAGAAAAAAGAAAAAAAAGAGGGACTCGTAATAAAGAAAAGAAAGGATCTAACAAACTACAAGGGTACTCTTTTGATGCTAAACTTCTTAATTCTCATGAGCCTCACTGCTCTAGTTTAGGTTTCCAAAGAAATAATTTTTCCTCTGACCAATTAGGAACTATGCCTTTTCTTCTATTTTGATAATAACAAATATATGACATAGAAGTGTTAAAGCTTTGTTAGTTCTGTTACATTTATCTCAAGCTGATAACTGGTTATAATACCAGTTTATATTCATACATAGCCCAGTGGATGACTGCATGATATATGTAGGTTATCCCTGACCCTCTGTGTGTGTGTGTGTGTGTGTGTGTGGGTATGGTGGTGGTGTTCAACTTTTGTGTACTGATGTGAAAATGTGAAAGTCAATTTACTAATACTAGTCAGAGATGTAATTACTTGCTGTGCATCAAGGTTGTCATGTTGCATCTGTTGTATTTCAGGCATGATTGGGACAAACTGAAGAATTTGCTATCCTTCCAGTTGAAGCAGGTATGGGGAGGTATGCCAATGTGCAGGTCTTTGATTACTTAATAATAGTCATTTCTGCTTTTCTCCTTTTCTGAAAGTGGTGCATGGTTGCATCTCATGTCTATATGTCCTACTTATTATCCTTACATTGCTCTCCTAAATTTTATCTTGAAGGTCCTGTCAGAGTATCCAGAGGCAAAAATGACTACTGATGAACAAAATTCATCATTAGGAGAGACCTACCTGGATTTGGTGAAAAGGTTGGATGAAGGTATCCCCAGATCATGTTCTTTGCTTGATTCTTTTAGCTTTGTCTAACACAATATCCATTATTGCTGGATGAAAGACTATATATATGAACTTAAAAATTTAATGCAAGCCATTAGTCAAAACTGAGAATCTCAAAGTAGATAAGCAGAATTTCATCCGAGTAATCCATCTTTGACCAAAACCCATATTTTCCAATTGATTCCTTTGCCTCAAACATATAGAACACTAGGAGAAACAAGAAATTGTGCCATTAATCAAAACTGAGAATCTCAAATTAGATGTGCAGAATTTGCTCCAGGTAATCCAATTAAAACCCATGTTTTCCAACAAAGAAACAATAAGTGTCAATAAACATGCCCATAGGCGTTTTATAGCCAATTTGAGAGGCAATCCCCGCCTGGAACATTTTTAATCTAGAATCAATAGCCCCATTTGCGATTAAGAGCTGCATCAAGAATTTGCCCATCCTTAACGAGTATAGTATGGAAATTTGAAACAAGTTCTGAGGTTTAGCCCCTCAATGCCAGGTCTTCCCCCTCAATGCCAGTCTTCAAACCCTTTGGTATTCATTGGAAAAAGAAGTCATCCCCTTCTTTATGTTCTTGGCCTCAGAAAACCAAATACCTTAGATCATGATCCTGCTGAGATGATCTGTTTTCCTATGGGCAGTTGCAACTTTATGAAAAAAATTTGTTGTTCCTATTGCCAGCCTTAAGGCCTTGTGGCCTTAGATTTCTGCCTCTAATGAAGACCCTTGAAGTCTGCAACTTTTTGATGTTCCTATAAAGCTAACTCTTAAAACCTGCCTCTATATCAGAGAGTGTCCCATCTTATTTCTTCAAATCACCACTTCATCAGCTCTATGTTTCATGCTCAACAGACCACCACATTACTAGCCACATCTGCATTCCGTTTTTTCAGGTTTATCTCCAAGACCTTCAAGTTATCAGCTAAAAATGAAACTTGGCCCCTTTAAAATGATAGTTATTCCACCAGCATCTGATCAAAGCGCTGAAACCTTCCTCCTTGAGGCACATGTTTTCAAACCTAAAGGAAGATATTCCAAATCTCAACCCATCA
This sequence comes from Vitis vinifera, assembly GCF_030704535.1. NCBI lineage: Eukaryota > Viridiplantae > Streptophyta > Magnoliopsida > Vitales > Vitaceae > Vitis > Vitis vinifera. The sequence continues at coordinate 2,383,214 of NC_081820.1, read as the reverse complement.
TTAACCTCAACCCATCATTAACAATAAAAATATGAAAATGATCTGGCATTGGTCTAGAGGTGCCCAAGTTGGTGATATGAAGGCCACGTGGCCAAGTATTTCCAGTAGTTCTAGCTGATTGGTTACAAAGAGTTGCATTTGATGGAGCCCAAATAATTCCTTTAGTTAGAATGGTGGTCATTATGGGAGTGTCACACAGGTCTAATATGAAGGTTTGTGGTGTGAACCCAAGTAATTCACCAGTTGTAGAGTTTTGCTGATTTTGAGAACTTATGAAGATGTCTCCTTTCATCCAGTTCTTTTTTGTGAAAGTCCTCACATTAAATTATTCTGCTTTGCAGTTCTTCTTAGCTTTATTGAAGGACCTCCATTTACCTTGCAGAGGCTTTGTGAGGTGACTACAAACTTTGTTCTCTTTTTTTGGGGCCACTACGCCTTGGGTTGTCCTAGCATTACTCTTCAGGACAATGGCATTTATCTCACAGTTGATTCTTAGCACTTCTGAATTTTCTCTAATTTGGATTTCTTCTTTTGAATCCCTTTCCCGAATGTTCTCCTCTTGGAAGAGGGCATAATGGGTCACTCAATTTATGCATCTCTTGTAACTTCAGATTTACATAGCATGATAGCATCATCCCATACAATATATACATTGAATGCATGCATGTAAAATTGCTGCCTGTCTTATTTAAAATTTATATCATGCAGATCATATTGGATGCACAAAGCATTTATCCGTATCTTTCAAAGCTTGCTCTAGCACTAGAAAAGGTATGCCGGCGACCATCTACAGTGGCATAGTATTTATATATTTCCTTTTGAATTGTTGGATCATTGTCCTTGTAGAATTTGAGCTTTAAATTATCTGAGGCAGAGATTAGATGAGTCTCTCAAAAATAATTCCATCATCTTCAATGCTGAGGAATCAAATAAACTGTTTTGTGCCATTGCTCTTGCACTGGCTCTTATTTCATCATCTTTAAATTATCCGAGCAATCTTCTTATTCCAAAAAATTTAATATTTGCTCAAGCCCCAAACCAGACTACAGAGAGTCAAAATAGTACACTTCTTGGTTCACGGGAACCAATGTTTCTAAATTATTAACTCTCTTAATTAACTGACCCCCCATCTTTTGCTGCCTATTTCTTGATAGGAAAAGTATGTTATACAACAAGATTTCTGCTCTTTGAAATCCCTCCCATTAAAAATCATAAATTATTAACTCTCTTATGTAACTGACCCCCATCTTTTGCTGCCCATTTCTTTGATAGGAAAGGTATATTCTACAATGGGATTTATGCTCTTTGAAATCCCTGCCATAAAAAATCAACGATCATAACATAAACCAACCCATACATGCCATACTCATGAACCTTTAGCATTCAGAGGAAAAGATGGCTCTATAGCAAAATTTTCTTCATTCTTGAGCTTGGTGGTTAACTTGGAAGTTTCATGTCTTGGATCCAGGAGAGCTCTTTATTAAGAATGATTCTGTAGGTTGTTGAATATTATATTTTGGTTTTTCTAAACCTTTTTATGGATTCTTCAATTAAAAAGAATAATTTATTTGTGAAAAAGCTCAATAAATTTTTATTTACTATGGTTTCATGGATATGTTGGTCCATCATCATGTTTGGGATTTGGTTTTCAGCTTGCTTTTTTACTCCAAATGGTATCCACTCTGAGGCCACCTTCTCAGTGATGGGAATTGTTCCTATTTCCTATTGACTTTTCACATGGGCATCTAGGATTATTAATTTCCATTTTTTTACATGTTACAAGATATCCATCAAAGTTTCTTGATGAGTTTCTCTTCGTTTTGAAAAACTTTGATATTTATTTCTTGTCTGAATCAAACCTTATTATATTAGAAGGAACAATCATATAGGAGGAATTGGGTTCATCCTGAGGATAAAACTGAATGGCAAAGGCAGGGAGGAGGATTCCATGTTAATGAATTCCAAAACATCAAACACATTGGAGAAATTTGAAAATGGTGGAATTATGAGTGGCTCCACATTTTACTACTACTAGGTTTAATGACTTAAAAATCGTCTACTTACGAAGTGCAACTCCTAATGAAAGTTTATTTGCTCTTTTATTTTAAATTCAGTTATGACACTCGACTCTGACATAAGTTTTACTTTTTTACTTTTTCTAGAATTTGTTGGTGACATCGACTTTGGCCATCTGCACCGACCCATATCCAACAACACTGGTGCAAAAACCAGATGAACCACCAGAGAAAGGAAGCGAAGAACCAGTGCAGCACCATGATTCGGTTCAAAATGGGGTTGAAGCTGAACCAACGCAAGGAGACAAAGATGAAATAATGACTGAGGTGGAGGAGGCAGACATTGAAGAAGACATGACCATCGACATGGAAGCCCTTGAAGAAATAGTTGTTGGATCATCAGAAACAAATTCCACACCCCCCACCAATTCTTAACCTTCCGGTGAGTCCTTTCTCCATCACTTCACTTCTACAACACACTTAAAGCCCATACAATTTCCTCTTATAGTGAGAAATACACAGCCTCCTTATGTTGTCAGTTTCTGATCATGGAAACCACAGATCGTTTCCATAGATAAGTCCTATTTATATTGCTTGGATACTCTTATCTATAACACTGCCAATGGTGAGGTATCTTAAGTTGAAATCAGTGTTAGGTCTTGACGACTCGACTTCGTCTGCTGAGAAGATGGGGAAGAAGAAGATGAAGAAGAAGAAGAAGGAAGAGGAAATTCTGAATAAGGTAAGGGAATTTAAAATCCAGTGGATGATGGGATTGTTGTTCTTGTATTGTATTTTAATACCAGTACATGGGTGCATGTTTCCTTACATACCGTGAAGAACTTGTTGGCTTCTGGTTTGAGAATATAGTTTGTGGAGGGGTTCTTAGATTGTTTCCAAATTATATATATATATATATATATATATATATATATATATATAATATTTTAATCTAAAAATAGTTTGCTATAATTAAGTGGTGTTTTGGATATATTTCTTATTTTTCATTTTTACAAATAAAGATAATAGTAACTTCTATAGTATATTTTATACAAAAAAAGTATGGATTTATTTTATATTTTTTAAATTTGAGATAGTAATATTTTTAATATCATAATTTTTTACCAGGTTTTCAAAGTTATTATTTTTTTTAAAGGTAAATTTTAAAGAGCTTTGGTATTTTATATAGAAATTATTTTTATTTTCTATTTTTTATTATGATAATAAATTATGATATTTTAGGATATTTGAAGAAATGTAAATTATTTTTTTTCAAATTAAAATTAAAAGAAATATAATAATTAATTTTATAATTATTTTTAATATTTAGAAGTAAATATATTTAACACTTTTAAGTATTCAGATATTAAAAAAAAAATCAAATTTAATACTTAGGAATATTCTAATATGAATAAGAAATAAATGTCCTATACACAAGTGACATTTGACTCTAGTAATATTATAGCCAATTTCAGATTTATTCAAGTTTCAAGCAAAAAAAAAAAAAAAAAGGCTCTTTGGGTTTGGAAAATGAAATATAAAGAAAATTACTTAAGTATTATTCGGTTACGCTTCGAGTTTTTAAATTCTTATATAAGAAGTATGACACAGATTGTTTTAGACGGTTTCTTGGTTCCATTTTCAAAGAAAATAGAAATCATAGACGAAATTCTTGAGTTCAAAAAATATTCAAAATATTAATTTAATATTTTCAAAATTTTTTGAAGAAATGAAAAAAGGAATAAAATACTATGTTATAGAAAAGCCCTCGTGGAACCATGATACAATAGGAATGCGGAAATTATAAATAAGAAAGGAATATTAATATGAATAAAATATTATTTTAAAAGTATGATATAAATATTATTTTCGTTTATTAGACTATGAATTATTATAATTATACATATTTTTGTATTATAATAACTTGTTTGATTAATTATATGAATATATATATATATATATATATGGGGAAATCATATAACAATACATTAACTAACAAAAATATGAGATTTTAAAACTTTACTTTTTGTTTTTTAATTTTAGTGTAAAATGGGAAAAAATATTGTCTATTCATGCACTCTAATACTTTTGAGGGTAATTGTGAATGAATTTAAAAACACTATAAGAGTGCATGAATAGATATTTTTTTATTTTTTTATTTTGCACTAAAATTAAAAAACAAAAAACAAAGTTCTAAAATCTCTTTCTACTTTTCTAGTTGATGTATGATTACATGATTTTTCCAAAAAAAAAAAGTGGGGAATGTGGCAAATGGTAAGTGAGATATATTAATGTGAGAGAAATAATAAAAATAAATTACACATGTATTTGTTAATAAGTGGTATTAAATTGGTATATATTTTGTCTTTTACTTTTAAGGGTAATTGTGGAACGAATTTGAAAGCACTATTAGAGTGTATGAATAGATAATATTTTTTTTCTCATTTTACACTAAAATTAAAAAATCAAAATCAAAATTTTAAAATCTCATATATTTTTTTTAATTAATGTATGATTGCATGATTTTCCCAATATATATACTCTTTTTATTTTAGTGAAAACTCAAAACTAAATAAGATTCTACAAATTTAATTTTTAAAAAAATAGATTTTAAGAAAAAAAAAATGAAACCTGTTAGAAAATAAAAATTATATTTTATTTGTACGTTGTGCTTACAAACTACTTTCAAAATTTATCAAAATCATACTTTTTTCTATTGCTTTGTGCTTTTCCAAATGGATACCTAGATTATGATTTTAAAATTTTTATTTTTCATACAAAAGGTACAGTGGAAATATATGATAAAAAGGTATATTGAACTTTAGGGTATGCTTGACGACGTTTTCTATAACAGTTTTTTGTTTCTCAAAACAAAAAATAAGGAAATCATATTTAATAACCAAAACTTGTTTTTTGTTTTCTATTCTTAGAAACAAAAAACAAGTTGTTTTCAAAAAATATCTTTTAATTATTTTCAATTGTTTTCACTTATTTTCAAAAAATTGTTTTAAAAAATAATTATAGAAACATATAAAATAACTAAAAATAAAACAATACGTATAAAAATCATTTATAAAACATATTTAAAAATATTAAAAATATTTCAAGAAAATTTAACGGATTTTAAAAACTATTCTTAAATAATGTTTTTCTGCTTTCCAAATCAGTTACCAAATAAGCCTAGTTTTTTTTTATTCTCTTTCTTTTCTTTTCTTTATTAATTAAGTGAAATGTATATTTTTTAAAAAATTTAATTCATTTCCTTACTAATTTGAAAATGTTTGAATATTGAAGTTACATTCAGTTTCCCAGAAGAATCAACCAAGATCCTTTTCAATTGTGTGCCAATGGTTTTCAGGATCCAAATACTTGGATAGAATTCAGGAATTGGAAGAGCAAAAATTTTCTTCCATTAAAATCAGAGTCTTATATACACAATCCATATACATAAATTGAATGCTGTCATACTCAAACCCAGATCATCAGTTCCTATCTCCCCACAACTATTTACCACTTCTGTTGAATAATAAAAACATCTTATCCGTATTCACATCCTGACTTCAACTACATCTCCATCTTTGAGCTGGGTATTGGGTAACACATATTGGCCGTTTACCAGAACCAACTTCCCGTCCAGTCCTACCCTCTGAGCAGCATCTGCAGCTGTGCTCCCTGTCCTCAGCCTCATTATCTCGCCGTGAGGCCAGCACACTATCACCACTTCCCCAAGAACCACAGACTTAGGGGTGCTGTAAGGATCTGCTCCAACCTTGGTTTTGGTTTGCCTCATACCTGCTTCAGACCGAAGCTGCTCCTCCCACTGGAGCATTGTCCTCAGTAGGTGCACCTATGATTTCACGAGTAAATTTTTTAGTTTCTTGGAGCATTTTGTTGAACTATTAAATTGAACTACATTACAAAATGTTAAAGAATATGATATATATATATATATATATATATATATACCTAATCCTACAAGCTTAAGTTATTAGGAAAATTGGTAGTTCAACATGATATCAAAGTCCAACATAGTATCAAAGTCTCGTTTGGCAGGAGGTCATATGTTTGAGCCTCACCACATATTTATTTTCCTAATTTATTGTATTATGAACCTAAATCATATAAGCTTTAAGTTTTAGGAAAATTAGTAGTTCAACATAGTATTAGAGTCTCATTTGGCAGGAGGTCATGTGTTCAAGCCTCACCACAAAAGAGACTAATTGTGTAAACCTAAAAGAGACTAATTGTGGTTATTAGCCTATAGGCCTACATATCACCCCACCTGCAGTGCATGTGAGAGAGGGTGGTATTTGTTAAAAAGCACAATATATATATCGTGAACCCACATCCTACAAGCTTAATAGTCTAGGAAAATTGACAGTTCAAAACAAAATCAGGTAACCACAAAAGAGCAGCACATATTAAGGTTTGGAAATTTAATGATATTAAAAACTCCATTTGGATCATGGAAAGAATAAGCTTAAGTGGAAACACAAAATAAATAAGAAAAAGCGAACGGAAGACAAATTTAGACATAATAACTCTTCTCTTCCATATTTTCAATGTTATTCTTCTTTATATAAGAATAAAGAATTTGAACAGTAGATTACAAAAATCACTTGCATCACAATTTTAACCAATAAAGGGTAATTTTTAAAAAATATCTTTTATACATTAATATTACCTTTTAACTATATTCATAGTCATTTTATTGAGACTTTCCATCAAAAAATGGATGCAGAAACTATGTGACATGCATATCGATATTGTCATAAGTTCTTATATAATATGTTTGAATATATCTAATTGTCCATGTGATTGTCATAGAGGTTTCTGGATCTATGTTTGACAGAAAATCTTAATTGAATGGGTATAGTTTAAGATTGACATTGCTAAAAGGAAAAATAAATAAAAAATTAGAAACTAAATTGAGACAAAAGTGAAAACATAAGGGTGGTTTTTATAATTAATCCAAATTTAAAAAGTACACAAATTTTTAAATAATCCTCGTTACATTTCATTTTCCTCTATATTTTTCATTATAAACCAAATAAGTGAATTCAAATTTGAGATTTTTTCCCAAGTACTTTCATGATCCAAATGGAAATGAAAAGATGCTGATCTTAGTAATAAAATACAGTTCTACTGTCAGTATTCTTTTTTGTTGCCATGCATTACAGACTGTTTTGGCATCAAGACACCATCTAGGTACTAAACTTGCGCTAAAAGATTAGTGACATCAAATATGTCAATGATTTCAGCTTATTGGATATTGTTGACTTTGTTCTGAACCCCCCAAGCTAGTTAGATGCATTGAATGGTGATTCCCATCCATGCATAACGACGTCCCCACCAAACCATTAGAGCTCAGTTCCTACTTGCATTATAAGGTTATAAGGTTGTTAAACAGGCAACACAAGGGAACAAGCATGGAGCAAATGTGATCAAGAAATAAAGAATCTAGACATTGCTCACTGCTATTAAGTAAATGCAAAATGAATTTGGGATTGTCCACAAACCTTATTATTGATGTTGGCTTCCAGGGAAGTTGAACTGATAGGGTTAGAGCTTGGTCTCTTGTAGAAGCTAGAGTTAGAGTGGGATTCAATAGAAGCAATTTGTTTACCCTCAAAAATGGCAGACACAACAGCCCAGTATTCAGATTCCTCCTGTTCTGTCAGATCAATCACCTGGATGAACGTGGGCAGCAGCCGCTGAAATTGGTCTTCCTGTGTATATATGAGATTCATGAGAATGATAATTTCTTAATGTGAAGCCGATGTAACAAACAGATGCTTAACTAGTTGATACAATATAATTCAATTATGTATTGATGATTTTAAGATTTTGTATCATATGCTAAATACTATTAAAAGAAAAAGCAGGCTGACACTCCTGAAGATTTTTTAAAGTTGGCATGCTAAGTTACTGCTGAAAAGTTTACAAACTCATTCTTTATCACAAAAGGAGAAAAAAAAAAAAAAACAAGCATAATGTCATTTTTGGGTCTCTAACCATTTACTTCTGGATTTGGTATCGCATTTATTTTGTAACCAAATACACAGTGGATGCATGATATAGTGTAGGGTAAATTTATTGAACTTAAAATTATACTTGAGGTAAATGAGGGCATAAAAAAGAATAAACTTTTAAGTAAAAAAGCCAAAAACACAGGGACATGCATATACAGACGCATACAAATTATGGCTTCCTCTTCCGGACTGTTTGGGTTCAGAGCAGTCACTCCTGCTCCACCATTCTGACCATTCAAAAAGATGTTCATATACACAACCTTTTGACCTGAGTGCATACCTTCACTTTTTCACCAGTAAAGTTTTTTCTCACCCTCAAATACTTTTCACCAATGAAGTTGTTTCTTGCAATCAAGTAATAACTTGATTGGTAGTGGTGGCAGTGGTGATAATGGTAGCAACAGTTTCTGGGTTTAGGCTACAAATTAGTTTTTAAATTTTCATAAAAAAATTAATTGATGATGTCTGTACAGTTCAGTGACAGTCAAAAATGACCCTTAGACTGTTTCTTGGATGGGTTGGGCCAACTGTTTGAATTTGAGAACTTGCCAGTATGTTCTTTTCAAAGTCTGAACAGCGAAACCATGTCTTCTCATAGAAAGATGTGAATGCATGACGTACCTTGTGATACATTCCATCACGACAAAGAGTATACTTTTCTAGGCAAGTACACCAATCCCCATGTCCTGGTTCAAACCACCACTCATCAGACACCTGCAAAGCCAAATTAATAGTCAATAAAAGAACATCTTCAACCCTAAGTTAAAACTATACACGCTTTATTCAGCTACCATTCAAACACAAGTTAGAGAATCCATCCCACATTTCTATTCAAATATAATTAAATTGTCAAATAGTAATGTGATTTTGTTGCTTTGTTTAGTTAAGATTTAGCTTAGAAATCTTTTCTCGAATGATCATCATTAACCATTTCATTGGCACAGAGAACTGATGTTAGATAATGGAGTATGCCCACTTAAATTAACTCCTGGACATCAATTTTAACTGCCAATTCAGCCTTATGCATCTTTGCAAATATGCTCTTAACTCCACAAAACTTGTTAATCCCAACTAACAGTGTCAGCCACAAGTCCTTTCTGACCGTCCATAGACAACTCTCTCTTATCATTCTTAATAGGTGTTAAACATTTATGTTGAATAATCATCCTTAACCATATCATCGGCATAGAGAATTGATGTGAGATAATGGAATATGCCCACTTAAATTAATTCCTGGACATCATTTATAACTGCCAATTCAACCTTATACATCTTTGCAAATATGCTCTGAACTCTACAAAACTTGTTAATCCTAGATAACAGTGCCAGCCACAAGTCCTTTCTGACCATCCATAGACAACTCTCTCTTATCATTCTCAATAGGTGTTAAACCTGTATACCCTATTTTATTCCTCAAGAACATTTGGGTCTTAAAATACCCCTTGAACTTTGTGGTCTTAAAGCGTTCTACTGCAGTATTAAGTTTGTGTTCATTTCCACTCTAACTTTGTCATTCAACCACACAATCTGCATATAGCTATGCCATATTCTAAGTTCTTACATGAATGAATTAGCATTGAAAAAAATTAAAGCAAACCCTATAAATGGAAAACAATGTTTACAAAAAATACACTAATAATGAAGAATTCATCCCCAAAATCATTTCAATTTATTGTCCATGAAGAAATTTCTTTTATAGTTTACTAATTACTGGGGAAAAACATTAATTACCCAGCATATATTAAGGATATGAATATTTAAAAACTCCAAATTTCTTTCACTGACAAAGCTTCATCTGACAAGACCAAGCAACTAGGATCACAGTATAAAAATAGGGAAGAGAAAAAAAAAAGTCAACCTTTTTGTATAATCTTGCATAAGCTTCCCATCGTTTAATTTGGAAAGAAGATCTTCTATCAGCTACTGCTTCAGAAGCAACTAGTCCAAAGCTTACAGCGACAAGCAGTTCTCTTCCATCCTTATCTACTCTGAAAATAGAAGTTTTATGCAATAATTAGTGAAAAAGGCTTCCAACTGATTGTGACAATTGGAAGTGAAGAAATAAAATACCTGACAACAACAGCAGCAAGCAAGTGACTGCCTTCCACTCTAAGCACTGGATGTCCTGCTTTCAGGGAACCATACTTCTGAAACACATCATCTCCAACAGAATTTTGATTCTCCATATCTTCGGAGAAATAGGAGGATGCTTTTATTTCAGAGTCATCTAAGATGCTCGTGGAAGGCAATTTGTTTTCGGTCTCTTTATAAAGCCAATGTGCAGCAAGTCCATGTTCCGCATACTCATGCATCCTCTGAAAAAATAAAGCAACTATTATTGTTAGCTAAATCAAAAGCATTTACAAATAAGCTTGACACGCGATTATTCTTTCCCTCTGAAAAGATAAAGCAACTATTATTGTTAGCTGAATCAAAACCATTTAGAAATAAGCTTGACATGAGATTATGGAATCTGTAGGTGTGGTACCTGTGTCCTTATTTGAACCTCCAAAGGTGAGTTGTCAGGGCCCTGTACTGCAGTGTGGAGAGACTGCAAAAGAACAGGAAAGTTTGGCTGTGAAGAAAATGGAGGTAGGAAAAGTGCATCATCTACTAGACATTCTAGGGAAATTTTCCTAGGAGACTTGTCCCTGCTTCGTAGGCAGATCTTTTACTTTTATTCTTTTGATTGATGTTCATCACATCAGTGCAGTTGCTCTTTCTGGAGAAGGATTTTATCCTCCCCCTCTGTAAACACAATGATTCCAGAAGAATTTTGCATGTAGATTATCCAGCATTTTTGAGGTGCTTACTTTCCTCAAATTGAATAATCTCCTACTCCTTGGAAGGAATTCATCATTTATCAAGTTTATTGAAAAATCCTTACATTTAACATTGATACTAGAAACACAGGAGAGGATTTTAGGACTGAAAAAATAACTACATTTAGACTTGAGGCAAAAAATGAGCTGTTCTGACTTTGATTGTCTGACCATCGATCTGGTCTATGACAAAGAAATGTTTTTAAAATAAAAATATCATCTAAAGCAAATGCTAAAAACTAAGCACTAAAGAATATCTTTGTGGGACTTCAAAATTATGAACTATAGAGCCCTGTTTATATCAATATTGGAGGCATACAGCATGTTCAGCCAGTTAAGATAAAATGCAGATTAAAGTAAGGTTCATTTTAATATTGGGGGAGTATTGTTTAAGAATGATTTTGATATCAATATTGGAGGGATATGGCACATTGGAAGTAGTGTTTAAGATCGATTGTGAAAAGGCCTAGGAGCATGTGGAGTGGAACTTTATGGATCAAGCACCAAGAAGGAAGGGTTTTAGTATTAGATGGAGGTTGTGGATGAGAGGCTATTTATCTTCAACAAATTTTGCAGTCTTAGAGAAAGGTAGTGCCAAAGGATAGATTAAAGCAATCAGGGGTATTAGGAAAGGAGTCCTCTTTCTCTTTTCCTTTTCACAATAGTAGTTGATGTCTTAAGTAGGATGATGTTGAGGGTGGAGGAGAGCGGTCTCTTGAAAGGTTTCCTAGTTGGGCAGAGTAGAATTAGGGTGACCCTTTTATAGTTTGTAGATGATACCATCTTTTTCTCAAGAGCTAGCATGGAAGATTTACAAAACCTTGAGTTGATCTTGTTGGTATTTGGGCACATTTCAGGACTTAAGATTTAGACAAGAGCACTTTATCTATTATCAGCATGAGTTAAGATCAAATTGCTATGTTAGCTTCAATGATCAATGTAAAGTTTTTGAGTGACCTGTAACATATTTGGGTCTCCCTTTTTTTTTGTATAAAGAAGATTTCTTTGAGAAACAGAGCTCTCCTAGGAAGATGGATGCAAAGGTATCCTAGGGAGAGTGATGCTCTTTGGTATAAGATAATACTAAGCATCCACAAGACTCATCCCAATGGCTGGGATGCCTAAATTATAGTCAAATGGTCACATTGATGTCCTTGAAAGGCCATTGCACGAGCTCTCTAGGATTTCTTATGTCATACATGTTTTGTAGTGAGGGATGGGGTATGAATTCGCTTTTAGGAATACTTGTGATAGGGAAATTAACCTCTTTACTCTCAATTTTTAAATCTTTTTGGAATTATGACAATTAGAAATGACTCGATTTCACCCATTCTTGGCCCCTACCTTGGAATTTCGCAGTATCCTTACTGGCATGGAGATAAAAGACTTGGGAAGACACATGTCCTCTCTCTCTGACCTGTGTACTTCTAATACCATCTATCCTTGATATAAGAGTTTGGTTTTTGACTTCTTCAGCTAAATTTACTGTAAAATCTTTTCTTTTCTCAAGTAAAACTCATTTGGCTATCTATAGCCTCATCAAAGGTCAAGGTTTTTGCATGACTAGTGGCCAACAGGAAGTTCAACACCAATGACATGCTACAAGTGAAAAGACATCACAAAGCTCATAGTCTTGACTTTTGAGTTATGTGTATGAGGAACGGTAAATCAATTGATCATCTCTTTCCACATTGTCCGACTACTTTAGTACTTTTTCACTTTGGCCTAAATTATTCAGCCTAGGGGGGCAAGATTGGGTCCCTCTAAGGGGCATTTATGACATGATGACTATAGAGGCAAAACTCTTTGGCAAGTTGCATGCCTCACATTGATTTGGATAATATGGTGGGAAAGAAATAGAAGGATTTTTTCAGACAAGTGAAGAAGTTTAGAGACAATAAGAGACTTAATTTAACGTGTGGTTTCCTATCAAAAATTAAAAAAAAATAAAAAATAAGAGACTTAATTTATTCCTCTTTTCAGGATTCAACAAATTCAGCTTCCGAGGATACTCCTTTCATTGTTATTCAACTCAATTGGAATTTGGTATGTAATTAAAGGGTTAAAAGAGAAAATCTTTGAGCAAATTTTCTGCCTTTTTAGTAGATGTATTGTTCCCTAAAGTAGTAGAAAAAAATTTCTTTTGTATAGTTTTGGTTGGTACATAGGAGGTATCTTATTTATCATTCTTTTGATTAGAGTATGTATATCTAGGAAGGATTTCTGATCTTTCAAATGTACTTCAAATCCCTAATCAATAAACTTCTTGTTCTGATAAAAATTAAAATTAAAAATTAAAAATTAAAAATAAAAGATAAAATGAAGATTGGTTCAAAAAAATTTATACAGTAATATTCTACAAACTCTACCTCCAAAACTTATTGACAAATCAAACTCAAAAGACAATTGCACAGTTTAAGTAGTAGTCATTTGTTGGCCCTAGTTTCTGTTTTAAAGTTTGAGGAATTCCTACCCTCCTATTTGTTTTTCGGTTTTTTTTTTCTTGAGATAAGTTTGAGTGATTGAAATTTTATTTTATCTCACTTGCTATCCAATCATTTATTGGAAAAGCAGGTCACGTGCCAATCCCCCACCTTTCCTGGGTGAACCATCCACCACTAGAAGAGAACAAGGATTGAAAATTAGACATCATAGTATTTTCTTTAACTTCTCAAGATTTACTTGGGAAGATACTTTAAGAAAATAGTTTATATTATATACATGTGCTATATATGTATGTATGCTCCAATGCATGCATGCACCTGTTCATATGGTTAAATGGAATTCATTAAATATCTAGAGATTGAAAGCAGAATTTTTAACCTGATAGCCACTAGGCTTTGGATTGACAATGTAATCATCAAATTCACCATCAATGGGGGTCCAAAGCCTGCATCAAGAGAAAGGAGACATGAGCCATTATTTTCACAGAAGTGCAGCAGGTACGGATGCAATGCATTTGGACTGATTATAGTAATCATATCATGCCATTTCAAACTAATCTCAGACCTAATGAGCCTATGAACAATGCAATATCCACAGAGCTGAAATTGGAATAAACTGTCATGTTGCCTTTTATAAGAAACAAATTTTTTAATGACAAAGACCAGGTGGACAAGGAAGGGGGAGAATTCCTTCTCAAATGGAAAAGCAACAAACAAAACCACACCAAGCAACATCAAACCATACCTTTTGATAAGCAGATATCTACAACATTACTCCTCTGATTCTCAAAACAAACAGCTCCACAAATAAAAGCTATAAGAGAGAAGATGTAGAAAAACTCCTTCGAAGACTGACACTCACAGGAACATCAAGAACTGCAATCCTCCATAGAATTCAATTTTCTTTCCTTTCCTCCAAAGGTCCTCAAATTTTTCTCTCCAAAATCTCCAACTAATGCAGGCTTATGGAGGCAAAGAACACTGCAGAACCAATTTTTCTCCCTCCTATCAAAGTAAAGTCATCCTTAGACCATCCCTCTTCAGATGAGATTAGACCTCATGTTTGCATTCATATTTTGATGCATATGTATATAGGTTGGCCTTCACCTTTTCTAGAGTTTCAGAGGAAGAATTCCTCGAAAATTGCATGTAGTCAACTCAATTTGTTGGAACAGCTTCCATTGAGTTTCTGCACCTATCACATTTTTGTTCTACCTTGTTTGTTTATCCTTGAAAGACATGTCCTCAACACCACAATCACCCTGTCCTCGATACCACAATCATATCCTGTCCTCAAGACCTACAGGCACTACCAGAGGAATACCAGCTACAAAACAAAGCTAGTTTAAAACGGACCATGGAGGGATAAGTGATCGATAAATTTTCAACTAGTCATGCCACATGCCTCATCTATCTAGGTTGATACTTCAGAAGGCCTCCTATTTAGAAACAACTGCTCAGAATTGACCATCTTTTGGGCAAATAAAAGTCAAAAGTGTTAACTATGGGGGGATTTTTTTAATTCCAAAGTAATTTGGCCAGAGGGAACTAGAACAGACACGTGGGAGTGAAAGAAAAAAAAAATAATGATTTAGGTGTGAAAAGTCCACTTGTATCAGAGGGGCAACATAATTTTTAGGATCAGATCCAATAAATTAGTGTTTAATGAGGCCACAACAAAAGAAGAAAAATCATAGATTTCTCAATCAAAAAGGCTTCTGAAAAGATCAAAGATCCAATATGGGTAGTCAATAACTTGAACAAAGTGGCAGTAAAGGGAAGTCTTCAAGACCTGAAAAATCTGTAGAGGTGAGCAAAGGATAAGCAAGGGAGTCAGTCTCCACTAAACATTTTCCTAGAATAGTTCGCTGTATCCATCTCCAACAATCAGTGTTGTCAAACACAAAAGGCAATGTTAAGGCAATAAGACTCCTTTTAGCCTAAGGCGAAAGGCGAAAAACAAGGTGATAGCATGACTATAGTAAGGTGATAAAAAATATACATATATTTACCTATTCGATACTTCAATGCTATTAATTTTTCATCCCTCATGATGTCTTACAAAATTGACAAAATAGTAATAACTATTCAAAGTGTTAAATATTATACCCCACACCATAAGAAACACCATATTGTTTAAAGATATTTGTCCTATGTAAATGCATATTCTAATTTTTCATACATTTAAAAATCATAATAAAAGACAAAATAAGATAATGAACATCCTAAAGAAGCTTTGGGCATCATCATCATAGTCATCATTGAAATTAAAATTGTCATCACTTCCATTAAGACTATATTGATAGCCCTCCATCTCATTATCTCTGTGATTAATAATATAATATTCCATCTTATACTTTGTTTAATCCAATGTTAAATTGAATGAAATTATAATGTAAGTATGTTTAATCTTAATTCATGGTCAAAGGCAATGATCGCCTCTATGCCTTGTGCCTTATCCCAAGGCAATTGCCTAGGTGTTGCCTCTTTGAAGCCACCTTGACTAGGTCTTCAAGAGGCGACTTTTATCTGCCTCACCTAGCTTGATGGCCTAGGCAACCCAAGCGATCGCCTTTGATAACACTGCCAACGATGAATCCCTTTCTTTTCCTAGGATAGAGGGTTTAGTTTTGTCGTACCTTAAGAAATCTCCACAGCCATTTACCAATAACCAACTTTACAACAAAACCAAACCCAACCCCCCACCCAAAACACACGTACATTCAAGGAAAACACACCTAACAAAGTGTTCCCTGCCAACCTCCTCATGGTCAGATGAGGGGAAAAAAACAATAATTATGCAAGTACTTCAAAATTACGGATGTAGAAGTAGCTAATATTTTGAAAATGGCTAAAGCTTTGTCTACATGTAGGATGTGATCGAAGCCAAGATGAATCCGCCCTTAACAACTACCTGTGGGTGTTTTTTCTTTTTTGAGCTCATCAAAGCATTTGGAGAATTTTTATTCAATAGGTCCCAAAATCATAGGGTCCTAAAATTGCCTCAAACCAGGAGGCTATGGTATTTCAAAGGCCACTCACAATCTCACATCCTTTGTAAATGCTAATCTAGTGAACTAATCTTTATGGACACTAACCCTAATCAAAACACACTAGCAACAATTGTTGTTGTTTTTTAAAAAAAATAAAAATAAGAATTTACAAAAATCACTTTTCAGGCAAAACATCATCCCAAATTTTTTGTTTCTGCAATGGAGGGAAAGAAGAAGGAAACAATGTCATCCGTGAATTAAAGGTGGAAAACAGAAATCTGCTTTTTCAAACTTATAATTCTTCCACAAGGCCAAGATCTTCAGCCTTATTAATCATCCAGCCCAGAACATAGGAGAAAAGAAAGAGTGTTCCCTTACCTAAGTCTCCAGTATGCTAAAATCCAACCTCTAGCCTCCTTATTGATAAAAGTCACATAGCTAATGGAACAGTGACAAGCCTTCATCCACCCAAGCCATCTACCCATGAGAGCTTCTCGATCCACTGTATGATCAAGAAATTCTAAACTCATGTAACAAGCTTTCTTAAAATCCACTCATGCACTATAGATTTTTCCCTGCTTTAATCCTCTCTAGAAATATTAATTTGGTAAACAAAACTGTATATAGGATTAACAATAGCTCTACAAGAGGGGAAAAGGGCATCTTGAAGAACCTTTGTGCCTCAAGTAAACCTTAGTGAGGATCTTACATAAGCTAGTCACCAATCTAATCTTTCTAACATTATTTTAGGGATTCCCTCTTTCTTTGGGATCTGGTCAATAGAAGTAAAACAAGTGCCTCAATAAGTCACCCAACTGGCCTGCAATACTTCAAGATTGATAGTCACCCCAAGGTATCTCTTCATAGTTCTAGTCAAAAACCGTGGCAAAAGCACTCAGACCCATCGGCCTTTTCTCTATCCACAACAACAATAGCCTCTCTTTTTTTCACTCTTCATACTAACTTATCGTCCACCTGGACCCAATGGCCTTTTCCCTATCCACAACAACAATAGCCTCTCTATTTTCACTCTTCATATTAACTTATGGTGACATAATTAGGGTTGCAACTTGACCATCCAACCCAAGCCCAACCTAACCTATCCTGACCTCTAACCAAAAGTATTCAACCTAAAACCAACCCAACCTTATTTTTCCAAGCTCAGGTAGAACTCAAGTTGTATGGTTTAGAATTGGGTTGGGTAAGGTTAGGTTAGGTTAGGTTGAACTCACCCACAATATTCTTTTAAAAAAATTTTCTGTATATTTATATCAAAATCTAAATAGTAAATGGGATAATATTTTAAGATGAAAATAAAGTCTATGCATTAAAAACAAAAAATGGGAGAGAGTGAGAGAGAGGGCGAGAGAGAGAGAGAGGGCGTGAGGGAGAGTGAGAGCGCGTGCGACGGCGACGACGACGAGACCGGCGAGGCGAGTCGAAAGCGAAGCTTCACGGTGGAATCCAAGACTTTCGAGCTTGCCCTAGATGAAAGGAAAGGGAAACGTCAGTTTCTCATTGTGGAGAAGAAGCGTGGGGTCTCGACATGGGTTCAATTAGGGCTGGAAAGCTTAGGGCTTTTCAAGGAGGGGCTAATCCATTGTATACGAGACGAAAAAGAAGGGAAATGGGAAAAGGAGTGGAAAGACAGAGGCAAGTTGTATTCATTGGCTCGGGGTTTCAACAGAGCGGGAGGTTTTTTAAGGCTGGGGGTTATGGATCTGGAACGAAAACGGTTCTGTATTTTCTTACCGAGAGGTAGAAGGGACAAAAGTGGATGGACGGCTATGGCGGAGATGATACATCAAATGGAAGAGTTGGTTGGTAGAAGAACAGATTTGCAGGAAGTAAGGGCCGCCGAAAAAGCTACACCAGCGAAATCATATGCAGAAGCAGTCATGAGAACAAGTCAGAAAGGTTCAAATGCAATCAAGATGAAGGTCACAAGGGAGGAGACTGTTGGAAATTTACAGAAGCTGGAGCACTACCTCGTCGCGAGCTGGAAGCCCAACACAAAGGAAGAAGAAGACTTGGAGAGGCTGGGAAGTCTTTGGGCGAATTCTTGGGGCCTAAAAGGCAAGTTAGGGCTGGCCAAATTGGAGAGAGGTAGGGTATTGTTGGAGTTTGAAGATCTAAGAGAGGCACATCATGTGGTTTCCTCGGGGAGCAGAGTGATGGGAGGAGTCCACTTAGGGCTGGAAGTCTAGAATCCTAAGACGGGTTGTTGGGTAGAGGAGGAGATAGAAAAGGAAGTTTGGGTTAAAATTTTAGGCCTTCCAATTTCGCTATGGAGCCCGATGATTCTGAAGAAAATAGGGGAGGAATGCGGGGGTTTTGTTGAAATTGACGAGCGGACAAGGTCGATGGGGGAGATTCAATGGGCTAGGATACTGGTCAAAATAAGAGGTGATTTTAGACCGAGTGTGTTAGAAATTGAGGTAGAGGAGGAGGTATACACTCTGGCGCTGTAGTGGGAGATTAGGCCGGTGGTGAGACGGATTTTCTCTGAGGTGGAAAACAGAAGGAGAAACGAGGTTAGGGGTGACATGTATTCACGTGCGGAGAAGCGCGTTGGGAAGGAACTGGTAGGCGCGGGAACCGAGGAACTGCACCTGCCAAACGATGAGAGGTTTCTGCAGGAGAATGGGCCGGGTCTAGAGCCCAGGAACCAGATCCATGGCCCGGTGCCCCGGGATTGGGTTTACTCAGATGGAAGAGTGGCTGGGTCGTCCTCACTTGGCCCAAACATGGGTCCTAAAGAGTTGGAGAAGGATGTTGGACTGGCTAAGATCAATGGGCCTTTGGGCCGAAATTTAAAAGACAAGGCAAAGGTGGCCGGTGATTCAGAGGCAAGCCCATCGTCTAGAAGTTGGGCTGCTGAACTGGGCTGCCAGCCTTCAGTTGAGGTGGAAGGCTTGGAAAGGGCTGGCCCAACTGCTCCCCAAGAGAAGGCTGGATTTTTGGGCCGTTTCATCTCCAGAAAAGGATCCAGTTCAGAGGATCCTTTGATGAGCTGGGTACCAAAGGAGCTTAGAAGGGAACAGAGGGATGCTGGCTTCTCAATGACGGACCGAGCGCTTGAAGAGGAAGCTCAGAGGTATGATTTGATTTCCCATCCTAAAGGAAAAAGGGTTATGGGGATACCTCTTCTTCTATCTTCTAATTCTGATCGGGCTCCGGAGGGGGAGTCTTTCGATCGTCCAGGGGAAATAGAGGAGGAATTATGGGGGGACAAGTCAACATGGTTAACATTTTATGAGGGGAATGTTGAGAATGAGAATGGATCCTGGAAGTTGGGAGAGGCCAACAAAAACAGAGACAAGGTTAGGGGCAAGGAGGGGAATACTGGTGCCTCTAGATCTCAAGATACCGAAAATGAGAAAGAGGAACTATGGGAGGATTGTAGTTTAGCAAAATTTAGCCAATTTCTGGGATTTTCCACGGAGGGGCTGGAAAAGGAGAGATTGAATTTTCTGATTAAAATCAGAAAGAGGCGGGAAAAGATTCACAACAAAGAACTCTTGGAGAAGTCCAAGTTTGAAAGGGAATTAAAGAGGCTGGAATGTTCTGTCAATTATGAGGGGGGGAACAAGCAGAAAGGTCCTTCACAGGGCAAAGGGAATCAGTTGATAGTTGCCCAATGAAGCTGAAGATTATAAGTTGGAATGTGAGGGGAGCAAATGACAGCTCTAAGAGGAAAATTATTAAGAACTATATAAGGAATCAGAGGGTGGACCTAATGTGTATTCAGGAAACCAAGATTCAGGAGATGTCGGAGGGTATTGTGAAAAGCCTAGGCACGGGGAGATTTATAGATTGGAGAGCCTTAAATGCGGAGGGGGCTGCGAGTGGTATTTTGATCTGCTGGGACAAGAGGGTCTTGGATATTTTGGACTGGGAGGAGGGTCATTTCACATTGTCTTGTAGATTCAAGACTATAGAAAATGGGGTTATTTGGGTGTTTACAGGAGTGTATGGTCCATTTACCAAAGTGGAAAGGGAGGGTATGTGGGAAGAATTTGGGGCGATAAGAGGCCTTTGGGATGACCCCTGGTGTCTTGGTGGGGATTTCAATATCACTCTGTTTCAACCAGAAAGGAGCAGCCAGAGAAGAATCAGCTCAGCCATGAGGAGATTTGCAGAGACTGTGGATGACCTAGAGCTGGTGGACCTGCCTTTTCAAGGGGGAGAGTTCACCTGGAATGGGGGCCTTAATAATCAGGTGTGGGCGAGACTAGACAGATTTTTAGTTTCCCCTAGCTGGTTAGATCAGTTTAGTGGAGTCTCTCAGAGTCGGTTGTCTCGGCCAATTTCTGATCATTTCCCAATCGTGTTAGAGGGGGGTGGAATAAGAAGAGGCCCAACTCCGTTTAGATTCGAAAACATGTGGCTTAAGGTTGAGGGGTTTAAAGACATTGTTAGAACCTGGTGGCAGGGAATTGAAGTCAGGGGCAGCGCCAGCTATAGATTGGCTGTTAAAATGAAGGAAATTAAAAAAAAACTGAAAGTTTGGAACAAAGAGGTTTTTGGGAGGCTAGAAATTAATAAAGCTTCAGCCTTACAACAAGTAGACTTTTGGGATCGGGTGGAAAGTGAGAGAAACTTGACTGTGGAGGAAGCTGAATTAAAAAAAGATGCAAAAGTTTCCTTTAAAAAATGGGTCCTGTTGGAGGAAGCCCATTGGAGACAGCACTCAAGGGAGATTTGGTTAAGGGAGGGGGATAGAAACACAGGGTTCTTTCATAGAATGGCAAGTGCTCATAAAAGAAACAACGCTTTGGACAGAATTAAGGTTAATGGGGAGTGGATAGTAGAGGAGCAGGAGGTGAGGGAAGAAGTTGTGAATTCGTTTCAGCAAATGCTTTCTGAAGATATGGATTGGAAAGCGGATATTGGTAGAATTTAGATGGGTTGCATCAGCCGGCAAGAAGCAGAGAGTCTGGAAATCCCATTTGCAGAGATTGAGATTTATTCGGCGTTGATGGAGATGAGTGGGGATAAAGCCCCTGGTCCGGATGGTTTTACTGTAGCCTTCTGGCAAAACGCATGGGATTTTACCAAAGAGGAGATCATGGAGATGTTTAAAGAATTTCATGAGCATAATTCCTTTGTTAGGAGCTTCAATAATACTTTTCTGGTGTTGATACCTAAGAAAAGCGGGGCTGAGGACCTTGGAGACTTTAGACCTATCAGCCTGTTGGGGGGGCTCTATAAACTTTTGGCTAAAGTCTTAGCTAATAGGCTCAAAAAAGTGATTGGTAAGGTGGTCTCTATTGCTCAGAATGCCTTTGTAATGGGAAGACAAATTCTGAATGCGTCCTTAATTGCTAATGAGGTGATAGATTCGTGGCAGAAGAGAAAAGAAAAGGGTCTTATTTGCAAATTGGATATAGAAAAAGCTTATGATAGCATCAATTAGAATTTTTTAATGAAGGTCCTTCAAAAAATGGGCTTTGGGACAAAGTGGGTGGGATGGATGTGGAGCTGCGTGTCTTCTGCTAAATTCTCAATTCTTGTTAATGGAGTGTCAGCTGGGTTTTTCCCTAGCACTAGAGGGCTTCGTCAAGGGGATCCTCTATCCCCTAACCTCTTTGTTATGGGAATGGAAGTTCTGGACGTCCTCATCAGGAGAGCGATGGAGGGGGGATATCTATCAGGATGCACCATTCGGGGTGGTAGTAGAACTTCCTTGAATATATCCCACCTATTTTTTGCTGATGACACAATCATGTTCTGTGAGGCAAGTAAAGAGCAAGTTTCTCATCTAAGCTGGATTCTCTTTTGGTTTGAAGCGACTTCAGGTCTTCGAATTAATCTAGCCAAAAGCGAAATCATTCCAGTTGGAGAAGTGGAGGAGATCCTTGAGCTGGCAGCTGAGCTAGGGTGCAGGGTGGGGTCCTTGCCCTCTCACTATTTGGGACTCCCCTTAGGGGTCCCCAATAGGGCTACTTCTATGTGGGATGGAGTGGAAGAGAGGGTCAGGAGGAGACTTGCGCTTTGGAAAAGACAGTACATCTCCAAAGGGGGGAGGATCACGCTTATAAAAGGCACCTTGGCTAGCATGCCAATATACCAAATGTCTATTTTCCGAATGCCCAAGTCCGTTGCTAGAAGAGTGGAGAAAACCCAAAGAGATTTCCTATGGGGGGGAGGAAACTTGGAGGGGAAAGTTCATCTAGTTAAATGGGATGTGGTCTGTACAGAAAAACACAAGGGAGGGCTAGGCTTAAGGAAAATAGCCACTCTGAATAGAGCCTTGCTGGGCAAGTGGATTTGGACTTGTGAAAAGGATAACCTTTGGAAACAAGTGATCACTACGAAATATGGGCAAGAGGATCATGGATGGAGGTCAAAGAAGGCTAGTGGGGCGGCTGGAGTAGGGGTCTGGAAGGAGATTATGAAAGAAGCTGAATGGTGCTGGGAAAATTTGGCTTTTCTAGTTGGGAAGGGTTCCAAAATCAAATTTTGGAAAGATAGTTGGTGCACTGACACTCCGTTGTCCCATTGCTTCAATCACCTTTTTGTCCTCGCTGCGCATAGGGACGCTACGATTGAGGAGATGTGGGACCAAGATTCGGGCCAAGGAGATTGGAATCTTGTTTTTGTGAGGGACTTCAATGATTAGGAGCTGGATATGGTTGGGGATTTGCTCCATACCTTGAGGGGTCATAGGCCTTCCTTGGAGGATGATTCAGTTATGTGGAGGCAGGGAAGAAATGGTATTTTCAAGGTCAAGGAAGCTTACAGGCTGTTGGATAAGCCTAATGCCACAGTGTTTCCCTCAAGGAGCATATGGGTGGATAGGGTGCCAACTAAAGTTTGTTTTTTTGCTTGGGAGGCTACGTGGGGGAAGGTGCTCACTCTGGACAGACTCCAGATAAGAGAGGTGCATCTCCCAAATTGTTGCTTTTTGTGTGGTTGTGAAGAAGAGAATGTAAATCATATTCTTTTACACTGTATAGTGACTAGAGCTCTATGGGATATTATTTTTGGGTTAATAGATGTTAAATGGGTCCTCCCAGAAACTGTAAAGGAGGCTTTAATCTCCTGGAGGGGTTCATTTGTAGGGAAGAAAAGGAAAAAGATTTGGAAATCCATTCCGTTGTGTATTTTTTGGACGGTTTGGAAGGAGAGGAATAGGTTAGCTTTTAGGAGGGGTGCGTTGAATATTCAAAAATTAAAGAATTCATTTGTCTGTAACTTATGGAATTGGGCCAAAGTGTATTTAGGTGAGGAGTCTTTCTCCCTTATAGGATTTTTGGAGTGGATAGCTTCCACTTAAGGGGAGGTAGTTCTTTTTGGTCCTTTTCTTCTTTTTGAGGTTGTAGTCGTCTTGTATACTCTCTGTATGCTTTGTGGCGTTTAGCCTTTTCTAATGCATATCTTGTTTACTTATCAAAAAAAATATATATATATATTTTAAGATGATAACAAAAAAGTAAAAACAAATTTATATATTGTTATAATAAGATGAAAATACAATCAAAATTTGACATTTTCTCTAAAATTAAAAAAATAAAATGAATATTATTATATAGGATAATATAAATTATGAATATTATAAAAATATCAAATTGGGTTTGGGTTAAGCTCAAGTTATCCAAACCTTGGTTCAAGGCCAAATTAAATTGACTTTAGGTTGAAAAACTTAACCCAAGCCCCAGCTAGATTATTCAAAATGATTGTCTAAACTCATCCAAAGGTTGGGTTGGGTTGGGCTAAACTGTCCAAGTTGCATCCCTAAAAATAATTCAATAAAAGATAATGATACAGAGCAGTTTCATACCACCAGTATTATGTTAATTCCACGGCATATTTAAGAAGGATAAAGTATCAGGAGTTTCAGATCCATTCACCTGTGTATTATGCTAAGAAGATTGTAGCAACACTGAACTGCAGGTCCACATAGAGTTCCATTTTTGTCTCCAACAACTACTCTCAGTGCACGTGCATCATAAATTTTATTGATGCCTACATCTTTCCGTTTCATCTATAAGTAAAGATAGAAACAGATATTTCACACAACATTAGGATGTCCTTCAACATTTGATGATATGGATATAAGATGACTCATGCAAATATATGTTGAACAGCACAAGCATGAAACTTGAGCAAGATTCAAATTAACAATTGAAGATCAACATAAGTCTACTAATGCATAAATCACAGTAATACAGATGTTTGTATCCCATAGGACAAGCCAATCATTCAAATTTTGAACTTTTACTAGATTGTTGTTTTTATTTTAATTTATATGATACATAATGAAGAACTCAATTGAATAAACAGAAGTCTAAAATGGGTTGCATGAAGGTGGCTGAAGATAATTGAATAGTTGATACATTTGGTGAATCGCATCATTTCTAGAAATGGAGAGATTCCTCATAGATGTGTGCTTTGTAAATCATTGTTGGAACCATTCAATAATTTCTTTATTCATTATGTAATTCTATTATTATTATTATTATTATTATTATTATTATTTGTCGATTTTCTTGGATTTTTGGCATTTCTAAGGGTCATGTCTATTTCCACATGCCCTAATGGGGGCTGGTTAGCAAGGATTGAGTCACAATGGTCAAAGTTTAGTCTTACAATATTACATTTTAATCATGATAAAGGCAAAATATTTAAATATTAATAGCTTTTCACTTGAAAGTACATTGAGCAAATGACGGATTGATTCTAGGCCACTTAGAATCACCGTCATTATAATTTTTATAACCGATCTATTTGGTCAAGGGGGGGAAAAAGTGATTATTAGAGTCACACCTTTTTGACAATTATTTTGAGAAATGCATAAGAAGTAACTTCTTTAATAGTATTTCACAATTGCCCAATAAGCCCTCAAAAAATTGATGGAATACCAGCTTTTATCCTTTTATTTGAGTTAATTTGTTTTCATGTTCTTCTTCAGATGTCTTTCCTCTACCATCCTCTAGTACTCCGATGCCCTCCTTCACATGATTCTTTTCTCTACCTCAATATTTACACATTCTGTAAGTATGTCTCGTTGGACCTATTTTTCTTTTAGCATAGCTAAAAGTAGTTTTCCTAAAAACTACAGTAAAAAACTAAGGTAATACTTTTTTTGATAGGAAAAAAACTAAGGTAATACTAGGCTAGCCCTTACTGTTTTTGCTCAAATGAACCAAATTGGGAACTATATTAATACCTTGCTATAGATACTATACAAGCTTTTTAAGCGGCTAGATAGAGTTACTTCCATTCCTGGAACATAACTGCAAGCAGAAAACAGAAAACAAAGTCAACAGCAAGATAGATCAGAGTTGCTCCTGTACACACTGCAAGAGATAAAAAGGTAAACATTCACTTTCAGAAACCACAAGCAACAATGATAACACAACATACGAAGTTGATATTAATAACTCCCGTTCAAGTGCTTCCTCACAAAGTACCAGCGAGGCTAATGCAAGTCCAGCATCCCTCACGACCTGTGGTTTTTTCTGAGTCTTTGAGCATTTTCCTAGATTATTAAGAAAGTTAATCCGCTTTCTCCGATCTAACAAGATATCAAAAGGTAGTACAGCTTCCAAAAGATCCTGAAGATAAAGAACAATGGCAAAAATAAAAAGAAAAAAATGAGTTCCCCATCCAGTTGTGTATAGGACTTTGATGATGCAAAAGCATCACTGATAATAAAGCATATAAAATGGGGTGTTTAATAAATCCATCGTATCAGCACTTCAATATCTGTAAGAAGGTGAGCAATAGCTAGAATATAGAAGGAATACTAAAATAATAAGGTTTTTCTTTTCTTTTCTGTTTTTGACAGTAAATGTTATAACTTCCTCTATACAACATCATTAGGCTCTTAGTTATCAGTAGATATTTCTAAGAATGTATGTCAATATTTCAAATCAGGCTTGCACTCATTCCCAAAGAAAGGCCCAAGCACAGAACTAAGAAAAAAAAAATTGACCAATGTCCTGACCTTCATGCTTGTGACATCTGCATCAACTGCAAGAGATCCTTCATAGTCAAAAGCAATTTCTTTTTCATTTAAGGGTACAGGAGAACTATCTTTTGCAGCTGTTCTTCTAGGATTTCCACTCCGGTTGCTGGGACTCCACATGGAAGCAAGGTCAGCTCGCATCTGGAGAAATGTTTGAGGCTGCATATAGTGTAGTTGAAACATAGAATATTAATTAATTACTCATTGCATAGGCCCAAAAACAAAGGTTAAAGATAAAAAGGGACAAATCTCATACTATATAAGGAAATACAGTTTCATGCCAGAAATATGACGCAAAAATTTTCCAGACAGATGTTGTTTCATTGTTCTGCTCTATCTAGGTTCTCTGATTGCATCCTTCACAACATGCCAATCCTAAAGGGGATTTAGTTTTTGTGATATATATATTCCGTATTCTTTCTTTTATCATTTTAACATTGAATACTGATTTTATCATTCCTATTTCCTGTAGACCTTGCAATCTTTGATATTGACACGTCTCCTTTCTCATTAGAGGAAAAAGATTACCATAGTCCCATATGATTAACTACTAGTGATCACTAAACATTCACATGTGTTTGCTATTGACTTGCAGGTTCAAAATCCAACCAACAGATTATAGTTTCATTAATTAAATTCAGGAATTTGACACATGGATCCAAAATTCAAACTGTGCAGACAAAACTCTCATTAAGTTGATTTTTCTTTCTTTTGAGTAAACAAGTTTAGGGAATATAGAAAACTTAAAATGAAAAAAACATTAAGAATTCACATATGAAACTAATGAAGACTGAAAATAACTAATAGTTCTGAACATCCGACTGTAAATCTAGGCACTCAGGTTTTTTTTCTAATAAATATTTTTAAATCCAATTTAGATGTGTAATTTGCAAGCTTATGTTCCTCAGAACCTTTCTTTAATATGCAAAAAAATAGTGTATATATAAAGACCCCTGAAAAGAGGTGTACCACAGTACACACGATGTATACAATAGCTGCCTAGGCTTAAACAAGGAGAGAAAAAGCAAAAAAGAATCCCTCTCTTACTTGACACTAAACCACTCTACAAAATCAAGCATAGCCAAAGAATGGTCCTGATCCTCTATATACATCTTAACCCAACCCAAAAATACGGACATAAAATCAGAATACAATTCGATAAAAATCATTCAATAAATAATAAATTCAAATTCATCAGTGTCTCTATAGATTATTTTTGTGGCATTGCTACTACTTAGTGACTAAATAACTATAGTGAGAAAGAGACCTATGTTCCAAAAACCAAGTAAAAGCGAGCAAGCAGAATAATGAACACAAAAGATTTAAAAAATATGGAAAACAGAAACTTTATTTGCCATCTAAGATTTTCAACAAGTTTAATCAGAAAATTAAGAATAAAAAAATACATGCTTTACTGCTTTCTTCTCATTGTGTTAGAAACCATTATTTAAAGAAGTACATGTTATACATCAATCTTCAAAATGCATTTAGCTTCTACATGGACAAACATTTACTCAAAGACACCAAATGAACTTATGAGCAGACCTGAAGAACAGCAAAGCACAGATCTTCCAGTTCAGCTTTTAAAGCCCACAGACCCAATCTGGAAGCAAGCGAGCACCAAATCAATAAGGTCTCCTGTGCAACAGCTTGAGCCTTGGGTAATGGCAGAGCATAGCTGTAAGAGAAGATCATCAGCTAGGAGTGTGACCCATATGATACTCTTATAAGAAATTATACCATACTTTTATAACTTCCTCAGAAGATTTGTTTCGATTTCTATTCAAAGGAGCTGTGTTAATACTCATGGAGGGATCAGAGGTTTTATGTTGTATATTCTCACGGTTCTATATGGATGTATAGGTCATTTTAGTTTCTTTGGAGAGGGTTTAATCTTCCATTTTTTTATCAGTTTTTGGTAAATTTGGGAAGGATTCCTCATCCTTCTCATGTAGTTGCTTTACCCAATTTTAATACGCTTTGTTTCTGATAAAAAAGAATTATAACTTCACCAGGGACCTCTTATGAAAAACAGAAAATTGGAGAAAACAAAGAGTCAAACATGAAGAAAGCATTCTATAACAGGCATAAAACTGATAAAAATAAAAAAAGATTCAGAAGGTCATTACATTGTTCTCATGTTATGAAGACGATCTGCAAGCTTGATGAGTACAACACGCGGATCATCAACCATGCCCAAAAGCATGACTCGCAAATTGTTTGCCTGAAATATCACATTGAAATTGTGACATAATAAAACTAATGCAGCTGAAAACTGGTTCTCATATGCTTGTCTTCAGAGGCAAAAACTCATGAAATCATACTTCTTCATATGCTTAAGAACAAAAACTTGGGAAATCATACTTCTTTTATTGCCTTATCATAGTCAATAGAATCGGATACAGCTAGAACTTGCTTGCATTTTTTCTTTTTTTGCCCTCGATGAATTAAATCATTTGCAAATAATTGAACATAGCAAGTAACAAATCGATTGTACAAATATTTGAATCAAATATCAAAAACTAAGAAGAAACACTAAGTTCGTTCAATATCTGAAGAAAAGAATTCCAATCAGTGCAGAAAACTAGACAAGCTATATATATTACATGCATTATCAGATGAATTCTTTGTTTAATACATATTTAATATAATGCATATGCAATGCAATACCGAATAACTAATGAAATTATATTTGGCTGCGAATTTAACTCTGTGATCTTTACCACAAGAATTATATTTATGGCCATTTGGCATTCAAGTTTATTAATACAATCTGTAAATCTACTGTCCACTATATTGCTGATTTTTACAGCCATGTGGTAGTGAACTCACATACCTCTTCATGACCAAGGATACCCTGATTCACATTTATCCTGCGGTGTCTCCGTAACAACTGCATAAAAAAATATTAAATAGATATATAAAATGAACAGAGAAAAGAAAGAAGGGGAAAATATTATATTCTCACAGGACCAGAAATTTGGGCATGGAACTCTAAGAATTACAAGCATGTGATTTAACTACATATGAGGATTAAACATCAGATAACATAAACATCATTTCAATACTACCTTAGGAAATGTCACTAAACAATGACCTTGAGGCAGCCGGGCAACTGAAAGAGCAGAAGGAATCATAATTCACAACTATACAACATTCTACTTCAAATGTGATCTATATTTTTCCTAGCTATGCCAATATACAGGTAAAATTTTATTCAACATCATAACTAATGAGTTCAAACTTCTGAAACTTATCCAAATTCATAGACAGAAAGATATACTTCTCTATATTTGATTATTATTGCAATTAAAAGTCAGAAGGTAAATTTTTAACCATCTGAAACAGTTATTTTAATTTTTTTAATTTCAAACCAAAAGATCGAGAGTTTGAACTATCTATTATTACTGGTTCACCATACCTGATTGATGTAACTTAACCTGGAAACACCAGCTACCAATTTTGCAACATCATCCCCAAACTCTTCTTCTACGCTGTGCAAACTTTCACATGTATCATCAACCACATCATGTAGAATCCCAGCAACAACTGTATCAATAGCCTGTGATAGACTTTCTAACCTCAGTGAAGGAACTGTTGGAAAGGGATGTAACTTCGTGCAATGCAAGTGTTCATCAAATA
Source organism: Vitis vinifera (assembly GCF_030704535.1). Lineage (NCBI taxonomy): Eukaryota > Viridiplantae > Streptophyta > Magnoliopsida > Vitales > Vitaceae > Vitis > Vitis vinifera. Next base: position 2,353,290 of record NC_081820.1, on the reverse strand, counting down.
TCGAAATTGAGTGATCAAATTCAATGTACACATACAAAAATCAGAAAGAAATACTTTTTTTTTTTTTGATAGATAAATAGCAATAGTATTAAAAAGTGCCAAAAGGGGGCGCACCAATGTGCACATGATGAAAAATCAGAAAGAAAGCCTTCCTTGCAATATGCTGTCATTCAAATCCAGGAACCATTTACTAAATGTTGAAATGAAAAATATCATCAAACTTTTGAAACATTGTGTCTAATTGATATAATTTTGTTCTTGATTTCTTTTTCTTTTTCTTTTTTTTTTAAAGAAAAACTTGAAGATCTTTTTCCTTTTCCACTATAGCCATGTTCTGAAGACTATCATACTATCCAGATAGCAGAGACAAACTTTTAAATGCAAAAAGATAATATTAATAGGTATGACTTTTGGTACTACTAAGCATACTTTTAAAATAAATTCATAACCAAAGTTCCAATGGAGGTGGATAAAGATATAGCTTATACAAGCTAGAAGACAATAATTGACATCCCTTCACTACTGCTCATCCAACACAAAAAATAAAGGGAAAAGGAAGTGGTTGTGAGTCCATACATTTTTAAATGCCACATATTAAATTTGTCGTTTATTTTCTTAGAAGAATTCCTTATTAAATTTATTATCATTCAATTATACAGATTGATATCCTTGAAAAAGTCTTTGAAGAAGGCGTAGAAACCAAGACTATTTTGAACTCAACCAAAGTATATAGGTTGAAAATTATAGCAATTAAACCAACAACCAAATGAAGAAAAGGGACCCATCCAATGTGGTGCATTTTAAGTAAACTTGCTAAATGGAGTTCAAAGCAAAATGATATTTTACCATTGAAACTTTTACTTGGGAATTGTAATCCGAGCATTGTAGGAAATACATTTTTTTTATATACTTGGGCATCGTAGGAAATATAAACTGCTGGTTTAGGATAATAACAGTCAATAATTAACTCATCTTGATGTCTATGGATGTGCAACTACACTGCATGTCTTGTCCACTTAACAATTAATTTGGAAATTATTTGGATAAACAATTTGGGTTGCTAGTTGCTACCACAAAACTAGCAATTAAAATGAAGGCAGAAGCAAAATTTCAACATGTAGAGAATACTTGCCTAAAATCCATTGCATTGTATTCAATGAGTGTACATAGGGAAATCAGAATAACTAAAAGAATAAAATGTCCATCACAATATATATATATATATATATATATATTGTGTATGTGTATGCATGTATATGTATATACATCATCCTGATCAATTACAAAAATGAACTGAACAAGCTCAATGCCACAAACTCTGACAAAAATAATTATAAAGATGATTGCATACTCGTTTTCCACTTGATGGGACTAAGACCGCCAAGATTCTTCCTGTGTGTATACAGTGTGTCAAATAAGGGTCTCCTGTCTTCCTTAACTGTCCATGGTGAGCTTTCCTAGCAAATGCAATGGCCTTCTGCACCTGCCTTCACGGATTCAGTATCTTAGTCACAGCAAATGACTACATGCAATTTATAATGTGAGCAGAGATGATAAACCTTTGCATCATTAAATATATGATATCCAGTCACATCTACTCCATCCAGTATGAGAGAACCTGCACGCATTTATGAAGGCCATCAATTTGTAAGTACAAGGTATATGAGTCTAAAGAAAAAAAATAAAATCATTACGACCCATTTAATCCACTTATGTTGCCTCCTAGAATGATGGGTAGCTACATCTGTTCACAGGATGGCATTTAAATCTACAAGATTTGTAATCATGCCATGTAGAATGGGCTTCAAACTCGTGGCATTCCTAGAATTAACTCATGTGTTGTTTTCATTTCAAGCTTCTATTATGTTTGGTTCGAAGAATGCATTAAGTTAAAGGGAAAAAAAAATTAAGAAAAATGATTTTACTATGGAAAATTCAAAAGAAAATCAAATATATTCAAAATTAGTTACAAACTTAAGTATTTTCAAATTATTTAATCTTGATATATAATAGTTCAAATAAGCCAAATCAGTTTGATATAACATATAAAGATATTTTATTAAATTTAAATTTATTTTTTATTGTACTTCATTTTTTTCTTTCCTTCGATTTTCGGTTTTATTTAGTTTCCCTCCTATTTCCCTCCAATTTTCCAGAACCAGAATTTTTTTTTTTTTTTTTTTGATGAGTTCCGGGAACCAAACATAGTCATCTAGTTCTAATCATTTTGTGGCTTTGTGCCAATTTGGAACACCCTTCCATTGTTCACATCACTTTAACCGTTCCAAAAATTAAACTGCACCTCAGCCCTAATTTTGGGTTTTAAACCATTTATCCGAAATTCCCGAGAAACAAACAATATTTATGTGCTGACGTGAGAATACCATGAATAAAGAATGGGAATGAACCTAAAAAATCCGAAAACAATTCAAGAACTGCACCACCACATACCAGGCAGCTCCTCCGCCTTAGGCCACAAAAAATCCACCTTCGTCGACAAACACGCCCCGGACGCAATCGCCACAGCCGTCACCGCCACCTGCGTGATGGCGGACGCCACCGCTGCATGCGACCCAGACCCCGCCGCCGCTGCCGCAGCCGCAATCACGTTCCCGGAGCCGAAAATCGCGCCCAACGACGACACTACCTTCAATTTCGATACAGTTGGGCCGAAAACACACCGAAACTTGGCCGAATTTCGAACGCTTCTCCGGAATGGGTGGGATGAGAGGAAAATTGAAGGGGTTTTGTAGGCAAACATTGGTGGGGTCTGAGTTGGGGACATAGTGGTATACGATTAGGGTTAGGGTTAGAGTTATGGATTTTTTTTCTTCTCCTTTCCCAGATTTTCGGGGAATCAGATGATGTTTGGGGGTGAATTAGTGTGCATATGGGTGGGAGAAAAGATGGGAAAATCATGGGTTGTGGTGGGAAGAGGAGGATCTCTGGTTTCCATGGCTAGGAATTGTTGAGTGGAGTGTTGGTTGAGAGAGATTGGAGAGTGACAGTTGAAGTTTTGGAGTGTTTGGCAACTGGGATGTCGTACCATTATGACAAATCTCCACGCCCTGTTCTAAGTTTCCAACATAAAACATTTTTCATACTCTCAAATACAACATAATTCATGATAATTTGTTATAAAAACGATCATTTGAGATGTGTTTTTTTCTTAATATGTAGAATATTTCCATTAATAATTGAAAATATGGAAATATTATAAAAAATTGTATTATGATGATATTACCGATAATAAAATTCAAACAAAATTACTTTTTATAGTTGAGTTTTAAAATCGAGTCAATTTCCTCATGTCTTACGAGATTTATAAAGTTCAAAATTGATAATATTTACATATTTAGGAGAAGTTGTTACAGAAGGTATTAAAGTTAACTTCCATATAATATAAGAATTTATTTAATACGATAAGGGATGTAAGAATTTGCTTGGTAATATAAAGAGACACGGGAGTTTGTTTGGAACATAAATGAATGTTTTGTTCTTTTAATCCAACATGGAACACAATGAGGACTCAGTATCCACACGAAAAACTTTTATCTGTTTGGTAATGATTTTAAAAAAAGTTTTTAATCTTTTTTACACTTTATAAAACTTTTTACTTTCAAGTATAAAAAAAACTATACACGTTTTTAAAAATCATCGATAAACACGCTCTTAAATTTTTTGTATTATTTATTTACGAGTTTTTTTTAACTAAATAAATGTGTTTTAAAGTTATAAGTGATGTTTTAATTTAAAGTAGATAATATTTATACAATTGAGCAAACTATTATTATATTAGACAATTTATTTTGTATCTTAATATTTGTTCATATTACTCGAATGTTCTAATATGCCTTACCAAGAAAAAGAAGTAAATTATTGTTATTATTATTTTGAATATTTAAATACACCATTTTTTTTCTTTAAAAAAGAAAGGTTTTTTAATAAAATATATAAATTTATTAATAACTTAATAATAATAATAATTATTTTTATTATTCTTATTTAAATTTTTTTATTTTAATAAAATTTGACGGGGCTGGGCCTGGATTGTGATTTTTCCTGAGGTTTCTCGCAAACCAAACAGCAGGGGAAATGAGAATGCCAAGTTTAAATAGAAACCCGTCTTGACAATTTCGGTGGGTTCGCTTTTCTCTGCAAATTCGCTTGATCTTTGGTGATTTTCTGGGAATTCAAACATGTCATGGTTCAGGGTTTCTAGAAAAACCCTTCTCCTGCCTTGCCTGAAGAATTCACAGAGTCCCCATTTTGGTTCTGTTTCAAGGTAATAATTGTACTTCTACATTTAGTTTAGTTGTCGTACAGTATATAATTTTTATTGGGAAACAAGCACAATTGTCATTCTTGGACTAGCTTGTTTGTTGGGTGCTCAGCCCATGTAGATGAAAACTTTTGATCTTGATGATAAATTAATTGGAGCTAATGCTGATTATTGGAAAAAGTTGTGCAATGGTAACGGGGTTTTGATGTCCAAGTGGGAATCCCTCTTGGGACTGTTTCATAAGGGTAGACGGTTTTCTAAAATCTGTTTTTTCTTGGGAAACAAGCAGAGTTGTCGTTGTTACACTAACCTGTTTGGTTGGTTCTTAGTCCATATGAATGAGAATTGTTGACCCCAATGATAAATTGATTGGAGCTACTGGCTGACTAGGGGCAAAAATTATGTAACTGGGTTTTGATGCCAAAGTGTGAAGCGTAGGGAGTCTTTTAGAATCTATTTTTCTTGTGAAACAAACAGATTTGTGGCTGGTGATGATTATGGTTGAAAATTGCATATGATAAGTGGGTTTGATGCCAAAGGGTGAATTTCATTTGGAATTATGTGATAAAAACACATGGTTTTCTTGAACCTATATTTCTCAAGAAATAGACAGAATTGCTATTGTCGCAGCTTATTTGATTGGTGTTCAATCCATCTAAGTGATTTATTTATTTATTTTTTGTAGCTGATGCTAATCATAGGAGACAAACAAAATTATAATTGTTAAGACTTGCTTGCTTGTTTGGTTCTTAGTCCGTGTAGATGAAAATTTTGATATTGATCCAGGCATATACCTGATAAATCAATTGGAGCTAACGCTAATTATGGGCAAAACTTGGGTTGTACTAACCGGCTTCTGATGCAAAAGTGTGAATTCCATTCGGGATTGTTCGATAAGAGGAGACAATTTTCGCCTGTTGATTTGCGGTACTCTGGGAGACCCTCTTATTGTTCTGTGCTGGATTTTCGACGCCATTATGTTGTAGATGCTTCAGCAGAACAAGCCCGGAAATCAAAGAAAATGCTTATGTACCTTACAGCAGTAGTTTTTGCAATGGTGGCAGGTAGTTATGCTGCGGTGCCATTGTACCAAAGGTTCTGCCAAGCTACTGGGTATGGGGGGACAGTTCACCGCCGGGAGGTGAGGCTGAAAGTCTCCAGTTTTTAGTACTTTTAGATCTGTCATATTTAATTTCCTTTCAGTATGTTGTTTGTTAATCATCAAAAGACTTGTTTTTGTGATTTAGACTGTTGAAGAAAAGATTGCACGGCATGATGAAGATGGAACAGCCAGCTTAAGGTTTGATTTCCACCTTTGAAGCGATGGAGCTTCTTTTCACTTTCTAGGCTAATAGTACTTTTCACTTTGCCTTGATATTAGTAAATGTTTATCAGCTAGAACTATTCACCTTCTTTTGTCATATTTTTAATGTTCTAGTTTAGATATCATTTTCATTATATTCCTTTAATGCTGGGTGCATGTTGTGCAAGCAAATAATAGTGCAATAAAGAATGGAGATTGGAGAAGAAAAAGAACTATTATTATTTTCCTGCCAAGGCTCCATTCTGTGCTTGGTAGATCCTGGAGATTTTCTTGGAAAACCCCCTATTGCTGATGTTTCAACACAACTGTATAGATAATTTATTGATAAAGATTAAAAATGAGTGCACATATCAGCTTCATTTGGTCCATGTTTCTTCAGTTCTGTGTTTTTCTTTTCCTTTTGGATGAAAGAATTCCAGAAAGAAAAACAAGGAAAAAGAGAAATATGGTTTACACAACAGAGCTAAATAATTTTACAATCTCAGTCATGGGCAGCTCCATCTTTCATTACAAACAAATTTCCTTTCTTAGTTTTATTTTTCATTGAAGCAAACAATGGGCTATATGAAATTCTATTGAAATGAGTGTTGTAACTTATTGACACCAGTCCCCAGAGCCCACGTCTGACCTGTCTCGCTAAGCACGCATCTCTTCTTACTAATATGTGAAACTTCCTGCATCCAAACAACCGGTGCATTCACTAATCGCTCATTGATCTTCTTAGACATCTCTTCCAACCCAACAAATGGGAGATGGATTAATTATATTTTGTACTATGTATTTTTTTTTCTGTTTGTTTTAGTTTGTACATTTAGGGTTGCTGGCTGAAATGTTGTTTTTGCAGAGAGATTGTGGTGCAGTTCAATGCTGATGTGGCTGATGGGATGCAATGGAAGTTTATTCCCACACAAAGAGAGGTTTGTTTTTATCTATAAAAAACAAGAGAGGCTATCTCTATCATAATAGACATATTTTTCTATCTACTCAAGTGCCTTCCATGCACTACAGGTGCTGTACAGTAATGTCCTTTGTTTTCTGTAGATTAGGGTCAAGCCAGGAGAAAGTGCCCTTGCATTTTACACAGCTGAAAACCAAAGTTCAACTCCTATAACTGGTGTATCTACATACAATGTCACTCCCATGAGGGTACTTTCCACATTCCCCAAATTTTACTAAATTCTCTGTCTCTGCATTTTACAAATTTTCCCCAATTTTCAATTTCTTTATTGAAGTGTTTAGAGATGCAGGTGAGACATAGATTTTCTGATCCATTATGGCATTACTTTTTAAAGATCTATTGGAAATCACCAATGACTCCTTCACAAAGCTATGTGTGCCTTGTGAATTTTTGTTATAGTCACCTCAATCATCATTAGAAACAAATTCTCATAAAAGATTCTAATCTGTCCCTAAGTTCATCGGAACATTCAAGCCTCCAATATGGTTTACACCAAAGGAGTGTTTTGCAATAAATGATAGAGGAAGAAATTTCATCTTGTGAAATTGTCAAATGCCTGGTTAATTGTGCTCCTGATTCCTGCGAGGTTGCCTTGCTTGATAGTAATGTTTATTCGTTCGAATCAGGAAGGAAAGCCATAGCCCGTTGTTTGTCCAAGCAACGCCCATTTTTTGGATTCGTAATTGTCTAACATTATATATTGTAAAGCAGAGTTGCCTTTGTAATCATCTAGGAAAATCATCCCTTTTATTTGATGATGGGGTATCCCTTTAACTCTGTGCCTCTAGCTTTCTTTATTTCTTCAATTAGTTCTTAAAGGGCGAGAGAGATGGGAGAGAGCGAGAGAGAGGGCGAGGGAGAGAGTGAGAGAGCGTGCGATGGAGAAGACGGAGAGAATAGTGAGGCGACTCGAAAAAGGAGGAAGGAGAGTAGCTTCACGGTGGAGTCCAAGACGTTCGAGATCGTCCTTGATGAAAGAAGAGGAAAGCCCCAGTTTCTCGTCGTGGAGAAGAAGACAGGGGTCTCGCCATGGGTCTGATTAGGATCGGAAAGTTTAGGGCTTTTCAAGGAGGGCCTAATCCACTGCATAAAAGACCAAAAAGAAGGGAAATGGGAAAAGGAGTGGAAAGACAAGGGGAAATCGTATTTCCTAACTCGTGGGTTTAACAGAGCGGGAGGGTTTCTACGGTTGGGGGTTGTTGATTTGGAAAGAAAGAGATTCTGTATATTCATACCGAGAGGCAGAGGGGACAAAAGAGGATGGACGACTATGGCGGAGAAAATTCATCAAATGGAAGGATCGATTGGTAGAAGAGCAAACATGCAGGAAGCAAGGGTCGCGGGAAAATCTGCACCGGAGAATTCGTATGCGGCAGCAGTCAAAAGAACAAGTTGGAATGATTCAAACTCAATCAATGTGAAGGTTAAAAGGGAGGAAACTATAGGAAATTTGCAGAAGTTGGAGCATTGCATTGTTGCGAGCTGGAAATCCAGAATAGAGGGAGAAGAGGACCTGGAGAGATTGGGAAGATTATGGGCAAATTCTTGGGGCCTAAAAGGCAATTTAGGGCTGGCTAAATTGGAGAAGGGCAGGCCTTGCTGGAATTTGAAGACCTGAAAAAAGCAAGACGCGTCGTTTCCTCAGGGAGCAGAGTGTTGGGAGGGCTTCAATTAGGGCTAGAACATTGGAACCCTAGGACGGGTTGTTGGGCAGAGGAGGAGACAAAAAACGAAGTCTGGGTCAAAATCTTAGGGCTTCCAATCTCGCTGTGGAGTCTGATGATTTTAAAAAGAATAAGGGAAGAATGCGGGGGTTTTGTAGCAGTCGATGATCAGACAAAGACGATGAGGGAGATTCAATGGGCTAGGCTTCTGGTCAAAATGAGAGGAGACTTTAGGCCGAGTGTGCTGGAAATTGAAGTAGAGGAGGATGTCTATGTCCTGTCGCTATGGTGGGAGATCAAACCCGTGGTGAGGATGAAATACAGTGAAGCGTCTGATCGAAGGAGTGACGAGGTTAGGGGTGATGTGAGTTCACGCGCGGAGAAGCGCGTGGGGAATGAGCTGGTAAGCGCGAGGCTCGAGACGCTGAACCTGCTAGATGATGTGAGGTATACGTAGGAGAATGGGTCGGGTCGAGAACTGGGAAACCGGATTCATGGCCCGGTGATCCGGGAATGGGCCCTCACAGATGGGCGAGCGTCTGGGTTGTCCCCATTAGGCCCAATCATGGGTCTTAAAGAGGTGAAGAGGGCTAATGGGCCTGCTGTGGTTAATGGATTTTTGGGCTCAAAATCAAAAGAAGCGGCAAAAGAGGATGATGGATTAGAAGCAAGCCCATCGTCAAGGAGATGGGCTATAGAATTGGGCTGCCACAAGATGAGTGATTTTAAAGGTATGGAAAGGGCCGACCCAATCACGCTAGTTCCCAAGCCCCAACTAAGGGCCCTCAAGAGAAGGCCAGCCTCTTGGACTGCTTCATCTCCAGAAGTGGGCCCAATTCAAAGGAGCCTCTTGTGGTCTGGGAATCAGAGGAGCTCAGAAGGAAGCAAATGAGTGCTTGCTTCTCAGTGACGGACTGGGCGCTTGAAGAGGAAACTTTGAGGTATGAGTCGATTTTCCATTCTAGGAGAAAAAGGGTTTTGGGGATATCTCATCTTCTTTCTCTTCATTCTGATCGGGCTCCGGAGGGGGAGTCTTTCGATCGCTTAGGGGGTATAGAGGAGGAATCATGGGGTGATAAAACAACATGGTTAACAGTGTATGAGGGGCCTACTAAGAATGATAATGGGTGCTGGGAATTGGGAGAGGCCAATAGAAACAAAAATATAGTCAAGGGTACGGAGGGGGATTTTGGCACGCCTGAAAACCAAGCTGCGGGAAAGGAGAAAGAGGAAAAATGGGAGGAAAGCAGTTTGGCAAAATTCAGCCAATTTTTGGGATTTTCAACGGAGGGGTTGGAAAAGGAAATCCTGAGCTTCCTGATTAAAATCAGAAAGAGAAGGGAGAAGATTCATAGCAAAGAGCTTGGAGAAGTCAAAGTTCGAAAGGGAATTAAAGAGGTTGGAATGCTCTGTCAATTATGAGGGGGGGAATAAGCAGAAAGGTCCTTCACAGGGCAAAGGGAATTAGATTGTAGTTGTCCAATGAAGCTAAAGGTTCTAAGTTGGAATGTGAGGGGAGCAAACGAAAGCTCTAAAAGGAAAATTATTAAGTCTTTTATAAGGAATCAGAGGGTGGATTTAATTTGTATTCAGGAGACAAAAATCCAGGCTATGTCGGAGGGTCTTGTGAGAAGTTTAGGCTCTGGAAGATTTTTAGATTGGAGAGCTTTGAATGCGGAGGGGGCTGCGGGCGGTATTCTGATTTGCTAGGACAAGAGGGCTCTGGATATTCTGGATTGGGAGGAGGGCCAATTCACGCTGTCTTGCAGATTCAAGATTGTAGAAAATGGGGCTTTTTGGGTGTTCACGGGAGTTTATGGTCCGTTTACCAAAGTGGAAAGGGATGGCATGTGGGAGGAATTTGGGGCGATTAGAGGCCTTTGGGAAGATCCCTGGTGCCTAGGGGGGGATTTCAACATCACCCTGTTCCAAAGGAAAAGGAGCAATCAAAGGAGAATTAATTCAGCAATGAGGAGATTTGCTGAGATTGCAGATGATCTAGGGCTGGTGGACCTTCCTCTTCAAGGGGGAGAATTCACCTGGAATGGGGGCCTTAATAACCAGGCATGGGCGAGATTGGACAAGTTTCTAGTGTCCCCTAGTTGGTTAGATCAATTTAGTGGGGTTACTCAGAGCAGACTATCTCGGCCAATTTCTGATCATTTCCCAATTGTTCTAGAGGGGGGTGGAATAAGAAGAGGCCCTACTCCGTTTAGGTTCGAAAACATGTGGCTTAAGGTTGAGGGATTCAAAGACCTTGTTCGAACTTGGTGGCAGGGGATCGAAGTCAAGGGCAGTGCTAGTTATAGATTGGCTACTAAAATGAAGGAAATAAAAAAGAAGTTGAAAGTATGGAACAAAGAGGTTTTTGGGAGACTAGAATGCAACAAATCTTTAGCCCTGCAACAAGTAGATTTCTGGGATCGGGTGGAAAGCGAGAGAAGCTTGACTGTGGAGGAAACATAATTAAAAAAAAAAGCAAAAGAAAGCTATAAAAAGTGGGTGCTTTTGGAGGAAGTCCATTGGAGACAACTTTCAAAGGAGATTTGGCTAAGGGAGGGGGACAGAAACACGGGTTTCTTCCATCGAATGGCAAGTGCTCATCATAGAAACAACGCTTTGGACAGAGTTAAGGTTAATGGGGAGTGGCTGTCAGAGGAGCAGGAGGTGAGGGAAGGAATTGTTAACACGTTTCAGCAGATGCTCCCTGAAGATATGGAATGGAAGGCGGATATTGGAAGACTTCAGATTGATCACATCAGCCAACAAGAAGCGGAGATTTTGGAGGTCCCCTTCACAGAGACTGAGATTCATACAGCATTGATGGAGATGAATGGGGATAAAGCCTCTAGTCCGGATGGCTTTACTGTAGTTTTTTGGCAAAACGCTTAAGATTTTACTAAAGAGGAGATTTTGGATATGTTTAAAGAGTTTCATGAGCATAACTCTTTTGTTAAAAGTCTCAATAATACATTTCTGGTCTTGATTCCTAAGAAAAGTGGGGCTGAGGATCTTGGAGATTTTAGACCTATCAGCCTCTTGGGGGGGCTTTATAAACTTCTTGCTAAAGTTCTAGCTAACAGACTTAAAAAAGTGATTGGTAAGGTGGTCTCCACTACCCAGAATGCCTTTGTAACGGGAAGACAAATTCTTGATGCGTCCTTAATTGCTAATGAGGTGATAGATTCGTGGCAGAAAAGAAAAGAGAAGGGCCTTATATGCAAATTGGATATAGAAAAAGCTTATGACAGCATCAATTGGAAATTTTTAATGGAGGTCTTACAAAAAACGGGCTTTGGGGCTAAGTAGTTGGGGTGGATGTGGAGTTGCTTGTCCTCAGCCAAATTCTCAGTTCTGGTTAATGGAGTGCCAACTGGTTTTTCCCTAGTACTAAGGGGCTTAGACAAGGAGATCCTCTATCTCCCTATCTCTTTGTTATGGGAATGGAAGTGTTGGATGTCCTCATTAGGAGAGCTGTGGAGGGGGGATACTTATCAGGATGCATCATTCGGGTTGGTAGTAGACCCACTTTGAACATCTCCCACTTATTTTTTGCTGATGACACAATAGTGTTCTGTGAGGCAAGCAAGGAGCAATTAACTCATTTAAGTTAGATTCTTCTTTGGTTTGAAGCGGCTTCAGGCCTAAGGATTAATCTAGCCAAAAGCAAAATCATCCCAGTTGGAGAAGTGGAGGAGATTCAAGAGCTGGCAGTTGAGTTAGGTTGCAGGGTGGGATCCTTGCCCTCTCAATATTTGGGACTCCCTCTAAGGGCTCCTAATAGGGCTACTTCTATGTGGGATGGAGTGGAAAAGAGAGTTAGGAGGAGACTTGCGCTTTGGAAAAGGCAGTACATTTCCAAAGGGGGGAGGATCACTCTCATAAAAAGCACCTTGGCTAGCATGCCAATATACCAAATGTCTATTTTCCGAATGCCCAAGACTGCTAAAAGAATAGAGAAAGTTCAAAGAGACTTTCTATGGGGGGGAGGAAACTTGGAGGGGAAAATTCATCTAGTTAAATGGGATGTGGTTTGCACAGACAAGAACAAGGGTGGGCTAAGCTTAAGGAAAATAGCCATGCTGAACAGAGCCTTGCTTGGTAAGTGGATTTGGAGGTTTGCTTGCGAAAAAGATAATCTTTGGAAGCAAGTGATCGCAACGAAGTATGGGCAAGAGGATCATGGTTGGAGGTCAAAGAAGGCTAATGGGGCGGTTGGAGTAGGGGTTTGGAAGGAGATTTTGAAAGAATCTGATTGGTGCTGGGATAATCTAGTGTTTCTAGTTGGGAAGGGCACCAAAATCAGATTTTGGAAAGATATTTGGTGCACTGATACACCGTTGGCCCATTGCTTCACTCACCTCTTTGTTATGGCTACGCATAGGGATGCAACGATTGAGGAGATGTGGGATCAAAATTCTGGTCAAGGAGGCTAGAATGTAAACTTTTTTAGAGACTTTAATGATTGGGAGTTGGATATGGTTGGGGATTTGCTTTATATCTTGAGGGGTCATAGGCCTTCTTTGGAGGAAGATTCAGTTATGTGGAGGCGAGAAAGAAATGGTCACTTCAGGGTCAAGGACGCTTATAGGTTGTTGGCCAATCCTAATGACACAGTTTTTCCTTCAAGGTGCATCTGGATGGATAGGGTGCCAACTAAAGTTGCTTTTTTCGCTTGGGAGGCGACGTGGGGGAAGGTGCTCACTCTGGACAGGCTTTAAATAAAAGGGGTGCAACTTTCTAATCGTTGTTTTTTGTGTGGTTGTGAAGAAGAAAATATAAATCATATTCTTATACACTGTATAGTGGCTAGAGCTTTGTGAGATATTATTCATGGATTAGTAGATGTTAAATGGGTTTTTCCAGAAACTGTAAAGGAGGTCTTAACTACCTGGAGGGGCCCATTTGTGGGGAAGAAAAGGAAAAAGGTGTGGAAATCCATACCGTTGTGTATTTTTTGGACGGTTTGGAAGGAGAGGAATAGACTAGCTTTTAGGGGGGGTGTGTTGAATATAGGCGAGGAGTCTCTCTCCCTTATAGGCTTTTTGGAGTGGGTAGCATCCACTTAAGGGGAGGTGATTCTTTTCTGGTCTTGTTGCTCCTTTTTGAGGCCTTAGCCGCTTTGTATACTCCTTGTATGCTTTGTGGCTTTTAGCCTCTTTTTAATGCATATCTTGTTTACTTATCAAAAAAATAAAATAAAATAATTTACACAAGCACTTGTCAACTTTATCTACTGTTATTTATTTGGCTAATTTCATCTTCACTCTTCCATTTCTCATGGATGATGATCTAAGATGACAAAATGGTCTCTTGGCGTTTCTAGATTGTTGATTTGCACCATTTTTATTATCTGGCTCCTCAGTTTTACTCCAATTAACTCTACATATTCTGGCTTTATTATCTTATCATAAAATATTTTTGGCCTCTGATATTTCAATCCATAGTTTAGCTTAAAGATAATGTATACTCCAGCTTCAGTTACCTCTAAACTGTTAAGCTACCAGTTACACCCCAAAGCTTCTTGTAGTGAATGGGTGACGGGTTACCAATGTGCATTGAACTAACATCCTTCCTCATGCTGCATAACATGTAAATGAAGGGACATATAACCAATCAGAAACAGATAAAGTGGTAAGGGAACGGATAGACATAGATGTTTGCATCGAAGGCCTCTAGAAATCTTGTCTCTGATGCCATGTTAAACTATCACCTAGCCAAAAGCTCAAAGCTTGTTGGAAATGGGCCATCAATGTATCTCAACCTAATTTGCACTAAATACATTTTTTTTGGAGGATAGATTTTTTTGTTTTTAATTTTGTTTTGTTTTGTTTTTATTTTTGTTTTTTCTTTCCTTTGCCATTTGTAGACTGTATTATTATAGACCAGGGTGCACCATGAAAAGTCTTCTCAAATATGTTTAACGAGTTAATCTCTAAGCAAATGTCAAACAGTAGCGTAAGGATGTAAGGTACTGAAAATGAAGGTTCTGATGGAACAAACCCAATGTAATCTAATGATAAGTTTTGATTGAACTTCAGCCCCACAATTTCCAAGTCCTAGAGGGAGGCCTTCAGTAGGAGAGTGAGTGTTTAGAAGCCTGCCTCACTTTAATTCATAAATCTCTCGGAGAGAAGCAGGGAAAATGGAGAGAAGAGTTCAGGTTGGAGTGCGAGAGAAGTGTTGCAGACTGGTGGTGGAATTGAGAATCAAAATGTGGTTGTAAAGTTCATTTCACCATCTGAGTACCACAATAGAGAACTTATCTTCCTCGATATTGGTCCCAAAAGACCAGGATGCATAGGGTGGAATACAAAGGATAAAGATATGGCTAGATGAGGTGGAGACATAGGGGTGGGGGCTGGAATAATAGTTTCCAATGGAGAGGTTGCCAATATGTAGAGTTTCATTTCCAACATAGAGTTGCAAACTCAGAAACCCCATTTGGATATTATTAGACCAGAGCTTTGGTAACCTTCTACTGGATATCCTTGGGGAGGAAAGCTTGGCCATTGATTTCAAATGCTGGTTTAAGCTCAGTTCACGTGAATATGGTTGATTACCGTCATCAATTATCCACAGTATGTGGAATCTGTTGAATAGTGGATGCTAAGAATCTTGTGTGTGTGGGAGTTTGGTTTATCCTTGAATTAAAACAGATTATAATTATTATTTTTCTTTTATTGATTGCATCATTGATATTTAATCTATAGCCTGTTTTTTGTTCTTTTTCGTAGTTATTTAATGGTACATTATAAGGGTTATGATGCCCAAGATTGTCGATATTCTTAGTTTTAAACCATGGAAGATGAAGTAGTGAAGTTGTCATTGCAGGCTGCCCTTTACTTCAATAAAATACAGTGCTTTTGTTTTGAGGAGCAGAGACTTCTTCCCGGGGAGCAGATTGACATGCCTGTAAGTAGTGTTTCTATTTGAAGTATCTAAAATCAAGATCATTCCTGACTAGTGTTACACTACTCATATTGGCAGGTGTTCTTTTACATTGATCCGGAGATTGAAAATGACCCTAAAATGGATAATGTCTACAACCTTGTCTTGTCTTATACATTTTTCAAGTCTTCTGAGGAAAAATAAAGATGGCCCTCCCTCTTATAGAAATCTAGAGGGCTCAGCTCAGTCAGCATACACAACTTCACAGTACTCTCTTATTAAAGCTGTAGAATTTGGCTGCTGTAAAATTTTTTCATTGGAACTATTTTGTTATAGACCTCTTGGGATTATTGAAGGTGGACTAATGGAGCCTTTCTGAGACACTCGTGTTTTTCAGACAACAGAGGAGATGAGGATGCAAATAGCTGCAATTTTCAAGCAGACGGACAACATAACTTAGGCCTTGCTCTGAAATTATGTATTTTCAGGCAAGCTCGGCAAAGTCAATCTTGAATTATCGAGTAAGTTACAAGCAAATGACTATTTTTTGAAACTATGGATATCAATTACTGGAGATGTTTGGCTTCCTATCAAAAATAAAACTCCTCCCCCTTTTCTGAATTATATTTTTAGTTATTGGAATTCATGTATGTTGTGAGATAATGCCCATGCAGGGGCACACCAAAGGTGTAAGTAACCCTAGAAAGGTTTTCTATGGAAGTAGTGTATTTTTTAAAAACCTGTATCATAAAAAGTAATTCTAAAATTACGAAAATTTTGAATTTCGAGTAGAACTTGTCGTTTGAAAAGACAAGTTCAGTATAAAAAGTTTTAAAAGGGAACTTGTCTTTTCAAAAGACGAATACAGTATAAAAAATAGTCATATTGGGACACACCAAGGGCGATACCGGGTTTATAACCCTAGAACCACCCTGTCTTGATTGAAGCCCTGATTTGATCTCAAGTCTCTAATATGAATCCTACATTCTTGCAGCTTCATTTTTTCTGGTTTTGTCTGTAAATGAGGTATCTTATGGTTGAATAAAGCATGAAATCAGAGTTTTAGGCCCTTTGTCCCCTTGGAACTGGGCACTTTATGAGGTCCCATGCTTTGCATGCAAAGCATGGCCTTCATTATCCAGGTTTTCTTTTGCTTTTTCTTTTTCATTTTTATGCAACTTCTGTGAAAAGTTTTCCATCTTCCTAGGACTAGGGATGGAATCGGGATGGGGCAGGGTCGAGGAGGGCTTCCCATCTTCGTCGCTGCTTGAAAATTTACTTAAGCTCTATTCCATCTTGGACTAGCCGAGGATGGGAAATCCTGTTAATATTTATAATTATATTATTTTTATTATGTACAAAATTATTTTGAATAATGTATAAGTTTTCAAATAATTTTGATTATATTTAATTTTTTTATATTTTTTATATAACAATCAAACATAAAAAAATTATTTTTCATATTATTTTTGTTCTAATATTTTCCGAAAACCAAACATAACTTCAAAAAATAAAAATAATACAAGAGCTATATATTTACCTGTAGATATAGATTTGAAAAGTAGATATAGGTTTGAAAAGTGCATGACATGGGGACTTTTGAGACTTAGGTGGTGTTTGTTTTTTTTACTTTTTGCTGAAAACAATTTGTTTTTAGAATTTAAGTTGTTTGTTTTTCTACTTTTTCATAACTTATTATAAACTTTTTAATAATTAGAAAAATTCAAAATATATAACTTTTTATAAATAAAAAAAATAACATATTGATTTTTCTTTACTTTTTAATACTTAATAGAAATAAAATACTACAAAAACAAACAACCTAATATTTAACACTATTAAGTATTAAAGTTTTATTTAGAATTAAATAAAATAACAAATATCACCTTAATCTTTTTAGACATCTGAATGAGATTATTTTAGGTTTTGAGTTTATGGACAGGAGTGCTTAAAATTAGAGGTTCCAAATTTTTATTTTTATTGTTTTCAAAATTGAGACTATGTACAAAAATTTCCCATTTATTTCTAGTCGATTCTTCGTAAAATTTGAAGGAAAATGCTTCAAAAAAAAAAAAAGACAAAAAATTGAAAAGTTTTTATATGATTCCTCGAGCTCATTTGATTTATTTTTCTTCTATATAAAAATTAAATAAATTTATAACTAATTTTAATTTTATTTATTTATTTTATATTTTTAATTATAAAATCAAATATGAGAAAATTATTTTCTTTAAACATTTTCTTTTGCCATTTCTAGAAACCAAACATAGTATGGGGAACTGATCACTTTCCTGTTTAGCTAAGTACCGGGTACTCTGACCATCTTCAAACATGCGGGCAAATGGAATTAGCAAATGAGAAAATTAAGGAAACTTTGATGAAAGTTGTGAATGTAAATCAAGGGAACTATTTTACTGTCTCATCACCAAATCGCTTGATTTGAGTTCTTTGGGTTCATGAAAGCAAACCCAAGAAAACCCATATGATTCTGGAACTGATCTTTGTAGGGGTAAATGGAAGCTCCATGAATGGCCAAATTCCACTCAGTAGAGATGGTAAAATCCAGCAAGATGTAGGGTCTGTTCTGAGGGAATTTGTTATGATCCATGATGGCTTCTGAGAAAGCAGACAGCATAACAAGTTCTTTTGAACACAAATTCAGGGAGAGGATTGCTGCTAATAAACCTGAAAAATGGAAGAAGACCAAAACCGTAACAATCAAAACACCAACCTTAGGTGGTGTCTGGGTGGTGACTCACTGATATTAAGCAACTTGCCCAGCTCACCTACTGGCCATAACAGAATAAAGTGAATGAAAACTACTGGGATAAGATCATCCTACTCAACATAGAGCAAAGCCGATGGATCGGTAAAAGCTACACAAACAGCAACATCAATACCAAGCAAAGCTGTTTCAATGGGCAAATATCAGCAAGAGACTGGTCCAGATGAGTGTGTGAGAGGGAGAGAGTCCAAACTAACCACTCGAGGACCTTCATATGATATATATGTAAAGAGTATTATTCTAGGGGAAACCAAAATCATAGAGAGCTCCCTGTTGTTGTCTGGTTAAACCCCAGAGAGGCAAGGCCTGTATCTAAATATACATTGAAGAAAATCACAGAGGTAAGTGCCAAGTATTGGCCAGGAGTAAGTAGACTTCATCAGCTTTTAAACAGAACCTGAAAATAATCAATTAATATTCATGACTTTGATGTCTAAGTGCCCAATTCTGCAGCTTCATCCATCAGCCAACTTAAAGCCTCGAAAGTCCTGCAGGAGGAAAATCATTAAGAACAGAAGAAACTGAAAAAATGGTTGCTTTCCCAACTGAAGTTGGAGGAGTTTTGACCTGGTTGGTTAGAAGGATGAAGTGCCCACTGAGGAGTATCCAGCGGCTCTTAATTCCTTGAGAGTTCCGGCTAACCAGTCCAAGCCCTCATAAAGGCCATCTCCCTTCAGAGCGCAAGTTCCTTGTATATGCCATTTTCGGTTCTTGAGATCATAGAGACCTAATCCTTCACATACTTCCATTGGCGTCATTGCACCTTTCTGAACAGGAGAAAGACAAAGGATTAACTATCAAATTGTATCAAGGACATACTAATCAAATCAAAGCAAATCAACAATTATCACAATGTCATGGCTGTGTGGTCAAATCTAGCAATAGTCGGCGCAAACCAACTGCCCAAAGGATATTCATAGTAGTTGTCACAATATAGTCATATAATTATATGCAAAAGCTATAACCCATCTTCAGTAACCTCCCAATAGGGAAAAAAATAAATGAAACAACTAGTCAACAGTGTATGTTATAAACTGAGGGAAAAAAGAAAGAATATGTTGTTTGAGTCACCAAAAAGTTTAACAACTCACTTAAGTTAACCTAATTAATTGTATGCTTGTATTTGGACCAATGCGTGAAGGTTTTTGCTTTCTTGGGTGCCAAATAAAGAAAGGCTGAAGATTCAGATTTCATTTTCTTTCTTGATGTTATCGACTAAGAGTGCTTGTCAGCCCATAGAAACAATGAAGATCAACTAATCCCAGTGGTTTCAGTACCACAAAATTGGACTCGTGTTCGCTACAGCAAGAGTAAAATATGTAATGGCCCAGAAATCACATGGGTACACTCAACAAAATTCTTCCAGACCTGCATATGGATTTTTTAATACCATTGTTTTGAGCCAATGCATCTTGGTTTGACTATTTTAAAGGAAACTCTATACATTTATTTCCACGCTCTAAAAATGGAATTGCTCCAATTACGCAACATGACTCTGTCAAAATATGTGAATTGCTCAGATATGTTACTAATAAGAATGGGTACAGGAATTGCACATACAATCAGACCCAAATCCAACAAAGCAGGGGAAGGAGTTCCTAATTCACCACAAGTTGTCTGAATTAGTTTCTTAATCTGTTGTTTGAAAATCCTTTTGCCCTGAAACACTTCAGACATCATCCAAGAATAGGATTCCCATAGCAGAGCTTCCTTAAGACATTTTCTTTTTTACTTTTTAATTGATTTTAAAATTTGTTTACCAGCAATTTGCTTGTAATGGTTGATGAATTTGCCATGTTTGTTAATTCATTTCAAGGCTCCATTTCACACTGAGGTTTTTTCTTGTAAAGTGGTTTGGAGGCACTGATATTGTAGTTTTTTTTAGTTCTAGGCCACCTGTCATGATACTTCTTTAGTTTTAAAGGAATCCTCCTAATTTATATAAATTTTTTGCTACAAAAATACTGACACACTGGTTTAGTAGCATTACAGGCTGTAACGTCAGACACTCCATTTCTGTGTTAGACCAGAATCCGTGTTTTCCTTCATGTGCTTTTATATCTTTCATGAGCAAGATTAAAAAAAAACAATCAAGAATCCACTAATGCAACATACCATGTCCTGTTTGTTTGCAAAAATCAAGATGACGCTGTTCAGCATAAATGGATCTCGAATGATGGCCTGAAAGAAGAAATAAGTAAACTAACTGAGAAACTAATCAACCAATTAAGACGTTTGACATAAATGCATTATCTAGGACACCCAACCTGAAACTCTGCCTTTGCTTTTCCAATCCTCTCTCGATCCAAGGAATCAACAACATAGATCTGCATATATAGACCATTTTCAACATAGGTTGAGGGCTTCATTGTTACAAAAACCAAATAGAAGAAAAAAATGAACAAGATACTTCTAAGAAAGTATGTTTGGTGATGTGATTCACCCTTGAATGTCTCCTTCCCTTCTTTCGTTTTCCATTGCTACTTCTAAGGAAGCTTGGGTTGTGGATGTGTGGGTGGTATCTAGGTGGGGTAAGGCATTGGAAACCTTGTTTCTCAAGATAACTCCGGATTGGGAGTTTGAAGTAGTGTCTTTTCTTAAAAGGATTCAAGAAAGACAATTGAGGAATGGTGAGGACAAGCTTGTATGGAGGGAATCCAAGGATGGAAAATTTACAGTCGAAGCTTTCTATTCTTTAGATGGAACCAGGAGGATAGGTCTTTTAGGTGCAGGTGGTTTAATATTCTTAGTTTCCAGTACTTGGGAAGCGGAGTGTGGGAAGATTTTGACACTGGATCGATTAAAAAGAGGAGGATCACAGGATGAACCTTAGTGAATTGGTGCTATCTTTGCAAAAGTGCCAAAATCAATATCCTGTGAATTGGTGGTTTAACATTCTCTAAATTGTGATAAAACACGGATCCTGTGGCATCTTTATTCTCTTTATTTAGAGTTGAATGGATGATGCCTCTTCTGTAAGAGAGATATTACTGGACTGGCATGGGGATTTTGTGGGGAAGACGTACAAAAGAGCTTGGAGTATAACTACAGTATGCTTATCTAGGACAATATGGAAGGAGCGAAACCATGGATCGTTTGAAAATGAGCAAATCAAGTGCTGAAAAATTCTTTCCTTTGTGCTCATTGTCTTTGATCTAAGAGGCATAGTGATGTGGCTTCTATCTTGTTGTTGACTCCATGATTGGCTGGGCTAGGGGAGGGTGGGTTTTTTTCCCTCCCCTTTATCCTTTTTTATGTTATGTGGCACCCTTTATATACTTCCTTTATACTTTGGTTGCGCCTTTTTCTTTTCCGGTGCTTTTAGCAAAATTATCTTTGCCTACATTTAAAAAGAAAAAAAAAAACCCTTAGATACTCGTGAAATGCTATGGTGATTTAACAAATTATGGGCCACTAAGACATACCAGATGGCAACCAGCACAGAACCAGTAAAAAACATTTAGAATTATACAAAGAGAACGGTAACTTAAAATAAAATGAAACTGACCCTAATAACAATTACCGAACAAATATGGCTATAAAAAGTAATGATTACCAGTCCATCAGTATTATTAAAGTAATGCCTCCAGAGTGGCCTGAGTTTCTCTTGTCCACCTACATCCCACACTGTGAACATCACGTTCTTATACTGAACTTTCTCCACATTGAAACCTATATATTACCAGAAAATGATCAATTAAAATCAATCTGAAGCTCCATTCGACACATCAACATCCATAGTATAATACATGTACAATATGATCAACTGTTAACAATGCACAAAATAATGAAAGATTTGGAAGTTAATGAAACAAATGAAATATAATATATCAACTGAGCAACCCATTGATGAAGATAACACTCCCAAGAACTCACGGAATGAATGTTGGTTCCACCAACATGCAATATAAGATGACTGTTTTGGTAATTTTACTTGACCAGCATTTTTTTTTTCTTTTTGGTAGGAAACAATGATTTTATTGCATTGAAATATTAAGTACAGTGAAGGATGAACAATCCTCCCAAGAAACACCCAATCCTCCATACAAAGAAGGATAAAAAAGATAGATGAGTGCATACTAGTCCAAAAAGTCAAATTTAACTCAATTCACCAAGGTATAAAACCTTCTACAAAAGAAACCTCTAGCTGCATGTTTTGCAAATGCATCTGCATCATTGCCCAAGTGAGGAGTCCAATGGTCAAAATCTTCTACTTGACCAGCATTCTAGTTATTTAATGAGACATGAAGATGTTTTTTGCTACTTTGATTTCATATTTCTATAATGTCTAGTAAGCATAGTTTTTAAGTACTTCATCACTCAGTAACATCCTTTGTCAAATTAACCTTTCAAGTGAATTCCTTAGTAAAGCTATATATAGCCTTGTAACTTTTCATTCCAAGACATTGAATAGAAGAAGATTATATCCTCAAGTGCTTTGCATGGTGAGATACCATGCCATTATGAGATTCCACAAGCCCAAGATTGAGTGTAATTTTCTAGTTATAATGAAGTGATGCCAATTGAGGTGAACTTCCACAGTTTGTGATATTGTGTGGTGAGAGATACCACACGCCCCGGTTTGGTGAGATTAAGAAAGGGTGCTGCTCTTGTTCCAGTAAGTTGAGATGCTTCCACCTTCCCACAGCCTATCTCTCTTCCTTGATTCTTTATCTTTCTATCCTTTCTTACAAACTTAATATCATAGGAGATCCTACATGGCTAAATTGATGGATGTGTGATATTGTATCTATTTGATGGATATATAATGGATTGAATTGTTTATCCAGATTAGGCATCAACCAAATGACCTAACTAGTAACTCTGTTAAGGATGAACAAGCCAAAATTAAATCTCAGCAGCCAAGTGTTCATCTAGCTAATTCTTTGACAAGTCTATCATAGCAACCACATCAAGTTTACAGTGAGATTTTTGTGATAGCCAACTATAAATAAATATATCTGAAAAGAGCACTAACAAAAGGAGGTGCAATCTAAGTTACACAGGATGCATAAAAAGCATCCCAAGGCCAAAAGAAGAAAAATACAAATGAGATTGACTGGCAGAAGCCGATCACAAGCAATCCAATAAAGTAAAAAAAGAAAGATTAACATCCCCCAATATACACTTGGTCCATGAGAACAGAGATTTAAGAAACTGCTTTTCCACTACAAATCCTGACCATTCTCTCCTTCAAAGATTCCTCTACTGTGCTTTTTCTAGTTAGCCCAAAACAAACAAAAATGAGTCAAACTACAAATTGAACTTAATTTTTTTCCCCACAAAGCTATCATGCCATTCATAGAGCACCTTCTTAACTAGATGAGGGGGGAACTAAAACACCCCAAGAGGCAGAACACCTAACTCCGCAAACTGTAAGTCAGAGGTTTTTCAGTATAGTGGATTTTCAGAAGGTTGCTCCAGAGACCATTTCTGCTATAATGGTTTTATCTCCTACACAGTTTTCATGGACAAGTGCACAGTGGCATGATGTGGCTTTGCATTCCTACCAATTGTTCGAATGAGGGATGGAACAAAACATCAGAAACTTTCATAATTGAAAATGTTGCTCTATAGTTTTAGGTTGGTAATTTTGTTCCATTTCCTACAAGCTTGAATGCACTTATCTCCTTGGGTCTTAAAGAGTGACACCTTCAGACTTCATAAAAAATTGAGTTTGGAAATGTTCAGAATTGTCAAGGTTTAGATAAGTGTGCATCATTTTTTTTTTGAAAGGAAGGTAAGTGTGCATCATTGGACTGGTAAAAAGCTTAGAATTGCAATTACACGTTTTGAATTGAATATAGAATTAAAAAGGGGCTCGGAAAAAAACAGAATTGGGAGAGGAGTGAAGTGGACATTCAAACACCCACCCTTAGGCATTCAAGCAGCCATTAATTTATTTTGGTTTCTAAATAGTTTTTAATTAGAAAAATATGTTTTTGGGATTTTAAAAATGTTAAAAACCCTCCTAATTTGTTGCTAGGGTTTTTAGAATATATGGACTTATTTTTTATAGAAAAAACCAAATCTTTGAAAAATTAAAGTTTCACCAATCTATAGGGTCTCAACTCATCCCTCTCAAAGCATCCTTGGTTGGAAGAGGCCTGAACTCACATTGTGAAATCTTCAAAAAGGGTGTCGAGAGATCCACTAAGGAGCACAAGAGGTGTGTTGAGTCGAGGGCATGGAAGATAAGTAGAGGTGTTATCGATGTAAGACCCTTGGGACAAGTACATTTGATCAGGTCAATTTGCGTACGATTTTCTCATAATTAGTGGATTTGTAAGTGTCGAAAGACCTGTGGTTTTTCTTATAACTTAATGGTTGCTAGGTGGTTTTTCCACATAAATATGGTGTCACTTGGATTGTTGATTTTATTTCTTACACTGGATTTTTGATCTCTTGATTAATCAATTGAAATCTACAATTGAAGTTGATAATTATAATAAACTAGGGATTAAATCAAAGACTATCAATTCACTCTCCTTTAGGTAGTTCCATGCTTATAAGGGGAAAAAATTTCTTTCAAGTGGTATTGGAGAAGGAAGATCTTCAAAAATCAAATCTTTTTTATTCTTGCAAATATACGGAACCACAAAGAGTAGAGACTTCTATTAACTATCCCCCATTTTTTTATGGGAATAATTATACCCACTAAAAATTTAGGATGAAGTTCTTCCTGAAGATGCAAGCAGAATGTATACAAAATATAGTGGAATTTGGGTGCTTACCTCTAATGAAAATTGGTAGTCCTTAAGGTGAATTGAAATCCAAATAAGAATGGGATAGGACTGATAATGGAGTGAGGCAAATTCTAAAATCCTGTATTGCATATTTAAGGGAGTTAGTCCTAATGAATTTCATAGGTTGCGACCTGCAAGAATGCAAAGAAGCTCAAGATATTCTTGTTGTGACCCATGAAGGCACTTCAACTATGAAGTTGTCTCAACTTTAAATGCTTAGTACTAAATTGGAAAATATTAAAACGAAAGAGGATGAGACCTTCACTAAGTTCTACACTAAACTCAATGATAGTGAATCCTTTCTTGAATTTGGGAAAAAGAATTCCTGGGTCTAAGGTGGTCAGGAAAATCCTAAGATCTCTCCCACGGAGATTTAGACCAAAAGTGACTGCAATTGAAGAAGGTAAAAACGTGGACTTAGTGAGTAGTGGAACTTGTAAGCTCACTCCAAAACCTACAAGATGACTCTACCTTCACCTAGGAGACCTAACAGTGCATCCCTGAAGGCCTCAAAGGAAATTGAAGACTCAAAAGATGAGAGTAAACAATTTCTCACTCCTAAACTATTCATGTTTGCCAAAAAGTTTAAAACCTTCATGAAACTACGAGAGAAGGCAAATTCCAAGGATGACTCAAAAAAAGGGAAGAAAATTGTCTCTAAGAAAAATAGAGACGAACGTCCATCCAAAGCATCTCAAGTTAAGTGCTTTAATTGTGGAGAGAAAGGGCATTTTGCTACTGATTGTCCTACTTCTAAAAGGAACAAGAAAGTCATGCAAGTGACTTGGAATGACTCCAAGTCTAATGACAATAGCTCCACAAGATCAATTGACAGTGAAAATGACAATATTCTTATTGCCTTCTCAGCCTCAATTCTTTATTTCCAAAAAATTGAGAATATTGTTGAATTAGATGAAGAGGAAGAAGAACATGAATTTGAGGATTTATAGGAAGCACACAATGCCTTATATCAAGAAAGCTCTAAGATAAAATGTGAGAATGTAAAATTAAAGAGAACATTGAATAAAAAGAATTTTCACATAGAATCCCTAGAATATGAGAAACATGAATTTAATGAAAAATTAAGTTCCTGTGAATCTCAAAAAACTTGTTTGGATTAAAAGATTAAGGGACTAAGAGACAAACATCAAAACTTGATTGGAAGAATTAAGTTCCTTGAATCTGAATTCTAAAATGTGAATAAGAAAAACTAATCTTTGAACTCTAAACTTTTAATAGAGGTAATCTCTAAAGGCAAAACCACTAGTGACAAAAGAGGCATAGGCTTCCTAAGTCAAAAACTCCTATGGGTGGAAAGACTGTCTTTTTAAAGCCTAAATCATCCTCTAAGCAAACCCCTAAATGCACTAATTGTAATAGATTAGAACATGAAGCTAGTAAGTGCTATAGTAGGCTCTTTAAAAAAAATTAGATTTGTGTTAATAACTAGTTAGTGAGTCCAACCACCTTGGAAGTCATATTTTGAATCTTAGGAAGGGTGTAGATCACACACTAAGTCTTAGAAAGGTAAGAGTCTTGTATTAGGTGTAGTGTAGCCTTCACTATCTTTAGGGCTAGAGCACCATCTAATTAGTATTTTGATAATGGGTGCTTTAGACATATGACTAGAGAAAGTCATTTTTCACTACTTCTGAGGAGTTCAATAGTGGTTTAGTGGTTTTTGGGGATGGTATAGAGGATAGCCCATGTTAGGGGTAGAGGTTATGTTAGTCTATCAGGTTGTCCTAGACTTAATCAAGTCCTTTATGTAGAAGGATTGAAAGTCGCCTTAATTAGTATTAATCAAATTTGTAATTCAAAGGGAGTGACTAACAATAAGAGGAATTGAGTCTGGTCTTGAGGAGATTTGTGTATAGCTCTCCTTGTATAGTGCAGGTGCATAGTCTTATTTTGATTAGTATTTTGTATTTTGTGGGGAGGAATTTTCATCCTTCTCTTGTACTTTCTATCATAATTAATATATCTTTTGTTTTTTATAAAAAACATATTAACCAAATTTGTGACAAAAAGTTTGGTGTTAAGCTTTCTTAGGATCAAATTGAAGTCATTGATGACATGAGAAAATGTATCTTTACAAAATATAGGGCGTAAGATAACTGCTATGCAATGCATTCGAGTCTTAGTCCAGTGCTTATCTATGGTATTGCTAAGTTTAACATTGTTGAACTTTGGCACAGAAGGTTAGGACACATGAATCATACAGAGTTAAGCGTAGTTAATGGTGACCTGGTTAGAGGTGTTCCTAAGTTTAAATAACCTAAAAAGGCCTTATTTGTAGGGATTGTCAAAAAGGAAAACAAATTAAAGGATCCCACAAGAAACTAAACAAAAACTAGACTAATAGGTCTCTAGGCTTACTTCACATGGATCTCATGGGTCCTATGAGAACTGAAAGTATTGGTGGCAAGAGATATGCCCTTGTCATGGTTGATGACTTCTCTAGGTTTGCCTTTGTTGCATTTCTTATGCTTGTCATGGTTAATTTTTTGGGTCCTTAATGTGTTCAACTTGTTTAACCCATCTGCTGTGCATAAAAGAAAAATCTTAAAATATTCCAAAAGTGAAAAAGGCTACCTGGAGAAAATAGAAATCAATATCTTTAATCCAAGAATGAATGCATCACTTGTAGAAGTGGAAAACCCATTAATGGAATGTGCAACTTAGATAAAAGTAAAGTATCAATCTATGAAATGTTGCCCCACTACATGAATAACAGAAATAAAATAAAAATAAATCTAGGGGAATCATAAAGTCACATAATACTAATGAATATCTATATGAACTAAGTTTAGTCATGTTATACGGAAATGCAACTGAATAAAGGTTAAATCGACTACGTTTTGTGCTAGGACCTTGAATTAATTAGTTGAAATAGCTAGTAGAGATTAAATAAGAATCTCAAGGAGTGATAGTTCCATGTCTTTAGAATTTAAAAGTCTCATTTATGTCACTTAAGCTTTATTATTTTAAATCTTGATATTTCGGTAAGCTCTTGTAGTAATATTATTTTGATTCTCCTCTTGGGTTGTGAATAATTTTTTCAAGCCTATCAAACACTATTTAACAGTCTCTAGTTAATTTTATGCAAATTATAAGCTTGTAAGTACTAGGACTTTCATGGGATGACAATATTTAATCCTGTTCAAGTTAGAATTTTCTAGCTTTCTATTTGAACTTCTATGTGAGTACAAGAACTAGTTTTAGGAATGTTCTTAAAGGTCTTTGGAGCTATTGGGCAGATAAAATCAACTTTTTTCCTTCCTCGGTGCACGTGCAGCAATAGGAGCATTTAAACAATTGTTTTTAGGGAGACGTGCTTAAGGCTCTTTAAAAGCCCCATTTGACTCCTCATTTTCCCATTTCCTCCCTTCAAACACTCCCTATTTGTCCTTAAGGTACTGCCATCACATTTTGGACGGTTAATCTCAAGATCTAAGTTTGTAGGGCTTTTCAAAGCAGAGTTCAGGACTTTTTTGTTGAATCATTTTTTCAAGGTAGTTCTTATTTCTCTAGTGTCTCTTCATTTTCCTCTATGGCTAAAGGTAAGGGTGGTTCTCATAGACCTCATAGATCTCTTACACCCCCATCACATTCTCCTACTCTTGTTCATGGGAGATGCAATGCAGAAGATTTTCCTAAGGAGTTTTCTTGCTCATTGGACTCGGAGTTACTCTAAGTCACTCGCATGACTTTCTTCTTCCTTTTAGGCGTAGGGACAATCAGCAGCAAACGACCCCCTCCCTCTATAGTTAAAGCACTCAACTTGAGATACTTTAGATGGACCTTTGTCTCTATTTTTCTTAGAGACAACTTTCTTTCCCTTTTTAGTCATCCTTTGAATTTACCTTCTATTGAAGTTTCATGAAGGGTTTAAATTTTTTAGCAAACATGAGTATTTCCGAAGGAGTGAGAACTGATTCACTCTCATCTTCAAACTCTTTATTTTCCTTTAAGGAGGCCTTTAGGGTTGGCCTTTTAGTTCTCCTAGGTCAAGGTAGAGTTATTTCATAGGTTTAGAACTTTAGAGTGAACCTACAAGTTCCACTAATCTCATTGAGTCCACATTCTGACTTTCTACAATTACGGCTACTTTAGGTCTAAATCTCTTTGGGAGCGATCTCAGAATAATTTTCTTGATCACCATGGACTCTAGAATTCTTTCTCCCAAATTGTAACAAGAATTCACTATGTTACTGAGTTTGGTGTAGAACTCAGTGAAGGCCTCATCCTCTTTCTTTTTAATATTTTTGAATTTAGTAGTAAGCATTTGAAGCTTAGAGAACTTCACAGTTGAAGGGTCATAACAAGAATATCCCAAGCTTCTTTTGCATACTTGCAGGTAACAATCCTGAGAAATTCATTAGGACTGACTCCAGTAAATATCCAATATAAAGTTACTAATTAAAATAAATAAATATAGAATATAGAGCTTTGGCATTTGCCTCGGTTCCTTTATTATCAATCTTATTCCATTTTTGTTTGGTTTTCAATTCACCTGATGGACTATCAATTTTCATTAGGAGTAACCACCTAAATTCCATTGGCTTCCAACATGTTCTCCTTGCATCTTCATGAAGAACTCCATCTTAACTTTCCAGTGAAATGGTGGACAGTTAATAGATATCCTTACACTTAGTGGTTGCATAGATTATGGCTTGCAGGAATCTAAAAAATTTGATTTTTGAAAATCTTCCTGCTTTTAACACCACTTGAAAGAAAATTTTCAGGCCCCTACATGTATGGAACTACCTAGATGGGGGGATAGGTAGTCTTTAATTTAATCTCTAGTTTTTATAATTAACAACTTCAATTACATATTCCAATTGACTAATCAAGATATCAAAAACTCAGTGCAAGAAATAACATTTAACAATCCAAGTAACACCAGATTTACAATGAAAAACCATCCAGCAACCACCAGGTAATAAAAAACCATGAGTCTCTCTGCCACTGACAAATTCATTATTTATGAGAAAATAGTATAAGATGTACTTCACCTAAGTTATCGCACTCTTCAAGACCTAAGGAAAGAAGTACATTCAAGTCTGTAAGAAATGGAACAAAATTACCAACCTAAAACTATACAGTAACAAAAGTTGTTCATTATAAAAACTAAGAATTAAATCAAAGACTTATCTATTTGCCCCCTCTCTGGGTATTTTCATACATATGAGGGCTTCAAAAATTTTCTTTCAGAAAGCATGGGAAAGAATTTGATTCATGGTCCCTCTTAAGCCTTGGTCACTACAAAGTTCAAAAAAAATCTTCCCAATTAAATCACCAGGGAACTCTCTCTCTCTTTCCCCCCTAGGCTCAAAACTCAATCTAAATAGATGCTCTTTAGGTAACCCCAGTCACATGGGTATAATTGGAGGGGTCACTAGACTGCAGAGGCAGTGGGCTGACTGGTCACAGGCTGGAGATAAAAGTACAGATTCTGGCAAACTGAAAGGCACTTGTGACGTAGGGAGTTTGTTTCCAAGCAATGCACATGCAAAGGGAGATTCTATTTTTATCTATATTCATAAATATTTCAGTTTTCTATCCCAAGGATGAATACTAGAATCAAGTTCAGCACTGAACTTCTGTCCTCCTGTAATAAACTTCTATCTTTTCCTAACAGTCCCTGGTTACCAGTGACCATGAAAAAGTAATTGTTTTTATGGCAATAGTCCAAAATTTTAATTCCTTGAAATTAACATGGTTTTTTTGGAGAGGAAAACAAAGAAAGAGGTAAAATAACATGCACTTTCAATATCAAATACGAGACATGACAAGAGAGTAACATTCAAAACCAGCAGAAGATATGGCTAGTTATATTGGCCACTAGATGGAGGAAAAGCATAAATTTATTAGCTGAAACACAAAAATCACAGGGAAAAAACAACAGCCTAACGTACCAATTGTGGGAACAGTGGACAAAACTTCTCCAATGTGCAATTTGTACAGTATGGTTGTTTTACCAGCTGCATCCAGGCCAAGCATCACAACCTAATCCAACTCAATTAATAATTTAAATAAGAAAATAAGCTCGAAGGACATAGAGAAATCATGAATAAATATTAAGAATACAGGCATAAACTCAAGAATATCATAAAGAAAGATGCATTAATATTTTTATGTTAATAAGAAATGATACCCATGTAGCAAAACATGAGAACTAAAAAGTAACCAAAGAGAACAAACTGTTGATTCTTTTTATAGGAAATATTTTTTTCATTGAAAATGAATGCCATGAATTGCTAAAATTAAGAGAAACGTATTCTCAATATGAAAGGATAATGGCACATTCTCTTCCTTTTTTTCCTTGACACCTTTTTACCCATTTAGAATCCAGGTATCACAGAAGAAACCAAAAACATTGCATTAGGCACATATTAATTGGATGTCCGGATAACAGATGGCTAGTTGCTATTACAACTATGATTTTCCCAACATGATAAATTGACATGATTACACAATGCATTATTGGAATACATTTTGAAGTGCATAATAAATGAGAAATTGGTGTTTCACATCTGCATTATGGGCTTATGCCAAATGATTTTATCAAGTTTTCCACTGCTTCTTTAGAAGAGAGTCATTTTCACTGCTCAATCACAAAATGATAGCTGTAAACAATGAATTTTACATAGAACTTAATTTTGACATATCATGTTCTTCACTCGTATTCTACACAGCATCCAAATTATGCAGATGGTTCTCAGAAAATTCTCTCATTTTTATCAGCAATTAATCATGTAGATGGTACCTTTTTAAAAAAATAAAAAATAAATCTTGTATCAATTGTGTGAAACCGAGGTTTGGTTAATCTTGATTTTGATGATAACAAAACAAGGTTTAGAACTAATGATCATATTTCAAAGTGTGATTAGGCAAGACGATTTCCAAAGTGGCAATCACAAAAACAAATCAAGCAAAGGAGAAATCATGAAGAAGAAGACCACCTCAAAGAGAAGAGTTTTTCAAGACCAAAGCTTCATAAGATCTCTTTGAAAGGTTGTTGGTGCACTAGGACTTTCATGCATTTCATTCTTTATTTATGCACCAAAATCATCCAAGAGTAATATTGTTTTAAATATCTTAAGAATTGGATGATTTCATGTTTTCAACTAAAACCTTGTGTTAAATGATTTTCAAACTTGTGTTAGAAGGTTTTTAAGTTGAAAAAGGTTGGGTGTTGAGCCAAAAAATGGCTCAACCGGTTCAACCAGTCGACCGATTATGCTCGTCCGGTTGAGGGAGGCCAAAAAGTTTCTCTCTCTCCCAGTGGCCTTCTCTTCCCGGTCAAGGTTGAACCTCAACCGGTTAAGGTCTGGTCGAGGTCCGGTTGAAACCCAACGGTCACCTGCCAAACATTAAATGCTAACAGCTAGTCAATCGGTCGACCCCTAGCTCGACCGATCGAACCCCTAGCTCGACCGGTCGAACCCCCAACGGCTAGTTTGACATTTTTCTTCTATAAAAAGGTTCCAATCTTCATTGTTTCAAAAGTTTAACCTTCCTAAATCTTACTTGATTATATTTGAGCCTTGGAAGAGTATTCTTGAGTGCACCATTATTTCAAAACTTGCATATCTTTAGTGCACCATTCAATCCTAATTTTTCTTGTATCATTTGAGCTTAAAGTTCTTGTGCTAGGATTTTTGAGAGATCATTCATTTGTAAATCTTTGAGAGGAAGTTTCTCAAGTGTGAGGTATCACTTGATAGGTTGTTCAAGAGTGGGATATCTCTTGAGAAGTGTAAAGGGTGCTTGGAACCATAATCCAATTGTATTGCTTGAAGGCTTGGTTTGGAAGCCTTGGATTAATGGAACCTCAAGCTCGGGATTGAAGCTAGAGGAGAGTGGATGTAGGCCGGGTTGCGCCGAACCACTATAAACTCTTGTGTTTGCATTCTCTCTTCCCTACTCTTTAATTTATATGCAATTGTCTATATATTGATTATTATATACTTGCATATAATTGTCTCTTGCATTCACTTGTTTAAATTTGCGAAAAGAGACCATCACCTTATTTACCCCCCCTCTAGGGTGATTACCATAGGTTGGATTAGCCTCAAATTCCTAACAAATTGTAGTAACTCCTATATAAAAAAAATATAGACTTACTTTATGTCCTGAAAAATTATTTAAAATTTTTAAAATTTGAGGTATTAAAATTTTTTTAATATCTCAATTTTTTAAAGTAGTTTTTATAAGTCGTTATCTTCTTAAGATAAGTCTCAAATATTTCTTAAATTTTATACAAAAGTTACTATCATTTTTTATTTTTAAAAATAGAAAACAAGAAGTGTATCCAAATGACACCTTAGTTATCATGCTGATATACATTCAAACTACTCATTTGAAGCAAACAAACGTAGTTCATCCTTCAAAACTTCTCTTTGAGATTGAATGCATTTGGAAAAATGGGATTGCATGTTCTAGAATTCTGGTATTTGAGTTTCCAAAAAATAGAGGGTTAAGTTATGACTGATAAGGCTTAATGCATGTTAGGACATGAAAAGAAAATCAAAGTATAAAAGCAAAATGGGATTTTATCCTCTATCTATGATACTCCTTTTACCATATATATAGATAGATAGATAGATAAATAGGGGGAGAGAGAGAGAGAGAGAGAGAGAGAGAGAGATGGTTTGGAAAACTAGAAATATGGCTAGTGAAGTGGTGAAAAAAATGTAAGAGAATAAAGTTAAAGAGTGAGATTAACATAACATAAAACTTTTGCATAACATCTTCAACCTTGAAACTTATGGGCATTGTTTCGGTTAGAGGCTTTGTATAGGGTGGTCTTGTTGTTATCTCTAGTCTTACAATGTTGGCACTTATCTTCTTTTCTCTTCTTATATAGCCTTAGTTTTAACATAGAAGGATGTGAGTTACCAAAGGACTGAGGAACGATCTACTACAATAAAGCCTATGATGAGGCTTTAGGCCAAACCACTCATGTGAATTGAAATTGACTACTATAGTTTTGCAACCAAAGTTGGGGAGAAATGTCAACTCCACCAACCTATCATGATTCCTTTTTTAGTGTTCTATTGCCCTACTTCACGAACAAAAACTAATGAAATATCCACCCTTAGATTCCTAATGATTTTTTATCAGAAACAATGATTTCATTGCATTGAAATATCAAGTACAAAGAAGGATGAGAAATCCTTTGCAAAAGTACACAATCCTCTATACGAAGTCTGATAAAAAAGGTAGATAGGTGTATGCTAGCTCAAAAAGTTAAATCTAACTATAATTCACAAAGGTATAAAATCTTATACAAAAGAAACCATATGTCTAGTTCCACGTTTTGCCAATGCATTTATTGCATGATTACCTAAGGGAGGAGCCTAAGAGGAAGAAATATTAAATATTTGGTGCAACCACCCATCAAACTTCCAGGATCTTAGTTGCCCATGATATGACAATAGCATTATCACCTTCTATTAGAAAAGTAGACCCCTAAAGGTTTTGCTTGTAACAACCTTTCCAAAAGGGTTAGAATTTTTGCCTCAATGGTTAAACTTTGACCTGAAGGTTTAGAAAATACTCTTAGCACTATGCCAAAGTGATCCCAAAGCAACCCTCCAGTCCCCAACTACCCCAGGTTGCCCAAAGAACATCCATCAAAATTTAGCTTAAAAAATCCCCTCTGAGGTATCAGCCATTCAAAAGGTGTCTTCTTAGTCAACCTCATGGTTCTACAATTTAGGTTTCATTCTAGAAAAATGAGGCTCAAAGGGATACTTGCAAAAGCTTCATTGATAGAAGCCCACAAGGAACAAGAGAAGTAAAGCAAGTCCTAAATTGCTTCTAGAGACTTTCACCTGTCTTAAAAGTTTTTTGCATTCCTTTCCCACCAAATAACCAAATCAAAGTGAGACTAGCAATAAACCAAAGAGTTCTACATCAAGGAAGTTCCCCAAGAGCTCAGAGGATATAATCAACATAAGGATGGAATCCAATCAATTTCTGCAAGTTGAAACAATCTGCACTATAAAGGAAGGTCCCAAAAACCTCCAAAGTAAATAATCAATATCTCCTTCACCCTTATGTGTGGAACCTAATCAATCCTTGCAAGTTGAAACAATATACACTATAATGTCAATGGTGTGAGACAATGTAAAAAACACGATTTACAGATTGCCCACTTCCCTTGCACATAACATAACGTTCCAGACTAAGCGTTTTGTATGGTCTTCTCTATTGGAGCAAGTCATTAGTATCGGCCTTTTTATTTGTTGGAAGTCATGCAAAGGCCTTCACTTTTGGTGGGGCTTTGGATTTCCAAATTAAATTACAAGAATAAAAGGAATCGAATTGGAAAAAGCAAAGATAGCATTAAAGGAGTTAATTGAGAACAAGCCTAAGGATTTCAAGGACCAAACTCTCACGTAAGGAAAAAACCGGTGACAAGTACACATGAGCTAAAGCAAACTCCTCAATATCCTATAGTAAGAGGTTATGACAAAAACTATAGTTCCAAGATCTAGACAAGGAGGAAACTGGCAATGAGGAAATAACAGAGTTTCTCAACCTGACTACTCTTTTTTTTTTTTTTAAATAAAAAACCAAAGATGTATTAATTATGAATGAAAAATACATGAGAGGGATGAAGAATCCTATGAAGAATCCCACAATTACAAAACCTTTATAAAGAAAAGACTAAACTCCATCACTATACAAGGAGACCTATACAACATGGTTTAGTCCATATAAGAAAACCAAAATTTACATCTCCTCAAACCCAGAGAAAGCTCCTCTCATTGTTGTTCAAACCCTTTTAAATTACAAAACCAAATGTCAACCAAGTCGAATAACATCGAGAGGAATGCCTTTGAAAGCAACAAGACAAGAGGCCTAAAACGAAGAATAGAAGTGAAGTAGATCCCACAACACATCTACCATCCTCCGCTCATCCTCAAAGATTCTAGCATTTCCCTCTCATCACGCAATCCAAAGCAAAGTGAGACAAGCAATATGCCAAAGGGTCTTGCCTCTAATGGAGCTCCTCAAATCCTTATATAAAATGATCATCATATCGCATATGCTCCTAAGTGAGACCCAAACCATCTTGGCCTGTCTAAATAGCATGTGCCAAAGCCTCAAAGTAAGTGCACAATGTAGAAGGAAATGGTCAATCATATCTCCACACCCCACATATAAGATGCACTAATCTAGACTAGGGGATTTAAAAGGCTTTCTCAATAGTAGCATGTTGTTGGTATTAGTCTTCTTATGCTCCACTAGTCAAGCAAAGGTCTTGATCTTAGATGGGACTTTAGATTTCCATAAAAATTTAGGTAGACAGAAAGAAACTAGATCCAATGTATTAGATAAAGCCATAAAGAATTATTTAATTGAGAATAAGTGTACAGAAGATAAAGACCAAGTTACTGCATCTAAGACGGGTGGAGACAAGTGCACACAAGTGAGTGAAGACATGAATCTTTCATGGTCCTCAATCTCCAAGTTAGTAAGGTTAGGACAGAAATTAAATTCTCAAAACAAAAAGAAGAGGAGTTATTTAAGTATAGTTAATATGGTGAAATTTTTAATTATGACAACTTGGTAAAAACTTGAAAATTGTAAACACAAAAATTGATGCTCCAACCACAAGTCTTCCCAATTGAATTCTCCCCCTATCACCCATCGTGAAATGAATACGTGTGGATAAATCCTGAAATTTTTTAGGATCATCTGACTAGAATGTTTGCTTCCTATTCATTAGGATGTGTCCCATAAATACTCAAAATAACCTTATACCAAAGAACAAAACTTTCCTTAGGAAAGCTCCACAATCACTTTCCTAGGAGAGCATGATTCATCAAAGAAATCTTCGCATACCCCAGTCCTCTAGGTACCTTAGGCCTACACACTAGGTCTCAATTGATAAGATTTTTTTTTTGCGCACACCCCTCCCTAACCAAGGAAAATCTCTTTGCAATTTCTTAATCTTTAGAGCTATTGATTTTGGAGTCTTGAAAAGAGTTAAGAAATAACTTAGGTTAGTTGTTTAAGCTCATAAAGAGATTTATCACCCAACAAAAGATCTTCTCTAAAACGAATTTTTGTACCATCACGCATAGAATAACAAGTGAAACGAAAAAAGCCTTAAGGAAATTTGTGCAATAGCCTTTCAAGGGCAATATGTGACCACCTAACAATGTAGTTGGCATCTCATCCTTTAGATTTAACCTGTAAATGCCCAAGATGACCTTATGCCATAAAACATCACTTTCCTTATGGAACTTCACAACCATTTCCCAAGAAGGGCTTAATTCCTCAAGGATATCCTCCTAATGCCTAACCCCCCTTCCCTCTTGGGCTTACATACCTAGTTCCAAACCACAAGGTGATCTTTCTTCCCTTTCCTAATCGAATCTCTCAATCATAAAGGTTATTTTAACCGAAGCTTTGAACAAAAAAAAATGCAGGGGGATAATGGATAAACATGATCACATAAGAGTGATGCCTTGGTTGTGGCTAACTGCTTCTTGGCTTCTTAACAAGGGCCCTTTCCATGCCACAATAGCCACTCTTCCTTTTTGAACTGTAGCCAATGCATTATTATGTAGCAGCCATTCTTTTGGAGTGTGGTAGCCCCATTAGTATGTATTTGCAGTCTGCTTTGCATGCATGTATTATAGGCCACCAAGCACCAAACAGAAGCCAAAATCCTTCTTATTTTCTCTTTTATTGCCACAGACACCACTTACTCCCTCTCTTTTTCCCCCATTCTTTTATCTAGAACAACTACACTAAAGCATCCACACCAGACAGCCCCACCCGTAACTGTAAAGTGCTGACCTAGTCCCTTCATGGTTATACACTCTGGCATCTATTATCTATGAAGCTGCAGGACCTAACATGCCTTTGATGACATAATATATGGTATGATCTATGCCTGACCTTTGTACCAAATTTTTCTTCCCTTTAGTTTTTCATGACATATGATTCTAATTCAATACAATCCCACCAAGAGAGACGCTATATATCAAATGTACTAGTACTACTGTAATTCAAAAAATTAAAATTGACAAAATGGATCATCAAGTTTAGAGTTTCCTGATAAAGTGAGTTTGAGGAGTACCGGACCCATTAGACTTGCAAAAAAAATCCTATCATGCAGCATTTATTTGCCAAGGAAGCAAGGGAAAAGAAATTAACAGAAAATTTGAAACTGATTTTTTTTTTTTCACCATTAAAATTTGTTTTCACAAGATTAAAACGAATTCCTATTTTCCTAAAAACCAAACAGTGCAAAATGCAGCACCTTAAATTTCTTTTTCCATCATCTTTCCTCACTTCCTCAGCTACCAAACAGAAGGCAACCCACTACTACCCTCAAAATCACTTACAATCATTATCAGAACAATAACATCAGCGCAACCCACAATCTGAAAAACCCCAAAGTCTCATTCAAATAGCCAACCAACTAAGGTTATTAAAACCCAAAATTGGCAGGAAAAAAAAAAAACAAAGAAAAGAAAGAAAGAAAGAAGCTCATGGAAAGAAATAATTAATTACAAAAAAAAAACCCCCACAAACAAGAAAACATAATACATACGAACCAAAATTTTTCAGTCTCAAAAAGAAGGAAAAAAAAACTCATTCAAAGGAATAATTAAACAAAAATAACAACAAATAAACCCATTATGTGAAACCCCAAACCAGCTAAGATTACCAAACCAAAAATTCCCACAAAAAAATCAATTTTCAATCTCAGTAGAAAACAGAAAAACTAATGTGCAAAAAATAAAATAAAAATAATAAATAAATAAATAACCTGAAAAAAAATTAAAACCTATGCAAGGAAACAATCAAAAGAAATTAAAAAGAAAAAAAAAACATACATACACACAAATAGAAAATCTCAAATTGCAATAAAAAAAAAAACAAAAAAACAAAATTCAATCTCTACAAACAAAACCCATACAAAGAAAAAGCGCCCCCCACCCACCAAAAAATAAAAATAAAAAGAAATGAATTGAAACGAAACAAAAAGAAACCCATATACAGAAACACATAATACAAATGGGTATGTAAAGAAAAAGATAGAGAAAAAAGGGTACCCTCATCTCAGAGTTGCCGAAGAAGGTATCGAAGAGCTTGCGAAAGGCTTGACCCATGCCTGCTTTTTTCCTCTGTTCTTTTCTCTCTCAATATTTGTGTATTTGTGTCAGCCAAGGAAGCTATAACAAGTGAAGAGAGGGGTTCTAGCCACCAGAATTGTCAATTTCCTGAATTTGATTGAGGATTTCTAACCCTCTGCTGATTGATTCCGGAGGGGTTGCTTTGCCTTTTCCTTCTTTCTATAAAGTTCTTTCTCTTTCAGTAATGTGGATCTAAAATAAATAGATCATTTAAAGTATATATTTTAATACATTTGTTTTTTTTTTTTGGTTGATGAGAAATAGAAAGGAAAAGTAAAACTAATGAGGATGTTGTCTTTCTATGCTGATTATTAAAAACATAGCTTTAAGAATTGAAAAAAAAAAATCGAGTTTTTATTTATTTTGGGATAATGATTTTAGATTTTTTTTACAACTTGAAAAATAGTTGAAAAAACATGTAGAATATTTTCAGAGTTTTTAAAAAACTTGTATGGAAAACTTTAAAACATTAATTTAAAAAATGTGTTTTCTTTTTCAAGTTTTGTTCGTATCCTATTTTGTAAACTCCATGTGGATCAATCATAGCTTAATATACATCTAATATAAAAATATAAAAAAATACAAATTTTATCATAATACAAAGATGTCGAATGTCACATGTTTTGGTGTATAGTAGTACATACTTAAGACTATTCTTTATTAACATGACACGCAACACATTTCACCCTTAATCTTTAATGCATAAGCAAATGTATGTGCTCCCTATATAACTCCTACATCATACTTCAAACAAATTCCCGAGCCATCCAAATGCTCATGACACATGGACGTCTGCCTATAATGGATGCCAAGGGGAAAATGAATGTCCACTTTTGACATAGATGTTAATAGGGTTTCTCCTACTATTACCTTTGGTGAGGGTGGTACCATGTGCACCAAAGCAAGTTGATTTCACTCCCATTAGAAGAAGATGTTTCCTTTATAGTACTTGCGGCTAGATTATATCTTAGAGTGTTGTCAAAGGTGTTACCCTTAACATTATATTTTGATGCTAATACGTCTACCAAAGTGGAGAGGAGGGATCGGGGGATCCAAAATGGATATGGATGTATTTTGATGGTGAAATTGGTCTTCCCATCATCAAACATTTTGATATTGGTTTAAAGATCTTGGTTTGGTGGCTAGAGTTGAAAGTTTGTCTAAGGTGAAATTAAATGTATTGAATTTGTCCTTCTCAGAATGAAAAGGAGGGTAAGGGGAGGGATCACCGTATTTTTATGACACGTGTCATCTCCAAGAACTTCCACATCATCATTGCTTTATGTGGAGAGTTACAATTTTAAAGCAATAAAGAGACTCTATTTCCCATCAAATTAAAAATAATTGATATTAACTCTCCTTGGTGCTCTTAATAATTCCATTGTCACACTCTAAATGGTTCCATTGTCACTAATAAATATGTGAGAGAAGGGTGAAGTAAATGAAGAGAGTGATAGAGAGAATGAGAGAGAGATGAGAGTATGAGTTTTTTTTTTTTTTTTTTAACAACCGAAAAGTAAAATCCTTTACCTCAACCTCGACTCCATCGTTAAGTCCTGAGCTCAAACATGAGTGATAGGAGGATGTTGTGCCAATTATCAGACTTAACTAACTTGAAAGTGCAATTGTCCCATAATTTATTCCTATCAATTTGAACTCAAAAACATATAGAAACTCATTCAAAATTTTAACATGTTCTTACAACTCTTCCATTAGATTCTTCACCTTTATGTTAGAAAATTTGAAGCACACCAAGTTAGCTAAACATGTTGAAGGATTTTTTCTTACAACATATGTTTGGTTGCCAAGAAAATAAAAATAATAATAATAATGGAAAAGAAAAGGAAAGAAAAGCTAAGGATGTATTTATTATATGTTCTGAAAAACAATTTTTTTGTTTATGAGAACAAAAAAAAAAAACAACAACCAAAAAACATGTTTGATAATCAAAAAATAGAAAAAAAATTTATATAATTAAAAATATAAAACAAAGGGCTTTTCTAAGAGCATATTTTAGTTGTTCTCAGTTGTTTACACTTGCTTCTTGAGGATTGTTTTAGAAAATAATTAGACAAATATGAAGAATAATTGAAAATAAAGCACTATATATAAAATTTGTTTTCAAATATTTGGAAACATAAAAACAAGTTGAAATGTTCCAAGTTCCCAAATGATAGCCCAACCCTAAAAAAACATGTGGCACCTTCTAACTAGTCACTTGTTCCAATATTACATCATTAATGCCTAAGAAAAGGTGAAAAATTAGGAGTTCTAAATGTTTAGGATCTATTTGAAACTCATTTTGAAGTGATTTAAAAGCCAAAACAAAAAGTCTAGACTTGAGTTCAAAATTTGAGTTAGTTCAAAATCCATTACAAACTCATAAGTGGCTGAAAATGCTAGAAAGTTGACGAGTTCAAAATTTTCATGTTGAGTTCAAAATTGATTGGGAATTTTGAACTTAGCTTCTATCCATTTTACACAACTACCTTTAAATGACCATATCTCTCTCACTTCAACTTTGATTGTTAACTATTTGTGTGAAATTTAGATAAGAAAGTAGAATAATAAATTAAAAGCATAGAAGAGAAAGAAGAAAACAATACAAAGATATAATATGGTCAACAATTGCCTACATCCACGGAGAGGAGAAGAGAGAATCTTTCACTATTGTAGAGCTTTGTAAAAGAATGGCTCCAAAATAAAAATGTAAGATATTATTACTCTTTTGGGTAAGTTAATAATCAACATAAATTTTGAATAGAAATAATTTGAGCAAATTAAGGTAAATCCCTCTAAATCAACCATTAAATGAGAAACTAATATTCAACTCTAGATTCTACTCATTTGGAAACATGATTTTGTTATTCTCTTTACCTCAATTTTACTCCCCGTCAAGTTGGAGCATGGATATCCAGAATGCCCAATTTGCAATGACAAAAATGAAATAGAGTTTTCTCCAAAGGTTTGGTGAATATATTTGCAACTTGAAGATTAGAAGGGATGAAGATGGCTTGCACGGCTTCGAATTGAATTTTATCTTTGACCAAATGACAATTTAACTCAATGAGTTTTGTTTACTCATGAAAGACTAGATTTGTCTATGTGCATGGCTGCCTGATTGTCACAATACATCTTTACAACTCCCAAGTCAGTAACTTGTAAATCTTGACCAAGCGAACTCGTAAGTAATGGGAACCATGACTGTATACTCTACTTCTGTCAAGGAACGAGACATATTGGTTTACTTCTTGGTTTTCTAAGAAATGAGTGACTTTCCAAGAAAAACAAGATATCTTGTGACATATTTTCTTGTGGAAGGACAACTAGCCCAATCTGTGTCATAAAATCTAATAAGTTTCAAATCATTTTAGGTTAGGACAATAAGCCTTGGCTAGGTGTTCCTTTCAAGTATCGCAAAATGCGAAGAGCAACATCAAGATGTGGATTTCATGGCTCTTTCATAAACTAGCTAAGAACTTGAATAGAGTAACAAATTTAATAATATATACATACAAATTATATATATATATATGATATAATGACCATTAATACTATTTGGATAAAGTCCTTAAAAGTATGACATGATGTAACAGATTTAAAATTTATTATTTATTTAATGATATTTCAGTATTACTTTTATCCATTCTTATCCCATACATTATACTTATGAGCATTCTCACCTAGTATATCTTACATTGTAAATTATTTGAGCATTTAGGAGTTGCATGGAAGATCCAAGTCATAAGTTTTTTACAAGTAAATAATTTGTTCACTACCAATCTGGTGTACTTAGGCAATCCATTTGAGGTTGTAGTGTACTACTTCTTAATTAGAGGGATGACTAATCTTAACTATCGAGATAGAGTTCTCATAATGAGTGTACTAGTGTATATGGTTACACTTTAGACAAGATCTATGATGAGTCATGATATAAGATTATCATGTAGTTATGACTTCACCAAAGTGCTAAACTATAATGTTTGTCAACCTTGAGAGAATATT
This sequence comes from Vitis vinifera, assembly GCF_030704535.1. Lineage (NCBI taxonomy): Eukaryota > Viridiplantae > Streptophyta > Magnoliopsida > Vitales > Vitaceae > Vitis > Vitis vinifera. The sequence goes on along the minus strand of NC_081820.1, from coordinate 2,310,461 downwards.
GATCTTGTGTCCTAAGTTTGTAATGGTTTTGACCTACAAGTGAGATACTAAAGTGATCAGATATTTCCTATGAATTGATTCACTATTGATGAAAGCCTATAAAAACATATATTTTTAATAGAGACACTATAATATCTTATGAACTTTGAGATAGTGTATCCTTTTGAATGAGCCTAACAACGTGTGATCATGAAATTTGTATTATCATAGTAATTTCTTTAATGAAATTTGACATATACTTTTCCTAAGTTAGGGTATGTCATTTAATCATGCAAAATGAGGATCTATGATTGAAGAATGGTAGAGATAACTTTGAGAGATTGATAGTTTTCACATTTTTAGATTATGGACATTAATTCATGAGGAGACTGTATACAATATATAGCAGGTCATGGATCTAATCACTTAATGTCTCATTATAATATACATAGAGCACTAGGGTGTAGTTAACTTTTTGTAATAGGATGTTGAATCAACTTCAAAATTGGATTAAAAGGCAACCAATACTATTATACAGGTTTCAATGGTCCCCACTCAAACTCATATACCTTGATAGCAAAATTTATGAGAGTTAGATTGGTTCTTGATTCACTTATGTGCATAAGTACATTTTAGTAAATATACAATGTTGCACAAAAGTTAATGAACAGTGTCTCTAAACTAAGCTAATTGATTAATTGAAACATTGCTAAGTTAATTAATTAATTAATTAAGACCTTTTTTTGGACTATATTAAATGACATAAACCCAAGATGTGTTCAAGTCACTTAAGCCTAGTAATAATCCTATAAATACCCCCTTAAGGGTTAAGGTTTTAGACTTTTGTCATTCTCTCCCTTAAGTTCAAAGAGAGAACCCTAACCTCCACCTTAGAGATTTCTACCATCTAAATGCCTAGACCTAAGGAGGAGTTATCAAGTGAAAGATCAATGGTTTATGAGATCTCCAATAACTAATGGGACATTCGATTATACTCTTCACCTTAAACAATCAATTTGAGAGCATTCAGATCTAAGATATGTAACTTTAACCTCTAAATCTAGAACATGTTATGGTTTTTATTGTCACATTATTTCATTATGCTAGATCTAAAGAGCTTAGGATGAGATTATATGCATTCTAAAAAATTTAGAGTTAGGGAATGGAATAATTTAGTGTGCCTCTAAAGTAATACCAATGAACCATGACCCAATTACTTTTTCATCTCAATAGTTTGCCTTTGAAGACATTATTATTTTCAATTGGCTTAACTTTTATGTTTCAATTTTTCTTATTCATGCAATGAATTTACTATGACTACTTGGAATTTAGCAGGGAATTTAGGGTAGGTTTTATTTTCTCTACCAATGACCTTTTACATTTATTATTATTATTTTCTTAACTACTAATTTAATTGACCTTTTTACACATGTACAAATGCTACTCATCAGGTGAGGTGTTCTATTTATTTTTTTAAATAACTATTGATATTTTTTTTCTTTTTATTTCCCTTTGAGTTTTTCTCAAAGTCCATTGGGGATTTTTCAAATTTACTATGAGTACGTTTGACAATAATTTTATGAAGTGCTTTTGGTCTTTTTAATATTTAAATTTTTTATCTTTCAAGTATAAAAAAGACTAGAAACGCTTCCTAAAATCACTACCAAACGCACTCTAAATAACATCATGTTTCTATTTTCATTTCATTTTATAATTTACATTTATTTTCTTAATTAATTCTTAAAATTCTATTCACTATCTTTCCTCAAATGATTTTTAGATTTATTTCACTAAAAAAATTATCTTTTAATAATTATGCTTAGATATTTTATTGACATACCTTTTTACCAAAAACACCCGATCATTAATAGCTATTCATCTACACCACAGAGATTCGTTCACAGCCTCGTTCAGCTAGCCGGATGGATGTTCTCACCAGACTTGAACGATCCTGTATTAAGAGCTAAATTAGCTAAAGGGATGGGTCATAATGCAACATTTCTAATACTTGAAAAATAAAAATTTTCAATTGTTAGAAAGACTAAAAACGCTTATCACAATCACTATCAAACACACTCTTAATATGTTAATTTCATTAATATCAAAGATAAATTTCTTGGATCTTTACTCTTACACATACTTGTTCTTGTTTCATAACTCAAATGAAGCTCACTATTCCTTTAAAAAGTTGGAATTTTAAAACAATTCTATACTCATTATTCCAATAAACAAACAAAATACAAATAACATTCTCTACACTTACAAATTGAGAAAAATGAATATACGATAAGGTTTGAATACAATGTCTCATCTACTATGTTGGAGGATAAATTTACTTAAATATTTAAGCTCATAAGATTAGGGATGACAATAAGACAAGTTTTTTCGGGTATTTATCTTGTCACATCCCTAATAGGATAAGTTTGAAATGTAAATAAACGTGTAGATTTGGGATTTTTTATTTTTTATTTTTTTAACCTAGGACAGATTCGTGGTGGGTTCGAGTATTGTCTTGTCACACCCAACCCTACCCCGATTATATATAAAATTAATTTAATTTAATTTTTATTTCTCTATTTTTAATATAATAATAATAAAAAATATTTTTTAATAAAATAAGTTATAAAAAATTATAATATTTTAATTATTTATAAAGTATAATTATAATTTTTTTTTAAAAAATCAAAATAAAAGTTAAACAAGGTGAGACGAGATGGCTATAGGAAATTCTCATACTTGGTTTACTTCGTCCCACCACATCTTGTTTAATTTTTTTAATGGGACGAGATAAAAATTATTTTGAACAAAAAAGGATGGGATTGGGACAGAAGCCACCCATCCCAAACCCGCTCTGTTACCATCCCTACATAATATCTAGGCATATAATATAAATCATGCACTCCAACACTATATATTGTATTTTTTTTAAAATCTAAACAACATAAAGCAAGAGCTCATGGAAGACATCATTAAAATATATTATTAAATTTAGGGTTAAATTATGGCATCCAAAATCAACTTTTCGGTATCATGCGTCCACCTATTATCAAATAGGATATTGACATGTGTAAAAAAATAAATAAATAAATAAAAATCAAGATCTCATCTTGCACATCCAATGGTTGGTATGAATTCAACAATACCTACTAGCACAGTACTATAGAATTCTCCCTAAATTTATGAAAAAATTACATTTTTGTAAGATCTATCTAACCTCTGATTCAGCACACTCTAGGGCAACATTGAGACAACTGCAGGCTGCAGCTTTTCAACATTCTCATTCTGCCCAAATATACAAAGCATGGAAACCAGAAAATATTGTGACTTGTTAAGGGCTTTTTCGTCATTTCATCTTGGTTTTGTTTGACATCATTTTTTTTTAAATTGTCTTTAAGAACAAAATTTATCTAGGAACATAAATATGAAAAACGATATTTTGGTCTTATTCCACATGAGGGTGTTGTATAATTATACGCAATAAAAAAATTGTTGAAATATTTTTCATATTTCAATTGTTATCTAAAATACTTTACAAAAACACGATTGAGAGCATATTAGACTTGATCTTAAAAATAACTTGTTTTTAGAACACATTCTCAAAAAAATATTTTCTGTAAAAAATTTAAGGTCTGTTTGATAACTGTTTTATAAAACAGTTATAAAAAATAGTTTTTTAAAACCATTATCTAATGTTTTGTAAAACAAAAATTTGTTTATAAATTTAAAATCTTTTAACATATTTTTAATATTTTTTAGTTTATTTTAAAAATAAGTTTGATATCTAGTATTTTATTTTTAATCATTCTACATATTTGTATAATTATTTTTCAAAACATTCATAAAAAATAATTAAAATATATTTTCTGAAAATACTTTGTTTTCTATTATAAATAATTTTTTATTGTTAAATGTATTATCTTAATTTTTTGTTTTAAAGAATAGAAAACCGTTCTAAAAAATAATTATCAAATAGACCCTTACCTTTTAAGTTAAAATACAGTTTTTGGATCTTTTCAAAAAAGTTTTCAAACAACTCCTTTAATTTCTTTAATTAATTGCTTTTTCAAAATCAATTCTTAAAAAGTATTTTTTGAAAATAATTCTTTAAAATATTTTTCAATTGTTTTTGGTAACAAAATTCTATCTAATAACCAAAATATAAAAAATAATTTTTTTAGTTCTCTTCATAAAAATAATATATATCATGTGGAATACAAAAACTTTTAAAACGTTCTCCACCTTTTCAACATTCCTAAAAAAAAAAATTTTAAATTATTCTTAAAAACAATGGGGTTTTAATCAAATTAATTTTGAAAACATTAATTTATTTCAAAAAATTTATTGAATCATATTTTTCAAATTAGAAAACAATTTTATTTTCTTTAGAATGGAAAATAATTTTTTAAGTAAAATTAAAAAACATGCTCTTGCTACTACTCACCACGTATATCCCACCAATGGCAAAGTAAAAGCTCACACAGAGCTTTCACTTGCCCCTGGTTTTGTTTTGTTTTTTTTCCCATTTTTTCTTTCTTTGGCCGCCATGCAGACTGGTGGTTTGGTTTTGGGTTGGTTTGTTAGGAGGGTGGGATGACAACCCCCATGCAGTTGCCACTCTCACAACCCCCATGCACTTGCTCTCATTTATAATCTTCAACAGCCAAAACCCAAATTGTAACATCCCCCATTCCAACCATGTCTCAAACCACCACCAACCCCCATGTGGCCGTCCTGGCCTTCCCCTTCTCCACCCATGCAGCCCCCCTCCTTGCCGTCGTTCGCCGCCTTGCTGCCGCTGCCCCTCATGCAGTCTTCTCCTTCTTCAGCACCAGCCAATCCAACGCCTCCATCTTCCACGACTCCATGCATACCATGCAATGTAATATCAAGTCCTATGATGTGTCCGACGGTGTGGCTGAGGGGTATGTGTTCGCCGGGCGGCCCCAGGAGGATATTGAGCTGTTCATGAGGGCTGCGCCGGAGAGCTTTAGGCAGGGGATGGTGATGGCTGTGGCCGAGACAGGGCGGCCAGTGAGCTGCCTGGTGGCTGACGCATTCATTTGGTTTGCTGCAGATATGGCAGCAGAGATGGGGGTGGCTTGGCTGCCGTTTTGGACTGCAGGGCCTAACTCACTCTCCACCCATGTTTACACTGATGAAATCAGAGAAAAGATTGGAGTTTCAGGTGGTTTTACCTGCTAATTTGTTTTCTAAGATTATTGATGCTTTAAAAGATTGATTGTTCAATACCTTACGTTACAGGCATTCAAGGCCGTGAAGACGAGCTGCTCAATTTCATTCCCGGAATGTCTAAAGTACGTTTTCGCGACCTGCAGGAAGGCATCGTGTTCGGAAACCTAAACTCGCTCTTCTCACGCATGCTCCATCGGATGGGCCAAGTGCTACCTAAGGCGACTGCAGTTTTCATAAACTCCTTCGAGGAGCTCGACGATTCCCTAACCAATGATCTCAAATCCAAGCTCAAGACGTACCTCAATATCGGTCCATTTAACCTAATAACCCCACCGCCGGTTATACCCAACACAACCGGCTGCCTCCAATGGCTCAAAGAAAGAAAACCCACCTCGGTCGTGTACATTAGCTTTGGCACCGTCACGACACCACCCCCAGCCGAGCTTGTAGCCCTAGCTGAGGCACTGGAGGCAAGCCGGGTACCGTTTATATGGTCCCTAAGGGACAAGGCAAGGGTGCATTTGCCAGAAGGTTTCTTGGAGAAGACCAGAGGGTACGGAATGGTGGTTCCATGGGCTCCTCAGGCGGAGGTCCTAGCACATGAGGCAGTTGGGGCTTTTGTAACACATTGTGGATGGAACTCATTGTGGGAAAGCGTGGCCGGTGGGGTACCCTTGATTTGCAGGCCCTTTTATGGGGACCAAAGGCTCAATGGGAGGATGGTGGAGGATGCTTTGGAGATTGGAGTGAGAATTGAAGGTGGGGTTTTCACAGAGAGTGGGCTAATGAGTTGCTTTGATCAAATTCTCTCACAAGAAAAAGGGAAGAAACTGAGGGAAAATCTGGGAGCCCTAAGAGAGACTGCAGACAGGGCAGTTGGTCCTAAAGGGAGTTCTACTGAGAATTTCAAAACCCTGGTGGATTTAGTGTCAAAACCAAAGGATGTCTAGAACTGTTGCTTGTACCACCTGTTTGGATGCAATGAAAATAAAGGTTTCCCGGAAAAAATACAAATGAATTATCAAGTTTCAAGAACAATCACACTTGCATTATCACTGAAAGCAAAAGAACACAAAAGTAGAAAGCTCTTACCAGACAGCAAAATACATTATATGTATCCTACAAACCAATAACAAAAAATTAAATTTCTGCACAAACCGCCAAAGTTAGTATACATTACACCTAAAAGGATGAAACATCAAATCCTGAAGAAAGAGTGATTTCAACATTTTTGCATTCCATCCTTAATGAAATACATTATCTATCAAGGTCCATTCAAGAAACCGGATAATGACTCGCTATATCCCTACATTAGCACCTAAAATACTCTACACCATGCCAATAGAGGTAGGAGGTATTTTTCGAGCAGCCAAAGCCTACGAACGAGGGCGCCTTCATGGATTCACTGGTTCAAACTAAAAGAAAATCTTTCAAAGGTAACGGGAGAAAAAAATAAGGGGGAAAAAATTGATCTGTCTGGTGTCATGTGCATAGAATGTGATAACTGAGATTCAACGCGCCCAAATTGTAACTCCAGAGTCAAAAACCAGGAAATTAGATTTGACAGCAACGACAGACCGACAACCTATGAGTCCAACATCTCGTCTTGAATCTCATTTGGGGCGATGAGCCCTGGGATACTAAGCATCCGCTGTCGCTCTCTTTCTCTCTGAGCAGCAGCTTCTTCTGCATAGAGATCTTTGTTATCCTGCACCAAATGGGCGAGTATTAAAATAAGACCCTACTTGCCTTATTTGTACAGCAATAGCATAACTGTTGTTGCTCAACACAAATGTTCTTGGTGCTGACGCAATGTCGGTGAACATAACATCCATGACACCCAGATGATACCACATTTTCTCATTGAAGGTTTGCAAGCCAAATGATGCAGGGACAGCAAGTAGATCGTTTCATGCTTTGTCCTAAGTAGACCGACAAAAAGGCCCACTAATAGCTGAACAATGTCGAGACAAATAAGTGGACAATAAGCACACTATTGACCTTACTGCAAACAGCATAAAAGTTTTGCTGCCAGTAGAAGCTAGATTCATCAAAAAGGAGATGAAATGTGGGATTTTCCTGTGTGTTCAAAGCCTAGAACAGATAAACTTGACCATTCGCTTTTAAGCATCAATTTTCCTAAAATCAGCCTGCCTAGTTGCAGCTTTAAAGTGAGGTACGTTTAACCCTAAATGCAACGTAAAGTTAACTAGAATGAAAATGCTTGTGCTGACAAGATATGACAGTTCCAGGCTTTTATAAGTTATATCTATCTTGGGTACTCCAACCTAATGAAGTAGTCAATATTTACTAATTTGCAGCGTTACCTGAGCAGAGAATTCTTTTGATTGAACGAGGAAGTCTCGTATGTGATTTTTAAATGTTGAGAGGTCATTTCTCGACTCAAATAGTCCAGTCACAAATTGGGTCACCTGAAAATTTTCTTCCAGTTAGAGATCTCCAAAGAAGACAGAAGGTGTTGAACAAATGCTTATCTTCCATACCTCAGATGTCGTCATGTTGGGGAACGAGGTACTCAAGAGTTTTATGGTATACTCACGAACAAACATTGTGTTATTAGGATATGGATAAGCAACTGTAGATACATCCCATAAAGGCTCTGTTAATGCACCAGACTCAACCTGAAATCACATTACTAGCTGTAATTTAACTGTCTCCTGGCTACAGCTGAGAAGTCATATAGAGATATATTACCAGGCAAAATAGGTGCTGCAGTACTAAGACATGCAACTTGAATCCAGGTTTGTGAAAGGTATCTGTCAGAACAGCAAAAATTTCTTGCTCGATTGTCAAGAAGTACGTTCGGTAGAACTGGTTACAGAACTCAGAAGCCTGTCAAGTGACCCAAAACCCAGTAAGCATCCAGCATGTCACATGGAATAGACGATGCAAGAATACATACAAAACCACACCTGAAAGTTCTTCAACATCTCCAATAAAAGGTTTAAACCTGTTTCTGCAATATTCCTCTCAGTGTGCCGGAAAGCCCATATGATTGAGTCCATTACAAGCTTCAATTGCTAATGCAGACCAAAAACAAGACAAACAAGAATAAGCTCATTGCAATCAGAAAGGGGAAAATAAGATGAACAATAATAATGATGCACATAAGAAAACCCAATTGTTTACATCCACATTCAAACAGATGAACTAACACAACTATAAACAGAATTTAGACACAAATCAAGCTAAAATGAGACTTAATGAAGGGGAATAAAATTTCAACACCAACCTGGCTTGACAACCGAATCAAAGCAGGAAAGCAATGTGTAGCAATTGCACGAAGTAAGGAGAAGAATTTTAGGCGATGCTCTGGATAATCTTCAAAATTTTTAGTAATCATCTGCAGTACACAGCAGCAGAAAATTAAGGAAAGATCAATATTGCTCAGGCAAAACATATGCATCCACTGCTAAATAACCTGTGTGGAAGGTGACCAACTATACACAATGATGTCATGACTTATCGTATCTAGCAGCATATAATTATATTGCCTCCAAACAATAAAGAAAAAAAATCGACAACGGAAATTGCTGAAAAAAATACAGTTACATTTCAAAATAATCCGCATCATCTTGCAACATTATGGAAGTTCATTGAATCCATAATTGAGACAAGGGAGTGTTCCTGGTGCAGGATATGATGGTGCTTAGATTTTATATCACATTTTTAATATGGAACTGCATGTTATAAAACAAAACATGTCTAGTATGATAGACCAGGGCAGTAGCACATTCAGCAGAACTTCTTTTCCACCCTACTATGCATGTACAAACCATATGTCGTACCTGCTTCATTCTCCTCGAACATGCGTTTAATTCTTTATGCTTTTTCAGGATCTTCTATTTTTCATAAATTATTTTCTATGAATTAAAAGCAATCTTGAGTAACATTGGAAATTCCGAGACAGATATCAAGTATAGGCACATAAAACCATACACACATAGATTAACAACACAAATCAAGTAGCAGCCCACATCCTCACCTCCAGCGTGCATTGAAAACTGGCTTCAAATATGCGAGGCACATCCTCTATCATTGCACCCTTGTACCTACATTATTGAAACCGATTAAAAAAAGGTGAAACATTAGAAAAGAAAATTGAAGTAAAAGGATTAACAAATTCTTCAAGAGAGAAGTCTGCTGATTGTGGTAGAAACATCAGTCTCCAGCAGCACAGAATGAGCAAATTAAACTTTGCAAAAAAAAGCAGCTCAGCAAAGATAGAAGAAAACCCAGCATCAGAACTTGCAAGCTCACAAGGAAAACTAATGAAAGAAAAATAGAGGACCGCCTAAGAAATACACGCAAGAAAATAGTAATATATGGCAAAGTAGCATCAGAATTGGATTGTTCTCCAGTATGCTAAGCACTAAATCATTAAAATATTTATTTTACAGTAGGAATATGGACCGCAAATATAATATTTAAATCTTGTGAACATGGATAAATAGCTGAATTCAAGCCAATCTTAATATTTTAGATAATATTGGTCGGACTGCTGAGGATGACATGACAGGAGTTGCTGCTTCCAGATGCACTATCTAGCACTTCTATATACAAATGTTTCTATACAAAAAAGGGGAATGTGTGTAACCGATAAGTGTTATAGAAAACCTACACCATATTGGAACTGCTACCCAGGTAAGCCTACAAGAGGGACTTTCACAAAGTTAAAAAGAAAGAAACACTAAAAAAAAAAACTAGGGACTGTATAATATCTAGTTTTCTCATAGTTGGTCATTTGTAATTGGAGCCATCTCCCACTAACTAATTCACAGAAATACATTATAATGAACACAATGAGAAAAAGATATAGTACTTGTTTATTATTGTTGCAAAAAGTGACAAAACTTCTGATTCCCTAGCATCAGGTACATTCCTTGCGTAGTCACCAAGAACAGGATCCATCATTGGAGGAACAAATTGCTTTCCAATTTGTGGCTGATCTTCAGCCTTGTCCAAAAATGTCTCAATGAGCTTGAGAGTCTCCCTCTTAACTGACCTGTTCCAAGCAGCACAGAGGGGGGAAAAAAGAAACTTGTAGGTTATACAAACAGTTATCAATAACTCATAAACATGCTATCATGATTGACATGTGTCTCCCACATATACAAAGAATTTCTTTCAGTTTTTTTTTAAAAAAATATTAGTCCTAAACCTATATTTCTTGAAATAAATTCTTACACTTATCTTAAAGATATTGTAATGGTAAAAGAAAGTAAACAAACCTTTTATGCCCACTACATCAAATGGGGCCTAAGTATTAAACTTTTTCTTCAATATTTAAAAAACACAAGGATAAACATTAAAACTAGGAGCCTAAATTATCTGCTATGGGCATCACACATAATACAATTTATAATAAAAGAAGACAAGTGCATAATTTGACTTTTGCATGTTCCATTGAATTTAAATTTTTATCTAAATATGAAACCTCACACTCGGTTGTTTCTTTGATAGGCAAGAAAAATCTATTAGATGGTACCACCTAGCAAGAAAAAGGGTGCTGCACAAGAACTCATAATGCTTATAACAGTATACAGATTAATCTTCACTATATTAATCAATGCATTGTCCAGAAAGCGTATAAACTGATACTGAATATGATATGCTATGTCACATCTATATTATATGGCAAAATTGAGACAATATCTTGATAATTGGTCTTACCGCAAAAGCTTTACATAGGACGTTTTAGAGGCAAAGGGCCCTCCTTCAGCAATGCTATTCGATATAAGCTCACTGTACATTCTGTTGCAAGCATTGGGAAGTCATGAAAACGAAACATTAGTTCACGTGCCAGTGGCCCTTCTTAAGGCTGGTATGCTCAATATATCAAAGTTGATATAGCTGACAATCTTTTAAGTTTAAATTTTACTTGAAAATATATACCTGTACACGTTAAGCATGTCCAAAAATATCAGCGTAATTTGTGATAAGAAATATGTTCCAAGTGATGTGGCAACACTTGTATTTGTCTGCAAAAGAATTGTCTCAAAGGTTACACTTTAATCTTCATGAGGCAGTGAATCGAAAAATAAAAAATACAAATCACCAACCCAGAACAAAGAATTCATCATTAAAGATACCATAATGGTCTGATCTACAAGCTAACAAACCATAAACAATGCACTGGGAGGACTATATAAAGGAACAATCTATCAAGAAAGGGCCATCATCAGGATGATAAAAAAGATTATTTGTGAAAAACTATGTTCTTTTTTCCTTTTCTGCAACAAATTCAGGGAATTTTAAGTCCAGAAAACTGTGTGTGACTATAAACAAGCACTATATGGAGGAGGAGACCCTTATCATTCTGACATAATTTCATTTATCTTCCACATGTGAGATTCTGGATAAATGCACCACAACCAAGCACTCCTCACTGTAACACAATTTAAAAATAACATCATAGTCTATAGTTCCAGCAAATCTGCAAATAATCACAAAATGGTTTTCTACTCCTTGCTAGGAGATGAAGCCAAAGAACCAAAAATGTCAAATCAATGATACAGATCAAGTTCGCTTTGTGGAAATACACAGTGCATTAATACATTATAAAACTGCATGTACACTAGACAAGAAATTATCCACTAAGTTCACCCAAAATTCCTAACTTTTTAATTCATTTGATAAGAAAATAAACTGAAAAGACAGCATGAAATTTGAGAGAAAAAAGAGCAAGGCCAATTATTAATATGTGTATATGTGGGGGGGAGGGGGGTTTTGTATTGGAAATTTCAATAAGGGCATTTGGATGTCAAACAGGGATGGAATAATTTGTATCACATACAATCTGAAATGAAGCATACTGTTCTTCTCCCTCATAGCACTTGCAAATGAGTACCATACTATAACCATACTAATAATTTTCAGGATTTCAACAAATGACCTATATATATATATATATATATATATATATAAATGGTTTTATTGTCACCATTTTGGATGCCTACCACAATACTTAGCAATAACTGAAATTTATTTATTTTCATCTCTTCATTTCATTGTCAAACATATTTATGTCTTCAGATCTATATAAAACTTCTTATTAGACAGGATCTATGTAAAACAAAATGGACTGTTTACTAAGAAAACAAATAGTCCAGAGGCACCAATGCACCCCTTCCCCATGTTATCAATAAAATAAAATAAAAAATAAAAAAACATATAGCTGTACTCATTCTATCAAATAATCAGGTTGCAAATCCTGCTTCCACTTCTCATGTGTCACAGATATTATACCTGCAATATATTAAGCACAGTCCGGATCACATCTTGATCCTTCAGGAAATCAACACTTTGGCGTGCCTGTCCAATAATTTCAGCCCATTTCTGCATAATAAAACAAGTCCCTAAGCACAAGACTAAAGCCACAAAGTTCCAGCATCACTTCACACATGTGCGCTCTTGAGAGACACAGAAATGGTGAGATCAAACTCTAATAATGCAATTTAAAACATACCTGATTTGGGAGTTCCATCAACCTCTGCAGATACTCATCCCTCTTCTGGGGATCAGATTCTGCTTGGATCATATGACCAACCTACAAATAAAATAAATAAAAAATAAGGGAATAATCTTACAACAAAGCAACTTTGCAAATAAAATCAAGATTATGATCTACATACAGATTCATAAAAGGTATGGATTTGGTGAGGCTCAAGATCTGCAATAGTTGATGGAAGGCCTGATAGTAATTCAGATACAAATGGTTCATTTTCACCAACCTGAAAATAACATAAGTTTCTCATCAAATTAATAATAAGAGAAGCAAATCACCATTGGGCTAAAACAATTCCCCTAGTGATGTGTTACCTCAAATAATTAAGACAAGGACTATTTTTAACCAGAGAAACATAATATCAGCCACACAATCTAAAAGAGGAGAAATAAAAGTAAATTCACCTGTATAATAACAAATTTACGTTTGCACTTCTGGACAATTTTCAAGAATGTATCGCAGGCCATGTCCTGAAAGAGATGCATGGAAGTTATAATTAAGCATCATATGCAAATACTAATTCAGGCAACAGCCTCAGATGCTTTCGTAAACATTTCTGCAACTAGATAAAAGTTTTTAATATAAGTAGCCATTCCAAGCAATATAAATCAGAAAGTCCTATTTCAGGAAAGGAGGGCAAACTGACAAGGGAAGAAAGGATGGAACTCAAAGCATTCCGAAAAGAAAGATCTCTGTGATCCAGAGCCATGGGATTTTTTCTATCAGATATAAAGGTCTATTACATGAAAAATACTACTAATATATAGAGCATGAAAGTAAAGTTCTAACAACATGAAACCTGCAAATGACTATCAGATGTGCAATATCTTGGAGGAAAATAATGGGATAGTAATAATACCTGAACTCCAGGATGTGTCTCATGCATGAACTCAAATAACTTATTCACAACAGTTTTCAAGAACTTCCAATGGGCCCTCAGAAATTTTGGGTATTGTCCAACAACATACCTGCCAATCCAACCAAAAAGAATTAAAATATAAACTGGAAATTTTGAGCAGACCTATAATTTAGTTTTACAGGAGAGATACCAAAGATCTGATTATTTATAGTTGTCCAATTGCCAACAAGAGGCATAACTGAGACAATCACTTGTACTAATTTTTCAACTACATAAAGGTCCAGAGCACCTATACCCTGATCAAGAATTGAAAAGGACCACATAGAACCCTAATGGAGATTGTCATGACCAACTTTAACATCATAAATTCTTACATGATGTTGCTTGCAATGACGGCCTTGTTATCTTTTCCTTTTGTGATTTCACATAAATTCAGTAAATCACGGATGACCATCACCAGAAATCTGTTTTCCTGCCAAAATTCAAGATAGTGAAAAATGGTCCATATAAATCCCAGAATCAAAGTAAATGCTTAAACAGAAGGATAAAAAAAGAAAAAAAAAATACCACCTATTTGTTTGGAATGGATGAAGATTCCATCTCAAACAGTTAAGCAAATTTGCAGAAACCACGTAATATTAAGAATCTTTTTCTTTCAAACACAAGAAATTTTCTTAAGATAGAGAAAAGAAATACAAAGAAAGATGAGATAGCCATCAAATAAAGCAAAAGTATGATTAATCCTACAGATGTAAAGACCACAATGAGGAAAAGCCAAAGCTAGAGAAAGGACCAGAGAAAAAAAAGTTTAGGGTATGCCAAAAGTTCTTCCAAATTTTTTATTCTTTTTATTAGAAACAAGAGGTGTATATTAAGGTTAAAGAGAACATGAGAAGGAAAAAATGTTTTTATAAATTAGCCATCTCAGTATGGACAATTCTGGCATTGCATCAAATAAAAAATATTTTACATGTCTATCAGCTTCTATAAAAATTCCATTTCATTACATCTAGACGCACAATACCAGGACATTGAATCCTATAATAAAGCACAAGTAATCCTCAGAGTTTAGTTAAAAATACAGGTAGAAAATGTGTCTACCTTCAATCCAATTCTTAGAGAATAGTCTCAATAAGGTGCTTCATTTCTCTACACGTAGAACATGTGAATAATCTCTAAAAGGTGCTTCATTTCTAAACATCCATATGACATTGGATCCATGAAGAGTCAACTACAGACCTGAACCTGCTGTTTAAAAGGTGATATTGGACCCTATCAAACTTTGCTCACTGGAAAGTTCTCCAGTTTGGTAAAATTTGTGAGGATATTCTAAAATGAAGCATGAAGCCAGAATAAAATCAGAACAATTATCTAAAGGCACAAATATTATTTACCAAAAATGAACTAGTAGACATTGTTAAAAGTATAATTCAATTGACATCACAAGACAATCCTCACTTATCTAAAAATGAAACAAGGAGCGAATCACAGTAACAGCACAGAAAAGAATAAAATGGTGTGAACTAAGCAAAGGTAGTCTCATCATCTTGTTTATACAGGATCTCAAGCTAAACATGGAAAGAATTATACCTGTTCTTCCATCATGGAACCGGATATGGATCCTATTGCCCAGCATAATGTATTTAAGTTATTCCATGTCCAATCCTCACCTTTCAGCTGCTTACTTAATTTTTTCAGCATCTATATACACCAAAGAGAAAGAAAAAAAATATATTCATGTTCAGAAATTATATGAAGACCAAGGCAATTAATTGTTAGTGGTACATATACAGGATACCACTTACACATGTTGAGCAAGATCAAAGGGATTTAGAGAAAATGCAAAGGGAACCTGTATCTGTTCCTGTTGATTATAGTTATGGAGGTCATTATTATAGTTATGGAGGTCATTAGCAGGCTTGTGAACAGGCCTGTGAATGAGGCTTGTGACAAATGAGAAAGTTAAGAAATCTCCCAGCTGCTTTATGCAGTTGAGACGATCGTATTTTACAGAGCAGAAATTGTTTGATATAAAAAACCATATTCATATTAGATAGAACTAACAATTTGTACAAAACAATAAAGAACAAGAAAACCTACCAAAAAAGGAAAACGTACAGGAGCATACAAAAGAGCAAATAAAAATCCACCAAGTAGAACATCTTTAGCTTCCTAGCCCCAAGGAAATCATGCCTTAAAGTCAAGGGAACATGAAATCCCCAACAAAATCAACTAGGGAAGAGGCTTCCCTCATTGACCAGTTTGCCGGCTTCCTAATAAGCAGATCTAGGCTTCCATTAGGTTTGTGGTATAGATAGAGAGGCTGTGGCGACCAGAAAACATAAGAGATGGATTACAGGTGGCACTTGGGGGAAGTGAGTGGTAATCATGGCAGAGAATCGTGGAAACATATTAGGAGGATTAGATCGGGTTCACAAAATTGCATCTATTTCAAATTTGTGGAAGGTCATCAATTGAAAAAAAAAAAAACAGATTCTTATATAATTGGAATCATAGTAGATAGATAGGAGTGAAAGTATATCTAAGGAAGAGAAATAAAAGCACATAATGTGTTAGTTTTCCTTACAAGCAAATATAAAAACAAATTAGATCATAACTCCATACCTGCTTTTCAGTATCCTCATGATCAAGGTGTGACAAATAGATCAGAGTTTCTCTCATAATCTGCAGGAAGAAAGGTAAATAAGGTAAAATATAAATAAGGTAAAAATTTAGAAATAGATACACAAGATGAAGTAAAATGTAAAACAATTCCCATATATAACATCTTATGTATTACAAGAACAATCCAAATTCTAAAAGATGATTCAGGATGCTGTCCACCTACTCATCCACCTTAGCTTACTCACACAGCAACCATTATTCTGTTAATTTCTATAACAATAGCCAAGTCATTTAATTTGAACTTTTCCTGTAGGAACTTCTAAAACCCTGACAGACAAACAAACAAGAACCAATTCAAAGAAACATAACTGAATTCACACGTCTTGTGAAAAAATCATTGAGCTCCATCTAAAGAACAAAAATAACAATGTTCTTGACAACATTCCCATTCTCCTTTTCTTTTTTTTCCAAAAATCAGTCTTGTGTTCATAAAAATAACTGCTAAATTCTTTTTTCTTTTTTTTTTTTGATAAGCAACCAGAAAAGTAACTGCTAAATTGAGTAATTTTGTTTTTTAAGGACCACAATGCCCTAACCAACTGATGAACAATGGGTAAATCGATATGGAAGAATTATACTATCCCCACACTCTAACAAATATATATGTATAGATTTGATGCTTTATTTTTCAGATATAAATTGAATACCTTATACTGAACAAGGACATCATTGTCTTTCATAGTTTCACGAACAATATTCCCATTTTCATCTTCAACAATCAGAACTTCTTCAGGCTTAGCCATACGACAGATCATAAGCAATCTCAACTTTGACATAGGACCAGAATAAAGCTGCCGCCGCTGCAGAAGTTGAGAACCAAGGCCATCAACCATACCAGGGATCAATGGTATCTGTCGATTCAGCACACAAACGGAAGTTGGCATGAGTATAAATTTTTCCATAGAAAAAAGACAAGTACAAACATTCCACAGACCATATGAAGACTCAGACAAGCAGCAGGAGCCAATGTAATATTTATTGACAAATATACCAACATGCATGAAACCAGGCAATGGGTATTATAATGCAGAAATAAGAAGGCCTACAGAAAATGTTATGACAAATTATCATAAGAAGGTAAAATAATCCTTGTCACCTAATTAGTAAACATGGTGATGAAATGGTACCTGAACCCAAAAATGAGAAATTGAACAAAAATTCTCTTCCTAACACAAAGAATCCATTCCAAAAGGTTTAAGCTTACATTGTTAGACATGCCTCAAGGTGGGAGATACCTCTCTGGTTTGATGACAAGATCCTAATGAGGCCATAACTGATAAGTGGCATCGGATTAAGCAGGCCCAAAGAGTAGTACCTTGTCCAAGTCATTGAGGAATACTCCATGGATTCCCACACTTTCAGGTAACTCGGTTCCCAAGTCTAGCTAGCTAACTTCCTCCTATTGAGGAGATGATGGCATTGGCTTTGAACTCAGTTTCAAGTGCAGAGAAGTCACTGAAGGACCTTTCTATTAAATTTTTCTTTGTGATAGGAATTTTCCTAACAAAATTCATTAGACATTCTCTCTTTTACCAGCTGTGGGAAACAACAGTTGTGCAGGTGAAAACAAAATAAAGGGACAAGGGTGCGCTATGTCTCCATATATGTAATCTCAAATCCAAAATACAGGAGCAAAGAACTACAACACAAGTTCAAGAAAGAAATCCTTGAAATCTTAAAGCAAATCTACCTTGTCCTAAAATATTACAGGATCATGATCTACCAATAAAAAAAAAATTACTTTACCTGCAGTCCCATCATATTTGCAGCCACTGCAGGATTATCTAAATTATGGTGTGCCTCGAACAGCTCCAAAACTAAGGAGTTCCAATAGTCCAGACAAACCTGTTCAATGATGCCAGGTCCAACTATAAACTTGAGAGCTTAATTACAAAGAGAAAAAGGTGAACAGATATATAACAACAACAATCATACCTTGAAAACTTCAGTGTCATCCACATATGAGATGCCAATGAGATACTCAAGACCCAGTAGGAGTGCAGATATGTTCTCTTGACTAGATTCCAGCACTCGAATATGAGACTGAATAGGAAAAGAGGGGTATCAGCATGTTTTTTCCTATTGCCTGGCTAACAAACCCCTAAAAGCAAGAAATGAAACCAACCTTATAAAATGAGGTGAAAAATAGAGCAAGGTTCTGAATAAATGCCTGAAGAAACAAAGAAAATATACAAATTGGTTAGAGACATACGAAAAAACAAAAACAAAACAAATACCCACATATTGGAAACATTACCTGCTCCTCACTAGAGCCATGTGCATAAGCCTCAGGTATGTTTGTAGTAGTTGGAAGAATAGACTGAAGAAAATCAAAGGTGCACGCAAAAGGCAACAAAGATAAAACAATAAATTCAAATAAATAAAATGCAGATAAAATGAATGACAAACAAGAGAAAAAATAAGGAACAAACTCCAATAAATCTAAGCAACCCAGGAAATAAACTTAGAAAGTTCAAATGTAGCTCTAAACCACATTTAGGTGAAATCCTTGTTTTTGGCTTACCTGTAACTGGACCATGAATATGTTATACATTTTCACATACTGAAGGTTATAGAAGTCCCCAAAATTAAGGGCTGCAACCTGTGAACATCAAGAACAAAAAATGTTATATACCCTGAAGATAACAAGCAAAGGCATTGTACAGATTTATCTGAAAAATGGAATGTTAATATACCTCTGTCAAACACTGGAGGGTGAGATTCCGATATGATGGGACAGGAAAAAATTTTAGGAGCGTTTCCAGCTGACACATACAACGAAGTACATATTCAGGCAGTTATTTAACTCTTAACTGAAAGATTCCAAAATTTTAACACCAAATACAAGTACTGCAAGGTTACAGATAAATTGATTCTCATCAAATTCAACATGAACCATGGAAGAGCATTGCACAAACCAGCGGTGATTCAAAAATATAGCCCAAAGGAATCCATGAGAGAAAAGCATGCAATGTAGCCAGCGTTGCCCGTATAAGTTCAGTTCTTTGAGATGCTGATAGTACATATAAGCATAACTCATGAATGAGCTGAAACTCACTGCAAATAAATCCAAAAATATCCTTAGTAAGATAAATGATAAAAATAAATAGCAAATTGAATATTAAAGGATCTTACCAAAAAATTGAATACTAAAAGGTGACAAGCTGATAGCTAAGGCTGTCCACAAAACTACAATCTTATACAGAAGCTAAAACTGCTATACATGCAAAAAAAAAGTAGCCACAACAGCTCATGATAATCAGACTAGTCCAAGAACTTCAGGAAAATTTGTATTAAAAGGTATTAGAGCATCCAAAACAACTTTTGACTTTAAATTGGATTACAAACAAAGAACAGACAGTAAACTGTTCCTGCTATTGCTTAGCCAATTCACAACATAGTATTTAGGGATCCTAAAAATCTCAAGAGTCCTCACTGCCAAAGAATATTTTTGCTTCCTTATTTATCCAGCAAGAGTATTTTCTCAGTTAAATTTCTGATAGAGTGTTTTCCAATGTAAAGAGTTAAATTGAACATCAAGTTCTCAAGCCAGTGAAGCTGGGAGGAAATAACATTAAGAAATTGCTAGGAGTAATAGCAAAGGTTGGTTACTTGCCTGAATCACTATAAATGGTTTAAAAATAATAAAAATAAAATAAAAAAAGAGTTGCCATCACACAATAAATACTACAGATCTCATAAGCACGAGCCCAAATCAAATAAATAAGTTGAGTAGGCACAATTAAACAAACTCTATTTCTTGAACAAATTCAATGGTTTAAGCGTATCTTACAACATTGCCAAATATGTAAAACATTACAAATTGCATGTCTTGGCTTGCTCATTACATACAAACAGTTGCAAGCCTACAAGTCAAAAATCTTAAAGCAGTAAACAAGGCACAGACAAAACTCATGGATGCAACAGCCAGGAGCACTTCACCCGACATAATCCTGAGGGGTTCCAAGGGCCCTAGACAAATTACCTGTTTAGAGATTGTTTAAGCTCTTTGATCTTCTGTTGAGTCATTTCTCCCCTTGAGAAATCAAAAACCTCCTCACTTAGAAGCTGAAAAGCAAGAATTTATGTCATCCATATATGCCCAGCCAAATTTTATCAGGAAGAGATGAAAATCTCCATGGACTTACTTTCAAAATAGCCATGCAATTTTCACAAATTGTTTCACTAGTTTTTGCTGCCGAAACAAGATCAGGAATGAAGCTTCGCCATCTTGCTGGCCACTCATGCTTCAAAACCTGTATTTTCATAGGCCACATGATAATTGGGTTATAGAATAAACTCAACTAATTAGATCCAAAATATCTCAAAGAAAACCACAAGCACCAAGCTTTCAAAGGGCAGAAATACATCTACAAACTAGAAAGGCAAAAAGAACAACCATAAAAACCAGAAGCTTAACTGCCTAATCATCACTAGGCAACATTGGCTTGCTTAAACAATGATTATAAAAAATTTATACCAAAATTAAAAGAGAAATCCAAGTTGTTGTGTTCTCAATAACCAAAATCACTCTTCTAAGAAACCATTATTTTATGAAAGAGAGACAGGCTTACCTGAACCAAGATGATATTGAGCTTGTTGACATACAGCCTCTCTCGCCGAAATGAGGCCTCATTGCTTGAAAGCTATGCAAGTGCGATCAAAGGCAAAAACAAATAAGGAAATGAAGCAAATGCCACAAGAGGGGAGAAAAAAGAAGAAGAAAAGCATGTCAAAACCTTTATAGGAAAGAAGCATGCTATGTGAATTATACCTGGACAATGACTTCAGAAATGTAATTCTTCATCCCATCCCGTTGTTCAACAGGCAATGCGTTCCACCTATACTTAATAACACCCTCAAGGACCTGATGTAAAAGCACATAAATGCCCCCTCAGATCACCACAACAAATATGGGAAACAACAGAAGAAAATGGTATTTTCAAGTTTTACATCCATAGCTAGAATATTCTGATTTTCCCAGAGGCAGCGAGCATCAGCCTCTGAAATGCACTTGCAACAAGTCAAAGCCATATACCTGATTGTACATAGCTATCAAATGATAACCTTTATTTAAAACACAGAATATTCTCTCAAAATTAACACCTCAGATATGGGAGGGAATGACTCGGGTGTATCACATCCTGTTCAGTGGCTACAATGCCTTAGTTTCACTGATGACCATTGTTGCCACATATGCAGCGGAAGAAAATAAGCAAAAAAAAAAATGAAATGATTAACACCCAGTTCGTCAGCTAGAATCTACTCATTTCCTCTCATGGCACTACACTTGGCAAGTAAAATCCATATGCAACAGATCAAAGCTATCTATCTCCGATGGAAGCCCAAGAGGGCAAATGTGAACTCTTGTCATCCAAAATAAAACTAAAGGCAAGCCCTTCTCAAACTGCAAGACCATTTTGAGCCAAAGTTGGATAGCATTGTTTTTATAGGCAATATAAAAAGTGTTAACAGAAACCCCAAATCAAAATTTATGTATAATTACAGGAAATGTAAATTAATAAAAATGGTGACCATAAGGTCCATGACCCAATCTTTCCCTAAGAATTCTATGCATGTTTATACCTCCTCTGCCAACTTTTAAATTGTTAACTGAAACCTTGAATTCGAAACTCGTGAGCTCATATTTAAGTTACAGGGACTGAAAGGAAACACAATACTCACCAAATATGCACAAAAAAAAAAAGGTCCCATTTTCAAAGCCAGATAAAACTGTACAGAAAACCATAAGATAAAAAATTTGACTGAGTCACTGTGGTTTTCAACCGTAAAAGCTAATGTTTTCATGCTTTTGGGTGTAAAGCACTGAAAGAACCATACAGTGCATATAGGCATAAGTTAACCATTCACAAACCCAGTGACAAATGTAGTTTGCTGATTCTGAAGTGCATCTAATCATTCTGCTCAAAGAACTTCATATGTCAAGCTAAAAAATATTCCATTACTCTGATACAACCTATTGACCGACCATATGACTCACTCAGAAGCACCCAGAAGTAAACCTAAAATAAGGACTTCTGAGCTATGCAAGTTAACCCAAACCAGTACCTGATTACAAAATTTCTGTTTGTTGAGGGGTCAATGATAAATTTAAGACTCATCCCCCCCTAACCTCCAAATGCATTTTAGCACCACGCTAGAATGGTTTTGACCTATCTAGAAATGGAATAATTAGGTACTTATGCAGAAGGACACAAACTGACCTGCAAGGCAAAGAACTTGGTGTTTAGATTCTGAGTGCTTTGTAGAATATGAACTACTTGAAGCCACATATCTGGATTGTTTTGCAGCTCCCTCAAAATCTGGTCTGCAGCTGTCCTCTGCATCACCATTATCCAGCATGAAAAAGGGATATCAAGAAAAAAATTAGTTATTTTTTATTGACAACTCCAAATGAATCAACTATTAATTGACAACTAAGCAAATAGCAAATGATTTCAAACCCTCTTTTTTATTGAGACAATCCAATTATTACAATCATATATACCCCATTTCTATTCTATGCAAATCCTAGTTTTAGAAAAGGAGCATTCCAAATCATAGGCTAAAAACAGAAGTCCTCCGACCAGATTCAGTTAAAAATTATCCACTTATTCTTGATAATTACAGTTCAAAAGGAAACTTTTACTTAGTACTAAAGAAACACACATTCCACGTGCATGGAAAATAAGGCGTGAATTATAAGGAAATAAAGAGTTAAGAATAAAGAGTAAGGGGGGAGAGAAGATTTTAAAAAGCCGGTATATACAAGAGAAGTTAAAAGAGTAAATCCGGTTATCATGGGGCCCACTCGCATAAAATTTCCGTTTTATTTTTTATCTTTACGCTAAAAGTAATTAGATGGGTTATGTCATATGTTTTACCCCTTGAAAAATGGGTGGATGCTACTTGACATAGATTCAAAAGAACTTGATGGCATGAATAAAAATACAACTGCAACCATTGATATTTCTAGGAGAATTGAGACAAAACCGTGAATTTTCTGAGTAATTTCACTATGATATAAAACAAAGTATGAATACATAAAACCAAAAAAAAAATGATTTCTAAAATACAATTTCAGGACCATATACAGTTTACTCCATTGGAAAAAAGAGATTGAACTTCAAATTTTCTACTGTGTGGTTCCCATGGAAGCCAAATGATTGTTAATACATAATTCAGCTTGCTTTCACAGATATCAAAATCATTGTGTTTCATTTCCATTTATTCCTTCCAAGCAAAGCATCATTGAATTCAATCAAGTTTAAGCACCAGAATAGAGAAAAAAATTTGGGAAAAAAATGGCATAGAAATAGCATGCACCCAAAAAAGGAGCGACTACCAAACAGTGGATAAGAAAATTTTAAGTGCTAGAAACACATCAGAATTAATAAGAGAACTCATATAAAAAAACAAAGTTAACCCAAAAAAGTGCTTTTCCCGCCTAAAGCAAAATTAATGCACAATACTAATGGTATGTTTGGTTACTGAGAAACCAATGAAAATAACTAAAAGAAAGTAAAACAAAACGAATCATAAGCTCTTTATTTTCAGTTTCCATACAAACAGAGTCAACTCGATTAAGTTGAGTTCCCCATTTTATCAACAACCAGCAAGGAAAAATCTCAAATTTGCACCTTCCCCCCTCCACAACTTTCTCAGCAGCCAATCAGATGGTTTAAGGACAAACCTGAGCAACAATAACACTCCGCTGCTTACCGATAAAGTGAAATCAAAGTAACAATAATGATAAACTCTGATTTTTCAGTTCCTACAAAAACAAGTAGTCGACTCAACTATCTTCAATCCCCCATTTTACAAACAACCCAACGACCGCAAATGCAAACCTCAAATTTCCCACCTTTTCCCTTGCCCGCGACTTTCTTGGCAACCAAACAGAGGGTTTTGGAGCAAAGGCAAAACAGCGAGAAAATCAAGACAAATCCAACAAAATACAGATCGCAAAATTCACCAAACACTAAACCCCCCGTTTGGCTCGCAAGAAAATCAACACCAAACCCACTCCCAAAGCGGCATGATTTAATCAAGTTCGGAAAAACTACAATTCCCTCTCCCCTCCCACATTTCCATGGGAACTAAACACACTCCAAAGAGAGACGAAAACAAACCAAAACCAAAACCAAAAACCCAAAAGCAACCCCACCTCCTCCTTAGATCCAGTGCCGTAGAAGGCCGCGACGGTAGCGTCGAGCAGCGCCACATCAATCGGCTGGCTCAAATCCCTAAGCTTCTCGGCCGCCATGATTAAAAAAAAAACAGAAATCGGATAAACCCTAGAGCAGGGCTGAGTGTACGGACACGAGCGTTTTGAAAACCCTAGCTTTTAGAAGGTTCGAGAGAAACAAAGCGAACCCAGAAGTGGATTCTAGAGAGAGACGATGGGTCTAGAGAGAGAAACTCAAGACAGCTTCAAAATGAAGCAGACTGATGAGAGAGAAAGAGAGAGGGAGGCTTTGAATATGGATTTTCCCTTCCTCCTTTTTTTTTCTCTCTCCTCTTTTCCCTCTCCTTTTATAGTGATTGAGAAGAGTATTGTTGTTGTGCGTATGTACTCCTAGTCTCTCTATGTGACCTACAATCACCCCCAGCGAATTCAATCAATTTCTAGAGAGAGAAATTAGCAGAAAAAAAAAATTTCTTAGACAGACAAAACAGATTCCGGGGGCCTAGAGAATGTGGATGGCTGGTGAATGGAAAATTTGGGAAAATGGGGTTTTGTGGGTGCTATTTTGTGTCCACCTCCTCGCAAAATCTTTGTCATTGTCAATAAACCAAGTCTTTATATTATCACTATGAATCATCAATTTTTTTTGTCGAAAGAATCAAATCAATATCGATATTTATGTATTGTATTTTATCATGGTCTTATTCATTTCATTGAAGTAGTTTATGAAAGCATTTTCTTCAAAGATGTAGTTTTATGCAATATTACGGAACGTAAATTTTTTTTTAAAGTTAAACGGTATTTATGCAATATGTTTTGTCAAACATTATATTAAAAACTTCTAAATAAAAGTAAAAATTTATAAATTTAGTTATTTTGATATATAACTTTTCAAAACCTAAATGAGATGAATATTTTTATAAACTTGATTATTGATGATATTTATACATTGTATTTAATTGGATGGCTTGTTGTGGAACTTTGTGGAAAGACAAATCCCTAGACGAGGAAGGAGAAGTGAGAGTTCAAGTTTTATTTTAAAATTTTGATTAAAAAAGAAAAAAAATCACATTAAGGTGAGGAATGACTTTTTTAATTTT
Organism: Vitis vinifera; assembly: GCF_030704535.1. Classification (NCBI taxonomy): domain Eukaryota; kingdom Viridiplantae; phylum Streptophyta; class Magnoliopsida; order Vitales; family Vitaceae; genus Vitis; species Vitis vinifera. Next base: position 2,284,929 of record NC_081820.1, on the reverse strand, counting down.
GTCTATATGGATTTAATGTTTTGTAAGATCGATGAGATGTTTTACATGATCAATCGTGCGAATATTTCTATAGGTGAGAGTTATTTAATATCTGCATGATAACTCTCTCTATAAAATGTAAAACAAAAGAGAGTTTTTAATTTTTTTCAAATAAAAATAAAATGTAACAGTGCAAAAATGTCCTCATCCTCATCCCATCTACTTGAAACCCTAGTCGGACATTGCTACTAGTCACCCCAAACTATCACGACCACCACCATTATTATTTTTTTGTTCTTGAGTTTCGAAGAAAACTCGAGGAAGAAAATGAAAGAAAAAAAAAAAAGAGGTATATAGGCAACGCGGGTTTAAGGTTTTGGGTTGACAGATAAAAAGTGATGTTTAAGTTTTTCTTTTATATTTTTTAATGAAAAAAAAAACAATCATGTTAAAGAGATTACATGATCAATCTTCCAAATATTTTATATTTTTATCAATAAAAGTTATTCAATGCCCTCGTAATAACTCTTTATAAAATTTAAAACAAAAAAAAAGTTTTAAATTTGTTATAAATAGAAACTAAATGTAAAAGCGCAAAAATGCCCTCGTCCTCATCTCATTCACTTGAAACCCTAGCTAAGCATTGACACTAGTCACAACTAACTGTCATGACTATCGTGGTTGTTATTTTTTTGTTATTGAGTTTAGGGGAAAACATTGAGGAAGGTGATGAAAGGAAAGAAAGAAAAAAAGAAAGTTAGATTAAAGTTTCAAGTTAATGAGGTAAGGATGATAAAAATGAAGGCATTTTTTGCCCAATCACATTTAATTTTTATGTTTATAAAAGAAAAGATAGGATTAAAAACATTTTTATTCAAACATTCAATAGCTCTCTTTATTAGTAAAACATGTATAAAGGAATATTATTATCTAACTAGTATATATATATATATATAGATAGAGGGAGGGAGAGAAATACTTTTTATTAAAGATATAAATGATTGTAACATTTCAAAATTTTTAATTAATAAAAATCTACATCCACATAACATTTTAAGAAACATAGGCCTTACTTATTGCTTCTCCAAAACACGTATAAATGAGTAAATTATATTGAGAAGTGTTTAATTATGGGTGTCAAAATGACATGCTCGAGACGTGTCATCACCATCTAAAGACGAATGTCAAAAGGGTAAATTTGAGAGGAGTCACAACTGTCTCAATTATTTAAATTCATCCTTACCTTCTTTCCCAAAAAAAATTTACTAGGATGGGTTGGATGGGATGAGTAAAGAAATGGTGATGTGAAACAAAACAATACCTAAACATGACCCATGCTTATAAAAAAAATTTACAAACTTATCACCAATCCAATTATATTTCTCTGATACTCATCCTACTACGAGTATCCAAGTAAACTTACTCTATTGTGATCCTTATGCGAGGGTCATGTTAAATTTAGACTTTTTTATCAAAATAATTGTCAAAATAGTTATTTCTCAACATGTCAATATTTGTTTTTTCTTTTTTTTTTTTTTTTGCGCCAAAATTATAATAAATGATGGTGGTTTTTAGAAAATAGGTATTAACTATTTGCTTAAAATCATAGTTATCAACTATAGTTCTGACATTTTTATATATACGGTTCTAGCTTTTTGCTTAACATTGTATAGTAGTTGTGGTTGTAAGTAGCAATAACTCATTAATTTTTTATTTATTTTTTCATGTTGTTATATATAAAGCAAAAGAGAAAATACCTTTTTTCATAAATTTGTATCTAATATTTGGTACAAATTTTCTTTTAAATATACTAGCAACTAAAAATTTTTATATTTCAATATTAAATTTCACTTGTTACAATTGTTAATTATCAATAATCATGGTTTCAAATTGATAGAAAAATGATTGTAAAATTGAGCAATTAGTTGTATGATAAATGAAAAAAAATAAAAAATAAAGATGACCTAAACATAAAATGGCGTAAACAAAATATTCTTATTTTATTTACATATAATTAGATCTGCAAAATAAATAAACATTTTATTTAACATCATCAATGTACAAAATCCCCGATTAATGTGAACCCTATTACATAAACCTCTGAACGATAAAAATAATTCTTAAATCTAAACCTAAATTATCAAAGATATTATTATGAACATTTAAAATTATCAAATGTATTGTTATTAGTATTTAAAATCATAAGTGTATCATATCATATAGGATAATATTTTTATTTCTTACCTATTGTACATAATTTTTATACTCAATCTATTGTTATTGATTGTCCAATGTATTATTATTTCATGTCATGCTAACAAATAGGATTGTCAAATAGTAATTATATGCATCAACCAAATGTTTAACAAACTATTTTTGGATGATTGTTTTTGTCACCAAGAAATTATAATACCTTTCCATCATTTTAAATATTATTAGCTACTATACTTTCATTATCACATTCTCTTTTTTCATTTACTTATTTTAATAACTTAAAAAGTATGCTTAAGGTGCACCTAAGTACGAGATAGTCGGGCTGGAGACTTGTATTTTTTATTTGCATTTCCATTGGAGAGCAAAACTTGCTTTTTATATGAAAAATGGTTTTTAAAAAAGTTGAAGTGGTCGTTTTTTTTTTTATATTTAAAAGGGAAAACAAAATAATAAATAAACTCTAACCTTTTTTTTAATAAAAAAAAAAAACAAAAATCAGTTATGGGTCAAGTTAATTATTAGTAAGGAACCATAAGGGTAACACCCCTATAATCCAAATATATAATAAGACGAGAGGGAAAATAAATCATAATAATGTATAACAATGGTAAAGGAATTCCGCAAGTTAATCTATAAGATTAATTAGGAAAAAAAGTTTTTATTAATTCAAATGTTACAACGCAATATTAAGAAATTTCAGAAGAATTTATTGCATTAAAAACAATTTTGAATTAATGAATTCAATTTACTCATTTACAAAAAAAGTTTGGATTGAATTTTTTTTAGATAAATCTGTAAGAAATTTTCTTTTATTGTAAAATCCCCTTTTTAAAAACAAATTTGGATTGAAATATTTTTGGTAAATGGATATATATTAAAAAAAAAGAAAAAGATTTCGATGTTTTATCCAAAAACGAATTTTGTGTAACTTTATTAAAAAAAAGACTTTTACATTTTATTTACAAAAAAAATTATTTTAATCCTTATTTTATTTAACGAAAATGATCTTTAAAATTTTATTTATAAAAAAAATAAATCTTTACAAATGTTATGAAAAAAGGATTTTTACAAATTTATTCTAAGAAAAATCCCAAATCAATTTTCATCTCACCCGAACTTGATTTTATTTTATTTTATTTTATTTTATTTATAGAAAAATATCTTACTTTTACTTTATTTTTATTAGGAAAGATTTGTTTAAAAGGATTTATTTTTATTTTGTTTAAGAGAAATAAAGTTTTTTCAATTTTATTTGTAAAGATCTTTGCAATTTTATTTATTTTAAAAAAAAAGTGATTTCAATTTTATTAAAAAAATAAAATCTTGTTATCAAGTTTATTTAAGAAAACATTAGAAATATTTTATCCTTATTTTATTTAAATTTTCTCAAGTTTATTTTAAAGATGATTTCCCTATTTTATTTGGAAAAATATTTTCAATTTTATTTTGAAGAAAGGAGAGAAAAGAAGGAAGAGTTTTGTTTATAAAAAATATTTCAAGTAATTAAAGAAATAAAAATCTCAATTTTATACACCAAAAACAAAATTCCAATTTTATTCATTTTTTTTTCATTTTTTTAAAGAAATTTTTACCATTCTAAAAAAAAGAGATTTACAATTTTATTTTTTAAAATACTTTTTTACTATTTTTTAAAAATTAACAATTTTATATTTTATAAAAAATTTACAATTTTATTTTTTAAAATATTTTTTACCATTTTATATTTTTTAATTAGCAATTTTATTATTTATTTATTTTAAATCAACTTCTTTAAAAAAGATTCAGATTCCATTTTATTTAAATAAAAAATAAAAAGAATAAATGAAATAAAACTATGCAATATATACCTACTTAAACAAAAATATACACAACGAATAAATATTACTAAACAACAAATAATTACAATGAATAGATATGAAAGAATAAAATTAACTAAAGCTAAGCAAAATATACACAACCAAACATAATATACAACCAAACTATGCAAATTCATCGAGTTTTCATAGAAATTTGGAACTCAAAATCTAATAGCAACATGTATTTTGATTTTAAGGCGAAATGTGGAGCACTTTCCAAAATCCATTTTGGGCAAGCTATATATTTTTTTGAAGTTCTGGAAGTCAAGAATCCAATGTTTCAAATGGTGTACAAATTGAACCTAAAACGACGAAGTTGTGTGTGTTTGAAGCAAGCTGGTCAAAAAAGAATGTTGAGTTCGAAATTCATTCTACATTTCGAACTCAACCCCCTTGATTTCAAATTGGATCTCCTTATTCCACTAATGAGTTCGAAATTGATTTGGAATTCACCCAAATCTCGAACTTAGCCACTGATGATCAAGTTTGAGCTCTGAAACACGTCAAAACGAGTTTCAAATGCCTCAATCCAATTTGAAATGCATTGTAGTTATTTATAACTCGTAATTTTTGAAGTTTTTTCGGTTGTTTATGACTTTTCATTGTAATGAGTGGCCAATGAGAGTGTGCCACATCAAATTTTTTTTATCTCATTTTTTAAATTTTGAAACAAAAGACTTGTGATTTATTTTTATTTTATTTATTATTACAATCCATTTATTGTGATAATTACACAATGATACTAGCATAGTTTACTTAAAACTACTCTTTTTTTTTTAATCATAAACAATCGAGGTCAAGTTCAATTAGATGCAAATGAAAGTAAAATGAAAGATCCTAAATGAAAATATGTTCATTTACAAAACGAGGAATGAGTTCACACTCTTATATGCATATTTTGTAATAAAATAGCAAAATGAGACATATATAGACACAAACAACATCTTAATGGTGAATATAAAAATGCTAAAAAATCCTTGAGATATTTAGAACATGTTCAAGAATCATGGATCCTTAGTTTATATGTTTGGAGTGTTTTTATTTACTTTTTGTTGATTAGATTGAGATTTTCCATAATATTTGAAGACACATGTGCTTAGGACAAATGTTTGCATATTAAAATTTCTTGTATTATATAAAATTATACATGTGACTTTTGGTGCAACTCACTTCACTAAAGCCTATGCCTTGTGCTATGCCTTGCGTTTCATACTTCGATTCTTTCCTTAGGAAGCATGGATTGCATCCTAGTTAAATACACCCAATAGTCCATAGTAAAATGGAGTTGTATAAATAAAAAAATAAATTGTGATGGACATAGTAAGATCAACGATGAGTTGCTCAACTTTATCCACACCCTTTTTAGGATGTGCCTTAAGAACTACAATGTATTTTCTTAACTTAGTTCTTTCTAAGTTGATACCTATATCACCTATGAAAATGTAGACATGTTGTAAACCTAATTTACAACATATTCACATATGGGGAATCGAGGCCAAAGGTTTGTTTGTTTGTTGGATATCCAAAATGAACTAGGAGATATCACTTTTATACTAAAGTTAACTGGAAAGGTATTTAATAGCACAAATGTCATGTTTTTAACAAAAATACCATATAATAAGTAACAGGGAGATGAATGATATTGATTAAAGAATTTGTATGATAGTGTCATATTAGCACAAGATACTATGGTTCTAGTGGTACATACACACTATTTATGATATTTCTAGTACACAAGTTTCTGGTTGCATAGGAGAATAGTTAGTCAATTGGATCAGTTCATGTATCTAAGAAAGTCTTTTGAGGACATGATATTGATCACACAAATTATGATGAAGCAATGAGCAATGTAGATGCTCATTTACGATAAGAGGTTATAAATCATAGTTAGAAACCATATATTTTAAAATGAGTGGTTCATGGTTATTACTTAGGCTATTTAATAAATTGAGATCTCTCTAAAGGGTTAATTAACAAAATAAGACCTAATGTATTGGAGTAAGAGACTTAAGCCCATATGATGAGTTCTAGTCACTTATGCCTACTAGTATTTTATATATACCTTCTTAAGGTTTAAGGTATTAATATAACGCTCTTAAAAGTAGTGACATTACGTGACATTTGATTTCATTATATATGACACAAGCTTTCATGTTCTATCACAATTTGCATTATTATGGTATTTTGGGCAGTCATGAGTTTCTAACAAATTAAAAAGTTAGTGCGTTTGGGAGGTGTCTTCTAAATTTTGTCAAATATCTAATGTTTTTTTAAAAACACTTCTTAGGCTAAAAACACATCCAATAAGCACTACCAAATGGACTTTTAATTCATGACTAGATCATAGACTTATGCAATCTACTAAAAGTTGTAGTGCATTACTTCCTAAACAATGAGATAACATGTCATGGTCATTAGGATGGTGATGCGAACCTCAATCGACACGATTTGAGACCCAACAAACAGTATTTGAATAATTGCCCAAGAAAGCTAAAATACAGATTTTTGATAGAACTCTGACCCAACGTTTTTAAGTGAAATGCGAACCAAAAATATAAGTAACAGACCTTGACCCAATGATTATAATGAAATCACGAACCAAAGATATAAGGTTTGAACGCCACAAGGAAGAATCCTTGATAAGTTCACAGTTTTTGAAGAACCAAAAGAATAGCAAAACCTCACATTTTCAGATTTTTTATTCAATCAAAATTCCCCCCTGTTACAATGAGTGTGTGCTATTTATATGTCATTAAAAAATCTTACTAAATATTAAAACCCTAAACTAAAAAAGGTACTAAATATTAAAACCCTAATAAAGGTTGATTTGGTTTGAAATTAGCATATCCAAAATAGGAAAATAACTAAAAAACGTTCTAAATAATAAAAGCCTAAAATTAAAGTAGATTTGGCCTGAATTTAGAAGCTTTAGAATAGGAAATAACTGATATGAAGCTGGAAAGTCAATCAGTCATTAATCCATGCCATAAATCACGCCCAATCAAGCCAAATTAGCCATCAATAGTTTGGATTAAATTTATTACACCTTCATCTTCCTTTGGGCCAAACTTGGAATGTCCTGTGTTAGAATCAGCCCAAATCTCTTGAATTAGCCCATTAAGTGCTTCTTTGATCTTCTTAGATCTTGTTTTAGTAATGGGCCTAACTGGAACATGCAATGGATCCTTGAATGCTTGTTGATTTTCATAAGATGGTTTTCTTATGATAAGTGTGTCAGTTTGTATTAGGTTAGCATGAATACTCTAGGCTACCATATTGCATGAGTTTTCAAATTTGAGAAAATATTGCACTAATGTTAATATCATACATGACTTTGACCTATGTATGAGATCCTATAATGATCATATATTCCTTATGAATTGAGCGACTGGTAGTTTAGGTAGACGACAACAATTTTTCTTAATAAAGGTACCATGATATTTCATGAGTTCGAAACAAAATGTCTCATTGGGTGGACCTAAACATTTGTAGTTAGAAAACCTATGGCTATAGTAATTTTTTAAGTAAGATTTGACATATGTCATTTGTTGACAAGAGTATGTTAGTTAAACATGATAGTGGTGAATCTAAGACTTAATGATTGGAAAAGTAAACCTTAATGGTTGATAACTACTACCATGTTGGATTATGAAAATCATTCATGGACCAAAGAAATCTACATACAATGAATAGTATGTTATAAACCCAAAAAAATAGTTAAATGATAATTAATTAATTAATTTATATATTGATTTTAATGTCATAAGATACTATGTTGCAATCGACTATGTTAAGTGGAGTGTTAAGTCAACTTTAAAATTTAATTACGAGGGAACCCATATTTTTCTGATCTTAGTAGTTCTCACTTGAGCTCACATTCTTTGGTTGTACATGGTTTAAAGGAAATTTGTTTTTAATTATAAATATGTATAAGGGTGCATAAGTATAAACACTTGATTGCTTTTACATAAGTTTCACAAATGCTTATATTCAAGCAGTCTATGGTTTTTATTTGGGCTATTTAATTAATTAGAACTCATCAATTGGGTCAATTAATTAAATAGGAATAAGTGGACTAGATTATGTGACTTAAACCCATATGTTGGACCATAATCACTTAAACCCACTTGGTGGTCCGTATAAACCCTCTTTGGCTTAGGGTTAAACAGTCTTGTGATCTTCCATCTTTGAGAAAGAAATCATAACCTTAATTCCCTCAAGGAAGAGAACCTTGTACTTATGCCTATATACGGAGATAGAACCATTAAGTGGAAGGCGACTCTAGAATATCGAGGTCACTTTACATCAACTTGAAAAATATTTGAGAACATCCAAATTCATGTGTGTTCACTATTGTCATTCTATAAAGTCTATTTTTGAAAAATAGTCATATTTTGTTGTGCCTATCTTAGATTTGTAGTCCTTTTTGAATCACGATTCCCAATATAGGTTAAGTAATTTTTCATCTTTCATTTTTCGAAAAGAAAACCCTAGTCATCATACTTCAAAGGTGAAAGAGAAACCCACATATCTCTTTGTGCCAGGACCAATGACCCAATTTTGTTTCTTATATAAGAGTTTATATTTTTAAAAATGAAAAATAAAGTGTATTAAAACAGCGCACATTTGTAAGTGTCCTCTTTACATACATTTCCTATTTCTTATTTTTAAAATTATTAAATTATAGTCACTTTTATATAAGATATAAGAACTCTTAAGATTATGTTTGATTCTCATAAAGTACTACAAAAAGAAAAAAATAGTAAAGAAAATGATTTTATCATATTTAATTATATTATGGAAAATAGTAAAGAAAATAAAAGTTGAAAATTTATGTATTTTAAAATTATTTAATTTTTATAAAAATAATTTATTAATTTTATTTTTTTTTCTTTCACTTTTTTTTCCCTCATGCTTTCCCTTATATTTATTGACAACCAAACATAATCTAAAGATTTGCACTGAAAAATAATGGTTTTAGAAAATTGTTTAAAAAAATAAGGAATTTTTTTTTTCATTTTTAAATTTAAAATTTCTAAAAATGATTTTTAAGTACATACTATCTATACTTTTTTACAAGATGTTGTGATTTTATATTAATTTAAAAAAACAAAAAAATAATAAATGTATTTAAAAAAATAAAATATATATAATATAAGAACCCTCATATTTTAATAGTATCAATAAATTATTTTTCTCTATAATTTACAATTGAAACAAATTATACCTTTTCAATGTTTCAACAATTGTTTGAGAATCATGATTTAAAATAATACTTTAATTATTTTTTATTTATTTTAGAAGCAAAAATTAGCATTAAATTTTATCAACTTTCCTTGATTCTTAAAAATTACTTCTAAAAAATTTAAAATATCAAAAAATAAATTTTTTTAATAACTCAAAAAATTTAAATATTTTTTGATAGGCCGTTATACTTTCCACGATTGCATTTGGACTTTAAATTATTTAATATTTGAAAATCAAATTTTATATAAAAAAATAAAATTAATGCTATCATTGCATTAGCACAATGAGAAGAAAAGAGAGGAAAAAAAAATAGCATAACTGATATATCTCTTTTTATTAATTCATAAATCATTATTTATAGGTCTAGTGATAATACCACATAGTAAAAGTACAAACATGGTAAGAGAGATATTCACAAACTACCATAAAAATTAAATCCCATTTACCATGAAATGATTAATTTTTTAAATATTTATAAAATAAAATTCAATGGAAAAGTTTGAGATAAATAAATGAGTTTTAACTTTTAAGTGAGTTTAAGATGTTTTTAAAAACTCATATATGACTTGTCCTATCTTGTCTTGCCACACTTGCATATAATTTTAAATAAAAATTTATTTTAGTTAATTTTATTTATTTGTAAACTTTTTATACATAAATAAAATATCAATTTTCATAAAAACAAATTATAAATATTTATAATATTTTTTATTTATAAATTATATTTATTTTTAATAAAATTTTAAATTTTAAAAATAAAAAATAAAAAAATGTTGAAAAAATATAAATGACCTAGATGGGAATATAAATAAATAAATGAGATAGGGTTAAGTTAAGAGTAACGTCTTCATCGTTATTGTCATTTTTATATAAAATAATAATAACTTTTATAAAACTTGCATTAAAAAAAATTGATTTATGGAGAAATTTTTACTATCTAAAATTTTTAAAATTTCAAAATAATTTTAAAAAAACTAAGTTTATATATTCTATATAAAATACATTTTTTTGAAAACAAGGTCGTAGAAAACGAAGGCAAATTATGGAAAGCAAGGAAAGAAGCAAGAAGAGACGAGGGTGGGAGTCTTAGACGGGTCATGGAGTCAACTCTCACGCGCCAACAAGGAGAGTGAAGAACCCTCGGTCCCAAACCCAAATCTCAGTGTGTATATAATGCGTATACGAAGAGAAAGCAAAACTGCAGTGATTCTTCCCTACAAAAGAAGGGGGTGTTGTAATAGAAAGAAGAGAATCTAATCCAAGGTTGAAGCAATCATGAATATCTTCAGATTGGCTGGGGACATGACCCACCTCCTCAGCATAGTTGTGCTCCTCCTCAAGATTCGCACCATGAAATCTTGTGCTGGTATATTCAATTTCAATTTTTATATCATCATTTTCTGTCTCTGCTTTCCCTATTTGTTTAGTTCCATTTGTAGCTTTCATTTTTGTGTTTTGGTTTTTGGGTATTTAATGTTTTTGTATTTTGGTTGGGTGGGTATTTAAGAATTGGTGTTTGGTTGAGGAATAGAAGTGATTGTTGGTACTTTTGGGGGTTTGGTTGAAAAACCATATCTCAAAATCTGTAAATGCCCTTTTAAAAAGGGGGAGTGATTGCTGTTTGTTTGTTTCTTTTGTGGGTGTTTAAGAGTTGGTGCTTGTTTGAAGAATGTAAGTGGTTGAAATCCCATTTCTTTGAATCTGTAAACACCCTTTTGACAAATGGTTCTTTCTTTTTTTCCTTTTGCAATTTCCTCTTTGGTTGTAGTTGTGGATTTTGCTGTTTTGCTATTTTTGTTGTTTTATTGTTATTGCAATTTGCTTTTTTCTATTGGGTGTTTAAGAATTAATGCTTCTTTGAAGAATGAAAGTTCTTTCAAAAAATTGTTCCTCTTCTTTTACAATTATTGCTTAGATTTTGTCCTTTTGTTTTGGTTACTTTTTTTTTTTTTTTGCTTGTATTTGTAGAGCCTTACTTTTGTTGTTTGGTGTTGGTTAATTAATTCTTGGTTGAAGAATTGAAGTAATTCTTAGTCTGGTTGGAAATCCGAAACCATATCTCAAAATCTGCAAATACCCTTTGAAAACATGAACATTTTCTTTCCCTAGATCGTTGTTGATTTGATTTTGTTTTCCTTCTGGTTCTTTTGGGTGTGTAACCTTTGCTGTTGTTGTTTGCCTCTTTTTGCATGTATCTAAGAATTGGTGCTTCATTGAAGAATGGAAGGGATTTCATGTTCTTCTGGAACTTTGAAAAGAGAGCCTATTTTCTCAAAATCTGTAACAACATTCTCAAGAAATGGCCACTTCTCTTTGTTTATATTATTGCTGCTTTAATTTCATTTCATTTTTCTTCTGAGTGTTCAGTTTTAGTTATTTCAATCCCCACCTCTTTTTGTGGGCAAAATTTTGTTGTTTTTCTGTTTGTTGTTTTCCTTTTTTATTGCTATCAGGTATTGAAGAATTAGCGCATAGGGAAATAATCTTTACTAGTTTGGGTCTTTGGTTGAAAACCCATTATCTCAAAATCAGACACCCTTTTAAAAGTGGCTGTTTCTCTTTCATTTTCCATTTCTTCTCTAATATTTTTTGGGTATTAGTGTTCCTTTCTGTTTTTCTTTCTTCTTCTTTTTGGTATTTTTTGTAGATTTTATGGTTAATTCTATTGTTGTTGTTTTTTCCTTTTTGGATTTTGCCTTAAAAGAATGGAATTGGTCATCAGTTAGGAAGATGAGTACTTTTGGAACTTTCATTGAAAACCTATTTTCAAAAATCCTAATTACCCTTATGAAAAAAGTGGCCAATGCTCTTTTGTTAGGTCATTTCTTTTGTTGTTTTACCTTTGTTGTTTGCTCTTTCTTGTGGGTATTGAAGAATTAGTGAGTGCTTGCTAGAAGAATGAAATAATTGCTAGTACTTTTGGAACTTCGCAAACTCATTTTTTCCCAAAATTTGTTTGTTTGGAAGATTTAAATTTGGAAAATTTTATTGAAAACCCATGTTGCAAAGATCTTTTAATAGCCACTATTTCATTGGGCTAACTGCCCAAGAAGTTGTGGTTGAAACCGGAACAATATATGGAAGATTCATAATTGGAAAGTTTGATTGGAAGCCCATTTCCCTGAAATGTTTAAACAATCATCATCCTTAGAAAGTTTTGGTGATTTAGCCATCTCTTTTCATTCCAATAGTAAATATTTCTTGCTCATGAACCAAGAAAAATTGGTGTTCTGCGAATCTTTGATTCCATTGTTTGGTAGTGCTTGGGAAGTGAATAACCTGGTTCAGTTGTGCCCAAAAATGGTCAGATTCCTAATAGGCCTCCCAACATAGATTTTCTGCAAATGTGAAATCAGAGCGAGATATGTTTTACAAACAAGTCTTGGAACTTCCTTTTCCTGCAAAATGTGACTTGGAATTTTCCTTGTACTCACAACTTGAATATTTCAAAATAGCTCACAATCAGGGGATTCACATAAAAAATATTAATTATGTTCCATAAGACCTAGGATTTCTATCAGAACCTTGTTGAGAATAATTATTTTTCCTTTTTCTTTTTTGGATTAATTTTCAGTTATGATAGGGTGCAACATCTCCACCCTATTTTTGTGACTATTCTTCCTTTTCTTAGGTTTTAAATTTCCCTTTACTTGCCCCAGGAATCTCACTCAAAACCCAAGAACTGTATGTTATAGTGTTTGTTACTCGATACCTTGATCTATTCACAAGGTACATCTCCCTCTACAACTCTGTAATGAAGCTGGTGTTTCTTGGAACTTCAATTGCTATAGTATGGTACATGAGATACCATAAAGTAGTGAAGCAAACTTACAGTAAACAGGAAGATACTTTCCGCCATTACTTTTTGGTTCTCCCCTGCTTTGTGTTGGCTCTCCTGATTCACCGCAGTTCCAGTGTAACTGAGGTATGGAGTATTCCTTCCCTTCTTTTATCATTTTAACAGCATTTTTCATGTTCAAGATAATCCTAACCTATCTATGTTTGATGGGTTTCAGAATTCTTTAGTCCTGTAATGGTATCAGTTAATATCTTTCTGTTCAGTTTTCCTTCTGTGTAAACTTTGCTATTTGCAGTTAAAGTGTGTTACTTGTTTGGAGATAAAACAAATTTAGAACCACTTGTATTCATGAGAAGAATTGGGCATATAGTAACAACAAAAATAAAAAATTGTTCTCCTAAAATGTTTTTGATTTAAAAAAACCAAGACAACATACATGCTTGTTTTGAGATTTCTTTCTATTTTTAAAGTGCTTGTATTTTTGGGAATGCAAAAAACAGTAACATCACATGAAGAAATGCTCAAAGAAACACATGAACTGAAGTAGGAATGTAGAGAGAAAACTTCCCGTGAAAAGATAATACTTCTGAGTCTGCAAGAGTGTTACTTTATAACTTTTATTCAGTATTTGTAGAATTATAAAGTTGACCACATTTTACAATGATTATACAGTTAAAAAGTTGGACAGAAAGCAACCAATTTGGTCAAAGATCAAAATTGTGTCATGCGTGACAACATGTTCCAGTAATCACTGAGATTCCATATTCACTGAAAATATGGCTGAAGAAGGTGTCTGCTGATTTATTTCTGAACAATGAATATATTTTTCCATGTTTAACATGAATCATCAAGTAAAAAATTGCCTACTCACTTGTTACCTCCTTAAACCTCTTCAATATTTTACTGCTGCAACTTCAATATTAATGATTTTCATTACTAAATTATGATTTTTCTTGGACCTGCTGGTTAAAAATGTCTTTCAAGAAGAAAATTTTATCCCAGTATGTTGTGTGGAGTAGTGTCTTGCTGACTGAAAATTGAGGCCCTTAATGAATTTTGTTTGAGTGCTGACCAACTGTGTGTTAATACATATTGGTGGATCAGCAGAAGTTTCATATTTTCAACACTTGATGTGTTTGTTGACCTTGTTCCAAGTAAAATATAATTTGCTTTTTCATGTCACTGACCCACACTTGAAGCAGAAAAGATTACATATACATTGAAATTTGCAGGTGCTCTCAAAATTCTACAAAACTATAAATACTAGAAGTACCTTGACACTTAGATTGTTTGTTAGTAGTTTGGACATGTTGCTTCAGTTGGGCATCTCTTGGAGGCATATGGCTGATCTGCATCAGGACCTACCCAAATTGTTTATGCTTTATAGTGTAATAAACTGAAAAGATAACTGGCTTATGATTTTTTAATGGACTATTTTCTTGAAAGAGTCCCAACCAGTAAAAGAATTAAAAGGTTGCTATCACTTAACAAAGTTCAATCTGGTTCTTCCTTTTTCAAGAAAATCCAATCTAGATAACATTTAGTGTGGAAACTTGTAGATCACATAATTAGATGCATTCTTAGTGTTTTCTTGAGGAGATTTATGTGATGGTCTGTCAGAGTGGCATTGGGAATTTTGCACTCAACAATGCATCCTTGCTAAGTATGAGAGTTTTGGTGCTGGAGTGTTAATGAGGTACTCCATTCTTATGGCCAGAGACTTGGAGGGGGATCCTCTTTGTGCTGTGAGTTCGCTTTGTGGAGAGACTTTAAGAATTTGATAGCTGTTATCTGTGCTGTTGGATTGGTTGGTGATCTGGCTCCTAGTAACCATTCATTTCTATTGCATACAACATGGAGGTGACTTCTATACCTTAGTCCCACAGATTCAAAAGAGATCTCAGAATTTAGAAATTGTGAATGTTTCTGATCTTCTGGATTGGCTCTCTTTTTTCTACCTTCTGGAGAGGGAGGTGGGTAGAGATTGGT
Source organism: Vitis vinifera (assembly GCF_030704535.1). Lineage (NCBI taxonomy): Eukaryota > Viridiplantae > Streptophyta > Magnoliopsida > Vitales > Vitaceae > Vitis > Vitis vinifera. The sequence goes on along the minus strand of NC_081820.1, from coordinate 2,269,845 downwards.
GGTTTTTGGACTCCATTAGGTTGATAATTTTGTTTTCTTTTGATAACCAAAACATATCAGAAGCACCAACTGAGGGGAAACCTAATACAACAGAAGCATACAAGGAAACCCGAAGGGTAGTAAAAGAAAAGAAAACCAAGGAAAGGAATGAGTAGCCGCTGAAGATCAGGGAGAAGACAGAAAAAAAACTAGCCTAATCTGTCTCTTCATAGCACAAGCCAACAATAAAATCCATAAAGGCATGTTTGGACTCCCAATGAGGTTAAGGTCAGAGGAGCCAGGATTTAATCAGGACATTGTTCATTTCAAAACCCTCCTCAAAGACTCTTTTATTGTGGTTCTTCCACAGGCACCAAAAGAAGTGCAAGGGCTGCTCCCCACTCTTTCCTCTTGTTATTTTTCACAAACTTCTATGCCAACTAGCAACAGCTTCCTTGATCAACATGGATAGGACCACACCACTCATAGAGTACAAAAATTAAAGACCAAAGCTTTCTAGCTGTTGGACAATGGACAAGGATCTGATTGTTCCTTACTTCTCTTTACACAAGTTACACAAAATTAACCAAGTGCAAACTACTCATGTGGATCTTATCCCAAACTGCCTTTCACCCAAAACTACTTTGGAGGTGACAACCGCCACTTGATTGGATGTGTTCTATTAAATAGTTCCTCTCTTTCATCATTCTGCAGATATTCCTCCCAGGTGGATATCGTTCCCTCAGGCACCCTTCAAAATTGTTTGGGTTGTTTGGACAGCCACGTTGGATATGATTCTTCCACTGGATTAGCTTAATAGAAGAGATTTCAGTCTCCCTGATCCATTTTGTCTTTGCTTAGAAGAAATAATTTTCTAACTTCTAATCTTCTGTCAGTTAACAGCTTCGTCCTGGTCCCATTCACTTGCAGTTTGGAGTCTGTTAAGCATTCTGAGGTATGTTGGGTGATATTTTTCGGGGTTTGCACCTTTTGGCCTTAAAAGACTAAAGAGTCCTTATAACTTGACAGCTCACTCCTTTTGCTCTGGTTTGGGGAATATGGAAGGGGAGAAATGAAAACTGTTACTAGGAAGAAGCATTTGATTTGTGTCTTACTAATTGAGGTCTTGGTTTGATTCTTTTTTGGAATGTTCTAGATCCTGCCTTTTATGCTGTCATGGTTGGGGGGATTGGTTGCCCCTTTTTATTGTTGTTTCTTGTTTTCTGAATAAAATCTTGTATATATAAAGAATATGAACTGTGATATATGTGCAGAGATCCTTGATTTCATAATCCATGCACTCATTGTGTGGCAGTTCTTGTGGAGAACTGCTGAAAAGATCATTTTTTTTAGTTTTGTTCCTTTTCATAATTAAGAATACTGTGGGCTTTCCGAGATTAAATTTGTATTGAATTTTTCCAATCTGCGTTGGACTTTGGAAGCTAGAGACTATAATCAGTATAAATGAAGGTAGAATCATAATGGAATTAAGCCTTGTGGAAGGAATCCTTGAGGCCTAACTCAAGTGGTAGGGGATTAGGGTGGAGTCATGGGAGGTTTTTATCTAAAAAAGTTTATCACTCTCTCTCTCTCTCTCACACACACAGAAAAGAAAAGAAAAGAAAAGAAAAGGGAAAAAGGTCTTGTGTAAGGAAGATTTCGAAGCAAGGGAAGCTCGTTCAAATTTGTCACACCATTTTTCTTATGACAAAATAATTTACTCTACTGAAGAAAATAAGGTGTTCAATATTAAGCTTATTTTTCAGGCATTCAGAATGGTTTCAGGCCACAAAATTAACACCTGTAATAGTTCCTTGATAAGGATCAATGTGCAATATGAAGAACCTTCTAGGTAGCCGTGGGAGTAGGTTATGAACTAATGAGTTGCCACTCTAATATCTTGGTCTTCTTCTTGGGGGTTATCATTGAGCTCTAAACTTTTGGAATCCAGTTGTTGTGAAGGTGGCCAAGTGGCTTGATGGTCAAGAAAGCTTTCTGTTACCAGGCAGTTGGAATTACTTGGATCTAGTCTTGTCTTACCAATATTCCCACCTACTTCATGTCCCTTTCTGAAATCCAGTCAATGCAGCTGCTTTTTGTGAAAATCTAAATATATTTTCTTTTCTATGGGTATGGAGAATCTGTCAGAAACCATTTAATTAGATGGATGTAGTTTGTTGGTCTGGGGAGTTGAGTTTGGGTCGTATGAGCCTTGATGAATAGAACCCTTATTGATAAATGGTTATGGAGATTCTTGAGGGAGCAGAACCTATTCTGTTATTATGTGATAAAAATAAGCACAAGTTGTGAGATGTGGATGAAATACTAATATAGTTACTCCATTACATTAGAAAGCTATTTTTCATGTTGGTCAACTTCCTTTGTCTGCATTAATCTTGACTTCAATATCCGCCCACTGAACATCCTGGGTCTGATGGGTCAAAGATGAACTACTGGCAACTGCAAACCCATAGAAGTGAATCCAGTCCTTTTAAGATCAGTTGAAGTGGAGATTTTATTGTACTGGGAGGCTTTAGGAAAGCCCATGTTGAGGCATTTTACCAGTCTCTTTGATCATGACTTGGTCATTTTAAATTGAGCAGCTTTGAGCAGACACCCTTGGCCTTGCTTATCATTGGAGGAGAGAGATTTGGGATATTTGGTAGCATGGATGCATCTTTGAGTTGGAGACCAGAATCAGCTAATCAGGAAGTTGATGGGCTTGCATAGAGGCATTTTCTTTTCTACAAGTTCTTATAGGGAATTATTATGGGTCTGCTTGGTGTCTCATCCTTTTTTTTTTCTTTTGATGCAGTTTCTTTCTCTCCTTTTTTCCTTTTTTTTTCTTTGAAGGATCTTTGATCCTCTCTTTGCATGGCTCTTTTTTCCTCTCATTTACATAATGGAATTGAGAATTTTGAATACATATAGTAAAATTAAGCACACAACAAATATTCTTTGACCACGGGGTTAATTCCTGTATGGATAGATAAGAAAAGAGGTGAGACCTTGTGGGGCTGAATTTATCAAAAAGAAGCACTTCCTCTTTTATTTCTCTTGCTCTTTATTTTCCTTGCAAAAAGCAAAAGCATGACTATGATCATGAAAACAGAGAAGGTATTTTGTCAGTTGATGAAATTGGATTAAAATCCCTGATACCATCATGAATTTGGGTAGTCAATTACATTGAGAGGGCCTAGGGCCATTAAGCTCCATGAACTAGGGACACTTTTGGGGTATAGACCTTTGGATATGACCTTGTAAGGAAAGAAACTCTAGACCTTTCTAGAAGATGGTTTTAATGTCTCAAAGGAAAGTTCCTTTATGCTAAGAAATATGCAAGTCAATTTGATTGGCAGTCAACCCAAGCAAAATCTTCTCAAGCACTTTCCACATCCTCACCAATTGCTAACAATATTTCCTTTGTTTGCTTGTGCTTCCATTTATTGATGTCTGACAATAGAATTATATTTGAAGTGTACATTTCCTTTCTCTCAATAATTTGATCTGATTCTACTGGAAACTTTACCTCTTGTGTTAGATTCTGTGGACATTTTCGATATATCTTGAAGCTGTAGCTATCGTCCCTCAATTGGTGTTACTGCAAAGGTCAAGAATTATTGACAACTTAACCGGGAACTATGTTTTTCTCCTTGGGTATGTCATGCTTAACCTGGTTGGTTTTATTGCTTTTAGGTATACCAAGTTACTTTTCCCTCTGGAATATCTTCTATTTGATGTATTTGCATATAATGTTCTCTCTTGATCTTTAGTGTGCATTTTCTTCTCACATTATATAAGCCATTGGCAGTTTGTATCGGGCTTTACTTGACCCCAAATAAGAAATTAACTGCGAGGCAGTCCTTTAGATAGTAGATATTGTTTGCAACGGCCTCCCACTTTACCACATCTAGAAAGGGGAGAGTGATCAGCATGACGGTCTTTCAGGTTGACAGTTCTTGTTCTATTTGGTATCAAAAATGAAAATGGTTTTGTCAAAATATTTGAAACTGCAAGAACTGAATATCTGAAGTTAAAGCATATTGCTATATTCTTGTGAGAGGGTTTCTGCACAGGATTCTATTGGTCAAAAGGATTAATGCTGACTCACTGAATCTTCCCCTCGAATACAAAAGGCATTTGGGTCAACTTGTGATAAGATTTCTCTTTTTGATATTGGTTGGAAATATAAGTTACATTCTGTAGCATTACTGGATGGGGGAGATAAGGACTCAACATCTGAATCTTTTAACTCTTACCTCTGATGAGAGCCACTTGTGTTTCTTCTAGTCCTAGATCCTTCCGAATTCTTATGAACCTAACATGTCAAGCAAGATGGTCTTTACCGATTTAATTTTCACAGATGTATACTTGCCTCTTGAACAATTCTTTTTTATGTGGTTAGTTATATTCTATTCAATTGTTTGTGCTGTAACATCTTTTCATGGTTTCCCATATAGGGCATACCGTGCTTTATATATCCTCAACTGGGCTTATCGTTTCCTTGTGGAGGATAATCACCATTATCATTGGATACGTAAGTTCTGGGTCTTGCTTCACATTGATTCATCTTATTCTCAATTTTTAAATTTTATATCTTGCATGAAAACATCATTAACATGTTACTATCAAATGCCAAACACAGCCTGGATTTCGGGCCTGGTTCAGACTGCTCTATATGCTGATTTTTTCTACTACTACTTCAAGAGGTACATTTTCCATGTTATATATCAACGGTTAGATTGTTTAGAGGCAACCAATTGTTCCATGGATCTCTTTTCTGGGAGCCAACATTCTGAATATTTGCATATTCGCTAACATTACTTTTGATTTTGTCTCAGCTGGAAGAATCGGGAGAAGCTTCAGCTCCCTGCTTGAAACTGGACATTCTTCATTTAAATTTTCACTAACGAAAGGACAGAGGTTACTGCACCCACATGTCATTGGATTTCATAGATACCAAATTTTCTTTTTGTTACCAGAATGTGTGAGGGATGGCCATTGTTTTCTACTGTTCATCTCTCCAACAGTTATATTTGCTGTAGTTGAAATCCTTACATACCCTTATGGCATTACGATTAGACAATGCTATCTTGGATAAAAATGGTGAAATGATAATACTGATCTTCAGGGTTTGGGGCGGCTATGCGTGTTCTTGCTGTTTTAACATGTGAAGAACCCAGATATTTGAAAAGTTGTGCTTGGATGCCTATCAAGGTTGTAATCTTTGCTCAAACTGATAATGGGTTTGGACCTAGGATCAAACTGATGCCAAATGTATCGGGCTTGCTTTGGGTTGATCTTTGCCAAATCCAGCATTATCAATTGGAATTCTACCAAAATCGTACATAGTTTTTTGTTGACAAGACCTGGATACAAAATCTAGTCAGGATTTGGATGCATTGACTGCACCGTTACGTGCCCTAGGGCTAAGCAAATAAGCTCTCAACTGCTACCGTATGCTCAAAAGCTTTGGTCATGGCAAACCAGGCAAAGTGAGCAACAAGGCACAAGTTTCAAGAGCCCTAAAGCCATTCATAGAGTGGCATTGCCATGCCAAAGGGAAACCCCACTTTCTCACAATCCAACCAGAATATAAACTGGAGAAGCAATGCACAAATTTGGCAAAATTCGATCCTGTCAACTAACAAAACTAAAGAACCTTAAGTAAGGTTGGGGAAAGTGAAAGGAAAGAAAAGATCAAAGAAAAACATAATGTATGGCCCAGCGCTGCATATGAACATCTTACACTGAGCCCTGTCTGCTAGAAAATTTGACACAAGCTGGTATTGTAATTGGGGCAATGTTCTTTGCAAGACTCAATAAGGGAAAGTTGATTCATACAATGCCTCTTGAGAGATATTACCAGACCTCAAGTATAAGGGTGACTAACACAGCTTTCAGAGAAAAACACTATGCCTGTTTCGGTGTTTCTTCTATATCCACCGCCTCTAGTCTCCTTGCGATACACATCTCTAAATGAGAGTTGAGGCCTATGTATCAGTTTCTTCAATTTCTCCATGATGACCCGAGTCTGGAACAGAAGAAGATGAAGAAGCAACGTCCTTTCCCTTGCCAGCTGATGATGCAGTGGGGGCCATGCCCATGCCTTCCTCTGGTTTCGATAGTTTCTGTAGAAGTTGGAGCTGGTTTTGCAAGACCTGTTGAATAAATTTAACGGAAAATAATAACCTAGAACCAAAGAAGGAAATCCTCTTCTCTAAAGCATCAATGTTTGGACTTTTTTTATTTTTTATTTTTGAAAATGGTGGTTCACATTGTTAGAAAAACATAAATAACCAAATACGTATCATGGTAAGCATATTCAATCATGTTTCAAATCCAAGGCAGTGCGATGGTTGCTTGAATGCAGATATTTCAACATTTTCATTTCCAATGGAAATAAATATCAGCCCAAGAATCTAACCCAGAATCCACATTTAATACCAAGACTAACCAGTAGACTGAGTCTTCAACAAAGCCGCAAGCAAACACGACATACACAATGAAAAATCATTCATCTTATCTAAAAACGTATCAAAAACTCACACACACCTAAAGAAAGAGCATTTGAACAATACCCAACACTGTCCTCAGAGCAATGACTAAATTGGCCTTGATCAACCATAACCACCTACTCTCCCGCAAAAATAGAAAGAGCAAATAAAAATTGGAAAACAAAATTCCAAGTAATCTCCTTACAGTAGAGTGCTTTGTGACTTGACAGTTGATTTTTTTTATTTTTTTTTCAGTTTCTTCCTTTCAACTAACTGACCTAGAAGCTTTTCCACAGCAATTCACATAACTTAACTACCAGAAATTATAGATCATTTCTCACATCCATACATATTTCTGAACCTGGTTTCCAAAACTCAAGACATGGGAGCAACATGAGGGAATTGTATCTAAGACAGGAGAAATAGTGTGTGCAAAGAATATAGTAAAGAATGCAGAGCTAAAAAAGTATCCAATCTACGATATATGTAGCAGTACAGAGTAATACACATCTGCACATGTGAGTGAGTACATAATAACTACATATTGACCTAATAAATATTAATAATGGTGGGATCATGCAGGTACATTCATAATGTTCTACGATGCAGAGTGATGATGATAGTAATAAAAGTAATGGTACTTTTATTTATTTATTTATTTGTTTATCAGAAAAGTAATGGTACTTATGGTTTGAAAATAAATCAATAATACCAGATGGTGGCACATGAAATCCTTATACCTCAATATGGTATTCAAGAAATTTCTTCTGAGCTTCCATCTGAGAGCCCGGTATGTTTAGATCACCACTGAGTCTATCTCCATAGTTCATGGTGGCACCAGATGCCTGAAAAGGGACAAAAGCACAGTTCTGAAGCTGAAGAAAAAGGCAAAGCAAGCTCACAAGGAAATGAAAATTATTCTTTTTTTTGATAGATAACAAGGAAATGAAAGTTATAGATATTGTGGTAGTCCACTAGAAGCTCGTTCCCCCTAGAATTTGTATTATAAATACAGCAAAAGGTACATATATACCTGGGGGAGTGATACATATCCAGGGGACCTGCAAATAAGAGGAATACTTTGTTAAACTCTTGCTTTATTGCAATCTTATACAATGACTCACAGTATTGACAGTTCAACACTATTGCATGTCAGAGACACTGTCAAAGTCGTATTTACATGGCATTTCAAATTTCTTTCAATTGCCACTTTGCTCAGTTCATCTCTCTAAACCACCAGCATTCCTGCCGGCATTTATCCAAGAGGTTATCTAAATATGGGTAGATGATTTAGCATAAGAAGGCAATCGAACTAACAATGTGCCAGTGGGACACAAAGATATTCTTTTCTATGAGTAGGCAATTCAACTAACAACGTGAAAATGGGGCACCCCCAAGTGGCAAACAAAGATATTTGCAAGTCACCACCCTTGCCAAAAAGGCAAATATCTACACACTCAGAACTAGGCCTGCACTGATCAAATCTCACCTTTAACTAAAGTTATAATAATTGAATAGACAACATGACCATGCTATTAACAGAGAAATATATATTTTAACTGCCAAAAAAAAGTGCATACCACACTAGTGTATTTGGAGAAGGGTACACAAAAGATTTTTCATATATTGCGGCAGCTGAAGCAGCAGCTTGGAGTCTGGCCCGATGCCAATTCAAATTATCATCTGCTACATCACCAGTCAAACCCTGTGTGGATGTACTTGCTGTGCAAGTCCATGTGGCCAATCAAAATGGTTAGCCAATATTATTAAGTGTGTCAAGTCAACCTAGAAATGCAAATTCTCACCTTTTGTTTAATTGCATTTTAAAAAAAGGAAATTCTGTTAGAAACAAGTTGAATATACATCCTCATTCATGTCAAATTAGGAATCTCTTCATATTAGCGTAAGAAAAATGGGAAACTCATTTCCTAAAACTAATTTCCCAAGTCCTAAACTCAGCATAACTTCACACGATCTTCTGTTATTAAATTCAGATGGAAGCAAAGAAAAAGATTTCTATCAACTCAATTTCCAAAAACACATGCACATATGATTCAAAGGTAAATAACTGATATTATGTCTAATGCAGGTGTCCTACTAACAGGTTAACATTTTGGCACTCCACAACTGGTAGAAAAAATGAATAACCATGAGTTTGAATGCTCACCAAAATGATATATAAGGTGCATCAATATTTTAGTGAAAGTTACTACTTCAGGGAACAAAGCCAATCCCTCTTGGGGCCTTTTGTGGTTTCCTTTGTCTTTTAAAAGGGGAGTATGAAACTGCCCTGGCATGTTACAATTTTATTGCTTCTGAACTTCACACTTACAAGTAATTCACAATAGATAATATGCAGAAGAGACTGATGTTTAAATTTCAAATTGGAGGAAGTAAATATATTTGAAATATAATCTCAAGGCTAAATACCAAAGCCCACAGTTTTCAACAATGATCTGAAATCCAATACAAATAACAAACACCAAGAACAGCTAGCTATCATAATGGAAAATAAAGGATCACCATTACCTTGATGAAAATCAGACCGTGGCCCATGTTGCCCTCCAGCAGTAGTTGTCCCATTTTCAGGGGGTACAACTAGGGCTCTGCAAGTAGGACAAGTATGCTGTCGCTCTAACCATGAACGGAGACAATGCATATGAAAAAGATGTCCACAAATTAGTTTCTTGGCTGTAACCATCTCCTCACGACAAATGATGCAGGTTGCATCACTTCTGCACACCAAACAGAAACAATTAAACATGACATTACAACCAAATATTTAGAAATAAAACAACATAGCAACAGATGGATCAAGTACTCACGCATCAAGTTCTTCAGGCGTTGCATCTGGAAAACGATCATTCATATTTGAAGTCATCTTCCTATAACGAATGTAATCAGCAATACGGACCCTGAAGTTACGGAATGTTTCATAGAGCTCCCGAATCAAGTGCAAAGGCACACCATAATTCCTAAGGATACCAAACAAAAGTTGATATAAGATAATAATGTTAAACCAAAAAAATTGGCAAATGAAATGATATAAGACAACAAGAATCAGTAGAAGTGACTAATGATAGAAAACAGGACAACAATTCATTCTCAGAACAGATAAAAATCACCAATCAACTCCAAGACAATGAAAAGCACAAGAATGGAAAGCAATAAGCTTTCCCTGCCACATAGAATCTGTTTTAACCTTTTCCATATAGACACATACAGCATGAACACTAAATCAGCACTAAGAGTTAAAACACACTATATATTTTAAGAACACCTTTTAGTCATGATCAAGAGTGGCAATCATGTCAAAATCCTCACTATATAGAAGAAAGTGATCCTTTTTTAAATAAACAAGAGGGTGGTATTTAGCTACCAGGAACAACACAAAAGGTTACCAACCCAGACTCATCTTCCATCCTCATTGTGATAAATAGTATCATTTTATGGAATGCAAAATGACTATGGTATGGACCATCAGCCAGCAGATAATTGGTAGGCACCATGAAAGAAATAAAAATCAAATTTCATCCAATCAAAACTTCATATAAACACCACATTTTGTACTTTTACTTTTGTGCTTCCCATCAACCTCTCAGTTGCTCATGAAAGAGCCATACAAGCATCCACTAACTCCAAATTAGATTGGGATATTCTAGTTTGGCTCCAGGGTGTAGTTTGTTTGAATATTAAGGATTATACATGCTTAAGCAATCAGGAAACATTATTGGATCTGAATACTGAGTAGATGTATACGTTAGCAGTTCAGCGTATTTAGTTGCTGAAGTACCTGTTTAAACTTATTTTCAGACCTTAGAAGACCCATACCATATAACTAGTACCTGTTTAAACTTATTCTCAGACCTCAGAAGATCCAGATCCAGACCATATAACTGGAAATAGATAATACATTAGTTCATTATAAATATACACATGTGTATGTGTTAGAGAGCACGTTAGACATACATACATATATACATAAATACATCCATACATACATACACACACACACACACACACACACATATATATATATAGACATAGACACTTACATGCATATAGACACAGAAACATATCTGCAAATATAACAAAGCACATGCCATGTGCATTTCTTAACATCCATATCTATGCATGTGAATGTGCATGACACATCTCCAGTAGAAAACTGAGGTGAATAAATTACTCACATGAAAATCACAAGAAAGAAGCACAGATACAAAGACAAGTGAAGCAAGTCTCGTATAAGTTCCAAGTAAAAGGTGTAGACAGCCTTTTTCTCCCATTGTCCTTCCATAAGCATGTCACTGACATAGAAAACATATTTTACGAATGTTGACACAGTTGTTGTTGCGAGTATCATGTACCTGAGATACAAAATTGTAAAAATTATTGCAAAATGAAACACCCTGCATGACTAGAGAAACTACATCAAGCTATACCTTTGGTGTAACATAAAAATAGGAGAGAAATATGTAACTTTGCTAATGCATACATCAAAATAAAGACATTTTTGTCTTTTTCACTGAACAGTAAAACATCCATGGTCAAACTGCAGTAGTATCACAATGCTATAGGCATTTGAGAAGTGAGAATCAAGGGGGTGATTATCTACAACTTTCAGTACTTAATACTATTTAGAAAATGAAGCATTAAGTTATCATTAAAATTAAAGTCTTTGTACTCTTTGTGGCTCATAAGAGGGTTAAAATCAATAATTTTCTCCAAAGCAGGAGATTTCACAATGTCCTTAGCCATGCTGTGCAGGGAAAGTGGATAGATGGAAGATCACTTGTTACTTCATCCCCCTCGTCTATCATTTGCAGCAGAAACTACTAAAAAATTAGGCAGCATGGGTTTGCTCCAAAGTAGATTTTTGATATGCTGGTAATTTCCTTTGATGAATTTGATAGAACAACCAGGGGGCAGGGGCTCCTATCACATGTGGGGCAGAGACCGCTTTTTGACTCCTCTACGGCTTTGATTACTGACATTCTGTTTTGGACTGTCATAATAGTTGAGAACCCAATTTTCCAGGCAGTTGGAGAAAAGTGAAGCTTATTCTTTGGCACAACCCTCCTCTAAAGCCTCAGTATAAATTTTGATAAACATCCCCTAGGTAACCTAGGTTAGATGAGCATTGAGTGGAGGCAGACAGGAGGTGGGGGGAGGGGTGGCTATTAATAACCGTAGGGGCATCCTTTTCAAGCCTATTCTAACCTGGATTTTTCTGCTACATACACATGGTTTAGCCCTTTAGATGGCTTATAGAGGCATATTCAATGGGGAATTAAAACTAATTGTCATCACATTGAGGCACTGGAGACTAATTTTCCTGCAAGAACAAATCCTTAATAATTCTTTTGTCTATCAGATCTCCAAATTATACCAAACCTATAAGGTTTCTCTCCTCACTCTAAACTTTTGTTCTTCTGCTTTTTCTACTCCATTTATTATTTTCTTTCTTTTGATTCAACCCAACATGTTATCCTCACAACCACTTTATGATACAAGAAATAAGTATTATTACTATAATTTCTTGAGTCATAACCATAAAAAGGAAGGAACTTTTCTCTCTCCATACCTATCATAAGAAAATAAAAATGTTCAGTTCACAATTCAGATGAATCCTCTATGCCATTCCATTCTACTGAAAATGTTATACCAATTTGCATATATAAGCACCCCAAAGATAAGAACCACACACAATGAGGTAATAATATAAATACAGTTGTGAGCAGTAATGTAGCATATCATCAACCCAACTGAAAAGATTCAATTAGAAAAGGGATAAGCATAAATAACTTACTCAAAAGAAAAGAGGAGGGAAACTGAAGCCTGCCGTGTTTGTATCAAATACTTTAAAGAACTGTACAGAAAGAGACTATCCAGGATAAGAAGGAAGCCCATAAATGATACAATACGGATATGAGACAACATAGGAACCGAAGGGGTTGTCTCAATGTACTCAACTCTCTTCTGGGCCAACCAATGTAAAGCTTTGATTAACAGAAGAGCAGTAACCATAGCAAGAAAAGTAACTGAAAAGTCCTGTCGGAAAATAGTTATTGCAAAAAGTATTTCCATGACTTCCCGCCATGATTGCTCATTCAGTCTCTCAACCTCAGCTTCTCGTAGGGACCCAAGAAAAACACGCTTAGTTAGTTGCCACAGAATGCACATGATGACTAGACCCATGTTGAGGAGGAGCACCAAACTGATTTTGGACGTTGATAGATAAACTGTAGCTGGGTAGAACTGGCCTCTACTGTTAAACGCATGATAGATAACAGCCAGAGTAGCAACTAAACTAAGCCCCGCATATGTTTGCAGCTTAATCATTTTCCTCAGCTTGCTATTATGCACCAGAAAACACCAAATCCTAATCAGCTTGAGTTCTCAAATTTGTTAATCTTCTTTGTTTTCTTTTTGTGATTTCATAAACAGGAACCAAAAAATACAAATAATAGTTTGATTATTGAGGAAAAAAAGTAGGAAAATAGTGAAGAAAGTAGAGTTGTGAACTATATTTATTGTTTTCTTCATTTATTTGAGACATCAAAAAACAAAAGCCTCCCCTGACTTAAAATTATCACAAGTTTACAACTACTTGGCTTACTTCAGGTGAGAATTTCACTGCTTAAAAACCAATAGAGTGCACACACAGAATATTGAATTCATACTCTTTACTCTTCCCCAGTTTTCTCAGAATACGATACAAAGTAGCAAAATTCCAGCTTTCAAAATGAGAGAACAATGAAAAAAAAAGTAATTAATGCTCCTATATAATTCCAATATTTTAAGTCTAGTTTGATCATGTTATTACACAATTCTAAATCCTAATTTCAAACTGAAAGAAACAAATTCTGCTTACTCCACTTCATTTTTTTCCCAAAACCCAAAATTGTCTTTTCTTTCCTTTCCTTTCCCTCTATTTCTGAACAACCATCCAAAGGTATTACATTCAGAAAAACAGGTCACACAAACCAACTGCTCCAAAACCCTAAACAATAGCCCAAAGTTTATGATACCATAAATCACAAATTCACAGGTCAAGTTTAATTATAACATATTTCGTTGCTGAGAAAAATGAAAGAAGGTAATAGAAAAAATACACAATGCCAAAACATAATTAAGCAATAAATAAAACAAAAGACCCTTTCATTTTTTCCTCTTAAGTCTTAACAGATTTTAGATGTTTCAGTAATTTCTATTTCTTAAGTTATATACATTTTTTTTAGATATTTTGGTTGAATACAGAAAGTAATAATTTTTTTAACTTTTATCCAGAATCTTAAGTCCAAATAACACTTTATGGAGTTCTATTCAGAATTTAGATAAATTCAGACCCATTTAGACTTTTGATAGAAATACAGAGAAACAAACATCTTTCAGTCAATTGAGCTAACAAGGCCAATTGGATTACTTGAGTTCAATTTTTCCTCAAATCCAAAATTGTCTCTCCTTTCCTTTGAGCTCCCTCCATTTCTCAGAAAAAAACACAAAGGTTCAGCATTCATAAAAACGGGTCACACAAATCAACCATTCCAAAACCCTGAAAAAATAGCCTATGTTAGGTACACTGTAAAATACAAATTCTGGAGTCCAGTTTGATTAAACTACATTTAGTCACTGAGAAAACTGAAGAGAAATTCCAAACCATAATTAAACAACCAAGGAACCAAAAAAGTGCACTCAATTAAGCACAAACTAATTGGTTCACCGAGTTTAATTGTTCCCTGAAACCCAAAATTTTTCTCTTCTTTCCTTTCTTTTCCCTTCTTTTCGCAGCAGCCAAATTAAGGCATAACATTCATGAAAATAGATTATACAAATCAGCCCTCCAAGACCCTAAAAAATGCTCTAATTCTGTGTACCATAAAATTCAAATTTTCCCATTCAAGTTTCATTGCACTTCTTATGGTTTGCTAGAAAATCCAGGAAAATATATAAAATATAATACCATTTCAAACCATAATTCAAACCCCAAAAAAACAAATTCGGCCTCGTTCGCTACTACATTTTTTCTCCAAAACCCAAAAGTGCTTCGCCTTACCTTCCTTTTCCCTCGGGTTTTCACCAAACAAGCCATAACATTCACAAACTCGATTAGATTTTGTTTAGTTGCTGAGAAATTCAAAGAAAATATAAAATATCATACAATTTCAAACCATAATTCAAGCCCAAGAAAACAAAATTCTGCCAAGTTTTTTGCTTAATTTTTCTCCAAGACCTAAAACTGTCTTTCCTCTCATTTCCTTCACTTTCCTTCCGTTTCTCAGCAACACAACAAAGGCATAACATTCATAAAAACAAGTCACATAAATTAAATCCCTCCAAAACCCTAACAAAGCCCGAATTTCCGACAAAACACACTGCAAATCTAGACCCACATGATCGCAACAACACCCACCACCCACCAAATTCGACTTCAAACAACTCCAAAATGGATCAACCAAAAAAAAAAAACAAGAAAAACCCAGAACCCTTGAACCCTTTTCCTGTTGGGAACCTAAGAACCCATTTTCTTTTTCCGGAAAATTTGAGAGAAAATTCATACCTTTTTTCCGCGTTCTGTTGCAGAGATTTTGAGTTCCAAAGGCTTCTCCTTTTGTTCCAATATTTCTATGGTGCGTCATTTGGGCCAATCATAAATTGCCACGTGGCATCTAAAATACATCTCTGCTAACTTATTTATAAAAAATATTTCACATATATTTATCATAAAATAAAAATAAAAACAAAGAGGGATCAAGTTTATATTTTAAATTTATTAAGAGTTGTTTGGCCCTTTTTTGTTTTAAAAACAAAAAATTATTTTAAAATTTTTTTAACATTGTTTGGTCATTATTATCTTAAAATAATTTTTTAAAATAAAGTGAAATATAAAATAAATTTTAGAGAACAATTAAGAATTATTTTCATGATTTTTAAAAACAAAAGAAAAATATAAGTCCGTTTAATCATATTTTTTAAAAGGTTTTTTAAAAATCTATTTTTAACTTAAAAAATAAAAAATAAATTTTAAAAACAAGTTTCAAAAAATATTTAGATCAATGAACCTTAAATTTCTTTAATTTGTTTGATATAAAGAAATTTAATAAACTAAAAAAGTAATTTTTGGTATAAAATTGATGTACTTGTTTTATAAAACAATTTTATTTAATCCATATTTTATATGTAAATGAGGTGGTATTGTTTTTATTTTTCTTGAATATTTAAGATTTTGATTTATTTTTATACTTTCCCTCATTTTCTTTTCTTAGTAAACAATTACCACCCCTCCCTTTAAAAAAAAAATTTTTATTTATTTAAAAAACCAAGGAAAATGAAAAAAAAAAAAATAGGATATGTTTAGTTATATTTTTTTAAACTTGTTTTTAAAAACTTTTTTAAAAAAATTAAAAAACAAATAATAATTTTTTAGTATTTAATAAAAATAAAAGTGTTTGATAAGTTGTTTTTAAAAACAGTTTAAAAAAAAACAAAAAACTTGTTTAGATAAATTATTTTTAAAAATAATTTTTTTATTTTAGTTTTGTAAAATCATTGAAAATTCAATTTGTATAATATAAATTAAATTAAATTCAAATCTTATTAAAAATGAAAATAGATTTATAATTACAAATAAATTAAAAAAATAAATAGTTTTTAGTAAAACATGAATGATAATATTATAACAAAATCATAAATTTATATACAAAAAGGATATCAACATTTCTTCTTTTTTATTTTGTTAAAAATAAATAATAATAATTTTTAACATATAAATGAGTCAAGTTTTTCATTTTATATACACATTTTAGTACTAAATTACCAACATAGTATTTTAGAATGTTTTGATTTAATATGCAATTAATTAGATAGATTTTTTGAATTCAAAATTATTCTTAAAAATTTTTAAATTTATTAAAGAATTTAAACAATTAATTATGTCTTATTTAATTTATAATTTATTTACTTAAATTCAAAAAATATATTTGTGTATTAGAAGAAACATTAATGTCATGACTCATGATATATCTATTTTGATGGATTATCTTTTTTTTTTAATGATTAAATCTATTTTTTTGAATTCTAAATTATTTTTAAAAATTATTAAACCCATTAATAGACTCAATAAAAAGTATCACTTGATATATACTATTTCTAATTTAACGTTTATACATGTTCATTCTTCTAGAGAAATCCTTCAATTTTATTTTATTTTTAAAGAAATTATATGATTATTTTTAAAATTTACTATTAAATTTTAAAAACAAATTATGAAACATTATTTTCAAATTCTTAATGGTAAAACAAAAATTAAAAACAAAAATACAACCAAATATAGATCAAGTTATTTGGATGAATTTATGGAAAATTGCTCCCAAAAAGGAGTTGAATAAGAGAATAAGCTGAAAATCCATACATGTTCCAAGTCTATCAGATATAAGCAGCCACATTCTGTTTGGCTGCTGGGAAAATTTGTTGATGAGCAAAAGCTCACCTTCGTTTTTCTCTACAATAAACAGTCATCTTCCCTAGATTCAATACATGCAAAGATTACTTCAACAACTCACAGAGACATGTTCCAAATATGCGTCTGTTTGGTTGCTGGAAAAATTAGTTGATGAGCAAAAGCTCACTTTCTTCTGTTAATATTTCAGCTTTCTAAAATAAACAGTCACCTTCCCTGGGTTCAATACATGC
Source organism: Vitis vinifera (assembly GCF_030704535.1). Classification (NCBI taxonomy): domain Eukaryota; kingdom Viridiplantae; phylum Streptophyta; class Magnoliopsida; order Vitales; family Vitaceae; genus Vitis; species Vitis vinifera. The sequence continues at coordinate 2,252,677 of NC_081820.1, read as the reverse complement.
AAAGCTTTAATTCTGAGAGGAACTCACTACTGCTCATAAACCTCCAACTGTATAATAATCTGCAATGCTTATTCTCCTTCTGCGGCAAACCTAAACCTGAAATTAATAGACAAGGTAAGAAAGAATGAGATTGATGGGAAATACAAGTCGAGTTGTTGTTACCTATGGCGAACAGACAACTGATATCAGCATGCTCCATGATCCATCTTCGTTTAGTCCATCCAGAAGGGAGCGTATTTTCAAAAATTCATGGTCAAATAATCCTAAAACAGTTGAAAAATTCATGGTCAAAATAAGTGAAATGAGTTTGAAGTAGTACATCAAAATAATTTATGAACATCAAATCCATTTTTTATTTTCTTCTCATTTTTTTCCTTCTACTTCTCTACTATATTTTATTTCCCTCAAATTTTACAAGAACCAAATATAGCCTCATGCATTTTCAAATTATTTTATCTTTATATAGAAGAAGAAAATAAGTAAAATAAGTTTGAAGAAGTATGAACAAATAATTTATTAAATTTAATTATATTTTTCATTTACCTTCTATTTTCTTTTTATCACATTTTCCCTCAAAATTTCCAAGAACCAAACATAGCATTAAAGCATACCATTTCTAACCCAAAAAATATAACTCTCCCATTTAGACAGCAATTTTGCCTCAGATGCAGCCTCCTGTGAGCAAAGCAACCGAGCCTTTTCTAAGGAACGATGTTGTCAGCATCATCCTTTATTTTTCATCCAATTGCTTCAACACCCTAATTGAAGTAATTGAATTTTGTCTAGAAAACGAACTGGTGACAACAACATTCTAACAACAGAAGATTGAACCTAGAGGTTGAGCATGGCCCTAAGGAAAAGGAGGGAGGAGACTTTGAGGCCCTCCAGGTCTTCCATGACCTATAGCCCAAGCTAAGAAAAATTGAGACGAAAGCAACAGCAGGTCCCCCCCCACAAAAAGGGAACCTTGAATAGAAGCAAGGACTGACCACAATGGCTGAATTAACTCAAATTCCTCAGAGGAAAACCCCAGCCCAATCACCCCACTGCAAGTCAAACCTAATAAAAGAAGCTATGGTGTAATATTGCCTTAGGACAAAGTCCCTTTTGGAGGGAAAGAGGGACAGCAGTAATCAGATGAATGCCTAATTTATCTAAAATTCCATAAATTGATCATATTTTTTAATGTTAATTTCAAAATTTTAATAATAATTTCCTTTGCATTTTTTGCTTCTTTTTTTTTTTTTTCCAATTCAAAATATAGGGCTAGGTCTGGATTATATGATAAATTTTATCAATTTATAGTTTGATATACTAAATATTCTCATATTTATTTGCATTTCATAACACTAACAATCACATCTATAACAGAACACTTTTTCTTTCTTTATCAGAAACAACATAAATTCAAATTAAGCAAATCGGAACTATACTGTTATACACATCTAGTTAGATCTATTTGTTTCCCATAATCATATCACGACCTAATGGCAAGTAACCAAGTATGAGATCTTCTCATTTGTTTTGATGTTTCTTCTTGGCATGCCTCAACTAATTAGCCAAAGAGAAGATACTTCCAGGATAGTACCCTGGGTGGTACTTTATGACTTCAATGAGCTGAAATAGAAAAGATGTCAACCCACCATGTTCTGTTATGAGGAGAAGCTCACCTGGTGCAAAAGTTGCAGTCGATCTTATGTTCTGCTTTGAGTCCAAACTTGGAAGAATTAAAAAGGAATTAGAGAAGCTGAACCTCAATGCTTTCTCTGATTTCAGAAAGAGAATGGATAAGGCCAAGAAGAATCTGGAGAACATTCAGAAACTCCTGATGGTAGATCCTTAGAATCTGGTCTTGGCTAGAAAGGAGAATGAACATATTTACCAGCCTGGTAGATCTTTTCAGGGCAAAGAAAGGTTACTTAATCAGAAAAAGTGGGATTATTTTGTATTGTGCAATAAAAGCAAGATGAGCTAGAAACAAAGCCCTTGGTTTATGTCTAGAGAAAAGATTTCAAAGAACAAGGATCAAAAGAGAGAATTATTTTCAAAGAATGCTAGGATTTAGCCACAGGTAAAAGGATTTCACTATTTTTTTTAACTTGGCTAATAGGAAGAAAATAAACCTGGAATGTAAAGATGGTTTCTCATGGAGAAACCAAATCAGCAACGCTTTCAATGAAAGATGATAAATCCCCAGGTCCTGATGGTTATACCTCTTTAGAATTCAAAAGGGATTGGGAGATTGTGGGAAATTATGTTGTAGAAGCAATTTTTGAATTCTTTAGAACGTCTAAGATCCTAATAAAGATGAAATCTATGGCCATACCTTGTCCAAAAGGGCCTTCACTCATCTTCATTATATAATTATTTATCAATCTAATGTTTAATATGCTTTAAAGATGCATTTCCAAGATCTTAGCCAAAAGATTGAAATACTGATTTATGAGTTTGCGGCCAAAGCAAATCCACTCCTTTTCAGGAGGAAGATATTACATTATATCCTACCAGCACAAAAGCTCATGAGGAACTACCACAAGAGAACTAACCATAGATGTCTTACAAAGACGAACCCCAAAGGGTAATGACTCGATAAGTTGAGGATTTCTAAGAAAAATGATGCTCTGCTCGGGGTTTCTAGTAAACTTGTAAGATGTGTATGCTTTGTGTGTCAACTACAAAGTAATCAAAGTTGTCAATGGGAGTTGGAGGCTGATTTTTTCTTCTGGCTGTTAAGGGCTGTTAAGAAATGCATGTGAAGGTTCCTCAACAAAGTTGGCTACAGTTTTATTTATAAACACTACCCAAAATATTATATAACTTGACATCACTCACCTTAGCTCTATTTATGGATTCTTGCTGCCTAGAAGTGGATGTTTGGATTCTGTGAGATCCTTGATGATGTATCTTGAATCTTTCTTCCAAGCCTCTGGGTTTTCAGTTAATACTGCTATCAGCAATGAATGCAAATTCTGATCAGTTTTTTCTAAGTAAGATAATATTGTTCACTAACTTAAAATTTATCATTCAAAGCAGTACTCACATGAAGATATGTTCTTATTTAGAAAATTTCCATCTGAGAAGCAGAGAGGAACCCCAAGATGACATCTGAGCTGGTTTCAAGAATATCAACCAAGTGACCTGCCAAATGTGGAAACAAAGGCTTCAAGTATCAAATTGAATAATCATAGAAAAAGATACATCTGTTCAACAATGAGATAAATACATGCAAACAAACAGTGGTCAGGTGAAGACACATGTGCCATCATGTGAGTTTTACAAGAGATCTATTCATATGACAATTCATAAGAACTAAATAGACTATGATTTGATAAGGGCAAAGACCCACTTGTTAGTCAATCAAGCTTAAAGTAAGTGGCATCATGGAAGGTTGCAACATCTAACCTCCATAAAAGCTTATCAAATCCGTTGAATTTTCCATAAATATGCCCAAAAGTTTGTCCAATATGTGCAGAGTCTTCCAAGAATATGCACCAGGGCACTCAATTATTTAAATCACCCATCAATATAAAGTAGCAGTTCCTTTCCACTAACCCATATCCAAGATTTCTAAATTTTTATCATTGTACAAAGAGGGATATTAGCACATAACAACCGATGTTTACAACAATTGTGAAACTTACAAGTGTTCAACAAGACTGAATCCAAAGAATGCCCATAAAAGATGAGTTGATTTCAACATTTAGCTATTTCCGCTTCCAGCACCTAGTGAAAGCACAAAAAGCGTATCAATAATGTAATATCCTAGCCAATCGGATTTTTGACTTGAGCCTCCTCGCTTCGCTTGTATATCCTGAATAACACAGACCATCAATAACAGATCGTTGGTTAGCCCTTAGTATTTTCATGCCACCTCTTAAACAAGCGAGTAGGAGCCTGGATGCATGGCGGTATCTTCTTGCCTTGCAAAGATTATGCACCATGGAGGAGTAGGTAAAAGAATCCTTTACCTCCATTGATGCAAACATCTTGATTGCGTGATCAAGCTGACCAACTTTACACAATCCATCAATCACACAGTTCTGAGCAACCAAGGTTGAATCAAAGCCCATTTTGGTCATATTCTTCAGATGACGCAGAGCCCCTTCGACATTACCTGCCTTGCACAACCCGTCAATCAGAATTGTGTGTGTATACTCATCACATTCCAACCCATGTTCCTCTATCTCATCCAGTAATTTATAAGTGGCTTCCAACTTACCATTCCTACAATACAGGTTCATAACAGTGTTGTATGACACTATATCAAGATCAATGTCACTCCTTGCCATCTGCTCCATGATGTCATTTGCCTCTTCTAACCTACCCGTCTTAGTTAATGCTGCAATGACTGCACAGTATGAAAAGGCATCAAAAGCATACCCTTTACTCTTCATCTCTGAGAAGATCTCAAACCCTTGTTCAAACTGCCTAGATCTAAAGCAGCATTTCATAACTGTAGTGTAGGTAATGGCATCTGGCACATTCCCTGATTCCCCAAGCTCCCTGAGTATCCTTCTTGCTGCATTCAACTTACGAGACTTGCAAAGCCCATTAATAAGAATGTTATATGTTACTAATTCAGGAACAAATCCCTGACGCTGTAAATATCTGTATAAACTAAGGGCATAACCAGTGTAGCCATTGTTGCATAGGCCATTAATCATGATGTTAAATGTGCTTGAAGAAGGTAAAAGGTTGGTCAAGATAATGTCTTGAAAAACTCTATTGGCTTCATCTGGTTTTCCTAATTTAAAGAAACAATGCATCAAAGAATTGTAACTCCACACATCTGGCCGGATACCCGTTCGAAGCATTTCTTCAAACAGATCCAGGGATCGTGATAGTAGGCAACGCTTGGTGGCAGCAGCTATCAAAGAATTATAAGTAATCACGTCCGGACTTATTCCAGCTTCTTTCATTCTATGAATAACAGAATAAGCGGCATCAATGCCAACAAACCGACTATATGCAGAAAGCAATGTATTATAAGTCACCACATCTGGTAGCAATCCTAACCTTATACCATCAATTACAACTGCTTCTGCTTTCTCCAATTGCCCAACTTTACAAAGAGAAGCTATGCATATATTTAACAACTTAGTTGAAAATCTACAAACCATTCTTTATATTAATCAAGTGAATTACAAAGAAAAGTCCTGATCCTGCAAAATGAATAACAAAACCAAAAATATCAGAAATAGGTAAATAAACTACATAAACCATCAAAAACACAGAGAAGGAAGCTGCAAGAGCACCTCAAATTCTTAGCTTTTTTCCTCTTAAAACTTGCATCATTGAAGCTAAAACCAAATACCAAGCACACCATTCCCAAAAATGAATGAAAAGAACGTCGGTCTCCTCTTTCATTTCAAACCTGAATAATCACGAATTTTCTCATTTTTACAATACCGCATCAAATTGCAAATTCAATGATTTTTTTGTGAATAAAGCATATTTTCCATTCATAGATTTCTTACTGAACTTTAGATGTGGAATAGACCACCACTAAAATTGGAGCACAAACAAAATCATTCAAACTAAATACCCAGAATCTATGCAACATTCTAGGCACAAATTATGATATACAGAACAAACCCAATTAGATAAGTGGTACGGAACAAGGGTTTACTTGCTCATACTAGGGGAAAAAATGTAGTATTCGAGAAAAACCCATCTGGGGTTTTTCCCTCATATTCTACATCTCTATTATTTAACTGTAACAATCATAATAAATTTACCTTAAAGATCATAATGAATTCGCTTTTTTTATTTATTATTTATTGGTTATAATTGATAAAATTAAATCCATTTACTTATTTTGCACTTCAAAGTTCTTCCTTTTGCTTTCATTGGCAACATTGCAGGTACCAGTTATGTTTCCATGGTCAAATTAATTCAAGCCAAATCTTTTTAATATATAACTGAACAAGATGATGTTCTCAGATAGTTAATTTTATAAAAATTATAGCTTCGGTTGTGGTCTAAAGTAAAATCCTACAATTCAAAATTTTCAGCTATAGCATTGACAAGTTAAGAGAAATCCTAGCCCATTTCCAAGAAAATAAAGTAATAAAAGAAAACAACATTTTCATTCCTATGTCATCTCTCATCTTTAGCTTTCCCTAAAAAGTTCGAAAAACCTCAGGTCAACTAAGCCTAACAGTCGGAGTGATTTCTAAGTGAAATGGCGTTTTTCCATATTCCCTGGAAATTTTACAATTCAAAATTTTAAAATCCTGTCTCATATCTTCTCTGCATCTGACAAAATTTTCATTGTGAGCAATAATCCAAACCGGGCAATAATTCCATTTCAAACAGAAACCTGGAATTCAAAACTTCTAGCAATAGCATTCCCAAGTTACAAAGCGTTCTAGGTGAAATCCGACCCTCTGTTTGGTCACCAAGAAAATGAAGAAAAATAAATAAATAAATAACCACATTTTAATTCCAATCTTATCTCAGTCACTCTCCTTTCTGCCAAAAATCCAAATCAAACAAATAAAAATTTTAAAAAATTAAAAGAACAAATCCGATCAACTAAGCCAAAGAGTCATATGAGGTTTAGTTAAAGTACAAATTTCCCTATTCTCAAGCCCTGGATGGAAAAATACAATTCAAAATTTTCTTTTAGTTTTCCACTATTTTCTCAGCATCCAAACAATTGTGTCTAACCGATAAGTCGATTGATTGATTGATTGATTGAATTGGGAATGAATGGAGATTAGAGCAGTACCTTGAACTCAAATATAGATCGAAATGCAGCGTTAGGAGAAGAAAGGATTGAATGCTATTTATTAATCAGATTTGTGCTGCAGCCTGCAAGCAAAACCCTAAACCAGTGTACAGCCAATGTTCAGTAAAGTGATGAACGATGATAAGCTGGGCCCGGGCCCGGCCTAGCCTCCGGTTTAAACCGGTTTCGGATTTCACAAATTTGATAAATCATTTTTTTTTTTCCAAAATTTAATCGGGTTTAATTCGGTTTCGATTTTACAAATTTGATACATAATTAAGAAAAGTATTACGTCATTTTGAAGGGCGTTTAATAGTATTTTTATTATATATATATATATATATATATATATATATATATATATATATTCGTTAGAAGCATTTTTAGGAGTATCACCAAGGGAAAACTATCTTAATAAAAAAAAATTTAATAAAAAAATCCAAAAAATTATTTTAATAGAAGTCTAGAGAATATTTTTTTTTTTAAATTGTCCAAATAATTAATTTTTTATAAAACAAGGTAGAACTTTTTTTTTTTAAATAAAATTGTTAGAAAAAATTATTTTCAAATAAATTAACTGGAAATATGATTTTTAAATAATTCACCCAAATTATTGTTGTTTAATAAACTAACCAAAATGCCCTTTTAATAATAAAAATTATCAATTTTTTTTAAATAAAATATTTGGGTTATTATGGGATACTTATCATTGTCTAGTGTGATTCCTATTTTGTGCATTCGCAACGTACTATTATTCATCTACCCTAGAGTACGAACAGATACAAACTATCGGGGCATTATGCATTCATGCGGATCAAGTATTAAATATGATAGATATTAAGTATATTGAATGTCACAATCGTTACTAAGCATAAAACGTTAAACTTCAAGCTTCATCAAAGCTCAAAAGGCATTACAAGTCGACAATCATTAATGTTAAAAATTTTAAAAATGTAATAAACAACACAATAAAAGTATTGAGAACATGTTATTTTTTAGCAGGGATAAATAATCATTATTGACCAAAAGGAAGGTACATTATCGTTTTTTTCATGATCTCTTACTAAAGTCTTTATCTCCTAACTTAAGCTTAGAGGGGTGTGCCTGGAAAATCTATCTAGACATTCCTTTGTGCAGGTGCGATCGTCCTCTACGTCGAATGGAGGCTAGTCGGATATTTCATTGTTGCTCGTGCACCAACAATTATGCTTATTTATTGAAAAGTATTAAGAAAAATAAAAAAAAATGTTTATAAAATTTATTTTTTAATATGTTAAAGGAAATTATAAGAAACTTATATATTTTAAAATTATTTAATCTTGGTATAGAAAAGTTAAATAAGTCGAATGATTTTCATGTAAAATATGAAAATAATTTATTGATTTTAAATGTATTTTTTATTTTCCTTTAATTCTTATTTTGTTATACTTTTCCTTCTTATTTTATTTCCTCTACGTTTTTTCTCTAACTTTCGGAGAACTAAACATAGTCTACATGATTTTTTAATTTTTTAAAAGTGTTTTCTAAATTTTATCGAAGCATATTTTTTTTTAAAATAGTTTTTTAGGTCATAAGCGTTTTTTAGTTTTTAGGTTAGAACTTAGAAGTACTTTAAAAAATGTTTTTTTTTTAATTATGCATTTGATAAAATTTAAATTTTTAAAAAGTTAAAAAATTACTTGTAGTTTATTTGATGATGTTTTTAGAAAATACTTTTAGCCTTTTCTTTTTTTAAAAAAAAATTATATTTTGATAAAATTTATAAAATACTTTTAAAAAGTTGAAAAAAAAAAGTCACAGTATTTCTTGAAAAGACACCTGAAAGATGATTCTCCAAAAAATAGTTTTAAAAGAAAAAATTCACTAAAAGCACTTCGAAAAGAAATACTATTAAACACATTGATGAAATAAAATTTAACTAGTCAATTATTAATTTAATTGGGATTTCATTTTGATAAATTAAATTTATATAACTTATATTCATTAATATATTAATTTTATAATTAATTGATACAATATCCATCTTTTTAGTTTTAACTCAAGTTCCAATTAATCTCACTTTGAAGATTTTCAATTCACAATCAATTTAATTAGGTTTTAATTAATTTTAGGTTTCACATATTTAAATAAATAATTTAATTTTTATTTACTTTTATAAGGACAGCTTTTTTCATCTTTATTTTTGTTTTCTATATAAATTTCTAAAATGCATTGTTATCATGTGTAGGAGGGAACAAAGCATATGCACAAAAAGATGGTTAATTTTGAAGGAGAAAAAAAAACATATTTGAATCATCTTTGATAAAAATCACATTAAGATTATTCATCTAAATTATGTCTTTTAAGAAAAAAAAAATGATTTAGTCAATTTAAAGTTTTAATTTAATTATAAAGACGAGTTATAAAACAATTGTTATAGATGTTACAACCTGTGTGGGGATTGTTTTTTAGATCAACTTTTTGTTATCCAAAATAAAAAATACAAAAAATATGTTTGAAAACCAAAAATTGTTTTTTATTTTTTGTTTTTAAAAAACATAAAACAAGATATTTTAAGATAACAACTTTTAGTTGTTTTATATTATTTTCACCTGTTTTTTATCACCGTTTTAATAAATAATTATAAAAATATATAAAGTGATTAAAAATAAAGTACTAGACATAAAAATGATTTTTAAAACATATTTAAAAAAATAAAAAATAGACTAAAAACTATTTTTCATAATTGTTTTTTAAAACAGTTACCAAACAAGTTTGATAAATCATCTAAGAATTATTCACTCTATATTACTTATAATTCTTATGGTCAATTAATTTTTTTGGTCATCAACTCCATCTACATCAATATCTAAATTAATAGGTGAACCTCTTTTTATCCCTATAAATGCCACTAAAAAATAAAAGTACAACTTTCAACAACAACATAGATGATGTTACAAGAAATATAACTTAAATTAGATAAACTTAGGTGGTGTTTATTTTTTTGACTTTTTGCTGAGAACCATTTAGTTTTAGAATTTAGGTTGTTTGTTTTTTTACTTTTTCATGACTTATTATAAACATTTTACTAAATAGAAAAAACTAAAATATGTGGTTTTTTCTAAATAGAAAAAATAACACAATGGTTTTTTTTACTTTTTAATATTTAATAGAAATAAAATACTATAAAAACAAACAACCTAATATTTAATACTATTAAGTATTAAGATTCTATTTAGAATTAAGTAAAAAAACAAACACCACCTTAGTCTAAATGACCATAACAAAAGATGATACAGAAATAGACGAATTGGAAAACCAATTCAAAATGACTCCTACCACGATAATTAATAGCAGGACTAATAATTATCCAAATAATAAGGAAAAGTAGTGATCAAAGAAGGAAATGACTACTCAAACTTTCGAATAAGATGTTGTCAATACTTTACTACTTATAGTAACCAAATATTTTTATAGGATATTTGGTATATTTTTAGGAAAGAACTTCAAAAATATTAAGATCCTATTTGGTAACTATTTTTTTTTTTAATTTAAAAATAGTTTTTGAAAATTATGTTTTTTATGTTTTATAGAACAAAAGTTTGTTTGAAAACTTGAAATGTTTTTAACATATTTTAAAATGTGTTTTAATTTTTTATTTATTTATAGTACTTTATTTTTAATCACTCTACATGTTTGTATAATTAATTTTTAAAAGTAACCCTTAAAAAAAGTGAAAACAACTTAAAACAATTAAAATTATCATATGAAAACACCTTATTTAAAAAATAAAAAAATAAAAAATAGACAATGCGTTTTAATATTTTTTTTATTTTGAATAACAGAAAACTGTTCTCTTGAAAACAATTGCTAAATATGACCTAAATAACCTTAGTGTCCAAATCCTCAAGATTATAAAGGTAGGATTTTAGTCAAAGTAGTGAGAAGATCAAATTATGGAGATTCCTAGCATTACTTTTAGAAAAATGTTGAACAAAGAATTAGAAATCTACATAGTCTAAGGGTTCTTATAATTTATTAACATACCGAGAATTAGTTACTTTTACCTTTATCAATAATAAGAATTAGCCTTATGCATAGATTTTAAACTTAGAAGTCAACTGAAAACGGATGGCAATATTGTAAAAAAAAATTAGAAAAATGTTGTTCATATTAAGGATATGATCCACTAGTAGCCCTCCCAAAAAGAAAAGAAAAACTATAAACAAATTTAATAAAAAGAAAATTATAAACCAATAAATGAAACAAAAAATCCAAAAAAAAATGCACAAAATAAAAAACCAAACTTTCATGTAAACCAAATCCACGGACGAAAATAACAATGTATTATAAATGCGGAAAAGTAGGGCATTATTACAAAATTATTAATTAAAAATAAAAATAAAATTATTTAGAAATAAGTGACAAAGTAAAAGAAAAAATGAATGGTTTAATGATTAATAGCAAATAAAAAAAAATGCAACAAAATATTTTGAATAAGAAGATGATGAACAAATATTAATAACTCAAGAAACATCATGTTGATATTCTAATCAAGAAGACCCTAATAATAAAAAATTTATGTGCATGTGTTTGTTTGTTTATTTTATTTTATTTTTATAAAATAAAAATATTTTGTAATTATTAAAACTTGATTAAGAGAACTTTCAGGCCAACAAATACTAACCAAGGGTGTGTTTGGCAATCGTTTTTTAAAATAGTTTTTTTTTTTCAAAATAAAAAATTTGGAAAACATGTTTGACAATCATAATTTTTTTTTTTAGGACAAAAAATAAAGTGTTTTTAGATAATATCTTTTAATCGTTTTCACTTATTTTTTTTAAAAATACTTAAAAAAAAATAATTGTGCAACCATGTACAATGATTAAAAATAAAACTTTAAACATAAAATTTATTCTTAAAACATATTTAAAAATATTAAAAATATTTAAAGTTTTGAAGTAGATTTTTGTTTTATAAAATATTATAAAACAATTTTAAAAAACTGTTTTTAAAAATTATTTTTTGGAATTGTTTTAAAAAACAATTACTAAACATAGTGTAAGACTTTGTTTAAAAAGTATTTGTGGACCCCGCATTTTCGATCGCTCGAATGCATTTCCCACTCAAATGGCGAGCTCAATTTTTATTTGAAAAATTGATTTTATCAGTTAAAAATGACTTGGAGTCGCCACTTATTTTTGTTTTATTTTTAAAGGGTAAACAAAATAAGAAAGAAAAACCCTAAGTGTGACTCCTTAATTTGGAAAAGACAGTCTGCGAAAAACCGGATCGGGTTCGGGGGTCAGATTACTTGTCGGGAAGGTACGGTAAAGACCGTAGCACCCCTCTAAGCCCCTAAAATGAGTCTCTACTAATAAAATGAAGCTGACGTGGCAATTAATTAGGAAATCAATGGATACCCGGAACTATCATGCACACATGAGAATCAGAATATGCATAGAGGATAACCAAAGTGGAAGTGGATGCGTACCTATCCGGCAAACAGCAATGCGTTATCATGGAATGGGGTTAGCGAATAAACACAGATATATATATATATATATATATATATATATATATATATATATATCATGGAATATAGCAAAACAATCATACATGGCAAATAAATAAATCAATCAATCAATTAGTCATGAATTCACATATGTGGGGCCCCCACCAAAGCCCATTTTATCTTGCCTGAATCAATTCCGATAACTCCATTGTTTAGAATTATGGAAATGGATTCCTTGCTTGTTTCAAAACATTTTAAAAACAGAGGAAGTATGAAGATTGCTTGTTAGAAATGAAAGTGGCAGCAAAGCTTTGTTAAAACGTGATTACAGAACTTAACGAAACTCTAAGGATGAGGTATGAGACAATCGGGGCCATTTGAATACCAAGATTTAAAAGAAGTTGCAAAATGGGATTCCGAGTGCGAGATACCCGGGGAAGATGGAATGTCAACTAGGTGGAATTCCGGATGCGATGGGCATTCGGATGCACTGGCGGCGAAAAGGAATTCAAGGAGCGAGGCACCCAGATGAAAATGGCGGCGCAGAAGGATTCTAGGAGCGAAGCACCCGGATGAAAATGGCGGCGGGGAGGGGTTCCGAGAGCGAGGCACTCGGGGAAGATGGAACGTCAACTGGGTGGAATTCCGGATGCGATGGGCATCCGGATGACTTGGCGGCGAAAAGGAGTTCCGGGAGCGAGGCGCCCGGATGAAAATGGCGGCTGGGAGGGGTTCCGGGAGCGAGGCACCCGGGGAAGATGGAACGTCAACTGGGTGGAATTTCGGATGCGATGGGCATCTGGATGACCTGACGGCGAAAAGGAGTTCCGGGAATGAGGCGCCTGGATGAAAATGGCGCGGAAGGAAGGCTCCGGAACGTGGGCGTCCGGGTGCAAATGGTGGCGGAAGGAAGGCTCCGGAACGTGAGCGTCCGGGTGCAATGGGCGTAACCTTAAGGGCGAGAACGCGAGGGAAACTGAAGGAAAACAGAGGAGCAAGGAAGTAGAAATAGGAACAGAGCCAGGAGCATTTTTAACGAATATGCTAAACCCATTTCATTGTTTTATCCATGAGTTTAACAATCCATGGGTTAAGATGGAAGATGTTGGATGGAGTAACATATTAAACGCAGCAAGTTGTGCAGATACCAAACTAACAAACATCAAAATGCAGCATCCCAACAAGTAAACAAGTGGCCTTTAACATCCACCCTAAACGGATCACTGAGCATTCAAATGTCAATAAAAGATATAGAGGATTGATAACCGTACCTGGAAATCCCTTTCTCTGCTGAATATTTGAAGCTTCCGACTCACTGTTTCATATTTCGTGGGTGCTCTACTCAAAAATCCTTCTCAAACGACCATGGAAAAACCTCTCACTCTCTCTACAACTTCTCCAATATCTCTCATTTTCTAGAATCACCTTCCTTACCAAGACACCCTCTCTAACCCTCAAAACTATCAGAGAAAACTCCTAGCTAAACCTCAAAACCCTCAGAGAAACTCCTCTCTAACCCTTAAAACTATCAGCGAAAACTCTTCTCTAACAACCAAAAACTCCTCTTTAGTTTTCTCCCTGAAAAACTTCCCCTCCGTTCCTCTTTTTCTTCTTCTCCCCCTCTCAAGTTTTTCTTTTCTTTCTTTTCTCTTTTTTCCTCCTGACAAAAAAAGCTCCTCCCTAACGACCCCAAAAAAAATCCTCTCTCCCTCCCGTCCTCTCTCTCTGAAAAAAACTCCTCCTTAAAATATCTCGGCTTTGCCTTTTTTAGCAAGTCACCACTAGACTCCTGCAGCACTACAATGCTGTCCTCTCAAACAATCTCTGCAGCAGTCACTTTTTCCTGCAACACTCCTTTTGTAGCCACCTTTTCTCTCCAATCTGTCCCCTCTTAACGGCCTGCGGGACCTCCTTCCAGAAAGCTCCTCCAAGCGTCAAAGCCTTACTATAGCTTCAAAAAGTGAGGTTGATTCTTTATGGCCATTAAGGATGCGACACGTGGCCCGTTGGGATAGTGACACATAGCTAAAGATGTGATCTGCAAAAACAAATAGAGAAAAAAAACGACCCACGCCCAAATGGGGGTCTACAGTATTATTAAAAATAATTTTTTTTTTTAGAATAGAAAATAAATTGCTACCTTAAAAATATATATTTGGTAAATTTTTAACTAAAAATAAATTTTCAAAAATTTGGTTCAAAAATAGTTGTTTCTAAGAACAAATTTGAAAAATTTTAATTTTTTTTGTCAAATATTTTAAGAAATAATTAAAAATATGGAATTTTAACCTTCCATATAAATATACATTTCCTCCTTTGAAAATATGTGAAAAAACTTCTTTATTTATTTATTTATTTGAGTTCCCAATAGAATTTCTTGTGAAATATTTTTAACTACTGTTCTTAAAAACTATTGTGTAAGATATTTCTAAATAATTTATTTATTTATTTATTTTACCTTAGAAAATGCAAAATATAATAAAAATAAAACAACAAAAAAAATGGTTATCGTATTTATCCAGAAAAAACGGCGTCGTTCTAGTTTCGACACATCTCAAGAAACGACACCGTTTCAAACGTGAGTTTAAAGGAGAAGGTCCAGAAACCCCTGAGACCGAGAAGAAGAGCGAGGAATGGCGTCGGTGCTGAAGAGCGCGTTGCAGGTGATCAGAGAGAGAGGCCTCGGAGGCTTCCGAAGAATGCTCCAGGAGGAAGGCTACTTGTAATTCCTCGAAGCCCTGTGCTTGCTTAACAAGAACATCACGGAAAAGCTGAGAAAATTACTTTAATTTTTGGATGTTTTGCTTTCTATGGTTTAGGGGTTCTTATGAATGAGATATTTAAATAAAAACTGTTATATGTTCGGTTTACATTCAGAAAATTTTGTTATTTTCTCCCATTTTCTTGGTAACCAAACAAGGCAGAACGTGGAAGTAGTGTTCATTTTCGGAGAAGACCATGGGAAATTCAACAAATGAAATCTGAAAAATTTGGATCTCATGTTTATTTTCGTAGGTTCTCTCGTTTTTTTCTGTTGCTCTCCGTTTGGTTCCTGGGAAAACCGAGGAAATCTGAAACATCACCCTATTTATTTTTTTATCAGGTTTTGGATCTTAGGTTTAATAAAGTTTTGGTTTATTAAAAATGGAGAACTCTAGTAAGATTATTATTCGCGGATGACATTCTGATTTTGAATAAGGGAAAACACAAAAAGGAATGAAATAGATTTTGAATATCATGTTTTATTTTCATATTTTCTCTCAATTTTTGTATTAGTTTCCGTTTGATTGCTAAGGAAAATGAATTGTTTTTTGAATCTCTAGTTTTATGATAATTTGGTTTCTTGAAAATGGCGAACTCAGTCAAGTTTTTTTGTGGCGCAGTTGAGATTCCAATTTTAGTTTTTTTGTAGTTTTTGTTATATAGTGTTTGTTAGTTCAGAAAAGCATGGAAAATGCACAAGGATGAATGAAGAATTTGGATCTTGTATTTTGTCTCAGCAGGTTCTCTCATTTTTTTCCTATTGCTCTCTGCTTGGTTGCTGAGGAAACTCAGAATAGGAGAAAATTTATTATTATTATTTTTCCTGTTTGGATCTTCTGTTTCACATGGTTTCTGGTTCTTGAATGCAACGCTCCGCAAATTTGTTATATGCGCTTGACATTAAAAAATTATGTTTCCCACTTTTTCTTAGCGTCCAATGTAGCTCATGAAATGTCAGCATGGTTATTGTATCTGAGTCTGACTATGCTAGGATGAACTGTAACCTCTTTTGATTTTTGTGTTATGGGTAGCTATCATGTTTTTCTGTCTGTTTTTGGTCTTCCTTCTCTTTGGCTACTGAAAAGACTGGGGGAAAAATGGAAAAAGAGAATATTTGCCTCATATGAGCTAAACTAGAGGTTGTATTAGATTAGGTTGGATGGAGGCCTCCTTTTTTAAATAATAATAATAATAATAATAATAATTATTATTATTATTATTTAAAATCCCAAATCATGTAAAATCTGAGGTGCAAAATTTTGTTTTCCCACGTTTCCTCAGATCCCAGAGAGTTTGCATTTGAATTGTAGTTTTTTGTCATCATTTCTAACATTTGGATTGTACATATTGTTTATTTGATTGTTTTGCTTTTAATGTTACAGGAGGTGCCTTGCAGATGGAAACCTTCTGTAAGTAAATTCTTTACTCATACTCAGAAATGGTTTTTGTTAATTAATCTTTAAGCCAAGATACATGCTCATATGTAAAGAAACTACTGATTTGGTGTGTTTTTGTTAATAAAATGGTGGTTTGGTGTGCTTTTTGAAAGAAATTAAAGAAGATAGACTTGTAGTCAATTAGAAAAACCCTCTTAGTGAATGAGAAACATGGTATCATGCATCCTTGAGTATGGTCACAATGGGACTTTTTCACCATATGGGCTGGGAGTATTTGGGAATTATATTACACAAAAGGTTAGGTCTCTCTTGCCATGCAACTTGTATGAGATAACCTTAATCTTGTGTTTGTGAGATACGATTATGTATGATAATGCTGTTTCTTGTCACCAGTATTTTTTACAATTATTATCTGTCGTTATAAATTATCTTCCATTGGGTGGGAAGGGAGAAACTCCATTGGTGTTCATCTTTGCTTTGAGGCAATACCAGGAACAAAAGTTAAATATGGCCAATGCTGATGATTTTGGTTGAAGGTTGACAGTTCATTTTTTTTTTTTGGATAGATAAAGAAGATGTATTAATGATAAAAGAAGGTATGTATGATGTATGCAGAGCAACCAAAAGGCCCAAAAAGGTAGCCGGAGACACAAAAACGAGCATATGTGCCCTATATGGGGCATAAAAATGTATTAATGATAATAGAAAGTATATACAATGTATACAAAGCAATCAAAAGACCCAAAAAAAGTAGCGTGGAGACATAAAAACCAGCATACGCGTCCTATATAGAGTCTAACCAATTCACAAAATCTAACATTGACAAAAAACTGTCCCCGATATACAATTTAACCCAATCCCAATTCCCAAGAAAGGTTCAAAAAAGAATTTTTAATTGTTTGATCTAAGCTTTCACAATTATCGAAGATTCCTATTTCTCTCCCTCCATATGGTCCAAAACACACATAATGGAACAACATTCCAAGCCTTTTTTTTTTCCTAACAGAAGAACCACCCCAGCTTAAGAGATATCCCCTAACTGAAGAATGCATCACCCATTGTACACCAAACAAAGAAAAACCAACTGCCACAAATTGCATGCTTTCGTGCAGTGAAGGAGAAAATGATCACTTGTTTATTCATCTTCTTTACACATGCAACATCTATTAGAAATCCTCCAATCCTTCCTTTTGAGCTGCTTCAGAGTTAAAATCCTAGCTTGTGTAGCTTCCCAAGCAAAAAACTCTAACTGGGACCAAAGAATTTCAAAACTATATCATGAGGGAAAGACTCCACTCTCATACTAGCCAAAGAGGAGTAGAAAGACTTAATTGAGAAATTACCATTCTTTGACCCCAACCACACCATAGTATACTTAGAGCCCGCCTTAATGCAGTGGTCATACAATCTCTCAAGAAATACATCCTTCTCCTCAAGCTCCCAGTCATGTAACTGTGTAACAAACATAGGGCCTTAGCTACCACCATCCTAGACTTCAATCACCCATGCATCTTTTAAAGATGATATAGAATAGAAATCCGAAAATGATTCCCTCAAAGGTGTGTCCTTGCACCACTTATTACCCTATTGTAGGATCCAACCTTGAACCCTATTCTATCCTTGAGCGCCTCCCATCCACCTTTGATTATTTTCCATACATGCACACCATACCCCTCTGTCACTTCTTTAGTGCACCACACCTTTTTCGCCTGCCTGTACTTTCCTACAATTACCTGTTTCTAAAGGGGGTTCCTTTCACTCACAAATCCAGGACCATTTTCCCAAATAGAGTCTTATTAAGGATGGATAAGTTTTTGATGCCCAAACCCTTTTTTTTGTTTTTCCATGCAACAAACAGACCAGTTCAGCAAATGAAGCTTGTAAGTCAAAGCCTTCCCTCCCCAAAGAAAATCCCTTTGAGTCTTTTTTGGTCTCACAACTACCCTCTTTGGGATTGGAAAGGAGGAACATAAAATAAATTGGTAAACTAGATAAAATGTTCTTTATCAAAGTCTGTCTTCCATTTTTTGAAAGATTTTGTCTCTTCCACAAAGCAAGCCTTTTCTGAAAATGTTCTTCCACTCCTTCCCAAACCCTATAGGACTTGTGAGGGGCTCCCAAAAGTAGGCCTAAATAGGTGGTAGGAAGAGAACCCACCTCACAACCTAAAATCTCAGCAAGCTCCTCTAAGTTAGAGACATCTTCAACAAGGATCAACTCACTTTTCTCTAGGTTGATCTTTAGCCCTGATATCGCTTCAAACCACGTAAAGATCCAGCTCATGTACTCTAAATCCTCCTTGCTAGCATCGCAAAGAATGAGTGTGTCATCTGCAAATAACAAGTGGGAGACCTCTACCCCCAAACCATTTCTACCCCTTTCTAAAAAGCCATTAATAAAACTCCCTTCTTTTGCCTTGAGCATAATGCGAGAGAGAGTCTCTTTGTCCTAACCCCTTGGAGCTTTGGAAGAAACCTAATGGGGATCCATTTACCAAGACTGAGAAGCGTGTTGTAGAGATACACCATTTAATCCAATTAATATACTTGGATCCATATCCCATTTTCTCCAACTGAGAAGGACAAAACTCCAATCAACATGGTTTCTAACTTTGTGATGTAAAATTGGTATCCTGGATTGCTGCTGGTTTCTTCTTTAAGGTGAGGATGGATTGGGATTCAGGACTCTGAAAGATAGAGAGGATGTTAAGTGACTTGAAAAGGTTGACATTGATTTGAAGTACCCTGGATAATTTTCCAACTTCTTCTTCTTCTTCTTTTTCTTAACTTTTTTTTTTTTGACATTTGTTTTACAATACCAGCTTTAGTTGCTTTAGAGTTTGAACCTACAACTGCTGTTTCTCTAGGCAGGGACTAGGAAGCTGAAAAGCATCATTTTTATTATTACGAGTTTAGGAGCTATATTTGTTCTCACAAAGAAGTTGAGTGTCTCTGGACCTTGCTCTTATGATTTACCAATCAGGCCATTGTGAGTAAATGGTGTTGAAGCTTTTCAACAAATGGAGATGGTTTGCTGAAAGAGTTGGTGGCTGAGGAGTATATTGGTGGTTCAATGAGGTTTGGGGTAGTTATGGTGTTGTACTATGGATGGCTATTATTTAAGAGCCAAGCTTTCAAAAAGGATTGGTTTTTTAGTGTGGGATGCTAGGCTGATTTTTGGTAGGATGCTTCGTTCAGGAGCATCCCTCTTACAGTAGAATATCTAGAGTTGTTTGATATTATGGTAATCAAGGGGCTGGGATCTGGGTTTATATAGTTGGTTAGAGAGGTCATGTTCTGAAATCCCACATTTATTTTGACTTCTAATGACTGGGAGTTGACAATAATGACGGGGATGCAATAATGTTGAAGAAAGGCCAACTGGTTTATTTTTCTAGGTGAGCCCTTCTTTCAGCTTTATGTCATCTAAAGTTGAATACAATTTATGCTGAAGAATGTTGTGTTGTTTTGATCCTTCAAAGGTACTAATTTTGTTTGGAAGCTGTGGGGGAAAGTTTTTGTGAGGCTGTTTCTAAAAGCTGTGGGGGTTCGGGACTGTTATTTATTTATTTATGTTTCCCTTACGGTTTTGGAATGCTTTTTCTGTCTCCATTCATGAAGGATGCCTTATTCTTTGGCTTTATTCATATTTTAATTCTGTTAGGGCCTATGATACAAAAAAGACATATTTTTGTTATTAGATTTTCTGTTTCTGGAGAGAAGGAAAACGGTTATGACAATAAATAAGAATTGGGTGATATCAGTTCCATGTGGCACCAGTACTTTCGTTGTTGGAGTTTTAACTTTTCCCTTTCTGGGTTTGTTTGATTATGCTGAGATTAGTGAAGGCGCTTTGTCAATGGTGGATTTATGTGGTCCTCCCTCCTCTTTTGATCTCATTAGATTCATTTCAAGTGATACCTGATGCCCAATGGAATACACAATTTCCTTGCGGCACAAAAGGACTCTAATCTAATAGAGTAAGTATATTGGCAATAAAGTGCAAATCTGTATATCACAGAAAAATGGAAAAATGCAAAAAGTTGCTACCAGAATCATAGAGACTGCAGAAACCTCTACTATCACTGGATTGTTGGAGTCGATGGTTTTATTGATTTGTTGATTCAGATGTGACAATTTTTAGGTATAATTTGTATTTGGACCTTTTTGGTTTGGTTTTGATTTGGGTTGAAGAGCCTATGGGCAGTTAGGCTTTTGTAGATGAGGGATCGGGCTTGGCTTAATAAGATAAGCTTTAAGTTTACCATTTAGGCTGTGCTACGCCAACTGAGATGAGAACCTGAATTAAAGGGCTAGGAGATGGTGAAGTGCATTTGACTCTAAATTTGGATTTCCATAAATGCCACTAATTAGGTTTAATTACTTTAATAAAATCCTGAACTCACTAAATTACCCATTAAAGAAATATGAAAAGAATGTTTATATTTCCTTCATTCAGAAATTGGAGAAAGCAAACATTCTTCTAGAAATTATATCTCTATTAACAAGAAAGTTGTAACATGATTTCAAGCAAGCAATTTATCAAATAACCAGGAAAAGGACGTATGACTATATATGCTACTGAATGTCCTGGGACATACTAGAGACTCTCCAAATAGTTGGTTGTCTCCTAAAGTGGAAACCCACAGTTATAGTTTCCAATTTGTATTTAATGAACTAAAAGGGACAATCCCCGTTTAGGTTCGAAAATATGTGGCTCAAAGTTGATGGGTTTAAGGAGCTTCTTCGGGGTTGGTGGCAGGAGGCGGGGGGGAGAGGGAGGGTCAGCTTTAGATTGGCTACAAAGATGAAGGTCTTGAAGGATAAAATCAAAGGATGGAACAGGGACGTGTTTGGAAGGTTGGAAGTCAATAAAAATTTAGCACTTCAACAAGTAGAATTTTGGGATGGGGTGGAGAGTGAAAGGAGCCTAACTGAAGGAGAGACGGAGCTGAAAAAAGAAGCTAAGGATGTCTTTAAAAAATGGGTGCTTTTGGAAGAAACGCATTGGAGACAATTGTCTAGGGAGCTGTGGCTTAAGGAAGGGGATAAGAACATTGGGTTCTTTCACCGGATGGCTAATGCCCATAGAAGAAATAATTCCAGGGAAAAGATTAAAATCAATGGGAGGTGGCTGGAGGAGGAGCAGGAGGTGAGAGAGGGGGTTGTGAATGCTTTTCAGCAACTGTTGTCAGAGGAGCCAGCTTGGAAAGCTGATATTGAGGGGCTGAATCTTCAAAGGTTAAACCATTTTGAAACTGAAGGCTTGGAACAACCATTCACTGAGGAAGAGATTCATGTAGCTCTGATGGGAATGAATGGAGATAAGGCTCCAGGCCCGGAAGGATTCACAGTGGCCTTTTGGCAATCTTGTTGGGACTTCGTGAAGGAGGAGATTGTGGATATGTTCAAGGAGTTTTTTGATGAGAAGTCCTTTGCTAAGAGTCTCAATTCTACTTTCCTAGTCCTCATCCCTAAGAAAGGGGGGGCTGATGACTTTGGGGATTTTAGGCCCATTAGTCTGCTAGGGTGATTGTATAAGCTCTTGGCTAAAGTGTTAGCCAATAGGCTTAAGAAGGTTTTAGATAAGGTGGTTTCTGTGGACCAAAATGCTTTTGTGAAGGGAAGACAGATTTTGGATGCCTCGCTCATAGCCAATGAGGTGATTGACTTTTGGCATAAACGTAAAGAGAAAGGGCTGATTTGTAAATTGGATATTGAAAAAGCCTATGATAGCATTAATAGAAATTCCTCATGAAGGTCATGCACAAGATGGGTTTTGGGGCTCGGTGGATGGAGTGGATATGGTGGTGTATTTCAATTGCAAATTTTTCTATTCTGGTTAATGGGGTGCCAGCAGGTTATTTTTCCAATTCCAGGGGGTTACGCCAAGGAGATCCACTCTCTCCCTACCTCTTTGTGTTGGGTATGGAAGTGCTAAGTGCGCTTTTAAGAAGGGCTGTTGATGGGGGATTCATTTCCGGCTGTAGTCTTCGAGGGAGGGAGGGAATGGAGATGAATGTATCCCACTTATTATTTGCTGATGACACTATTATCTTTTGTGAAGCAAGGCAAGATCACCTTACCTATCTAAGCTGGATTTTGGCGTGGTTTGAGGCAGCCTCTGGTCTTTAAATAAACCTAGCTAAGAGTGAAGTAATTCCGGTTGGGGAGGTTGAAGACATTGACGATTTGACTGTGGAGATAGGGTGTAAAGTGGGTGCCCTTCCTTCTGTTTATTTGGGGCTGCCCTTGGGAGCCAATCACAAGACCACGACTATGTGGGACGGGGTGGAAGTAAGAATGAGAAGAAGGCTAGCCCTTTGGAAAAGACAATATTTGTCAAAGGGCGGGAGAATTACCCTCATTAAGAGCACTTTGGCCAGTATACCTATTTACCAATTGTCTCTCTTTCGTATACCCAAGCTAGTTGCAAAAAGGCTCGAAAAATTACAAAGGGATTTTCTTTGGGGAGGGGGAAGTTTGGAAAGAAAAATCCATTTAATCAATTGGGAGGTGGTGTGCACCCAAAAAGAGAGAGGGGGGTGATAGGGGTGAAGTATAGCTATGAGGGTTTTGGTTGGAGAACTAATGAGGCTCGCGGAACGTTTGGGGTGGGGGTTTGGAAGGATATCTTGAAGGAGTTGTATTGGTGTTGGGATAATATAGAGTTCAAAGTGGGAAAGGGGACCAAGGTTAATTTCTGGACTGATCAGTGGTGCGGCAATGAGGCGCTGTCCCAAACTTTTCCCCAGTTGTTTGTCTTGGCGACCCAAAGGAACGCCTCGATAAATGAGATGTGGGATTCTAGCCTTGGCCAAGGAGGTTGGAACATAAGACTCTCTAGAAACTCTAATGATTGGGAGCTGGACCCCTTAGGAGAGCTGTTTCATATGCTGAGGGATTTGAGGATTTCTCCTAAAGAGGACTCAGTGATATGGAAAGGAGGGGAACACGGTCTTTTTCGGATTAGAGATGCTTACAAGTTGTTGACAGGCCCTAATGTCATTACCTTCCCGAAAAAAGAGCATTTGGGTGGACAAGGTCCCAACCAAAGTTGCTTTTTTTGCTTGGGAGGCTACTTGGGAGAAGGTCCTAACTTTGGATAGGCTTCAAAGATGGGGCTGACATCTTCCAAATCGGTGTTTTTTGTGTGGTTGTGAAGAGGAAAATGTAAATCATATTCTTTTACACTGTATAGTTGTAAGGGTTCTTTGGGAGATTGTCTTGGCCTTGTTTGGGGCTAATTGGGTGTTCCCAGAGACAGTCAAAGAGATGTTATTTAGTTGGAGGGGCCCTTTTGTGGGGAAAAAGAGGAAAAAGATTTGGACTTCCATTCCGTTGTGTATTTTTTAGACGGTCTGGAAGGAGAGAAATAGATTAGCTTTCAGGGGGGGCTTTCTAGCTATTCAGAAGTTGAAAAATTCTTTTGTTTGTAACTTGTGGAGTTGGGCTAGGGTGTATATGGGAGAGGAGTCCTCTTCACTTTTAGGTTTTTTGGAATGGCTTGCCGTTCCTTAAGGGGTGGTGAGTGTGTTGTTCTTTTGTTTTTGCTTAGGCTGCTATGTATACTCCCTGTATGCTTTGTGGCTTTTTGCCACTTAATATATTTGCGCTCACTTATCTAAAAAAAAATACTACAGAGCCGTGTTCTTTCCAGCCCTAAGAGGGACCAGAAGAACTCTCATTTGGCATTTCTGGCTTGTCATGGTGCCTGCTTTCTTCAACACATAATAGTAGGCTGTCTGAGCTTTTCATAATCCCTGAATTTGTTGATGCATTTGATATCTTCTTTGTTTTCTTTGCATTGTTTGAGAAGAAGCTTTCATTTGTTTTCTTATTCTCATTCTTCTTTTTCACATGCTCCACAAAGTTAGGCTGGTTAGAATGAAAATCCAGAATGCTCCACATAAAGGTGGAGCTCAGGTAATGATGGAGGATACCGTTTAAGGGTATTACTTAATAAACTGTGTAGTCATCTACATTACCAAGCTCTTCCCATCAGTACATAGGGATAAAAGTAATTTGAGACACCTGTAATTAAATATATGGCTAAATACAATCACTTAAACTTAGATAAACTAGCAAAGGAAAGCAAGCTGGTGCCTGCAAGTTAAGCATGCCCAACAGAGGAAATTGATGCATCAGTTCTGGGTTGAATGTTCCATCTTCATATGTATGCAGGGCTGGCTCTGCTCTCTTCTCACTATTTGTATGAAAAAGAAGACATACATACACCATATGATTGCTGTCTGAGCTGGAAAGTAGGGGTCTTATTATTCATACAATGCATTAAACGTGACAAATGTTTTAGTGTCCAAATTGGTGTTTTGATGCATATGTCACCATGTTTTGCATGTCCTCTCTCTCTCTTTTCATATGAAGAATGAGCCTCGATATGAAGAATGTGAAGGGAATTTATAAGTCTCTCTTTGTTTCTTTACATGGTTGTATTTTTCTTCCTTTTTGTGCTCCATTTCAAAGCATTTTTTATTATTATTATTTGACATGAATGGTTATCTTTGCATCTCTGAGTATCTTTCATGGTTCAGGCAAACCAAAATCCATAATATAGGAGCTACATTGGTGGGTGTAGATAAATTTGGTAACAAATATTATCAGAAACTCGGAGACACTCAAAATGGTTAGTTTTTATCTCTCTTTTCATCTTATGTACTTTCATATAATTGAATATCAATATCAAATGGAAATGGCAAAAACTAGGATGTTCCTCTATTGACTTGCAATTTCCTCTCTTTTCTTCATCCAGCCATGTGGAACTGCTTTATTGGATGCTAATCTTTTTGATGGCCAACCATATCTATTGGGTTGTTGCTTCGTATGTGAAATATTTTCATTTTCTTGCCTCCAAATCTTTATTGAGGAACTTATGTTTCCAGTCACCCTTGCTTGAATATTTTAATGAATTTAAGAAGAAAATCTCTTTTTATGATCTGACAATTTATTATGGTGCATTTGGTTGTGTTATGAATATGGAATTCTTCCATCCTATTTTTCTGTAGTATATGAAAACACTAATTCATACTCTTGAATAATGCATGACGTGATATGACAGTATCCTGGAATTGACTTTTGATGCATGTGACCAAATAGACAGAGTTTAACTGAGTTTAATTGCTACGAGGAACACAGTGGATTATTTCATTTTTATTGGCTGTCTAAATGCCCTAACTCAATATCTTTGTCTGAAGAAATGAAGTGCATGCTTAATTTTTGTGGAAGCCACTATCACTTCTCTGGTGTGAAGGGAGGGGCATGTGGGGCGGTATTCTTTTCTAGGAAGAGCATTTAGATTCTGAAAATGCAAGTTAACCTAACTTGGTGGGCTTGTTATTTCAATAAAATAGGCAAAAGATACCGATCTAGGGAATTCTGTTGCTCTGATTTTAGGATCACAAGCAAATTGAAGTAATTGATGCTTCTGAATTAAATTGATTCAAGAAAATCACTAATTTCTCGCATTAGGGAATGAGTCATACATTAATCTTTTGTCTTGACGGGTAGGGGTTTCATACTATTCATCACTTAATTATATTTTCTTTCCATAACAACCTTATGATAATTTGCACCTTACCAAGCTACCATACTGTTCAGGTACACTTCTTTTGTTCATTTTTGTGTGTGTGAGACAAAGCAAATGAAAACCATTGCTTCAGTTAGTTGAAACAATACAACCATCCATCATATCCTTACCCATTCAATTTCCAACTCTAACATTGGTTTTCTGCCATATCTGCTTATGCTCGCACTTCTAGGAAGAGTTGTTGCAATCTTTAAGACCTAAAAAGTAAATAGAATCAATGGTAAGGAAATTCTAGCTGCTTAGATTAATTGCGAGGATTGTGAATGGCTTGTTTACAATACTCAGCAGCTTGATTGAGTCAAGTTTCCACAATTTCAGAATCTCCCTGGTGAATGGCCTGTTCTCCCCAGTCAGAATAGGTGGGTCAATTCCTTCCCTTAGATCTGTACTTGAGAGCCCTAGCTCATTCGGCTCAGCAGTCAATTATTTTGGTGTCCCCTTTTAATCTACCATATCTAATTGAACGAGATTTCTCATAGACATATCCATTTACTTTCTTGGGTTAACCAAAAGAGGTTAATTACATGAGTTTCAAACTTGAATTTTGATTCTATTGCATCACGTAGTTACACAGGTAATGTCTTGTTGTTGGATTTTGTAGGAAGACATAGGTGGGTTGAATATGCACAAAAGAGTCGCTACAACGCTTCCCAGGTGCCAGCAGAATGGCATGGTTGGCTCCATTTCATAACCGATCACACAGGAGATGAGGTGAGAATCCATTTTCCCCAATTTATGCAAAAGCTATAATTTGATGAGAAATGTTGATCTGAAAAAGTGGAAAATGTATCTATTGCCAGCTTCTGATGCTGAAGCCGAAGAGATATGGTGTCGAACACCGGGAAAATTTCTCTGGTGAAGGTGAAGATTTAATCTATCATTCCAAGGGACACGCTCTCAATCGCGGGCAGAGAGACTGGACCAGGTACCAGCCCTGGCAACCCACCACCAAGACCTAATTTTTTTCCTTAAAACACAAACTCGCCAAAAAAACTTGCATGTCTTTTGGATATTGTTGTCCTTTTGCTTGAATAAATTGTCTTGCATTCAGCTTGAACCTTGTCTGATCTTTGCATATGTTCACTCTGGAAAACAATGAACCATCAACCTTGTATCCTGATCAATGGAACCTTTTTTGGGAAACTCAGAAATATTTGTGCTTCATGTTTTTTGTTCTCTTTCATTTGTCTTGTTTGAGTTCAAGCCTCTCTACATATTTAAGGGCTTCTTTGGCAACATTTTTTAAAAACAGTTATCAAAAAGGAGTTTCTGATAATAGTGTTTGAAAACAATTGTAATTCGTTCTTAGAAACAAAATTATGTCGGGGAAATCCAAATGTAAAAAATGGTCTTTTGACTTATTATTCATGAAGATAATGTAAGTGGTTCTCAATTCATTTAGGCTACATTCGAAAAATTTGAGGAAAAATGTAAGAGAAAGAAAATAAAGAGAAAAATTAAAAGGAAAAAAAAAGTGAAGAAAAATAAAAAAACAGAATTAAATTCGATAAATTATTTTTATTTACTATTAGAAACTCATTTTATTTATTTTAGCTCATCAGTCTAAAGATTAAATAATTTAAAAATATTTTAACTAATTTTAATTATATTTAATTTTATTTGGGATTTTTTATAGGACAATCAAACACTATAAAATTATATTTTTTAATACTTTTTTTCCTTTCCTTATTACAAGAATCAAATATAATTTTAAGGAAATAATTATTTTTAAAATATATAGTTTTATATAGAAAAAGTGTTTCCATACACTCATGGAGATAAAATAGGAATCAAAGTTTATAAAATATAAAATTTTAAACAATTATTTAAAAATAATTAGTATTTCATGCATTTTTAAGTCAAGTATTATATTTGATAATTCAAGTACTATGTTTCAATAGTAATACTATCTTTGACCATCTTAAGTATTATATTTGATTGATGAATACATGAAATTTGAATTGTTTTTAGAGTTTTTATCCTTTTGTAATTATTTTTACGGGAATGCATGCAAACACACTTTTTCCATTATATATTATAAACGCTACAATGCAAAACCTAGGCCTAAAGAATATACTTTTATCGATACAATGATAATATAAATTTTATATTATGGTTGTGTTTGATTGATCCCTAGAAAGTACTAGAGAAATAAAAAAAAAATGTTAAGGAAAATGATTTTCTTATATTTAGTTTTGTTATGAAAAATAAGAAAGAAAATTAAATATAATTAAAATAATTAAAAGAAATTTATATTTTAAAATTAGTTAATCTTTATATAAAAAAGGTAAATAAATTTGAAGTTATATAATTTAAATAATTTATGGAATTAAAATTTATTTTTTTATTTCTTTCTATTTTCTTTTCCTTAGATTTTCCTTTAAACTTTTTGAGAATCAAATATAGCTTGTATAAAATAATACTTTACAATTTGGATTTAATATGTTGGTATTTATCATACTTGCTCATGGACCTCAATAAAGGATATGACATTTTTTAACCCAATTTCTTTGTGAGGTATGTTCCCACCCGAAGAGAATTGTTGTAGTACACGAATCTTTGACTGGGACCTATCAATATCACATAGCAATAATTGAGGACAATGTTGAATCTTTCCTTATGAGAAGACTTACCATATAGTACAACACCTAACCATCCCTAAATTTCTAGTTGTAAGCTATACTTCAAAGCAATTTTCTAAGAATTTTGTTGTATTTTTTTTTTCTTAAAAGTTTATTTTCCAGTTAATTTTCATGTTTATAATATAATTCTTAAATAATTTTTATAAAAAAAAAACATGATAAAATAAATGGGTGGTTTCTTTATAGAGCAAAAAATTTAATAATTGTGTATATTTCATGCTCTTTTATCACGTCTCTAAATTTATTTAAAAGCCAAGTAACATAAAATCACTTAGGGTATATTTTCTTTAATATTTTTATTACATTCATACTTAAAAAAAACAAACAAAATGTAACAAAAAAAAAAAAACAAAAATAGTCATTAAAAGAAGACATAACAAAACAACCTTTTGCTATCACACCCAGAAAGCATAGACTATGTAGGTTTTATTTTTCACCTTTTATATCGGTTTGAATACACTTCGAATAGTATATGAAAATAATTTTTTGACTTTAAATTTATTTTTTATTTCTTTTATTTTTTATTTTTATTTATTTTTATTTTTATAATTTTCCTTAAATTTTTTAGGAACCAAACATGGCTTAAGTAATCTTTTCAAAAATATCTTTAATGAAAGTGTTATTGACAAAAATAGTAATACTAAATACAATTCTATCAAAACCACTCAAATAGGCTTTAAATTAAAAAGGTGCTTTGAATGTATTTTTATAATAAGATACATAGTTTTTTAAAAAAAGAAGTGATGTTTAGAAAAAATCATTTATGGACTACTAGTTCAACTAATTTTTTGAAAACTTTTCTTATACATAAATCCATATTTGGAAACTGTTTTAAAAAATAGTTTTATGCTCTCCAGAAAAAAGAAAA
The DNA here is from genome assembly GCF_030704535.1 of Vitis vinifera. Lineage (NCBI taxonomy): Eukaryota > Viridiplantae > Streptophyta > Magnoliopsida > Vitales > Vitaceae > Vitis > Vitis vinifera. The sequence goes on along the minus strand of NC_081820.1, from coordinate 2,223,177 downwards.
AAGAAAAAGAAAAAAAACACATTGGACAACCAAACAACTGTTTTTCATTTTTTATTTTAAAAAATAGAAAACATTATATATTTTTTTTAATAGGCAAATAAGAGATTGTATTAGAAAAGGCTAGCATAGACGAAAAGAGTACACATGAAGTATACATGCAACACCCAAGAAACTAGGCTAAACGAAAGAAAAACCTTTCTCCTATCTAGATAAAAGCCACTCTATAAAATCAAACAAGGACAAAGAAGGATCCTCTAAATACACCATACCCCAATTCACAAAAGTGTACAAAAAAGAAAGTTTTAAAACTTGGTCTGATCGTTCAGTGTCATTGAACACTCTTTCATTTCTTTCCTTCTATAAGGTCCACATTAAACAAAAGGGCAACCCTCCAATCCTTTTCCTTTCTCTTACTCACAAAAGCACCATACCAAGCTATCGAATTTCTTTTGATTGAGGAATGCAGGACCCACTGCACATCAAAGAGGGAGAAAAACAAGCTCCATGGTTTTTAAAATAGTTTTTTATTCTCCAAAAAAAAAAAAAGAATATGTTTGACTATTTTCTCTTTTCTATTATTGAGAATAAAAAATAAAGTGTTTTTACTTATTTTTCTTAGGATGGTTTTAAAAAATAATTATACAAACATATAAAATGATTAAAAATAAAGCATAGATATAAAAATTATTTACAATATATTTTTAAAAAAGGAGTAAAATTAGGTTAGAAAACATTTTAGATTCCCAATTAGAATTTTGTTCTATAAAACATTATATTTCAAAATTGTTTTCGAAAACAGTTACTAAATAGGACATGATTTTCTCGTCTTTTAATTATTTTCAATTGTTTTCTAAAAGATATTTAAAAAAATAATTATATAAACATGAAGAATAATTAAAAATAAAACATCACATATAAAAAATATTGTTAAAACATATTTCAAACTATTAAAAATGGGTTAAAAATGTTAACTAAACCATATACACATAAGTAGAAAATAAAGAAAAACACAAAAAATTTAATATGGTTTGACTATCAATATGATCCCTACGTCCATAGAACACATTAATACTTAATAATACAATAATCAAAAGAAAAGAATGATTATAATGATAAGCTTTAAAAAAAAAAAACATTTTCTTAATTACGACCACAAAATTGATTTAGGTTTTATAATCTGATAAAAAATATTTCATATTTTTAAACAAATTTATGTTCTACAAAATATTAGAGAATGAATTTTAAAAAATTATTTTCGAAAACAGTTAACAAATTTACCCTTCTAAGTTTTTCCCTTTTTTTTTATTTATAAGAAAAGCGCTTCTAATAGGTGCTGTTTTCAAAAGTGTGATTTTGAGCAGGAAAGGGTGATCCATAAACCAATAATTTTTTACAAGTTGAGAAATACGTAAATTGAATGGTTAAAACTTAAAACTTAAAAAAACTAATGGCAGGAAATGGGACCACTTAATCGATAAGCCAAAAGCTAACAGCAGTGCTTCCCACTTTTGGAAAGCACTTTTCTGTCATTCAATTATCCAATTTTGTTTGGTTCTATGGCCTACCGACAGGTCACAGGATCAGCAAAGGATGAAACAAAGTGAAGTCAAAAGGTGAAATCATAAATAAAATCACATACTTTCATAATTTTTCAAATCACAATGTCTCCACCCATACATTTTTGTTATTTTTTTTTCATTAAAAAATAAATTATCTTCTCAAAATAACCCCAATCTATCATATATTTGTCTTTTTTATTTTTATTTTGAAAAAATAAATAAATTTGAAATCACATATGGATAAATCGATTTTATCTTTATCCATTTAAAAATATTTTAACATAAGCAAATTTTTTCATAAGTCAAATAATTATTTTGTGAAATACCATTTTCACTTGATTATATTAAATAAAATTATAATAATAATGATTTATTACTTTAATTTGATAAAAATATATTACAAATAAATATATTATAAATTTTTTATTATATAATATGAGATACAAATTATTTTAGAAAACTTCTTTGAGATCCACAAGTAATAAATAAAATCTTTCTAATTCCCCAATTAATAATGATTTTATATCATGTCTTCTCATATATATAGTATAAAATTGGATAAAAATTTTGATAGTTGACATTAACAATAAAATAAGAAATTTTAAACATTAAAAATACAATTAAAAATACAATTAAAAATAAAATACTTAAAAATTAAATAAAATTAAAACCAAAAAACTTAAAAATTTAGAAAAATAAAATATTGGCTCCCATTATATTTCCAACTCTTTCCTAATATCTATATTTTCTACTAAAGTGCTTTAACGAAGTGAAAGTTAATATTTTATTTTTATATTTTTAGCCTTCAAGTTTTCTTAGTTTTAATTGTATTTTTAATTTTTAAATATTTATTATTTTATTGATCTCAAATTAATTCTCACCCTAAAAAAAAAATGTCAATTGATGTTATTAACCTGACAAGTAAGGGTTATTTAAGGAAATAATTGTTTTGACTTATAATTTATGAAAAAATACATATATTTTAAAATATTTTAAATAGATGATATAAAAATATTTTCTTTACTTGAAAAATGAATATCCAAATAGGATATTTATTCATTTATTTTTATCCATGTTATAAAAGAAGATGATTCAACCACTTTAGCAATTACCTGAAGTTTTTGGCTCAACAAACCCTAATTAGGTAAAGTTTTAATTTTAAGATTGCTTTTAACTTTTAGGTCAACAAATTTATCTTAATTAAATTCAACATAAGGGCCCACTAATCTAAAATCTAAGACATATTAAAGAATCCTAGTTGGGTCAAATTTTGTAGGTTGGTGTGTTTTTTTTTTTCTCTTTCTTCTTTTGTGATTTTCATGGGAACCAAACAACATGATGGAGATTGGGTATTGGTAGAATGGCAGGTAACAAATGACAACCCCCATGTGGTGCCACTATTTCACATGAGTTAGATACAACATACAAGTCATTGAAGGATTCTTATTCAACAATTATTATAGAATAGACCTTTAGTATTGTGTACATCCACATGTGAAGTGGACATTGGTTGAATTGCAACCATACCTACATTGGGAATGATTGAATTTTATTTTTATTTTTTTAACATATACACACATCCGCTATATTTGATTTTTGAAAAATTTAAGGAAAAATATAACAAAAAGAAAAAAGAAAAAAAGAAAGAAAAAAAAAATTTTAAAGTCAATAAATTATTTTTATATATCATTTCATACTTTTTTTCACATATTTAAATATTTTACATAAAAATTAAATAATTTTAATTAGATGTGACTTTATTTTTATATTTTTTTTATATTATGATCGTACTTTTATATATATATATATATATATATATATATATATATATATATATATATATATATATATATATATATATATATACACGTCAGAATATCATTATCACATTACAATATTTTTTATTTATTTTCTATGTTTTTGTTTATTTTTTCAAAAACACCATATTAGTTTTCAAAGTTCACTCTTTTTTTACGCTACCATTACAACTTGCTTGCCTCCAATGTCTTCTCTTCTCATGGTACAAGTACACTCCATCCTTTGTAGAACGTCATTTCTAATAATCACTTATCTAATAGTCATAAAGTTTCATGTATCTATTGACTCTAAAGGAGCCCGAAATTTTCTATCAAGCTATTAAAATTCTATAATAAAAAGAAGCAATAACCATAGAAATGGAGGCTCTTGAGAACCCAAGATTTCTAATTACCAAATTTTTGTTCGAAGTAGTAGAATAAAAATTTTAAAATATTCAAATTTCAACGTTTAAACCAACATATCAATTGAAGTATTATTGGCCAAACGATTTTAAACTTAAACAATAACTAATAATAATCAAATTCTAATATTTAAACAAATGTCCTAATAAAGCCAAATTTTCATTCTAATCGTCACTTATCGCCTGAATTGAGGGTATGTAAAAAATTATCAATAAAGGGATGAACTCAAAGTGTAATAAGGAACATTAATACGATTTTGTGGATCAATAGTCTTAATCATGCTTGTAATATGAGATATATTGTATAATCATTTTCATAAAAAACGTTTGAGTTCAAATATGTTAATACATTTTAGTCAGTTCAACCAAATATTTTTATATATATATCAAAATCATTTCACATCAAATTCAAATCGAATACATTTCAAATATTTTCACTATATTGATCAAACAACAGATGATACCCCGTTAAGTTAAGTGGGACTTTACAAATGGGTAGTTAACCTTAAATTTATTCTTTTTAAGGTGGACAAAACAAAAAATTATTAATATTAGTAAGTAGTAACCTCTAACCAAACCCTTAGAGGTTGGGATCCAAATCAATTACATTTCCTACCACAAAAATATTAAGGTTAACTATTATATCCTGGTAATAAGAACTAAAAGATCAACTATTATATCCCGCTGACAATAGCCAAATAAATCAAAGTCAAATTTTTTATTTTATTTATTCAAACTTACAAAAGTATAATATTCCTATATGTTCTGTTCTAAACAAAATAAAAGTTCTAATTTATTTTTTATGCAAAAATATATTTGATTCATATGTAAAAACAAAAATAACATTTACACTTTTCAAATAATATATATAAAAAAATTATTTTATTTTATAAAGTTAATATTAATTTTCCTTTATCTCAAAAGAGGTTTTTGAAAACCTTAGATAAAAATAATAATGAAGAATCAACTTTTCACCTAATATAACATTAAAAAAAATATCTCTAATTATCTTAACTAATTTAATTAGTCAGTTCCTTATTTAAATAAAATTAATAAATTTCTTATGTATATAAAAACTCTTTTTTTTTTCGATTTGTTTATATATATATATATATATATATTATTAACTTAACATCTGTCACTGACTCACTATCATTATGGAATCCCAACAACTACTTCATATTATATATCCGGAGGCACTCTAGAATTTTCCATTATATATATATTATCCTTTTTCTCATTCCAACAAACCAAGATTCCCTCAATTATTTTTTTTATAACTTATTAATTATAAAATGACCTTTCTACCCTTATCCAAAGAAATTTAATTTTTTTTACTACTTTACCTCCAAAATTAATTTGAGTGTTATACCGTGTTTCTTAAAAAAAAAAAAAATTACAAGTGGTTTTCCTTTTTAAAAACACTTTATAGGTTAAAAGTATTTTCTAAAAATCATCGTAAAACGAACTCATAATTATTTCATCTAAAATTATCATAATAACGAAAACAAAAATCGATATAAGGTTGGACATATCCGTTTTCATTTTAATTAAATTGGAAACTTTCATTCAATTGATTGATTTGATTTATGACAAAGTTAGGCTTGTAACTATGCATTTCTCTACAAAAATCCAAATGTTTAATTTTATAACTATTCATTACTTCTTAAATATGTACATAATCCATAAATTGAATTGAAATTGATGTGATATTTTTGGGTTTGTAGGTTTGCTTGTCTTTTTGCAGGGTTTTGATTAAAATAAAATAAAAAATATGAAACTTCCGAAAAATATTTTTAAACTATTTCTAAACCTATCTCATATTAATAGAAATTTATCTTTTGAAAAGATAACTTTAATTTAATAATTGAATTTTGAAATTGTGTTTGGAGAAAACAATTTTAAATTTACTTTAAAGTCATTTTTTTTTGTAAACAATTTCAATATTTAAAATTTAAGTGTTATTTATTTTTTGATTAAATAAAAAAAATTAAAATATCTATTGATATTAACCTGATATAAATAAATTAAACTTATTGATAATAAATTTATTTTAGTTATAATGATTGATATAATAAGTTATTTTTAACTAAACCAAAAAAGTCAAATAAATTATTTACTTTTAACTAAATAACTATATTAACTTTTTCTATTCACCCTAAAAAACAAATAAAGATTTAAAAATATTTTTTAAACCATCATATCGTCAAAAGTAGGATCCAGTACCATCCAAATGTATTTTTTTTCCATAAAATTTGAAAAAGGTAATACCAATCAGATGGTGGCACAGGTTCATACTTTGGTCTAAATTTCATGAAGGACTTTAGAAATCATTCTGATTCCTCAATTGTCAATTCTAACTACTGAACCAATTCAGAAACCGTTTTGATATCCCAATCCCAATCCGGATCCATTTCCTCATTTGGTAGAGCAATTTTCTGACATATAGCTGCAAATGATCAACCTCCATCAGTACAACAAACCCCCAAAAGGGAAAAGGCTAGGAAAAAAAAAAAGAAAATTCAAAAAATGAAGAGATGATAATATGACGGTCAAAATCACTGCAATTTATAGGTCCCAAGTTTCTGTCTTATCTTTTTTACTCACCTCTCCTGTATGAAAAAATCAGAGCCTGAGACAATTTTTCCAGATAGATTTTCCGGGTCCCCAATCCTCATCACTATACATACACGCAATCGCCATTCAAAATCCTCACCCTCCCTTCAACCTTTTTCTACTTAAAATATTGAATGTGAACTGACACTTATCTCAAACTTCACTACAATCACATGTACGCTTCGACGGCTTTTATTCTTTTGCTTCTCTCTGCTTGAGGCGTGAACATGGCAGATCTTGAGCAGCCCAGCCTCACCTCTCTTGGAAAGGTTTTCTTGTGATTTCTTTGATGATTAAATATGAACTGGAGTGCTGGGTGTTTTCCTGTCCGGTTTCTCGGGAACCGAATAGGTTTGAGGAAAATTTGAAGTTGTGTATTTTGTTGATTTTGCTATTGGGGTTTACTGCCTAGTTTGATTTTAGAGTGGAAACTTTTTAAGTAAATGATCATGGGGTTGGAATTGAAGTACTGGGTGTTTGGGAAAGGTTCGGGGTTGTGTGTTTTGTTGATTTTCTTCCGTGGTTTCTCGGGAACCAAACGGGGGATGAGCTGGGGTTGTGGAGAGGAATGAGTGATTGAGGATAATGCAACTGTTGGGGTTTTCTGCGTGTTGTTTTGGGTGCTTGAAAAAACTTCAAAGTTATGTGCTTGGTTGATTTTCCTGTCCGATTTATTGGGAACCAAATAGGGGTGTAGGTTAGGTTCTGGGTATGGGTGTTTTTTTGTTTTTTTTCATTTAAAAAGAAAAGAATAGAAAAAAAGATGTTTGACAAAGATTCGAAGTTGCGTGTTTTGTTGATTTTCCTGTCTAGTCTCTTGCGAACCAAACAGAGCGTATGGGTTGGGTTGGTGGGGAAGAGAGAATAGTTGAGGATCCTACAAGTATTTTGGGTTCTGGGGTGGTTATATTGTGGTCTTATTTTGTAATTTTTGCTTATTTTCTCGAGAATCAAACACAGAATTGTTTCTTGTTGGTGATGGGAAAAAAATCACTTGAGAATAATAAAACCATGTGACTTCTGGAGTGGGTTTGGTTTTCTATTTCCTTTCATCTCCCTCCTTTTTCTGGGCATCAACTGATAAACGACTGTTTGGCTTCTGTATGGATGTGACTTTCTATTTTCTATTACCTCTGTTTCTCAGCAATCAGACAGAGCTATTTTTTTTTGGTTTTGCTCAGCGAAAGAACAATAATGGATACAAGACAACTGTTTGGCTTTTGGGATGGACTGAAATTTCTAATTTCTACCATTTTCCATTGGTCTTCTTGGAAACCAAACAGAGGTCATTGTTTGTTTTGTGGGTGAAAGAAAAAGAACTGAGAATAATAAAGTTGTTTGGCCTCTGGGGTGGGGTGGATATTCTATCTTCTACCATTTTGTTTGTTTTCTGAGCAACCAAACAGGGATCCAGTGTCTAGTTTTACTGAGGAAAGGTCTGATGATTTTCATTATCTCTGAGGTGAGAAAACAAGAGTTGCCACTCAAATGAGCCTAAGCAGAGCAAGAAATTCTCTTGGCTGCCAAACATAGTATTAACGTTTGTGGTTAGTGCTTTGAGTTTCCTTGTGGAAATACTAATTTATTTTTTATTTTTATTGAACAGGTGGGAAAATCATCTGGGGAAATAGATGGAATGCAGGAGCCTCTCATCGATGGGGTTGGCTCATCGGAGAACTATTCTGTTGCTGCTGCTATCCTTCCGTTAGTTTCTCTATTGAGATTGCTTCTGTTTCACCATTTTTTTGGTGCTTCTTAATGTTTCTTTGTGCTGGATATTGGGATAAAATCCTTGGATAAATGTGCTGTTTGGGTGCTGAGAAAATGTGGGAAAAGAAAAGAAAAATGATCAAATCTTAAAATTATACAAAAGCTGTCACTGAGCCCCTACTCTAGTACAACTAACTATATGGCTTAGTTGAGTTCAATTTTTCCCATTCTTGGAAATGAAAACAAAGTAAAACATGAGACTGGAGTTATGCTTTCTTTTGTCCTTTTCCATTGTTTTCTCAGCAAACAAATGGAGAATTAAGTGAATGATACTTTCATTTATCCTGTGGAATTCTACAATTACCATATTTTCACAAGTATCTTAAACATGGGTTTTAATTCATTTTTTAATGCATTTTTTGATGGGTTAACTCATTTTTTATGCATAAAACATTGGCATGACAAAAAGGATGCTATGAGTAATGAAATGGACTATAATTATTCAGTGTAATAGACAGTTCAAGTAGCTGCCACCGAGCTCGATTTACTAGAAAGGGAATGGGGTAAAAGGTCCTCCAACTTCTTACATATGAAGTCAAAACCATATGGATAGGGGTTCCTGAGTCTGGTAATTGGTATGAAGTGCTGGATCATAGGTGTTCAACGTGATGAGGACTCACAGTTAGTTTGAAATAGTCAAATAAAGCTTAAGGGTGCATTTAAATTATAGAAAGGCTGGATTAGATACTTTACGCTTTATTAATTCCATCTATATTATTGAGGAAACACTTAACTATGCTTAATGTGCATTTGGTAATTTAGTCATGGTCTTGGTGTAATTGGCAATGTAGTTTGGTTCTTGTGATAACTCTTAATTAGTTGATGTGCTGATAATGAGAAGTATCTGTAGACATTCCATTCCATTCGTACCAGAGTGCTGGAGTCTGATGCATGTCTAACCGGAACAAGGAAAAAAATTGACCCCGTCCCCCTTACTGCATGTATTTCCTAAATTTGTTGACAGAATTTGAATCGGCAACATATTAATTGTGGTTGAGGAAAGAAGAGGAAGTATGCATGTGCCAATTCCCATGTGGAGTAAAGAGTTTCATTTAAGAAGTGTTAAAGTCCCACTGTTTATTGTATACATGTTTCTTTAAGATATCTTGTTACTGATGTCAATTTGGCTTTTGAGGTAATCTCCAAATCCATTTCACGGTAGGAGCTTTGTTCTTCAAAATCAAATGCCCATTCTTGAGGTGTTTTTTTTTTTTTTTTTTTTCCTTCTTTTCTTTATTTGCTTCTTGAAACATTCAACTACACAACCAGGTGATTATTCCTCTCATCCCCAACACAATTGTTGATAGTCCCTTTGAAGTTGCTTGATCTTGTTTGCAACCTTGACTAGAATTTCAAACCTTCGAAGTAACAATGTTTTAAAAGGCTAAAGGTGGTCTTTAGGCATTTTGCCTAAATGAAGTGAGGCATAAGCTTGAAGGCAAAATGAGGCGTAAGCCTCAACTTAAACAAGTAAATAATAATAAGTTACCAAAAAATAAGAAAAATACTCATAGAGTTACAAGAAAATTAAATTATAAAAAAGACATAAACTTAACAGAGTGATGCTCTTTGACCAGGTGTTTATCATAGGTTCATGAACTGCAATGAGAGGGGGAAAGTGTTGGTTTGTGATTGAGTCGAAGTCGTTTGAAGTTTCGGTAGAGGAAGTCTGAGGGAAGTTAAAAGGTACTATTGTGGAGAGGAGTAGAGGTCTCTCCTCTTGGATTTGGTTTGGAGATTTGAGTTTAAGAAACCTATTGGAAGGATTTGAAGAATGTTGTAGGGAGGAGAAGGAAGGAAGGTTGGTAAAAGTCTGGGAGGAAGAGAGGAGAAAGTTCAGGTTGGATAGGCATGTAAACGGGGTGGGGAGATTCGTCTTATTTTTTGTCGTCGATTTGGAGACGAAAAGATTTTGCTTAGTTTACCCTGAAGGAAAGGGAATGCTAGGGGGTTTGGCCATTCTCGTTGAGAAACTACGGGCTATGGGGGTGGTTACTCGAGTTGAAGCAAAGACTTAAGCGGTGGCTACCTAATTTGAAACAAAGATGAAAATGGTGACAAAAGTCGGCAAGGTCGAGAAGAGCCTTGGAAATTCGGTGGAGGGTGAGAAGAAGGAGTTCGTGGATGTTGCTAGGGAGCCGACTGGAAGGATAGGAGATGCGTCGTGGTTACAGTTTAGAGGTAGAGAGTTGAGGGGTAGGGAGGACATGCTGGGTCGTTGCTTAGTTGGTAGGTGGGGTAATGGGTTGGTGGTGGAGTCGGAGCTGGCCTCGTTTAGGAAATGGGGGGAGCGCTTTTGGAATCTTAAGAAAGGCGTGAAAGTTATGAAGCTGGGAGGGGCTTTCCTTCTGTTGGAGTTTGAAGATGAAGAGGAGGCAGAGAGAGTGTTAAAGAAGGGGGTGCGTTGCTACAAGGATAAATTGTTGCATTTGGAGAGATGGAGTGAGGAGGTGGGATGCTTGCACTTAGGAAGTTCAACAAAAGAAGTGTGGGTGAGGGTGGTGGGTCTCCTGCCTCATTGTTGGAGTGGGGAGGTGTTCAAAAAATTTGGTGACTGCTGTGGAGGTTTCATTGAGGTGGATGAAGAAACAAAAAGGTTTTCTTAGCTCCAATAGGCTAGAATTTTGGTGAAGCTGGGGGTCGGGGGTGGGGGGGAAGATTTTCCGGGGACGATGCATTTGGTGGTGAATTCTTATTGTTATGCAGTCTAGTTGTGATGGGAGGTACCGCCATGGGTTTCTGCAGTGGTGTCGATGAATAAATTGAAAGGGAGTGAGGGGGAAAAGGTTAGGGAAGATAGGGAAGTGGGTTCACACGCGGGGAGTAGTGGGGTATGGGGAAGGATATTTGGTGTGCAGCAGGGGATGATGGGGCATGTTCAGTCAGAAAGGCCAGGGGTGAAGAGAAAGGTGATGGAGATGGGACTGCAAAAATCGTCGATGGCTTTTCAGGCTTTGGGAAGGGGAATGGAGAGAAGGGGGGTGTAGGGGTGGGCTTAAGAGAAGACGGGGGGTCAGCAATGTTTAATGGATGTAGGCTTGTTTGTTCGGATGCTCGGGCCCAAGGGAATGCAGGCTTGTTATTTGAAGGCCCCGCAAACCTTTTAAGTTTTGGGCTGGGCTGTGCTTTAAGGGAAGATGAGAGGTGCGGGCCCAAGTCGTTTTGGGAGGCGGGGTAGTCCAGTAAGGTAGCGGAGCAGGATTCGGATCCAGATCGGGTTTTCTTGGGCGAGCTTTTAAAAAGGGGTAGGGCACTAGGATTTCAAATGCTCTCTAAGGGGTGGATTGCAGAAGAAGATTTGGTCGGCGGAAAGGGTTCTGAAGAGGTAGAAGGGGCTCCAGGTAGGGTTTCTCTAGCTGACTGCCTTATGGAGGAAGCTTCTAAGTACTCCATCTTTTGGCCTTCTTTTGTTTGTAGTTGGGGTGGGGGGGAGGGGGAAGGGGGAACGAGACTTTTCTTATTTTCCTTTCTCTGGGGTGGAGGGCTTTGATCGAGGTAGAAAAGGGCCATGATGCAGTTGTCAATTTGAAGGAAAACGAAAGGGAGCTATCTGTAAATCCTCTGAAGGTGCTGTTGGCGGAAGAAAGGGATTTTGAGAAGGGCGATGGTGGGTCTTCCCCAATAAGGGATGGGAGGATTGAGGAAGAGGGAGGGGATGTGGAGTCGTGGAGATACAATTGCTTAGCAAAATTTTGTCATTGTTTGGGAATGCCCACTGAGGGATTTGAAGGAGAGATTCTGAAGGTTCTTAATAGAATGAAGGAAAGAAGAGAACGATTTGAGAGGGTAAGCGGAAAAAAGAGGAAAGGATAGAGATCCTCTAGATTTGACCGAGAGCTAAAGAAACTTGAATGTTCGATAAATTACGGTGGGTCAATAGGGGATCGAGGTCAATCGGAGTGTGTTAGATGAAGCTTCGAATCCTTTCGTGGAATGTAAGGGAGGCAAATGATAGAGACGAGAAAATTGATAAAGGATGTTATTAAAACTCAGAAGGTGGATTTAGTGTGCCTCCAAGAAACAAAAATTTAGGAGAAGACTAGTGGGATTGTGAGAAGTATAGGGGTAGGAAGATGTTTAGAGTGGGGGGCTATGAATTCAAGGGAGGGGGGGTGTTACAGTTGGTGGAGATGGAGGTGGGCAAATTTTCAGTCTCTTGTCGTTTCAAAAATTGTGGGGATGGTTTTTGCTGGATTTTCACAGGAGTGTATGGACCCACTCTTAAGTTGGCTAGAGAAGATTTTTTGAGTGAGTTGGGGGCCATTAGAGGATTATGGAGTGAGCCTTGGTGCGTAGCAGGAGATTTTAACATGATAAAATTCCCCTCTGAGCATAGTAGAGGAGGCCGTCTGTCCTCGGCAATGAGGAGATTCTCAGAGGTGATTGAGGACTTAGAGTTAAGGGACTTGCCTCTTCAGGGGGGGCTGTTCACTTGGAGTGGAGGCTCTAATGATCAGTTAAGGTAAAAAATTGATCAGTTTCTCATTTCTGAAGATTGGGAAGTTCATTTTTAGGGGGCCATTCAAGTTGTTTTGGCTAGGCTGGTTTCTGATCACTCTTTGATTCTTCTTGATGGGGGAGGGATGAGGAGAGGGCCCACGCCATTTAGATTTGAAAACACGTGGCTTTAAGGAGGTGTTGAGAAAGTGGTGGGAGGGGATTCGGGTTAGCAAGTCAGCCAACTTCATTATGGCTGAAAAGATGAAGGCCTTGAAACTGATTTTGAGAAGTTGGAATAAAGAGGTATTTGGTAAGGTTGAAACTAAGAAGCAGAGTGCTTGGAATTTGGTGGATTTTTGGGACAAGGAAGAAAATGCTCATTCACTGACTATGGAAGAAGAGGAAGCTAGGAAGGAGGCAAGAGAGACTTATAAAAAGTGGGTCCTTTTAGAAGAAGCGTCATGGAGACAAAAGTCTAGAGAAATTTGGCTGAAAGAGGAGGATAAAAATACAAGGTTCTTTCATCAGATGGCTAATGCTCATAGAATGAGGAATTAGTTGACCAAAGTAAAAGTCAATGGGAGGTGGTTTACTGAGGAAATTGAAATTAAAGAGGAAGTGAGCCGAGCTTTCCAGGGTTTGTTGTCAGATCCTGATGGTTGGAAGCCCAATATAGATGGTTTGAATTTTGAGAGGCTGGATGTGGAAGGGTTGGAGAAGCCTTTCTCTAAGGAAGAGGTCTTTGGTGTGTTGTCAAGTTTTTGCGGGGAGAAAGCGCCAGACCCTGACAGTTTCTCAATGGCTTTCTAGTAGTATTCTTGGGACTTTGTAAAGGTGGAGGTGATGAACTTCTTCAGACAGTTCCATGAGTCTGGGAGCTTTGTAAGGAGTTTGAATGCAACCTTTCTAGTGTCGATTCCTAAGAAAGGGGAGGCTGAGGACTTGAAGGATTTTAGGCTAATTAGCTTGGTGGGAGGGCTGTACAAGTGGTTAACCAAGGTGTTGGCTAATAGGCTGAAGGTGGTGTTAGCTAAGCTCATCTCAACGTCTCAAAATGCGTTTGTGGAGGGGTGGCAAATTATGGATGCAGTGTTGATTGCTAATGAAGCAATAGACTCGATTTTGAAAAGCAATAAAGGGGCGATTCTCTGCAAAGTGGACATTGAGAAAGCCTATGATCATGTGGACTGGTCTTTTCTTTTAGTGGTGTTGGAGAAGATGGGGTTTGGGGAAAAGCGGCGTAGATGGATAAAGTGGGGTTTATCCACTACTAGATTCTTTGTTTTGGTGAATGGAACCCCTACGGGATATTTTCAGAGCTCAAGGGGTTTAAGGCAAAGAGACCCCTTTCGCCCTACTTGTTCATAATTGTGATGGAGGCATTCAGTTGTCTGCTGAAAAGAGCAATTTATGGAGGCTTTTTATTGTCTTGCTCGGTTCGGGGAAGAAGGGGTGAAGGGGTCTAGGTCTTTCACTTGCTGTTTGCTGACGATACTTTAATTTTTTGTGAGGCGAAAGAGGAGCAATTGACGTGTTTGTGTTGGATGTTAATGTGGTTTGAGGCAATTTTAGGGTTAAGAGTGAATTTGGAAAAAAGTGAGTTGATTCCGTTTGGCAGAGTTGAGAATGTGGAAGAGCTAGTTGAAGAGTTCGATAATAAGGTGGGAAGATTGCCTTCCACTTACTTAGGAATGCCGTTGGGTGCTCCTTTTAAATCTGCTGCTGCTTGGGATGGAATAGAAGAAAGATTCCTCAAAAGATTGGCTATATGGAAATGTCAATACTTTTCTAAGGGGAGGAGGATTACCTTAATTCGAAGTACTTTGTCTAATCTGCCGATCTATTTCATGTTTATTTTCCAGCTACCTAGGATGGTTAGAATGAGACTGGAGCAAATTCAAAGGGATTTTTTGTGGGGTGGTGGGGCTCTTGAGCAAAACCCTCACTTAGTAAGGTGGCCAATTGTTTATTTAGAAAAAAAAAAAGGAGGGCTGGAGGTTAAGAGTCTTGGGACTTGGTGCTTTGCAATTGAAAGAAAGGCCCTTTGGAACCAAGTGATTAGAAGGAAATATGGGGAGGAAAGAGGAGGGTGGAGCTCTTGTGAGGCTAGGGAGGCCTATGGAGTTGGGTTGTGGAAAACAATAAGAAAGTTGGGACACCTAGTGACCCATTCTATTGACTTTGTGGTGGGTGATTGAAAGAAGGTGAGGTTTTGGAAAGACAAGTGGTGTGGAACCACCCCTTTGTGCGAGTCTTTCCCTTGTTTATTTGCGCTAGCAACTTCCAAAGAGGCTTGCGTAAATGGAGTTTGGACAACTGCGGGGGAAAGGGGGGGAAGTTGGAGCCCTTGTTTCACTTGACCTTTCAATGATTGGGAGATGAAAGAGGTGGAAAGGTTGTTTTGTTGCTTGGATAGAAAGAAGGTTAATGTGGGTGAGGTGGATGGATTCGAAGGATGGCGTGTTGTCGGTGAAGTCTTTGTATAAAGCCTTGTAGCCGGTTTCTCTTGTTTCTTTCCCTTCGAAGATTATATGGAACTCTTGTGTGCAACCTAAATTAAGTTTCTTTGTGTGGGAGGCTTCATGGAGAAGAGTTCTAACCTTGGACCGTTTGCAAAAGAGGGGATGGGCTTTGGCTAATAGATGCTTTCTGTGCCAAATGGTTGAGGAGTCGATTGATCACCTCCTTCTTCATTGTGAAAAAACAAGGGAAGTGTGGATGTTGTTCCTTTCTCTATTTGGAGTGTCTTGGGTGTTTCTTTATTCGGTAAAGGAAACCCTTTTAGGGTGGAGGGGTTCTTTTGTGGGTAAAAAGAGGAAGGCGGTGTGGCAAGTGGGATCGTCATGCGTGTTTTGGGTCATTTGGAAGGCAAGGAATAAAATTGCCTTTGAAGATAGTGTATTGTCCATCCAAAGGCTGAAAGCTTCTTTTGTGTATTTACTTTGGTCGGAGACCAAATTGTGGATAAAAGGTGGTTCTTTGACCTTAATAGATTTTATAGATTGGGTGGGTTTGCGATGAGGGAGAAGGTTTTTTGTTTTTCCTTGTTTTGGGTCCAACTGTAAGGGGGTGAGTGTCTCTATACTGTACTTCTCTGGGTCGCTATTTTAGCGCCTCTTTGTAATACAATTCTTTTGTTTATTGATAAAAAAAAAAAAAAAAAAAAAAACAAACTTCACAATGAAAAAATTAATTATTTTTCATTGTTAACGATTATAATTTAGTTTTTTTTTTCCTCATAATATTTAACTCTCATGTTTTTATCTAGTAGTTTTCAACCTTACTATTACCATCACAAATTAGATCCTTAAAGGTATAATCATATCCAATTGCTATATTATCCTCCCCATTGGTGTTAATATCCACCCCTTCTTCTTTGTTCAAAAATTGTAGTGGGATCATTTTCCATCGATCAATAATTAGATTATAGATGAGATCAACCACTAGGAGAATCATCAATACCCTTATTCACTTAATCTCTCTTTTTCCTCTCCATTTGAACGGTTATTTGGAAGTCAACTAAGCCCTTATTTTGTAAAAGGTTTAACAAAGTAGGGACCCAATACAAAACTCATGAAATCTAATATCAAAAGCCCACTAAAGCATAGATGATAGAACCCATTAAACCTAATTTAAAATTGAGACTTAAAGCCTCTTATAAAATATATACCAAAAGCCTATAAAGGCCAAAAACCCTTTGAGTATTTGAGGCTTAGGCCTCAACAGCCTTGAGGCTGTAGTGTCAAAGCTATAAACCTCGATAAGGTGAGGCTTAAGCCTCCATTACCTTAAGGCTATAACCACAAGGCTAATTTGTAGAGTCTCACCTTAAGGTGAGCCTCGAGGTGTAAGCCTTAATAGCCTTTTAAAACACTGCACACAAGGAAGGTGGATTTCTCTTTGAAGGGGATGGAGGTTAGGGTTCCTCTTTCTGGAAGACTGAATAACAAAACTATCAAGCTCTAAAACCCTTAGGGGTTTTATGCAGGCTTCCTTGTGGGTTTAAGTGACTTGAACCTATCTTGGGCTTGAGTCACTTAATTAGCCTCCTAGGTCTTAATTAATTAATTAGCTCAGTCTAAAAAAATTGTTCATAAACTCTTATGTAACTTTGCATATTTATTTATTTTTGATAGGAAACCACGCATGAATATATTGATAGAAAAAAATAGTACATAAGGAGGATGAGAAATCCTCCCGCCAAAGGTAAAACTAAACAACACAAAAAAATAACATGACATTATACCGTACCATTGGAACTACACACTGCTAGCCAATCTAGTTGTAAAACGTTAAGGGGAATGCCCTTAAAACCCGTTGAGCAAAAAGCCTAAAACGAAGTGAGGAAATGAATGGAGTCCCAAAGATTTTCTGAATTCCTAGCTTTATCCTCAAATATCTTAGCATTTCTTTCCCGCCACACAACCCAAATTAAAGCTATGCACGCGTTTTGCCACAAAACCAACCCTCTCTTGGACTTGCCAAAACCTTTATAATTAATGAACATCATGTCTAAAATGCTTTTCGGAGGAACCCAATCCATCTTGGCTAACTGAAATAGTCTGTGCCACAACCCCAACGTCACAGAACAATGAAGGAAGAGATGATCTGTTGATTCTCCTTGCTCCATACACAATTTACAAATGTCAGGGCTAAGAGCTTTGTGGGGTCTCCTCAATTGTAGCAAGTCATTGGTATTTACCTTCTTGTGTGCCACAAGCCAGACAAAGGCCTTAACTTTGAAGGGGACTTAGATTTCCATACAAACTTAGTGGGGAAAAAAAGAGATGAATTAGGCATTTGGGACAAGGCTGTAAAGAAAGACTTGACTGTAAACAATCCTGAAGACAATAAGGACCAAGATCTCGCATCTGAAGTGGAAGTGGATAGATTCATACAATCAAGAGAGCGCATGAGGCGTTCTAGATCTTCTATCTCAGAATCAGTTAGATTACGACGGAAATTAAAATTCCATGAGAAAGGGCGAGCTGAACCAAGAATTGAAGATATATGAATATTTTTATCCGTTACTACTCTAAATAGTTTTGGATATTGGTCTTTGAAGATTTGGTCCCCCCGCCACAAATCTTCCCAAAAGCGAATTCTTTTCCCATCTCCTACGACAAACCGAGTATACTTGGAAAAATCCTGAAAGACTTATGCAATGGCCTTCCAAGGATAATGATGTGACCACCTGACTAGAGTGTTGGCATCCCAACCATTTGAGTGTGTCCCGTAGATGTTAATAATGACCTGATGCCATAGAGCTGTACTCTCCCTAGGAAACCTCTACAACCATTTCCCTAAAAGAGCGCGATTCCTTAAAGGAATCTTCCCAATCCCCAAACCCTCTTTTACGCTCGGCTTACACACTGCATCCCAACTAACAAGATGGTCTCTTTTACCTTCCCCAACCCTTGACCAAAGAAAGTCCCTTTGCATCCTCTCAATTTTTGCAGCCACTGAAGCAGGAATCTTAAACAGAGAAAGAAAGTAGCTAGGGATATGGGATAGGCATGAGTGTAGGAGAGTTATCCTACCACCGAAAGATAAGTAAGCTTTTTGCCACCCATCTAATCTCCTAGAGATTCTCTCAATCACTGGATCCCAGAATCCATAAGCAATTGGATTCCCTCACAAAGGAAGACCTAGATAAAGTATAAGCCAATCTGAAGTCTTGCAGTCAAGCAACAAGGCTAACCTAGAGAGATGATTCTGATCAAGGTTGATGCCAAAAAGATTACTCTTGTCAAGATTGACCTTAAGCCCTAAAACTTGACCAAACACTAATAATAAACTCTTAAGAGTTTGTAGTTCTTCCTCACTAGAGCTAACAAAGAGGATGGTATCGTTTGCGAATTGCAGATGGGACACCCTACACCTATTTCTACCTACCCTGAAGCCCTCTAGCAAACTTCTTTCCTCGGCTTTCAACAACATTCTACTCAACACATCTGCAACAATAGTGAACAGGAAAGGGGATATAGGGTCACCTTGCCTTAAACCTCTAGATGCCTTGACCCACCCTTTAGCATTACCATTCACTAGAATAGCATAAGAGACCGACAATAGACAACCTCTCATCCATTTCCTCCATTTAGAACTAAATCCCTTCTTCTCCAACACATGATCCAAAAAATCCCATTTAACATGGTCATAAGCCTTTTCAAAGTCTATCTTGAATACAACTCCTTCCTCCCCTGATCGCCTTTGCTCCTCCACAATCTCATTGGCTATAAGAATTGCATCTAGAATTTGTCTCCTTTTAACAAAAGCACCTTGAGTGGAATGGATGGTCTCCTGTAGTACTCCTCTTAGTCGCCCTGATAAGACTTTTGCTATTACCTTATAGAGACAAGTAATAAGGCTGATAGGTCTAAAATCCGAAATCTTCTTTCACTGACTCTTTTTGGGCAACAGAACTATGAAGGAGGCATTGGTGTTTTGATTAATAATCCCGCTATTGTGAAACTCTGCAAACACCCTCACTAAGTGATCCTTGATCACATCCCAACAATCTTGAAACACTGCTATTGTGAAACCATTAGGCCCCGGCGCCTTATATCCCTATTTAACTGAAAGATGGCATTATAGACTCTAATTCGAAGAAAGGGGAATCCAGCCTAGAAGCACTCTCTTCTGATATAGGGGACCAATCAATACCTTCTACTCTCCAAGACTCACCAGGAGGACTCGAGTAGAGTTTTTTGAAATAAAGTAATATCTCCTCTGTGATGCTCTCGGAATTGTCCAACACCAAACCACTTTCATTCTCCAAGAATTTGATGAAATTCCTGTTTCGTCTCCCGTTAGCCACTTTGTGAAACAGTTTTGAGTTGCAATCCCCGTCTTTAACCCATTTTACCTTAGCTTTTTGTCTTCAATGAATTTCTTCCCTCATAATTATTTCCTCTAGCTCCCCTTTTCTTACAGCTCTTTGAACAGCGAGATCAAAAGAGAGAGCCCCTTCTTGTTCATTGGCATCAATGTTAGCTATTTCATCCAAGAACCTTTTTTTCCTTTCCTTAAGCATTCCAAAAGTATTCTTATTCCAATCTTTTAATTTTGCCTTAACAAATTGTAACTTCCTCATGAACTTGTGACCTTCCCAACCATTTCCTTCAAATTCTCTCCACCAATTGCTAAAGCACTCTTTGAAACTATGATGTTGCAACCACATATTCTCAAACCTAAAAGGTGTTGGACCCCACTTGAAAGGATTGGTATCCAATACAATCGGCCAATGATCCGATGTCCATCTAGGAAGAACTTCTTGAAGGCTTTGAGGGAAGGAAAGCTCCCACTCATTTGAATAGAGAAACCAATCCAATCTCTTACACACCGGTGACTCTTGCATATTTGACCAAGTAAAAGAGGCATTTCGTAATGGGGGATCATGTAACTCACATTCTTTTATAAAGCCATCAAAATCCCTAGTGAATCTAGAGCCACCCAGTTTTTCTGATCTTCTCCTTATAACATTGAAGTCACCTCCCACACACCATGAAGGAAAAGTAAGGCCAAAAAAATCTAACAGTTCCACCCATAAATCCTTCCTAGTTAAGGGGTTGTTTGGACCATAAACTGCGGACAACCACAAAGGTCCACATCCATCCAACAAGAACTTGACTGAGACAGAAAAAAATCCAATTACCACGTCCTCGTTGCTCATTTTCTGTGAGTCCCAAGTGATTAAAATCCCTCCTGAAGCCCTACAAGCCGGGAAAGCAGCCCACTCCTTATTCTTAACCGACCAGACACTTCCTACAAACCTTCTGTCGCACACCTCTCTTTTTGTTTCTTGAAACATCACTACATCCGGATTCTGAAGTCGCAAAAAATCCTTAACCACCCTTCTTTTTTTCCTAGATCCCAACCCCCTGATATTCCAACTTATGATCTTCATAAAACACCTCACTGACCCTACACCTCCTAACCAACGCCAACAGAACTCAAATGTCTGTGGCGATTCTGTTCTTTCGCCTTGAATACACCTTAATATCCAAGGAGCTGAAGACCTCACAAACTTTAGCCATTTTGCTAGGGGAAAGACCTTCAATTTGGAACCCACCCATCTGGGAGAACTGAGTGTCTCCTTGGCTAACTGTACCCAAAATAGGGGCCCCATGAGGCAAGTTGGGTTTGGTCTTATCATAATTAAAGCTTTCAGACAAAAGATTCAATCTAGCCAGCTGGGGCACTGCATCATCACGGTTAGGAATGCCAACAAACCCTAGACGATCAGCCCCAACGTCATCTTTTTTTGAAAAAAATTCAGATAACACTCAATTTTTCGTAGGAAACTGGGATTGAAAGGCTGGAATGGAGAGATTGATAGCAGAAGAACTCGGGTGTGGAGAAGCCACTCCAGAGAAAGGAGAATGAAAAGGCAGAGAAGGCTGAGAAAAATGATGAGAAGATACCTCGAAAATTTCCACTTCCGTCATTCCACATTACCCCTCAAAGTTGAGCCCTTTTTCTCTGGTTGCGGGATAAGAAAGATGATCCGTGACTGAAGATCCACTATGAGAACAACCCACAAAACCCTTAAAACCTGCTCCGTCTCCTCCTTTAGCAGTATTGCACATTTTCTCCTTACCTTTTGATTGAAAAGGAGCCCTAAGAAGATTCCTTTGCTCCGCATTTTCCTTCGTCGACGTCGTTCCTTCCTCGGAACACCCTTGAACCAACTATGTTCCCGCTTCGGCGACGTCTTCTGATGGAAGATTATCACTAACTGGCATTGATCTCTCAATCGTGATTGGCTCGCTTTGGCTTCGATCCCCTTGTCGGCATACAGAGCTTGATGGAAACAAAGCATTCCACAGCTTCCTTGAACCGCACTTCATCAAGGAGCCCATCTGTTGATTTTCAGGATCCTCGTGGCCTATCTTCGCCTTCCCCTTTGCAGAAAGAATAGCTCTGTGTAAAGGGCCCTTCGAATATCTGTCTTGATTGTCTCCCATCTCTTGGCCCAACAACTGAATCGGGCCTTTCCCATGGACTTCCCTCTTCCAGCCCACGACAATTTCAGACCGTGGGCTGGGCTTACTAAAAGGATGGGCTCTTGTCATATATTTGGAGGCCCGAAACCCATCCTGGAGAGTTTACTAGGCTTTGACCCCTCCAGCCTGTTTTGGCCCAGCAGATCCAACTCTTTGCCTTTTTGAATTCGAATTCAGTGGAGGTTGGGACCAGCTGTTTCCCACTGACGTCCTGTTCTTTCACGTGTCCTCCCAGGAGCGTTCTCCGCCTTTTGACCACCTCTCCACTCCATTGTTCTGCTAACTGCCCCAACCGAAGACCCCTTTCCAGCCGTTGATCTATCTTCCTCTTTCCTCTTTCTGCCAAATGTCCCCGTGTGAGCCTCAGCCAATTGCCGAGTTGACTCACCCATCTCTCTAACCCACCTACCATCTTCCTTCCCGGCCACTGCGACTGAAACTGTGAAGTCCCAACCCCCATCTAACACCTCAATCAAAGCCGGGAGAACCAATCGTTCTTTCATTACCACTTTCACCCTCGCTTTGCTTAGATAAAAAAGTTTCAATGTTCACCAATTGATCTCTGTCACCGTCCCCCACTGCTCCATAATTTTCTTCAAGTGAACCTCAGACCATAAATGAAATGGCAAACCCCTTAAATCTATCCAACCTTCCTTGAATTTTCCCTCCTTTTGAATTTTCCTTTGGCGACCATCTTCTCAACAAGACTGTAATTCCGCCTTTAATCCTGATGAATCTTGAATCGTGTAGTGATAAAGCTTCCTCTAAGGTTTCTACGAAAAACAATCCTTTTCCTTCGGCGAATGGGACGATTGTCACCACGCCTTTGTGCCCTAGCCTTCTCGCCATGGCCCGACCGACCTCAGCCTAGTTAACAGCACCATCTTGACATTCGCTAGCACAACCCTCGCCCATCTCCCAACTGGAACAAGGCCGGCTTTCCTCGGACCTTCGTTTCTGACTACATTCGCAAAGGACTATTGCAGGGGACCCGCATTTTTGTGCAAAATCCTTCATTCCCTGCTCTGCCTTCCCTTTTCATAAAAACTCGAGGAGGGGACCACCAACATTGAATACAATGCAAACTTTAAAAGTTCCCATCCCTTGCCATTCTCTCCCTCAGGTATTACCAGAAAAGTCGACTTCCTATTGGAGCCGAACTTTGATAATCTTATAAACTTGCCATGAACATTGAAGCAAACCTCTAGTAGATGTACTCTGGTCTTTCCTCTAAATTTTCTGTTGAAACCCATAAAAATCTTCATCTCAATGGCCTTTGTCAACTGTTTTATCAACCAACTAACATCCTCCTTCTCAAAGCCTAAGACGAAAACAGAGCCTTTACTGTGCTCTGTTATCGAACACCATTTTCCTCCGACCTCACCCTCGAACCTAACCCAGAAGGTCTTCCTCTCCACAGAGACCTTCAAGGTCCTTACCATTCTCTCTTGCCTTTAAATGTATTCCTGTCCTTTCTACAACTTTGCATATTTATCAAAACACCCTTATACATACATATGAATAAAGAATCTAAATATCCTTCAAATAATGTGTTACCAAGGAATATGAGCTTGAGTAAGGACCACTAGGATCCATAGGAAAATATTGGCTTTCTTACAATCCAATTATGAAGTTGACTCAACATCTTATTATAGAGAGTCACTTGCATTTTAATATCTTATGATATTAAAATGATATACCAAATTCGAGTTCATGACCTACTTCATGGTATGCAAGCTTCCCATAAATTGGTGTCCATAGTTTAACGAGATGAATGCTATCAATTTCTTAAGATTATCTTTATAATCCCTTTTTTTTTATAGGTAAATAAGGATTTTATTTATAAGAAACAAGGCATACATGACATATATAAAGTAAATAACTAACAAAAAAAAAGGATTATCTTTATAATCCTTGAGTCTCAAATCTGCTATTTTGTGATCAATTAACATACTCTAACTCTCTAAGAGCATATGTCATTCCACTTAAGGAATTACTACAATCATAGATTTCTTGATCATAAGTCTTTAGGATCATCCAAGGGGACACACTGTCTCAAACCTATGAGATATCATGATCCCTATCTTGAAAATACCTATCGTTGCTTACCTTAATCAATAGTAACCTGATCTATAGGAAATATATGACAACTTCAAGGTTTCACTTGTAGGTCAAAGTCCCTGAAGACCTTAGCACTAGTTGAGTATTCTCTCAAGCTCAATACTCCATACAACATAATAGTTTGGTGAAATCATGACTATCCAATAACAATATCATAACTTATTATTGGTTTTATCTAATGTGTAACCATACACACTTGTGCGCTTACCAAGTGAACCTCATCTAGATGAAAAAGGCAAGTTATCCTTCCAATTTGGAGGTAGTATACTACAACCTCAAATGAATTTCCTAAGTCCATTAGCTAGTTGTGAACAACTCATTCACTTGTAAGTAACTCATGACTTGAATCTTCTATGCAACTCTAATGCATCTAAGTTATGTAAATGCAAGTAATGTTAGGCCTGAATGCTCGGAAAATATAATGCATGAATAAAATAGATAAGTGATAAACTGAACTTATATTATAAATATAAAAAACCATTTCTTGTTACATCATGTTAGCTTTTAAGGACTATATTCTAACAATTAGTTATCTTGATTGGACCATAAGAGGTGATCTTTGTAATTGAGTGCTTATCAAATTACTCATTGGACTTATTAAATTGAACGGCCCCCAAAAAAGGAAAAAAAAAAAGTCGTGTTATTTGCAACATGGTGATCTTTCAATATAAGCATTTCATCATAATTGCAATGCCTCTTTAAAGAACTTTTATAGCTATGTGTTACTACACTTTCTAGTTTATATTAACATAAGGGAGATGCTGATAATTTGGTTTTCAAGCATTTAACATTGAAGATCCTAGTTTATCTATCAAAAAAAAAAAAAAAAAAACATTGAAGAACCTAGTGCCCCTGCCTAAAGCCTGCTTGGATTGTCTTTTAAGATGTAGATAGTAGACAGTTTGATTGGATTCTAAGTTTTTTGCTGTCTTGTGAACTAAAATTCTGTCTTATGGGTCTCTTTGTTATCCTTTTGTCATTTCGATTTTTCATTTGATTCCCACATACTAAAAATGGTTGAAATCATCTATATTATAAGCTGCTTGTGGGTTTTTTGTGATGAAATGATCAGAGATTCATAATAGCTGTTATTAAAATAGAAACATTTTCCCACAGTTTTGCATTTGTACCGATAGAGTAAAGTGTTATTGGGTGGTTTCAGATTTCTATTCCCAGCCCTTGGAGGACTACTATACGGCTATGACATTGGTGCCACATCTTGTGCTCTAATTTCTATAGAGGTATCTTTTTACTGGAAGTCTGAACTATAGTAGGCTAATTCTATTTTCTATTGTATAGCTCCATGCTCATCCTTTGTATTTTCTATTTCACTGTTGATTTTTAGATCTGTTTCGTCACTATGAAGATGACAATTGATAATCAACTATGATCAATTGGATTTCTTATGATCCATCAATAGGCTATATGCAACATTTTAAACCTCCTAAAAGAGTTTTAAGGTTTCCATCTACATCTCTCTTAACGACAGGTCTCATTTTGTCGTTCTGTCGATGGATATTGCAATGATAATTTTGATCATAGGGATTCCATGATATACTATTCTGATTGTATTAAACTTGTACTATGTAATTAGGTTGGATTTGAACATGATATCATACTTAGAAGATTATATTTGGTAGTGTAACAAAAACACATGCTGAATGGCATCTACTTCTTTGCACTTGACATACAATTTATTTATCCTGCATGCATTTAATTCATAATGTTTTCAATTTAATTGAAAATTCCTGTCTATATTAACCTCTCCCAGATTGTGCTACTAATTTCAGTTATTTTTCCAAGTCAATATTTATCAAAATTGTTGGACAACCAATTTTCTTAAAAGCTTAACCTTGTAGGAGTTGGGGCCCATAATGTATATCATACACTCTAACAACCTCCCTCACATGTAGCATCCATTTTTGGGCTTACATGAACTTAATAAAGTAGGTAAATAAAACATATGGTGTTGAGATTCGAACTCTTGACCTCCCAACAATTAAGGCTATGATACCATGTTGAACAACTAATTTTCCTAAAAGCTTACGCTTGTAGGATTTGGGCCCGCAATGTATGTCATGCACTCTAACAAAAATGTTGTTGATATCTTCAAGTTTCTTGAGCATCTGTTTGTAAATTGATAACGAGATTCAAGAACTTGTTTATTTACTGAAACAACCCTCTTCCCAATTTATTTTTCAAATTCACCAATGGTCTTATTAGCAAATCAACAAAATAAAACATATCTTGCTTCGCAGTATGATCTAACTTTAACTCTTGTCTCATGGGTGTTCATTTGGTCTTTGGCTCTACTAACTTTAACTGTCGTGTTTCTTTCTACAGTCATCTTCATTAAGTGGAATCTCATGGTACGACTTGTCTTCTGTGCAAATTGGTCTCACAGTAAGTATTATAAATTGCTTGTTGTGATTGCTTAATCATGTTTTTAGATTTGTTTCTTTTATATTTTATATACTTGCTTTTTTTCCCCTCATTTAGTGGATATTGCTTTTTGCAGACTAGTGGCTCATTATATGGTGCCTTGATTGGCTCTGTCTTGGCTTTTAATATTGCCGACTTCTTTGGTCAGTTCTTCTAAATGTGGCATTGAAGTTGAAATAATAATATTATGATTTTCTCTATGAAGTCTAAATCATGTATTTGAATTAAAGGAAGAAGGAGGGAGTTGATTCTTGCTGCTTTACTGTATCTTGTTGGAGCTCTAGTAACAGCAGTGGCACCTAGCTTCATTGTTATGGTGATTGGGCGTTTTGTATTTGGTATAGGAATTGGACTGGTAACTAATTATGCTATTTTCACTTTTATATGACATTTGAGCTCTTCCTGAATTTTCTTATGTATTTTTATGTCCATGTAAACATGTGTTCACCCATGTGATATTGGCATGCATATCTTTGTATAAAATTCAGACACCAAGTACATACATTGGTAGACATCCAAACCCACATGTGCGGAATCACATATAGAAGTCCATTTGAACAAATGAAATGTCCATTATAGGATTTTTTTTTTCATGATGTACTTGATTTTGAAAGGATTCATGTTTCATGTCTGTTTTGTTTTTTTATCTGTTATCCTTTTCTCATTTCCAAATGCATTTTTGTTTTTCTTATTCAGGAAGCAACCAAAATAGTATGTAGAGTTCAAGTAAAAGATGCTAAATTCAAATTCACTTAACCATCCTGATATTTTTAAATTTTCTTGGATGAACGTTTAGTTGTCCATCCATGGTTTTTTGTTTGCCTGCAAAATTTGACATTTAAAAAAAGGTGCCTTATTTACATGAAAGACATATAATTTTCAGTTCTTTGCTTTATAGTCAATGCATGCGGCCCCGATGTACATTGCTGAGACTGCTCCAACTCAAATACGAGGTCGACTAATCTCTCTCAAAGAGTTTTTTATAGTTTTGGGGATGGTTGTAAGTGCTTCAATCTTGCTCTGAGGACTTTGATTTTGTTTTACTGTGTTTAGTATATAATTTGGACCAACAAGAACTGAATACACACACACACACACACTCTGTGGTCACAGATACCTGCTCATCGGTGGTTATTTTTTGTTCATATCTATAGTGCTCCATAATCCATTATCGTGGCTCGCCTATAGTGATTACTTTGCTCTCTTGCAGGTAGGCTATACAGTTGGTAGCCTTTTAGTTGACATGGTTTCCGGTTGGCGCTATATGTATGGAGTTAGTAGTCCTTTATCAGTGATTATGGGAATCGGAATGTGGTGGCTTCCAGCATCGCCTAGATGGTTACTTTTACGTGCTATACAGGGAAAAGGCAATATGCAGGATTTAAAAGAGAATGCCATATTTTGCTTGTGTCGGTTGAGGGGTCCAGCTATTGGGGATTCAGCTCCTGCTCAAGTAGATGGGATTCTAGATGAGCTTTCATCCAGCGAGGAAACAAAAGAAGCTTCACTTGGGGAAATGTTCCATGGAAAATGCTTGAAAGCCCTTACCATTGGTGGAGGATTAGTCTTATTTCAGCAGGTTTGTTTTCATGTGTAGAGGTTATATAACATGAAAAAAAAAAAAAAGAAGATGATATAAGTTCCCAACAATTTGACTTATATATGTACCATCAATTTGTATGGCAGATCACAGGGCAACCAAGTGTGCTATATTATGCGGCATCAATCCTTGAGGTACATGAAGATTTAGATCCAGATTTCTAGTTATCATCAATGAATATATCAAGACAAAAGTTTGCTTCCATTTAAACCCTACACAATCTGATAGAGTGCAGGATTCTCAGGAGCATCTGATGCAACACGTGTATCGATATTAGTTGGTTTATTGAAGGTAGATTTTTTCCCTGCTGCTCAAATTCAACACTTGGGTGCTTTTAAAAGAAAATCTTATAAAGTTACTTTTTATACCTTAATATTTGGTCTCTATAAATGATTAGAAATTAGTGGAAGTTGTTTCTTACATCCATTTGTTGTCACACTCGTGTCACTATCTACAATGTGCTATAACTGGAACATGACACAAGTTCTAGCAGTGAAGGGAATGTGTGAGCTGATTTTCCCCACAAATATAACAGAAGCTGCACTTCAAGACTCCTTTTTTCCAAAATGTCTGACGACTCTGACCTTTGCCTTTTCTTTTATTTTTCCCTTTTTTCATTTTTTTTTCTTTTTTTGGTTTTTAGTTGATTATGACTGCAGTGGCCGTCCTTGTTGTTGATAAAGTTGGAAGAAGACCTTTACTACTTGGAGGTGTTTCTGGCATCGTAAGTCTCCATCCTCTTTCAAGGGCATCTGCTTTCTGTTTTAACACTGAAATCTTGAGACTTAAAAATATCGAAATTGTCAGGCCATCTTTAAAATTAATTCTTGATTTAGTTTTCTTGCTAAAACTTGTGATTACTCAAAGAATAAGGGATTTAAGTTCCAAGTATATGAATCAAAGGACTTCAACTGTTTCTAAGCATTGTATATTTTATTTGTTTGACAGGTAATCTCATTATTCCTTCTGGGATCATATTACATTTACTTAGGTGATGCGCCTGCTGTGGCGGTGATTGCTCTGCTGTTGTATGTTGGGTGCTATCAGGTATTTGGATTTTGTTTTATTGTTATATAGATTCTCATCTTGGAATTTTATGCTTTGAAATGATGATTTTTATATGAACCATTGCTTACATTATGAGTTTGAGTTCTATAGCAGGATAAGGGTCAGAAATATTATTGATTATTAGGGACTGCATATGCTACCCTGTAG
Organism: Vitis vinifera; assembly: GCF_030704535.1. Classification (NCBI taxonomy): domain Eukaryota; kingdom Viridiplantae; phylum Streptophyta; class Magnoliopsida; order Vitales; family Vitaceae; genus Vitis; species Vitis vinifera. Next base: position 2,194,191 of record NC_081820.1, on the reverse strand, counting down.
AAAGTAGTGGAAAGCCCCTAAAGTCGCTGCATTTGCTGCATGAGAATAATATAGAAAATCTTATAATATTTTTCACTTCCATTGAATTTGATAATGTGCAGATTTATTTTTATTTTTCATCTCAATTTTGCAAGTTGACAAAAGTAGAGTGCAAAGATAAGCAGCTTTGAATTTTTTTTTTTTTCCTGATTTTGTCTTAGATTCAAATAGACGAATCTGTATTGGTGGACTCTAAAAATTCAAGTATGCTAAAAATACATGGAAACTTATCAACACCTAAATCAATACTTGAGCAATAGCAGCTAAAAATAAAAGGAAGCTTAGAAATTTTGAAAAATTCAATTGGCAATTTTCTTTTAATAAAATCTTAGCCAAAAGGTCAAGAAAGGCATATGGTTGGGATGATTATAACTAGTTTAAAGAATTTTGAAAAATTAGACTTAAGAAATTTTTTCAGGGTATATGAACTTCATTGGCCCAAACGTCGTGCTTCATGCATGTCTTATTTTTGTATTACATGGCAATAAAATTCATGAATGGTTTTACAGTTATCCTTCGGTCCTATTGGTTGGTTGATGATTTCCGAAATTTTCCCCTTACGTGTGAGAGGGCGAGGACTAAGCATTGCAGTGCTCGTGAACTTTGGTGCAAATGCAATAGTAACATTTTCGTTTTCCCCTCTGAAGGTGCCTAACTTCAACCATTTTTTTTCTGCAATCAACTTTTCTTTATAACTGTGGAGCTATTATCATCTGTTATGTACATGTTATGTTCACTAAGACAGTAACTTAACTTTCCCAGAACAGGTAATCATCACTCTGTTTGTGGCATTGTTGTTGAGATTATATTTAGGTTGGAGATTTTTTTGGCTAATCGGCATACGATAACAAATATGATTTTGTTTCTAGTCCACATACTTTCCATGTTTTATTAGGGATATCATGTAATTGTAGCAACTGGATGTTCTCACATATCAAGAGAGGAATACCCATATTACATTGAGACTGACATGAGAGACAATGCCTATGATAATTTTTGTAGTATCCTTATTCCAGAGTACTTAGAATCATATGCTTCCCATTGAAAGAAAACTGTGTTTCAATGTGCCCATGATGTATCATCTATTAGTTGGCCCATTTGGAACTAATTCCAACCATTCATGATTGGCTCCATGAATGACCACATGCCTTCAGCTCTGTCTATGGCTATGTCCTTTGTTTACGGAAGACTATCTTGTGTTTCTCACTACATCAATCAGGTTCTTTTTGTTCCTTTTGTCATCCTTTAAACACCTTCAACTCAAATCAAATCACTTCTTTGTGGAGTATCTACTTCACCATCTTCAATAATCAGATAGAGAAAAATAGAAAAAAACGATGTCATAGTGTAGCCAACATGAGGTAGCGAGTGAAGGCTTTGATTAGTTGAATTGTACTGTTAGTTTACTTCTTTATAATTACATCCAACTATGATATTTTTCTCCGGAATATGTTGATTCAACATCTGGTTTTCTTTTGTATCAATTACTTAACTGTCATGACTCATGACCCGTATATTACACTTCAATTACAATGATAAATCCCCGTGGTAGTTACCAAATAGATTCAGTTACCATGTTTTCACTTTTGGTTGCAGGCACTGCTGGGAGCTGGAGTTTTGTTTTATGGATTTGGAGTCATAGCTGTGTTGTCTCTTCTTTTCATATTCTTCTTTATACCTGAAACAAAGGGACTCAGTCTTGAAGAAATCGAAGCCAAACTCCTCTAAGGTATCATCCCTCCAACAATTTCCCATACCAACACAACAATATTCACCTACTTCTCCTTTTCCAATTAGCAGGACAGCGAACTTGGTATCGTGTATTTAGCTTTGTATTTATCTATATCTTTCAGGTAGTAGGCTACCAAATGGAGAAAAATAAGCATGAGTTGAACTGGTAGTTTTGGTTATATTCACAACATGGTAGAAACACACATGCCTCCATAGATATCATTGTTTCCCTTCTGGGTAATCGATGTATATGCTTCTTCTCCAACTGGAAAAATCTTTTTCTTTTTCTGGGGTTTTTGGGATGTTGAGTTGAGGAGAGAAATTTGGGGTAATCAATGTACGACGATGGTTTGAAGCAGTGGTAGATGCAGCTCCTGTGGAGTCAGAGCTGTGGCATGGCATCTTCAGATGGAGAGGTATGATAAGAGTCCTTAGGATGAATAATGAGTTGATGTCCAGATTACCATTACCATTCTGGGATTCTCTTCTTCTTCTTCTTCTTCTTCTTCTTCTTGTTTTTATTTTATAGCTGCAGATGAGATGAATGGCAGCTTAAGAATAATTTGTACGGACACTCTTGAATTCTTCATTTGGGTTAATCTCATTGTTCTAAGGTGGACTTCAGAATTGTGGTAGAATAGTGTGTTTTGACTTTTACCAATCTCCTCTTTCTTTCTTTCTTTTTTTAATAATAAAAATCATTGTTAGATCTTTTACTCATGTCTCAATTTACTCTCTAATATATAATAATTTTTTGATATTTTAGGAATTTTTTTTTTTTTGGTCAAAAAATAGATTAAAAAAAATGTACTAAACTATTTCTTCATGTATATTGATATTGTCTGTTTTTATAAATTATCTACACAGTTAAAAGAAGTCCACTAATTGATATAATGTTGGGTTATATGATCACCTTCTTTCATACAAGCATGTCCTTAGCACGACTCTTATGAGGACACAAATACTCTCACATCAGGTTTGAGGATCAATTTTGATACTATTTATAATGACTCGTTTCATCTCATGTATATGTTGTTTGCTCTAAATTAAAAGTTCACATAACTTTAAAAAAATGTATCTACACAATTAAAAAAATTCACTATATTAGGAACTTTTTCGAAAATGAGTGATCTCATAGTAATTGTGATATCCCACCTCTAATTAAGGGGAGAAGATTTTAGCATTGTATCTTTTGAGTAGGGAAGATGGTATTAAAATGGAGAGAATAGTTTTAATAGAGTGGTTTTTTCTGTTCACCCAAATATCCCTTTGCCTATTGTTTTCAACCTACTTCCAAATGACTATCTATTTCTTCTCCCAAATCCTATATGATTTGACATGAACTTTACATTTTTATGGAATGTAGTGGATATGTTGATCCAAGAATTCAAGACATCCAAGTTTTTTTTTTTTTTTTCCTTTTTTTGGTCCATTTTTAGGGGTATAGGAGCAGGGAATGTTGGATCTCCTATCATGAATGCTTTAAAGGGTGATATTATTATTGTGAAAATTTTTATTAAATACAAATAAAATAAAGTTTTTTTACAAACAAAATTTTCTAACTTTCAAATTAAGTTCTTTTAAGGTGTTCGATAAATCGATTTAATGACTTTGATATAACTTAATTGAAGAAGGGGTTTGAAATGAAAATTTTTGGTGAAATAAAATTTTGTCCCTTTACTCTCTCAATTTGGAGATAAAATAATTTTTAAATGGAATATTAGTTCACCAATCCACATATATAAAGAAAGTCTTAAAATGCTTTCATATGAACATTTTCTATAGTTGCACATTTACTTGAAGTGACAAAAAGACTTGTATCTGTTTAAATGAGATTATTATAAATTAGTTTGCATAGAAGGACCATATCTTAGTATAATTAGTGCTTTAATATAGCTTGCAAATTGTATATGACCGAATACAACTATTCTTGTCAATCTGCTAAGCAAGATATGGTTTTATATTAACACAAAAACATTATAGTGGAATCGAACACGCATTATGGTATCTTTACGAGATAACTAATGTGGATTTGTTTTATTTAAAAAGATCAATATCATTGTTGTTTGAATATAGAAAGGTTGGTTATCTTTCATATCCTCATTATGCTCATTCTCAAACAAGATGTGTTCACATGCTATTGTACTATAGTAGCATGACAATTAACAAAGCAAAAAAGGATTGTCGAAAATGCATATAGTCGAGGCCAATGATTCCATATATCCAAGAATCATGTGGGTTAAACCCTAACAAAGACAAATGAACAATATTACAAACCAAACGAGAATATCTTAAAGGTAATAGAGTTAAGTATATTTCTCTTAAGTTTTTTAAAGAGTGGTGAAATCAATGTTAGTAGATACGATTAAGTGATATCAATGTACAATATTGGAATGTTTCATATCAAAGATCTCTCATGCAACAAAAGTGAAGAAAACGTAATCATGCCATCATAATGGGGAGATGTGAAGAAACGTCATTCTATTGTACTCCATTTTCCCATGCCTAGATTTTATTCCATTGGATTTTACTAGTTAGGTTTTTATAAAGACGATTTAGCAATCTAAGATTATTTCGTAAAATATTGAACTTTTTTTGTTATTTTTTTAAAAAAAAATTCTTGTTAGGTTTTATTTGGAATGTTTTAATTATGCATATTTTTTTAACTAATATAATCATCCAAGGGGAAATCTTGTAAGTTCGTGGCTTGAATGATTGTATTTTCGCGAATTTGATGCTCATTTCTTGAAGTTCATAAATAAAACATATAAGGTAATGAAAATGACAATCATTAAAAAAGTAATTTATAATTAAAAAAAAAACAAAAAAAAAAATGGTCAAAGGGGAATGGGTTGATTTGGCTCATAAAATGTTCCACCATTTTCAGCACAAAATTCTCTCATTCATAATTATATTTTTGTCAAATAATATACAAAAATATCTAAAATAGAATTATTTTGATTCTATTAATAATCCAAATTAATTTTTAAAATATTAATAAATATCAATTAGTTATAATATATTTTATAAAAATAAAAATAAAAATAGTTTGGTTTTCGTTAATTTTGAGTTGATTTGGCAAATAAAATACCAATTTAATGTTTATAAATTTAATAGGTGATTTATTATTTTAAGTTACATTAAAAATATTATTTATTTATCATTTTTTAATATAAAATTATATTTCAATCCCTTTCATTTATTTTCATTAAAATGAATTTTTTTATATAAATAATAATAATAATAATTATTATTATTATTATTATTATTTATTTTTAAATATTTTATAATATTGTTGTTGTTGTTATTATTATTATTATTATTATTATTATTATTATTATTATTTATAGAGTCTTTTCCACATTAATAAATATATAAATTTTTAAAAAAAATATTCAAATTAAAACCCGCAAAATAAATGATAGTTGATTTTTTTAATCAAAATTTTATTAAGTTAATAAATAAATAAAATGAGAGAGCTAGGGTTTTGAACAAAAGCTAGGGTTAGGGTTTTGAGGTAGACAGTGAGAGAGAGATGGCGAAGTTCAACGTGGTACAGAAGAGGAGGAGAGCCGAGAAGGCACAGAGAAAGAGAGCGATTCACGGCGATCCGGTCAGTGCCAAGCTCAAGAACAAGCCGCAGCCGCTCTCCCTCTCCGGCAAGCGCAAGCGCAAGCTCTTCAAGAGATGGCGCCGAGTCTGTACTCGCTTTAATTCAGTTTTTTTTTGTTATGTTTTGTTTTGGTTTTTTTTTTTTTTCAATATATATGAAATTGAGCTCGGATTGAAGAAGATTTTCGATATCGTAGGATCTTTAGTGTTTGAAATGGCTCTTTTTGGTTGGTGATGATTGCAGGAGCAGAAGGAGGCTTTGGAGAAGGGTATTGTGAGTATGGAGGATGTGGAGATGGCTGTTTCCCAAGGTTCCTCTCTCTCCTTTTTTTTTTGTTAATTGATCTATGTTGATTTCTTTGTGAGTAATGTTAGGGGTTTTTTTTTTTTCCTGAAAAGAAAAAGAAGTTAGGAACCGTTGATAAAAAAAAGTTCTCTAATTTTAAAAACATGCTGAAACGGTGTTTGGAGAATCTGTTCTGAAAGCAGGTTCTTTGGAACAAATTTGAGGTGTTTTCAGGTGGTTTTTCTTAGAGAATTCTATGAAACAATTGAAAATATAAAAGGAAAAAGGAGGGGTTGAATTAGTGTGATTGTTATGGAGGAAGAAAGAATTGCAAGAGATGATACCTTTGGGATGCCCTTTCATCCAACTTAGAGAGAAATAAATTTAGGGTCTGATTGGGAGTGATTATAGCAAAAGCACTTTTAGCATGTAGCGCATTTGTTAGTAGCACTTCTAATAGAAATTCTTTTATGGAGAAAGTTGGTGTTTGGATATAAACCAAAAAAATGCTCTTGATAGTGTTTTTAATAACATGTTATATATCCAAAAAGTAATTTTTGGAAAAAGCATCTACCTAATGATAGTCCAAGAACATTGATTCTCTAAATTTTGAAAAATGATTTTTAAAATTCTGTCAAACCCTCAATTTTTATAAGTGCTTTTAAGCATTAGAAATGCTTCTAACTTCTTAGAATCTCTTCCAAATAGGTTCTTAGTGAGTCAAGATTCTTGAGATTGCACCTCAAATTAAAACCCAAAGCTCAATTGGTAAGGAAATTAGAAGGTGGAAGTTAGAAGAGAACTCCTGCCTTTGCTGGGTACCTTTGCTGGGTAGGTTGAGGAAGATGATGAAATCCTAGGAATAGGGGAAATAACACGATTCCCAAACAAAATCCTCATTTTAAGTGGTGGGATTTAATTTTGACAATGAAATCCAAGCTAATGGCTCACTCTAGATATACATGAGGAAAAGAAAATTAGATGACAAACTCACATAGGCAGTTGTTGTTCTCTCCTGATCATGTTGAGTTCTACCCATTAAGATGCCTATTTTATTTTCTCCAATAATTCATGCCACTGGAAACTCAGATCTCTGGTGGTCTCCAGGGCCACTTTGCAACAATCATATTGCCAATCCCAAGATAACAGACATAATGTTCTTTCTTCTTCTATCAGAAGCCAGAGAAGGAGGAAATCTCTCTGATACATCTCAATACAATTAGAAATCTTAAGGAAACAGGATTATTCCCTGTGAAGAAACATTAAAAAGTTAACTGTTCATTTAGATGGACAAGTTGTGAACCTAACAGCTTCCCTAATTCAGAAGATTACCTTATTGCTTGAATTTCTGTGAGAATTTGTTTGTACTTTCTTGGAACCTAACATAGCATAAATATGCCATAAAGGAAATGGCTTCCATTAAATTTTTTAGCACACAAGTTAACTATGTAGCCTATTTCAATTAATTAAACTTGGGTCAAGGTTACTCTTTGGGAGGTTTCAGAGTTTGGTGATGGGGGTGGCAAATTCATGACATTCTCTCAGTGATTGGATTGGGCTTTCGGTAGAATCAGATGGTGGCCTCATTTGGTGGCAAAATTCAGTAAAACGCAATGTAGCATTCTTACATGGCCAATAATTTCAAAGGGCTGTATGATTCATGTTATTGAAATCTAATATGATCACAGCTATTAGATCGAAGGCGGCCAGCCCTGCTGCTCATTTTGGTATTAGGTCTGTTGTCCTTTTTTTCCCCCTGTTTATAGTTAAGCTCAATACTTCTTGATATTTATCAGTCCCCAGTACCATGATTGTTTTGCTTATTTTTAATAGGTAAAAGCAGCTATATTAAAAGCACCTAACAAATGGCGCACAAAAGTATACATGATGTATACAACGCACCTAAAGCCTTAAAAGAAAAGAGATACACAAAAAACACCACCTTCATCTCACTTAGAACCCAATCAAACTATACAATCAAATAATAATGAGGTAATTCCTAAATGCACACTAACCTTTTCCAAGAACATGTACATAAAGGACTGTATAATTGCTTGGTCCACCATTTTGGAATTTTTAAAGGCTTTCCGCTTTCTCTACTTGTCTTCTTCCTTTTCTTTCCTACAAAAGCTCCATGCCAACTAAGAAGGACATCATTGACTGAAGGTAGCATCACCCACTGGACCACGAACATAACAAAAATTAGCTGCCAAACCATGGTTCCTTGGGGCAGTAACGGTGGGTATGATTTGTGAACTCTTCGTCGCCTTTACACAAATAATACTTGCTCAGTAAATGCAAACCCCTTCTTTTGAATTGATTCAGGATTAGAATTCTTCCCCACAAATAAGCTACCATGATTGTTTTGTTGGTTGAATGATTTTGATTTTATCAGTGAAATTGAGAATTTAGTTTATTTCATGCCCACCCACACCTGAGGAAACTTGAGTAAACATGAAGAACGAACTTTGTTTTTGTAGGAACATCTGAAGAAACCAACAAAAACTCAACAAAATTTAACTTGAAGAAGAGTGTGAAGCTCAAACATTTGAAACGCAAAGGCAGCAGAGGCAAGTTCTTCCTTCTCATATGATGCTGCAACCTTCCCACCCATGTCAAGCTCTTCCTTTTCTTATTATCTTCACCTTCTTTTCTGCAATTTCCGGGTCAGATTAATGTGTATACATGCTTCTCAATTTACAGGTAAGAACAAAATCAAACCTTCCAAACAAGCTGCAGCTGAAGTTCCAGTGGAGGACGCCATGGTAGAGTAAATGGTTGGAAGATGGACAGTGTTTTGTTCTGTAAAATTTGATCTAGGTAAGTAGGAAATCACTTGAAAGATACTCCTTTCTCATTTTGCTTGTCCAATGTAATGTTTTTCTTTTGTCTCTCTTCTCAATGATGATGCACCCTTCAATCTATGGGAAAGTTAATGAATTCCACTGGTCGAGTCCAGCTATATCTTTGCATATTTTTAATAGACTAACCAAAAAACCAATTTATGTTCTTGAATATAAAAAAAAATACCCTTAAATTTTTCATGTCTTTAGAAATCATTGTAAAAAATTTTAAATTTGAGTAAGAAATTTTTTTAAGCAGTTTTTAAAATTATTATCTTTTTAATGTAAGTTTTCGAGAGGGAGGTTATTACTATTTTTAAGGCCTATTAGTATTTTTGTCATGTGCCATATTATAAAAAATAAAAAATAAAAATCATCATTTTTTTTTTTAAGTTCAAAGATGAATTATTATTTATTTATTTATTTATTTATTTTGTGTGTGAGAAGCTATTAGCTTTGAGATTTTGATGAGTTGAAGATGGGTTTGAGAGTTAACAAATCTTTACAAAAATTTTATCGTTGAAAAAGAAAATTTGTACAAGTCTGCGTAGACTTGCAGTTTAAGATATTCCTTCAAATGTGAAAAATGTACCAAAAAAATAAAGAATATGACCAAAAAACAAAAAAGACTTGTAGTTTAAGATTGCCTTCAAATGGGAAAAATATGCACTAAATAATGTGACAAAAAAAATATTGTTTATTGTATATTTATAGATTTGTATGTACACAACTCTCAATTCAACTTAATTTATCATCAATTTTTTTAATAGGAAATCATGGGCCCAACCAATCTAAATCAGTTTTACATTTAAAAAGTAAAAATTGTTAAAAATTAAAAAATAATAATAATTAATTAATAAATAAATAAAACTCCAAAAACTGACAATTTGACTATGGCTAGATCAATTTTGTTGATTCAATCAGTTTTTTGCACACTTCTATCTTAGTCTTATATAAAATCTTGATCGATTCCTCTTGACAATTTCGGGCTAAAGCCCAACCTAAGCCCAATCTAATTTTTAAATTTGAACCATTGAAGCTTATAAAAAAAAATTAAAAAAAAAATCCCTCAGCCCAAACCCGGCCCGTTGACTAGCCTAAGTCCTTCCTTCCATTTAAGGCCAAAAAAAAAAAAAACATCCTTGAAAAGTAGAATAAAAAATAAAATTATTCTGGAAGACAGAATCATGTTTAGAAACTCGAATTTGAAAAATAGTTGTGTCGATTTATTCTCCAGGAAACTACAGTTAGTAGGACTCAGAATCCAGATAGAGAGAGAGAGAGAGAAGAAGAAGAAGAAGCAGCAGCCTGCACATACAAACCAAAGAATGAAAAAACACAGCCATGCAGGCACATGTATGCAAGAAGACATTACTATCATCATTCACCTACACTGGGAAAAAACTAAATCCGAAAAAAATACAAGAAATATTTACCAGCCGATCAGCCTTGAAATCTGAAGTTCTAGCAGTGAATGATATGCCAAAAGAAACAAAGATGACGAACAAGTAATTCAAATGAACCTCTTCTTTACCCTTTTTTTCCTCCCAACCCGAAAAACGAAAAAAAGAGGATCTTTTAAACATTCATGCCTTCCTTGCATTCCTTCCTAGTTCTCTCTTGTTTCTGGAAAAAGAAGGGCAGCACATTTGAGATTATTACAAAAACCATCTCTCTTAATGAGGTGTCATTCCAACAACAAAATAGAAATAGAGAATAGTTAATTATCCATCATATATTACAACAATCATTTTCTTCAATAAGAAAAAGGGATTAGCCCGATAAAAAAGACTAAAAGGAAAGAAATGATACATGACACTAATGTGAATAATTTACAGAATCGAGCTAACTTATCATAGATAGAACAGTCGTCGAGATCATCTTTTGTTTCCTTTTGGCATAAGCAAATGGGGAAAGAAGCAAGGGTTTTTACCTTCTGAACATACCAGAACTCTGAAGTGTTTTGCAGTACTCAGCAATGATCGGAGAGTTCTTCACTAGTTCCCATATCTTGGCAGAGTTCCTCAGCCAGTCACGTTCTGATATGGTCCTTGCAAAGGATGGGCAGTTCATGGACAGAACCTGATGAGGTAACACGAATAAGAGTAACAGAAGATTGAAAAAAGGTGTGTATTATGCATTTATGTATGTATGGATATTAGAGAGAGACCTGATCCCGTAATTTCCACAACATAGAGGTATAGCTTTCATACTGAGCTCTTGGGGAATCGACTTTACTCTTACATGGGACTAAAAATAAATTTGGCAGTGTTGAATCCAAATCAGTACTCGGCATATTAGGGGGTACAGAAGAAACGAGATGCTCCTTGGTTGTGTTTCCACATTTTTCTTTCACAAATGTAGAGGAGCTGAAAAATTGTGCGAGTGCCTTCCTCAGATGAACAAAATTACGCGGAGTGATATCTTGATCTCGCAGTCTACAAACAGTAACAATGTGTAGATGAGTTGCCTTTGTTCAGCTATGATGCATAACAAAATAGAAGTGAAGAGGCTACAAACTTTTATACTAACAAATCAATCTAGACAACAAAATAACCATCCTTCAACTGGTTATGAATCAAGCCTTGGGCAAGCCAATCAATGAACTGTTGAATTTAAAATATTACAAGAGAACCATTTGCCACAGGCCATTTGTTACCTAGTGGTAACTTCCCCCTCCCTATCAGAGGACTTCAAGGAAACACTAAGCTCCTAATATTACTATGTAGACAGTAATAGTAACTAGAATTGCAAATGAAAATTATGCAAGTTGATAAGAGTACATTAATTAAGATAATGATGTGAAAATGACTATTGTGTCCCATCGGTAAGCAAACTTAGAAACATACTTTATCCACTACTTTTAGAAAGAAGCAGTGACAGTAACTACGTACAATTTAAGGAAACTATCAATGCAAAAGACTATCTCTTACAAAATAAGGACAGAAAATTAGCCAGGCATATCAAATTATGAATTTGAGGTTATAAACCATATAATATCTTTAACACCTAAACCCCCAAGAGGTCAGTTGGTAAATCAGACAGAATACAGATCTTTAGTGCGCATGTATATACACAGTTTTATAACAAGGAGAAAAACATTAATTTTTTTTTTTGATAGATAACAAGGAGAAAAACATTAATGAGACTAGGGCTGTTGCCTTCATTGATGCTATAGATCCACGAGTGTTTCATGCCTCCCAAAAGGAAAGTGGCTTGGAGAGAAAAGGATAGGGGGTCAGAAAGCTTACTATCTTAAATCAGGTTCTTCTAGGCATAAGGTAGAGAGTGTTAAAGAGGGTGATAGTTTGTTTAGGAGGGTGGTTGAAGACAAATATAGGACTGAAAGAGGCAATGGGGTTCTGAGTTAGAGAAGGGCACCAATACGGAAGGCTTGAGGAAGTATAACAGGAGGGGATGAGTTTTTGAGTTCATTTCCTTCTCTTGGGTAATGTGTAAAAAAATGAGGTTTTAGCATGATGTGAAGTGTGGGTGAGGTTTGGACATGCTGTAGAGTCATTGCTACATTTGGGATTCCCAAAGCTAATTTCTTATGGGTTAAGGGCAGAGTTGCTATCACTCATTACCAGGGTTTTCAGGGGGTTGTGCATTTTGGAGGTGAGAGATGTCAAGAAGTGGGACTAGATTTGGTGAAGTTCTTAGAAGCGATTAACAGAGTGCATTCCAGATGGCAAGACTAAAGAGGGAGATGCCTTATTATGGGAGGCTGCAATAAAAGGGGAGTTCCCAATGGAATCATACTACCACATTTCAATACATCAAGCAAGAACAGCTTTCCCAGCTAGAGGATTATGGATGTCAGCAATGCCACCAAGATGACTTTCCTTTTGTAGGCGGCAGTGTGGCAAAGAAAACTGACTCTGGACCATCTCAAGGTGAGAGAGTGGATCAAGGTTAGCCAGTACTGTCTATGTAGGAGGGACAAGGAAATAGATAATCATCGCTTGATCCACTGCCTAGTTGCTTGTAAGTTGTAGTCTTTGGTATTTTCTTTTACAGGTGCTTCCTTGGACTTCAAAAAAGGTGCTCATGAGCATGGTTGACCTAACATGAACAATACGATAATAGTATGCAGGACTATAGCTTTTTGTGTGGTCTAGTGCATTTGGAAGGAGGACCTTTGAGGGGAGTGGGCCTATTCTTGTAAAAGCTCAAAGAAGTTTTGCTGCACTTATTGCATGGGTACCCCAAGGGAAGGAGGCTCCCTCTTCAATAGTAGTTTGGGTTGCCCACCCCAAATAAAGGAGTGGAATCTTTTGTTGTCTTTTTTCTGTATCCTGCATACTCCAATTATATTGAACATGGATTGCCCCCTTTTGGTACTTTTTAATTTAGTTTCTTTACTTATGAAATAACTTTGAAAATGTTACAATGAGTAAATTGATGATAGATATAGAAATAATATAAGTTCTATGATATATGCACAAATCACCGATTGATCATTTTGTTTCCTCTTGGTCTTTCATGTTGTTGTTAATACTTCATTTCCTGAAGTTATCAATGATTATTTTTAGTTTTTTCCATTTATACAGCAATGGTTTTTTTTCTAATGGAATATTGATATCAGATTACTCACTTTGTATGGACAAAAATGGGAGCTGCCAAGTATTCTTCTCCACCTTCCAGAACTTTGTCTTTGCCTTCTTTGTCAGACCCCAAATTAGAGTTTTGTGAATGGGAAGGAGTTAATGATGATAGGTCAGGTATACCATGTTTTAACAAGTCAACCTGCAGGAATATAAAGATGGCATTGTAAAATTATTTACATACATCAACATTTTGAATTCCAAAACAAGAAACAGGAAGAGAGGGGTAAACACATGACAAAAGCCATAAAGTCCCCCAAAAGATTTCCTTAATTTGAAGAAAATCCAACAGAAATAAAAAGAGCTTTTTTAGTGGCACGGATAACAAAGATTATTTTACCCAGCAGTATATGATACCAATGCACACTATCCTACAACCTTGAATCACAGTCAAGAAACATAATAAAACTGATGGATAAGAAGCCATTCTTCCTTCCAAATCGATTACCACATGGACAAAACAGGAGCTCTTGCTGCTCAGGAAGATTTACAGTTTAAAGTGATTCAGCTTGACTACTCAAATTTTAAAAAATAGAAGAAGAAGAAATACACTAACTATCAAGTAAATTACAAAATAACCCTTATACTTTTATCCCACATCTCAATTTAGCCCTAAACCTTTTTTTTTTTTAAGTAATATCAATCCTATGCTATGCACAAATGTCAAATAAGTTTTTTTATTAAAATATTTTCCATCAAAAATGGATGGAGAAACCCCTATGATACGTACAAGAACAAATTGGACATATTCAAACATATCATATAAAAACCCATGTCAATGTCTATGCGCTTGCCACAAAGGTTTGTTCATCCATCTTTTGATGGAAAATTTCAATAGTAGAGCTTATTTGAAATTTGGACATGGTTTAGGGTTGACATTGCTTCAAAAACAAGTTTAGGGGCGAAATTAAGCCATGAGTTGAAGTACAAAGGTTGTTTTTGTATTTACCCCTAAATCTCTAGCTAAATTTCATTGCTCTATTCTTTTTTTTTTATATAGGTAAGTAAAATTTGTACAAGTTTAGGGGCGAAATTAAGCCATGAGTTGAAGTACAAAGGTTGTTTTTGTATTTACCCCTAAATCTCTAGCTAAATTTCATTGCTCTATTCTTTTTTTTTTATATAGGTAAGTAAAATTTGTATTTGCGAAAGAAAAAGCAGGAATGTCTACATGATGCATACAAAGAAGCCAATAGACCAAAAAAAAGGCGCAAAAACACAAAAACCAACAACCATGCCCTAGCTAGAGCCTAGCCAATCCACAATATCCAACATAAATAAGGAACAATCCCCTATAGACACTCAACCCAATCTAAAAATATATACAAGAAGAAATGTTTAATTGCTTGGTCCATATTTTCACAATTTTCAAAAGCTCACCTACTTCTCACCCTCCAAATGGTCTAAAACAAACACAGCAGAGCAACCTTCCATTAGATGTATAAAACATCTGGCAAAATATATGAAAGTAAACTATGACCAAGTATAGAAAGTTCAAAACTCACAAGACAAGAAAAAGAATCCAGGGCCATATTCTCTATTGAATCATAGGCTATCAGGAATTTTTCTAATACACCACTCTACATCCATTGCCTGATTTCAATCGTCTCTGTAACACCTTCAACTTAATACATATCTCTATGAAAAAACCCTATTTTTAAGCTATAATATTGTACACGTATTTCTAGTCCATGAATTAAACCCAAATGACATGGACTTAACTCATAGGAGGCAGAAGTAGATAATCTCCTTAAACAGATGAAAATTTTGAAATCCTGTAGTGGTTTATAATAAAGAAGCTGTAAGTTACAGGATTGAAAGCCATAACAGCTCATAGCTTACATCGTAATCAATAAAGTTCTTATATGAGGAATGAACAATATGCAGTAATCAAGAAGAAAGAAATACCGTCAACATCAAGCGCCACATGTTAATATCATGTACTCCATCTGATATCACCAGCAAAATATGGCAAATGGATGCTAGGAGAACACCAAGCTAGAAGAATTCCTTGCAGCAACCCAGAAAGGATAAATCATTAGGTGTTCCACTTAAAAGAAATTATGAGATTGTGGTTGCTGCACCCCAGAAAATAAAAATCTATACTACTATAAAAAGCCTGGACAGTCGTAAAACATTTGATTGACCAAAATAGACCCCATAAAAAAAATGACAATTGAAGAAAATGAAAATAAACCTAATATGCATGCCCTGCTTTATGAAGAACCATTCAAAATAAAGTTGTTAAATGTCACAATAAATGGCTAACATCAAGAACTGCAAAACTTGTTCAAAGTTTTGGCATTTTTCTTGACAAGAATGAAATTATCCCACATCTTAATCTTTGAATTACCTGTATACCCATAAGTTCATGAGCCAACTCGGACGATAGAGATTCTCCGCCTAAAACAGAAATTGTAGATGAGCCATCAGGCCTCATCATCTCAGCTAAAACAGAAGGACTAAACACAGGCTGCAAGACAACATAAAAATTGTTAAAATATATCACAAATGCAAACAGCATCAAGGCTTCTATATGCAAGGAAGGGGAGAGGGAACACACACTTAAAATGGTGACATAATTGAGAAAAACTAATACTTGAAAAGGGAAGGAGGGATTACACTTACGTCCTCTCTGGTTTTTTGACAATCACAGAGAACCCTTCCTGATATTTTCAAAATTACATTAACCTTTAAGCTGTATTGCATATTGTTAAAAACCTTTCTCAGTTTCAAATTCAGCAACAACAAATGCTAAGATCAATAATTTTAGGAAACCAGGGGGGTGGTATAACTTTAGAAACATCATAAAAAAAGGTACTACATTATGTAAACATTTTTTTTTTGTTTATAGGATACATTATGCAAACATTAACAACCTTAAATTTCACATTATGACCTCTGACACAAAATTGATACAGTTCCTAACATTTAAGAGTATCCAGGTCCATTTTTCCACCACAACAGATGCCAACATTACTGAGAAAAAAGAACTAACCCCCAGCAGGACCTAAAAACCCAGTCAATGAAAGGGGAAAAAAAAAAGAAGAAGAAAATAATAGAATGTACTTGTGTTGCACCCTATTTCGCATCTTTAATAAATTTTGGTTATCTAAAAGAACAGGAAAAGAAAAAGGTCATCAACTCACACCACTCTGGTTAAGTGCATCTAACCTAGGTGCTGGAGCTACCTCTCTGAGGTTGGCAATTGGGTAACAATAGTTTATTAGGCGAAGGCCACAATATAGTATCTTTTTTTATAGGCAAGGCCATAATATGGTATCTTGCGTGTGCAATTGTGCTTAAATCTTTCTTTTTTCTTGGACAATGACCCTGACACAAACTATACTCACCTAGTACTGAGTATTATTCAGTTAACAAACTTATATTTAACTTTAGAAAAAACAAAAGAAGGCCTAACAAAAATTAAAAAAACAAAAAAAAATTATAAGGGAGAAAAAAAAAAATCATAAATTTCAATAACTCTCTCTGCATTTGATGTCATTTTGCAATGTCTGCAATCATGTAACCACCTGGTAATAATTTCCCCTGAATGAAACACTCATGGTCAATTGTGGTTGTTTCAGGATTGGTAAAGTTCATAAAGGTTACCTTGTTCTTGCAGAATTCTACATATACTTGGTTCAATGTTGAAAATCTTGCCATCATTTATTCTTTCAACCTTTAAAAAATCAGGGTTCCTTTTATGGTGTTTGTCTTTTATTTTTGCCCATTCATTAAAAAAAATAAAAAATTCCCATGGAAACATCTTCTTTAGTATATACCCCATAAAGAATTGCTTAAACTAAAAATATGGTGATAAATTTCACGTAATATAAAACTATATATGTAAGATATGCTTCATGTGAAACATACATTGAGGCAATACCATGGGATAGGTTTTTTAACAACTTTTTTACAGAACGAAAACTCAAAAACAAGCCTGTTTCCCCCAGTCATGAATGATGTTTCATATAAAAAATATAACGAGAATGGAATTCTTATGTGAATCACAAAGAAAAACCTTGGATCAAACATTTTGAGTCCCTTGTAATCATGCCTTGGTACCTTTCCATTCTAGTGGTTACTTTGTTACAAGACCTCTCTTTTATTCCTCTCTAATTCTGGTTTCCAGGCTGTATATTAACTTCAGAAGATCTCTCTAATTCTCACTTCCTGACCTTATTAGGACTTTGGAAGATTCAATAAGTACTATTGAGTAATAAATCTTACAATCAATCATTTCAGAAGAACGTCTGACCAGAAAATGGCAGTACACAACATGATCTAATGCAAAAAAATTCTCTGCAAAAAGATCAAGAATAAATTTGAAAAAAAAAATTATTGGACCTGGGTATCAAGAAGTATAAGCCGTTCAGCAGAAATTCTTGGTTCAATGCCAACTGTACAGTGCCTTGCCATTGCTCTAATATCCTCCGACTGGATTGCAAAAGGTGGTAGCATTCCTGCAAGCTAGTACAGCTAAAGTTATCCTTTGGGTGGTATCAATTTTTGACTGGAAAGGAAAGATAGCTTAAAACATAAATTAAGGAAATAATCAGAAAAAGAAACCTTGAGGGATTTAGGGTATAGGAGGGAAAAGGGCAACTAAACAAGAATGATAGCAATTGCAAACCGTATGATAGCAGATCTCCACCTAATTAGTTTGCTCATGAAATACAAGTGTACAGGTGATATGCCCCACAGGACCATGAAAATAATTGGGGAACGTTATTTTTCCATTTGTTTGAAGCATAAGGTTTTTGAGAAGAAATGTTGTTGGACTGATATTGGATACAGCATAAATAAGTATTTGGTATGTTACTTCCATGCTACACACTCTATGATCGCTGGTGATAAAACATATTAAAGTTTATAGTATTTTCATTAACCATAGAACAGTCATGGCATGAACAATGTTCACTGGCCTCTCTGGTTTTGTTAGTGGTATTGTTTAGTAGGGTCATGATACTAAGATGTATACCATGTTAATATTTTCTGACTATTGAAGACAATCCAATCCAGAAAATATTTTCATTTTCAAAGTTTTTTTTTCACCTTGAATATTACTTAAGTGGGAGATTGTAAAACGTTTTTCTAAAATTCATCAACTATGAATGAGTGGATATTCCAAAAGTAAGAGTTAGGTTGGCATGGCTCCTTTGAAGGAAAAGTATGAAAGAAAGTGTAGAGACCCACACTCCTTTGTGCATCTTTTGGACAACTTAAAGGAATGAAAATAGAAGATTGTTTGAAAATGAGGAGCAGTTTGACCAAAGGCTGAAAGGCACTTTTCTTAGTAATCTTTTCTTATGGGTTCAGTCGTACATAGATGAAAGTTCAATGTTTTTAATTTATTTTGTTGATTGGTTTGGTTCTCATTGAGGCAAGGAGTAGTTTTTTGTGTTCTCTCCTTTTTTTGGCTATGCCTTCCGAAACCCATTGCATATGTACCATGCACTTGGTGCACTATTTCTTTTGGCACTTCTTATATTATATGCTCACTTTATTTGCCTATCAATATATATGCCAAAAGTAGGAGTTCGACTTTAATGTATGTTTTTTTTCATTGGGGTATGTGATGGAAGAAAAATAAACATCTTGCTAATTGACCCATAAATGAATAACAAAAGTCAAACACACAATTGTTCCATTAATCCATGTCTTGCCACTTAAATTATGGGACCATGGTTGCCTGTATTTTTCCATGTGCTAGAAAAACACACATGAAAAGTACATAAGTTATGCAGAAGATAATATAAAAGTACATAAACAAATAAGAAAATAAAATAAAAATAATGAAACCATTGATTTTTCTGCAAGAGACTCTCTTGCTTGTCTATATTCTCTAATTTCCTTTTCTAGCATGCTTTCCTCGATGTACTTGATCTTCTCTTGATTTACTTCGACATTCTCTTAATTCCACTCATTACTAGCTTTAGATTGATTTATAACCTTGATTTGCCCCTAACCTTGTAAATATGTTGTAATAAAAAAACTCGTTATTTGATGCCAACTGATGACTCAGCAACCACCATTAGTTAGAATCTCATTAATTACCAAAATCACCAAGCAAAGGATGAGTCTATGTTAAGAAGGGGGGGAATCCTTGAAAGGCAAATAAGAGTTGCATACGTCAAAATTGTTGATGGTACCACTATCCAAAGTCTTGTCTAAGCCCCTTAGGGGCTCTTTTTCACTTGGTGATTAGGTGATTGCCAAGGAACTTTGCTCAAGGCTTGTATACTCCTTTTGCACGAAGGTTTACCCTCAAAGAGAGAGAGAGAGGCTCTTTCCAAGCCCCTTAGAGATAGGTCCTTTTCAAGCCCATTTGGGGCTCTTTTACTTGATGATTGTCAAGGAACTTCACTCAAGACTTGTATACTCCTCGTGCACTGAGGTTCACCCATTTTTATTAATAATATCTTATCGGGAAAGGAGGGAGGGAGGGAGGGAGAGAGAGAGTTCAGTTAATGGTGGCAGCTGGATCATCCATTGACATCAAATTGAAATATGATTCAAATCATCATAATTCTGAAGGGACTATTGAGTGTACAAATCAATGAACAAGTGTAAAGAAAAAAAATTAAGAGAATTTGAAAATAAACCAAGAGTAGATCAAATGCATCAAGAGAAGCAGTCTTGAGTATGTAGATATAAAATGAGGAGATAATGTTTCAAGGGGAAACAAAGAATATCAATTTTTCTGTATTCTATTATTATTTTCTGTGTAACATCCCATCAAGGCAGGTTTTATTCAAATTCCTTTTTTCTATAAGTTACATGGGTTTTTCTAACACAATGGAATGGATGGTAAGCAATAGCATCCATCCACTTGAATTCTACCAACACAAGGGCATAACATGATTACCAATACTCTTGAAAATCTAAACAAAAACCAAACCCAAAATTGAGATACAATAAGAAATCACTGCATGAGTAAATCATTCACATGTTCCAGCCCATTCTTACATATATTCTGTATCTTCCGCATATTAAAAGATAAAGGTTGTTAGTGTATTTTAAATTTTAGACAATTGAACAAAACGACAGCCACCTTTAGCAACCAAGAAACCCTGTCTAAAAACAAAGTAGTTTTTTTTTTTTTTTTTTTTTTTGATAAGTAAACAAGATATGCATTAAAAAGAGGCTAAGAGCCACAAAACATACAGGGGGTATACAAGGCGGCTAAGGCCTCAAAAAAGAGCAACAAGACCAGAAAAGATTCACCTCCCCTTAAGTGGATGCTACCCACTCCAAAAAGCCTATAAGGGAGAGAGACTCATCTCCTAAATACAATTTGGCCCAGCTCCATAAATTACAAACAAACAAATTCTTTAATTTCTGGATAGTCAACACACACCCCCTAAAAGCTACTCTATTCCTCTCCTTCCAAACCGTCCAAAAAATACACAACGGTATGGATTTCCAAACCTTTTTCCTTTTCTTCCCCACAAAGGGGCCCCTCTAGGTAGTTAAGACCTCCTTTACAGTTTCTGAAAAGACCCATTTAACATCTACTAACCCAAGAATAATATCCCACAAAGCTCTAACCACTATACAGTGTATAAGAATATGATTTACATTTTCTTCTTCACAACCACACAAAAAGCAACAATTAGGAAGTTGCACCCCTCTTATTTGGAGCCTGTCCAGAGTGAGCACCTTCCCCCACGTCGCCTCCCAAGCGAAAAAAGCAATCTTAGTTGGCACCCTATCCACCCAAATGCACCTTGAAGGAAAAACTGTCATTAGGATTGGCCAGCAAACTATAAGCTTCCTTGACCCTGAACTGACCATTTTTTCCTCGCCTCCACATAACTGAATCTTCCTTCAAAGAAGGCCTATGACCCCTCAAGATATATAGCAAATCCCCAACCATATCCAACTCCCAATCATTAAAGTCTCTCAAAAAGTTTAGGTTCCAGCCTCCTTGACCAGAAAACAAAGTAAAATTTTTTGAGCATCAGATATTGTGAAGTACATCATCATATAATGTCTTCTATTTGTGTGTGTGTGTGTGTAATAATAAAAATCCAAATAGGCACCAATGCTGCCGTTTCATGAGAATCCCAACTTAAAACTTCACTCAAGTTTCTCATCCTGTTGATAATCATAAATTCTATTATAGTTTTCCCATATCCATTTAATCCCAAATTATATGTGCACTAAAAGAAAAGGCTAGATCTTCCATCTGTTTGCTTAGAAAATGGAGGAAATAAAAGGCCAAAAAAAAAAACCCTATAAATCCTAAAAAACTCAAATAAATTAAGCTAACATGTTCCATTATACGACAAATGAAACCTTTTTTTCTAGTTGGTGTAAAACAATAAAAAATCTACAACACAAGCTTTCTTTTCTTTCCCTACATTTCTTATTGTTCCATGAGAGCAAAAGAAACTATGAGTCAGTGTGCTTCTCTATTGCATTTAAATGAATTTCAATGGAAAATATGAGAGGTGGTATGATCCAGGCAATCACCATTTTCTTCACTCAAGGAAAACAAAATACAGTAACATACTCGGATTACTCACCAGGTGAGCTTCCATCAAAGCCATAAAGCTCGTTCATAATGGTTGATTTCCCCACCCCCGGTGGACCAATCACCCCAACGACTGTAAAATCTGTATTATCAGTCAAAAACTGCAAAGAAGATGTTCCATATGTGTCAGGATTCATTTCATTTCTTTTCTGATTTCCACTCTGTTTGGCTGCTGAGAATGTTTATGTAGAAAATAGCTTATAGCTTCATATCTTACATTATGGATTGCAGCACAAGAAAACTAGCTATGTTTGTTTTTTTTTTTTTTTTCTGTTTCAATTTTCAGAAACCTAAACAAAGAGAACATGATTTTACAGCTTTGGTTGATGAGGAATGCTAGAAAAGGAGTCTTCCTACATTTTCTAGGGAAAATGGAGCTTCTTGCTTTCACGAAACTTTTAAAGAGCATGTGAAATAAGAAAATTTCGGCCAACTTCTACATAGAAATAACATCAAACTCAGCTTCAAAACCTGAACAATTACCTATATATAATTTACAAATTAAAACCCACGTTTGGTTGCTGAGAAAATTATAGCAAACAAAAGGATTTCTCCAGCATTATCCCAAAAAACTGGAGCTTTGTGCAATGAAAAGTTCAACATTCCTAACTTTAAATTTCTTTTTCCTCTATTTTCTCAGCATCCAAACAGACCAAAACAACAAAAACAGAAGAGAATATATACAGAAAAAATTACAGGGAGAAACCGATCAGTGTGAAACTCCCAAGAATCGGAGAGGAGATTGAGAGAACCAATCGGCGGAAGCCGCGATCGGAGCGAAACCGACTCGTCCTCTGCGCCGCCACCGCCGCCACCGGCAGCGCCGCTGCGGATGAGTTTACTAGAGACAGAACCGGTAGTGACCAAACCGGGCTTGGCTAGAAGGATTTTTGGCGCAGGCGCCGGTGAGGGATTGGAAGAACCGGCGCCGCCGGTAGCACCAGCCATCGACGGCTCCTTTCAGCTGTCAATAAGAGTTGCTCTGACTTCTTAGTGTGTTCATCACTTTAAGGGTGTGTTTGGTTGGGCTTTCAACTTTGCATTCTCACTAAAATTAAAGTCATAAATTCGCGTTTTTTTTTCCCCTTTTTACTTGTTGATTCTAATCAAATGGATGTCATTGATTTGAATGCATTAATAACTACCAAACTCACCAAAATCTAAACAAAACTTAGAGTGAATTTGATAGTGATGGTAGAAAATGTTTATAATATTTTTAATATTTGAATAATAAAAAATTTTAAATATTAAAAATATTATAAGTATTTTTTAAAATCACTATTAAATAGATTGCTGTTCAATTTACATCATTCTAATAAATAAAAAATATTAATTTAGGTAGTATTTAGATCGACGTTGTTAAACTAAAATTTATATTATCTACATCATATCTATATGATTAGGTGCTGACTCGTTCTATTTTTTATGTCTAATGATTTATTTTATTTATAAAAAAAATTATTTATTTTCAAATTTTTAATTTAATATTTAATTATATTGAACATTACTTAAAATATAGATATATTAAATCTTTTTGTTTAATAATTTTATTTATTAATATATAATAAAAAAATTAGATAGAAATTGACAGCTATTGAAGTTCAAAATATAATAGATAGATTTAAAAATTAATTTGACCATATATAACCTAATAACAATTAATTATTTTAATAGAGTCTATGTAATGTAGATATAGTAATGAATGAAGAACTCATTCAATAATTATTAATTATAAAAAAACACAAATATTAAGGGCTTGTTTGGAAATTGAAAACAATTTTCTATTCTAAAAAAAAACCAAAACAAAAACACAGAAAACATGTTTGACAAATAAATTTTATTTTTTTAATTCTTAAGAATATAACTAAAGTGTTTTTAGAGAACATTTTTTAATTATTTTATATTATTTATTTCTTTTCTGAGGGTTGTTTTAAAAAATAATATATAAATATGTAAAATGATTAAAAATAAAATACTAGATATAAAATTTATTTTTTAAACATATTTAAAAATATTAAAAACATATTTAAAACATTTTAGGCTTCAAAAATACTTTTATTTTACAAAAATTATAAAACAATTTTCAAAAATTATTTTTCATAATTGTTTTTTAAAACAATTACCAAACAAATCCTAAAATATCAATTTTGTTCTTATTATTTAAGAAATAAGAAAACTGACTTTATAGTATTAAGCTTATAGTATTTGATAAAATTTAGAAAATATTTTTTTTAAATGTGAAAGATCATTTATAATATCGAAAAATCGTATATTATGTTTTGTAGGAAAACGTATGATATGTGATTCTCTAAAAAATGCTTTTAAAAAAAAACTGTAATGCCCTAAACCCAATTTAGGGGTAAAATTGTAATTTATAAATCAATAATTAATTAAAGTAATTTAATAAGGGTAAAAAGGTCTTTTCATATTTAAAACACTTGGATATAAATTAGATTTTTTCTTATCTCCTTTATTTAGAAAACCCTTTTACACAGAGATCATAAATATCAAAAAGCATAGGACTAAAGATTTGGAGTTTTGGGGTTTGAATATCAATTTTTCAAGTAAGATTTTTAATCCTTAAATTAATATTTTATATTTGTTAATTAGTTTTAAACATTTTAGATATTCTTCAGAATATCTCAATTTTGATTAGAGTTCCTTTAATTAATTTATAAGTCAAAAAGATTAAAAATTTATGAACATAGTTTGATTTATTAATGGAGATCGACAGATTTTGATTACTAGATCTAGAAATAATAATAATAAATAAATAAAATAAGAATTGCATGATTTTTTGGAACGGTGAAGAAAAGAAAATAATAATAATTAATAATATAGATCTATGTCGTGTAGTAGAGGGTTTACAAAAAAAAGAAAAAAAACCAAGGATGTGTGTGGACATCCAAGGAAGGAAGAAACAAAAGAAGAAGAAGGGAAAAAAAAGGTGTTATAATTACAATAATAATAATGGATGTAATTGGTGGCTTGGAGTAACGGTGTTGCAGGGTCTTTGAAAGTAATAATAATAATAATAATAATATATAATAGGGTGTGGGGATGGAATTGTGGTTAAGTGACAGTTGAATTATGGGAACAATAATAATAGTTTATTGTGTAGGTTTTAATTTAATTTAAGTATATAAATAAATAAATAGTGAGGGTAAGATTAGGAAAGAAAAATGAATTTTATAATAATTTGAAAACTCACTGAATTAATTTATTATTATTTGGTAAGTTGAAAATAATATTGGGTAGTAATAATATTAACATGTGAAATCAAGTACGATCCCTAATACTAAATAAAATATTTTTACTATTGTCAAATTTTTACCTTTAGATAATTGTGTATGATATTATGTTAGGTGATGAGTAAATTTGTCAAACCAAATACTTCAAGTTTTTTAGCGTTTCTTCAAGGTAAGGGAAATTTTATGTTATAATATTTATAATATTTATAATAAAAATATGTTATAATATTTATTTTGTTTATATCGAAACACTTGGGGATTTTATGCTTTTATAAGTTGAAATAAATAAAATAAAGAATTTGACTCTGGTTTATTTGGCCTTTGTTAACGGGATATAATAGTTGACTTTTTGGCCCTTGTCAACGGGATATCATAGTTGATATTTATATTTTCGTGGTAGGAAATATAATTGATTTGAACTCCAGTCTCTAGAGGTTTGGTTAGAGGTTACTAGTACTAGTAGTATTTGGTTCTATCAACCTTAAAAGGAACATTAATTTGAGGCTAATCACCTATTTGTAAAGTCTCACTTAAATGGACACTATTCCAGAGTTAAAACAATTGAAATGTATTTGATTTGAAATGGATATGAATTATTTTTATATATATGAAAATGTTTGTTGAAACTGTTTAAATGTATTAGCATGCTTAATTCAAAAGTTTTATAAATAGAGTATATATTATATCTCCCATCTGTAAGTATAATTGAAAATATTTGATCCATGAAACTGTGTTAATATTCTTTATCGGGCTTTGAGCTCATCTCATTTGTTGATAACTTTCTAGGTATCATCAGTTCGGAGTGACGGTTAGGAGGGGAAATTGGTTTGTTAGGACATTTGTCAAAACTCTCTTTATTTTTTTTTAGTATTGTTTAGATGTTAAAATTTATTTTTTCATTAGAATTATTTGAGTTTGGAGTTACTTGGACAATAACACTTGGTTTGATGCATTAAGTTTCAAAAATTGTTATATGGGGATTATAGAATTTTTGTTCTACTACTTTAAACAGGATTTCGGTAATTGGTAAATGGTAAATTTCCGATTAATACAAATGTTTATATTGTTTTCACTTTAAGCCTTTGGATTTAAGGTATGAAATGACCATCATGCCTTTGAAATGGGTTTTGGGACATGAAAAAAACATTTTGAGGATATACATAGTCAAACACACTTTAAATTAGATATTTGAGTATTGAAAGTCAAAAAACATATTAAGTATAAATATCATCAAACACACTTTAAATTAGATATTGGAGTATCACCAAGTCTAAATAATTAATTAATATATAATCCAATTTGATTGAATTTGATCGAGTCAATGGAGACCAAGTCTCCATGTATAATTTCAAAAGACATTTTTATTATTCGAAGAAAAATGTTGATGGAATAAACTGCTTTCACATTGATTTTCTCATGTATGGTTTAATTTACTTTAAAAACCGAATAATAAAATAAAATATAATTAAAATTGATAAATTACAGAAGTATTTATTTTAAATTTAATTGAATAAAAAAAAAGAAAAAAAAAAAGGAACACAAAGATTCGGTATCATTCGGTAATCCATATATCACAAAACAAAGGAAACAACAGAGAGAGAGAGGAAGGAGGGAAGGCAGAATTAACAGTAACAAAAAACTAGTTGCTGCAGTTGAATCCACCGCAGATAGAACTCCAGATGATCAAAACCAGAATTAATATCAAAACCGTAATAACAATCAGCTTGATCTTCATGTTCTTACACCACATTTTCCTCTTAATCGCCCTCCCATTGTCTCGGTAATATCCAGCTTCCTTCTGCAAATCCTGAGCCTTGTCAACCAAAATATCTATCTTCTCCCCTCTATCCATAACCATCTCTATGTTCTCCCTCATCACTCCTTGAACTTGCGCTACCTTTGCCTTCATCTCTTCTACTTTTTCTGTACCCCTCTTCGGTTCCATCTCCATCTCCATCTCCTTCTCCTTCTTCTTCATGGTCTCTCTCTCTATCAATCTCTCTCTCTCTCTCTCTCTCCCTCTCTCCATGTATATATAATTATATATACATACAGACACAGAGAGAGAGAAAGGGTCATTGGTCAAGGCATGAGAGCTGAAAACGACGTCGTTTTACCGGGTTTTCTTAGGGCGGAGGTTGTAGAATGGTAAGAGAACACGGCATGGGAAGTTTCGGAGAAAAATGGTGTGAAGATTGATTCTACCTTCTTCTAGAACCCCAGGGATTGTTTATTGATTAATTTAACATTAATTTCTTTGATTATTCTCCTTGGACTAGTTGTAACTTGTAAGAATGTTCATATTGCCAGGAAATTTTCGTTACTTATTTTATATGGTTTTCTAACTTCTAAATAATGAATGCCATATGGAGGCTCAAAGAAATAAAAAAGGCTTCTTTGGTTGGTGTGTTTGAAAATATTTTTTGTTTTTTAATTAAAAAAATACAAAAAAACTCTTTTGGGAAGTAGGTGTGTCATTCTTCTCGTTGTTCTCCGTGTTTCCAAAGTCCTTTTTAGAGTTCTTTAGAGAAATTAGTTGAGAAAAAAGTTATGGCTTGTTTGGTTCATATTTTTAAAAACTGTTTTCTATTTTTTAAAACAAAAAACACAAAAAACTTGTTTGTGAAAGGTGGTGTGTTTTTGTTTTTTATGTTTTTTGTGTTCTCAAAAACCTTTTTTTTTTTATAATAATAAAAAATGTTTTCATTATTTTTTCACTATTCAAATAATAAATTGTTTTTCGTGTTTTTTTTTTTTTTTGTGTTTTCTTATATGTTTTTTATATTTCCATAAATGTGAGATCCACCTAATCACTACACCCCCACCCGTAAACTCTTTCTTTTTCCTTAAATTATTTAAATTAATGTACTTACAAATGGTTACAAAGTCATCATTTGTTTAAAAAAATTTATAATTAGTGTAAAAATTTCAAAATTGAATATTTTTTTTAATTTAAATGAATTATGCATATGAAAATTATTTATATATTTATAATATCAAATTAATGGAAGAAAACACTTTATTAATTAAAAATATAACTTTCAAACATGTTTTTTTTTATTTTATTTATTCTAAAAAACTTTTTTATTAACTCAACCAAACATGTTTTTTTTTTTTAGAACAAAAACTATTTTCCAAAATTTAGTTCCCAAACACAATTTATTTATTTATTTATTTTTTTTGAAAACACAAAAAACCATTCTTAAAAATTGTTCTTAAAAACTGTTTTTCATAACAGTTTTAAAAAACAGCAACCAAACAGACTTATATCTCGACAAAGAGAAAACATGTTAGTGGTTTTTTTAATAAATTTATGTATTTTCATCTCATTCTACTAATTACTTTTTTTGGATTTTTTAGCTATTATTTACAACAAAAAAAATAAATAACAATAAAAAAATATTTTTTATTTTTGTTCATAAATATAGAAAACATGATGTTTTCAAAGAATATTTTTTAATTGTTTTTAGTTGATTTCACTTGTTTTCTAAAAAGTTATTTTAAAAAATAATTATATAAATACGAAAAATAATTAAAACTACACCACCACATATAAAAATTGTTTTTAAAACACATTTCAAACCATTAAAAACATGTTAAAAACATTTAAAATTGTTTTTAAAACACATTTCAAACTATTAAAAACATGTTAAAAATATTTCAGGTTTTCAAATAAACTTTTATTTTACAAAACATTATAAAATAGTTTTCAAAACATTATAAAATAGTTTTCAAAAACTTATTTTTAGAATCATTTTTTAGAACAATTTTTTGTTTTCTAGAATAAAAAATTGGAAAATACATTTGACAACTAGAAAATAAGGTGTTTTAAAATAACATTTTTTTAATTATTTTCAGTTATTTTATAATGGAACGTATTAAGAAATAATTATACAAACATATATATATATATATATATATATATATATATATATAATAATTAAAAATAAAGTATTAGATATAAAAATTATTTTTAAAACACATTTAAAAATATTAAAAACAAGTTAAAATCATTTCAAGTTTTCAAATAAACTTTTGTTTTATAAAACATTAGAAAACAGTTTTCAAAATTATTCTCAAAAACAGTTTTTACAATTGTTTTCGAAAACAATTACTAAAGGAAGCCTAAAATTTTTTAAAATAAAAATATGTTTGAAAACTTAAAACATTTTAAACATGGTTTTTTTTTTTTTTAAATATATCTATTTTTTAAAAAACCTTTTATATATAATACTTTATTTTTAATTATTTTTCATATGATTATTTTTTAAAATAACTCTAAGAATACAAGTAAAAACAATTCTTCTACTTTCTTCTCCTGCGTTTTTCCTATTTCTCCCATTTTCCCCCGAGAATCAAACATAGGCTACGATTGATTTTATTACTTAGAATTACAGTCACAGAAGCAGGCAATTATAAACATGGAATGCTCTTATTCGAATACACAGTAGACTGAGAGACTCCATTACTTAGTCGATGCCAGTGAGCCAACTCCAACACCATCGCCAACACCATTACTCATGGCGACCTGCTCGTAAAGATCTCGAATCTTTAAAGCGATCAACGTCTGGAAGAAACCAGTGCCATTGTTACTTCCTTCAAAATCACAGTTCTTCAACATCTGTTGCGTAACTTCTCCATAGAACTTTGTCGAGACGTTGCACAGATGCCCTTCAACATACACCAGTTCCTCCAGCTTGTCGAATTCCCCATCCATCTCCAACACCGTCACCTAATTAAAACCAGCCGTTTGGTTACCTAGAAAAACTAGTGGAAAGAAAAAGAAAATTTGGGATATTGACTTAAAATTACCTCGTTTTCAAAGTAAGCTTCGGGGCCACAGAAGAACTTGATGCCAGGATACGAGCAGGTGAGTTTTCTTCCGCATGGCACCCAAGAAATGGTCGAGCCCTCGTCGAAAATGTAGATTGGTTGGAAGTTCTTGACTCCGGATTCTTTCATTATCAGTCGAACCCTCAAGACCTTCCTCTCGGTGTCGTCGGGAATAAGCTGCGTGGGAAGGACTTCCATGACTACCGATGCATATTGCTTTTGGGGTTCTGCATTCATAGAACGGAAAACAATGGAAAACAGTTTTCGAGTAAGATGGTGCAGAATAATTGTATTTTTCAAATAATTTTTATTTACAGTAATTTATATTTTTAATAATTATTGTATCTATATAATTATTTTTTAAAATAATTCAAAACATTTGAAATAATTAAAATACATTCTATGATATTAGGCTTGGTCGGGAAAGTATTGTTAAAAACAATTATTAAAAAACAAGTTTTAGAAACAATTTTTGAAAACCATCATTGATATTTCACTGAATAAAAATCTATATGAAAATGGAATGATATTATTTGACAACTATTTTTTAAAATAGTTTTTTATCGTCCAAAATAAAAAAATTGAATAACATATTTGACAACTAAAAACAATTTTTTGTTTTTTATTCTTAAGATTAGAAAAGAGAGTGTTTTCATAAAACATCTTTTAATTGTTTTTTTGTTCTTTTCACGTGTTGTTTTAAAAAATAATTATATAAACACAAAAAATGATTAAAAATAAAACATTGGACATAAAAATTGTTTTAAAACATATTTAAAAATATTAAAAACATGTTAAAAATATTTTAGGTTTTTGAACAAATTTTTGTTTTACAAAACATCAAAAAACAGTTTTAAAAAATAATTCTTAAAAATTATTTTTCAGAAGTGTAAAATGGTTACCAAACATCACTAAAATGTTTTTAACCTATTTTTTATGTTTTTAAAAATAAATTTTATAAGTAATACTTTAATTTTAATCATTTTTTATATTTATATAATTGGTTTTTTTAAATAGCCTAGAAAACAAGTAAAAACAATAAAAATATCATTTTTTTTATTTTTAAGAGCAAAAAACTATTTTATGCTATTAAAAATAAATAAATAAATCGTTTTCTTTTTAAAAATAAAAAATAAAAAAATAAAAAATTTGTTCTTAAAAACCGTTACAAATAGGATCTTATGTTTTATTTTGAAAATCAGTTGATAAACATGCCTTAGTTTTCCAAGTAAATTTTCCAATGGGTGAACTAAACTCGAAGGATGATATCCCACAAATTAAGGACAATACAAACTTACCAATGTAAGCATCAAAATCGGATTTACGGGCTTTAATACTAGCTCTAACACTTTCTAGGCTGTGCCCACGTTCTGCCATGTCTCTCTGTGACTCTTCAAAGGTTATGAAAGCAAAGAAAATGGACAAGAGCCAGCTGATGATCAGATGAAGAAATCAAACAGTACTTTTCTAGCTGGTACATTTATTACCTGAATTTTCCAGGAAAATTTGACTTCATTGCTGATGTCCAAGTATATGCTGAAGTCCAAAAGGTCTCTCACTCGAGAATCGTACCTACGAGTTCCCCAAATTTTCATCAAATCATGCAAATCAAGAACAAAAACCGAAATTATTTTGTAGAATTAACTACACTTACAGTGGGTGCAATCCCTCAAGTACTAGGATCTTAGGAGGATGAATGAGTTCAGGAGGATCTAAGAGGCCAGTGGCATGGTTGTAGATGGGCTTCTCAATAGGGAAACCATGTTTGAGAGCTTCGATCTGTTCAAACATGAGATCAAAGTTGTTGGCTCTTGGGTGAAGTGCAGTCACACCCTTCTCTTTCCTCTCCTTTCTGTCAAGCAAATGGTAATCATCCAAGCAGATCACGGTTGTGGTGTCGGTGATGAGAGTGTTGGAGTCTGGGTTTTGATGATTATGATCAGCTTTTGGTGCTCCTCCAAAGACACTTGTGAGTCTCTTCATGAAGGTGGTCTTCCCACACCCAGAGTCTGCTGCCAACCCCACCACTACTGGGCCTGGTGATGAGCATGAGAACTCTCCAATGTGGTTTTTGAGTGGGGTTTTCTTGTAGAAATGTAGGAGGTTTTGGGGAGAGAGGAAGTGGGTTTTTGTTGGATTGGGGAAGGAAGGGGTGTGATTGATGGAATTAGCTCTGAAAACCATGGATATCGTCATCCCTCTCCCTCTCTCTGCAGTCTCTGATGAGGTGGGCTTCTGTGAATCTCTCTCTCCCTGGTTTTTCTGTGGTGGAATTTGTGACTCTCTCCCTCTCTCTCTCTCTCTCTCCTTCTCTCTGAGGTGGGTTTTGGTCAGATTTTTAGCTGGAATTTTGGAAAGCGATGAAGTGGGGTCTCTCTCTCTCTGAGGTGGGTTTGGGTTCAAAACTGTAAAGAAGTGCCAGGAAACAAAATCAGATAAAGAAGATGAAGATGGCTCTCTCTCTCTCTCTCTCCCTCTCCCTCTCCCTGTCTCTGAATTGGACTTATGCGAAACTTCAGCTGGTACTTAATTTGGAGAGAAAAGGAGTAAGATTTTCCTTCTTTTTCTTTCAAGACAATGAGGAAATCAATGAGAGATCAGGCCAGAGAGAGATAGAGATGGAGTGTGGGAAGAGGTTGAGGAACTCATGTTGAACTTGGGGGAGAAAATTGCTTGGGGGTTGGTGTAAAGGAGCCATGCAGTTTGTGTCCTTACATGGGCTTACGTTACACTTACTGCCCACAGATTTATACAACTTTTTGAGATAGGGACATTCCGGAAGAACAAACTTGGGGCGCTTGTTAATTGTTGTGAAGAAGATTTGTCCTCTTCCTATTTCACTGGAATTTTCATTAGAAAATTGTTTTCTACTTCAATTTGAGCTTCATGCAACTCTCACTCGGTGGCAATGAGGGTCCATTTTCTCAATATTTATAAAATTAGAAATGACTATTAATTCTACTTGTCTTTCATTAGGTTTTTCGATTACCAAAACCGACAAGTTCTTATTTGTTCGTATCTTGATAATAATTTTAATTTTTCTTCTATAAATTTCATATTTTTTGTACAATTATTATGTATAATACTAAGGGATCTCATAGAAATTTTCATTTACTATGAATTATTTGGTCTATTTATTCAATATGTGTTTAATTATCACAATTCTATAAGTAAGATTGAAACTCATCAAATATTTTGACCAAATAACATTAACAAATTCCTTATTATATAATTTTTTTCTTGAATATATTCAAGATAACGAATTTGACAAATTTTATAAGCAATAAATTGGAACGATTTTTCCTATTAAAATTGCATTTTCATCTTGATCGTTACAGTAGGCTTGCTTGCCTTTTATACAATGATAGTGTGTATTAACTTTTTGAGTCGGTCATGACAGTGTTTGTAGATTTTTCGACTAATTTTCAAATTAGAAAACACGGTTTTATCAGTGTAGCCATATTGACGATCATATGGTGATTCAATGAGTTACGCTTTAATAGATGGCACCTGAGGGATGCCTTCTTTCTTAGTGTAGGGTTGAAATGAGCTGCATCGATCCTTCAATGGGTAACCGAGTGTCATGTACCTATTTTTGGTATCACCATAAATCATTCTCTATAACGATTTCAGAATTAATATATTAGTGTTTAATTTGGATCCTTGAAATCTTGACTAAGCTCAACTTATTGAAACTTTAAATCACTATTAACTTAGGTGAACCCACTTCTCTTAATTTTTGTCAAATAAGAATAATTATTGACATAATAAGTTTATCCTAACTTAAGTGGGTGTTTGGTAAATCAACTTAATAACTTAAAGTGATTTAATAACTTAATTTAATTTATTAAATAAATTAAGTTTGTTTGGTAAAATAAATTAATAGTATGACTTAAAGTAAAAAACAACTTTAAATAATAAGTAAAAACAAATAATTCATTTTTAAATCTATATTTTTGTTTTACATTTTTATCTACATTTGTTCTAATTACCTCCATTATTTCTTTTGTTATTCTACGATTTTCATTGTTACTTGACCTCATTTGTTCTAGTTATAATTTATAGGCTTAAATATGTTAATTTGATAATTTAAAATAAATTTTAAGTTAATTTTATCAAATAACCTTAATACTTAAAGTAAAAAATTAAGTAATAATTTTTAAATCAACAACTTAAATATAATTTAACTTAAAGTCGACTTAAGTCATTAAATAATAAGTACTAAGTTTTACCAAATATCTGTTAACTCTAAATGAGCATTTGGTAAAACTTAATATTTATTATTTAATGATTTAAGTTGAATTGTGTGTGTTTGATAAATTAACATAATAACTTAATAAATAAACTAAGTATATTTAGTAAAAAAAAATTTAATGGTATGACTTAAATTCAAAAATAACTTTAAATAATAAGTAAAAATAATTAACTTATTTTTATTAAATATGCACAAATAAGATATAAAAAAATTTTAAGATTAAAAGTAAATTAATTATTTTGACTTAATACTTAAAAGTTATTTTTAAATTTAAGTTATGAAATTAAATTATTTTATCAAATATAATTATTTCATTAAATTGATTTATCAAACACCATCTAAATTTAAAAATAGATACATATACAAAGAATATCACCACGTGAACAAATGAATAAGAAAATTTAGCCAGAATTTTCGTTAACCTAAAAAGGAGGCAACCCGACCCAATCTAACCCGATTCGGCCCACCCGATTATTACTTCCATTTTTTCTTTTTCTTTTTTATTTTTTTATTTTGAAAAAATAGTAAAAAATCCACCAAACTCTCCAACAAGCTAGTGTGGAATGCTATCCTCCATTTTCGCCTCTACCCTCAATGGCGCTTGCCATTGAACCCCTCAAAACCTCCTTCATCTGCACCACTCCGCCACTTCCCCTTAAACCCTCCAAAAACCTCAAGAGCTGCCAAAATCCCAAGAAACCCAGAAATCTCATTATCCACTGCTCAGTCCACCCAGACCCATGGTCGCTTAGCACAGGGAACCGCCCAAAACCCATCTCCAAAAACCCAAAAAACCCCCTCTCGGACGACAATGCTCGCCGTATAATCAAGGGCAAAGCCCGGTACCTGAGTGTTCTTAGGCGAAATCAGGGCCCTCAAGCCCAGACCCCCAAGTGGATCAAGAGGACGCCGGAGCAGATGGTGCAGTACCTTCAGGATGACCGCAATGGGCACCTCTATGGAAAGCATGTGGTGGCGGCCATCAGGATTGTGCGGAGCCTTGCGGCGAGGCCTGATGGGTCGTATAATATGAGGGAGGTGATGGGGTCGTTTGTGGCGAAGCTCTCGTTTAGAGAGATGTGTGTGGTTTTGAAGGAGCAGAGGGGGTGGAGGCAGGCAAGGGACTTCTTTGGATGGATGAAACTGCAGGTATTTCTGATTTCCTTTTAGTGAATTTATTCGGTATTGTTTGTGATTTTCTGCCTGAGATATGAATTTTACCGGGCTTGTTTGTGCTTTTATGTTTTAGCTTTCAATTCCATCTGGCGCTCTGTTTTTAGCTCTGAATTTCGTCTGGGTTGTTTACACTTCTCTGTTATAGCTCTGAATTTCATCCGGTTCTATATTTTTAGCTCGAAATTTTATATGGGTTGTTTAAAATTCTCAGTTTCTAGCTCTGGATTTCAACTGGGTAACTATTTTTTTGGTATGAAATTTATCTAGGTTGTTATTCTCTGTTAGTCTGTTTTAGTTCTGAATTTCCTTCGGTTCTGTATTTGGCTTTGAATTTCATTTGGATTCTGTATAATTGTCAGTTTTTGGCTCTAAATTCTATCCGTGTCACTACTTATCAAAAAAAAAAAAAAAATTCTATCCGTGTCACTGTTTTCAGCTATGAATTTCATCTGGGCTGTTTAGAATTCTCCATTTTATCTCTGAATTTCATAAGTTTTAATATTTTCAGCCCGAAATTTTATCTGTGATTTTTATGATTCTATAGTTTTAGCTCTGAATTTCATTTGGTTCGGTGTTTTTAACTCCCATTTTTACCTCAGTTGTTTATAATTCTTGGTTGTTTAGATTTAAATTTTTCATCTGGTTCCTGTTCTTATTTATGAATTTTTTGTTTTAGTTTGTCGATATGGCTACAGTCTTGGTCAATATTGACATATTTTCTCTGGATTTTTGTTTTGAATGTTACATTTTTAGTTGGAAATCAATTAATGGTGACAACACTGTTAATTAATCTTCAGTCAAATGCAATTCTGTACTGTTCTTTTGTTAGGTAGACACATGTGACAAAAACCAATTGATAGGTGTGGCTATTGGTTTGGTTGACTTATTTATGTTGCCTATTCTTTCTTCATTATCAGCATTGCTGAATATTGAGCAGAAATTGAATTCTGGGGTTCCTATCAATCCTGGTTCTCCAAGAACAGTGGGAATGGAATCTTAATTGGCAATCAATTCTATTTAGTTATGCTTTATTTGATTTTTATGGAATTTAACCAGTATTTGCTTAAAAGGGAACAAATAATTATTACTATCAATACCATTTTACATTTTGTAACTGCTAATGTATTGCATCTGTATCCATTTTGGCTGAGTTAGATGTTAGAAAGACTTATTAATACGTTAGATGTTCAAAAGACTTACCGACATTATTGTTGTGTTCTACTTACCGAAACTGAGTGATTTATAGTTTCTTCTCAAAACATGAGCAACATAAAAGATGTAACACTAGATTTGTGCTTGAACAGCTAAGCTACCAACCCAGTGTTATAGTCTACACAATTCTTTTGCGTGTGTATGGACAAGTTGGAAAGATCAAGCTTGCTGAACAGGCTTTCTTGGAGATGCTTGAAGCAGGGTGTGAACCAGATGAAGTTGCTTGTGGTACCATGTTGTGTACATATGCTAGATGGGGTCGCCATAAGGCTATGCTGTCATTTTATTCTGCTGTCCAGGAAAGGGGAATTATACCATCTATTGCAGTTTTCAATTTTATGCTGTCATCTTTGCAGAAAAAATCACTCCATGGAAAGGTCATAGATTTGTGGAGGGAAATGGTGGACAAAGGGGTGGTGCCCAACAGTTTTACTTATACTGTAGTCATTAGCTCACTTGTCAAAGACGGTCTTGTTGAGGAGTCTTTCAAGACTTTCTATGAGATGAAGAATTTAGGTTTTGTGCCTGAGGAGGTAACTTATAGCCTTCTTATTAGTTTAAGTTCCAAAACCGGTAACCGAGATGAAGCAATAAAGCTTTATGAGGACATGAGATACCGCAGAATTGTTCCAAGTAACTACACATGTGCTTCCCTTCTAACCCTTTATTACAAAAATGGGGATTATTCAAGGGCTGTTTCCCTCTTTTCAGAAATGGAAAAAAATAAAATTGTAGCTGATGAAGTCATTTATGGTTTGCTTATTAGGATATACGGAAAACTTGGTCTTTATGAGGATGCTGAGAAAACTTTCAAAGAGACTGAACAGTTGGGCCTCCTTACCAACGAGAAAACGTATATAGCAATGGCACAAGTTCATCTCAATTCAGGGAACTTTGAGAAAGCTTTAACCATTATGGAGCTGATGAGGTCTAGGAACATTTGGTTCTCCAGATTCTCTTATATAGTTTTGTTGCAGTGTTACGTTATGAAGGAAGATTTGGCATCTGCTGAAGCTACATTTCAGGCTCTCTCCAAGACTGGACTTCCTGATGCTGGTTCTTGTAATGACATGCTTAATTTGTACATCAAACTGGATTTACTTGAGAAGGCCAAGGATTTTATTTTCCAGATAAGGAAAGATCCAGTGGAGTTTGACATGGAGCTTTGCAAGACAGTTATGAAGGTATATTGCAAGAAGGGAATGTTAAGAGATGCCAAGCAGTTGATTCAAGAAATGGGTACAAATGGATTGTTCAAGGATAGTGAATTTATCCAAACCCTTTCTCTGGTTATGCATGAAGAATCTGAGAGACCTGATTATGTGGATGATACTGTTGAGGCCTTGAACCAAAACAATACTTTGGCCCTTGAGCTGATGCTTGGTCTGTATTCGGAAGTTGGCAACGCTTGTAAGGTGGAAGAGATTTTGAAAATGTTGCTCAAGACTGCTGGTGGTTTATCAGTGGCAAGTCACCTAATTAGCAAATTTACTAGAGAAGGCAAGAAACTTACTTACATGTTTCAATTTATGGTAAATAATCACTTATCTATAAGGTCATATTTTAACTACTCTTTTTGTATGAATATGTGTTTCATATTTGATTGGTATTTCTTGAGGGTTGACAATGATTTTTTTCTTTTTAAAGGTGATATATCTAAAGCACAAAATCTTAATGATCAATTGGTCAAGCTAGGCCGTGGAGCAGAGGATGCTTCAATTGCTTCTTTGATTACTTTATATGGGAAGCAACACAAGCTGAAGAAAGCCATAGAAGTTTTTTCTGCAATAGAAGGCTGTACATCTGGGAAACTCATATATATCTCAATGATTGATGCATATGCCAAATGTGGTAAAGCTGAAGAGGCATACCACCTTTATGAAGAAGTGACTGGGAAAGGGATTGAACTCGGTGTTGTTTCCATCAGCAAAGTTGTGCATGCTTTGGCTAATTATGGTAATGAGAGCATAAAACTTCACTGGATTGAGAAATGATATGTTCCTTGTTTGATATATCTGTGCGTGCAGGTGGGAGAGGGGGTGGGGGGTTTGGTTTTTTGGTGATATTCTAGGAGAGAGGGTGGGGGGTTTGGTTTCTTGGTGTATTCTAGGAGTTACTGCTGACATGCAAACCTCTTGAGATAATACCCAAATGATCTGCCCAAATAAATGAGTCCCAGTTCTGTGGCATATGATGAATTGAAAAGTCATAGCTTTTATGTCATGGGTTCTTATCTTTGATATGCCTTCTTATACAAATAATGCATAACTTCTTTATCTCACAATTTCCGTGGATCTAGAACTATGTAGTCTCTTTGGGACTGTTAGAAAGCCATGAGTTCTGCTTGCAGAGCTCCACTTAGAAATCCAAGAAAACCAAATAGTTCTTAGGAGGTTTAAGACCTCCTACATACTGACCCTTTATTACACATTTGTTGAGACAATGCTGATGTTACTTCTTATCATACATTTGTGGTCTGTCTCACATCTCATAGTGGTTTCAGACTCATACACCTTTTATGTAGATGCTTAGGAAACATTAAATTTGTGGTGCAATGCTTCTTGGTTTCCTATGTGGGTTTCCTTGCCTCTCTTTTGATCATCCTCTAATCCATCCCAGGCAAACATCAAGAGGCTGAGAATGTAATTCGTAGGAGTTTTGAAGATGGCTTGGAGCTTGATACTGTGGCATACAATACCTTCATCAATGCAATGCTAGGAGCAGGTTGATGTGGACTACTCTCTTATTTATTGAAGAAGTTTGTAGGGAGAAGAGAGCTTGGCTTGATGTATGTGGCACTTTAACATTTCAGGTAGATTGCATTTTGCTAACAGCATCTATGACCGCATGGTTTCCCTCGGAGTTGCTCCATCAATTCAGACATATAACACCATGATCAGGTAAAAGCACGATTTACTTTACACATGTAATAGAAATCTCTCAACGTTCAAAAAAAATGTATAAGCAAATAAATTAAAGGGTTTTTATTTATGCATTATGGTGAGATATTTTTATGGGTTGACAATTGGTGCAGTGTGTATGGACGAGGTCGAAAACTGGATAAGGCTGTAGAGATGTTCAACAAGGCTCGCTGCTCAGGTGTAGGTGTGTCCCTGGATGAGAAGACATACACGAATCTGATTAGCTATTATGGGAAGGCTGGTAATAATTTCCTCCCATTTTAATTGAAGTATGATCTATTGACTGATGAGAGGTAACAAACATACCTGAAAATTTTGAAACTTATAGCTACTGTTTTTCACAAAGTTATGAATTTTAAATATTTGTTTCTTCCCTCTATAACCTTGGCAACCAAGCAAAACACAGTTGTAATGTATTTGGGTGTTTTCCATCAGCTTAATAGTTTTATTAAAATCCTGTATTTCTTTAGACATCATATTTTTAAACAATTACAAGAAACACTACTGCACCTGAAATAGGATTGGTAGCTCTTGCTACACTGAGCTTAGTTACCAGAAGGAAAAAATATATTTTGTTTTCCCTCCATTTAGTTTTTCCCCAAATGGATTTCGCCCATCATGGTGATCAGTAGTCTATAATATGTCCTCTGTGTCAAAGAACTCAGTTGAAGCATCAATATCTTGAGCACATACCAAACAGGTTATAGAATGCACATATAGTGAACAGGCTAACTGAATCTAATTGTATATAATATCGACTGGAAAACAAAAATTGAACTTCCAACTTGCCAATCGTGATATAAGATTTATTTCTTTTCAGTTTTGTGGGTATCTGAAACGAGGTTCGAGTATAGCATTTCTTCATTGCTTGAGTTATCCCCTTGATCTAATTATATTCTTGTTACTGCAATATAGGTAAGAGCCATGAAGCATCCCTTCTTTTTAGAGAAATGCAGGAAGAAGGAATAAAACCTGGCAAGGTATGCTCACATGTATTGTCAAAAACTGAAAGTTGATGTGAAAGATCCGGTATGATATGGCTGGTAATATTTAATCAATATTTGGATGGCACATCAAAGTGAAATGATAATCATTCTTACTGGGTGTATGTTGCCATAGCTATAGGATCATTTTTTAGGATTTCAAGAAATGGCATCTTTTCAGAGTTCATTATCAATTTTGGCATTGATTCCATTAAACTATAGAACTTCTGTGCTAATGGATAGATTTTTCAAATGCCTGTAAAAAGATTACTTGGTTTTCCAACGGCCCGTCTCTTTTAGAATAGTTGTGACTCATAACCTTGAATTGTATGAAATGGTCGATTGCTCAATCTCTATCATCCAACAA
Organism: Vitis vinifera; assembly: GCF_030704535.1. Taxonomy (NCBI): domain Eukaryota; kingdom Viridiplantae; phylum Streptophyta; class Magnoliopsida; order Vitales; family Vitaceae; genus Vitis; species Vitis vinifera. Next base: position 2,153,533 of record NC_081820.1, on the reverse strand, counting down.
AATTTGTGTTCGTCAATTATGGAACTATTAGCATGGTGCCAATCCCTTGTCTTTGTTGATGAAATGCAGGTCAGCTACAATATTATGATCAACGTATATGCTACTGCAGGACTTCATCATGAAGCACAAGAACTTTTCCAAGCCATGCTAAGAGATGGCTGCTCACCCGACTCCCTCACTTACCTTGCCCTTATTCGAGCTTATACACAGAGTTTTAAATTCTTGGAAGCTGAGGAAACCATCATGTCTATGCAAAATGAAGGGGTTCTACCTTCCTGTGTTCATTTCAACCAATTACTCTCTGCTTTTGCTAAAGCAGGTTTCACAGAGGAAGCTGAAAGGGTTTATCATACACTACTATCTGCTGGTTTAAGTCCAGATGTAGCATGCTATCGGACTATGCTAAGGGGTTACTTGGACTATGGATGTGTGGAGAAAGGCATCACTTTCTTTGAACAAATAAGAGAGTCTGTGGAGCCAGACCGGTTTATTATGAGTTCAGCTGTGCATTTTTACAAGCTTGCAGGCAAGGAATTGGAAGCTGAAGGCATTTTGGATTCCATGAAAAGTTTGGGGATCCCATTCCTGAAAAACCTTGAAGTTGGATCAAAGACAAAAGCACCCTAGAAGCACATCAGAGCCAGTTTTGCAGCTGTCAAATACTTGGCTTAGAAAGGACTAAAGATAATACAAATACCATTTTTCTTGTACAGTAACAATGACATGAACGTCTGTTTGGATCATTGTACTACTCATATTCCTCTAATATTTGAAGACCAACGGCACTGAAGGGCATAGCAGTGAAGAAGTTTCCCTTGTTCAATGATTCACAGTGGCTTGGCAATCAAGGTGGAGTGTTATCATGTCCAGGATGAGGAGTTCTCATTTTTGCCTCATTTCTTGGTGATGGGTACAGGAATCTGCACTTCATCGCATGAGAAAACCAGTCCAAATATAACCTACATGTCCAACTGAGCTATGAGCTAGAGGTTGCTGAAGATGAAAAGACAATCCCACCGAACCATCCATCTTGATTGATCTGGTTTTCTATTCATTTGTGTCACTGGCAGATTGAAACCAGAGATACACTTGCCATGGTAGAGTGCAGTTGCATGAGCAGCAACTCATACCTTTACTGAATTACTGCTACAGAAGTCATGTCTGGTACGATATTTCAGTAAGTGTAGAGACCAAAATGAATGCGTCAAGCTTAAATCAAGCTATCAAATATGAGATTATTCAGTGGAAAACCAAAGCTAGCATCTTTCTACTATGATTTTCTTGCAGAGAAAACTATGCGGAAGCCCCTGATTTTCATTACCAATGTATTTATCCAAGACCAGCAAACCTCTTCATTTGTAGCTTCAACTTATATAGTAAGGTTCATAGCATGTAATCTAGAATCTACACTCCCAGGATTAATGTACTCTTCTTTGTGCTCATGAATAAAATTTGTGGTTTCTGCAGTCTGTAAGAAAGCTTGTTTCCCAATTTTTCAGCTTCAATTCGCTGCTCATTCCATCCTTTTGTGGACCAACGAGCTTGTCTGGGATTACGTTTAACTCCTTTGTTTAGTAATAAAATACGTAGAAGCAATAGTAATTACTAGCATGGTGCACTTAAGAGTCCATTCAACACTGGTTTTAGAAAATGTTTTTAAACTTTGTAATACTTGAATGATAAAAATTTTCACTTGTTAGAGAAGTTAGAAAGGCTTCTTGAAATCACTATCAAACGGGTTCTAAATTTAATAATCAAGAACTCTACTTTAAAATTACTTTTCATCGTGATAAGGAGCGGAAATAGACATTTTCATTCATTTTTTTTTCTTCGTTATCATATTTGAATAACTTAAAATGATGATGAGAATGAAATCAAAAGTGATTCAAATGAAAATAAAATATCAGTTATAAGTGCAATTGAAAATAAGTTGTTTTTAAAAATAATTTTTTTTTATTTTATAAAAAACATAAATTTAAATTTAATTTATATAATATAAACTAAATTTAATTTGCACTTTATTAAAATAAAAAATATTAATTATAAATAAATTAAAATATAAATAGTTTTTAATAAAATATAAATATTAATAACATTGATAAAATCATAAATTAATTTTTTATAAATATTATAAAAATAACAATACCAACATTAATTGATTTATTTTGTTAAAAATAAATAATAATAATTCAAAATTAATAATTTCTAATATTATTTATATGATTTTAGAAATACTATAAAAATATGGATATTAACATCTTATAAAAGCATAATTAATTAATTTTGTTAAAAATAGAGAATAATTATTTCAAATTAATAAAATTTTAAATAATACTATTTTATTTTAAATAAATATAATAGTATTTATTATTTAATTTTTTAAAGTATAAATGAGCCAAAATTTTAATTATATGTATACATTTGTTACTCAATTAGGAATATGATATTGCAAATTATTTAATTTAATTTATAATTAATTAATTAGTTTTTAGAATTTCAAATTATTCTTAAAAATTATACTATCTATTAAAGAATTTAAAGCATCAATTATGTTTATTATTTTTTAAAGCCATTATATATATTTTTAAGTTTTATATTATTTTTTAAAATTATTAAACTTATTAATAAATTCAATGCAAAGTCTCACTTCATTTAAAATTCATTTTTTCTAATAAAAAAATAAAATTGAAGAATAGCTCTCTATTTTACTTTGTTTTTAAAAATTATTTCTAAAGAACAATAATCAAATAGTCATATAAATTTTTAAAAACAATTTTGTTTTCAAATCACATGCTCAAATAGATTTTTATTATTTAGTGAAACAAAACTCTCAAGGATTTGTTTAAATAAAAAAAAATTAAACTATGTAAAATATGATATAAAAAAAAATCAATATTTCAAATTATATATCCAAATATTATTCACAATTTATTTCTTTTTTATTTTTATTTCCATTTTTACTTAATATTGAAATGGAAATAAATTATCATTCCGACCTTACATTCATACATGCATCAAAACATAAGAATTAGAACCACCAAATTCATTCCTATTCAAAAAAGAATAAAAATAAAAACAAAATATTCATTTCTATTACTCATTTAATTATGCCTTAAAAGAAGGTTTAAAATGATTTTCTACGGTCCAAAACGACCTTGGTCTAATTTTCCTCCGTTTGATGAAACGACAATTTTGAATTGTCTCCTTTTCCCCAGTTAGCCCGTTTTAGTTTCCTCCGTTTCTACCTTCTTAAACGACGCCGTTTTACACTTCTATGTCAAAACGACACGTTCGAATCGGCGTTCTCTGTTTGTCATCCGATTCCTTGTTACTATCATTTTCTGCGATCTCCTAGGGTTTGCAATGGCGTCGAATCTGTTCAAAGCCCTTACGACATCGCTTAATCGGCCTTCAAACTCTCGCAGTCTATGCCTCGTTAGCGGCCAAATCAGCAACCACACTGCCAAATGGATGCAGGTACTCAGTCTCCAGCTGGTTTTATCATTATCTTTTCTGATAGCAATGATCATAAATAATAGTATTTTTTGAATAAATTTATTGTTTATTTTGATTAATTAGTGTTTGTTATGGTCAGTTTCTGTTTTTTCAGTTTGAAATTTCCCAGTTTAAGGGGTTCTAGGCCGAGAGTTTGAGATTTTGTGATTTTGTAGAATTTGCGCTTTGTTTGGTTGGAAAATGGGGTAATCAAAACAGTGAAACATAAAATTGAATCTAAAAAATGGCCAAGATGCGAAGTTCAATGTGTTTTGGCGAAATTTCCCATTTATTGGGTTTTCAGTCAGAGAGTTGAAATTGGATGATTTTCTAGAATCTACTATCAGTGTGGTTTCCGAGGAAATGGAGGAGTCGAGAAAAGAAAATTCGAATCTGAAAGATGATCCCAGAAGAATCAGCAACCATGCTGCCTAACGGATGCAATCACTCATTCTCCAAATATTTTTCTCTGATCTTTTATAATAATGATAATATCACGACTAAATTTGTGATTTATTTGATTAATGAGCGTTTTTGTTCAGATTCGGGTGGTTTTTATTGTCTATTGTTTATCTTTTTTTCAGTTTGGAGCTTCCTGGTTTTAGGGTTTCTAGGCTCGGATTTGAGATTGGGTTATTTTCTAGAATTTGTACTATTTTTTAGTGATGAGAAAGTGGGGGAATGGAAAAGAAAAAAAAATGAAAACTTGAATCAGAAAACTGGACCAGAAACTACATTGAATATTCTTAGAGTTTGAGTTTTGGCTGAATCTTCCCCCTTTTTTTTAGATATTTTAGTCACAGATTTCAAATTTGGTTGTTTTTCTTGAATTTACCCTCTGGTTGGTTGCTGAGAAAATGGGGAAAAGAAGAGACAAAGGGCTGAAATTTCCCCAGTGCTAATGTTGTTGGGCAGAGGGTTGACATTGGGTGATTTTCTGGAATCTATCCTCTGTTTGCTAGCTGAGGAAATGGAGGTGAAGAAAATGAAAATGAAAATTAGAATCTGAAAAATGACTGGAAAATGAAGTTAAATGGTTATATTTAGGATTTCTATACTGAAAAACTGAAGATTTGCACAATAGAAAATTACCAGCAGGGATCTTTTATAGTTAATTTGTATTGTCAGTTTGTACTAGAACTTCCCAGTTTATTGGAATTGGGTGATTTTATAGAATTTACCCTCTGGTTGTTTTGTACGCATCGTTTATACTTTTTTAATCTAATCCAATATCCTTTTACCTATCAAAAAAATAAAAAATAGAATTTACCCACTGTTTGGTTGCTGAGAAAAAATGGAAGACAAGACAATAAAATTTTGAATCTGAACAATGATTCAGATGTTGTATTTAGGGTCCAAATATTGAGAATTTTAAGACCCAAACGTAATGAGGAAAAATCTACAAAGAATACAAGTGAAAGTTGTTTTGCCTTTTGGCAAGTGCTTTTAATATATCTTGCTTATTTACCTATAGAAAAAAAAAAAAAAATACAAGTGAAAGTTATTTTGCAGATTTTTTTTTTCTTTGGTGATTTTTATTTGCATACATTATGTGTAAAGTGAAAGCTTATTGAGTAATCCTCTTGTATTACGTGCTTTATATGGTCCAAATGCATAAGTATGTAATAAAGTTATTTTTCCCTATTTTCTAAAATCAAAGTGTACCTCAGCATGTTTGTTTGTGATATTTGGTGTTCAAAATCATTTTAGGAGCTTAGTTTGGTTGCATAAGTCAAGCGCCTGTGAGGGAAGAATGCCTTTTTTAAAGCACTAGCAAGGCTAAAACATTATATGACTTAGCGTTTTAAAGTGTGAAGCACTTGACAGGTGCTTACCATGAGGATCACCTTATGGCTTATGCAATATTCATACAAAAATAATGCCTAAAATGAATTTTCTTTCTTATAGTAATCTTTTTAGAATTAATTGACTAAAGAAAATGTTTAATACAACTACAATAGTCATTTTACCCCTCCTTTTTGTGCCTTCTTATTAGGCGCTTTTAATATATTTTGCCTTTGCCTATCAGAAAAAAACCTGTTGAAGTGGCATACTGGAAAAAAAAAAAAATTCTTTTTTAAGCCCAATAAGAGCTTCTTTTTTGTGTTTGATTAATTTTTAAAAAGGTACTTCTGGCTTTAAAAGAAGTTTAATAAGGAAGTAAGGACAATGATGCTTCTCATAGAAGGCTTTTTTAGCTTCTAAGAAGTTATGTTTTGTGTTAATAGAACTTTTTTAATACCAAATTTGCCATTTGAAATTGTATGGTTTCTACTTAAGCCCAAAAGTAAAGAAGCTATCTCAAACAATGCCGATATTTGAAATTTATGTTGTTCTTTGGGGCTTTAGATGACATTTGAAAAAAATCAAAGGAAGCAGAGCAGGTATGGTGGGGTGGGATCAGGGAAGTGTCAAGTATAGGAGGTTCGACAGTAGGAAGTATCCTGGAAATAATCTATATTATCAGAAAAACAAGATTTAACATCTCGTTGGTGAGTTGTGCATATCTCTTTTTTTTATAGAGGTGGCATTTTGGTATCTGGGGCCAAATAAGGTAGAGCTCCCTGTGAAAGAAGGGACTATTATGCATAAGCATTTAAAAGGACACATCTGTATCCTTAGCCAGTCTACAGGGTCTGGTTTTTGGCCTTTTTCATTGCTTGTATGCTAATTTCAATTTCCTTGCTCAAAGATGCCTCATCTGTAAGGAGGGAGGATTGTATCTAGCTTGGATGATTACGTGCTTGGTTATTTGGCTTTCTTATTTGAATTTGAGTTACATTATCTGTATCATCTCCTATTCTTTACGAAGTTTAAAGAGTATAAGCGATGTCACAATCCACAGATTTTTTCCCCTTTTCATGAGAGGTTATTAACATTTTCCCTAGCTTCAGACTTTTCAATCCAATCTCCTAGGTAGCAATGGGAGAAAATGAATACTAAGGTTGACAAGGGACATTGACCATGGTGTCAGACTAAAGCATTCAACCACCGTGTTTATAAGGCCAAATCATGTCTGTTAATGAATTACTTATTTAAGAGGATAAAGATTTCCTTGGACAGTACCTAGCATTCTCTTTCTAATTGAAGTTTCTCTTGGATGAGTTAGGAGGTAAGGTGGGAAAGGTAACTTTCTATGCATCATTTTTTTCCATTGGTTTGATTAAGTTTGATTCTCTAGAATTATCATACCTTAATTCCTGAGGAAAATTATTAACATGGTAAAGTAGTTTTTCCTCTTTAAGTTCTTTTTAGAGTCTAGGTGCTTTTAGCCCTTCCAAGTATGCATACTGGTTCTAGATTTTTTTAGTTGTTAGTATTTTCCCAACTGGTTTTTATTGAAACTTTCTTGTATTGTGAGTTTCGCTCAATATCCCAACCCGGGTGTAACGATAAGCCAAGAAGTAAGTGCAAAGTTATGGGGACCTTGTCTACCTGATGTTATGAATGTACAAGAAAATAGTGTTCAAGAGCTTAAACCATGTCAATATGCAAATCAACTGGGATTAAAATTACCCTTCATGGCTTTTCTCATTCATATGGATACCACCTGATATGGACATTGCCTGCTTGCATTGATAGGATACAAGTAAGAAGTCTCCAATGGAGCTGATCAATGAAGTCCCACCGATTAAGGTAGAAGCAAGGATTGTTGCCTGTGAAGGAGGTTAGTTTTCATAGAACCATTTCCCTTTTTTCTTTTCGGAAAAGACAGGATACTTCTCAAACTTCCTGCTTGTATTCTCACTCCTATGTTCTTGTGGTATCTGCTCTTTGGTTGCAGACACCAATCCTGCCCTCGGTCACCCGATTGAATTCATATGCTTGGACCTGAAGGAGCCAGCCGTCTGCAAGTACTGTGGCCTACGGTATGTTCAGGACCATCATCACTAGGAGTTTGGTTTTGGGTATGATCCTCCCGCAAATCCAAATTGGGAATGTCCGTTAATGGTTTGAACCCATGCATTTCCAAACACATTCTGTGGTTTACTGGTGATACTTTTATGCGTTTACTATCAGGTGAATAAGATTTGGAACACATTTCTTCATAATTTCCGGGTTTATGGAATGCAGTGATTGTGTATTATCAGGCGAAGCATTATGATACCTTTAGGCTTTTAGCCTCTGAGAAACAACACATTTTGCCTCCCCTTAAGAGATGATTTGGGCTTGAAAACCATCACAAAACCCTTCGTGAACCAGAAATGAACCAAAGTTCGATAATTATTATTATTATTATTTTTATAACCGTGGATGTCCGGGTCAGGCGCACCTCGACTAATCCCATGGGGCCCTGAAGTTAACGACCGGGTAAACCTCCAATGGCCCTAAGGGGACTCGAACTGGTGACCATTGGAGAGCAAACCCAAGGTCGGACCAATTGAGCTACCCCTTAAGGTTAAGTTCAATAATTATATATCGACAAACAAAATGTTTCATACATGAACTTATCAAAATTAGAAGTAATCTTTTATTTTTTATTATTTATATTTAATCAAGAGAAATTAAAAATAAGTATAAGTAATAAATGGAAACTTTAAAATACCAGCATTTGCCCTTTTTTTTTCCTTGCACTGTTGAAGAAAACACATAAGTGGCCAAATTGCCTGTCCACTTTGGAGACTGGTTGGAGCCCCCCTGTTACAATGTGAATTTTCACCCATCCCACATCGGAAAACAGAAGCACAGGATGGGGTCTTTCAAGTACATTTTCACCATGCTAAGCTAATATGGACAGTATGTTGAATGTTCACATCCGTCATAATCTGAATCAGCATCAAATTTAAACTGGAACTAAGTGCTGAAAAATTCCCCCAATTTCCCAGGGGGTAAAATAATGATAACATGATGAAACCCAGTAAACAAAAAATATGTGGGTTATGGTAAAACAGATAAGCAGACACTCTCACCTGCTTATTTTTAGGCACTTTGGTTGGGAAAAAAAAAAATTCGCCTCAATAACAAATATCGAAAGCTAAAAATGCAAAAACAACAGGGGAGAAAAACACTATCAAATGCTACCTCCATCAGAAGCTGCCAGTTTCTTCCTCTGTTGGTGCTCAGCTACTTTGTAATCTACCACTTCTCTAAAAAGGTTTGAATCAAGTACACAGTTTTCGCTCCCGTATACCGCCGCTTGAACGCTTGCCATCAGTTTTGCTATCTCCCTCCCTGAGAATCCCTCGGTTTTAGCTGCTGCTTCTCTTATAACCTCATCTGTCAATCCCTTGATCTCTATCTTCTGCTGTTGTCTCTGGAACAATTGCTTGAACCAGCTGGATTTTTTCTCTCCAGCATGGGCTATGTACTTGTCCAGATAGAGCTTCAGCAGCTTGAATCGTTCGTCTTCTCCGGGCAAAGGGAATTCCAGGACTTCGTCAATGCGATCTGCCATGGCCGAATCAAGATCACCAGGTCGGTTGGTGGCAAGAGCAAGGACTATGTCCTTGGACTGGTCGCCTGTGCGGAAAAGAAGGGCGTTGAGGGCGCTCCTTTGAGCTTCACTCATGTAGGTTTTGTTCCGCCTGAAAATTTTCATCAGCAAATCTCAACGTTCTAATCTAGGAATTCCCGTGAATCAACAAATACTCAAACAGAAGGCATTTCCACCCAGAATCAATTGACATGCCACAATTATGATGGTTCGTATACATCCCCAGCGAAATCATAATTAATTGAAATGGGAGAGTGAGGGGAAAGAGAGGAGACATGTATTGACTGGGGCTTACTGATAAAGTAGATTTTTTTTCCCCACTTTTCTTTTCTATGGTACAAACTATCCCAGTGAATCAGACAAGTTTAAGAATGATTTATTTTTGGTCACATATTCAAACTGACGTGCTAAGTAATACTCCAAACAACTTGCTTATTGTCATTCAATATCCTGGCCGCCTTCAAAACATGTCCGATACTTGGTATTTGGCAAGATATTATAATGCTAGAGGATCCGTATAGGTATTAGTATCCATATTCGACTTCTACAGCTATTCCAAGTAGATGAATAATTTGGTCAACAAGATGCCATATACAACCTAGACCCATGAATATATACTACGGAGGAGTAATTTAATCCAAGATGAAGCCAAAGGGTAAAAAGAATACAGTTAAGAGGCTGTGAGACACCATATGATTGCAAAGTATTTAACAAAGCATGCTCCTCTTCATATAGGTTGGAAGATGAAAAAGAATTCTCATAACCCTTAGTTGAGGTTAGGGCATAGCTAGAGTTGAAGCATCATGGATCTAGATGAATTGTATACCACCATGAATTACCTTCAGGCCATCAAATTAAAGGGGAAATTATCACTTACTCGCACAAAAATGCATCTGCTTCATCAATAAAAAGCAACAAACCCTTCCGAGACTTTTTAGCCCAATCGAACAACTGGTGTATCTTGGTCACAGCCTGTGATCCCAGCGGTGCTACATCTCCACCAGTCATCAATGCATAATCTAACCCCTGAGAGCATAATGGAATATTATCAGATACATACAAAGAAAGGGAACTGATACATCCTCTGTAGCTGGATATTAAGTTGTGAAAACACATAGAACCCACAAGATAGGAACATGGTTCCAAAAACCTTTCTTTCTTTCTTTCTTTTTTCTTTATGAAAGGATAAATCAACTAATTGTAAATTTGTTCATATTTAATACCAAAAACCTTAAAAGATTGTTCACAGTATGAGAAAATGAACAGAGCAACTTGGCCTTCTACTGCTCAATGAAAGACTAAACCTAAAATACCAAGCAACCAACTAGATAACAAAAGTGGATTTCAACACAACTGAGAATATTTTAAATTTAAGGGAAAAAAATGGGCATGATAAGGGGTTAAGATTTCTCACAGATTTTTTAGCCAGCTCTCTAGCAGCCATTGTCTTTCCTGTTCCAGGAGGGCCATAGAAGAGCATGTTCCGAAATGGAGCCTGATGGGATTTTGTATTGGCAGTTGCACTAGCCAGCTGTTCTATTCTCTTCTGAAGTGAAGGATGTAAAATCACATCCCCAAACCCTTTTCCATTTGTTAAAGAAGACCCTTTTTCAGTACCACGTAATAGAGTGCTCATCCTATGAGAAAACAAGCCTGACCAAGGATATTTTCCTCTGGAGGACTCTCTGATCAATGATGGTTGTCCCAATATTCTATCCACATAGCTCCAAATCACCTTTGCACCTTCTCTGCATTCAAAAAAGAAGATATGCATAAACAAAATCCTTACAAAGCCACTTATACAATAACAGAAGTTGCAACCACAAGACTAGCAGTTGAAATAAAAATTGGGGCACACTAAAATACATTCTCAAGCATGTAAACATTTTCTTAAAGAACAAATCCTGTCACCATTAATTTTGGTCAACACAATCACCCAAATATGCATAGAGATGGCAAATATATACTTCCTGGAAATTAAAACCTTTACTTTGATGCACATTCACTTCCAAAGCAACAAGTATCGTCCAGAGAAAGACCTCATCACAAGATGAGAAAAAACAGGTTTGTGGCATAGATATTAACTCCAGACTGCCATGAGAGCACTGAACATACACATACAACAGAAGCAAAATATTCAGTTTCTAAATGTTTCCGATCTATACCTTGTTGTGTAGATCCCGGCAGCAAGAGCTGTTACTCCCCCAACTGCTACAACCAGCTTATTTTGATCTGTTAGTATGGCCCGCAAACCCCCTAGAAAAAATGGATGGGTTCCCATTAAGCCAAGCTTTTAAGCAAAAGTTGTACATAAATAAATCCAAAACAGCACGATGATAATAACGATATTCAATAAAGATAAAGAAATCCATATTCAGCCTTGGGTATCCCACATACATTTGGTATGAAGCAGTATACAGGATGCATTGGGGAAAAAAGGGAGTCGTTTAGGTTGCCTAATTAAGAAAGCACTTATCTTCAGCCCCTGGAGGCACTCAAATTGGACCTTACAACTTATCAGAAGCAGATTACTCCCGGCTTGACAAATGACATTATGTAAGCATTAAAAAAGGGCAATTCATGCCAGAAAATTAAACCAGTTATTATGAATAACAACATGTTAATTTTTTTTTTTTTTTTAAAAAAAGGAGAAAAAGAGAAAGAAAGCACTATTTTGATCAGACATAGAAGACAAAGGACATAAAACAATTACTTTCTCTCAATGCAAACTTCACTTTCTCAACCATGTAGAACAAGCACATCCACACATGCATGCAAGAGAGTTTATATAATAATGAATATTGATAAAAAAATATATATATAATAATGAAACATTAACATGCTAACACGTTTGACATCATTTATCAAAATCCCAAACACAGGCAAAAGAGCTTCATCTTATAAAAAATCCTCAAAACTAAACCCTATAGCCAAGGAAACATCGATGCATTACACAAAAATGTTCAAATATGAGGTATAAAAAGGTAGACATCCATATATCATGATAAACACATAGGCCGCAAACAGCAAGATAACAAAAGAAGTGGCCATCATAGGGATGAACCTTGCCACAAAATGGCCAGTAGATATACTGATAGGGACACATATAAGATTGGACCTAAGCGTAAATGTTAAATTGAAATACCTCCAATGTGATCAAAAGTTGTATTTATGGCAGCAACCCATTTTTCCCTCTCTGCACTTGCACGTTCTACAAGCATTCGTCTATTAACGTCTTCAGCTAGCTTTGCTTCATGGGCTCTCCCTTCTGCTTCTGCCATAGCCCTCACTCGGATTGTTTCCCGTTCTATCTCCGCTTTTTCCCTTTCAGTCTGCCGACGCTGTGCTTGAATCTGTTCTTCTGTTGCTCGTCGAGCTTGCTCCTGCCTAATCGATGATTCTTCTTGCATTTTTACAAGTTCCTGATTCCTTGCTCTTTGATGTTCATTCTCAGCCTGCATCACAATCAAGCATTAAAAAGCAATTACATCCCTCTTCATGAATGTCAAAAACAATATTCAATTTGAAATAGAAGAACTTAAGACCACATGCCTGCATCCTTTTCCTCGCCAATTCATCCTCATAACGTGCCATCTGGGATTTTATTTGTGCCTGTTGCTGAGCTAACTTTTTTTGTTCTTCATATATCACCTTCTGTCTCTCCTGCCAAACAAGAAAACAAATAATTAAAGAAACAAAAAGACATGTGTTCAAAGATGAAATATGTTCCAAGCTGTAACATCTGGAAGCTAGTGCAAAATCACATAATCTTACGGTTTCAGCATGTGCTTGCATAGCCTTAAACTCTGCTGACTTAGCAGTGAACTCTGCCTGCCTTGTTTCCTCTTGTTTCTTTGTAACCTCAAACACCTATGGCAACACAGACCACCATCAGCACAAATCATCAAATCAAATCAAATCAAACCAAACCAAACCATTACAAGTCCATTTCAAAGCACATATCGAAACATAAAAAATGAAAATTTTAAAATAAATAAAAACTCTGAGAAAAAGAACAGAAAGAGAAATATGAGAGCTTAAAAAGTGCCAAAAAAAGGAATCACAAAACAAAAAGTAGAGACTGCTCAATTGCTAAGAGAGACCATAGGAAAGTTGAATCATATTTCACCTGAAACCTTTCACACAAAAACCTCCATTCAACTGAGCCAACATGATTACCTGGGTTCCCTTACAGCAACTATTTATTTTTCAGAAACAAAATCAGCATAGAACATCAAACTCGCTATTTTTCACCTATTTGTTTCTTCTGAACTTTCTGAGCAACCAAGAAGATGATAATGCTTGGGGTGGCCAGAGCAAGGAAAAAAAATTTGAACCTTGAACCGACCCACTACAATTATTTGGCTTAGTCTTTCATAAATTAACACAACTACAAACTTTTAACAACATTAATTGGTTTATCTCTTCTTGCCTTTTAGTGACCTTAAATTGTCCATAAATCCACCATTAATTCCCTCCAAAGAACACTGAATTAAACACAATTAATTAACAACACATTTTTGGTACACTTTGTAAAACATAGAAAAGCATGCTTTCTGTTAGAAGTCAGAAAACAGAATTGCCAGGAACAAAGCAAAGTGAGAGGAAAAGAGCATCAAAAAACATGAAACAGAAAACCCTAGTTCTATTTTGTTCTGCATAAAATGTAAGGAAAGAAAATAAAGCAAAGTTTTGAATCAGAATAAACTAACAAAAACAAAAACCTCCACCAAACTGATCCCAATGCAACCATTGGCTGGTTCAACATTATTTTTTTGTTTTTTGAAACAAAAACTTAAAATTGTCTTCACTCATTTCCATCGGCTTTTTCAACATCTAGATGGAGGAGGGCACAAGGCAGAAAAAAGATTTAAATCTTAGATTTTGAAATGCTTCACAACTAGGGGGGAAACCCTCCATTCAACTAAGCTAATTCCACTATTTACCCAATTTGCCCTAGAAGACATGAGCACTCCATTTTTTCCCCGAAAAAACCAGGACAACATAAAACAGAACAATAAAATTTTCTTCTTAGATTTCTACTCAAATTAGAGAATTAATCTTTTTTTCATTGCACATCCATATATATGACTTGGTTGTTTTATTTTATTTTTTATTTTTCTATTTTTCAAAGGAAAGCAACAGACCTCTAAAGAATATCTCTCCCTTTATTGTTTATATGTCTGGTGAGGTACTATTAAAACACCTTCTGGAAAACAAAAGGTGCTATCAGCGAACTCCCATTCTTGATGTCTGCCTCCCATGAATCAAATAAACACATAATCATTTATTTGGGATTATGAAGGCATAACCTGACTCCAAATTTTACCTATTCCTTTTTCTCCTATTTTCCCATCAACCAAATGGAGGAGAATCCACTGTTTCGTTGATGTGGAAAAAGAACAGAAACATACACAGAAAAAACATTTGGGTTTAGTTTAGCTGCTGAGACTTTTCTTTCCTTCTCTTATTCTAAAATCAAAACAACATAAAATATTCAATTCAAAACTTTCTTAGTAAGGACCTGTTTGGTTCCCCGGAAAATGAAAAAATAAATACTAATTTTTTAGAGTTTTTTTTTTCATTATTTAGGCCTCCAGAAAACAGAAACCTCCACTTAAATGGGCCTAATGGAACCACTCAATTCAACTGATGCAAGTTCTGATCTTCTAAAGAAAAAAAATAGCAAATCAAAACAACAAATATAAAGCTAAACACATTATTTTCTTTCATTTTTCCCTCAGCAAGAATGTGACTTGTTACTTAGTTTAAGTTGAGCCTTTCATTTCAAGAACCAAAACAACACATTAAACCCCAAAGTTTGCTTCCCTTTCCTCAACTTTCCCAACAACCAAACACCCCAAAAAACCAATACCTTTTTGGCGTGCGAAGAAGACGTAATCTCCCTCAACGCCTTGGCGCCTCGCTCCAACGCCTCTGGATCGAACCCCGCCGACGTCGTCCGCGGATTGTCATTTCGGACCCGCTTAGAAGTCTCCACATCGGACGGCGGAGGAGCTTCAGGAGCAGCCTTCGGTGGTGAGGGCGCTGGGGAAGATGAAGAAAATGGGGGGAAATTGAATGGTCCATCTGCGTAAGCATGGTCGACTGACAAGGCCGCAGAAGCGAGGGCTGAAATCAGCCCTGCAACAGTTGCTTTGGCCATAATCCCTAGCCCTGGAGTCTAAGAGTGATTTAGAGGGGTTTTGTAGGGCTTTAGAACCCTTGGAGGGGAAGAAAAGGTGGGCTGTTTTCTCAGGGTTTTTGTAGGGTTTTCGGAAGTGGTGGCGGTTTTCATTGGATGGGATTTGGACCGGAACGGCGGTTGAACCGGTGAGAGACCGGTTCACGACTTCTCAAAGAGCAAAAAAAGGTTATATAAGAGGTAAAAAACATGACATATAATTATGTAGACAAAAATATCTTCATAACTTTTTTTAATCCTCGTGTCATATTCAAACACTTTTTGAAAAAATATTATAATAAATAAAATTTATTTTTTAAATGGGAAAATTATTTTGTCCTATTTACAAATATTATAATAAATAATTATGATGCATGTTTAAAAAAAATAGTGAGGAAGCTATTTTTTAAAAAATTCAATCAAAACTTTTTAATTAAATTTATTTTAAAATAATTTATTATGTGAAATATAATAATTTTACTTTTCATAACAACTATTTTTTAACCGATATAAACCACTATTATATATTTAATAAAATTTTTATAATATTAGTATTAGGAATTTAAAATAACAACTTTAGTTCGAATTCTAATTTTTAGTGTATGTTAAAAACAAAAAATTACATGAAATTTCATTTTTTTAAATAAAAATGATTTTTGAACTAAAAAACACATTTAATAAACTTTTAATAAAAAATAATTTTTAATAATTAGTTTGAGAAGAAAAAATATTTTTTTAGAGTAAACTTGAGATACTTTCAATTGTTTTTTTTTAGAGTTTTATAAGCAATAATTGAAATAATAAATAATATTTTGAAAACTTTTGCTTTATCCATGAGTATAAACTACATTCACAAAAATATATATATATATGTTAAAAAAACTGTTTTTTATGTTTAAGTTTATGGACATAATTTTGTTCATAAAAAATCATTTTCAAGAAGTATTTTCAAAATTATTTCTAATTATTACTTTTAGTAATTATTTTTAAAAACTATTTCCAAAAACCCCTTAATCCCTTTGAATTATCCACTTGCCCTTTTTTTTTTCTAATAAAAATGGGATGTATACTTTTGTTGAACCCAATTCTTCCTTTAAAAATCTAACTCCAATCCAATCAGGGGACTTCACTCCCAAGTACTAGTAGCCGGTTGATAGATTAAACCCAAATTGCATTTAATGACTAATTTGAGTTTTCAGCTCTTATTTAATGCTCTTAATTTTTTTATCATTTGTCCTTAGTTTCCTTGCATTATATTGTGTTAATTTGTAAACTCAGAGTTATATTTTTGACAAATATTTATATTGTATATAAAAGTCAAAATGTGGACAATTTTGTTGTGACTATTTTTTAGCCCTATTTCCATCACATATTTACTCATTTGTCATTCATTCACACCATCGATTTCTTCTTATTCCGTGTTAGAAGACTCAATTTAGGTTTCTTCTTATTTTGTTCAACACCACCACTGAACCCAAAACCCCGAAAAACGCTCCACCCGAATCCACCATTGGTCATCTCTCACTAACAAAAACAAACAACATACACACCGCTTCATCACCATTTCTAAAATACTTTCCAGGTCTCCAAAATGAAAAAAAAAAAACTACCAATAGCAAACCAAGTTTATTCCCATAAAAAAGCTTGATTACTGCACAACAACAATAAGACAATTGCAAAACGAGGGATTTCGAACCAATCCAGAGTCGATCTTTGTTGAATGCGTCACGACTGGAGAGTGGTAAAGCTAGAAACCCTAAGAGAGAGAAAATGCTTAGTATGTGCTTCTACAAAATTCGTTGTCTCCTCTATCTTTTTCTATCTTCCCCACTACGTTTAGTAGATAAAAGATTTACGATTTCTTTATTTATATCATTATATGCATTTTGTACACTTTTTTCACCTTTTGTTTTTCTTTATTTATATGAAATAAAAACCATTCCCAGATAATTATTTTTAATGATTGTAAATGATTATAAAATTTATATTAAAAATTCATTTTTTTCTCAAAATTAGAATGTTCTCACATTGGAAAATAATATATTTTTACAAAAAGAAAATCCCAATCACATCATCTTTTTCATTTTTATTTTTAATTAAAATAAAAATTTTAAAATATTCATCACACACAAATAATAATGATGGTAAATTTGATACCTACCAAATTTAATTTTTTAATTTAAAACATACTAATTTTCTAATTATAATAGGTGTCACATCATTAAACTTATTTTTTTTCCAATATTTACAAATGTCCCCATGTGGACCCCGTATTTTTGCTCATGCGCTTCCACTCGATGGTTTTTTATTTGAAAAATAATTTATTTTTTTAGAAAATGACTTAAAAACTTCAAGTGTGACTCCTTATTTTAGAAAATGTGGTCTGTGAAAAACCAAATCAGGGCTTGGGGATCGGGTTACTTATCAGGAAGGTACAGTAAAGACCATAGCACCCTTCTAAGTCCCTAAAAACAGGTCTCTACTAATAAAATGAAGCAATCATGATAATTGGTAAGGAAATCAATGGATACCCAAAACGATCATGCACATGTGATAATCAAAACACTCAATAAAGAATGGACAAAGTGAGAGCGGGTGCGTACCTTGGCAACGAGCCATAATGAGCTATCAAGAAATGGAGTTAGTGCACAATTAATGAACATAAAATATGACTCACATGTCATTAAATCGAATATGAAATCACCAATAACACACCTGACACTTCACTCAAGTTCATTTTTATTTTAAATAAAACTTCTTTGATGTTGGGCCCCCACCAAAGCACATTTTATTTTGCATGAATCAATTCCAATAACTTCATTATTCGGAATTACGGGATTAAATTCACGTTTATTTCAAAACATTTTAAAATCATGAAAGTTGTGAAAATTGCATGTCGAATAAAATGGCAACAAATTTTATTGGAAAATGGATTTTTGGAATCTAAGAAAAATGCTAAGGATGAAAAGGTGAAGAGTTGAAATTATTTGAGAATTGAAATTTTGAAAATTATTTGGAAACTGAAATTTGGGAAAGTTATTTTTTAAAATCAAAGATGAAGCAATGGCAAAAGGACATGTGGCCCAAAGGTGGCCATGCAAACCATGCAGAGTGGAATCTTGAACATGGGGCACCTTGAACACTAGTTGCATGTCGTTTCTGAAACCCCAATGGAGTTAGAATGATGAATACTGCAATGTGATGAGTGTACTAAAATTGTAGGTGGGTGAGAACTGATCAAAAGTACCCCAAAGTGACCATGCGAATGAGTAGCCTTGTGGACCAGGCATCAATTCTTCTTTGGGGGTACGATACCCAGGCCATGAAAAGTTCAGAATGTTGGATTGACACAAGGTAGAGACGAGAATGATACTTGGACAAGTAACATTGTACCATGAAGGAATGCTTCAGTCTTGCTTGCTCAGGTGCTCTTGATCTTTGAAAAGGTTCCTATTTCAGAAAAGTAGATACTTTGGGTTCCACTTCCAAGCTGATTTGCATGAGCCTGGGGATTTGATAGCTTAATCCCCTGCACTGGTGGAAAGACCGAACTTGAAGTCAATCCTGAGGTAACACCACTGCTTCCATATTGCTTTTCCTTGAACTTTTTAGCAACTTTGGCAACAAGTTTACTCTGACCAACTGATACACACAACTTCTCATTCCCAACCTGACTGAGCATTCCATATCCTCCCCCCAGCCCATCCCCTAAAGAACTCTCTTCAGGAAATATCAAATTGCATCCTATTGGCCAACTTCCTCATGTTCGTTATGGCATACCTATCCTTCATCTTCCTTAGTCAACGACCACATCTCTTCTCTTTAGGCTCAGAATCAGGAACTGGAAAAGGTTTAGGTTGTTTTGCAGGCGGTGGCTTTTTCCATTTCTCAGTCTTCTTAAGGTTCTCTTATCGCATGATTCTTCCAGTTTTCCCTGTAGGTTCTCCCCTTGTAGAATCTACTTGTGCAGAAAATGTTGATTTTACAGCTAAAAACCGACAGGCTCACATCCTTAAGGAAAGAGTTGTGCTCTAAAATATCTGTGTTTGCTCGATATAACCTTCACGAAACTGGGATGTTTCAGTAGAAAACCCTTGTGCAAGACATGCACATTTTCATCAATCACGACTCCTGAGCGGGTTGACTTGTGAGTGCAGTGGAAATCAAGCATTGAAACCCAAGCATCCTTTTCAAGATCATAGATTTCTACTTGAGAAATTGATTGTTGGCAACTGGTAAAACTACCTGCAACAACGATTTTTCCATCTAACTCACAACATGCAAACATGGCTCGAGGTACAAGCATAGGAGCTCCTGGGGTCTACTGCTGAATTATGGGGTCACAAGACCATATTTCATTGGTTGTAAAACTCCCATCTTGATCACCCATCAATGGATAAATAGCATTACTGCTATCACCAAGTACAAATAGCTTTCCTGTAGTGGAGATTGCACCAAAGTGGGCAAGGTGCCTGATTCTTGAGGGGAGAACATGAAGGCTAATCCAAAGATCCTTACGAGGGTCATAGAGTTGCCATAAATTTTCAGGGTTAAAAGCGCATACACATAATAGATCCTCTGATGAACCAATCCTCCTGTTGAGCTTTAAATAATCCAGGGCCATGAATGGCATTTCGCCAAGAGCAGGAAACAAACTCCAACCTAGGATGGAGGTAGAAGGTAAGAATATTTGTCAAACCACCACACTTGAGAAGGTGGTGAGAGTTTTCTATTTATAATCATTTACAGAATATTACAAATCAAATAATATCAAACTGATTACAAAAGAAATGGAAAGTAGGAAATAATATCAAACTAATTACAAAGGAATAGCATGTAATCAAGGGTCAAATATGATACATATGGTAAATTGTAATGGAAAGACTAAGTATCCTTAACACCCCCCCCCCCCGCAAGCTGAGCGTCGGATTGGAACGAATGTGAAGCTTGGATCGGAAAAATTCAAAGAGAGGTCGAGAAACACTTTTGGTGAAGATGTCAGCAACCTGGAGGTGGGAGGGCACATACTGGGTGCGAAGTTTGCCAGCGACAACAAGTTCCCGAAGGAAGTGGTAATCTAATTCAACATGCTTGGCCCGCTTGTGAGAAACGGGATTGGAACTAAAAAAGATAGCACTTTTGTTGTCACATAAGAGTAGGGGTTGCTGTGGAATGGGGACCTTAAGGTCATGCAAAAGATGCGTAAGCCAAAGAAGTTCAGCAGCAGTCATAGCAAGGGCACGATACTCAGATTCACAACTAGAGCGTGAGACAGTAGGTTGCTTCTTTGCACTCCAAGATACTAGATTGTTACCAAGATAAATAGAGTAGCCGGATGTAGAACGACGAGTATCGGGACAGCCAGCCCAATCAGCATCCGAATAAGCTACTAGCGCACTAGGAATAGTGGATGGACGAAAGGTAAGGCCAAAGTGGAGTGTGCCCTTAACATAGCGAAGAATACGCTTGACAGCAAGAAAATGATCTATAGTAGGGGCGTGTAAAAATTGACTGACAGAATTGACAGCATGGGCAATATCGGGACGCGTAATGGTCAAGTACTGAAGGGCGCCAACAAGAGATCGATAGAGAGTAGGATTAGAGAAAGGAGAACCAGCAACAGTCAGGTGTTGGGAAACAACCATGGGGGTGTGAACAGGTTTGCTGTCGAGCAACTGAGCACGAGTAAGAATATCTCGAGCATATTTTAACTGACTGATAAAGAGACCATCAGGAGTGGGCGAAGCTTCAAGACCAAGAAAGTAATTGAGGGAGCCCAAATCCTTGGTAGCAAACTCAGAATGAAGCTTGCGAGTAAAACTGTCAAGAAGTGATGGGTTGTTGCCAGTAACAATAATGTCATCAACATAAAGAAGCAAATAAATAAGGCTAGACTGCTGATGAAAGACAAAAAGAGAGGTGTCAGCGCGGCTACAAGAAAAACCAAGTGTAAGAAGAAATGAGCTGAAACGTTGAAACCAGGCACGAGGAGCTTGCTTTAAACCATAGAGGGCTTTCTTTAACAGGCAAACATGAGTGGGAAAACGATGATCAATATACCCAGGAGGTTGTTCCATATAAACATGTTCAGTAAGGGTGCCATTGAGGAAAGCATTCTTGACATCAAGTTGCCGAAGAGGCCATTTATTTGTGACAGCAAGAGAAAGCACAACACGGACAGTAGTAGCTTTGACAACCGGACTGAAAATGTCAGTGTAGTCGAGACCAGGTACGTGGGTATAACCTTTAGCAACAAGGCGAGCCTTGAGACGCTCGACGGATCCATCCGGAAGATATTTAGTGCGAAACACCCATTTAGAGCCCACGATGTTGGTGTTGACAGGCCGAGGGACCAAAATCCAAGTACCATTTTGTTGTAAAGCTTGAACTTCTTCATCCATGGCAGCAAGCCAAGCAGGATTCTTAGCAGCAGATTTGAATCCTTTGGGCTCAGTGGATGCAAGAAGAGCAAAAAGAAGTCCAGAGGAGCCCAAGACACCAAGATTCGCTGGATGACGAGTCTTGAAAATACCAGCTTTGGCTCGTGTGATCATAGGATGAGAGCCCAAAGAAGAAGAGGAATCAGCAGCATGCTCAATAGAATGTGGACTGGAAGCCAAGGGTGGCAAAGAGCAACCTGCAAGAGAAGTATCAACCTGCACAGACTCATCCACAAGATCAGAACAAATATTACATGGAGAGGAGTTGGATCGAGGAATGTGCGAGGAAGGAGAGGGAGGGGAAGGGGGAGATGGATCAATATGGTGAAGACGTGGTTCCAAGAAATTTGAAATATGAAGAGAGGAAAGAGGTTGGGCCTGGGAGCTTGGGACAGTAGGAAAGTGAGTTTCATCAAATTGAGCGTGGCGGGTGATGTATAGCCTAGAGGTGGTGGGATCAAGACAACGAAACCCTTTATGAGAGGGACTATAACCCAAGAAAATGCAAGGAATGCTGCGGGGAGAAAGTTTGTTAGACATATAATCACGCAAGCAAGGATAAACACGACAACCAAAAGGATGAAAATTCTCATAATGTGGAGAGTAGTCGTATAAAAGTTCAAAGGGTGACTTACCACCAAGAAGTGGAGTGGGCAACCAGTTGATGATATAAGTTGCAGTGCTGAAAGCGTCAACCCAGAAACGAGGAGAAAGGTGGGAGTGGAAGAGAAGGGCCAAGCCAGTCTCAGTCACATGACGATGTTTTCTCTCAGCACGACCATTTTGAGCAGGTGTATATGGACAAGAGAGTTGATGATGTATGCCAGAAGTACGTAAGTGAGCTTTGAAGCAAGTATTAGTAAATTCAGCACCTCCATCACTTTGAAAAACCTTGATACGAGCGGAATGTTGGTTTTCCACAAATTTTTGAAATTGAAGAAAAATATCAAAGAAATCAGATTTAAATTTCAAAGGATAAAGCCAAGTAAATCGGGAATAATCATCAATAAAAATAACATAGTAAAGAAAACCGGAATTTGATTTGATGGGGGAAGGACCTCAAAGATCACAATGAATAAGATCTAACACATGAGACGACCTATGTTCATTTCGGGAATAAGGTAATCGATGATTTTTCGCAAGTTGACAAGTACTACATAGTGAGGGAGAAGACAATAAAGACGTAAGAGAAAGATGTCCTTTTTTATTTAAAAAGGAAATTACAGAATAATTCACATGACCTAGGCGAGCATGCCATAAATCATATGAAGCACGTAGAGATTTATTTTTAAGGACATAAATAAAGGCAGAGTTGCTGCGCTCCAACACATATAACCCTCCATCTCTTTTACCGGTCGCCACCACCCTTCCTGTTTGACGATTCTGGACAGTAAAAAGATTATTAGTAAATGTAACGGAGAGAGGAAAATCAGACGTTAATTTACTAATGGAAAGAAGATTTTTTGTGAGATGAGGGACAACCAATACATCTAATAAGTGAATATTTGGAACAGGAGAAAGAGTACCAGTGTGGGTAATGGGTAGAGAGGCACCGTTTCCTACGATCACAGAGTCCTTACCCATGTAATTTTTGGACTGATCCAAAATAGATGGATCGGTGGTCATATGAGCCGAAGCTCTGGTGTCCAAAAACCAGTCAGCAGCCTCGGGTCCAGAAAGAGAACAAGATGTGTTGAAGGCCTCGGCAAGATGAGCAGAGGAATCAGTCCGAGCATACCGTTGGTTGCAGCGGTCAGCATAATGGCCCTCTATGCAACAAATTTGGCAGCGAGGTGGTCGACGACCATGACCAGAGTAGGTTCGTCCTCGGTTGGAAGAGTTGTTGTTGTGGGAATGAGAACGACCTCGCTGGTTGTTACGGAAAGCAAATGGAGTTCCATGGGAAGTGGTGCGACTGCGATTAGTGGCTGTGAATGCCGCAGTGGTGGGTTCAGAAGACTCAAGGGATCGCTGGAACAACTCAAAACTTTCAGCTTTAGAAACTAGATCTGCAAAATAGGGGAGAGGGGTGAGAGACATTTGAGCTGTAGAAAAACTGGAAAAATCGGGGCCGAGTCCACGAAGGAACCAATGCACTTTGTCAGTGTCCTCGACGGGTCTTCCAATGGCATGAAGCTGGTCACAAAGTGTTTTGAAGGTACGGGCATACTCAGCAACGGGTTTGGTGCCGCGTTTCATCAGCTGCAAGTCATCCTTGAGTCGTAGTTCACGGGCTTTCGAATGATGGCTAAATGTATTCTCCAATGCGAGCCAAACTTCACGGGCAGTGGAGAGACCAACAACGACAGCAATGGCTTCCTCGGTGAGAGAGGAGAGCAAGAGACAGAGAAGCCGTTGATTAGCTGCTTTCCATGCCAGATATTTGGTGCTGAGTGTGGTAGAAGTTTCTGGTTCAAAACGGGGTGGTGGAACAAGAGTTCCATCAACGTAGGCCAACAGGTCTTGACTCTCAAGGAAAGGAAGAAGTTGGCTTTTCCAGAGAAGATAATTGGAGGAAGAAAGCTTGATGGTGATCATGTGGATTAGAGTGTTGAAAGGAAGAAGATGAGAGGATTCAGAAGCCATGGAGAAAAATGGATTGGGGTTGCTAAACCAGATTGGCTCTGATACCATAAGAATATTTGTCAAACCACCACACTTGAGAAGGTGGTGAGAGTTTTCTATTTATAATCATTTACAGAATATTACAAATCAAATAATATCAAACTGATTACAAAAGAAATGGAAAGTAGGAAATAATATCAAACTAATTACAAAGGAATAGCATGTAATCAAGGGTCAAATATGATACATATGGTAAATTGTAATGGAAAGGCTAAGTATCCTTAACAGAAGGGAACCCATGCAAGGCACCTTAGGGCAACAGCGTCAGGAAGACCTTCAATCTGCCCGAACATGATACTTTACATCCACTTTCGATGATTATCAAAGACAACAGTAATTTGCTGGCTATAGTGGACACTATAGGATGCACAATCAGTTTCTAAAATATGCACAACAAAATAGTCCTTCTCCTTCCTTATAACTCCTTAGGATCCAGTACCGAGGAGAATAGGATATGTATTGCGCCGCTCAGATTCCAGAGAAATGACAGAGTAGCATTGGATTGGATGTGAAGAAATGAGGAGAGACTTTTGAGAGCTACAGAAATGTCTTAAGAGTCTCTATATATGCACTAACATAGCCACCATAAATACTCTTTCGGTGAACCTTGGCATCAAGCTGCTTGTTGTCCTTTGAGGACCCAACAAATCTCCTGTCATTGTGGGGAATGTTCAAGCTACCATCCAATGCTTCCTTCAGAACACCAAACACACAATTGCCAATTGATGTTTTCACAAGTCCGACATTAAGAAAGGCGTAGAATGGCCTCTTGCCATTTGTGGATTCTACAGAGTAATCCTCACCAGTTGTTTCCATATCACCTTTATTCATTTCTATCAATACTGGAAAATATCATGCGTGCCATGCAAATAGGGGAGTGGGAAAGATGACAGAGAAATCGGGTTGTGGGTCAGGTACAAAGGAATGATTGTGTAGGGTCCATTGAAGGTGGCTACATGCATGAGATTAAAAAAAAAATGGGTCCGAATATTGATTATATTTATTGTGGTGGGTATGGTATGGAATATGAAGTTAGAGGTTAGTGGAATGGGTAGTGGGAAATGAAGAATGAGTTAGCATAGGTGGAATGAGAGATGAAAGGTAGTGAGATTGATGAGTTTAGTGGATTTAGGAAGGTGAGAAAAGTGGTAAGAGAGGTGGGTAGTGAGAGAAAAGATGAGTAATGGGCATGAAAGATGGAAACGTGGCAGTGAAGGAAAATGGGTGTGATGGGTATGATTATATGTAGGGTTATGGGTATGGTGATATTGTTATATTTATATAAATATATATATATATATTGTTGGTTAAAAAATAAAGTGTAAGAAGAGTTACACTTTTGAAAATAACTTTTGGAAAATAAAGTGTAAGAAAGGTTACACTTTTAATGTGTGAATTAAACACATGATTAAGTTTTGAAATGTTACAAAACTTGAAAGGTTGAGGAAGACAATGAGTCTTCTCATCTTTGTAACTTTATAAACTTAAGAGGTTAAGTGTAAGAGAGTTACACATTTGAGATTAAATCATGTTTCATGTGTGAATTAAACATATGATTTAATTTTGAATGTTACAAAGATGAAGAGGTTGAGGAAGACAATGAGTCTTCTCATCTTTGTAACTTTATAAACTTAAGAGGTTAAGTGTAAGAGAGTTACACATTTGAGATTAAATCATGTTTAATGTGTGAATTAAACATATGATTTAATTTTGAATGTTACAAAGATAAAGAGATTGAGGAAGACAATGAGTTTTTTCTCATCCTTGTAACCTTTTTTCAACCCTAAGAGTGCTATATATATGACTTTTCTTCTTTTTGAAATCTCATGCAGAAAAATGAAAAGGCTTGATCAATCCCAAGACTATTTCCATTTAGTTCCCAAAATATTTCTAGAGGTGGGAGGAAATAGAGTCTTTGGACAAAGTTCCAAGAACTTGTTTGAGCCTTTCTTGTGTTCTCTTCTTCTTGTTCTTATTTTGTATCTAAGAGAGTTTTATTGTATCAAAGTGAGTGTATGAGAGTGTTTCCTTTCTCCATTGTATCCAAATTTTTTCAACAATCAAAGACTCTACCCTCAATGGAGGGAGAGACTATCAAGATTATGAACCAAGACCTTGTGAGGTTGGATCGTTTTGATGGTTCCAACTTCACTAGGTGGCAAGACAAGGTGAGATTCCTTCTCACAGCACTCAAGATTTTCTACATCCTTGATCCTACCTTGGCACCATTACCGGAACCAAAGGAAAATGACACACCTCAAGTGGTGGCGGCAAGGAAGAAGAGGGAGGAGGATGAGCTCATATGTAGGGGTTATCCGATAGGCTATATGATCTCTACACCAACACCAATTCCGCGAGGGAGATTTGGGAGGCTCTTGAAAACAAGTACAAAGCCGAGGAAGAAGGTACTAAAAAGTTTCTTATTTCTCAATACATAGATTTCAAATTTTTTGATGAAAAGCCTCTCTTACCACAAATTCATGAGTTGCAAGTAATTGTGAATAAGTTGAAAGTTCTCAAAATTGAATTTCCGGAGGCCTTCCAAGTTGGTGCTATTGTGGCTAAATTACCATCAAGTTGGAAAGGTTACCGGAAGAGGATTCTCCACAAGAGTGAAGATTACTCCTTGGAAGAGATTCAAAAACATCTTCGCATTGAGGAAGAATCTAGATCAAGAGACAAAATGGTGGAAGAGTCCAATGATGGGACTAACAAAGCCAATGCGATTTCAAAGGCCAATCATCCTAGAGGTAAAAATAACAACAACAAAAAGAATTCCGGAAATTATATGAGCCCCAAGAAAAATCAAGAGCAATTTAAGGGCAAGAAAGGTCTTTGTTTTGTGTGTGGAAAACCCGGGCATTATGCTAGGGAGTGTAGGTTCCGAAATGACCAAAAAGGGGGTGTGGTGAATGCAATTGATGAGGAGATCATTGCAACACTAAGCGATGTGTGCGTTGTCCAAGGAAAGGTGCAAGGATGGTGGTATGATACTTGTGCCACAGTTTATGTTACCTATAACAAATCTCTTTTCAAGACCTTTGAAGATGCAAAGGGAGATCAAGAGGTTCAAATGGGCAATGAAGGAAAATCCAAGGTGCTTGGCAAGGGCACTATTGAAGTTGTTTTTACCTCCGGCAAAAAGGTTACCCTTAAAAATGTATTGTATGTCCCCGATATGAATAAAAATTTGGTTAGTGGGGATTTGCTTGGCAAACCGGGTATCAAAGCGGTGTTTGAATCCGGTAAGCTAATTTTAACCAAATCGGGGAACTTTGTGGGAAAGGGGTATTCTTGTGATGGGATGATCAAACTTAGTACCAATGACAATATCAATAAAATGACGTCTACTTCAGCTTATATGTGTGATTCAAATTCTTTAATTTTGTGGCATAATAGGCTTGCACATGTTGGTTTAAGCACTATTAAAAGGATTGTGAAATGTGGTTTGATTGCTTGTGATACCAAGAAATTTGAAAAGTGTGAAATATGTGTTAAATCAAAGATGATTAAAAAGCCTTTTCATAGTGTTGAGAGATCATCTAATTTGCTTGATTTAATACATAGTGATCTTTGTGAACTTAATGGCATGTTAACAAGAGGTGGAAATAGGTATTTTCTTACATTCATAGATGATTGTTCTAGATTTACCTATGTGTTTTTGTTGAAAAACAAAAGTGAAACTTTCAATGCCTTTAAAGTTTACAAAGCCGAAGTTGAAAATCAACTAGGAAAAAATATTAAGGTGCTTAGAAGTGATAGAGGTGGTGAATATTTCTCTAGTGAATTCAATTCTTTTTGTGAAGAATATGGCATAATACATGAGTGCACCGCACCCTATACACCTCAACACAATGGCATAGCGGAGAGAAAGAATAGAACATTTTTGGAAATGGTGAATGCTATGTTATTGCATGCTAAATTGAATTTCAATTTGTGGGGTGAAGCTTTGTTGACTGCTTGCTATATTTTGAATAGAATTCCTATGAAGAAAAATGAGATATCTCCATATCAGTTATGGAAAGGAAGGAAGCCTAATATAGGTTACTTCAAAGTGTGGGGGTGTCTTGCTTATTGCAAGAAAACGGATCCAAATAAAACAAAATTGGGTCCAAGAGCCATTAAGTGTGCATTTGTAGGCTATGCCTCAAATAGCAAAGCTTATAGGCTATTAGACTTGGAGTCTAATGTGATAATTGAATCAAAAGAGGTAGAGTTCTTTGAGAATTTGTTGAGTGATAGCAATTCTCAAGTACCTACTAGTGTTGGAGAGTCTCAAGAGGAGACACCTTCAAAGGTTGTTGAGCAACCCATTGTGCCTCGAAAAAGCCAAAGAGCTAGAAAAGAGAAAGTGTTGGGATCGGATGAGATTGACTCTCAAAGAATTTCCTTTTACTTAGTAGAAGGAAATAGAGAAGATATTATAAGAAAAATTCCTATAGTACTTCAAATAGAGGAGGATCCCAAAACATACAAAGAAGCTATGGCTTCTAGAGATGTTGCTTTTTGGAAAGAGGCTATCAATGATGAAATGGATTCAATTATGTCCAACCAAACATGGGAATTGGTAGACCTTCCACCAGGATCTAAACCAATAGGGTGCAAGTGGGTATTTCGAAGAAAATATCACACTGATGGCATGATTCAAACCTTTAAGGCTAGATTAGTAGCTAAGGGGTTTAAACAAAGAGAAGGTATTGATTATTTTGATACCTATGCGCCGGTGGCTAGAACAACATCGATTAGGATATTGTTTGCTTTGGCATCAATTCATAATCTATTTGTTCATCAAATGGATGTCAAAACGGCATTCTTGAATAGGGATCTCAATGAAGAGGTCTACATGGAACAACCGGAAGGTTTTGTTCTACTGGGGAATGAAAACAAAGTGTGTAAGCTTGTCAGATCATTATATGGTTTAAAACAAGCTCCCAAACAATGGCACGAAAAATTTGATCATGCTATTTTTTCGGATGGATTTAGACACAACAATGTGGACAAGTGCTTATATTCTAAGACTTGTGATGACTATATGGTCATAATGTGTCTATATGTGGATGACATGTTAATCTTGAGTGATGACATGAGAGGAATAATAGAAACGAAAAGGTTTCTATCCTCAACCTTCAAGATGAAAGATCTTGGAGAAGTTGATACTATATTGGGTATCAAAGTGAAAAGAAATAGTGGGGGTTATGCTTTGAACCAAACCCACTATATTGAGAAAGTAGTTAGCAAATTTAGTCATCTCAAGATTAAAGATACTAATACTCCATTTGATTCAAGTATAAAACTT
The DNA here is from genome assembly GCF_030704535.1 of Vitis vinifera. Classification (NCBI taxonomy): domain Eukaryota; kingdom Viridiplantae; phylum Streptophyta; class Magnoliopsida; order Vitales; family Vitaceae; genus Vitis; species Vitis vinifera. Next base: position 2,124,059 of record NC_081820.1, on the reverse strand, counting down.
GAAAAGAATGATGGTAGATCGGTGGCTCAACTTGAGTATGCAAGTGCAATTGGAAGTCTTATGTATGCTGCTCAGTGTACTAGGGCTGACATTTCATTTGCAGTTAGTAAACTAAGTAGGTTTACTAGCAATCCAAGCGTGGAACATTGGAAAACTATTGGTAGAGTTCTTGGTTACCTAAAGAATACCAAAGAACTAAGCCTCCAATATTCAAAGTTTCCTGCTATAATTGAAGGGTATTCAGATGCAAGCTGGATATCGAGTGTGGGAGATAATTTATCTACCACAGGTTGGGTGTTTACACTTGGTGGTGGGGCTGTCTCTTGGGGATCCAAGAAACAGACTTGTATATCACACTCAACCATGGAGGCAGAGTTTATAGCTCTAGCTGCAACTGGAAAAGAAGCTGAGTGGCTTAAGGATCTCATGATGGACATCCCTTTTACTACAAATAATGTGTCAACAGTGTCGATACATTGTGATAGTCAAGCCACTTTAGCTCGTGCGTACAGTGGAGTGTACAATGGGAAGTCTAGACATATAAGCATTAGACATGAGTATGTAAGACAATTGATTCAAAATGGAATCATCTCAATCTCATTTGTGAGGTCAAGTGGAAACTTGGCGGATCCTTTTACTAAACCTCTTACAAGAGATTTAGTAAGGATAACATCTAGAGGGATGAGACTAAAACTCCTTAAATAAAACTCACCAATGATGGTAACCCAACTTAATACTACGAAATGACTAGTCTTAAGTTCAATGGGTAAAAACAAGTCATTGATAAGTGGGTTGTGGTAGCATTAGAACATGTGAGTTCCATCTGTGATGATTAATGCTGGTTGTTACCGTTGGAGGGTTAAGCTTAAAGCTTTTAATGAAATTCAGTCTATGTGTGACAAGCATCTTAAAGGTAACAAGGATGCTGGAAGAATTTCACCTATGTGAACTTAGGGGTGGTGCCGCCTCTCATGAGAGTTGGAGTTTTTTTCAAGAAAGTTCATGAATGGATTGAGCACATGGCCATAAAAGTGCTAAGCAAGAAAATAATGGGCACTCGTGTGGTTAGTGGAAGTGTGTGTGTTGTTACCGGTTTCGTTACAAGGAATAACTGGTTCAATGCTACAAGCAACCTGGGATTTCAACGGAGCTTTGTGACAATTACACTAAGGTAAAATTCAAATCGAAAGATATTTTATTTTATGCATTTTCACTGTTAAGGTTATAAGAGTTTATGTTTATTTTTAACCAAGTGGGGGATTGTTATATTTATATAAATATATATATATTGTTGGTTAAAAAATAAAGTGTAAGAAGAGTTACACTTTTGAAAATAACTTTTGGAAAATAAAGTGTAAGAAATGTTACACTTTTAATGTGTGAATTAAACACATGATTAAGTTTTGAAATGTTACAAAACTTGAAAGGTTGAGGAAGACAATGAGTCTTCTCATCTTTGTAACTTTATAAACTTAAGAGGTTAAGTGTAAGAGAGTTACACATTTGAGATTAAATCATGTTTCATGTGTGAATTAAACATATGATTTAATTTTGAATGTTACAAAGATGAAGAGGTTGAGGAAGACAATGAGTCTTCTCATCTTTGTAACTTTATAAACTTAAGAGGTTAAGTGTAAGAAAGTTACACATTTGAGATTAAATCATGTTTAATGTGTGAATTAAACATATGATTTAATTTTGAATGTTACAAAGATAAAGAGATTGAGGAAGACAATGAGTTTTTTCTCATCCTTGTAACCTTTTTTCAACCCTAAGAGTGCTATATATATGACTTTTCTTCTTTTTGAAATCTCATGCAGAAAAGTGAAAAGGCTTAATCAATCCCAAGACTATTTCCATTTAGTTCCCAAAAGATTTCTAGAGGTGGGAGGAAATAGAGTCTTTGGACAAAGTTCCAAGAACTTGTTTGAGCCTTTCTTGTGTTCTTCTTCTTCTTGTTCTTATTTTGTATCTAAGAGAGTTTTATTGTATCAAAGTGAGTGTGTGAGAGTGTTTCCTTTCTCCGTTGTATCCAAATTTTTTCAACAGATATGGGGTTAAGTGAACATTGAAAGATGGCCATAGGTGCATGCGTGATAGGGATGAATAGGAGAGGTGGTGAAATGAAGGTGGCCATGCGCATGGGATTGGTATTAAGCATAGCCACGGGTAGTGAGAGAAAATGAAAAAAAAATGGGTTGGTGATCTTGTTCATGGATGACATGGATGATGGGGGTGTAATGTGAGAAATGGGTTAGCGAGGTGGTTGGAGAAGATGAAGATATGGGTGGTGAGCATGGAAGACGATGGGTACAGTAAGCATGAGGTGTGAGAATAGAGAAAATGGATATGAGAGGAATATAGGCTGGTCATGCACGTATGAGGAGTGAACCCATCAATATAATTTGTGATCTTATCAATATCAAAAGCATTTAGCTTGTCAAAAGAAGTCAAAACTTGCACTGCATTGAGGGTATGCACTATCTGTGGATCATGTCTGATGTTACCCCCGAACCCACCAGATTCATGTTGACACTCCATGACGCATGAAACAACTTCATCTTGATCCACTATTTCCAGTTTTCCAAGAAGATCTAAAGTAGTCAATCCCTAGTATGCTCCATTCATTCTTAAATGCTTTGTCACCACTAATTCAAAATCATCCTTCCTATTTTCAACTAATAAAATGTGTCAAACGTGTTTCTCAGCTTCCAACTTTCCTATTTTTGCCAGTTCCTTCTTTTGGAACTCATATTCTTTTTGGCAACTTTTGAAATTCTCCTTCCTTCTTTCCATCTTAACCTTCTCTTTGGGACTATTTCCATGCCAACTGCCACTTACCTTCAGCACATACTCACTGAGATATTAAAGACTTTACCACCAACACTAAAGGAAGCATTAGACATGGAAGAAAGCTACAAACAGTCCACGGTTGATCCTCCCATTGGGCTTAGCAATAAATCACAAAGCTCATTCACATACTCCAACATACGTCTTCGTGTTTGATTTCGCCAAAGCTGATTTTGCATCCAAACAACTGACATTTCACCAGCATAGCATCCAACATCATGTACACCAGATAACCTGTCACTGTTCTCCTCATCCACAACACTCTCAATGCTCATGCCAATACCAAGAGTCTCATCAAAGGCACACAACTCAATTTACGAGCAGATCTTTTGTGGTGATGCCTCTAATAAAAGTAAATCAATGATCGTTTGCCCATACTGTGCAACTACAACCTTGCATTCAAGCACTGTACTCCGGAAGCACTGGGAGTACCCTTCACACTAAGTAATGGTGCCAACAGAATCAACCTTAAGCTTGGAAGACACTCTCAACAACTAGACTTCTTTCACAAATAAATCTATTGAATCAATTCGACACCAATGATCATCATCTTTTTTACCTGAGCTCTCTTAGAAACATTTTGATCAAGACGACCAACCCAAACATGATGCCCAACTTTCCAAAAAATACCAGAAACGGAGGAGAGGGTGAAGAAAAACAGAGCATGTATAAAATGAAGAAAAAAACCATTAAGTCTAACTCCATTTTATGAAGATCAATGAGCTAAACATAGGTGGGATCAAATGGGAATGAACATGATTTTGATACACTAAGTTTAGGGAAGGAACAGAGCATCGGATATTTTCAAGAGAAGTAAAAAACACCCAAAATAAATCTAAAAACAGAGCATGCATACCCAGAGTCCCACAAAACAAACAAGTGACCTATAATATCCACACCAATCAATAAACCAAATACTCAGAAGAAATACTGAAAGTGAGAGTTAATCAAGATGGAAATGAGAAATAAGGAGCTCACTAATAATCATACCTGAAATGTTTATTTCAAGCCAAAAGTAGGTTAGCCCCCAGCTGTGCCATTACTCCTCTTGTCATTCTCCATTTTGTTCTTTCCTCTCACAATTCTCTCTTTCTCCTCTCAGCTCAGGCTCTTTTTCTTCTCCTAGCTCTCCTTTGTAACCGAAAAAAAAAAAACGTTCCCCAGCCTCCTGTAACCAGCTCAAGCAACCAAAATATTTCCTCCCAGTCAACAGAATACTCTCATTCCCAAGCTCCCTCGCTTTCTTTCAAGCTCTTCTCCCAAAACCTCCTTCCAGACTTTCTCTCCAAGCTACTGAACCTCTCAAAAAATCTCCCCCTTGTGTCTTATTCCTCAAGCCAAAGAACCCACCTCAAAATATCTCATATTCAGCAACCAAATACGCTTCTCCAGCTTGCTCCAACGGCCTGCAGCTTTTCTCCAGAATATTCCATGACACGTGTCACTCTCCCATTGCGTCTTCAAACCACTAACATGATTCTCCACCAGCCAATCAGGAGGCAACACATGGGCTACTAAAAGCCCTCTACCTGGCAAAAAAAACCTGCAAAAAACACACCACAAAATGGGGATCTACACCCCACTTTCCTACAAATATCAAACCATGAACAAAAACTGCATGAGAAAACAACATAATTTTTTTTAGTTTGATAAGAGTTATATACGTTATTTGAATAAGATTATTATTTTAGTTTTTAAATTTCAATAAATAATAAAATATATTTTTATTAAATAATAAAAATAAATTAAATTAATTACATTTTATTCATTCTAATTAATTAATTTAATAAAAATTAATTAATTATTTTTATTTAATATTGAAATTTTCTATTAAAAAATAATAAAAAAACATAGAAAATAACTAAAGATTTTATTAATTTATTATAAAACTTATTTTCAACTTTAATATAAATGGTACATCATTGAATTACAATTTGAAATATTGTTTTTTAAAAAACAATTAAATTTAATCTTATCTACTCTACAAAAAAAAATAAAAAATTGACCTATTAATATAATTATTTAATAAATATAAATATTTTAAAATAAAATATATTCAGATAAAATTATAAAATAGATGAACATGAAATTTTTTTAAATAATTAAATAATTAACTTTAAATTTAAATATAAAAAAAATACATTATTAGCTAGCAGTTCACGTGCTTTGCACGTGCAACAAGCGTAATATTCTTATATACCTTGTTAGGTGGGCTTAGGTATGAGATAACATTTGAGGGGTTCTAAATGTGGTGTAACATTTAGGCTATGTTTAGTTCTCGGAAAATGCTAAGGAAAGGAAAAAAAATGTAGAGGAAAATGGTTTTCTTTAGTTTGGATGACATGGAAAATATGATGGATAAAAAATATAAAGGAAAATATTAAAGAAAATATTGTAATATTTTCCCTATTATTTTCCTTAAAAAATAATGAGGAAAATAAGAGAAAAAGATAAGGAAAATGGGGGGAAAATTTTATCGGGCTCTTGTTTACCGATGCTTCACCTCTAACTTCCTCTTCATCAATGGTTATGGCTTCTCACCATCGTCGACCCTTTCAACGGCCACCACTATCACTTCGACCACCTTCCAATGCCGAAAACCTACCATTTTCAGGCACCCGAGTTCCCATGGATGAAGTGCGTTCTTCAAATCCAGTAAATGTATTCAGATCCATGTCTTCAGATCAAGTATGAATTGAACTCCAATCCACCTTATCCTGTGAAAACCCAGAGCCCAAGGTAATTGCTCTCTCTTGGGTTCTCTGTTTGGGTTTCTAGGTTGGTTTCGCCTTTCCCGTTTCTTAAATTTCACCAGAATTTTTCTAAACTTTCCTAGCTTGTTGCTTTTTGGATTTGATATGATTTTTACCCTTGATGTTCTACTATTGTTTACTGGCTGATGTTCTGCAGTTGTGTATTGCATCTATCTTTTCAGCATGTTATTCAATTATTCCTTTGTTTGGTTAACTGAAAAATGGAGGAAATTATGATTTTTTTCGGTTTAGACCAGCTTGTTGTTTCTTGAATTTTCGATAATTTACAAATTGAATTTCAAATGCTGGACTTCTTCTTTCATTGAATTCTCTGATTATCTACATTTTTTGCGGCTACAGAACAAAGTACAGAGTTTAGTTTGATTGCCTCAAGTGCTTAAGGTGATATGTTTTGTATAGATAACATCATGAGGTTGTGGAGTGGCACTCTGTATAGTTAGCTAATTTTAGTGGTTGGCTGCTGTTAGAAGTTGTGTAAACTAACTTAAGGATAATCAAATCTACAACTACTTTTACCTTAGTTTTGATACACGTTTTTACATTTTTATCTAGTCCTTTTTGTTCATGTATCTCTACATTAATCATAGGATATATGTATGAATTTTGCAGGTTTCATTTCAAATAATGAGTGGTTATTCAGAGGGCAGTGCACTATAATGGCAGCCTCCATATCATCTTATCTCATTCAAAACATTGAGCAGTTTATTATAACATCCTTTCTAGTGCAGGATTACTAGCTAGAGAGAAGAATTCTTGATACTGATATATGTAGTACAACTCTGATAGGAGTTGTTCTAAAGAGACCCTATTATTGTTTTTGGAGAAGGAGAATATGGTGTCATTGATATACTTTATGCTGCTGCCAGGAGAAAGAATTGTGAGGTTTTTAGGATTGTTTTTTATTTTGTAGTCTCCCCAAGGTTCTCTACTGACAAAGGTGGAAAAATGGAGGAGTAAATTGGGGAGATCCCTTCTGTTATTAAGTGGGAGATGATAAATAGAGCTGTTCATGCTACTGCCAGAGGGGGAAATTTGGAGATTTTGAAGGAGCTCCTTAGTGAGTTTTGGCCGAATGTAAAATCGAAATATGTAAAAATAAAAAGTTACTATTTTTTATTTTTACAAATAAAAAATATTTTATATTGTATCTTTTTATTTTTACAAATTTAATTTTGAATTTTATATTTTATATAGTAGTTTTTTATTTTTACATTATATGAACATATTTTATTTCTAAATTTTGATTCCGAAAATCCTTCTAAATTTTTTTAAGAGATTTTTATTAGCTATAAATGTTCCCTTGAAAATAAAAAATAGTTATTACTCGTATATTTATTTGTATTGCATGAGGAAAATTTTATACATGAATATTATAATTATTAATAAAAAAAAATAGTAGAGACTTTTTATGAGCAATGTTTTATGTCGAAAAATACACGCTTTTTAACAGTTTTTTTATCAGATTAATTTATTTTATTATTCAACAAATTGATAACTATTTAAGACAAATTGTTGATTTTATTTTCCTTTCATTTTTTCTTGATTTTTTTTTTGTGGTTAACCAAACAAAAGAAAATGAATTCTTTTTTTTTTTCCCTTGAATTTTCCATAGATAACCAAACAAGTGAAAAAAAAATTATATTCCTTTCCTTTAACTTTTTCTTTTCTTCCATTTTTCCTCCTAATTTTCTTTCTCTCGCATTTTTCGGGAACCAAACATAACCTTAGGGAATTCAATAGTTGTGTATACCCCAAAATTTGTCCAAATTTTATTTTTACATTCCAATTTTGAGGGAGTCAGTGTTTTCCTACAGGTCATAGTGGTTTCTACTTGAGCTCAAAATCTTTGTTGACGCAAAAATTTAAGGAAAATTGAATTGAATTAATAGTATATGGGCATAAGGGAATTTTTATTAAAACATAAGATTTTATAGTAACTCATGATTATTTATTTAGATTTTCTAAAATAAACTATAATTAACTAGAGCACATCAGGTCTAATTATTTAATTAAGATCAACTAAGCCAGATTTAGTGAGCCATGGCTATCATGGGACTACGTCACCAATTGAATATATTTTCCATCTTTCTACCTAGAAACCCTAACCCTATTTTTTCTCTCTCTCCATTTTTATCAAGAAGTTCACATTTAGAACTTTCTTAACTAAGAAAAGCAAAAAGACAAGTTTTTTGTGCTACCATTTTATCACCACTAAGGGTGTTTGGTATGTGGGAATGAGAAGTGAAAATGAATATCTCATTCATTTTTTCCTTCATTCTCTAGATAATTTTTATGAAGGTAAAAATTGAATAAAAAATGATTTGACAGAAATCAAATCCCACTTATATTCTAATTCATTCATTCCATGAGATAATATAAAATAGTTTAAAATTATTATTTTACCATTGAATTATTACATATCATATTTTTTGAAAATTATAATGAAGTTTAAATATTTTATTTCTTCATTTGCAAATAGGAAAAGAATTTACTAGTTTTGAGGATTTAAATATGATAGTAAAAATATTTCTTCTATCTTTTTAGTAAAATAAAATTTGATAGCTTTTTAGGCATGACAAATTATTCAAATTTTAATAACAAAATAATTGAATATTTGCATTTAGGATTGTTGGATTTTTTTATGGTTAATTTTTTTATTTATTGAGTATATATTATTTTTTGAATCTTATCATTTAGCAAAAAAAAGGTTATCAAAACTTATTTTTTAAAATGAAAATAAAAAATTATTTTAAATTACATATAAGGGTATTATTGTCATTTTATTTTATTTATTTATTTTCCTATTGTCACCAAAAATTAAAATGAAAACAAATAATCATTTTAACCTTAAATTTCTAAGTTTATCCAAATACTATAATTGAAATCATTAAATTCATTTATATTTCCTAATAAATGGGAATAAAAATAAAATATTCATTCTTATTCCTCGTTCCGGACCGTCAAGCACGCCCTCATCAGGGAGCCATTTTTTTTTTATGTTTTGGAAACCCAAGTTGGGTTAAGGTGGATTTTGATAATGCATTTCTTTGTCACTTCCCCATTCTATAAATAATTAAATAAAAAATAATTTAATTTTTCATTTTCCTTTTTAAATACATATAAATAAATTTTAATTTTTCTTGAAAATAAATAATAAAATATATAATATATATTTATTTATAATATGATACAATTTTCTAAAAAAATAAAAATAGATTATAAACATAATTAATAAATAAAAAATGATTGAATTTTTTATATTTCCTTTTTAAATAGATGTAAAATAAAAAATTACTTTCCATAAAAATAAATAATAAAAATATATAACATTTATTTATTTATAAATGATATAAAGTCAAAAAATTATTTTAATATTTTAATTTAAACTCATTTTCACTTATTTAACTTTATAATGTAAAATTTATATAATTTTTTTTATTAATTATAATTATATTTAATTTTTAATATTAAGATCAAATATGAATTTTTATTTATTTATTTTTAGCATTGTTTTCCTTTTTCTTGTTACTTTTAAGACCTAAATATAACCTTAATGATGTGTCGCTCATCCAACGTGGTATAATATTATCTATTATAATATTATCTGTTCAAAAGTCCATCCGACGTGGATACATCATACATGTAGTGACTTGTCACTCTTTGGAACGTCATTATATCCGACACTAATATATTCCACTCCCGATAAGTCTCTACTTTGAGGGAACCCCTAAGCTTTCAGTGCTGAGTGCCAGCAATCACCGGTGACTACTTCCTCTGATCGGCGACAACTGTCGGCCACTGGTGTGCTCTCTCTCTTATCTGTTTAAATATCTCTTTCTCACCGTCTTCCACACTCACTCTCTGTGGCAGACTCCAGAAATGTTGATTTTCCTTTTGATTTTCTCTTCCAAACTCCAAGTAGTTGTGGGTTTCCTCATTTCTTTTTTTCCTTCGCCTACAGATTGCCCAGGTCCTCAATCAGAGTCTGCATGAAAATTTATGCCCTAATCAAGAAGCTTGTGCCTTGTGCTACTGCACCTAAAAGCCTTGGCCCAGGTATCCTCTCCCTCTTGCTTCTTCAATTCAATTCGACTTGCTTGATCCTTTTTCCAGTTCTGAGAACATTATTCATGGTTCTTAGGTTAACATGTTTCTATTCATGAATCACTTAAATTAGTGATGAGACGAGGTTGTTGGCCATTTGAGCTTTTGTCTTGAAATAGACATGTTTCATCTATTCCGATCTTCTTGTAATTGAAGTGCTAAACCTTTTCCTAGTTAAAAATAATTGTCATTATCCTTGCTTCTGTCCTTCTTGTGGAGATTCCGATACTATTGACCAAGCTTTCTTTCCTGATTGTGGGATTTTGGTAACTTTATACATGAGTATTTGTATTTGAAACTAATGAGAATCTGGTGCTCTATGCAGTCCAAGAAAGCAAAGCACAGACTTAGACAGCCTGCTCTTGTTCCTGCAGCTTATGCCAAGGTGATGAAGAAGCTCTACTTCTGTGCTTAAAACATTGGGAGCCCTCTCCAAATTCTGACAATTCCTGGTATAACAAAGTAACATATCACCTCTGTTTTGTGTGTCCGTTTGGGTTGGTGTTGGGTTTCTACTCTCTCTCAATTGTGTAATTTTCAGAATCCCGGACCGGTTATAGAGCAGTGTCTGGATGGTTACAACCACTGATAAGTTTCATTTGGAACTGGATAATCATAAGGAGATTAAAACTCACTTAAAAATTTTTAAATCAAGGGATGTTGCTATGAACAAGTAATGGTTCACATTGCCTTTTTGTTTTGTTTTATGGGTTTATTTGAATATTGTTCTCTAGTCAGTTGCTATTTAATTAACAAAGACATGATTGATCTAGATATGGAGATGGACAAGGGTTTTGGTGCCTGCAGTGGACACATTAGTCTTCATCTCCAACCAAAAAATACAGCAAATTAGGCGTGCCCTTGTTGCATAAACTACAATTGGCTCTTTTTAATGAGTGGACCTTGTTTTTCTTTTTCATTTTTGGATTTCTAATTTTGGTTGAGCTTGAGCATGTCTCCTGTTAAATCAAATTAAATCCTTCAGTTGTGCTGATGCACTTTATAATGAATGGGAGCATGATTAGAAAACTATTGGGAGAAAAAAAATTAAGAGGTAAAACAAGTTTTGTCCTTTTAAGCCTCACCATGTGTTAAGATGATTTGCCCATAGAGCATATGAGATTGTGATTTACCCAATACAGATTGTTTGTGTCAACAGATGATATTTCACTTGTACAAATACAGCCTATTCACGTTTGCCTAGGAAAACTTGTTTATGCCATTTCTTTCTCTTTTGTTTGTGTTTCATTTGTGATATGTGGGATATGGGTTTATGAAATATGAACATAGTGACTTATAAAATATTCAATGTATGTGGGATGGTGTTTATTTTATATTTTCTTTAACAAAACAGATGATGTTGTTGCTTGTTGACAATCTAACATAAGGGTACCTCTTTTATGAACAAATAGGATATATGAATATGTATAAAAAAAAAATTAAAGTTGAAAACTACTACAATATGATTACTTTTTCACACATTTCAATTAGAAAAACAGTTAGGCAGACCAAGATCATTTCTTTAAAGGAAAAAAATATTTTTAAAAAATAAAATTTTGGGATATGGGTCTTTACTCTAACAGTATTAACAAATATTTTCTGATAACTCATTTTGGTTAATAACAATCAATTTTCTTTTGATGCCTATAGCATTAGAACTTAAACTAGTAGTCACTGTTTTCCTAGGCAACTATTTGTAGTGATTTTGTCAACTAGACTTGCAATGAATATTCTTATGATATTTTCTTTTCTTTTCTTTTTCTTTTTATTTACTTTCTATGATAGGTTGAAGCTATTGCACAATTTTGTGTTTCCTTCTTTTTGCTTTAAGGTTGGGGTTTTCTTTGGCCAAGGTATGTTACATTCAACTTATGGAAATTTGATTTTCAAGTTGACATACAATGGTCTTATGATGAAATATCTTATGGTTATTATATTTATATTTTTTACCCTTCTTTTAGAAAAGTCCTTCTCACTTGTCATTCATGCAATTGATGTAGAGATGTAGTTCTATATTATATTGTCTATTGTTTTGGATTTGTTTTTATAATGAAAATACTAATGTGCAAATGGTGAGGGATTTTATTTATTTATCTACCCTAAGGACAACCATCCATATTTACTTACAAGGATGTAAACTAACCAAAAGAAATGTTTGAGACCCATTGAATAAGACACTTCTGTTTTCACTATATTTATTTTTGAGGTTTCCACATCATACAATACTTGTGCCATTCCTAAGTGCATTTGATCAAATATTTTCATAAATGAAATGGCATTTCTGACATTCCATAATTTCTCTGTTCTTCTGCTGAATTTAAAAAATGAATTGTTCTTGGATGTCCAAGGATAGAAGATCGAAGGACTATGAGGAAGGGGTTGAAAGCTTCATTGAGTTTGCGTTATCAAATTGTACAAATAAGAATGCCATTAGATGTCCATGTCTACGGTGTGGGGATTTAGTAGTTCATACTCCTCAAGTGGTTAGAGAACATTTGTTTTTCAATGGAATTGATCAAAGCTATCACATATAGTATTGGCATGGAGAAGGACCCCCTAATGGTGGATCACCAAGTGAAAGGGCACAATGTTATGACCAACTTCATCACGATGATCTAGACAGTTCCGTAGAACAGGTTCATGCTGCAAATTATGATTGTATAAATGAATCTTAGTCATTTGAAACATTACTCAAAGATGCTGAGAAGCCTTTATATCCTATTGCCAAAATTATATAAAATTGTTTGCTTTGGTGAAATTGTACAACTTGAAAGCACGATATGGTCTGATGAAAGCTTCTCAAAGTAAATGAAGATGTTAGGAGACATGTTACTGGTTAATAATGAGTTACCCTTGTCTATGTATGAGGCAAAAAAGACATTGAATGCTTAGGAAATGGAATATGAGAAAATACATGCATGTCCTAATGATTGCATACTTTATAGGAAAAAGTATAAAGATGCAACTTCATGTCCTACCTGTGGAATGTCTAGATGGAAGGTGAACAAAATAGGAAATAGGGAGACTAAGGGGGTTACTACAAAAGTATTATGGTATTGTCCACCTATCCCGAGGTTCAAAAGAATGTTTCATTATGTAGAAATAGCGAAAGACCTCATATGGCATGCCCAGGAAAGAGAATTTGATGGGAAAATATGTCACCCGTTTGATTCCCCAGCATGGAGGGTTGTTGATCACATGTGGCCTAAATTTGCTTCTGAATCTAGAAATCTTACACTTGTAATCTCAGCGGATGATATAAATCCTCATAGTTCCCTCAACAACAAGGATAATTATTGGCTTGTTATAATGGTTATTTATAACCTTCCACCTTGGTTGTGCATGACAAGGAAATTTATGATGTTATCATTGTTGATATCATATCCACGACAACCTGGGAATGACATGGATATTTACTTAGCACCACTAGTTGATGATTTCGCAAGGAAATTTCTATGTGCAAGACCAACTAGATCCTGGATGGTCAATTGTCTTGTCAACTCCTTTGAAAGACTTCTTAGACAAGAAAGGTATCGATGACCTAGTTGATGATATTTTACAATGTCCTTTTATGAGTGTACTACCAAAAGTTGAATCAATTGATGAAATGGATGATACTGATGCCATTTACTTGCGAAATCACTGTGAGGGGATTTGGATCGCTAATATGACATCAATTTGAACAAATTGTAACCTTGTTTCAATGTTGCCATTTATGTTCTAGCTAGTTTCTTGTATGTTAAGTTGAATTCATTTCAATGGCATATGGAAGTGATGGGAATGGAAATTTTATGCAATATATTTCTTCCTTAGGTTTGAATTGTAGCATTTTTCTTTGTGTTCATCCTTTGACTTTAACCTTCTTAAGACTTGTACGTTTATTTACTGCCAATTTAGACATTCAACTAAATCTTATGTTGATTACCTACTAAAAAAATACAAAAATCTTTCATGTAATTTAAGTTTAGCTAACTAAAAATATAAGAATCTTTCATGAATTTTGGATTAGTTAATTATACATACACACACACACACACACACACACACTCACACTTTAGAAAAGTATTTTGAAAAAATAAACAAACTCTCTCTTTGACCATACTATTCAATTTTGTAGCTATCATAAACTTGACAAGTAGAGAGGGCGCTTTTTGGAATGTCAATTTAAGAAAACATTGATGCGTAAAAAGTGTCAAGGATATGATTTTTTTCTACTAATGCTTCTTGCTTCTTAGGATAAGCTAAAATGATGTCTGTATTTTTTTTTTTCTCTTTTTTCCCTTGCTATTTAGGGTTATTTAATTATAAGGGATAAAACAGCAACACATACACAATAATGACCATCATCTTTTAAAAACATGAAATATAAACTTTTTTGGACAAAACTACTCTTTATCAATTTTTTTTTATCCTTATCCACATCCAAACACCTTTTCAAAAGAAAGTGCATGGATAAAAATGTTAAACTGAGGTTATATTAACAATTTTCAATAAGTGAAGATGATTTTTCTTAATGTAGGGGATATCTTAGCCCTTTGCCACAAACATTTCTCCTATTTATAATCATCGAAGGATAATACCAAAACATATTTACATGAAGACAAATACTATGAATTATTATGAATCTTGATATTATTGCAAATCTTGTAGGCTTTTGAGACTGAAGATTACTTATAATTCAAAGTTTTCATTGATGATGTATCTTTCAATTTCGGTGTCATGAATATAATCTTGAGCCCATTTTTTTTTTTTTGATGGATAAAGAATCAAATTGTATTAAAAAGAGTTGCCAAAAGAGTGATCCAAGGTATACAAGAAACAAACCTTCCTTCACCACCAAGGCTCAAATAGGAAAAAAATACCAAAAGAATTAGAGCCTCAACAAGTGCCCAACCAATCAAAGAGACTCACTAAAGTCAAAGAACAATCATCTATATAAACAACTTAGTCTCTAACCAAAGAAAGCATCCTAAATCACTTTTTAGCCTTTAGAATGATGACACCTTGTCATCGAATACAATTTTGTTCCTTGTTTTCCAAATCGTCCTGAACAAACATAGAGGGTTTGCACTCCAAACCTTCTTGCGCTTTTTTCCTACAAAAGAACCATGCCACCCCAACAATGTCTCTTTAATCAACGAGGGAAGCACCTAAGACACCTCAAAAAGCACAAAAAGCAGCTCCAATAAAACCCTTGTCTTTTCACAATGGAGAAGCAAGTGATCTATAGATTCTTCGTGCAAATGGCAAAAGTAACACCCATTTGCTAAAGACCATCCTCATCTTTGAACTTGATCCAAGGTTAGAATCTTTAGTCCATAAGGTAATGATTGTGATATGTCTCATTATTTATGTCTATATCTACATTATGTTATGCTCAAAATTAGAAAAAACTTCTTCTATCAGAAGATAGATTTCTGAATTTTTTGAGGCTATTATGGTTGGTTTAGGGATCTGCTTGTTTCATGAATCTTCCATAAAAATTATGAAGTGAATGCTAATAATAATATATTTGAATCGTATTTGCACATAAAGCCTCATAATAATGTTTTTGAATTGTATTAGCATAAAATAAAAATCTGAAAACTGATTATAGCATCTAGGCAACAAAATATGTGTTTGAAAATGTATTTGCATAAAAAATATAAAAAAGAGCTGAGAACTAGGATAAAGCACTTTTTTTTTAATAGGTAAAAACTAGCATAAAGCATTTGGGTAGCAATAAGAGAAGACTTAAATTTTTTCCTAAATTTCATATATTGACAAGGGTGTAAATTTGAGCTTGTGAATTTGAAGGAAAAAAATCTTTTAAAATATAAGAAATGCTTAAGACATTATCAATAACAATCTATTTTTAAGTGAGTCTTAGTGCCTAAGAAGCATTCCTTAGTGTTTGTAAGTCATGTCTTTATAAAATTTAGGGTTTTGACAAAATTCTAAAAATCACGTTTAAAAATTTAGAGAATCACTTAAAATGATTTTTGGACTAAAGCCTATTTAGGAGTGATTTTGGTTTGTAGCGTTTTTGTTAGTAACACTTCCATTATAAACGCTATTAAAAAGAATTTTTTAGTGTCTGTTTGGATACACTTCCTAATTCTTGTATTTATAGACAAAAAATAGTAGTAGCTTCTATATAAAATATAAGAACTTTTAAAGGTTTATATTGAAAACATAATGGTTTCTAAAAACTAATTAAAAAATTGAAGTATTAAAATATTTTTATTGCCTCGAATTTTAAAAGTTTTGAAAGTAATTTTTAAGGAAATTAGGTAAGCTTATATTTTTTTTGTATTAGAGTTTCTACTTTTTATATGGAAGTTTTCAATTTTTAAAAATAAAAAGAGGAAGTGTATCCAAACAAAGCCTCAGTGTTTGGATAAAAATTAAAAAGGTATGTGATAGTGTTTTTGTAAGGTATTTATATAACAAAAAAGTGATCTTTGGTAGAATCAATGATTGTCTAGGAATTACTTTCAAGTGAAAAGTATTTAATAGTGTTTTTGTAATGTATTATATAATAAAAAAGTGATTTTTGGGAGAATCACCTGCTAAATGATTGTTTGGGAATTACTTCAAGTGATTCTTTAGATTTTTAAAAGTGAGTTTCAAAAATTGGCTAGACACCCTTTCAAATAGGTTTTTAACCCTTGTTAGGGCGATTTTTTGAAAGGCAAAAAGCTATCTTTCGAAAGACATTTAAAAGTGATTTTCAAATGGGCTTCTAAAAGACCAACTAAACAGACTTCTAAAAATGATTTTTGAGGTTGATTTAGAGCCTGTTTGAGAGTAATTCATACCGAGGTGTTTTTTGAAGTGATTTTCAAAAATCACTTTTAGAAACCCATTCAAGTGATTTTAATTTTTTTTTTGTAAGAAGAAGCTTTTAAATATTAGGAAGCCTTTGAACCCTTGTTAAAATCATTCCCAAACCAGCTCTAGGACTCCATAGATGTTCCTTTAAAAAATCATTGTAACTTGTTATAAAAAATACTTTAAAAACGTTTTTTTTTTTTTTTTTTTGTTTATATTTGAATGTTAACTGATTTATAATAAAAATGTTTTCAATAAAAGTATGTTACTTATAAAAACACTATAAATTAAATGCATAAATTTGGTTTGTATGGAAGAAAGGTGTGGCACCAACTCATGCCCAACCTCCAAAAAATTTGGTTGGTTTGACTGTTTTCTTTGTTTGGATGCCGAGAAAATAATGGAAAATCAAAGAAATTAAGGTTTTTGAATCTATTACTTGTGGCTTTGCCTAGAGACAGAAATTAAGGAAAAAGAAAGACAGAGTAGACTCTTTTACTAAATTTTGGGTTCTTTTTTTTCATAACCCTTTGTTTGATTGCAGAGAAAATTATGGAAAATAAAAGAAATTTAGGTGTTTGATTGTTATTTTTTGTGGCTTTGCCTAGAAAGAGAAATTAAGCACAAGAAATAAAACAGGATTGTTTTACTACATTTCAGGGATTTCTTTTTCTCAACCTTTGTTTGGTTCCAGAGAAAATTATGGATAATGAAGAAAGTTTGGATTTTTCTTGTACATTTTCAGGCAACCAAATGGATGATGTATGCTTAAGTTTCATTGTGAAAAATGGCTCTCAGGTCTGCTGAGTTAGAAAAGGTATCAAGGGTTTTACTGTATAACCGCTTTGTGCTGAGAAAATTGATGGCTCACTGCTTGAAATTTCATTTTAGGGACGGCAATTGTATCAATTTTTGTGTATGGTAAAGTTCAAAAATGGTAATTACCTATGTTAAAGGTGTTCGATTTTAGACATTTCCATATATAACAAAATTGATCGAAGATTCATGCTACATTGGAGTAGTTGTTAGGTTATCCATGAATGATAGATTATCTAACTTGATAGACATTGGTTTTAGTCATAATCAATGGTTTTTATTTTCTTTCTGTTTATCTCCACTATGATTGGTAATCGAACCTGGTTCAGTATGGTCTGCTCTTACTTTCTATATGGTCAAGTAACATACAATCTTCTTCTGTAATGGTCTTTGCTAGAACAATTGGTTAACTCATTCAGAAGTGGGGTTAGGCTTTTGAGCATTCCTCCCTTATCATTGTGTTTTATCTGTCTGTGTGCAGCTTCATGTTATCTGCTTTTTATATTTGTTTCTTGGTATGCTTAACTTGGAAGAATGTTTTTGCATTCATGCTTGACTGCTTTTGTGTTAACGAGTTATGTGTGCTTATACTTTTTTTCTTTGTTTCCCAGTCTGGTGATGCTTTAATATGATCTTATCACATACTTTGATGCCAAGATCAATCTTCTCAAGCTAGTGCTGTTTCATGATTTCTCAGAAGTATGCATATAAAGAAACTGTGGTGTTTTTTTTTTAAGTGGTGATTGAAAAACTCAAAGCTATTAGAGAGATTGTGTATCGAGTGGCCAATCCTATATATCAAGATGCAAAAGAGGACCAGAAAGAGTGAAAGGAACTTTTGGAAATGGGGAAGACTACTCTTTACACCATGACTGATATCGATCTGTCAATATATGCTTGCTACCATTGGTTCTTATTCCAATGCCATAAATATCATCAGGAATTTGAAGTCCTATAGAAGTGGTGGCTTACACTTTAGTGGAGTTCTTCTCAGAGAATGTTTAAACTGGTTTGTTCCCACTTGTTTTGAAAGTGTGTAAATTAGAGCTAAGGACATGCATACTTTAGCTGGTTCTACATTGATAGTTCCTGGTACATTGAAGATGACAGAATTTGAAAATATAGCTTTTAGGACGAATCCCTGAATTCTGCCATATCTTTTCAAGCTATACTACGTTTTTTGTTTATCAAAAAGTTTTCTACACGTTTCAATATATTTTTGATTTCCTTGCTGACACCAACTACTCATTTCTAAATATCTCATTGCCCCTTGAAGAAATTACTTAACCTTTAGTGATTGAGTTGAACCTTTAGTGATAAAAATAGAAACTAGTGTCTCAACTGAAGAGGATGAAATAAGGATACTTTACTGACTGGAACCCTCTGTTTTGATATTTTCTTCACTTAACCCTTGAAGGGAATTTCGATGACTTCCAAAACTTCTGTTTTCTGGTGGCAAATTTTTAACCCTAGGGGAGGGAAGTGATATTGCCAAATCTATGGGCATTGATGCAAGAACCTGTTTTTGTTTGCACAGTAATACTATCCCACATTCTCAAAACCTGAACAATTTCTGCTCAGATTGTTGGTTCAAGTAGAAGCTAGGGTGTCATTCAGGACATTTGTGCATTCAGTTAATTTGAAGTACAAGCACAATGCATTCCAATGCTGATTTGCTAGGATTGACATTTTAGCTAGCACTGTATGTGTGCAAGGGGATGCTAGGATTGACATTTCTTCTCGGATTGTTGGTTCAAGTAGAAGCTAGGGTGTCATTCAGGACATTTGTGCATTCAGTTAATTTGAAGTACAAGCACAATGCATTCCAATGCTGATTTGCTAGGATTGACATTTTAGCTAGGACTGTATGTGTGCAAAGGGGTTGCATATGGAGTCAAGTACACATAGTATTTAAGATTTTAAACCAATACCTTTAAGTTAATAGCATATGGACAATTATCTTATATATTGACAGTTAAACTTGAGTTCTTATTTGTATTCTTTCTATTGAATCATATTTATGTTGTTATCATATTTCGGGATTTAGCATTTGATTTGTCTCATCCTTCATTGCTTGGGGATGATAACATCCGCAACTTTGGTGAACTGCTTGCACATGCAATTGTAAACCCATAAATTCCTACTCTTCCTATTCAAATTATATTTGCCTTTGTCATTATATTGCTGATTGTGATGATTTTCTTCTCTTGCTCCTGGATTCTCCTTATTTGTCAGGGGGAAGCAAATTCTAGATGGCACTACTGATGGTAAATATGGTGGAAAAAGATTGTAGGAAGGAAAAATGAGATGGATCACAATAGAGCTCAATTTTGAAAGCGTGTGACAATATGGACTGAAGAAGTTTAGGTTCTGTGCTTGAATGAACAGAAAAGTCTTGGCTGTAGGCAATTGAGTTCTTTCTCCTTTTTAATGAAAAAGCTAATTTTGTTGTGAGAAAAGAATAAAGGGTCAAGCCCATGTGCATGGTTGTTCACAAATAAAAACAAATCAACTGGAATGAGAGATCCTAAAAATTTGCAAATGACAAGCCAACTACAGAAGTATTTACCATGCTCCAAGAAGAACAAGTTAAAGGCACAATATCAGCAAATGCCCCTCCACCTCCTCAAACCACCTCCTCAAAAGTTCTCCAAATATTGCAGAGGATGAAATGAGAGCCACCCTACAAAAATGACTTCCTTATTCTGGGTTTCTATACTCCACCCTAGAAGTTACTCTTTGGATGATCTAGGCATTGGTGACCTGAAGAGGGAAAAAATAATAAAAATCCAAAGCAAATTGACAATGTAAGGAAAGTTGATCCACCAACTGTGCTTCATTCTTGCATTTACCACCATTAAGCAAAGAATGCCACTTTTGGCAGAAAGGTTTGACTCCACAGCCTTTTGGCTGGAAAATGAGCTACACATTGCTAATTAACTTCTCATAATTTGATCTAATGATGAGAGCTTTTGATGAAGTCCATTTCTGATTTGGCACTCGCACCACATTTTGACCTGAACTTCTATTTTTTCTTTGATAAGTAACCCAGGGTTCTCTATCTATCAAAATTTCAGAAAGCTGTGGCCTCCTCTATCTATCAAGGTTCTTTGATAAGTCCATTTAAAGCATGTTTCCAAAAATTCAAAATTTTATGGGGGAAACTCCTTAAGTTGTTCCAACTCTTCCATTAGGCAATCGGTTTTGTCTTTAACTAATTGTAAAGAATAAGCCAAATGAGGCATTCAGATGTAGCCTGAGAGGAGATACGCTGTCTTCAACTATTTACTAAAAATCATTAGGCATGTCTGTTGCTTCTGTGCTGATATTGGATAATCACCTTAAATGGCATCTGCTCTGTGTTTATCATAACTTTTTTCTTTTCCACACATGGTATTCCATTTTTATTTCTGTAATTTAAGGTGTTTTCTTGGTGCATAGATATTGGTAATTAGCTAGAACTCCTGATATTTTATTAATAAATGGTTATCTGTTGTGGCATCATGGGGTAGGATTATTTTCCTTTTGTTCGAAAGTATTTTTCTGTTGATGAATGTTGATGTGTTTATATGGGCACCTTTTAGGATCACATTCTCTTGTCATTTCAGTGCAAGGCAATGGCCTATGCCTATATTTTAGACCTATGCTTATTTGATTACTATAGTGGATTTTTACTGCTCGCTTTGTAAGTAGTTCTTGTTACTGAGTATCTACTCTTTGACATCTGTAGGTCAAGAGTTTACTGGGGACAAGGGCAGAGTGACTCTACCATATTCTCAAAGCATTCAATATTAGTTTGCTATTGAACCTTGCAAAATTCATAAAGATGCTCTCAGTGTTCAGCTAGCATTAATAGAGAATGATAAGAAGCTATCAGAGAAGATCAACATTCTGTGCTTGATGGAACTTATCTTCAGGTATGGAGATATTAATAGTATCATATGTGCTTCCATTCTCTCTGCAATAAACTTAAATAATTTAGCGTGTTTGATATCATTGTTGTGTTCTAATGTTTGGTTCCTTGCAGCCATCCATTGAAGATTGCTCTACATATCATTGCTGAGAGCATGAAACTTTCCATAGCAAATGTGGAGTATTTTCTTATGAAGAGCCTTTTGGTAAGTTCCTAAGCAGTGCTCTTCTTTAAATGTAGTTGACACTTATCATGAACTTTCTTTTGCTTGCTCGCACATTATCTCCATCTTTCATAGTAAATTGAGAAGTGGGTTGGGCTTTTGGTCAACAAAGCTTCCTTTGCCAGGCACCTTGTCTTATTGTCTATTCAAAACCAAATTTCTCTTTTTGTCAGATTGTATTTGATTTATGAAGGATCATCAATCTAAAAATGAAATTCAGCAATGGACCGTCTTATATAATTCCTGACCCTTCAAGTCATAAGAAGTGGCATGAAACTCTTCATTTGAAACCAAACTTCTGTTTTTCTCAGATTGTCACACTTTTACAGGTAGTCTTCTATTTCTGACTAGTGGTGAATAATGTGATGAGTGAATAATCTAGGTCGTCTGCTGTAAATGTCTCATATAAAAAGAGGGTTGGGTCAGGAACTTTTGTCGAATATTATACCTGACATAATTCTGTTTCTGTATACCCTTGAACCCACTCGACTGGTTGTCTGGAGTGGCCTCTTCATGAGGCCATGGTAACTTCATTTTATTTTATTTTTCCCTTTTATATTTTGTGAAATGCAAATAGAAGTTTATTTTCACTTCAATTTAAATGTTTGGAGAATGGTTTCAGGTTCATCTAATTGAGGGAATAGTTGATCAAACTGATGGTATGATTCATGTTTACTGGGGGGCAACCTAGAGCCATGGGATACCATGGTCAAATCTTTGCAAGGGCGCCCCAACAGTTTGTTAGAAAAAGCACATACTGCTTTCTTATATGCTGAGGCCGAAAAGCACTCGATTTCATGGCATTTTGATTCTAACATTTCTTTCATTCCATTGGACTACTTCTGGTAGATCTAGTGGCTTACACTACCAACCCTTTTTTTTTCACTTGGACAAACTGTTCTTGGATTTTTTTTCCCCTTAAATTTCTATTTGTTATTTTTTTTAATTGTAGGTCTAGACAATGATGTTAAGTTTGCAAAACTTCCTGTCAGTGATTGTGGATGAAGTGCATGGACAGTCATGACAACTTGCAAAATGTTTCTTAAAACAAGTGACCAAAACTTGTAACTGTACATTTGGCACTGCAATTTTCTTGAATTGCCTTCTACTGAAGGAAAATAGTTACTGAATCTTAGGGCTGGAGAAAGAAAGATATGTGTAAACTATTTCTTGAGTTACTTGCTTTAAGATAAATTTAGTTTGATATACGTTGTTGGTTCATTTATTTTATGAGATTGGTTGTTGGCCTTTTCCTATGTGGATTGGAACTGCATGTGAGGAAGAATGTTAGTTTGATATATTAGCACATTCCCTGCGTTGATTCCCTAATAATAATTTATGTTTTTGAGGTTACTGGTCATTTATAGATCATTTATTTCTGCTTCTGGTCATTTTCAAAGTTGGAAATGCTTCTGGGACATTGGATCATTATACATTTATTCTGAAGATCATTGATGGAGTCTTCAACCTTTAGATTTCATTTGACAACATCCCAGGTGGTTGTGCTTACAATAATTTGAAATCCTTGTTCGACGATAGCCCAAGTTGTGCTTAGAATAATTTGAAAGCCTAGTGGTTGTGAGACTAATTTGAATGCCTTATTTGACAATACCACAAATTGTTGTGCTTAGAATAATTTGAAAGTGTTGTTGAAATGACCTTTTTTCTGCAGGTATCCTCTGTTGATTCTTTGAATTAGGAGGCCATAAAATGCAAGTAAGCATTCATGGGTGGTACGAAAGGACAATACACCAATGAAGTGGCCACCAAGTTGTTGATGTATCCGTGAAGGTAGTCTAGAAAACACAACATCAAAGGAGTGGCTACAAAACTTTGAATGAAATTTGGAGTACCCCCTTTAGTTTCAGAAAGGTACACTATGGTAACGCCTCTATATTTAAAGGCTCCACAGTTTTAGTTGAATGTCACTTTCTGGTATTAATGTCACGATTTTGTCTATTGGCATATCAACCCCCCCACTACTTGAGATCTGGTGAAGGCATCAGGTTGATTGTGACAGATGGCAAAATTTCATCTTCAAACTTAAAGACTCTTCATCAAGAAATACTGATTTGGATCTAAAAGTAAATGCTTGTATTACTTGTAAATTTGAAGTATGGTTTGGCATGGGCACAATCTTTTTTTAAAAGAAAAAACCGAAGGTGATGGCAAATCTAATTGAATCATGAACTTATCTATAAAAGCCTTTGACAACGATTCCTTGAAAATTTATGAGCATGTTTAGTTGACATTGTTAAGGTAGATGCAAGTTATTGTCTCAGCTTGACATGAGGGAAAATCTAGTTGAATTGTGACTGTCAGCCCATCAGTGGGTGGACCCCCACTCCAAGTAACTACACTGGATGACTTGAACCAGCAAGCAAGACTCTGATAACTTTTGTTGGTCCCATTTATAGGATCCAATGTAAAACTTGATTAGTGTCACGGAAAAGTAGACGTAATCTACTTGGAGTTGCAGCCATTACTCCTCTTGTGCCATCGAACTTTATGATAGCATCATATTGAAAAGGGAGTTGCGACCATTACTCCTCCTGTGCCATCAAACTAAATGATTGCACAATATTGGAGTCCTTTTCGCCAATGCTAGATAGGTTAGATTGGCGGCCCTGTATCCAAATAGTATGGATAGAGAGCATTTTCTAAAGTATGTAGGAATTTGTTTTCATGTATTTTGGAAATTAATTCTCCTTATTTGTTTGTGGCATTTGAGCTTTGGCCATTATTCTGTTTTCTTTTCATATTTTCCTTTCAGTCAACACCTTAAATTCAACCCTGCTCTGTTTTCTTTGGCATTTGAGCATTTTCTGATCCATTGATGCTAGTTGTTGCACGTCGGGAGCAACTACTCTCTCTCTTTATTATAAGAAACAAATGTTATTGCAACTACACAACAAATGGAAGGTAGAAATGAGGAAACATGAATCACATTTTTATACCAAGTCATGACTTTCTCCCACTGCCTTTCTTTGTTTTTCCCCTCCTCTGTTTTTGATTGATGCCATAAAACCATCCTGAAAAGCTCTCTTTGATGCAAAGAATACTATAGCACAAGCGCGGCAGTGGCAGTGGCTAGTTTGGCTCTGGGGTCTTTTCTGCTAGTTTAGCTCTGAGGTCTTTTCTTAAAATTTTCCCTGATGGTGACTTTGGAATGGCATGAACAAAGTACACCTTGTGCAGTCTTTTGTAGAACACAACCTGTTTGATACAAACAACACATTTCACATAAGAAGTTCATGGCTTCTAGTACTTCATGGTCTCATTTGATATCAAAGTCGATTTTTTGATTTTATTTACATTGAATTTGAAAGGAGCATATTCATTGTAGGGTAGAGAAGATACCATTTCAGGAGATAATATATTTTTAATTTTTTGCTTTCATTTTTGATTGTGTATGCCTCCATTTTCTATAGTGGCTTAGTTTTAATATATTGATGTGACTTAGAACTGTAATGTGCTTTTGTTTGAAATATGTTTCTTGCTGTTTAAATTAGAGCATGGGTTTAGTTTTTTGTTACCTGTTTCGATATGAACTCTTTCACAGCCTCTTCAGTGAGTTCAAACCCGTTTGATCTAACCACAAATGCAACAGGAACTTCACCTGCAACATCATCTTTTTGCCTGTCATGAAAGATAATTTAGATTCATTTTTCAATGTAGGAAACATTTGGACTATGGATTGTGGAGAAATGCGAGTTTTAAACTGCACTTACGGGACAACAGCTGCATCAGCAATTGATGGGTGACTCACCAGAAGGGCCTCAAGCTCAGCAGGCGGTACCTGAATGAAAAATAGGTACGTTATAATCCAGCGCTACTTCAATGGCAATGTAGCATACAAGTGTATTATACAAAAGGAGTTTGCAATAAAAATAACCCTCTTTTAAAAAAAATTCTCAATCTACATTGCTTTAGAAAATATTCACCAAACTAGTGCATCTTTGCTACATCAACATCTATATATTTTTATTTTTTATTTTTTTCATGTCAAAACCAGAGTCATTGACAGTGGTTTTAACATGAAAAATAAAAAAATAAAGTGAACGATGATGTACTAGAAGACTAATTTGGTGAATATTTTCAAAAACATTCTAGATTTAGAATTTTTTTTTTAAAATTTTTTTGGAAAAGGATTAGTTTTAAGGTAACCTCCTTCAAAAGTAAAGGACCTGACTACTCTACAAAATCGTTCAACAATGTTGATGACCCTAAAAATTAAGGTAACGTTTTAGTGTTAGCATGTAATTATACTAGTATAGGGAAGGTAAGCGATCCTTGTACTTTTTGTTGCATTTCAATGTCAATGACCCTAAAACTTAAGGTAACCATAACTACATGTTATAGGAACCCAAATGATGTCGATGACCCTAATCAATAAGGTAAACTTCTAGTGTTAATGTGTAGAGGGAGGGAAGATAAGGTATCGTTTTGGAGTTAATATGTAATATTGTAACTATACTATTGATGAAATGCAGTCTACCTTCATACTTCTCATTGCGATTCGATATTGATCGGTAATCCTAAGAAGGCAATCTTTTAGTGTTAGTATTTAACTACATTATTGTAGAGATGGTAGCTAACTTACTACCTTTTAGGCACTTCAACATTAATCGATGACCCTAATGAGGTAACTTTTATGGCATGTTTGGAACATTGGAATATGGAATGAAAAGGAGAGTGGGACATCCATTCCATTTCTCATTTATTACTGAATTTGGATTACTTGTTAGAATGACAATAGGGGAAAAAAATTTACTATCACGGAAACCAAAACCTACTCGTATTAGGATTTTGATTCGTCTCTTTTCACATGGTATTTTGATTCACCTTTATTCTTATTTATATTATCATTTCTATTCTTGTATGTGAAACATACTTTTCAGAAATGTTTGACATATGGGTATAAAAGTGGAAATAGGATATGAATAAAGGTAAATTACGATACCATGTGGAAAAGAGGAATCAGAATCCTAATAAGAGTAAAATTTGATTTCCGCAACAATTAATTTTTTGTTCTTATTCCCATTTAGAAGAACAATTCGAACATGTTAATGAATAGGAATTGAATTGATTTCCCATTTCCATTATCTATTCCACCGTTCCAAACTTCCTCTTGGTGTCAACATATGATGTTCTTCTACGAAATAGTAGGATAGTAATTGAAGGGGAAAATGGAGCATAAGAATACATGCCTGGAAGCCTTTGAATTTGATGAGTTCTTTCACTCTATCTACGATGAACACCTCTTCATCATCGTCAACATAGCCAATGTCACCGGTGTGTAGCCAACCGTCAACATCGATGGTAGAGGCCGTGGCCTCGGGATCGTTCAAGTATCCTATAATACAGGTATTATAGTTAAAATGATGAATGAGCATGCATGGAGTTGCTTCAATTGTTCATTTTCTATCATAGTAGCTGAACGCTTTTCTCAGTAGTCAAACCTTTCATAATCTGTTGTCCTCGAATGCAGATCTCGCCCGGTTGGTTGCGGCCGAGGGAGCAACCGGTCTCAGGGTCGACGACCTTGAGCTCAGCATTGCGGACAACGGTGCCGCACGAGCCGGACTTAGTAGGAAAGGGCTGCTTGGCGAAGGCTAGGCACATCGATAACACCGGTCCGGCCTCTGTCATTCCATAACCCTACACATAAAAGCTTATTATTTTATTAATTTTATTTTAATAAAATAATATTTTTAAAATTTTGTTTAATTTTGATTCATATTTAAAAAAAAAAAAGGGTCCAACACACGTGCAAGTTCAAATGATGAAGTCAGACTAGAAAGGGTCAAAGTATACTATTTTCGACTTCGACTCAACATAAATCCAATATACACAACTTCCCAAAAATAAAAAAATAAAAATAAAAATCCAAATTTAAACTTGCAAAGTCAAATTGATGAAGTCAAACTTGAAAGGGTCAAATTAGACCATTTTTTACTTGAATTTTTTAATTATTTGGGAATTTAATTTCTCACTTTATTTGGTTGGTGGGTTTGAGAAAAATTGAATTCAAAGCCGGTTGGCTTGAATGTGACCCATGGGATGAGATTAGTGGCGGCCTTCGATATT
The DNA here is from genome assembly GCF_030704535.1 of Vitis vinifera. Taxonomy (NCBI): domain Eukaryota; kingdom Viridiplantae; phylum Streptophyta; class Magnoliopsida; order Vitales; family Vitaceae; genus Vitis; species Vitis vinifera. The sequence goes on along the minus strand of NC_081820.1, from coordinate 2,096,476 downwards.
TCCAAACCACCTGCCAGCCCTACTTTGTCCCATTAAAAATAATAATTTTTTTTTTAATTTTACATTATGTGATTTTCTTTTAAATTGCATAAATATATAATTTTATTATTATTATTATTGACCATTTCTCTATTTTTTATTAATATTTTTTTAATTAGTTTATGAGTAATGCTTATTTTTTATATTTCCCAAAATGGCCTCTTCAATGTAAGGTAAGATGTAATTTAACTACTTTCAATATTTTTTAAAAAAATTAATTGAATATCTATCATTTAAGTTAAATCATCAAGAGAATATTATATTTATTAATTTTATTTTTGTTAAAATCTAGCTGTAAAATAGACTATATATTGTAGATATATTTTTCCAAAATTTTGATAATTCAAATACCAAAATACCCTCTCTTTTTTCGTAAATAACAAATATGCTCTGTGGTTGGTTAAGGGCACCCCAAAAGAGGCATTCAGGTAGTCATGCAATTGTCACCCATTATCCCTATTTGGATAAAATATTTTCAAAGGTTGTTTTGGGGTCATGATTATGGTTTTTTTTTTCAAGTCAAAGGACAAAAATGCCCTCACGATTTTGATAAAATAACGAAAATAACCTTCCATGCATGGATTGTTTGACGCGCAGTGAATTAGTAATCATACCTGGCCAAGCACCGCCTGAGGCACCCTGCTCCGGAGAGCCGCCTCCAGCTCCTTCCCCAGCGGGGCTGCCCCGGACAGCACCACCCGGATTGAGCTCAGGTCGAAGCTCTCCACCATCGGGTTCTTCGCCAGCGCCAGCACCAGCGGGGGCACCACCGCCGCCACCGACACCCGGTAGCGCTGGATCAGCTCCAGCAGAGTTCCAATCTCGAACTTCTGCATCAGCAGCACCGCCGCGCCGGCCCTCAGCGAGCAGAGAAGCACGCTGTTCAGAGAGTATATGTGGAACAGCGGCAGCACACACAAAACGACGTCGTCCGGCGTCAGGTGGAGGTTAGGGTTCTCGCCGTCCACCTGCTGAGCCACGCTTGTGATCAAGCTCTTGTGCGTCAGGACCACCCCCTTCGGAAGCCCGGTAGTGCCAGAGGAGAACGGCAGCGCCACTGGGTCGTCGGAGTTGATCGAAACCTCCGGAAGTTCGCTCTCGTTCGCCTCCGACACCACCGAGAAATGCATGCAGTTCTCCGGCGGATCGTCGATGGTAATGACGGTGAAACCTTCTCCGATCTTTGCCACCTGTCCGTCGGGGTAGTCCCGGAGCTTGTCGACGTACTGCGCCTGCGTGACGACGATTTTCGCCTTGGAAGCATTCAACTGCTTGAAAATTTCGGCCGAAGTGTAGAAGGGGTTGGCGGTGGTGGTGACGGCTCCGACCATGGAAGCTCCGAGAAAGGAGAACGCGAATTCGGCGCAGTTCTGGAGGAGGATCATGACGACGTCTCCCTGTTTGAGGCCGAGGTGGGCGAACCCAGCTCCGACTTTGCGAGAAATGAGGTGGGTTTCTGCAAAGGAGTAGGTTTTGTTGGTGGATCCGACGATCAAGCATGGACGATCGGCGAATTGGGAGTAGTTTTCAAAGCAGTAGGTGTGGAGAGGGAGGTGGTTGGAGATGGGAATTTCAGGGAGTTTTGATCTGAAAACATGGTCGTCAATTCGATTGGCCATTTTGGGGATAGAGTGACTAGTGTCAAGGTTGGAAACATCCGGGTTTTGGGTTTCAATGGAGATCATGGTGGCACAGAGAGAGAGAGAGAGAGAGAGAGAGAGAGAGAGAGAGAGAGAAGGGTGTGGAACTTAAAGAGAGGAGAGAGAGGGAGAGAGATAAATAAGAGAGGGGGAGGGAGGGAGGTAGGTGGAGGTAATGGTGGGAGAAGGGTGGTAGCTCAGAAGTGTGGGCTCGCGGATGTGTGGGTGAGAGGAAGCTGCATGCCCAACTCACCTTCAAAACCTTAGCAATTATTTCCCTCCCCTCGTCAACAAGACAACAACCCCCCACAACTCCACCTACCTCCCTCTCTTTCTCTCTCTAAATCTCTCTCTAATCTTAACGTGGTTATAAGTATAACCATAACGATGTCACCACAATATCTTTTTTGAATCATTTCTAAAAATTGAGACAATTTCTTGATTCCCATGTTTGATTATGTTACTATATCTCTAAGATATTCTATTTTGTACCCTCCATCATCACATCATGAAAATGAAATTTATCCAACGGTCAAAAGCTGAGCTGGTGATTGAGATTGAATATTACTCTATATTTGGGACCCTACGATGGAATTTGATTTTTTTTTTTTTTTAAATATCATAAGATGGAGAATAGTCCACGTGATGCCACCTTTTATCATAATTATTTCCCCATTATTAAAATATTTATAAAATAAGTAACATTTGTTTTTTACTTCCAAGAGACTTTTTTTCTTTAAAAAAAAATTATAAATGACAAAAATTCATGACATTTTCACTCATATTTTAAGATAATATAGAAAAGAATTAATATTTAAGCTCAAATCTTTGAGGGAAAGAATTTGTTAAAGTATATATTTATGTTTTTTTTTTTGTTGAAAAAAAAATGTTTTCCCAAAATTTTGTTTACAAATATTTGTACCATTCTCACTCATTGCGCGTGGAGTACACGTATGGTGGAGAAAGCAAAGTTGGGTTTAGAAGAGTGTGATGGCGAGATATAAGTGGAAGTATGAATGGAAGGGCGCGTGGAAAGAAATAGTACTCGAGCCTATTAATTTTTCTCCAAATTAACAGGCTAACCAAAAACTTTTTCCATTCCAAGAATAAAGTCCTTTTATTTAATGATACATTTAATTTATATTTTGTGAATTGACTTTTCATTTATCATCTTACTATTTTTTTAAAAAAAAAATTAAATTTATTATTCATTATTCCATTTAATTTCATTTTAAGTGTGAAAAATTATATATATATATATATATATATCATCAATTATAAATTAAGAACTATTTATCATCTTATCAAAGTCATCCTTTTAATTTTAATTTTGGAAAAAGGAATATATTTAATAATATATTCCCTAAGTTTATATAAAATCAAAAACATTTATTCATGGTATTCATCCCAGTATAAGTTGGACAGGTTGGGTTCAATATTTGAACAAGTTTGTATAAACATTTTTAATACTTGATTAAGTTTAGATTAAATTGTTACATATTAAACTTAAAATGATAATATATAATAAATAATTAATATAAAAAATTAAATAAAAAATATATATATAATGGACAAAAATGAAAATATTAGAGGTTATTCCCCACCCTAAAACGGACATTGGAACCCAATGTACATCCTAAAGACAATTTGGTACATCATGTACAAAAATTGGTACATATTTCATAAAATTTGGCATATCCTTAAAGCAATATTGTACATCCAATCCATGAGCTACCAGGACCTCTATATTATTACCTATGGTTCGTTTATTTCTTTAGGGATCTTTAGGATTGTAATTAGAGGTTGTTCCCTACTTCGAAACAAACTTTGGAACCCTAGGTATATCTTTAAGGAAATTTGGTACATCGTTAAGAAATTTTGGTACATCCAATCCTTGGGCTATCAAGACCTCTGTCTATCTTCCCCTGGTCTATATTATCCTTTGAGGACCCTTAAGTAGTGATTGAAGGTCATTTCCCACATCAGAACGAACTTTGGCATTCTTGGTACATCCTTAAAAATATTTGGTACATATAATCCTTGAGCTATTGAAACCTTTATCTTATTACCCATAGTCCGTTTATTCCTTTAGGAATCTTTGGGAAGTGATTGGAGATCGTTCCTTACTCCGAAATGGACTTTGGAACCCTAGGTACATCATTGAGAAAATTTGATACATCCAATCTTTGAGCTAACGAGACACTTATCTCCATTTCCATAGTCAATTTCTTCATTTGGAGACCGTCGGGAAGTTATTGAAGGTTGTTCCCCACCTCATAATGGACTTTGGCAACATTGGTACATCATTTACAAAATTTGGACATCATTTACAAAATTTTGTGAATGATGTACCAAGGGTTCCAAAGTGCGTTCCGAGGTGGGGATCAACCCCCAATCATTTCCTCATGGGTTCCAAAATGAAATTATGTACCATCCATGTTCAGATAGGAGACCCGAAAACAATAGGATCAGATGTACCAAATTTAATGAAAGATGTACCAAATTTTGTGAAGGATGCACCAAGGGTTCCAAACTGCATTCCGAGGTGGGGATCAACCCTCAATTACTTCCTTATGGGTTGCTAAATGAAATTATGGACCATCCATGTTCAGATGGGGGTCTTGGAAGTAATAAGATTGGATGTACCAAATTTAATGAAGGATGTACCAAGCATTCCAAAGTGCGTTCCAAGGTGGGGATCGACCCCCAATCACTTCCTTATGAGTTCCAAAATGAAATCATGGACCATCCATGTTCAGATGGGCATCCCGGAAACAATAGGATCAAATGTACCAAATTTAATGAAGGATGTACCAAATTTTGTGAAGGATGTACGAAGGGTTCCAAAGTGCGTTTCGAGGTGGGGATCAGCCCCCAATCACGTCCTTATGGGTTCCAAAATGAAATCATGAACCATCCATGTTCAGATGGGGGACCCAAAAACAATAGGATCAGATGTACCAAATTTAATGAAGGATGTACCAAATTTAATGAAGGATGTACCAAATTTTGTGAAGAATGTACCAAGCATTCCAAAGTGCATTCTGAGGTGGGGATCAGCCCCCAATCACTTCCTTATGAGTTCCAAAATGAAATCATGGACCATCCATGTTCAGATGGGGGTCTCGGAAACAATAGGATTAGATGTACCAAATTTTGTGAATGATGTACCAAGGGTTCCAAAGTGCATTTCGAGGTGAGTATCGACCCCCAATCACTTCCTTATGGGTTCCAAAATGAAATCATAGACCATCCATGTTCAGATAGGGGTCTCGGAAACAATAGGATTAGATATACCAAATTTTGTGAATGATGTACCAAGGGTTCCAAAGTGCATTTCGAGGTGAGTATCGACCCCCAATCACTTCCTTATGGGTTCCAAAATGAAATCATGTACCATCCATGTTCAGATAGGGGACTCAGAAACAATAGGATCAGATGTACCAAATTTTGTGAATGATGTACCAAGAGTTCCAAAGTGAGTTCTGAGGTGGGGATCGACCCCCAATCACTTCCTTATAGGTTCCAAAATGAAATCATGAACCATCCAAATTCAGATGGGGGTCCTGGAAACAATGGGATTAGATGGACCAAATTTTGTGAAAGATGTACCAGGCGTTCCAAAGTGCATTCTAAGGTAGGGATCGACTGCCAATCACTTTCTTATGGGTTCCAAAATGAAATCATGGACCATCCATGTTCAGATAGGGGTCCCGGAAGCAATAGGATTAGATGTACCAAATTTAATGAAGGATGTACCAAATTTTTTGAAGGATGTACCAAATTTTGTGAATGATGTACCAAATCCTTAAGGTGGGGATTGACTTCGTGTTATGTGAGGAGTTGGTAAAAGGGAGGTTGACCCATTAACACCATGGGAAGGCATTCGAACATTTACACTGTATCCTTCGAATCAATGGAATTTCTTTTATACAATAACATTAGTTTGGTATGTTATGTGTAAAAGTCAATCTAGGGGCACACTTTCCATTAGAAAGGCATGCTTATACGTGAATGACATTATATTACTATGCTACATGCAGAAGGCAAAGTAGGGGTACACACTTCGTTGCATAGGCATGCCCATGGGTATGATAACATTATTTTGGTATACTATATACAGTATGCAAACTAGGGGCACACCCTTGATTTTAGAGGTATGTCTATTGCTGAAACCATTATATTAGTAGACTATGTGCACTAGTCAACCTAAGAGCACAACCTTCATGGAAGACACATGAATGTGGGTGAAAAACTTATTTTTGTTAAGCTACGTGCAGTAGGAAAAAGATAAGCATGACTCTTTGTTAGAGACATGCCTTTAGGATGACTAGATTTGAGGTGTGGGTTGGGCAGTAAGGCAAATGGAAGCATGCTAATATCTTGAAAGGTTGGCCCTTGACTTTTATATGAAATAAGCGATGGAAATGATTTCTTATTGATTTAAAATCATAGATTTTTTTGAAAGAATTTTTTTTAAAAAATATTTATCATTTTTAAAATTTTTAATTGTTCATTTTTAATTTATTTTTATTTTAAATCTATATTATCATTTTATTTTATATTATCTTTTTATTTTTAACTACTTTTTTTATTTAGCTCGTTATAGGAAACTAGCTAGTATATTTTGTTTCATTTACATAAATTTCAATTTGCATTATAAAATGGTACTAGTTGAATCTCTATACAAAAAAATTGGTACATTTAATCTTTCAGCTACCAGGACCCCTATCTTATTACACATGGTTCGTTTATTCCTTTAAGGATCTTTGGAAAGTGATTGGAGGTCGTTCCTTACTCCGATATGGACTTTGAAACTCTAGGTGCATCATTGAGAAAATTTGATACATCCAATCCCTAAGCTAACGAGACACCTATATCCCTTCTCATGGTCCATTTCTTCCTTGGGAGACCTTCGAGAAGTGATTGGAGGTCATTTCCCACCTCAGAATGGAATTTGGCACCCTTGGTACATCCTTTACAAAATTTGGTGCATTCAATCCTTAAGCTACCGAGACCTCTATCTTATTACCCATGGTCCATTTATTCCTTTAGGGATCTCTAGAACCTTAGGTACATCATTAAGAAAATTTGATACATCCAATCCTTGAGCTAACAGGACACTTATCTTCCTTCCCATGGTTCATTTACATTTTTGGACAACATTAGGAAGTGATTGGAGGTCATTCCCTACTTCGGAACGAGCTTTGGCCCCTTTGGTACATCCTTTACAAATTTTGGTACATCCTTAAAAAAATTTGGTATATCCAATATTTGAGCAACTAGGACACCTATCTTATTACCCATGGTCTGTTTAGAGATATTTGGAAAGTGATTGGAGGTCGTTCCTTATTTCGAAATGAGGTTCAGAACCCTAGGTACATTCTTAAGAAAATTTGGTACATCTAATCATTTCCCAAATATCCCTATAGGAATAAACAGACCATGGGTAATAAAATAGGGGTCTCGATAGCTCAAGGATTGGATATACCAAATTTTTTTAAGGATGTACCAAGGGGGCCAAAGTCCATTCCGAAGTGGAGAACGACCTCTAATCACTTCTCAAGGGTCTCCAAATGAAGAAATAGACCATGAGAATGGAGATAGGTGTCCCGTTAGCTCAAGGATTGGATGTATCAAATTTTCTCAAGGATGTACCTAGAGTTCCAAAGTCTGTTTTGAAGTAGGGAACGACCTCCAATCACTTCTCAAAGATTCCTAAAAGAATAAATGGACTATGGGTAAAAAAAATAGAGGTTTTGATAGCTCAAGCATTGGATGTATGAATTTTTTTTAAGGATGTACCAAATTTTATAAAAGATGTACCAAATTTTGTAAACGATATACCAAATGGTCCAAAGTTCGTTTCGAAGTGGGAAACCACCTCCAATCACTTCTTAAGGTTGTCCAAAGGAATAAATGGACCATGGGAAGGAAGATAGGTGTTCTGTTAGCTCAAGGATTTGAGGTATCAAATTTTCTTAAGGATATACTTAGGGTTCCAAAGTCTATTTCAAAGTAGGGAACAACCTCCAATCACTTTCCGAAGATCCTTAAAAGAATGAACGGACCATGGTTAATAAGATAGGGGTCCCGGTAGCTCAAGGATTGGATGTACCAAATTTTGTAAATGACATACCAAGGTTGCCAAAGTCCATTCCGAGTTGGGGAACAACCTCCAATCACTTCCCAAGGGTTTCCAAAGGAAGAAATGGACCATGCAAAGAGAGATAGGTGTCCCGTTAGCTCAAGGATCGGATGTATCAAATTTTCTCAAAGATGTACCTAGGGTTCCAAAGTTCATTTCGGAGTAGGGAACAACCTCCAATCACTTCTCAAAGATCCCTAAAGAAATAAATGGACCATGGGGAATAAGATAGAGGTTTTGATAGTTCAAGGATTATATGTACCAAATATTTTTAAGGATGTACCAAATTTGTTGAATGATATACCAAATTTTGTGAAGGATGTACCAAATTTTGTAAATGATGTATCAAAGTTTGTAAAGGATGTGCCAAGAGTGCCAAAGTTTGTTTCAAGGTGGAAAACAACCTTCAATCACTACCTGAGGGTCCTCAAATGATAATATGGACCATGAGAAGATAGATAGGGATCTCGATAACCCGAGGATTGGATGTACCAAAATTTCTTAACAATGTACCAAATTTCCTTAAGGATGTACCTATGGTTCCAAAGTTCGTTTCAGAGTAGGGAACAACCTCTAATTACTTCCTAAAATCCCTAAAGAAATAAACAAACCATGGGTAATAATATAGAGGTCTTGGTAGCTCATGGATTGGATGTACTAAATTGTTTTAAGAATGTGCCAAATTTTATGAAATATATACCAAATTTTGTAAAGGATGTACCAAATTGTCTTTAGGATGTACCTTGGGTTCCAATGTCCATTCCAAGGTGGGGAACAACCTCCAATTCCTTCTCGAGGGTCCCCAAAGGAATACATGAACCATGAGAATGGAGATAGGGGTCTTGGTTCCTCTAAGAATGGATATACTTAGGGTTCCAAAGTTCCTTTTGAGTGGGCGAGGACCTCTAATTTCTTATCGAGTGTCCTAAAGAATATATACACCATGATAAGTATAATAGTGTTTCCGGTTCCCCTAAGCATGAATTTACCTATTTCTTTTAAAGATTTACCTAGTTTTTATGAAATTAATATAAAAGGTTACATACATTTTGTGAAACCAAGGTTTGGTTAATCTTGATTTTGATGATAACAAAACAAGGTTTAAAACTAATGATTATATTTCAAGTGTGATTAGGTAAGACGATTTCCAAAGTGGCAATCACAAAGACAAATCAAGTCAAGGAGAAATCATGAAAAAGAAGATCACCTCAAAGAGAAGTGTTTTTCAAGACCCAAGCTTTATAAGATCTCTTTGTAAGGTTGTTAGTGCACTAGGATTTTCATGCATTACATTTTTTACTTATGCGCCAAAATCATTCAAGAGTTATTTTGTTTTAAATATTTTAAGAACTGGATGATTTCATGTTTTCAACTAAAACCTTGTGTTAAATGTCTTTCAAACTTGTTTTAAAAGGTTTTAAGTTGAAAAAATTGGTTGTTGAGCCAAAAAAACGGCTGAACCAGTTGAATCGGGTGAGGAACCGGTCGACCGCAAGCTCAATCGGTCGAGGTCCGGGTCGACCCACAGCTCAACCGATCGAGGCCCGGGTAGACCCCCAACTCAACCGGTCGAGGGTGTAAAAAACTTTCTCTTTCTTTCAGAACGGTTGAGGTCCGGTCGAGGTCTGGTTGAGGTCTTGTCGAGGTCTGGTTGAGGTCCGATCGAGGTCTAACGGTCACCTGCCAAGCATTAAATGCTAATGGCTAGTCAACCGGTCGAACCCCCAAACGGTTAGTTTGGCTTTTCTCTTCTATAAAAAAGCTTTAATCTTCATTGTTTAAAAAGTTTAACCTTTCCAAACCTTTATTTAATATATTTGAGCCTTGAAAGAGTGTTTTTTAGTGCACCATTATTCTAAAACTTGCATATTCTTAGTGCACCTTTCAATCCTAGTTTTCTTGTATCATTTGAGCTTAAAATCTTTGTACTAGGATTTTGTGAGATAATTTATTTGTAAACCTTTGAGAGGAAGTTTCTCAAGAGTGTGGTATCTCTTGAGAAGTGTAAAGGGTGCTTGGAGCCACAAGTCCAAGAGGGTGAATTGGAACCATAATCCAATTGTATTGCTTGAAGGCTTGATTTAGAAACCTTGAATTAGTGGAACCTCAAGCTTGGGATTGAAGCTAAAGGAGAGTGGATGTAGGTCGAGTTGCGCCGAACCACTATAAACTCTTGTGTTTGCATTATCTATTCCATACTCTTTAATTTATATGCAATTGTCTTTATATTGCTTATTATATACTTGCATATAATTGTCTCTTACATTCACATAGTTTAAATTTGCAAAGAGACCATCACCCTATTCACACCCCCTCCCCCCCTCCTAGGGTGATTACCATAGGTTAGATTAGCCTCATATTTTCTAACACATTTTTTTATTATGAAAAATATGTTTTCTTTAATATTTTATTTTAATTAAAAATTAAAGATTTTAACCAAAAAAAAAAAAGTTAGATCCACAATCAAGTTAAAATCATAAGAAAAATGATAAAAGCACCACCACTTATTGTGATTTTGATATGATAAATTTAAAATAAAAATTAAAAGAAAAATAATGTAAATAATAAAATAACATTACAAAGATATTTTTATTTTTACATGTGATATAATTTACAAAATAAATAAATATTTTGTTTAGTATTAATATAAAAAAATCTTGTATCATAAACTTCTAAATGATAAAATAGAATTTTTAAATTTAAACCTTAATTTATAAAATGTATTATTATAATTAATATTTAAAATCATAGAATATATTATTTGTGGGATAATATTTTCATTTTTTTCCATTATATATTTTGTTTTTATTTAATTTGTTATATTAACTATTTATTATATATTATCATTTTAAGTTTAATATGTCAAAAAAATAATTACAATCAATAAATATGGAGAAATTAGAGAGTAAAAAAAATTAAAATTAAAGAAGTTTTATGAGAAAATGCACTGACATATTAAAAAGAATATAAAGGAAAAAAATAATAATAATAATAATAATAATTATAATAGGTGACAATGGATTATGGTGGTAGAAGAGGGAAAAAAATGAAGAAAAAAAAAAGTAGAAACGTGGCAAGTGGTAAGGGAGATATATTGTTATGAGAGAAATAATAAAAATAAATGAAACATATACTTGTTAAGTAATATTAAATTGGTGTGTACTCTGTCTTTTACTTTTGAGGGTAATTATGGAACAAATTTAAAAGTATTATTGGAGTGCATGAATAGACAATATTTTTTTCCCATTTTACACTAAAATTAAAAAGGAAAAAAGTAAAGTTTTAAAATTTCATATTTTTTGTAATTGGTGTATGGTTACATGATTTCCCCTTAAATTTTCTCAATCAATTTGGGTTGGGCATGACCAAACAACATGAGCTTAAATATTGAATTATGATTATATCATATACTTTTCATTTAAAAAAAAAGATATATAAGTTTATTTTTACCTTTGTACCATTATTTTATTTACTATTTAAATTTTGGTATAATTATATAATTTTTTATTAATCAACTTGACTATCTAAATTGAATTTAACTCGATCAACTCAAGTTTAAAAAAATAAAGTTGGATTGAGCTTGGGTTAAATATTTATGGTTAGAGGTTGGGTTGGATTGAGATTCAACTGATTATTTCTTAATTCAAGTTGGATTTCGATTAGTTATCAACTTAATTAAATCATCCAAATTGCAACCTTACAAAAAGGTAAATGTAACAAGTTTATAGAAAATATATTAACAAAATCATGTTGTAAGAGGGAAAAAAATTTAAATGGGGTAAGAATTTCCTATTATTTTATTATATTTTATTTGATTTTACTCATATTATTATGAATATGTAGAATTAAATTTTCATTTTTTTACCAATTAACTTATTACCTATAATAAGAATCCTATGTCTCTTTCATTTTCTTCCATTTTTCCATTTTTTAAATTTTCATCCTAATTTTGATGATTTAATCAAAATACAAATAAGTTATTAAATATTATTTTATTAGTTTCAAACTTAGATATATATATATATATATATATATATATATATATATATATATATATATATAATATGATGACTTATATAAAAAGTTAATTTATATTTAATAAAAAATTTATAAATTATGACTTTGACTTTAACTTTGATTTTCAATTAAAAAAAGAAGAAGTTAAGTTCATATTTCACTCTTCTTTGTGATTTTATGATAATTCAAACAACAAAATTTCGTGATGGGTTTTGTTTTTCTTTTTTTCTTTTTTTAGTAATTTCCATGATCTAAATAAATTGATTCTCTACTTATTCAAAATGATAGACCTCTCCTATTTTTTTCAAAATAAAAGCATTTAGGCACTAAATTTATTATTCATTATTCCATTTAATTTCATTTTAAATGTGAAATATATATATATATATATATATTATCATCAATTATAAATTAAGGACTATTTATCATCTTATGAAAGTCATCCTTTTAATTTTAATTTTGGATAAAGGAATATATATAATAAAATATTCCCTAAGTTTATATAAAATCAAAAACATTTATTCATTATATCCATCCCGGTATAAGTTGGATAGGTCGGGTCCAATATTTGAATAAGTTTGTATAAACATTTCCAATACTTGATTAAGTTTAGATTAAATTTTCTCAATCAATTTTGGTTGGGGCACAACCAAACAACATGAGCTTAAATATTGAATTATGATTATATTATATACTTTTCATTCTTTAAAAAAAGATATATAAATTTATTTTTAACCTTTGAACCATCATCTTATTTACTATTTAAATTTTGGTCGATATAAATATATAATATTTAAAAAAAAACACTATAAATTGATTTTTAAACACGCAACCCAATCAATTTGGCCAACTAACTCGATAACCAAAGTTTAAAAAAATGAAATTGGATTGGGCTTGGGTTAAATATTTCCGGTTAGAAATTATGTTAGGTTGAGATTGAGTTGATTATTTCTTAATTCAAATTGTACTTTAATTAGTTACAAACCCAATTAAACCATCCAAATTACAACCTTACATAAAGGTAAATGTAACGACTTTATAGAAAATATGTTAACAAAATCATGTTGCAAGAGGGGGGAAAAAAAAAAGAGGATATTCTAAAGCCCGAGATAAAATGTAGAGTACTTTTATATTAATTGATATTGGGAAAGTAATTTCATACCATCTCTAATTAATATCAATTTCTTGATTAATCTTAAAATTATGTTCAAACATAGAAAAATAAATTTAAATGAGGCAATAATTTCCTATTATTTTATCATATTTTATTTGATTTTACTCATATTATTATGAATATGTACATTTAAAATTTTCATTTTTTTTTTTACCAATTAACTTATTACCTATAATAAGAATCCTATCTCTCTTTCATTTTCTTCCATTTTCCATTTTTTAAATTTTCATCCTAATTTTGATGATTTAATCAAAATACAAATAAGTTATTAAATATTATTTTATTAGTTTGAAACTGAGATATATATATATAATACGATTACTTATATAAAAAGTTAATTTATATTTAATAAATTTTTTATAAATTATGACTTTGACTTTAATTTTGATTTTCAATTAAAAAAAGATGACTTAGATAAAAAGTTATTTTATATTTAATAATTTTTTTTTATAAATTATGACTTTGACTTTAACTTTGATTTTCAATTAATAAAGAAGAAGTTAAGTTCATATTTCACTATTCTTTGTGATTTTATGACAATTCAAACAACAAAATTTGGTGATGAGTTTTGTTTTTATTTTTTTTCTTTTCTTAGTAATTTCCATGATCTAAAATAATTGATTCTCTACTTCTTTGACAGATTCAAGAGGACCTCTCCTATTTTTTCAAAATAAAAGCATTTAGGCACTAAATTTATTTTCCATTATTAATTTCATTTTAAATGTGAAAAATTATATATATATATATATTATCATCAATTATAAATTAAGGACTATTTATCATCTTATGAAAGTCATCCTTTTAATTTTAATTATGTATGAATGAATATATATAATGATATATTCCCTAAGTTTATATAAAATCAAAAACATTTATTCATTGTATCCATCCCGGTATAAGTTGGACAGGTCGGGTCCAATATTTGAACAAGTTTGTACAAACATTTTCAATACTTGATTAAGTTTAGATTAAATTTTCTCAATCAATTTTGGTTGGGGCATGACCAAACAAGATGAGCTTAAAGATTGAATTATGATTATATCATATACTTTTTATTTTTTAAAAAAGATATATAAGTTTATTTTTAACCTTTGAACCATTATCTTATTTATTATTTGAATTTTGGTATAAATATATGATTTTTTTGTAAAAAAAAAAAACACTATAAATGGAGTTTTAAACACGCAACCCAATCAATTTGACCAACTAACTCAAATTTAACTCGATCAACCCAAGTTTAAAATAATGAAATTGGATTGGACTTGAGTTAAATATTTCCGATTAGAGATTGTGTAAGATTGAGATTGAGTTGATTATTTCTTAATTCAAGTTAGACTTCAATTAGTCATCAATCCAATTAAACCATCCAAATTACAACCTTACAAAAAGGTAAATGTAACAACTTTATAGAAAATATGTTAACAAAATCATGTTGCAATTGGGGAAAAAAAACTTGAACATGTATATTTGGGGAAAAAAGAGAGGATATTCTAAAGCCAAAGATTAAATGTATATCAATTGATATTGGGAAACTAATTTCATACCATCTCTAATTAATATCAATTTCTTGATTAATCTTAAAATTATGCTCAAACATAGAAAAATAAATTTAAATGGGGCAATAATTTCCTATTATTTTATGAATATGTGATTTAAAATTTTCATTTTTTTTTACCAATTAACTTATTACCTATAATAAGAATCCTATCTCTCTTTCATTTTCTTCTATTTTTCCATATTTTAAAATTTCATCCTAATTTTGATGATTTAATCAAAATACAAATAAGTTATTAACTATTATTTTATTAGTTTCGAAGTTCAATTTTAAGGGCATATATATAATATGATTTCTTATAGAAACTAAATTTTGACTTATATAAAAAGTTAATTTATATTTAATGAAAAATTTTAAAATTATGATTTTGACTTTAACTTTGATTTTTAATTAAAAAAAAAAAGAAGTGAAGTAGGAAATTTCACTCTCCTTTGTGATTTTATGACAATTTAATCAAACAACAAATTTTTGTGATGGGTTTTGTTTTTATTTTATTTTATTTTATTTTTTCTTTTTTTTAATAATTTCCATGATCTAAAATAATTGATTCTATACTTCTTCGACAGATTCAAGACGATCGACCTCTCCTATTTTTTTCAAAATAAAAGCATTTAGGCACTAAATTTCTTAATAAAAAAGACCTTAAGTTTCAAGTATGCGTCTCAACATCAACTATAGAGCCAACTCAAAGCATCAACAACATTATGCAGCAAGACATCCCTACAAGCTCCAACAATCCCCCACAAGATATCCCTCCAGATGAACCAGATTTCTGAGGATCGACCTTATCAGAAGATGGCGGCGGTGAATTTAGGCCACTGGCAAGCCCACTAGGCAGCTGCAGTGGCGGCATTGAGGTGGTAGGAAGAGCAGCCTGATCAGCCATGTGACATGAGCCATCACAGGAACAATTAGTACTAGTCCTACTACTACTACTACTAGTAGTGTTAGCCTTCTCTTCCACCACCATCTTTTGCATCACTCCGTCAACGCCATGGCATCGGATCGAATACCCGGAAAAGCAGATGTTAGGGCTGATGATCCTGACATTGTTGATAGAAAAGTTCTGCCGGCCATGGTTGGAAACTTTAAGGGAAAAACCAGGTTCCAAGCTGGGGAGCACAGACCCAGTTGGGATATGGAGAAGATGGTCGATGAGGAGTGGCGAGGGGACTGCATGGCGCTTCAGGAACTCGGATACGGCATAACCGGGTATCATAGTTTCCGAAAGAGTCCGGTCGTTTGGCATGAGGAAGGTGACATTGTCTAGAAAGAGGCCAATTGGGGACATGTTGATCA
This sequence comes from Vitis vinifera, assembly GCF_030704535.1. Classification (NCBI taxonomy): domain Eukaryota; kingdom Viridiplantae; phylum Streptophyta; class Magnoliopsida; order Vitales; family Vitaceae; genus Vitis; species Vitis vinifera. Next base: position 2,080,604 of record NC_081820.1, on the reverse strand, counting down.
GCATTACAAAGGTGAAGTAGTTGGCCTTCTGCATCTCCTCAATGGCCATAATAAGGTTTTGGTTTCTTGGAGGAGGAGTACTGTTCATGGAAGTGGCTGAGGATGATGAGGAGATGATGATGATGAGAAGAGCTGAGAAGATGTTGGGAACTGCCATATGAATTTAGGAGAATTTTGAGATGGGTGATTGAGGGTTTTTTTCTTTTGGTTTTTGGTCTAGACTTTTGTGGTTGATCTTATTGTTTGGAAAGTGTAGGGTTGTTTTTGGGGTTGTGAAGTGGAGTTTAGCTTGGACATGCTTGTGGGCTGCTTCAACAACTATAGTTCACAGATCTAGCATGAAAAGTAATAGGACTTTTCTATGAATATTTTAGGTGTGCTTTTATATATATATATATATATATATATATATATATATATATATATATATATATATATATATATGTATGTATGTAAGTATGTATGAATGTATAAAAGTAGGAAAATTTTGAATAAGTATCGTACTAAAGTTCCGTATCATGATCATATTATTCATACCATGATTGTATTAATTATATTATTACTCAATTTATTTATTTTGATCACATTATTCATACTTGGTCATGTTCTTGAAAAGAATTGTCACAATAACAAAAAAAATTTGTTTTTGGGTAGTGAAGACTTATAACTCAAAATTAGATACTATTTGAAAATTGCTTTCGAGAATACTTCTAAAAAATAGTTTTTAAAAATTGTACTTTGATGTTTTGTAGAATAAATATCCATTTATAAATCTAAAATATTTTTAATATATTTTATATGTTTTTAAATAAGATTTAAATTCTTCCTTTTCATTGAATAAAATATACAACAAAAATACATTAATTTTCATGTTCTCAAATACAACAACGATCCTTCTTTCTTCTAGCCAACAGACATGGCAGAAAAAGATACCCAAACAACCCAAAACTCAGCCAAGCTTGAGGTCAACAAATGCGAAAATCCAAATGATCCTCTTTACCTTCATCACTCCGGTCGGTGGCTAATCATGTTGGTAGTACATCTACTATGAGTAATCTCTCAGGTATAACTTTCCATGCTCATGTTTTTGGCAATGCGTTGGATGCATTAGAGCTATAGATCACACGGTTTGTTCTACTGATTTATAATATTTTCCCTTTGATTCTTTTACCTTGATTACACTTTGAAAGACGACCGACGATGGCGTTTTCTTGATTTTGAAGATCAATCGAGGGCTACAAGTGGCTTATTCCCGAGTGAACTCGTTAAATGGCGAAGAACACGTGTAGTAGTTTTGTCGTTTACTGAATTTGTAGAAAGATTTGATGAAGCTTTCAGATAGGGATGACAATGGAGCGGGTTTTTTCGAGTACCCACCCCGCCCTTAATGGTATAGGGTTCAATTTTAATAAACGAGTTTGGGACGGGTTTGGAAAAAAAATTTTAAACCCGGGGCGGGTTCGGGTATTGGTCTCACCCATAGTTCAAAGTCGCGGTATTGGTCATTGATTTGGGAGGTCTTGAGGCACATCTATCTCGGTATCTTCGATCAATATCGGGTGATACGCAAAAAATTCTAATTTAAGAGCTTAAAATAATTTTAAAAAATTATAAAAATTATTTAAAAAATTAAATACAAATAAGTAGAGTGAAAAATTAATAAAATAAATTTCTATTATATTAAAATTATTCAAATTATAATAAAAGCATACTTTTGGGATGATTTAAAATAATATTAAAAATCTCTAAAAATATTTTAATTTAATCACTTGATAATATTTCTTGTTGAAGATGAAAATAATAAAAAGTAATTTTTTTTATAAAAAATTGTTTAAATTAAATATTTTGAATTTAAAAAAAATAACTATTAAAAAAATAAAACCATGATTCATCTTTAAAAAAATCAATATAATTTTTCTTATAAAATATATTCATTAATTTTAATTTTTATATAAATATTCATTTCCTATTTATTTGATATAAGTCTAATATTCATTATTAATTTTTTATCATTATAATTTTCATCAAATTATTTAAAACTCAAATTCCCACCAAATACTCATTATCTACTTAAAAAATAAATACATATTATTTAAAACCTAAATCCTCACCTATTTATCAAAAAAAAAAAAAACTCAAATCCACATCTGTTAAATACTCATTGATCGGTCAAACACCCATTTATCCCCACAACCAGCTCCTCCGCAAGCCCACTTTCTCTCTTCTCCCACTTCCATCGGCCACCTCACAGTCGTTCTCCGTCATTAACAGCGGTGCTGGAGTCCGGCTGGAGTCCAGCGACTCTGCCTCCTCCTCATGTCGCTCAGTTCCATCTCCGACAAGAACTTGGAGGATTCTACTGGCGACTACAAGATGCAGTCCATCTCTGTAATCTGTATTTTTCATTTTTCTACTCCAATATTACATTTTTTTTCCATTACCAATAACCCAAATAGCTTAGTCTCAACATGATCTTGGAGTTGTCTCAACGTTTCCATGGGATTCACTCTTTCAATTCAACCGAGTTTGTTCGACAAAATATCCAACTCGGGTATCGGTCCGATACCGGCCATGGTCGAGGCGGATACGACTCGGCCGAGTCGTACCGGTATCGACCGAGTCGCGGCCGAGTCGTACCGGTATCGACCGAGATTTTGAACCCTGGTCTCACCCAGCCTCGATTATATATAAAATTAATTTAATTTAAAATTTAAAATTATATTAATTTTACTATTTTTAATATATATAAGATAATAATAAAATATTTGTAATAAAATAAGTTATAAAAAATACAATAATTTAATTATTTATAAAATATATTTATTTTAATATAATTAAAATTTTCTATCCATCGCACTTTTTGTCCTCTCGATCGAGATACCGAACTCGAATGGCGCCATTTATCCGTAGAAAAAGAAGGAAGTAGTTGTTAGGTTGATCTTTCTTGAGAAAGGGCCCACGGGCAACCCATTGATGAAACAAATCTAGCTCAAGACAAGCTTCCCATCCCAAGCCTTTAAAAGTAATTTAAAAAAAATTGAAAAAAAAAAGTTAAACGGGGTGAGCCTGCCTCGCCTTTGGATTTTCTCCTTAAGATTTTTCTTTCTGAATTTTTCTCCCAACTTGGATTTTCTCCTTTCTGAATTTTTCTCCCTTCTTGATAGAAGACACCTCTATTTATACGTGAAGATAGAGAACTTAAATTTCAAATTCCTGAGTTTTATTTGCTTAATTCAAGGGATTTAGTTCCTTGATTTTAGCAAATTTTCTTCTCCCGAGGTTTTACCAACAAAATAATAATAATAATAATAATAATAATAATAATAATAATAATAATAACAATATTGATAATAATATTGATAATAATAATTATTATTATTATTATTATTATCCTTTTTATAGTTGGAGATTAGGGAAACTTATTCATAAGAGGATATCTTTTTTTTTTTAATTTATTCATTTTGAAAACTAAATTAGTGGTAATTTAATCCAATAATTTTTTTATGTCTACTTCAAGACGCTTCACATACATGCATTGTCATGTGAATGGGGGTGAGTTTTGAAGTAAATTTTTTTTTTCAAAGAAATATTTTAATAGGAAGTTTCCTATTTTTTTCAAAAAAAAAAATTTCTTTCCCACTTTTTTCCAAATCCCACATCGTTTCCTTATTTGCTTTACATTTTGAATCATCTTCCAATTCATTTTCTTTCTTACTTTACACTTTCAGTCCCCCTCCAAATCGTCATCTCTATATACATTTTTTTTATATAAAGGGGACAATAGTTGAGAAACTTGACTTGAACTTTTTTAGAGAGCTCTTTTGATTTTTGGGTGTTCTTCAACCCAACTTGAGAAATCCGATTTGAATTCACCGTAAGAAATTTTCACCTCTTCAAACTTGTAAGTGTTTTTATTTATTTATTTATTTTATATATATATATATTTTGGAGCTTGGTGGGTGCATGGCAAAGTCAATTTGGTTGCCTTGGGAGACGTCATCACTGGGCTATATGTCTGTATATTGAAGTAAGGATGATCTCCTGAAAAGTGGATGGATACATATATATATATATATATATATATATGAATGACACGTTATTATTATTTTTTTTAAGAAAGGAAAAGACCTACCTTTTTTTCATTCTTCACATAGACGAATTTGATTTTAGGTAATTTAATTAATTAATTAATTTTTTAATTACCTTAATATTTGAGGAGAATTTTTAATAAAATTAAATATCCATAAAAAATATGAATATTTAAAATTTGACCCTCGTGTGATCAAGTCGTAGTCCTGACGCGAAGCGGTGTCGTATTTTTGGCACTTATGTGCTAAAGTCTTCACCCATACAAATTGGCTTGACTTGAACGCATAGTGATGTTCAAGTTTTAATATTTAATTAAAACTGAAATAATACTTGGTATCTATGCAAATAAGTTATAACCTTGATGCTACACGATGTTGTATTTTCGATACTTATGTGCTAAAATCTTCACCTATGCAAATTGGTTTGACTTGAATGCATAGTGGTGTTTCAAGTTTTAACATTTAATTAAAACTAGAATAATACTTGGTATCTATGCAAACAAGTTATGACCCTGATGCTACACGGTGTTGTACTTTCAGCACTTAATATGACTTGAGTGCTAAGGTCTTCACCCATGCGAATTGGCATGACTTAAATGCATAATGACATCTAAAAACTTCAACCCATATTTTATTCATCTCTCTTTCTACTTTTTTTTTGTGTAGGATGGCGGGTGACAACCAATTTGTCAATGAAGGGGATGAGTCATTTCCTAAGGATCAGTTCAAAAATGTTATTGTTAGTAGGGAGTCAACACCCTTTACCTTAACTATGCAACGATATAATCACTCTATCATCCCACTACCTTTGCCTCATTCTCGTTTGGGTGATGAAGGTATTACTAACATCTTAAGTGATGTTCTAATTGAATCTCAAGTTCAAAAGACCACAATTGGAGATACAACATATGATGAATTGACACTTTTAGCAGTTGCAGGTTTAATTGTTGAACAACAATCTCCATGCCCTACTATGGTTGCTCCTTCTACTTCCATTCACACATTCGACGTCGAACAAATCATCCTTAATGCCCAACGCCAAGCAACACTTATGATAGGAGAAGGCATTAAGGAGATGATTATCAAAACTTCCAATGAGTGTCTCCCATTATTGAGAGGAAAAATTGATGAGCTTTTCAATGCTATCACGAAGATTGGAGTGGACCCTTCACCATTGAAGTCTCAGATTGAGAAGTACATGGAAAGTGTATATCACCTCGATGCAGTGCAACGCACCCATTCTATGAAGATATCTCCGGAAGTACAAATCGAACGTTTAACTATTGTTGCGTCTCAGATTGTGAATGCTCTAAACTCTGAGGGTGTACAAGCAAACCGTCATCAATCATTAAAGGTTGACTTAGCTATTCTCAATGCTAAACAAGAAGCGCTTAAGAAGGAATTGGAGCAACTAGGTATACAAAAAGAGCGTCTTCAAAACTCAATCTTGGAGATCGATGAGATTATAACCAATAAACAGAATGATGTTTCTCGCTTGAGGAAAGAACATGTCATTATCGCTCAAACCCCCGTGCTTACTGATGTTGATGTCAAGACTTTAGAAATACTTCAAAAAGCCTTAAGGACTCAACGTGACGAGCTTGCATGCTTAGTGTGGATGTGACCGTTGTACTTTTTTACTTAGTTTTAGCTCTCATTCTTTTCCTTCATTCAGTATTTTTATTTTTATTAAAATGTAATAAAGGCTAGCGTTTGTTAGCCAAATTTATTTATTAATAAAAATGAGACCTTTTTTTTTTTTTGTAGTAACTGAACTCAAGTAGTTTCCCTGAGTTGTCTACGTACCCTTCAAAGATAGGAGGATCAAGTCAAACGTAGTTCCATTTTTTTTTTTACACTCTTAACTTTTGTCAAGACTAAAAGAAAGATTTAATCGTGCGAGCATATATCCTAACTTTTGCCTAACTCGCCTTTTCAGGTTTTCAATTTAGCGGACTTTTTTTTTTTTTGGTGGGTCGTACGCAGTTTATGCTCATGCGGGCCAAGAGCGTCACTTATCTTGGGATTGATCGAAGGATGATAAATTCAGGTCCTTAGAACAAAGTTTAATTGAGGATCAAAGATGACTTATTCTCAACCAAACTTGTGAAGACTTTTCTTAAGCATTTTGGAAAACAAAAGAAGTCTTTTGAATTCGTCTTGATTTTCTTCAGCCTTAAAAGTGGATGAATGACACTTTTGTATTGTGTTTGATATTCTTCCACGAACTTGTTGAAGAATGTGTCAAGCTTGGACTTGATTTTAATCCAAGGGTGGTAAACACGTGTTCTTGGAGCAAAATTTAATTGAGGGTCAATGATGACTTGATCTCAAGTAAACTTATCAACAATTTCCTCATGTGTTTTGAAAAATCCAACCTTGTCTTCTTCAGCTTTGAAAGTGGATGAATGACACTTTTGTTTGTGTTTGATATTCTTCCACGAGCTTGTTGAAGAATGTTTGGAGTTTGATTTTGACTTTTGAAACTTCATTTTTTGATTTAGCTTATGGGTTGCATCTCCCTTTTGAGAATGTCTTATACTAAAAGAAAAGAACACTTGTATTTAAAGAAGTTGGAGATTTTAGTTTAGAATCTCCAAATTTGACTTCTTTAATACAAAGAGTTTGTTCCTCAGTTTAAGAAGCTTGCCAAAAATGATTTTTTTTTTTTTTTTTTTTTTTTTTTACTATAGTTTAAGTCTTGTAGGATAGGAGCAATATGCAGTTTAGGCTCATGCTTTAAGGAGCATCATTGGAATGTCAAGGTTTGAAAACAATTGTAGTAAAATTTGATGTCATGCTCTTTTCATAATCATTGGTGAAAAGTGATGGTTGCACAATTGTGGCATTTGTTCTCAAATTGTTTTGCCCCCTTTATTTTTGTAGCATAGAGTGATGGATTCCTATATATCTTGATTAATGCAATTTGTGTTACCTTAGAAAGTTGCAGCATTTCATAGATACCAAAGAATGAGAGTAAGCATTGTAGATTTTCTATTCGGTTATCATAATTAATTTTTGTTAGTAAAGACCTTTTTAGAGTTTAGAGGGATGTTATCTTATGATACATTCTCAATAAATAATTTAACCCCCAAATTTGGACTCGATTTTTACAAATATACATTTTCCTTAAAAAATGAGTCACACGGGACCTTATTTCTTATTTTGTTTTCCTTTTTAAAAATAAACAAAAATAAATGGTAAGTCCAACTTTTCAAAAAACAATCAATTTTTCACAATAAAAACAAGCATCACCATCAAGTGGGGATACATGTTAAAAATACGAATCCACAATGAGTTTTTCAATATTAGACTCCATTAAAATAATTCATCATTCTTAGGTTATGATTAAATTAATTTTTAAATATATTTATTATGTTTTAAGCTAAAAACAATTTATACATATTTTGAATTTTAAATCCAAGTTGATTTCAATTAATTCTAAAATCAAATTAGATTTAAGACTTAGATTAACTTGTATCCAATTGATAATCTAAACCGAACCAAATTGACCTTTAATAAAGCTTAATTTGATTTGGGTTTTCCGTCACTAAAGGTGGGTTCAATTTTGATTGAAGTATAAAACAACCATATCGGTTTGGCTAATTTTCTAATAGCTCGAAACTTTTGGATCAAATGGGTGACGATCAGTTCAAGAAAATTGCTGCATGAGCACATTGTATCAGCAATCTTGTCTACCAAACAAACAACACTCTCTCCCAAAGATGACAAGCTCTCTGTACCAACCTGCAAAACCTACCAAACTACTCCACAAAACACAAGACACAAGACACAAACAAGCATGGAGACACAAGTCATTGCCAGGGGATTTGGGCAAAGAGAGATGCTGAAAGTTTATGTTCTATGACACAATTATTTGACAAAGAGAGCAGGGGAGGAGGGTGAGAGTGACATATATGAAGTGTGTTGCCAAGGAAACAGACACCTACAAACCCTTCAAGTTTAATATAGTATAGTGTAGCTTAAGTAAAGACTCTGAAAAGGAAGAATTCAAGCTGGAAGTGACAAAGAGATGGGAACTGGTCAAGGTTCAGGCCAAACAAGAAGGAACAAATGATTGAGTTCAAGTTAAATGACATTTCAGTATCAGTAGTAAATACTAATTGACCATGTCAAGTCTTAAACAGCACCTGGACAGCAGAAGAATTTCGTCAAATCCCGGTTTTGTTTAATCATTCACACAGAAGAAACAGATACTTGATTTCAAGTTAGATGCCATTTCAGCAATACTACTTATGATGACCATGTCAAGTCCTAAATAGTACCTGGACAACAGGAGAATTTTGTTTTTTGGATCACTCACAAAGAAGGAACAGACACTTGAGTTCAATTTAGATGCCAATTCAGCATCAGTACCAAATACTAATTGACCATGTCAAGTCCTAAACAGCATCTGGGCAACAGGAGAATATGGTCAAATCTTGGTTTTTGTTAATATTCACACAGAAGTAACAGATGCTTGAGTTCAAGATAGATGCCATTTCAGTATCAGTACTAAATACTAATTTGACCATTTCAAGTCCTAAACAGCACATGGACAGCAAGAGAATTTTGTGAAATCCCTGTTTTTTGAATCATTCATGCAAAGGAAGAAATACTTGAGTTCAAGTTAGATGCCATTTCAGTATCAGTAGTAATTGATACTGAAATGCCGGTATCATCCTAAACAGCACCTGGACAACAGGAGAATTTTGTCAAATCCCAGTTTCTTTTGAATCATTCACACAGAAGGAACAGATACTTGAGTTACAAGTTAGACACCATTTCAGCATTACCACTGATAATGACCATGTCAAGTCCTAAATAGTATCTGAACAACTGGAATATCTTCTCAAATACAGGTTTTTTGGGTCAGACAGAGGGGAGAACAAAACCAGGCATGCATACAGCTTTAGTTTTAATTGTCAGCTCTACAGATCGATCATCAAAGAATGAATCTAAGCACAATTCCTTATCCTCTATATGAAACAATTAAATCCATACCACCATCATCGACATGCAGTGGTATCATGTAGGAATTCTCTTAATGAAAAATTAAAAAAAAATGAAATAATTAAGGTTATTCATATGGCATCTTACAAATAACTAAGATGCCATAAGACCCAAATATTTCTCATCCATCTCAGTCAAATTGTTGAAAGTTACCACTAAATTTAAATGGCATGAAAATAAAACACACCTAGTCTGTGCACCAACATGATCAACTTGTACAAAGAATTAATAAAGGAAACTCTGAAAACAATTTCACTTTGATATGAAAAAAAAAATGACCTATCAAGGGAACTCAAATGAACCTCCAATTTGGGTAGAACCTGATGGGGGGCTGATAGCCACCCAAAGGAGGGAAATGGTGATTGCAATGAGTCCCGACCATACAAAAACAATGGTGGGAGTCCTTCCTCTTCTTCCCATGAGTCCCTTGGCAAAGGGGTAGAGATGAGCCAAGACCCAGAAGCTGAAGAAAACCCCACCTAGCAGACGGCTCCACTGAGGTAACACACTATATATTGTTCGGCTAAAAGCAACTGCAATTGCAATCAAGTTGGTCATCATGATTGTGATTGGTGGAATCATCAGTGATGTCCATTTGACAACATAGAGATCTGCATACTCATCATCAATGTCATCACCGCCTGATTTGGATGTCAAGGTGAAGGATATTTCTATCCCTGCAATGACTTTCAGTAGCCCCTGAAGAACGGCAGCAAGATGAGCACTAGTGCCTCCAATCAACCAAAACTGCTCATTCCTCCACCACTCTTCAAGCTCAATTCCAGACCATTTAATCTCGAGCACAGCAAGCATACATAGGGTCACAGTGATAACCAGGAGGTAGGTAAGGAAAGTGACATTGAGGGTCTGAACGATGAACTGGCCAGAGAAGAGAGAGAGTGCAGGAAGGAAGCAATAGACGATCAAGAAGATTGAGGTAAAGGGGTAGATTCCGACATTAAGGTAGGCTACCCTCTGCAGAAGCTTCATTCTTGGGCTGGCCAGGAGAGCATTGTTACGGGAGAAGAAAATTTCAACTGAGCCAGTAGCCCACCTGAGGACTTGATGGAGCCTATCAGTGAGATTGATGGGAGCAGTTCCCCGAAAGGCATCCCTCTTGGTGACACAGTAAACAGATTTCCATCCTCTGTTGTGCATCCTGTACCCAGTAACCACATCTTCAGTAACAGACCCATAAATCCACCCGACACGATTTCCCCACTCAGTCTTATCTTCATACCAGCAGGAGATGACACTGATTGCCTCTGCAACAGTTGATGCATCAAGAAGCTCTCGAGGAATGGTAAGAGCACCAGGTGGCCGTCCATTCTTCACGGCTGGATGATCTGCCAGGGGACGGCCTTGAAACTCTGCCACTGGGATTGAATCAATTAGGAAATTTGAGTTTCCAAACCTCTTAGGAAGAAGGGAGAGGCTCATTTCTTCATCATCAGAATCGCCCATCCTCAAGGCTCGGTTCTCTTCTGGGGTAGTGGCAACACTAACATGCTTCTTGCGACGAGAAAAGCAGCAGCTGCAGCAACCAGGATGGTGTTCTTTTGATCTAGGTGGGTCAAAGCCATAAAGGGCAATCCTTCTGAAGAGGCATCCAGTTCCAACATAGACTGGGCCCTGTAATCCATCAAGGGCACGCATATTGACATCAAAGAAAACAGTGTTGTGATTTGCATATCGATCAGATGGATCAATACCCTCAAACCTCTGAGGGAACTGTACATAGCAAATGCGATCACCACCCCGGTCCATCATGAAACACATGCCTTCTCTCATGGCCTGGGAGTTGTAGATGTAGTGGTCACAGTCAAGGTTGAGAATGAAAGGACCATTGGACATGATTGCTGATGCTCGAACCAATGCATTCATGGCCCCTGCTTTCTTGTTGTGATCATAGCCAGGACGCTTCTCACGGGAAACATAAACAAGCAAGGGGAGACGAATGTCCACATCAGTGAGGTCAATTAGTCTGGTATCATCAGCAGTACTTTGCAAAGGCTCATCACTCGGGGGTTTCAGCATCACCTGAATCATTTAAGAAGGTCATGTTCAGCTTTTCTTTTCATTTTAACACAACCTTAAAGAGCTAATTCATTTTTTTTTCATAGGTAAAACAATGAGTGTATATTAAAAGGAAATGCCCAAACAACATCCCAAAGTATACAGGAAGTATACACAGGCCACCTAAAGAGCTGATTGATACTTCAGCAATTATATGAATAAAGGGTAATACCTGTATTATTCCAGCATGATCACCCTTAGAGTGCTCGGATCCAGGATTCATCCAAGTCCCAGGCCAATGGGTTCCATCAGCCATCCAAGTAGCTTTAGGGACCTTCACAGTCTCCACAGCTTCATCGTCTCTATTCTGTCTCTGAAGTTTCATTGCCTTGATTTCCTCCCGAGCATGATATGCATCAGATCGGCGACGGATAGAATCAGGCAAGCCATTGATTCTCACCTTGAACTCATCATACTCACGCTTGACCCGTCTACGGTCCTTGACAAAGTCAGGCCGCACTTTGTTCTTATAAGGATCCCTCTTTAAATTGAAATAAGTTTCTGGGTTCCTTGGCTCAATATCATGCTTTCTGCAAAACGGAACCCATGTGTTTGCAAAGCTAGCAGCTTCTGCCATGGCTTCAAAAGTTAGCAGTGCACCTCCATCATCAGAAACATAGCAAGCAAGCTTTTCAACAGGATAATCAGCAGCTAGGATGGACAAGATGGTATTTGCAGTGACAAGAGGCGGTTCCTTCTCTGGATCAGCAGTGGAGACAAAAATATCTATGCCTGGGAGATCAGATTTTCCAGTGGGGTTGTTGGGGCTAGGTGTTTCAAATTTCTCCTTCAAAACATTAAGATCGGTGGAACGATTAATAGGACAGAGCTTGGGCAGTTGATCAAGAAGCCAAGAGAAGGCAAACCAAATCTCACAAACCACCGACATCCCCCATAACCAGACTGCATCCTCGTTTTTATTCGTGACCCTCCATTCCAAGAACAATCCAAGAGCTACCATCCGTACAAAGATTAGAAGCCTGTTACCATAGTTGCAGTCGCAAGCAGAAAGTATATGTCAGCTGGTATTACATAAAGAAACTGTGCAACCATATGAAATAATTGGGTTCGTGACATGCAGAGAGCCATGGAATGACAAGAAAATTTCTACCCAATACTCCCAATAGCTTATAAATTTATTTTACTGATAAAATCCCTATCAGGAATTAATGATTTGTATAGATGGGTGAAAATTTTAGTGATCACTTTCATTTATTAAAAATTTTTCCAGTATTTCCTCATTCAGAAAGAGAGGGAAGCAAGGGATGAAGAAATGAGCATGCCTAGACAAGAAATGAAAAATCTAAAAACTTATACTGCATAAATCAATCAGTTTTGTTACAAATAGCATTTCAAATGCTCGGATTATTACAGAAACTCTATACAGTTTCATGCAATGACACACATGATATTCAGTGTAGCCAGTTTAGGGAGAGACCAAATACTTCTAAAGGTCTCTTTCTTGGTTTACAGTGACTCAACTCCAATGTATCTTACATCACATCATTTTGAATTATTACTGCATTCAAATTTGAGAAGATACATTTGTGATAGTAACATCATTTGTTTTACATGCATTCTAAATATGATAGCAGTATGATCAATAACTATATTCTTGTGACTCGGGAAATATAATATCAATTGCATGATTTAGTCCATCCTTTGTGAATTAAAGGCTTGATATAAAATCAACTGCATCAAAGTCAAAGCTAGATCTCAGGAAGTCCAAAGGCTTGATATGTTTCAATAATCAGCTTGTGAACTAAAACCATTTTGACCTCAAGAGTAAATGAATGAAAACAAATGTCATACGTTTTTGGAACAGTGTTCTGGTGTCTGGTCCCCTCAAAACACCCGCATGTCCCCAACACCCAGTAAAAAAAAACTATACATACACACAAATATGGAGAAAAATATGAAGAAATTTCAGATATATTCATATCATAAGGAAAGACAGTTAACTAAAAGGAAACTTGTTTATTTCAAACACACAGCAAGTTTTGGGGTGAAAACAACAATACAACCGAAAAAAGGAGGGTTGCATGATATGTTTAAACAACTAGAGGCACATGAACTGACTGTTCCTTTATATCATTATAGCAAAGGACCAATATAAAAAATACATATGATGCAAAAACTGAGAATAAGCTATCTTTTAGTTGTGATCAGAAAGCATAGTTGAAATAACTCCTCATCTGCATCATTATCACCCAATAAGAAAAGCAGTAACGAAATATAAGCTAAAAGCAAATGAGATCTTACTTCAAGAACTAGAAAGTATCAATTCAAGAAAATGACACCTCACATATAGGAGTTTTCATAATCCATAATGAGAGTAAAGATTGAAAAAAGAATGTATACCGATATGGGCTCAGAACAGCAGCAGGTATCTTTAATTTTCGTGTGAGTGGCCTCCAAGGTTTGCTCACTAACTCTTGAGGCTCAGATGCATCATCTTCTTTCCCATTCCCAAAAACCCCATCCTTTGGCCAAATAGCATTCCCATACCCGTAAGTCCCCCTTGTCTCAAACAACCATCGATTGTGATCAAAATCCCCAGTCTGGCTCCTCATCAGCACTGACTTTGTCGATTTCATCAATGACAACCTCCTCTCCATTTTTGACATCCCAGCTGGTGGTGGAAGTGGAAGCGGACGCCCATTTTCCACCGCCAGTTCATCCAAATCCAAGGCTTTATATGGCTCCTTACATCCAGGGCAAATCCCACCACCAGTTTTAACCGCATCCAAATAACAATCTCGGCATATTTTGAAATCACATTCACAAGGAAGAATGTCTGCTCCCCTTTCATCACTCATCACCTTTGCATCGCACCCGAGAATTGCACATGAAGATCCTTTTGCGCCAGCCATCTGGGGATGGCTGGTTTCGGATTCAATCACCTTGTCCATGAGATGAGCTCGTGTCACACTATTGAATCCACCCGTGAAGAGCGAATTCGACACATATTGCTCCTCAACCTTCTGTGAGATGGATGGATCCATGGAGCCTTCCATAGGTTGGTTGTCAGGTGTAGGTGGTATGTGTACAGTGTAGTTCATAAATTCACCACTACCAAGTTCACTATCAAGATCATCCCTTGAATAGCTTATATACCTGCCTGAGGATGTCCTTCGGCCAAATGTCACAGTTGGAGGCAGGGGAGGCTTGTTGTGGATCGAATCAGAGACATCTGAGGTTGTTGATAAGGATGATCGGCTGGCCTTGAATGATTTTGATGCCATAATTGAATACTACCAAAGATCTAGGTATCACGAATCCTGAAATTCAAGAAAGAAATTAATCAAATTCAGTCCTTCATCACCAAATCATGAGATTTTCCAAAATTGAAAGCATCAATGCATTTCTTAACCCCACCCTCTGTTTGGTTACTGAGAAACTGCAGAACAGAAAAGAAAAGAAAAGAAAGTTTAGTGTTGAATGTCTACACACACTGAGAACACCTAAGGCTACTCAAGGGAGGTTCTGATTTCTCTGGATCCCAGAACACCAAGACCCAAATCTTCAAATTCCTTCCGTTTTCTCACATTTTCTCAGCAACCAAAAGAGTTACTTTTAAGTAAGATCAAACTTGAAAAACCAACACACCAACTTGGATCTATAAATTCACCGTTGGTTGCCAAGAAGCCCGAGGAAAACAAAAGGTACTAAGAAGCAGTTCAGTAAACACTTCTAGTTCCTGAAAACCCACATTGCTACACTAAGAAAAACCCATTTCAAATTTTTTTTGTTCCTTTCCATTTTCCTTCATTTTCTCAGCACCCCTATAGAGCCAAAAAAAAAAAAAAAAGAAACCCATCTCCAGCAAGGTCAAATTTTACCTAAACGCACAAAAACCAGACTTTGTCCAAAGAAGAAGAAGGCAGATTTTTTGGGATCTAAGAAGTTCAAAATGGTCTGTAAATCTCAGCGGAGAGAAACAAAGAGACACAGTTAACCAAACAATTTCACTTCCCAAAAAACCATCAAACTACAAAAATAAAAACAAAAAACCCACTTCTATATCTTTCCTTCCCATCATCTTCTACTTTCTCAGCAGCCAAACAGACCGAAAACAGAAAAATAAAGAAACCCATCTCCGGTTAGATCGGAATTTACCTAAATCAGCAAAGATCGGACCATGTCCGAAGGATAACAATAGAGGCCCCTAGAAAACAAGTCAGCTGTATGATATAATGCCTTTTTGGGATCGACCACTTCACTCCGAATGGTTCAGAACTCAGAGCAAAAATCTTTAGAGAGAGAAAGAGACCAAGTCGTGAGCTTGACCAAGCATGATTGAAGCATTCAGAGTTTTATATACATTACATGAGAATTTAAAACACTCTAAAGATACAGATAGAAAACGAGAGAAAGTGAGATGAAATGAGAGAAAAAGATGACTCCTTTTGGTTGGTCGCCGGCTCTACACTAAGAACTGGCTCTGAGTTGTGTTCTTAAGAAAGCGTGTGCGGACCATGACGACGTCGTTTTCGTGGCGTTTGGCTTTGGACACCATACATACCAGAGAATTGGGTTCTGATCAGGTAAGGTGAAAGTGCATTGTATGTTTGGTGTGGTCAGGGGTAGATCCAATTTTTATTAAAATAATATTTTTAAATAAATAAATAAGGAATATAATTTTGAAAGTGGAATAAATGCTTAAAAAAATATTTTTTTTATAAATAGAAGGTTATTTTCTTTCTTCTTTCACTCTCACGGTCTAATGTTTTCTGTCCAAACTTGTTAGACTCCGGTTGAAAATGATTTATGTCCAAATTTGTTAGATTCCGTTAAAAATGTTTTTAATTTAAAAATATTTTTTTTAAGAAATTACGTGTTTTTGAAAAAAAAAAAAAGTGTTTTACAAAATTTAGAAAATATTTTTAAAAATCTAAGGGTTTATTTGATAATTATTTTCAAGAATAATTTTATATTCTTCATAATGAAAAAAAAAATCATATTTGATAATAAAAAATTGTTTTTTATTTTTTATTTTTTAAAACACAAAATAGGTATTTTCACAAAAATATCTTTTAGTTTTTTCTATTATTTTCACTTATTTTTTTATGACTTTTTAAAAAAATAATTATACAATCACGTATGATAATTAAAAATAAAACATTAAATATAAAATTATTTTTAAAATATATTTAAAAATATTAAATATAAGTTAAAAACATTTCAAATTCTTAAATAAATTTTTATTTTATAAAATATTATTAAGCAATTTTCAAAAATTAAAGTGTTTTTTATGGTGATTCCGAGAGGAAGTATTTTTAAAGTTTATAATACTTGAAAATTTTTATTCTTCAAGTATTAAAAATATTATAAATATTTTTTATAATTACTGACAAACACACTCTTATTCTCAAATATTTCGAGTACGTTTTTAATTAGTAACACCTTATCTCCAATTATAAATCATTCATAAAATTAATTAATTAATTTATAATTTAAATATCAATTTGAACTTGAGTAAAATCAATTTTGAATTTAGTAATCTTGAAGTAAAATTTCTCAAACGATGACGGGTAATATGTGTTTTTTTTTTTTTACATTTTAGTCTTGTTTTTTCATTCAACAAGTTGCTTAAATAAATTTAGAAGCCAAATTGTTGAGCTTTTAATGTGATGAGGCAAAAGTGTAAAAGTAATTTAGCCTAGTATTTATTTTATTTTATTTGGAATAAAAAAAAAATGAAGCATAATCCTAAGTCCAAACGGTCAAACCAGCCAAGGACATTATTGGTATTATGGTGAAATGGAGGCGGTGGAAGCGGAAGGAAACATGAAAAAGAAATGAGCAATTGGGAGTTTGCCACGTGGCAGAAGCGAGTATGATGATGACGCGCTAACGCCGACTTTCCATTTCGCCGAGTCTTCCCGTGGAAACAGTACTGTGTAGCCGGAAACGCTGTGAGTTACTACAATCGGCCATTTTCACATCTTTCTGCAATCGATTCGGTTTTGAGGATTAAAATCAAATTGAACCAATTTAATTAGTTTTATAAGTTTTATTCAATTTGATTTGATTTGATTTAACAATAAAAATCAAAATTTTTTTGTTATTTTAGGTAAAGAAAATTATCTTGCAAATTGTCCTAGGTTTATTCAAATGTACTCATCTAAAATCATATGATTACTATGTAATGACAAACAATTATTACTATAGTCCATACAAATCATTCTAACTGCTTCAATTATAAAAATTAATGTAGAAGTTAATAATGTAACTAATATTATTGTATCATATTCAATTTAATTTATTTTCGGTGTTTTAAATGAAAAATCACAATCCGGACTAATGTTACAAGGATGGCAATGGGATAGTTCAAGATTGCCTTCATTCCACCCTTGTCATGTTTATCCAAAATAATTATTATCCTCATCTTATGCTCTTCTCGTCCCATCCCATTTTTTTTAAAAAAAATTATATTAAAAAATATATATATTTATAAATAATTAAAAAATTTATATTTTTTTTATAACTTATTGTATTTATTATTATTATTATTATAATAACATTAAAAATGTAAATATAAAAATTAAATTAAATTAATTTTTAGATTTAATTTGATAGATTTGGATGGGATGGGACAGAACAAGGTAATACTTGAACTCGTCATGAACCCGTTTCATTTTTAAAAAAGGTTATTTAAATTTCAAACATGTCTTATTAAAGACAAAGTAGAATGGGTATCCGAAAAAACTTGTCTCGTTGTCATCTTTATAAATAGATTCCGTCTTATATTTTTAAAAACGAAATTGTTCAAAAATCTTTAAAGAATTCATCAATTGTTTATGTTGAGTTCATTTTATTTGTATCTTTAATCAACGGCCGGATTTAACTACAAATATGACGGTTTGAGATTAAGAAGGTGAGATAGCAATCCATTTTCATATTATAAAATTAAGAATATGATTAGAGAGTGTGGTTCAACTACTACTTTTTGTCTGAACGGAGCGTGACTCACGCACCATGGGAGCGAGTGGCGAAGCACATTTCAATGAAATCGGGTAACTTGTCACGTCTAAGGAGAAGACAGAGAAGCAATCGATATGACTTCCGTTATTCCCGCATTTGGATTTGTTGGCATTTCTGTAATTAACTGAAAAACCAAGGGCATTTTCAGAATTCAAAATCAAAACTACTAGTGAGCCATGCTCCCCTACGTTCGGAACTGCTGCGTACTGTGGAATTCTCCTATAAGTAATTTTCCTTTTTACCCCTCAAGGAAATTAAAAAGAAAACTCATTTGGAATAAAATCAATTAAAGGATTGTATTGAATAGGGATGATGATAGGTTGGGATTTTTTTTCAACTACCCATTAATAGATTAGGGGTAGGATTGAGATTTTTTTTAAAACTCACGGGTTTAGATATTATTTTGCCTCATCCTACTCTGTTTAATTTTTTTAGATGCTGTATTTCTATAATTGGTATTTTGGTATTTTCTATTTAAATCAATTTATTTCAAGCACAACTAATTTAATTACTAAAATAATATTTTTTATTTTTCTAAAAAGAAATTATAATAGATATTTAAAATGTGGTAATTCCATTTCTTGAAATCATTGTATTTTACCATAATAAGAAAGTAAATATTTATTTTCTCCCTTTAAAATTTAGA
Organism: Vitis vinifera; assembly: GCF_030704535.1. Classification (NCBI taxonomy): domain Eukaryota; kingdom Viridiplantae; phylum Streptophyta; class Magnoliopsida; order Vitales; family Vitaceae; genus Vitis; species Vitis vinifera. Next base: position 2,061,794 of record NC_081820.1, on the reverse strand, counting down.
GCTGAAAATATGAAAATAAATAAATAAAAGGATGAAAAAAGAATAATTCCTTTTTAAGTGTTAAAATATCACAAATGAGAAATTAGATATAATTAATACATTCATATCACATTTACAATAACTTTTATTATGGATTAAATGCGGAAAAAAAAATTATATCCAATAAATACCAAAATCTTTTCATATCCCATCAAATAAGGTGAATTTTTTTTATAAGAAAATAATTATTATATCACAATCTAGACCACAACCTCAAGGCGCTTATTGTCTAATTAAAAGCTACGTTATATTTGGTTCACGGAAAATGAGAAAAGAAAAAAAATGGGTTTCGTATGTTTGATTTCAATACAAAACATATATAAGAAATTTAAATATAATTAAAATTAGTTAAAAACTTATGTATTTTAAAATTACAATGGTTTGTTTGGTAACTATTTTTTAAAGCAGTTTTTAAGAATAATTTTTGAAAATTGTTTTCTAATGTTTTGTAAAATAAAAGTTTATGTGAAAACCTAAAATATTTTTAACTTGTTTTTAATATTTTTAAAAATAATTTATATGTTTAATGTTTTGTTTTTAATCATTCTACATGTTTATATAATTATTTTTTAAAACAATACTTAAAAAGTGAAAATAATAGAAAACAATAAAAATATGTTATTTGAAAATATCATATTTTCTATTCTTAAAAACCAAAAAAAAAATTATTTTTTGTTGTCAAACATGTTTTTCTATTTTTTTTTTTGTTCTAAAAAAATAGAACACTATTTTCAACAATAGTTATCAAATAAGTCTCTGAAATAAATTTGAAAAAGTAAAGGAAAATACAAAATAAAAATCAATAAATTATGTTTATTCGTTACTTTAAACTCAATTTACTTATTTTAACTCATTAATATAAAGATTAAATAATTTATAAATGTATAAGTTTTTAACTAATTTTAATTTTATATGATTTTTTTTCCTATTTTTCGTAGGACAATAAAAATATAAAAATATCATTTTTTTCTTAAACATTTATTTTTTAATATTTTTAGAGAACCAAACACAACCTAACTAATTAAAAGACATAAAATGCAAGTTTTTAATAATGCATGTTTAGTGCGACAACATTTTCCCACCAAAAGGAGTGTTATACACTAAAAATACTTTTAAACTCTCAAGTGGGACATAAAAAATTTTCAGAGTGTTATACATTTTCCCAATAAAGAGTTAGTTTGAGAATGATTTTGATTAAAGTATTGTTAACTCATATCATTTTGGAATTAAATTACAATTATTTTAATTATAATATTTTAACATTTTTTTAAAAATAAATTTTAAAAGAATCATTTATTAAATACTTTACACCAATTTATTAGTTTGATTATTATCCTAATACTAAAAATATTTTAAGTTAGGATCTTTAAGAGATTTTATACATGATTTTGTTATCCTATTTATTATATTATGTTTATAGTAGCTAATTTTGAGAGGAAGTTTTTTAAAAGAAAAATAAAAAACTTGAGTATGAAACGTTTTAAATTCTCTTATATTCTCTTTTCATCATAGTGAAAATCTGCAACTGCCTGAATCGTTAAAAATCTCATGTGTTTTTCTAGTTTAATTTTTTACATTGATTTATTCTCCATGTCGAAAAATAAGAATGGAAAGTTTTACTCTAAGAATAACACTGTGTTTGTTTTTTGGCTGAATAGAAAAAACCAAATATTTTAACTTTTTCTATTCAGTTAAAAGTACCTTATTGATACTAACCAACATAATTAAAGTGAACTTATTATCAATAAGTTTAGTTTAATGATATTGGTTGATGTCAATGAGTTACTTTTAGCTGAATAGAAAAAGCTAAAATATTTAACTTTTTCTATTAAGTCAAAAAACAAACACAACCTAATTCTCTTAAAATTATGGAATTATTCCATTGTTCATAGAATATTCATTCCATTTTTATCATTTTCTTATCCACCAAACATGTAGCACATCTGGGAATCCGCAATCTAAATAATTGAGAGGATGGAAATGGTATAAAAATGATGAAGCCACATTCCCTAATTCATAAATGCATGTGTTTATGGTAGGCACGTACTAGGAAGGTGGTGGGCGGTGGGGGCCCAGGACAACCATGATGACGGTGGGCCGCGTGGTCACGGCATGGGAATTGCCCACCGCGTGCGCTCCACCGCGTAGCCTCCTTTCTCACTTATTATAATAGAGAGAGTAGAAGAAAGAGAAAGAAGAGAGGCACCAAGTGTGTGAAAACATGCCACCCTCAAATCTTTTCAAATTTGAAGGGGTGGATGCCAGGCGTAAATCAAGGAAAAAATTGAGAGATGTCAACGAGTCTTTACTTTATTTATTTTTTAATATTTTAAAATCCACGTCACCATTTGATGGTGTTTGTGTGTTGTGCCATACCCTTTCACCCTTTGAAGGGCGGGGAAAGAGAGAGACGATAGTAAACTTTTAAAATTCTAAATCGACTAAAAAAATATTCATAAAATTAGCATGTTTTTGTCATTTAAGACAAAAACAAAAAAAAATAGAGATGATAAGGAGACTTTTTTTCTATCCCTCTCCCAAAATGACTTTGAAATTTAAATAAATATATTTGAAGTGAGTTTAAGATTTATTTAAAGGATAAGTTCGAGGGATTCGGATATTACATTGTCACAAGGCATTCTAATGTGATTATATATAAAATTAATTTAATTTAATTTCTATTTTTTATTTTTAATATAATAATAATAATAATATTTTTCAATAAAATAAGTTACAAAAATTATAATATTTTAATTATTTATATAATATATTTATTTTAATGTAATTTTAAAAAATTTCAAAAAAAATTAAACGAGGTGAGATAGGTATAAGAAATTCACATATCCATCCAACCTTCGCTTGTTTAATTTTTCTAATACGACAATGATGAGAATTATTTTAAATAAACAGGATTGGGATGAGGACAACCTATCTTAACTCACTCCATTGGCAGCCCTATATTTAATAATGCTATTAATTAACCTTATTATAATTCGTAACCTATTTAACTTATATTTAATTCATTTATGATTTGAATAAATAGGTGAATTGAGTTGTATTGATTTAAATATAATCCAATTTAATTATTAGATGAGTTATATGTATCATGTGGTGTTATTTGTTTAATAATTAGATCATATTTGGATTGAAATAAATAGTTGAGTAATTAAGAATTATAATTTACGAGCCTAGGAATTACATGTCATATGTTTCCAAAAAGATATGGAATCCAAACTTGCGAGTTTTATCCAATCATTCTAAAAATTATGTTTGACTTTTAACCTTTTATTTACCGTTTGACAAATTGTCTTAAAAATAGGGTTAAAGTGAAATTCAAGATAAGTCAAAATGGTATACAAGAATTAACCTTTAAATAAAGAATCAAAGTAGTGAGGGATGAGATGATTAAAAGGTCAAAGTTGCAATGCTCAACAAATCGACTAAGATCATGTCAAAATGCTGTGACTCATCATGACATAAAAATCAATTTTGACCCAAAAATCTATCTTTTTCGGTTTTAATTTTTTCATCTTTAAGTACTTATAAAACACTTAATTAAGAGATTTTTACACAAGATTTTGAATTAAAACTCAAGTTTATAAAAATAAAAATCATGCATGGACGAATTTTAAAACCATAAATGCACCAAAGTGAACATCTTACATACGATTTCTAAGATGGGAAGAACTTCATACATACTTGGTCTTGCAGTTCTTTAATCCTTTCATGATTATTTAAGAATTTTTTTTTATCATAATTTGATTTTTCAAATGAATTTCTCAAATGACACCTGAAACTCGATCTAACTTAAATTCACTAATAAACTAACCATGGTCTCGTAGTTCTTTAATCCATTCATGATTATTTAATTTTTTTTTTATCATAACTTGATTTTCCAAATGAATTTCTCAAATGACACCTGAAACTCATTCTAACTTAAATTCACTAATAAACTAATCATGATTTATTATCATCAAAACTTACTTAAGAGAACCCTTAAACTAACACTTTATTCATCTTTTTATTATCATTTATTTAAATAAAATTGAATTAGAGTCAAGAAATTAGTGCTAATTCGATTAACAAATATCATAAACAATAAATTACATCACAATAGTATTATACTTGATATATCCAAAATTTCAAATTTAAAAGATTGAAAGTATAGTTTACTAATTTTACTGGAACGAAATCCATAACTTTTTTAAATTTAGAAAAGAATAATAAATTAATATTTTAATTTTTAATTATCTTGAAAATAATGAGAGAGCTAAAATTAATGAAACTAGCAAAAATTTAGAGAAGATGGCAAAGATTCATTAAGTCTATTCTTATTTCCAACATTTAATATTAAAAAATATAAAAAGAAGAATATCAAGCAACAGGGGCAGTACTTCTCTTTGAATGCTCACTTCCTCATCCCCTCTTTTTCATTCTATTTTTGTTTTCCGTTTGGTTGCTAAGAAAATAGAAGAAAAGGAAGAAAGGGTTTAATAGAAAAGAATTTGATTGTAATTGATGTAAGAAGCTTCCAAGGAGGAAGTGAGCATACAAAGAGAGGGAGAGTACCTAAGAATAGACTTAAAACTTAAAAGTGTCCCTATTCCAAAGGCATTCTCAGCAACCAAAAGAGTTGCTCAAACTTTGAAAAAACAACACACCAACTTCCATCTATAAATTCGCTCTGTTTGGTTGCCAAGAAGCCCCAGGAAAACAAAAACGTACTTAGAAGCATTTTAGTAAACACTTCTAGTTCCTAAAAACCCACGATGCTACACCAAGAAAAACCCGTTTCAATTTTTTTTTCCTTCCCATTTCTACATTTTCTCAGCACCCCTATAGAGCCAAAAACAAAAAAAAAACCATCTCGAGTAGGTCAAAATTAATCAAACGAGCAAAAACCGGACCATGTCCAAAGAAGAAGAGGGCAGATTTGTTTGGATCTAAGTAGTTCTAAATGGTCTGTAAGTCTCAGCGGAGAGAAACAAAAAGACCTAGTTAACCGAACACTTTCACTTCCCCTAAAAACTCAAAAAAAAACCCACTTCTATTTCTTTCCTTCTCATCATCGTCTACTTTCTCGGCAGCCAAACAGACCCGAATCAGAAAAAAACAAAGAAACCCATCTCCAGTGAGTCATGTCCAAAGCATAACAATAGAGGCTCCTAGAAAACAAGGTCAGCTGTATGTCTATATAATGCCCGAATGGTTGAGAACTCAGAGCAAAAATCTTTAGAGAGGAAAAGAGACCAAGTCGTGAGCTTGACGAAGCATGATCGAAGCATTCAAAGTTTTATATACATTTCTTGAGAGTTTAAAACACTCTAAACATACAGATAGAACATGAGAGAAAGCGAGAGAAATTGAGAGAAAAAGATAGCTCCCTTTGGTTGGTCGCCCACTCTGCACTGAGAATTTAAAACACTCTGAGAGCAGAAAGCGTGTGGGGACCTTGACGACGTTGTTTCGATGGTATTTGGCTGCGGACACGACGTTTGTAAGAGGATTGGGTTTTGATAAGGTATGGTGAAAGTGCATTCTATGTTTTGTGTGGTCGAGGGTGGATGCAATTTTTATTAAAATAATATTTTTAAATAAATAAATAAGGAAAATAATTTTGAAAGTGGAATAAATGCTTCAAAAAATATTTTTTTATTTTTTTTCACTCAACAAGGAGAATGTGTTACACTTTAATAAATTCGGAAGCCAAATTGCTCACTTTTTAATGTGATGAGGCAAGTGTAAACCGGGTATAGTGTATTTTAGCTTAGTATTTATTTTATTTAGAATTTTAAAAAAAAATTATGAAGAATAATCCAAGTCAAAAGGGTCAAATCAGCCAAGGACATTATTGATATTTTGAAGATTGTTTTTATTTCACTTTGTTTTCAAAAATTATTTTCAGAAAATAACAACTAAACAATATTAAAAAATGTAAAAAAAAATCAATAAATGTGATATTTAGTTATGTTTGTTGATATAAATGAATTATTTTTAGTTGAATAAGAAATTATAAAATAATATTAATTTTAATTTTTTAAAATCATAAAATTATAATAATAATAATAAAGGATGTGACTTTCAATCATTAATTGCTTTGGTGATTGTTCGCGTATTTTTACCTTGTGAGGTAAAAAGCAACCCCTACGCCATTGTGGCCTACATTCTATATAATTTATATTTACAGCTAATTTTATATTTATAAATGTATTTTATGTTTAAACCTCAATTTTATATATATTTTAAAATTTAAAATATTAAAATAAAGTTTTATTAAATATATTGATTTTTTTAATTATTTATTTTCAAATTCCATTTATTTTCAAAGGTGAATTTTTGAAAGAATCACTTAGAGCATGTTTAATAACGATTTTAAAAAATATTTTTAGTATTTTTAGCACTTAAAAATTTTTATCATTCAAGTATTAAAAATGTTAGAAATATTTTTTAGAATCATTATTAAAAACACTTTAAGTATTATATTTTTTTTTTTTCAAAAAACACTACAATTCATTTTTCAATACTAAAAATAATTTTTTATATTTTTTAAACTTGGTTTATAAATTTTACAAAACATCTAGGCTATGTTTGATTCCCTTAAAGTACTAAGAAAATAAAAAATATATATATAAAGAAAATAGTTTTTTATGTTTGGTTTCATTATAAAAAAATATAAAAAAAATCAAATATAATTAAAATAAATTAAAATTTTATATAATTTAAAATTATTTTATCTTAATATAACAGAGAAAATTAATTTAAAAAAGTATATAAAAATAATTTTTTATTTTTTGTTTTTCAATTTTTCACTTTATTTATTTTTTTTCTTATATTTTCTATCAGATTTTCAAACATACCCCTGATTTTTTTCAAAAATATTTTGAAGTTACAAAAGCTTTTCCTGCCATGACTGAAAAAGACACTCTGAAAACGAATATCCTTTTCATTTTATTATATATATATATTTTTTTTATCACATCTAGGAATCCGCAATTTAAATAATTGAAAGGGAAATGGTATAAAAATAATGAAGCCATATTCCCTAATCCATAAATGCAGGTGTTCATGTTAGGCACGTACTAGGAAGGTGGTGGGGGAGTGTGCCCCAGACAACTATCATGACGGTGGGCCGCGTCGTCTTCGGAACGGGAATTGTCCACCACGTGCGCTCCAACGCGTGGTTTTTCCCACTTCTTATTACAATTTACAATAGAGACCGGAACCAAGAAGAAAAAGAGAGGCACCAAGTGTTTGAAAAAATGCCACCCAATCTCTACTCTTTTGAAATTTGAAGGGTGGCCTCCAGGCGTGAATCAAGGAACTTGGGAGATGTCAACAAGTCTTTTCTTTAGTGGGAGGCAGACTTCAAAATATTATGTATAAAGTTAATACCACAATCATCAATTACCTTTTATCACAAAAATTTAATCTAAAAAAAATGAGTGAACGATGATGTGGCAAAATCACTAAAAGCATGTTTAACAGATATTATTTTATTTTATGAAGTGTTTATAGTTTTTTAAAATTTGAAATTTTTTATCTTTCAATTATTATAAAGTTAAAAACATATTAATTTAATGAATATTTTGAAAATCGATCCATTTAATAATTGTATTACTCAATCTAATTATAACTTGTAACTTGTTTAACTCATATTTGACTCATGTATAATTTAATTTTGAAAAAATAGATTAATTAAATTATAAACATATTATATTATAAAGTTAATTATATTGACTCAGAATATAACTCGATTTGATTATTAAATGAGTTATACATATTATGTTCTGTTATCATTTAATTATTAGGTCATGTTCGAGTTTGGGTTTATTTTTTTAAGTTAATCATTACTTATATCATAAATGAATACCTAAGTTTTCACACTAACAAGAATTACCACCATAAGAGGTACAAAGTTATATTTAATCATCCCTAAAAAAAATATAAGGTTGTTTGGGAATTGTTTTTTTAGAACAGTTTCCTATTCTTCATAACAAAAAAAAAACACTGAAAATATGTTTAACAATTAAAAACTGTTTTTTATTTTATGTTCTTAAAAATGAAAAACATAGAGTTTTTAATTTTTTTATATTATTTTTACCTGTTTTATGATGATTATTTTAATAAATTATTATGCAAACATATAAAATGATTAAAAATAAAATATTATATATAAAAATTATTTTTAAAATATATTTAAAAATATTAAAAAATAGGTTAAAACATTTTAGATTTCTAACAAGATTTTTGTTCTATAAAAATCAAATAATAAGTTTTAAAAACTGTTCTTAAAAACTATTTTTTAAAATTATTTTTTAAAATAGTTACTAAACAATTCCTATGATTTTTACTGTTAACATTATTTTTAGCATTTTGACAAGCTGTCTTAATCAGGGTTGAAGTCAAATTCAAGATTTAACTTTTTTAATGTCATAATCGAGTTCAAAAAGTGACATTTCTACCAACTTTTCCATTATATAATGACATACATGAATTAACCATCAAATGTGTTGATAGAGATATTAAGATAAGTTACAAAAATTGTATTTTTCTCTACATTGTAATTTATTTCTTAACTTATCAAATAAATTCTTCTATTAATTTTTTTTGTTATTAAAGTGATTAATATGTTATGTGCAAAATGTAAACGAGTTTTGATATGATATATTTTTGGATGTGTGATAAACAAGAAGATTTCCATGGGTCGTTTTAAGAAAAAGCTTAAAACTTTTTGATAAAAAAAAAAAAAAAAACCTTCATAAGTTACCTAAATTAGATGTAGATGGTCTTCGACTTGTTAAGGGTTTTTCCTTCAAATGAAAATAAATAAGTCTTAACATGACTATTAAGTATTAAGAACCAAGCTTTCTTTGAACCAAGAAGATTAACCTTTTAAACTTTTATTTTTTTTAAAATAATTTATTTATGCATTATTAATAATTTTTATAAAAAATAATACTGATTTTTAAGGATAAAAATTCATGTTTTACCCTGCATTTTCATTATTTACTTATTTTTAAACCACATAAATAGTTTATCTATTCTATTTTATTTTATTTTTCCCTATTACGTTTGGGTGTTATGATTTTTCCCAAGAAATGGTTTCAAAACATTGGTTGAAAATGTCTTAAAGAACCTTGGTTGAAGATGTTTAAAAGAATTTTGGTTGAAAGCATCCCAGAGAAGTTTATTTTAAGATTTTTGGAAGAGCAAAGAGATTAGAACATAGAAGAAGATTACAAAAAGAATTTTAGTTGAAGGTGAAGTCAATTTTTCTATCATTAGTGATACAAGAAACAAGAAGATTGTAACATGTGACAAGAACATGGTACATGAAGGGAATACTGACACACAAGAAAAGCAACACGCACAAGGAAACCATGGATAAGATTATGGTGTACGACAATAACGTGGTACACCAAGGGAAAATGATAGATCATAGAGAGATAGAGATTTAATGGAATTTAATTTAAGGTTGAGATTGTTGGGAGGTGTTCAAATTCCTAATTACAATACACTTCTTTTTGTAAAAGGAAATATTCTCAGTGAATGTAATTAGAGTTCTTATAAAATAAGTGAAGTTAGTAGAAATATCTCTATATATATTCCAGGCCACGAAGGGAAAAAATTGTGAGAGAGAGATAGAATATAAATGTGAGAAAAAGTGAAAAACACTAGTAGAGCATAAGGGTTCACTAAGATGTATGTGTGAGGAAGAATGAAAAATACCTAGTGAAGCAAAATGACTTGTGCTTTAAGGTGGAGATACAATGAACCCAATAATTAGTATCTATTTTTATCCTTTGTAGTATTTTTTATCATGTAATGAAATACTCTCTCATTCATAGAGATAAGTATGATTGATCGAACCACATTAAAACCTCATTATTTTTTGTATAATTTACCTTTATTTTTGTGTTCTTCCTTTAATATGTTTACATTAAAGCTTTTGATGGCGCGAACCAAGAATCCTAGTGTAAAAGTTTTTCCATCACAACCCATCACATCACATTAATATGGAATCAAAATGTTAGGCAAGACAAAAATAAATAAATAAATAATAAAAATAATTTGCTCATCACATCACACAAGGTGGACAAAATGATAATAATTTCTTGTTAGTAGAGGCCATTACTAGACACCAAGTGTGTGGGAATATAAGGTTCCTATCCCATCTTACTTTTTCTCTCTATTTTGTTTCCTTGAATTTTTTGAAACCAAAGATAGCCTTAGATAATTGAACTAATTAAGATGCGATAAAAATCAATTTATCATGCCTCTGCAGTGGAGCGTGGAATGAATCTAACAGGCTATACACAAAGGCTTGCAAAAATAGCAGGCAGAATTTACAATAAGATGTTAAACATTATTATTACAGATATAGGAATTATGGTTTCCTGTAAAAAAGTTTGGGAAGCCAGGAGGGAAGCCATCGTTAGGTGATTGGATGTGTCTTACATGCTTCAAGCAAACAATTAATCCTAGCATAAAAGTTGTTTGGAAGACTTTTAATTGGCCACCTCCATGGAAATGTAAGGTTCCGACCAGTATTTTGGATCTTCTGGGCTACTATGGAGCTACTATTGAAGGATTCAAGCACTGCAAACCAATAATATCTAGGATCTAGTTGCAGAACAAAAATATACTTTTTTTGGTCCCTATCGAAAAGACATCATTAATCAGGTGATACTACGTGTATATTTTTAAGTCTCATTGTTTATAACTCAATCCCATTTATTTGTATGCTTGTACCTTGTTTTCATCTGTTGATACCCCATTCAGCAGCTTAGATCTCACCATACATATTGAATAGTTTGAATTTATTGTTGTATAAGTACTACTAGGGTACTTTAGCATTTTCCTAACATATATCAATTGATGCCAATGGTTTCCCTAGAGTTTGCACTCATTGAGGAGACAAGGGATGGTTGAGAATCTAATCTCAAGTGGTTTCTGTAGTTAGGACTTGTAGCATCATTTGAATGTTGTTCTCTAGTAGTGCTCAAGAGTCGAGTGTGCCACTAAGGTCATGGGTTTATATTAAGCCTAAACCCGATATGAAACCACAACCTAAGGGGCATAATTGCCTAATTAACAGATAACTTTAATAGACAAAATGAATGAGAATAACTATCTTAACAACCATTTAACTGTTAAAGTGTGAATCCAAAACCACAGATCTCATTGTTGAATGAATACAATCCAATAATATGAATCAAGAGTTCCCAAACAGAAATTAAAGTAAAAACCATGCATAGGGAGGACTAAATGTCCTGAGAACAGAAGACTGGACAAGACCTAAGCTAATAAACTCGGCTCACCAGTGCCAAGACCCTCTCAGGACTCTATTATCAGACCCTATATCCTCATTCTTAACCTCTTATAAGAGGGATCGAGCTTAAAGCTCAATCAGTATAGTCACAACCAACAAGGGTTAGAATGCTCAGTTAAATCAAAAACCAGAAGTGTTAATCCTGTCATAAAATGAGGAGTATTTTGTCTGTAATGTTCAACAAAAAGGCCTACAATATCGAGTTTCTACAGTAATACCAAATAATCCAATCAGCATCTAAACATAAAATATAGGCATCCTAGAAGCATCAGAAAGAGATTGTATGCAATATCCAACATTGTAAGGAAGACTAATCAAAGTGTGCTGCAAGAATGAAGCATAAAGCAATATATAACCAATTTCGCAAGTGGCATTGTGATGCAAAGAGGAGACAATGTGCATCCATTGATATCATACATATGCAAACACCGAAAATTTGAGGTTAAATGAAATTTACTATTAACATGTCTTCCACTTTATTATTGCACCACAGAAACCAACAAAGTTAAACATCCAGAGCTTTTAATTAATTGCTAATTATCTACTATTATGTCAAAGCTTCCTCCTGGTTTCCTACCAAATTGCATTTTCCAAAGATTTGTGAACATAATTGAAAGAACTCCCATAACTGTGCTCACAAGCCACATGTCTTGGATATTAAGTAGTAGAAGCCCATAAACTTCTTTAAATACTAATACCAATATGTCTAAGAAGCGGAAAGGGATAAGAATATATACACACACACACACACACGCATATGTAGGGCTCATATCTCAAGATTCATGCCAGGAAAATTTCATCTCTTTTACTCAACTAGATTTTTTTCCAGGTTCTGACATCAAAACAAATCACATGAAACTTAAAAAGTAAAATTCCTCATTATGATTGCATTAGAACTTCTGCATTGGGCTAGGTCCAGAAGGCAGAGACACGTTATGAGAGAGTAATTTAGCTGTTATTACTTGGATTAGATGGCGAGGACTTGGATTTTGAGACCTCAGGTATCTTAAAAGGGAGGTCACAGATCTTGTCTCTAAGAATCCAGCAGAGGCATCTTGACTTGCAAGATGGGGCAACCAAGAAGCCAACACCCAAGCCAAGAAAGGGTTGTAACTAGGGAGGAGTTTAGAGGCTGTAACATTCCCAGTAATGCAGGGTTGGGTTTTCTTTGATAGCAGGTCTCTCAAGCCTTTCTGATTTGGATCTGTTCTCTGATTATTTTCTTTGAAGGATCGCTCATCCTTAACCGTAATCTTCTGTGATTCCTTTTCTGCTCCTGCAAAGTTTTAGTTGTTTATTGAAAATCTTGGATAAAAAGTTAATGTGTAGACTATAACAACATTGCTTATAAACAATCTAATTTATAGTCGCCCATAACTGGTACTTCCTAGCTTTCATTCTTGTTCACAATGATCTAATATACAGTAGACAATCATTTAGAATCAAATGATGAATGCAACAAGCTCATCCTTATGCTAAAAGCACATGGGGCTTGAGTCCATTCAGGATTTTTTTAATCAGCAAATAAGAAATGTGGCATCAAATAATTTAGCAGAAAATATTACCAATAATATGCACAATAGCAACATCAAATTTGATGCAAACCAAATGACAACTTTTTTCCTTTTTAATAAGAAACCAACCACAAAATCAGGATCAGGTTTTGCACAGTTCAACTTGTATTGTACATAAAGGCAATACCGAAAACCTTGACATCCTGTAAAGTGGCTTCCACTGCTATGGCTCTGATGAGAAAAGCTGATTGCCCTGAAGAATGGGCTGTAGAATAGGCTTGCCTCCTCTTGCGGATACACTCTGAGAGCATTTTTTAATATCCTTTCCGATTACCATGTGAATATAGAGAACAACTTCCACCTGGGCCTTCATTCAGTTGAAAATGAAAGAGATCATTTAGTATAGAAGGAATATCAAAAGCTTCATAGTGGTGGAGAAAAGAGAAATTAAATTTACCAGAAAGTGTACTGACAGAAAATTGTCTTACTAGTCCATAAATGTCCTGATGACATGATAACATATGATCTCCATAAAAAATAAAAAATAAAAATAAAAAAAACCAAGATGTGCTGTCCAGCTAAGCCATTGTTGCATAAACCCATTATTGATGCATAGCAGATACAGCAACCAAGGCTGTGTAGATAATAAACCTCCCTGAAAACTTGATTGAAAAAAATAGAGAAAAAACTAACTGAAAAAGACAGGCATGAAAATTATGATATCCAAAACCTCACATATAGGTATGTGATCCATCATCCTCATAGCATTGAGTTATGGATCTAGGCAAATAAACTCTATTGTCTGAGGATTTTGATGTAGACAGATGATTTGAGCTTTCACAAACATCTAGGGATCACTGTCAGTGAATGCCCATGCCACTGCAAATCATGCAATTAAATATTAAATCAAGACTATAATCTTTTCTTTTGAGAAGTTTTTGCACATTCACCATTTCATTCTGAATTTCAACAGGATGTACACTGTAAAATATAATCTACACTCACGACTCTAGGCCCTTCCAAACGAGGAGTAAGTTAAATGCAACCTGTAATGATTTTCAACACATCTAATAAATATCTTGATTACAGATTTGGTTCCCCGATTATCAATCAACAGGAGCATTCAACACCAACACTTATGTCCACAAAAGCCAAAACAGAATATCCCCAATTGAGTAGGCTAATTGTTTATGTATTGTATGACAAGAAATAAATTCATGAGAAATAAATAAAGTACGAAGAAAGATAAGCCCTCATTCTAAGAAGCCAATAGGAGGACACAAATCTAAGTCAATCATAACCTACCCATTTAGTGTTATGCTCAAATTATTTGCTCATTTAATTCATGCAACATTCTAGTGCTACACAAATCAGGACAAATTATTAAAAGGCATAACAAGGACACAATAAGAACACCCCAATAAACAAATTGATTTATTATCTATTTGTTGACAGCCTCCTCTCTCATTTTAGCATTATATTCTTTTCCCATGCTAAAACGAATCAACATCCAACTACTTCAGGGTAATTTGGACACTTGCCATCTACATGCAGCCCATATATACAAAAGAACCTGTTGGATGTATATACATAAAAGACCTTATTTTAAAACTCTGGACATGTCCAGGCATAGTTTTTAAAGGCAAGAAACCAGTTGGAGGATCTCATGCATCACATATCATGCGCAAGTTACTGTAGTTTTCATTTATCACAATTCACTGAAATCAGGATATCCACATAAATATAAATAAAATAAAATTCTTGAAATAAAAAGCAATAAAATTCTTGGAATAAAACATAAGTACCTTCAAAGCATCTTGTTGGGGCAAGGATGATAAAACAGTTATCAAAAGTCCAGTGCTGGTTTGTGCCACGGCAAATGCTTCCTTGGTTTGTTCAAGCAAAAAGCTATGAATGGGAGTATTGCTTGGTATCTGTCAGGCAAGATTGACATTTCTTTCTGGAGCCAAAACCAAGTGGAGAGGGGTCAACTTAGGGGGGCTAAACTCTCATTATCACAATAAGAGAGCCTAATACCATTGTAGATTCTAAAACATAAGGCTCGTATAAGAAAATTCCAAATGAATATAAACTCCAAACTTCTTGCTCAAGATATAGAGAGTCCATTTGTCCTAAACAGTATATTGTACATGTCACATACCAGCATAAAATTTTCCAGTGCGACTTATGTAAACCCATATAATTTCAAAAAGATGTCTTCATATGCAGACCGAGGTAACAAAAAACTATTTCCCACCAAATTTAACCTCAAAGTCTTTTTCTTTCCTAACTTCCCTTAATCTGCCATCTGGGGAACCAAGGACAAGAAAAGTAAGCACATGTAAAAAAGAACCCTATTTGGTTAGTAAATAAGCTCATATTAAATCTTTCTTTATATAATAAGTCAAGCAATTATTCAGTGGAATTCAAACAAGAGCTACTTACACAAATGTGCGGAAGTAATGAAAATAGTATTCGAAGGAAAAGTCACCAAATCCTGTTTATGCAGGTCATAAATGTTTTAAGCATCAAACATGAGTGCCATCAACACCTAATAGGCCTGATATCAGCACCATCAAATCCCTGTACTAAACTACAATGTAAGAAGTTCTATATAGAGAGTTTTGTTTGGGACAACTCAAAATGTGATGAGATCATCTTTTGGTGACTGCTGCTTCTTGGCATCATGCCCCCCTTCTGATGTACCCCCAACTTTCTTCCCAAAGATCATTTCGTCAAGGTCATCCATCATTTCATCATTATTTCCTCCTTGAGCCCCACCTCGAGATCCTGCTGGTTTTCTAATCAGGGAATCTTCTTTTGCACAACGAGGTGATTCATCAGGCTCAATGGCTACTGGTATCATGGCAGGTTCTGGCTCAGGTGGAACTACTGAGGGCTTCTTCAACTCATCATAATTGGAGAGAACTTTCTGGATCTCATCATTCACATTCAAGGCTTCAAAAAGCAGTGCCTCATTATCTCCAGCTGTCTCAATGATGCTCTGGACAGTGAATTGTGATTGATGACACTGTTGTACAAGTGTGGTTGTCAAGTCATCCTGCCCATGGGAAGAAAAGAATCCATTTATGATAGTGAACTCTCTCACCGCTATTGATTCCAAGAAAAAAATTTGAGAAATATTTGTAGCCCAATTCTTTTACAGAAAAAGTTTGTCAATATTGAATTAAATAATTCCCTAGAACAATTTCCTTGAGGCCTGGCTCAAATGGCAATGGTTGGAGTAAAAATGCAACACACCCTCACTTTGAATCCCAGCAGGGAGCCAAATAAGGTCACCAACCAAAGAAGAGCAAATAAACACACGCTTCTTATCTTTAAGGATAAGACTAATATGCACAGAACAAAAACTATAATCATATTGTTGTAGAATAAGAGTCAAAAGAACAATTTAACACTTTTAACACTTGCAAATTTCAACATAGTTTTAGGGTAAATGTAATGTAATATCAGGATTCAAGATGGGTACAAAATCCACTTGAAAATAATATTTGTGAATGTTCCACACAATTTAAAGCATATATGATATTGCTGAGCTGTTAATTTGAGCTCAACCAGGAATTAGCCTCTCAACTAGATCACTGTCAAGACAAAATACTATCATACAAAAAATTTTATGGATATGCATTTCATCTTTACATTACACATATTTCATGTATTTTCCATTATATCCAGCAAAATCATTAGAGCAGAGACACAGGACAAAGATAACAACAAAAAATCCCAGAGCCACTAGTCACACCTTGTTTTTTGCATTCAGGATATCCATAATAGAGTTAGTTAATTTCCTTAATATTGTTAGTTAATTTTCTTAATATTGTTTGTAAGAAACAAATTTGCTACAAGAATGAAGTATGAAGAAGGAAAAATCGTTCTTATAAGAAGCAGAGTAGATGGACATGAATCTGAGTCAATCTGAACCTGACCCAAGGTGCTAGCATGCTAAACCTTTTGCTTAGTCATTCCTCTCAAACCTAGATTGGATACATGTTGGAAGAAATTAAGAGGCATACTGAGGACATAACAAGGGCATGCCAGTAAGTATACTTATTTATAGATATAGATAAAGCATGTGTTAACATGGGCTCCTTCTCTCTCATTACAACTTTTGCATATAATCATATTTTTTCCCCATATTAAAACAAAACAGAAGTGTCCAACAACTTCACTGCAGTCTGACACCTGCAGGAATCCAAAATTTATTTTAAATTTTGGGCATGTCCAGGGTATTTTAACATTTAAGCAGAATATCTTTTAAGAAAAAATATAACTCATTCATTCACCCTTTTTTTTCCAGTGCAATAGATTAAAAAATCTTCCATAGTTTACAACGATGATGAATTCAAGCCCATAAGGGAATGTACTCAAATTCTTCACTATAGAAATAAAATATTAAATAGTCACTGAATCTACATCAACCTTGCGGATAGTTATACAACTGCCAACTTCTTCTACAAACCAAATTGATCATTTTTTCAATAATATTGACTATATAATTCTTACCAAACTACTTGTCTATACAATCTAAACTAACAAGGTGGCATGCACAAACAGCAAGAAAAGATTTAAGATTGGGACAGTGTGATACGTCATTTCACATTCCTTTTACAAACTTCTTATAATTTTGAACATTGCAAATATAAAATGTATATAGTTTTGCCAAAATCTTGATTTTTCTTTTTGTTGCCACAAAGCTGACAAATTTGACAATCTCAAACAATTATTTCACCAGTGGGAAGAGATTAAAAACGAAAACAAAAACATTCTGATCTATTTAAATACCATCAATCGCCAACATCTAGACAATATATGTGGCTCACATAGGAAATAAACAACAGAAAAAACATCACAACAATGCATCTTACTAAGCTTGCATCATACAACTTGAATTTGGAAATCTGCTAAGCACGCCAAAGCTACAAAGATTTTAATCAGTTGATTAAAAAATCAAGAAAACAAAGTAGCAATCCATGTCCCTACATTAGAGTGCAAAATGAACTGTAGAAAAAGCACTACAGCAATGTGTCTTACAAAGTTTGTGTTCTAAAACTTGAATTTATAAATAAGCTATGCATGCCAGAGCCACATGGTTGTTAATTTTTTCAGTTACACAAAATAATGCAGTTTAGCCATTGATGCAGATACATTGCTGTGGATATGTCCTACGGTCCTACCCTGCATATGCCCAAAGATACAGTTCTCATAAGCATGTCAGCTCCAGAGCAAAGTGCAAAATAAACTGCCAAAAAAGAATTACAACAATGTGCCTTGCATAGCTTGCATTCTACAACTTGAATTTGTACATAAGCTAAACACATCAGAGCTACATGGTGTTGACATCTTGGTTATGATAAAGATCAAGAACATAAAGTAACACTTCATGTTAATATATCACCATGCAAATTCCATGTCCTGCATATGTACCAAAGTTATTGTTCCACAGTCATTTATCTGAAGCATATATTTCATTTTATGGACTAAATAATCTCTTGAATCAAAGTAAAAAAGCCCACAATGCAATTCAGAAGGTGAATTTTCTTTAAAAAATTTCAGTGGTAGCTGTTAAACGACAAAGGCCCAAGGAAAAGTCAACATAACGGATGGTTAGCATATCTGAGCAAGTCAATAATAACCTTAAAAGAAATTAATGCAAGCAACCAAAAGTATGGGCTTCATCTTATATCACAAGTCAGTCACAGACTGTAATTTCCATATTTTGGTTGAGTCAACACATCAACATAAATACAAACATGCCAACTGTTGCAATAAAACGAAAGTACCTTTAAAGCATCTTGTTGTGGTGAGGATGATAACACTGATGTCAGAAGTTCAATGCTATTTCGTGCCACATCAAATGCTTCCTTGGTTTGTTCAGGAGTAAAGCTGTGAATGGGAGTATCATGCTGAATCTGTTGAGCAAGACTGGCATTTGATTCTGAAGCCGAAACCGAGTGGGGAGGGGTAAATATGGGGGCCAAACTTTCATCATCACGACCAGGGAACCTAATACCCCTAGATTTCAGACTCTAAAACAAAAGGCACATACGAGAGAAGGTCAAATGGATATCAGCTCCAAACTTCTTGCTCAAGAAATATAAAAATTTATTTTGTCATAAATAGTACATTGTGCATGTTGTGATCAAACATAGCTCAAACCCATCCAACTGCAGAAGCCATTATCCAGAAAAAGTACATGGAAACCCATTTCCTGCCAAATTTAACCTAGAAGATATTTTTTTCTTAACATATTCCTCAATCCTCCATTTAACCTTGAGGATACAAGGACAGGGAAAACAAAGAAACATGAAAATATAAATATTTTATGTCGTTTGGGAAAAATCGCCCCAACTAAGGCAGACAATTATTTCAGGCTTAAAAAGTTCTGCTTCTTTCCTAGCATTCAATACACCAATTGGCTTCTGAGGAACTGAGCAAAAAAATAATAAAGAAAGACATGAAAATCCCAAGTCTAATATTTGAAATCCTCTTGAAAAATAATTGGCTGTCAGAATAAATTGAAATAAATAAATAAATAAATAAGTCTGAAGAGACCAAACAGTTACAAGGCTCTCAGTCAAGGGAATTGTTTTATTTTCTTAAAACTTGGGTAAAATCTAAGACCCACTTCTCAGGTTTTTTTGTTCCTTCATTTTCTCAGCAAAATAAAATCAATCAGAATTCTTATAAGAATAAACACTAAATCATGACTGTAAGGATTCAAAAAGCTCCTCACTCTATAAGGAATAAACATTCTGCCCACAGAGAATCTATCCAATCAAAAGTTAATACAAAACAAGCAAAAATTTGACAGGAAAAAAAACAATAGCCGACATTTATAAATATACCTTGTATGTTTCTTCATAAACAGGCAAATATCGTAACTCATCTGAAGACTCACCCCATGCTTCGATCAAAATCAAAGCCTTGTTTCGATTATTAACAACGGTTTGAGGATCATCAATAAGTTTCACCATCTCATCAAGCAACCTCTCAGCAGCCACCTCAGAAAACGCCTTCTCACAGTTTTTGACAACAGTCTCAAGCAACACTAAAGCCAGGTACTGAACTCTAGGGTTCTTCAGCATTATTCGCTTCTTTATGCCTCGAATTAAATCAACAGTGTTGACCTTCTCATTATTGATCATGTCACACAGGTCAAGGTTCAAGGCCCAATCAGGCTCATCTAGGGTTTCAGCAGTAGCTTCATCCACAATCTTCTCAGCCTGGTTTGGACCTTGGAAAAGCTCCTTCATCTTGAAGCTCATTGAGCTCATTCCTTCACTCATCTTTCGACCAACCTCAACCCCTCCGATCCTGAGGCGCTCCCCCAACGCACTCACTTTCTCCATCAAATTGTCACTCATCTTCTTCAAAGCCCTAGTTCCAAATCCTCAAACCTTTTAAAAACCCTAATTTCAAAATCTCCAAAACCCCACTTCCAAACCTGAAATTTCACAAACACCAGAAAAAATCAGATGGGGGGGGGGGGGGGGGGGGGGGGGGGGGGTGGAAGAAAATCGTATTATTTAAGTTGGTTACTGAAAAAGGAAAGAACATCATCATTCAAAATGTAAGCCTTTTCCCTTTTTTTTTTATTTAAATTTTCTTGGTTTGCCTCTCAACAAATAAACAAAGCTCATTGAAAACAATCACCGATAAACCTTAATTCTAAACCTTGAAGAACTCCTTACCAAAATAAAACCACAAAAAGGCCCTCCAGGTTTGGTTGGTGAGAAAATGGCGGAGGAGAAAAGATCAGATAGTGTTAACAGTTTGTTTGCTGGGAAAAGGTTTTTTTTTTTTTTTTTTTCATCACAGCTCTCTTAGCAAACAAGCAACATGCAAGCTGAGGGAAAAAAAAACCCTAATTTCTAAACCTTAAAAAGCGGCACATACTTATGCAAAAGGTGAGATTTTTCCTGTTTTACACAGTTTTCTCGGCAAAAAAACCATTAATTACACGGAATGAGGAAAAAATAAAAAAACCACATGTACCAGAATGAAATCACAAGAGAAACCCCTTCATGCTCGGCCGGCGAGAAAAAGGGATGAAACGAAAAGAATGTCCGGAAAGGAAACAAAAAATAACATGATCAGGTACAAGGTAAGATTTCCGTTTTTATTCCGCAGTTTTCTCAGCAAACAAACAGCACCATGCAAAATGAGAAAACCCCTTATTCTAAACCTTCAAAACCCCGGTAAAAAAGGCCAGATCTTTATCCATTTTTTTCCACGCTTTTCACAGCAAACAAACAACAAAAAAGCAAAGAAAAAAGAAATCCAATTTTTGAATCTAATTTACCAGATCTCAAGAGCAAGCTGTTCACGTCTTGTTGGTGAGAAAGAAAATGAAAGGAATCAATAAAATCTAACAGAGCTCCAAATATGGCAAAAACGGCATTACAAAACGAGGTTGAAGAATTTTCTTTCCCGTTCCACAGTTTTCTCAGCAACCAAACAGAGTAAATCGATCAAATCATAGAGAAAATAGCTATTAAAATATTGGCTTCACCTTTTTCTGGTGGGTGCCTTGAAACTGAAGGCAACTGATTTGGAAGTCGTTGCGCGTGGAAACGACGTCGTTTACTCTCAGATTCTGACCTGCCTTCTATAAGTCTTTATAGAATAAAAATGTAGTCGGCCAAACATCTACTAAAAAAATTAAAATCTAAAAATTAGAGAACTAAAGACTTTATCACTGAATTAAAAAGTTCAAACTTATGTTTGTTTTTCAAAAATTACTAAAGAAATAAAAAAAAAATGTATGAGAAAAATATGATTTGTCTTATAACTATTTTTTTAGAATAATTTTCTATTTTTTAAAACAAAAATATAGAAAATACGTTTGATACCTAAAAATTATTTTTTGTTTTCTGATAAAAAATAAGATATTTTCGGTTAAGATAAAACAAAACGTTTTCAAATAACATATTTTAATTTTTTATGTTGTTTTCATTTGTTTGATGAGCACTGTTTTATGAAATAATTATACAAACATAAAAGATAATTAAACATAAAACACTAAATATAAAAATTATTTTTAAAAATATTAAAAACATTTTAGATTTCAAAACAAACTTTGTTATACAAAAATCAAATAATAGTTTTAGAAAATTATTCTCAAAAACTACTTTTTATAATTGTTTTCGAAGTTAGTTATCAAACATATTCATAATTTTCTCATAGTATAAAAAATAACAAATAAATTAAAATGTAATTAAGATTAATGAGAAATGTATATATTTTAAGATTATTTAATCATTATATCTAATAATGTAAATAAGTGAAATGAGTTTTAAGTAACATGTAAAAATAATTCATTGGCTTTAAATTTATTTTTATTTTCATTCATTTCATTTTTTCTTTTTGTTTTCTTTCCATTGCATTTTCCCTCAAATTTTCTAGGAACCAGACTTAGGTGGTATTTGTTTTTTATTTGTATAGAAAAAAATAAAATATTTGATTTTTTATATTTAACTAAGAGTCTGTTTGACGATAATGCTAAAAAACGCTTTTAATATTTCTAATACTTGAAAATTTTTATCATTTAAGTATTAGAAAAACTAGAAACGTTTTCTAAAATCACTCTCAAACGAGCTCTAAGAGTGTTTGAGAGTGATTTTCAAATGCGTTTCTAGTACTTATAACATTTGAATGATATTAAAAGTATTTCATATTAGAAATATTAAAAGTGTTTTATAGAATCACTATCAAACGAACTCTACAAATAACTTGTTGATATCAATCAGCATAAATAGAGTGAACTTATTATCAATAGGTTCAATTGAGTTATGTTGATCGATATCAATAGATTATTTTCAATGAAATAGAAAAAATAAAATATTTTGACTTTTTCTATTCAATCTAAAAAAACAAACACCCTATCAATCTTAAGGAAAATGTGAAGGAAAAAAAAAAAATAGAAATGAGATTAAAAAAAAAAAAAAAGGAAAGGAAAACATGGGTTTTCACCCACTAATTTTAAAAAATTTAGCAAAAAGTACCCTAACTTTTATAAATTAAATTTATTTTCACCATTTTAAAAATATTTTAAAATACATGCATTTTTTTTATAAGTTAAATAATTATTTTCATGAATGATTTTTTTACGTAGCAGATTAATAACAGCAATTGATAGTTTTTTTTATCATGAGAATTGATTTGAGATTAATAAAATAAGAAATTTAAAAAATTTAAAATATATATTTGAGAAAATAAAGGCTAATCTTAGATGAAAAAAACACCCAAGAGGGGGAGTGAATTGAGTTTTTAAAAAAATCTTTTTAAACATAACAAATTTAAGCATAAGAGAAGCAAATATAAAGAGATAGAGTTAAAGAAATTAAATTCAGATTTTATAGTGGTTCGACACTTTATTGCTTACGTCCACTCTCCTCAAGCTCCTAATAAAGTGAGGGTTTTACTAACTTGAAACTTCAACCAAACTTCTAATCGCCTTTACAATTGGATTCCGACTTCAATGGGCTCTTACACAATCTTTTCAAGTTTCAACTCACTTTAAAACTTTAACAATCAATTAAACAGATATGAATCTCTCAACATAACTCAAGAAAGACTCAAATACAACTCAAGGCTATGATGCATCACAAGGGTGTACTAAAGGATATGCAAATGGGATTTAATGCACCAAGAAAATAAATGAGAGTTTTTAAGGTAAGAACAAGTAAGTAAACAAATAAATACATGTGTTCTCTTACTCATAAATGAAGTGGAGCTCAATATTTATAGGTTTATAACCTTGGGAACCAATAAAACCAAAAAGCAGTCTCACCCGATCGAGTTGGGGGTCGACTGGTTCACTAGTTATTTAGAGCATTTAATACTTGATATATGACTGTTACCTTCAACTAGACCTCTACAGGAGGTCGATTAGAAAGGCAAATACCTCGATTGTGAAGGAAAGGCTATTGGAAGAGAGATAGTGTTTTTTGCACCCCTCGACTGTACCTCGACTGGGAAGAGGGAACTAGTCGACCGATACCTTAGTCGATCTGAGCCGGTTGGCCAGTGCCTCGACTGATTCACCATTTTTTGCCCAAAAACCTATCTTTTTTTAACCTTTTATCTTCTAACACTTAGGTAAGGTCTTTAGGTAAATTAATATGTCAATTTTGAAGTGATTTGCCTAAGGTTCATTTGATAAAAATTGGGTTTTGATGGAAATGTAACTTCAAATAATAAATCGAATTTTTAAAAAATGCATGAAATGATATGTAAATCCTAAGTGCACCCATGCATTCATCTTGCATTTGTTTTCTATGATTAAAGTTATTCCAAAAGTCTTGATATTGCATCCATTAGGTCATTTGATGAATTTCCAAATTAATACTTGAAATTCTTTATAATTCAAATCAATTAGTGAGTTAACCATGATTTGTTATCATCAAAACCTGATTAGAAGAACCCTTGGGCTAACACAATTAAAACTAAAAAAATTTTAAAGATAAAAATATAAAAATAAAATATTAACTTTCATTTAGTCAGTAGAAAATATAAATATCGATAATGAGTTGGAAATATAATGAGAGTCAATGTTTTATTTTTTTAATTCTTATTAAAAAAAATGATAAGATAAGTAGATTTCTATAATATGGGATATAAAATCATTATCAATTAGGGAATTATAAAGATTATATTATCATTTGAGATCCTAGAGAAAATTTTCACAATGATTTGAATAATAAAAAAAATTATAATATATTTATTTGTAAGATACTTTTATCAAATTAAAATGATATTTTTTTTTATAATTTTATTTAATATTATAAACTAAAATGGTATTTTATGAAATAATTATTAACTTATAAAAAAATGCATGTATTTTAAAATATTTTTAAATTGATGAAGATAAAACTAATTTATAAAAGTTCATGTTTTTTTTTTAAATTAGTGAGTTAAAACTTACTTTTCTCAATAAAAAATTAAGGAAAATAAAAAATAAATTTAAATTACTAAAGTATTTTTACATACTACTACAAACTTTTTATTTATTTATTTTACTTATTTAACTCTTTTATATAAAGATTAAACAATAGAAAATCATTTTTTTAACATTTTTTGTCTTGGTACGTTTCGACGATGTTTGGTTTCTAGAACCTAAGGGAAAGAAAATAGAGAGGGAAAGTGGAAGAAAATAAAAAATAAATTCAAAATCAATAAATTATATATATATATATATATATATATATATATATATATATATATATATATATATATATATATATATATATATATATACATTTAAAATTTATTTTATTTATTTTTTGTCATTATATAAATATTAAATAAATTTAAAATTTATAAATTTATAACTAAGTTTAATTATAATTGATTTTCTTTCGTATTTTCCATTGTGAAGCTAAACATAAGAACACTGTTGTTTTTTTTTTTTTTGTCATTTTCATTTCTAAAAAATATATGTTGATCCTTAGTTTCAAAGCTAAAAAAATCTTCCATTTTTTAATGGTTTTTAATTTTTAAAATATATTTTGGATGACATTTTCTAATTGTTTTTAGTCAATTGTACTTTAGAAAATAGAAAAAGTTTTCGTGTCAAATGGGCTTGGGCCCAACGGGCTTTAGAGGTAAGCTCAATAAAGGACCATGGGCTTTGGAAACTTAGCCCGAAGAAAAGTCTCCCTCCTCAAAATCTCACTCCCCACGCTGCATCACTGCAATGCCTCCGCGCATTCACAGTCGTCCGATCTAGGGTTTAATCGGAAATGAAGATGATCACACTCTGTTGAGCAATCCATCAAATGCCAGGTGCTTTCTTTCTTCCGTCAAGCTTTTTGTTTCTCGCGAAGTTTTTTCTCGGCAACTTTTTTTCGAAGTTAAATGGGGAGGAATTTTTTCTCTAGAATTTGTTAAGCAACCGAGTTCAATGGGGAGAACTTTTTTCCAAAGAAGATTTTTGATGGAAAATATTTCGAGAATCTACTTTCTGTAGAAACAGATAAGGAAAACCATTCGGTGAGATGAAATGAAGACCATGAGACAGCAACCGATGTATTTCTCTTGTGAGGTTTTGGATGAAAAGAGTAGAAAAAGGATTGACATTTATACTCGTGTGTATATACGTATCTTCTTTCGTTCTGGAGCTAACTCAACAGATTTGAAACGATTTTTTTTTATTTTGGTGTTGAAGCATACAGAGCGCTAGTCTTATTAATAATGAAGTATTTATTGAAGCAAATGGGGATTGATTTGAAGAAAGAACTCCTTTCTTCAGCCATCTAGAAATTGAATTTGGAAATTGAATGATTTAAACCGTATGGAAATTGTGCTTGTGTAGTGTGTTCTTCTTGTCAAACTAGCAAGCCAAACAGCCATGTTGAAATTTATATTAAAGATTGAGTTTCATTAAAAATTGTTTGTTCTGCGGTCTGATGCTTACATTAACTGTGGGCCTTTCTTATTGCATTGTGTTTTCTTGTGTTTTGGTGAAGCTGATAAACCACATTCAGTAAATGGGTAATGCTTATAATAATTGGCGGGGTTGAGTTTATGGAATTTTTTTTTTTCCACATATTTGGTCTGATCTCCAATTGAATCTTTGATGATCGAATTTAGTCCATAGCCCCACTCTAAATCTGGAGGAAGCTTGATGTGGATTTTTCACCCCTAAACCAGTTGTGTTCTCAACTATAGTCAATGCTTCTTCTTTAAGATCAATCACCAGATTAAGAAGCTTGACTCAATAGCTTCTTCCTCAATAGCTTCTAGAAGACACTTTTACCTTCAATGGTAATTTCATCTCCTCCCTATTGACAATAGGAGGATCTTATCTCTTGTTCACTCAGGTTGTCTAATAATAAATTCTACAAATGCAAATTAGATTTGTCTTCTGGATGAGTTACAAATTACAATACCTTTTCCACGAGGTAAGCCTATTTAAAAACACTTTCAATCAGTATTTCCAGCAAAGCTCAGTATTTCACTAGCCATGCATATGGATTGTGTCAAACTTCAACACGTCATTTTCTATATTAAAAAGAGAAACCTTCTTAGAAGATGTAATCCTTTGGGATCAAGCCGGGGTGGTTGTGAAGATGCTCACCTTGCACAATGTTCTCTACCATGCTTTTCCTTCCGTTCTTTGATCCACTAGATGAACCATATCAATAATTGTTTTCTTGATTTTTATTGTGCTGATGAATAGCCGCTAACATTTCATGACTCTTGGTGCTAATGCATGTTCCCTCAAATAATGTCCTCTTGTATTTGGTCCATTAGTTTTCCTTTGAAACTCTGATTCAGCCTAGTTGTCATTGGCCTGAGTTAGCTTTATTACCAATTTTGATCCAAGATCTTTCAAATAGTGTAGGAATGGTAAGAATTGGTGAATTAGGGTTTTGGGGAGCAAATTAAAGTTCATTAGAGGTCTTTGAAAGGCATTATGTGTTGCTGGGACAAAAAAGGGCAAAACATTGTTTTATTGCAGAAAAATTTAGAGGAAACAATGTTAGGAAGAATAGAGAAATCTAGGTGGCTATCATATGTAAGGCTCCTAAGTAATCAAGCATTTGGAGGGCAATTGCACCCTGTAAGCAATAGTGTTGAAGTTGCAATGGATCATATGTTCATTAATTTCAAAAGAGATTATTATAACCCTTTTTAATAGACTTATAAATCCTAATAAAAATTATATTTGAATAAAGCTAATCTTAACCATTACAAAAACCAAGTGAAAGGAAAAAGAAAAAAGTATAGTTCAGTGTTACTGAAGTGTAATCCTTTTAATACTGTAGATGCGTGAATGTAACTTGCTGAAATAATGTGCAGAGTACTTGCTGTGATAACTTGCTACAGTAACTTTAGTTTTTTTCCTTTCTTATAAAATACAAAAATTAGAAGTAAACAAAGTCTAATAAATATGAGACTACAAAGGAGCGATTGAAGGAATCACCTTAAAATCCTTGAACACATGTAAGCGGCTAGAAAACATCCCATGTTGCCATATACCATCCTGACAGTACCATATAAGAATTTGGGCATAGAATCAAGGCTCTCAGACCTTCTCTTTTACACTTTGTGTGCTGCCACTGGTCCTTGTCACTTGGCTATTGTATTGAGTATTTATAAAGTGTAAAGGAGTGGATATTGTGCACCTTTTTTAATTTATTTGAAATCTTGAGAGTAATTGTAGTTCTGATGGTGACTGGTCTGGAAAGAAAAAAAAAAGTCCATGATGTTGCCCCAAAGTGGTTCAGAGTGGTTTCAGTTTATTGAACTATACTTGTCCATTGTTTATTTTTGTCACTCCCTCCAACCTCCTCTTCTCCTCTCTCTCCCCCGTTATTTGTTCAAGTGTGCCTTCTGACTATGTTGATTGGTAACTCTTGGTAGGGTTTTGGGTGGATGTGACCGGGGCATCTCAATTCTGTTTTGGGCTTGATTTGAATTTGGGGTTTCAAGATTTGCATTCTATTTCTGGCTGCGTTTTGGCTGGGATTTAAGTAGAGCTGGCCTATTGGTTTATGCTTGAATAGAATGGATCTGACGTGGCTGAGTGCCATTCTAGTTGGAGCAGGCTGCCTTGCTTTGGGATATCTGATTGGTACACGTCATCCTGCCCGCTTCTTAGTCTCAGCCACGTTAGCTAAAGACACTGCAGTTGTTGGTGATGCAAACAAGAAGAATCAGTTCCAAAAACTAGATGAGATTGAAAAGCTAGCAGACATTCTTGAAGATTTCAAAATGGTACATTATCTTTCTGGGTGTCTCTCTATCACCCTGATTCTGAAGGCAAAATTGAAACTCTTTTCTTTCCTTCTATTTTTGCAGGTCTTGGTTGTGAGGAATGACTTAAAGATGGGTAAAGGAAAGATTGCTGCTCAATGCAGGTAACCACTAATTTCATTGCCTTAAATAGGATGTGGGGATGTATTTAGTTCCAATGCAGGTTTTGGGAAATGACCTGCAAAAATTCGGCATCCTACACCAAGGATGTGGTAATTAGGGATTGTGACCCTTTGTTTATTCGAGTGCAAGAGGATAGGGAGAGACTGTATGTTCAAGTCTGATCTAATGAAATTTTTTTTATCCATGTAAAAAAGGTAATATAATCTTTGTTCCTTTACCTTCTGGTAATTATATTTATTATAGGGTCAGGTTTATATTCCACAGAAGAAAATTCAGATCGTCTGATGGCCTGCATTTTGCAAATGAAACTGCAATAGTTGGTTCCCTCTAAATGAGGGATTGACATGGCATAATTAAGAAAGGCCTGGGTTATTATTGTCTTAATCCACTCCCATAGTGGTGTAACTGGTGTTAAATTGCACTTGGTTCTAATTCATAGTCCAAATATCTGCTACTTTTGCCAGTCATGCAACTTTGGGTCTCTACAAAAAGCTCCTTCGTCGGGCACCAAAAGCTTTAAACAGGTACATTCTAGCAAATTGATAAGAATTAGTTGGGTTGGAGCTCTTCCCCTTTTTATTTTTATTTTTTTAACCTTTTCCCCTCTTTTTTGGCTTTTGATTCTCTATCTATTTCCTTTGACCTAGTTTTATTGATATACAGGTGGGAGAATTGTGGGCAGGTTAAGGTGGTTTTGAAGACTGAAAGTGAGGAGGATATGCTAGTTTTACAAGTCAGTACTGTTTGGGCTTTCTTATGGTGTTGCATAAGCTAATAATAAAGAACAAACTTTTTCTGGGGTTGTTTTATATTCAGTCACGAAACTTGTCATCAAGCCCACAAAAAAACTTTTGTCCTGTATCACTCGACACATTTCTTTAACCTTCTCACATTTTACAATGGGTGCTAATTGATAATTTTCTACACATGGAGTTGTTATTTTCTATCCTCTAATATGAAGCATCACCTCTATACTATTAGTTTTTTCTGTGTATGATGTAATATGAGTTAAAGTCTGCAAAATTTGGTTTTCCCACTTGATTGGCTGAGTTAATTTTCATTTGAAATTTCCCAATGTCAATTTCTGATCGTTGTCACTTTTTCTCCATGCCACTATTCTGTCCCTTATTTTCCTTTTGCCTTTCGCTTTGTTAATAGTGTTTATCTGCATGTCATATCTACATAACCTTGTTTGTATTTTGTAATAAAGTGCTTCTCAACTCTGACAGGGGAGGGCAAAATCACTCCAGTTGCCGAACCATATTACCATTGATGCAGGAAGAACACAGATTGCACCAAGTGAGTTGCAAAAATATTTTTCCTTAGTCGTAGGTTAATCATGGGCTCAGTAGATGATCAACTTTTTTAACATACATGTAATTAAAAGTTCTGAAGCTGTTTCAGAGTGTAGATATGGCCTTCAACTGTGTAAACTTAGAACTACTCTAGAACCATTCTTGAATTCTGTTCTTAAGAACCATGGGTGGGAGAAAGCTAGAATTGTATTTTTATATATGGGCTTTGTAATGGTCAGCATTTGCTGTTTTGGGTCATAGATAGCAGAATAGTGCTGCATGGAATGCAGAAGCCAGAAACAGGGTCTCTGGAATTGTTGAAGAAAGGAGTAGAATGTATTAGAGGATATTAC
Source organism: Vitis vinifera (assembly GCF_030704535.1). Lineage (NCBI taxonomy): Eukaryota > Viridiplantae > Streptophyta > Magnoliopsida > Vitales > Vitaceae > Vitis > Vitis vinifera. The sequence continues at coordinate 2,031,355 of NC_081820.1, read as the reverse complement.
AAAGCATCATAAGATTGTCACAATAGGTGCCTAGGAAGCATTTGTAAGCAATTTTTTGACACTTGGAAGTTTCTAGAATTGAGAATTAGCATGAACAACGAATCACTTGCATGAGTGATTGTATTAATGGTGAAATTTTGTGGTACTATGAATTCGTTGATGCTGATTGCTTTTACAGTAATCAAATTGTTGATTTGTCATGAATCTTAGCAAAGCAAGTACAAGTTTGAAAGTAACCATCCTCGAGATAGGAAATGAGCCCCTGACAATGGCTGTAATTTGATTCCCTGATTGTAACTTTGAAAGTACAAGTTTTGAGAATTTGGTTGATTCTCGAGGAATGAGGAAGCATTGATAGTGTGGATCTGAAATCTGCATAATGTTTCCCACTTCAGAAAACTTCACTTCTAGGCCAACTTTGTTGGTTCTGGAATTTATGCTTCTTATCCAATTTAAATTCTAATGTATCTCAATATTTCCTGTTCTTCAGATTCAAGGACTGTGATGGCGATTCTTGGTAAGCTTATTTTCTATCTAGTAGCTTCATATCAAGCAACCCTTTTGGTTTTCTTCATTAGGACCTCCTGAGTCCAGTGGAACCTTCACTTTTGAGAAAATCTGTCATAAATTTATTCATCAGCCTCCTTTGAGTTCCTTTGATTCATTCTAGAACCTAAAAATGTGCAGGACCTGCTGACATGGTCGATGATGTAACAGGCGGACTGAAGCTTTGTTAATAGCTGGCGGCTGCATCTGAGATTTATAGCTTGTGATGTTTGGTGCTGTAATACGACCCGCATGATCAGTGCAGTTGATTCTAATACAGGGTCTAAACCCGATTTTCCCATTAGACCCTATCATAAGCTTTGCTTAAGTGTATGTTTACTTGGTTATTAAAGACATTTTGTGATGATAATTTTGTTTAGTAGCCCCATTTGGGACCACGGAGTTGATCTAAGTAAAACACGAGGGCAATGAAGCATTTCAATTTGCATGGGATATGTATGTATATACATACGTCTAGATTATATTGGTTTGAAATTACATCAAATGTCTCCAATCTTTTTTTAATTTATTGTTTTTATTTATCTTCATTCTAATTTAAAATAAGGGAGGTATTTGACGAATTTTTAAATTAGTGGAAGATTGTTATATTTAACTAAAACCTTAGAGGAGGTGAGTTATATATATATATATTCTTTTGTTACAACATTATAAGAGAAAAGGTTGAATAATAATTGTTAACATAATATTTAAGATTATGTTTTTATGATAAAGGTATAAGGGGTGGTTAAAATGAAATGTTTAACTTTAATGGAAAGTATTCAATTTTAGGAATAAAATTAAAAGTATTTATAAAAAACTTAAATGATTAAAATATTGGATATATATGAAAATATCAATGAAAATTTGGACAAAAAAAATTGATTAAAATTCATAAAAATATTAAAAAAAAAAGGTCACAGAATGACAGAAAAAAAAAAACATATATATAAATACGCCTAGGAAATCCATGGATTTCTCACATAGAGATTCCCTCTTGTGTCTGGCCTTGTTGGTCATAGAAACTCACCTGCTTTCAAGAAAATATGAGCTCATAAGTCATAACTAGCAGAGAACAATGACTTGGGAATTTAAATGGGATTACTAGGTGGGAAGGATTCATACAATCAAGTCATATTGGCCTCACCACCTAAGGCTACTCCACCTCTTCTTTTAGATAATGAAAAAAATGGTGGCGAATTCAAGGAGCTTTTGTGTATTGAAGAGGAATGATGAAGGTAAGTGGATTTCCGTTTCAACTTTACGCCATTCATTTTTCTTTTTTCCTGAATATCCGGTTTAAAACGGAAGAGAACTGAGGTCTCTGTTGCCCGCCAATCACTCAGTGAGCGCTGAGTTTGGGTTGCATTTATGCTTTTACCAACATGACTGTATCAAGAGTAATTTTGAAAAGACTTCTGCAAAAATGTATTTCTTCCTTCTCTTCCACCCTCACACCCATCACCATGGACCCATCCATCGCTGGCGACGTAGCTGTCGGTGTGATGTCCCACATCGGATAGGGGAGAATGTTCCTGGCGCTATATATGTAGAGGCTCCTCTTAACCAAGTAGACGCGTTTTAAAGCCGTGAGGGCCCCCTTGGACCCAAAGCGGACAATATCTACATGGTTGGGTGCGGGTCGTTACAAATGGTATCCGATGTGGGGGTTTGTTTGGCTCCGTAAGGGGTATTTGTCTGTTTGACCCCACAATCCCATGGGACACAACGAGGACGTTGTGTCTGCATGGGGGGGGGGGGGGGGGGGGTGTTTGTGATGTCCCACATCGGATAGGGGAGAATGTTCCTGGCGCTATATATGTAGAGGCTCCTCTTAACCAAGTAGACGCGTTTTAAAGCCGTGAGGGCCCCCTTGGACCCAAAGCGGACAATATCTACATGGTTGGGTGCGGGTCGTTACAGTCGGCCACTCCGTTCCCCCTTCTTCAGTCGACTTCAACCCTTTCTCCCTTCACTTGTTACCTTCTCTCCCTATTTCTCTTCTCTATCTCTCTCCATCCTACCCATCATGCCCATTTTTCCTTCATTCCAACTCTGGCTGCTACTCATTGCCAGCCAGCGATGTCAATTTTTCCTTCATTCCAACTCTGGCTGCTACTCATTGCCAGCCAGCGATGTCATGCTTTCCTTGCTGACGATGCCCACCGTTGCCCCCACCCAGACCCACACCTCCATCTTCAATTTTTTTTAAAATAATTTAAAAAAAAAAATGATAATAAAAGATGCTGATGGGATAGAAAGAGGCCCGTTTGAACAAAAGATTCAAAAGTGGGCCAAAATCCACATTTGTTTGGTTAAAGAGTTGTTTTTAACCCAGACTCTCAATTCTCTAGCCTGGGGTTAAAAAGTACCTACTGGGAATATAGAAGGTTGAGTTGAGGATATCTGTGAGGACTCTCTTGGTGTTGACAGATATGATGAGGCTAAAAAGTAGCTACTAGGAACATAGAATGTTGAGTTGAGAATTGGTGTCGGCAGATATAAGACCCTCAGGAACGAGGAGTGTCTAGATTAGGTAAATTTGTATACAATCACTTTCATATTTAGTTAATTTATTCACAATCATTTTACTTGTGAATTTTTACATCTATCGAGTTTCTTGGAAACTTTGTAGATAATTCTTTTCCATTATATTCAATGAATATCACTATATATTCAAGTCAAACCAATTTGCATAGGTGAAGACTTTAGCACATAAGCGCCAAAAATACAACACTGCGTAACATCAGGGCTATAACTTGTTTGCATAGATATCAAATATTATTTTGATTTTAATTAAATATTAAAACTTGAACACCACTATGCATTCAAATCAAGTCAATTTGCATGAGTGAAGACTTTAACACATAAGTGTCGAAAATATGACATCGCTTCAAGTCAGGACTATGATTAGATTACACGAGGGTCAAATTTTAAATATTCATATTTTTTTATGGATATTTAATTTTATTAAAAAATTCCCCCTCAAGCATTAAGGTGATATCTCCACCAATTTTTAAGGAGATTATATGTATATACTAAATTATATATATGCAGGTGATCACGTTTCTCAACTATTATCCCATTTATATATAAAAAAAAAAGTATATAGGGATAATAAATTGGAAAATGACTGAAAGGGTAAAGAAAGAAGGAAAACAAATTGAAAAAGGATTCAAAGTGTAAATCAAGAAGGCAAATGAAGTGGAGTTTGGAAAAAGTGGGAAAGAAATATTTTTTTTGAAAAAAAAAAAAAAAGAAGAAACTTCCTATTAAAATATTTATTTGAAAAAAAAAATTACTTCAAGACTCACCTCATCCACATGACAATGCATGTAAGTGATACGTCTTGAAGTAAAAAAAATTAGTAGATTAAATTACCACTAATTTGGTCTTCAAAATGAATAAATTTTAAAAAAAAATTCTCAAGTTTCCCTAATCTCCAACTATAAAAAAGATAACAATAATAATAAAAAAATTATTATTATTATTATTATTATCATTATTATCTTGTTGTTAAAACCAAGAAAATTTGCTAAAATCAAGGAACTAAATCCCTTGAATTAAACAACTAAAATTCGGGAATTTAAAATTCAAATTTTCCTATAAATAGAGGTGTCTTCTATTAAGAAGTGGGGAGAAAATCAGAAATCAGAAAAATAAGGAGAAAATCCAAAGGCGTATGGGAAAAGAGGCTTCACAACAAAAGAACAAATTTCCCAACAAAAGAAAAAACTTCATCAAATTGCTTCACAACAAAAGAAAAAACTTCATCAAATTTCCCAACAAAAGAAAAAACTTCATAAAAAACTTCATCAAATTTTCCTACAAGTTCAATAAACTGGAAAAGAACTGCTACATGCATCATTCACATTTAACGAGTTCATTCAGAAATAAGCCACTTGTGACCCTCGATTGATCTTCAAAATCAAGAAAACATCATCGTCATTTTTCAAATTGTGGTCAAAGTTAAAGAATAAGAGGGAAAATATTTTTTTATAAAGAATATTATATTTGAGATTGTACCCATAATATTTTTAATTTCAATAAATATTTTGTTCTTATTATTTTCCTATTTAATTTACTAATTTTGCAGAACCTTTTAGCGAAACATGTGCATACACTGTGACCCCAAAGATAAAACGAACTCCAAACATTTCTGGGTCTTAAAAGGTTTGTTCTTTCCCTTCAACACTTTTAGAAAAGTAGAAGTAATTTAAACAATTAGAAGGAAAAAAGTACAACAGGAATTAAATTTGGGTGCTTCAAGATTAGGAAGACTAGAGGGAGCATCTGAGTAGGGTCTATTGCATGCAAACCAAGTCCATGGAGATGAGGATTCAATATTACGGAACCTAGTTTGGAAGAAATTGGGTATGCTTGGGAAGGTTTTTGAAAATTATTCTTAAAAAATAGTTTTTGAAAATAGTTTTGAATAATATTTCTTAATGTTTACTAGAGCAAAAACTTATTTAAGAATTTAGAATAGTTTTAACTTATTTTTTTATGTTTTTAAATATTTTTTAAAAACAAATTTTATATATAATATTTTATTTTAATTATTCTTCATATTGATCTCATTATTATTTAAAATAGTTATTTTTTTTTTAAATAAAGTAAAATCAACTAATGTGGGTTTTAATTATTCTTTATATTTATCCCATTATTTTTTTTTAAAAAACAATTGTCTTAAAGAAAATAAGTAAAATCAACTACTGCGGGTGAGATCGATTATTAGGTAAAGAATAGCTGAGTTAAGGACATATTTGGGCAATTGAGAACAGTCAAGATAGGAAGAAAACAAAAGTGGGGCCAAATGCCAAGAATATATATTATTGTCTTTTGGTGCAAGATTTGTGAAGGCAACTGATAGTTGAGTCAAGGACATATTTGGGCTTGAGGACAATCAAGATACGAAGAAAACAAAAGTGGGGCCAAATGCCAATCAAAATGATCTCACTCGAATAATATTATTGTCTCTAGTGCAAGCAAGGATGAAAAAAATATTATTATTATCTCTAGTGCAAACAAAATAAAAATATTGATAATTACAGATAATTATAGATATATCGGTATTTTGATTTTACGAATATATTGGGGATGTATTGAATAAATCGAAAATATATCTGTTGATATTTTGACATAAAATATTGGTAGACCTAAAATTGATCAAAACTTATAAAAATATAAAATAAAACTTTTAGAAATGAAATTAAAAATATAATAGATATTTTAAAGTTGTTTTATTGAATAAATTAATGTATATATATATATATATATATATATATATATATATATATATATATATATAATATTGTGTGTATCAATAAAAAATATAAATTTGATAAGTGTATATTGATGATTAAATTATATTAAATATTATTTGATGATTATATTATGATATTTGATTATAATATATTTTGATGGCTAAAATTGATCAAAACTTATAAAAATATAAAATAAAACTCTTAGAAATGAAATTAAAAGTATAATAGATATTTTAAAGTTATTTTTTTTTGAATAAATTGATATATATATATATATATATATATATATATATATATATATATATATATATATATATATAATATTGTACGTGTTAATAAAAAATATAAATTTGATAAATATATATTGATTATTAAATTATATCAAATATTATTTGATGATAATAGTGTGATATATGATTATAATATGTTTAATTTTAAAATCTATTTAATATTAAAATTATGATACATTATAAAATAAATGATGATAAAGGAATAAATTTTTAATATTTAATTAATATATTAATAATATTAAAAACACTATAAAGAAAATTATGATATATTTTTACTAATAAATTAAATGAAAATTTTTCTTTCAATTATAAAATAGTTATAATTAATTTGTTCTTTAAAGTGTTTTTTTTAATATTTTGTTTATATCCTAAGTTTTGATATATATTTCTTTAGTGGTAGATTTACATCAAAGGGTAAGTTTGCCTAGTGGCACTTGTGATGCATGCTTAACCTTTTGTTATTAGGGGTTCGAATCCCCCAACAACGAGCAAAAAAATAGCTCGAGCTTTGATTGTACCGTGTGGACCAGGGGTTCGAATCCCCCGCAGCAAAAAAATAGCTGACTGTAAAAAAATAGCTGACTGTACCTTGTGGACCAAGGGTTCGAATCCCTCAACAAAAACATAGCTTGAGCTTTGACCGTGTGGACCAGGGGTTCGAATCCCTCGCAGCAAAAGCTCAATTTTGAGCTTTGATCGCGGACCAGCCGTTGACCACCGATAAAGAGGCACAAGGCAACTGAAAGACCGCGTGGACATCTAGAGACCACACTTGCACAAGGCAACTGAAATAGCCTGCCCTAGAAATGATATAATTTCGAAATCTTGGTGGGAGATTGGATGATAGATTTAGTCCTTTTAATTTTTAGACAAGAAAAATAAAACCTAATTAAATTTTGACATTCACACATAAACCCATCGAAATGGTGGAGTCAATTAATAGTTAAGGTAAGAAGATTGAAGTATGTGAAAGTTTGTGTCATGGAGAGGTTCTCTACGCTGGTATTTAACAAACTACGTTACCAGTTACCATAAGTGGTGGAGTCAATTGAAGGAATTCATGCAGTAGATGAAAATAAGAGGATTTAGTATTAGCATATGAGCAAAGAAGACACCCAAGCCTCAATGTCATCGTCGGTGAACAAAGAAGATACCCAAGCCTCACTGTCATTTTCCGACAAGGAATGAGAGTGTTGAGGAATCGAACTAATTGGATTTTGATGATCGTCGGTGAACAAAGAAGATACCCAAGCCTTAATGTTGTTGAAACCTCATGCCATCGGGGTCCTCGCGGTCACCAGATGACGCTCCTTCTCAACTGAAAATGATTCCTGGCTCGGTCATCCCTGCAAAATATGTCCGGACACACCATCCGATAATTTTGTTAGCCATTGCTCAGATGATCAATCTATTCATTTTTTTTCTAAGTCAGATAACATACCTCCCTCTTTGCGTGAGGGCCCTTTTATAGTGTCAGAAGCTCTGTCCCCCTTTAATGGTGGGAATACTTTTTGGTTTGTCATGATGGCACTGAGGCGATGGCAGAGTCATCATCATTCTGTAGGCGGCTGTCAGAAATCGTGGGAGATGACTTGCCGTCATTCCTGTCATTTCGCTCTGCAGGCAGTGAAATGCAGGTTGTGACAGGCTGTCTGAAGTGACTCAGCATGGCCTACGTTTTACGACCATGGGTCCGGACAACATATCCGGACAAGGGAGAGCATCGTCTGGGTAGAGGAGTTGAGAGTGCCGTGTGCCCCTCTGAGGGGACCCGGGTAGAGAGCTGACGTGTCATGTGTCGCATGGGGGGATGCTGCGCGGGGTTGCCACGTGGGCGTCTGGGGGTGATCCCTACAATGGCCCCCTTTTAACCTGGCTATTTTGCCCGGGCAGAATAGGCGGGTTAAAAATGATGTTTTTAAAGCTCTAGTTGCTTTTTGGAGTTAATGCGCCACGTGGTGTTGCGGGGGAAAAAAAAAAAAGGGGGGGGGGGGGGGGGGGGGGGGCGGTATTTATGGTGAGCCGCCGCTCTTGGGAGGATTCCCAGGCGGCATGTTGTTTCGATAGTGGAGCGATTAGGCGTTTGGAATACCGAGGAGCGGTATCCTTTAAATAGGGAATCTAGCCCCCGCGACTGCATTTTTCCCCTCTGCATTCTTCTTGTTCGTTTTCCTTTCGCCTCTTTGCTTATTCGCGCTTGTGACTGAGGGTCGCCTTGTAGGGTTTTTGCTAGCGGAATTCCCATCGTAAGGGGGACTGTATCACGACCTTCGTTCTCGTTTGCAAGTTTGCCCTAGGTACGTTCTGTATTTTTATCTCTTCCTCTTGGGTTTCCTATTTCTTTGATTTTCCCTTGCTTGTTGGGTATCTTGTTTGCGATTGAGGGTCAGTGTTGGTGTTTAGGGTTTTCCAGGGGGTTTTGCTTTCGCTTTGGGCCCGTTGGGGTTTCTGTTGCCCCCCTGTTGCCTTTACGGGTGACTGATCCTCCTTTGGGGTAGAGTCAGGGGTTAGGCTTGGGGTTTTGGCTGTTTTAGGCCTTCTGGGCCTTTTACTCTCGGGGCTGTGGGGCTGGGTCTCTCTTTTTTACTATTGGCATTTCGCCACGTAGGTTTGGTCTCGGCCCCATGCTTTATCATGCTTGCAAAAAAGGATGTGGCTTCGTCTAGTGCGGTTGGGCTTAGTGGAAAAAATGCATCCAGGCAAACCTACTCGGAGAAGCCTACTAACAAGCTGAACGTGAGGCAGTTTTGCGAGCGTTTCTGCATTCCGAATAGCGTTTCCGTTCAGCTTGTGGACGGGGAGGTTGTGTCTATTGAGAAAGCTGCCGACAACGCTATTTACTTTACTAAGGAGCAATTCAATGCGGGGCTCTGGTTTCCTCTTCCGTCTCTCTTCAAAGAGTTTCTTCACTTCACTTAGATTCCTCTGGCTTACGTCCATCCCAATATAGTTCGGGTGCTGATGGGGTGCAGCATTTTGAATATGCTGTTTAATTTGGATCTTTCCTTGCTGGAGGTCCTTTTTGTTTACACCATCAAGAAGGGGAAGACAGACCTCTTCAGCCTGTTTACCCATATTCGTCCCTCCAATTGGTGACCAACCTTCCAGATTCGAACAAGGGGGGAGCCAAAGGACATGTACTGGTTAGGGGTCTTTGGGTTGGCCTGTCGAAGCATCCAGAAAGGGAGTTTTCCCCCAATCGTTCATTGACGCTCCTGGGTAGGGTAGTTTTCCGATTTTGTCCGATGTTGGTTTTTTGACTTTTGATTCATTGTTATCAGATGACTAACCTCTTTTTTTTGTGGGTAGTGTAGGTACATCCAAGAGGGGTCGCCTGGTCGAGTGGGTGGAGAAGGCCTCTTTCGATTGTTTGAACAGGCTGTTCGAAATCATTGCTATTGAGAGGCACTATCAGACGCTGCTCTCTGCCCGGAATCTGTTGGCGGTTGTCCCAGAGCCTCAACCGTACGTTATCAATATTCTCCCTAGGTGACTACCCAAATTCGTAGTGCCCGGGGAACATTTTGTGTTGAAGGACTTGCCTTTCTATGAAAGGGCTCATGAGGCTGACGCGAAGGCGCGCCAGGAGCGCCTTAACCAGCGAGAGGAGAAGAGGCAGGAGGGGACATTGAGGAAAGCACCTGGTGAGAAGGGACCCGCTCTTCCCCGGTGGTCCGTTTTCCGGCCACAAAGGAGAAGAAGAAGAAGAAGAAGAAGAAAACGAAGAAGACCATTGCGCAGGCTTTCTGGGTGGTGTCTCCAACTCCTAATCTTTCGTCTTCGTCCTGCAAGTCCGGGCCTAGCCGACTGTATAACCCTGCTTCAGAGCCCGAGGACACCTCCGGCTCCCCGAAGCTTGAGACTTTCCGCCCGGGGCCTAACTCCTCCCAACCTCAGCCAGACTTCGTTGGTCTGAGGATCGTGCACGAGCTGGAAGAAGTAAGAGACATGAACGACCTCAGGACCGGGTTTTTGCAAAGGCATCGCAAACGGCTGTATGATCCCATCGATCTTGAGCCTCCATAAGCTAAGAAAGTCTGCCCAGAGCGAGGTGGGAAGGATCCGGCGTCAGAGGTTCCGTTGTCAGCTACGACCCGCTCGGACGAGGCAAGTCCTAGCGCAGCTGCCGTGACAGCAACAGTTCAGGTTGACGCTCCAAGGCCTAGCTCAGCGGCTGCTGCTCAACTAGGCACAACTGCTTTTGGCGATGCCCCAGCTACAGTGGAGACCCGTGGGTTAGAGAGGGTTCCGGATGCGACAATCGATGAGGAGGCTCTGGACGAGAAGAGTAGTCCTGCTACCGCGGTTCCTCCAAGCTAGAAGGAAATGATGGAGATGCTAAAGGGGGTGCCATGCTTTACGGATTCGGAGGCTCCCTCCATAAAGATGTCTGACTTCTTCCTGCTGACCAAGCGTGTCTTCGTGAACATGGGTGGTGACCCTCCTGCATTTGTCAAGGCGCGACTTCCTTTTGGCACTCCTGAGTCCGCCGTGTCTTGTATTCAACATCTACAGGAGTGGACGATCCCTGAGATTGCAGAAGTGGTAATTACTTCTTTGTTATTTTTCTCTTCTTCCTTAGTAGTTGTTACTTCTTTGCATGACCTTAGCTTTTGTTTTGTTGTTGTTTTGCCCAGGTTATAGCCGGCATCCGCTATATGATGCACACGCGCGAGCAACTTTTCAAGCGACTGGAAGTGGCGAAGGCCATGCTTGCATTCATCTCCCACCATTCGGGCGGTATTGAGGAGCTGCCCTCACGATTGGAGAAGGTGGAGGCCGAATTGGCTGCTGCTCAGAAAGCTGTGGCGGATGGGGCGGAGCAATTGAGCCAGGTTGAAGAAGAAAAAGGGGTTGTCCGGGTTGAGGCGGACACGTTGAAGAAGGAAAAGGAGGCCTTGGAGGGCTAAGTCACTGAAGTGGGGCAGGAGAATCTTCAGTTGAAGAAAGAAATGGATGAACTTCAGGCTAGCCTTGCAGCTCAAAAGAAGGAGACAGAGACTTTGCAGGTGAACTTAGCGGCTCAGAAGGAGGAGATGGAAGTCGGGTTTGCCGCTCAGAAGAAGGAGATGGAGACGGAATACTAGCAACAGGTAGGCGAGATGTATTTCTTTGGCTACCGTTGTTGTATGAAGAAAAATGACATTATGCATGATGTTCCTTTTCTTTCTTTTGATGAGGAGGATGTGATACCCGGGGGCCCCTATTGCTGAGATTTCTCCGTGTGCAATCTCTATAGTTTTTTTCTTTGTTTTGCTGCATATGGGGTGGCCGATTCTATAAAGACAATTTTTCAATCATTTACGAATACATTACATTTTGCTGTTTTTGTTCATCTCTCGTTTCTTTTTACTGATAATATTGCCTAAGGTTAGATACATTCCATGGACGGAGCAGCGGGGTTCCGTCTAGTTTCTGTAGGTGATAGGCTCCGCTCTTACTTGCCTTAGTCACAATATAAGGACTTTCCCAATTCGCTTGGAATTTCTTGGCTCCTCTTTCGACGGTGTTTTCAAAAACTTTTCTGAGGACTAGTGTTCCAACCTTGAAGACCCTAGGTCATGCCTTGCGGTTATAGTGAGTGATCGCTCTTTGCTGATAGTCGGCCATCCGGATGGATGCGTTTTCTCTCACTTCGTCCGCCCAGTCCAGATTTCTTTCTAGCTCCATACTTCCATCACTCTGTCCTTTTGCCTCAGTCCGGATAGTGGGCAGGCCTATCTATCTGGGGATGGCTGCATTCATGCCGTATGCGAGGGTGAATGGAGTGTTTCCCGTGGGTCGCCCAGGCGTGGTTCGATAGGCGCATAGGACGCCGGGCAGTTCCTCTACCCACTTTGCTTTGGCTTGCTCGAGTCTCTTCTTTAAGGCAGTCACCAAGGTTTTGTTTGTTGCCTCTACCTGTCCATTGATCTGAGGGTAACGTGGTGTGAAGTACGAATTCTGGATTTTGAGTTTCGAGTAGAAATTCCGAAAGGTGATGCTGTCAAACTACGGACTGTTGTCGGCAATGATAGCTTTCCACACGAATTTGGTGACATCTTTGTCTTTGATGTTAGCATATGCTTCTGCTTCTACCCATTTACTGAAGTAATTCGTGGCGACGAGCATAAATTTCTTCTGGGCAGTTGCAACTGGTAGAGGTCCTACTATGTCCACCCCCATTGCGCAAAAGGCCAGGGGCTAGAGATTGGCTTCAATGTCTCATACGGCACATGCGGTATGGGGGCATGCCTTTGGCATTTGTCACACTTCTTGATATAAGCCGCCACGTCTTTTTTCATAGTGGACCAATAATATCCTCGTGAGTGCGCCCGATGTGCCAAAGATCGTCCTCTGGACTGATTGCCGCATACACCCTCATGTAACTTAGCTAATACATCCGGCTTTTGAGCGGTCTAGGCACCTGAGGTAGGGGCCTATGAAAGATCGCTTGTAAAGGTGCTCCCCAATTAGGGTGAAACGAGCAGCCTGTACCCTGATCTTGTGCGCCTGCTTGGGCTCATCAGGTAGCGAGCCTGTCCGGAGGTACCGTGCAATGACTTCCTTCCACTCCTGGCCGTCTTTCTGGCTCCCCTTAATAGTACTGCAAGTGGGCGCCTCTTTGATGAAGGGAACAGTCTGCACATATATGGGCAATAATATGACATCTTTGATGGGCAGGGAAGCAACTATTCCTGCCAGGGCATCGGCACGTACGTTATCAGTTCGTGGAATTTTTTCAATGGTCGATTTGCCCAACTGCTGTAGGGTGTCCCTTACTTTGGTCAGGTATCGCGCCATGCGTTTGTCCTTGGCTCCGTATTCCTCTTGCACGTGTCTCACCACGAGTTGGGAATTGCTATAGATTCGGAGCTTGGAGACAACTAGTGCAAGAGCGAGGTTTAATCCGGATAGGATGGCTTCGTACTCTACTTCATTGTTCGACGCGGGGAATCCCAACCTGTTAGATTGTTCCAACTGTTCCTTCGTTGGGGACTGCAGCAGAAGCCCTATTTCGGATCCCGATGATCGAGAGGCTCCATCAACCTGCAAAGTCCACCATTATTCTTTATGTGGTTCATTGTCTTGAGCAGGTTTTTGGGAGTATTCTACCACAAAATCAGCCATTACCTACCCTTTCATGGACAATCTTGGTTGGTATTCGATCCCATACTCACTTAATTCTATGGCCCATTGGAGCATTCTTTCAGATAGATCCGGCTTGTGCAGGATGTCATGTAGGGGCTGGTCGATAAGGACGACTACAGGGTGAGCTTGGAAGTAGGGGCGGAGTTTCTAGGTTGCACTTGAAGGGCCAAAGCCGTTTGCTCTATCTTTGAGTACCTTGTTTCTGCGTTGGCCAATGCTCTGCTGACATAATAAATAGGTTTCTGCTCCTTATGCGTGGGGCAGCGGAACAAAACAGCGCTAACTGCCTAGACTGATATAGCCATATACATATACAATTTTTCTCTAGGGAAGGGGCTGCTCAGGATGGGTGGCTGCGTGAGGTAGTGTTTGATTTTCTCGAAAGTGCTTTGGCAGCTGTTCGTCCATCCAGTTGTATCGGCTTTTCGTAACATCAAGAAGAAGGGTTGCAATTCGTCAGTGAACTGGGCTATGAAGCGCCCTAGTGTGACAAGCTTGCTTGTGAGGCGCTGCAATTCCTTTTTGCTCCTAGGGGGTGGTGTTTCCATGACTGCCTTAACTTGATCAGGGCTAACTTCTATCCCTCTTTGACTGACCATGAATCCCAAGAATTTCCCGGCACTCACGCCAAAAGCGCATTTGGATGGATTCAACTTTTAATGTCGTACTTCTTTAGCATGTGGAATACTTCTCGCAAGTGGAGTGCATGCTCATCTCGGGTTCTACTTTTAACTACTATATCATCAATATATACTTCCACTGTGCGGCCAACTAGGGGTTTGAAGATTTTCGTCATCAGTCTTTGATTGGTGGCATCGACATTTTTGAGTCTGAATGACATGACTTTATAACAGTAAAGCCCATGCGATATTATAAAGGTTGTCTTTTCTTCATCGTCGGGGCCCATGGGAATTTGGTGGTATCCGGAGAAGGCGTCTAGGAAGGAGAGCATTCCTTGTCTGGCAGTGGAGTCCACAATTTGATCTATCCGCGGCAGAGGGAAACTGTATTTTGGGCACGCATTGTTGAGATTGGTATAATCAATGCACACCCGCCACTTTCCCTCCTTTTTGGGGACCACCACCACATTTGCCAGCCATTCTGGGTACTCCACTTCTCTAATAAATTCGGCTTCCAATAGTTTGTCAACCTCGTCTTGGATTATCTTTTGCCTGTCCGAGTGGAACCGCCTAACCTTCTACTGGATAGGTCTTGATGAAGGCAAGATGTTGAGCCTATGAGAGGCGACTGAAGGGTGGATTCCCGTCATGTCAAAATGCGCCCATGCAAAGACGTCATGGCTTTGTCGGAGGGCGTCTTGGATGTTTGGGCCTCCTCGGGTGTCAAGAGGGAGATGATATGTGTGAGATGAGTGCTTTCTTCTGAGATCTGGATTGTCCGTAAGGGGTTCGCTGCCGGGCGATCTTTGTCCGCCGGATTCAGTAATTGCTATTGGTCAGATGCGTTGGAGGGTTTGGGGAGGGGCTCGCCCTTTTTGCTGGACCCCACCTCTCGTGCTATCTGATGGCACTGGCGAGCGGCCAACTGACTGCCGTATAGATCGATTTTCCTATCTTCATCTTCAGTGAGAAAGCTTACCATTTGATGGTACATGGAAGGGATGTCTTTCATATAGTGCAGCCACGTGCGCCCCAAGATAGCATTAAAGGGGGACATCTTCTACCACTGAAAACTGCACATTGAGGGTGACTGAGCCTGCTTGGATCGGCAGCACAATGTCTCACAGGGAGGTAGTTGCCGCTCCATTGAATTCGGACAAGATCCGCCCAGGGTTTTCTAAGCCGGACAGTTCGCGTCCCATCTGATTAATTACTGACGCTTGTAAAAGATCGGTTGAGCTGCCTGGGTCGACTAGGATCCGTCTCACATCAAAGATGAGGGCGTCATAGTGTGGTTGTAATATTCGTGTGAGATCTATTGAGGGGAAAACGATTGTCCCATCTATGGGTCGGGTGCCCCCTCCAATTATCCCAGGCCGGATGGAATTGACGCGCTCACGCACTGATGTTGCTCGCAACAACCTCTGCCTCTTTCGTTTGGAGTTGTACTCCTCATCTAGTGGTTCTCCGTGGATGTAATTAATGACGACTTTGGGGGCGACTAGGGTCCTGGAGGTCCTAGAATCGCGGTTTCGGGGAGTATCTCTAACTTTGGCTTCTGAGCGGAGGTATTGCTTCAAATGTCTTGCTTTTATGAGCTTTTCTACCAAATAATGGAGGCTCCTGCATCACTTCGTAGTGTGACCATGCTCTTTATGGTAAGCACACTTCTTGCTATGGTCTCTCTTGGATGGATCCATTCTGATGGGTCCGAGCCACCTAAAGTCGGATAGGTCTTGGATCATAGGGAGGAGCTTCTCATATGATACAGAAAGGGGCGTAAGTGGTGGCAGTTCTGGGCGACTTTGCTCCTCCTACCTTCGACCAGACGGCCTTGGCCGGTCCGGAAGTTTGAAACTTCTTTCCGCATTGCTTCTGGATGTTTGTTCGACAACCAAAATTTGCTGTGTGGCTGCACGCACGTCATTTTCCAGCATCGAGTATTTGCTCGTGCGTCGAAACAAGTTATCCATAGTCGTGGGAGGCTTCTTAGCGAGTGATTCAAAGAATGGGGTGCCTGGGCATATGCTTCGCTTGAAGATTTGGAGGACAACATCCATGTTGTAGGCCTCTACTTGTAGCACAACCTGGCCAAACCATTTCACGAATTCTCTTAAAGACTCATTCTCCTGCATTTTTATGTTTTGTAGGGTACTGATGTTCTGCTTATGCCGGGTGGAACATAGGTATTGCCCCACAAAAGCTTCCGATATGTCTTGGAAGTTATCAACAGAGTTCGGGGGTAGTCGGTGAGACCATGAGAGAGCCTGACCTTGTAGGCTGACGGGGAATACCTTGCACAACAACGCGTCATTTCCTATGTCTAGAGTCATGAGCTACCGATAATGCATGATATGGTTGAATGGATCGCTAGACCTATCATACGCAAAAAATTTTGGCACGAGGAATCCCCTTGGGGGGTCGTAATGGATGATATGCGAGCCAAAAGGCGTGGAGAGCATGTCATCCAGCCTTTTGCTAATGGAGCCGGAGGGTGGTTCATTTGATGAGTTCTTTCCGGCTTGTCGTACCGCTTGGTGCGGGAGGTTGTTCTGAACAGTGGGTGCGATTGGGAGGTCGGGGTACGCTTCCCAGGTTGCGGCGACCGGTGGCCTCGCCTTACCAGGCTCCTACGGGCCTAACCTTGCGCGCATCATGTCTGATAACTAGGGCCTTTTATCGCGCTGTTTCTTTGATGAGAGATGAGTAGAGTCTGAGCTTTCATTTTGGGGAGCTTGGTACATGGGCATGGGTCGTCCCCGAGATCGATCATTGCGCACATCAGGGATGACCCCCGTAGTTCCGGGATATATCGATTCTGGATCAGGCCTTGAGTTTACCCCCTGACCTCTTGAGCGTTGGTCACTAAGAGGCCCCGAGGACGAAGCCTGGATGCGTAACACAGCGTTTTCTTCTCTCAGTCTCGTTGTTTCCTGGAGGAGAGCTTGCATTTGTCGCTCGCCCTCCAATTATCGCATTTCCATGGCTTCACGCCATTCAAAATATCCTTCGTCTTCTCTAGCTGATGAGTGGCTCCTGGACGGTGTGGACATCTTCGCCGTTGACTGAGCAAAAGGTTCCCACAGACGGGGCCAATGTTGAAGCCTCACGTCACCAAGGTCCTCACGGTCACCAGATGACGCTCCCTCTCAACTGAAGATGATTCCTGGCTCGGTCATCCCTGCAAAAGATGTCCGGACACACCCTCTGATGATTTTGTTAGCCATTGCTCAGATGATCAATTTATTCCTCTTTTTTCTGAGTCAGATAGCTTACCTCCCTCTTTGCGTGAGGGCCCTTTTATAGTGTCAGAAGCTCTGTCCCCCTTTAATGGTGGGAAGACTTTTTAGCTTGTCATGATGACACTGAGGTGATGGTAGAGTCATCATCATTCTGCAGGCGGCTGTTAGAAATTGTGGGAGATGACTTGCCGTCATTCCTGTCCTTTCGCTCTGCAGGCGGCGAAATGCGGGTTATGACAGGTTGTCTGAAGTGACTCAGCATGACTTGCGTTTTACGGCCATAGGTTCGGACAACATATCCGAACAAGGGAGAGCACTGTCCGGGTAGAGGATTTGAGAGTGCCGTGTGCCCCCGTGAGGGGACCTGGGTAGAGAGTTGATGTGCCACGTGTCGCATGGGGGGATGCTGCGCGGGGTTGCCACGTGGGCGTCTGGGGGTGTTCCCTACAAATGTCATCTTCCGACAAGGAATGAGAGTGTTGAGGAATCGAACTAATTGGATTTTGATGATCGTCGGTGAACAAAGAAGACACCCAAGCCTCAATGTCATCGTCGGTGAACAAAGAAGATAACCAAGCCTCACTGTCATCTTCCGACAAGGAATGAGAGTGTTGAGGAATCGAACTAATTGGATTTTGATGATCGTCGGTGAACAAAGAAGACACCCAAGCCTCAATGTCATCGTCGGTGAACAAAGAAGATACCCAAGCCTCACTGTCATCTTCCGACAAGGAATGAGAGTGTTCAGGAATCGAACTAACTGGATTTTAATCATCGTCGGTGAACAAAGAAGACACCCAAGCCTCAATGTCATCGTCGGTGAACAAAGAAGATACCTAAGCCTCACTGTCATCTTCCGAATGAATGAGAGTGTTGAGGAATCGAACTAATTGGATTTTAATCGTCGTCAGTGAACAAAGAAGGTATCGAAGCCTCAATGTCATCGTCGGTGAACAAAAAAGATACCCAAGCCTCAATGTCATTGTCGGTGAACAAAGAAGATACCCAAGCCTTAATGTCATCTTCTGAAAAGGAATGAGAGTGTTTAGTAATCGAACTAATTGGATTTTCATCATCGTCGGTCGGTGAACACAGAAAAGACACCCAAGCCTCAATGTCATCCTCGGTGAACAAATAAGGTACCGAAGCCTCAATGTCATTGTCGGTGAACAAAGAAGATAGCCGAGCCTTAATGTCATCTTCCGACAAGGAATGATCAGTAGTCTGATCATTCATGAGAGGCTGTTGCACGTGGTAGGGAAGGGGTCGCCTAGAGTCGCTTATAGTCGCAGTACTCTTCTTCAAGTGGTTGTACCAGCAGTTCTTGATAGCATTAGCAGATCGCCCCTCAAGAAGACGCTGTTTTGACATAAATGCCCAGCTTCATGCAACACAACACAAAACTCCTACCTTAGATTCAAGCTGATCACCACACTATCATATGATAATGGAAAAATATGAGGATGATTCTCATTACCTCATACCACCGCTCTTTAGATTGATGATGAGTTCATCTTCCTGTTGGGAGAATTCCCCGTCGTTGAAGTCAAACTTCAGATAGTTATTCCACCTATGTGAACAACTCTTTTCATCCCTGTCCTGCAGGTTCGCTCGCTTTATGATCTCTCCCCAAGGTTCATTGGGGTGTTCTTCCTTACAATGTTTAAGCTTATAGTCTTCTTCTCGGGTCCATAGCCATCTTGTCTTCGGTGGTCTTGCCATTATGGATTCCCTGCAAAGAATGGAAGAAATGAACACAATAAAGCTGCTTCCATGAAATATACAAGAAGAAGGCAAACAAATAAATAAATAAACATTACAATGTGGGCTTGAAGAAATAGTGTGATCAATATGAAATGCTTGGGAAAGCTTGCTTCGTAGTGGGTATATTTATACACGAGGGTATGAGGGAATGGGCTGGGCTCCGTTTGAATGGCCATTCTTAGTTCAGTTTGAGTAGAAATAAAATATTGGGTCCTCTTCAAGAGGAAATTAATTTTCAATAAAACAATGTTGATGAATCATAAGTTTCTAATAAATTTATACTCATTTTTTCCAATTTTAGGTGCATTGTCTCCGGTAGAGGAGAGGTCCCTTTGAAGCAAGATTGACGCCAAACTGAAATGGTGCACGTGTGTCCACTTTTTGATCTAAAAAGGGAGAATAAGCTACACACCAAATTTGTGGCTTCAATTTAAGGCCTAATTATATATTACTTTAAACTCTTTTTACTTATTCAACTTTTTTATATAAAAAAATTAAATAATATAAAAATATATAAGTTTCATACTCATTTTAATTGTATTTTTTTTTTTTTGTATTTTCTATAAAACAAATTAAATATAAATTTTTTTTCTTTTCTTTTTTAGTATATTCTAAAAGCCAAACACAACCTTAAGCAATATAGCCTTAAAGCTTTAGGCTATGTTTGGTTCTCGGAAAATGCTAAGGAAAGGAAAAAAAATGCAGAGGAAAATAGTTTTCTTTAGTTTGGATGACATGGAAAATATGATGGAAAAAAATATAAAGGAAAATATTAAAGAAAATATTGTAATATTTTCCCTATTATTTTCCTTAAAAAATAAAGAGAAAAATAAGAGAAAAAGAGGAGGGAAAAGGGGGGGGGACACCCAAGCCTCAATGTCATCCTCGGTGAACAAAGAAGGTACCGAAGCCTCAATGTCATTGTCGGTGAACAAAGAAGATAGCCGAGCCTTAATGTCATCTTCCGACAAGGAATGATCAGTAGTCTGATCATTCATGAGAGGCTGTTGCACATGGTAGGGAAGGGGTCGCCTAGGGTTGCTTACAGTCGTAGTACTCTTCTTCAAGTGGTTGTACCAGCGGTTCTTGATAGCATTAGCAGATCGCCCCTCAAGAAGACGCTGTTTTGACATAAATGCCCAGCTTCATGCAACACAACACAAAACTCCTACCTTAGATTCAAGCTGATCACCACACTATCATATGATAATGGAAAAATATGAGGATGATTCTCATTACCTCATACTACCGCTCTTTAGATTGATGATGAGTTCATCTTCCTGTTAGGAGAATTCCCCGTCGTTGAAATCAAACTTCAGATAGTTATTCCACCTATGTGAACAACTCTTTTCATCCCTGTCCTACAGGTTCGCTCGCTTTATGATCTCTCCCCAAGGTTCATTGGGGTGTTCTTTGTTACAGCGTTTAAGCTTATAATCTTCTTCTCGGGTCCATAGCCATCTCATCTTCGGTGGTCTTGCCATTATAGATTCCCTGCAAAGAATGGAAGAAATGAACACAATAAAGCTGCTTCCATGAAATATACAAGAAGAAGGCAAACAAATAAATAAATAAACATTACAATGTGGGCTTGCAGAAATAGTGTGATCAATATGAAATGCTTGGGAAAGCTTGCTTCGTAGTGGGTATATTTATACACGAGGGTATGAGGGAATGGGCCGGGCTCCGTTTGAGTGGCCGCTCTTAGTTCAGTTTGAGTAGAAATAAAATATTGGGTCCTCCTCAAGAGGAAATTAATTTTCAATAAAGATATGTTGATGAATCATAAGTTTCTAATAAATTTATACTCATTTTTTCCAATTTTAGGTGCATTGTCTCCGGTAGAGAAGAGGTCCCTTTGAAGCGAGATTGACGCCAAACTGAAATGGTGCACGTGTGTCCACTTTTTGGTTCTAAAAAGGGGGAATAAGCTACACACCAAATTTGTGGCTTCAATTTAAGGCCTAATTATATATTACTTTAAACTCTTTTTACTTATTCAACTTTTTTATATTAAAAAATTAAATAATATTAAAATATATAAGTTTCATACTCATTTTAATTGTATCTTTTTTTTTTTTTTTTGTATTTTCTATAAAACAAATTAAATATAAATTTTTTTTCTTTTTTTTTTTAGTATATTTTAAAATCCAAACATAGCCTTAAGCAATATAGCCTTAAAGCTTTAGGCTATGTTTGGTTCCCGGAAAATGCTAAGGAAAGGAAAAAAAAAATGCAGAGGAAAATAGTTTTCTTTAGTTTGGATGACATGGAAAATATGATGGAAAAAAATATAAAGGAAAATATTAAAGAAAATATTGTAATATTTTCCCTATTATTTTCCTTAAAAAATACAGAGGAAAATAAGAGAAAAAGATGAGGGAAAAGGGGGGGGGGGGGGGGGGGGGGGGGGGACACCCAGGCCTCAATGTCATTGTCGGTGAACAAAGAAGATATCCGAGCCTTAATGTCATCTTCCGACAAGGAATGATCAGTAGTCTGATCATTCATGAGAGGCTGTTGCACGTGGTAGGTGATTCGCGGATGTAAATCTAGTCGAGTCATTTAATAAAAAACATTTATAAAACCTATGACCTCATACTAGTGTAGCAAAGCTACTATAGTATAGTGGCTCTAGGGTCGAACTCTGGGATGGGTTTTCATTCTACTAGTGATATACTCATGATTAGGAATTGAATTTGATGATTTCCTTTATAAAAAACTTAGAGTTTAAAAGAAAATAAAATTTGTTTTGAAAGTGTTTGAAACTAAATTAACATAAACTAATTAAAAATGGAAGAAAAAAAGTCTCCCGGAGCTCAGGATTGCTAGGATCAAGTTTAGAATGCAAAGTGGAAAATTTCGGATTTTTCTCCTCGCATTGGAGATTTAACCTATAGTTATTTCCCGAACCGGTATAGGTTTAACAATGAAGATTTAATCCATAAAAATCAATAGAAATGGTAGTCAAGGTCCATTAATGGCTTTAGACACTATGGGTCTTCACCTTGAACCACTTTCCAATGGCTCGTACATGATAACTAATGGACTGATATGGATCTAGCAATAAGCATCCACAGAGACCTGAAGCTTACCATGTATTAGCCATTCAAAGTGATTCTAAGGGATTTAAAGCAAAACTTTGGATTTAAAAGCCATTTATGAACTTCAACTACCTGTATTTAAGGCACGAGCGTTTTCCACCTTGCATCTGGACTTTTCACCTAGCTTCCATCACTCCAAGAAACCAAAAGTTTAGCCTCTCATCCTCTGAGAAAACATCCTCAGAGGTTGTTTGGCTTCCAAGAAAAAGAAAATAGTAAAGAGAAAAGGGAAAACGAGAGAGCTCTGTATATTTTTCTAAGTGTAAAACATAACACGCGTGATACCTCCAAGAGGTGATTTCCACCCCTTATATAGTTTTTACAAAAGCAAAGCTTGTGATTGGCTTGTTACAAGGAGAAGAAAGGAAATTACATCAAAAAATACAAAAGAAAATATCTAAAGTGGAGTCGGCAAAAACAGAGGAAAATTCGCACCACGCATGGGGTGTGCGAATTTTCGCACACCTGAGGGGGGTGTGAGAGTTTCGCACACCATTCGCACAGCTAAGGGGGTGTGCGAATTTCGCACACCATTCGCACACCATTCGCACACCTGGAGCAGTTGTCTTCCGAAGGCCATATCTTCCTCGTTTCAGTTCCAAATCATACACGGTTTGAAGCGTTGGATTCTTGACTTCCTGAGCTTTGAAATGGTATATAACATGTAAACAATAGACTTCGGGAAGTTCTCCAAAAGTGCTAAAGAAGACTGCAGCTGCTGTCCTCTGTTTTCCTCCTTGCTTCTCTTTGCTTCTCTTTGGTTTTCTTTGCTTTTCTCCTTTGGATGGCTTGTCTTAATGATCTAAAAAGATGTCAAAAACACTAAAACTAGCCACAAATATGATTAGGAGTCATTGCTAGGTCCTTAACATGACAATTGGAATAAAGATGAAGAATTACTACACAAAAGTGCTTAAAACATAATGACTTAAAGGTGTAAAATAGCACTTTTTGGGTAGTAATCAGTAGGGAAGGGGTCGCCTAGGGTCGTTTATAGTCGCAGTACTCTTCTTCAAGTGGTTGTACCAGCAGTTCTTGATAGCATTAGCAGATCGCCCCTCAAGAAGACGCTGTTTTGACATAAATGCCCAGCTTCATGCAACACAACACAAAACTCCTACCTTAGATTCAAGCTGATCACCACACTATCATATGATAATGGAAAAATATGAGGATGATTCTCATTACCTCATACCACCGCTCTTTAGATTGATGACGAGTTCATCTTCCTGTTGGGAGAATTCCCCGTCGTTGAAATCAAACTTCAGATAGTTATTCCACCTATGTGAACAACTCTTTTCATCCCTGTCCTGCAAGTTCGCTCACTTTATGATCTCTCCCCAAGGTTCATTGGGGTGTTCTTCCTTACAGCGTTTAAGCTTATAGTCTTCTTCTCGGGTCCATAGCCATCTCGTCTTCGGTGGTCTTGCCATTATGGATTCCCTGCAAAGAATGGAAGAAATGAACACAATAAAACTTCTTCCATGAAATATACAAGAAGAAGGCAAACAAATAAATAAATAAACATTACAATGTGGGCTTGAAGAAATAGTGTGATCAATATGAAATGCTTGGGAAAGCTTGCTTCGTAGTGGGTATATTTATACACGAGGGTATGAGGGAATGGGCCGGGCTCCGTTTGAGTGGCCGCTCTTAGTTCAGTTTGAGTAGAAATAAAATATTGGGTCCTCCTCAAGAGGAAATTAATTTTCAATAAAACAATGTTGATGAATCATAAGTTTCTAATAAATTTATACTCCTTTTTTCCAATTTTAGGTGCATTGTCTCCGGTAGAGGAGAGGTCCCTTTGAAGCGAGATTGACGCCAAACTGAACTGGTGCACGTGTGTCCACTTTTTGGTTCTAAAAAGGGAGAATAAGCTACACACCAAATTTGTGGCTTCAATTTAAGGCCTAATTATATATTACTTTAAACTCTTTTTACTTATTCAACTTTTTTATATAAAAAAATTAAATAATATAAAAATATATAAGTTTCATACTCATTTCAATTGTATCTTTTTTTTTTTTGTATTTTCTATAAAACAAATTAAATATAAATTTTTTTTCTTTTTTTTTTAGTATATTTTAAAATCCAAACATAGCCTTAAGCAATATAGCCTTAAAGATTTAGGCTATGTTTGGTTCCCGGAAAATGCTAAGGAAAGGAAAAAAAATGCAAAGGAAAATAGTTTTCTTTAGTTTGGATGATATGGAAAATATGATGGCAAAAAATATAAAGGAAAATATTAAATAAAATATTGTAATATTTTCCCTATTATTTTCCTTAAAAAATAATGAAGAAAATAAGAGAAAAAGAGAAGAGAAAAGGGAGGGAGGGGGTGGGGAAATTTTATTGGGCTCTTGTTCACCGAGACTTCACCTCTAACTTCCTATTCATCGGTGGCTATGGCTTCTCACCGTCGTCGACCCTTTCAACAGCCACCACTATCACTTCGACCACCTTCCAGTTCCGAAAACCTACTCTTTTAAGGCACTCGAGTTCCCATGGATGAAGTGCGTTCTTCAAATCAATTTCCCATGAATGAAATGAATTCTTCAAATCCAGTGAATGTATTCAGATCCATGTCTTTAGATCAGGTATGAATTGAACTCCAATCCACCTCATTCTGTGAAAACCCGGAACCCAAGGTAATCGCTCTCTCTTGGGTTCTCTGTTTGGGTTTCTAGGTTGCTTTCACCTTTCTCGTTTCTTAAATTTTGCCTTAATTTTTCTAAACTTTCTTGGCTTGTTGCTTTCTGGATTTAGTCTTATTTTTACCCTTGATGTTATGCTATTGTTTACTGGCCAATGGTTTTTTCATAATTTGGTTGCGGGAATGGGTCTGCAGTTGTGTATTGCATATATGTATGTTGTTGCTGCTTCTGAGTGCTTGGTTATTGTTTTGTATCATTGTTGGTGGCATCAATTTTTGGACGGTTTAACATTGGATTGTTAGAAATATTAGTTTCTACTCTCTTGATTAGAAATGTTACCATAAAATCAAAATTAAGATGTCTGTATACTCATCTCTATCGTTAGAGGTCCCGCATTCATTTTGTGTCCATGACTCAGAATCATCATCAATTTGGTGTCTTCCTACCGTATTTCTTAGTATTTTATCAACTTCTAGCATTGTTGGCCTTTGATGGGGAGAGGCCTTGACACAACTACATGCAACTTTAAGGAACTCAAAGATCTCGCCGTCAAATCCTTGTCCGATTAAAGATTTATCAATGGTATCATAGAGGCCAGAAGTACTCAAAAGATGGTTGATCCAATCAACTAAAGTCCCATCAAACCTTCGAGAAGCATCTGAAATTTTGTGAGGTTTCTTCCCTGTCACCATCTCAAGGAGGATAATTCCAGAGCTGTAGACATCTTTCTTTAGAGGGCATTGCACACGCTTATTCTCAGTATCTGCAGAACCCACAAACAAACCCCAGGTAGAATCAGTGATGCTTGACTTCATGAGTGTTGTCCCTCCAAAATTCGAAATTTGGGGCTCAAAATTCTGATCTAGTAAGATGCATTTTAAGTTAATATTGCCATGTCCTACCAAGAACATACAGTTATGGTGGAGCCATGCCAGACCTCTAGCTAGCCCAACTCCAATTCTAGCCCTCAAAGGCCATTCCAAGATCTTGGCCTTGGCTTTGTTGGGGTGTAACCATTGATAAAGGTTCCCATTTCCCATATGTTCATACACCAAAAGCTTCTCATTTCTCTCGATGCAGAAAAGGTAAATTCATGGAAGTTTGTGACTGAAATGTGATGGTTTAAATTTCAGCCTGTGGGCTGCAATGGAAATTTTAGTAGCTAAATGTAACTAGTTTCTGCAACATGTTTTGAACATGCTAGACATGAAAATTTGTTGATTTTATTATTCAACGAATTGATAACCATTTAAAATAAATTGTTGATTTTATTTTCCTTCAATTTTTCCTTTACTTTTTTTCATGGTTAACCAAACAAAAGAAAATGATTTTTTTTTTTTCCCGTGAATTTTCCATGGATAACCAAATAAGTGAAAAAATTTATAATCATTTCCTTAGTTTTTTCTTTCCTTCCATTTTTCCTCCCAATTTTCTTTTTTTCACATTTTCCCGAACCAAACATAGCCTTAAGGATATTATGTTATAAGTCTATTATGGTTATACAATAATTGAAAAATCACAAAGTAAAGCGACATACCATAGCTCCAATGTACTCAATTAAGATATCAATAACTTTGAATGGGTGTTATAATTCGTCTGTCCATGCATTCACAGATAGTGCCTTCAACACCTTGCATCATATTGGCCACATAACTGGTTCGTACAATACCCTTTCTATTTTTTTTTTTTTGTCTCATTTCACTTTTATCTTTATTGTTTTCACCTCCGTTTGGATTATGGGTTAGCTTGTCATTGCTTGGCTTGTTTTCTTGCTTTGGAGGTTGGCCACATTGATTTACCTAGGCCCTTTGATTCATTATTATTATTATTATTATTATTAATTTATGTTTGTTTGTATTACATGCCAGTTTGATTTTATTAGTAATCTTTTTTTATATATTTTTTCAATCATCAAACTTGTAAATAAAATAATAAAATTTGAAATCACATTTTTGTTTTTTTTTTCTTAATTGAACTCTTTTTTTTTTTTAATGTAACCTGAAACATTTTTAAAGGAATATTGAGATGATTTTAATAATAATAATAATAATAATAATAATAAAAATCATTTTTCTTGAAACATAAAACTAAAACCATTTTTCTTAATAATAAAATTGAATTCATTTTCCTTAATGATCAAACTAAAATCATTCGAATGATTTTTTTGTAAATATAAATTAAACTGGAGCCGTTTCTTTTAATAAAAATTGATTTCAATACTTAATAAAAATCATTTTTCTTAATAAAATTGAATTCTAAAAACTTTATTTTTACAAATAAAATCAAACTTTTTTTTTTTTTTTTGTAAATAAAATCAAATTGGATTGAGAAATTGCATTGAATAATTTCTTTTAATAAAAATAAGTCAAAAAACGTCACCCCAAATATAAATAAAAATATGTTGAAGAATTTTTATGTAAATAAAAATATATCAAATCATTTTTTATAATTTGAAGCATTCTTTGTAAATAAAATAAATAAAATAAAAATCACACTACAAAGGGGTTTTATCATAAATTAATTTGTGGTTAAGAATTTTTTTTTTTTTCTCATAAAAACTTATTTGTGAAACCAAAAATTACAGAAGACAGCCTTTTTTTTTGGGGTTTCCGGTCAAAGTAATTTTTTTTTTAAAAAAAGAAAAAAGAAAATTCAACAAGTGCTCTCCTGTCTTCATCTCAACAGAGGGGCAAAAGGCAACATTCATGTGATTGGAACTCTTGAATTGCCATTGACTTCCCATCATTGTCACCAAACACCAAATCCAGGTTTTATTGGAACACACATGCAAGAGGCCAGTGGGCCGCCCATATTTCAATTTTCAATCATTAAAGGTTCATAAAGTTGGAAAGTCCAGAAGTAGACCATATAAAATCATCAGACATGGCTTTCAATGCCGCCTTTTTTTCACTCGGTGACGGCCAATCCCGCCTTTTTTTCACTCGGTAACGGCCACTTCCCCTTTTAATTTCCTCGATATGGACAAAAACGTTTTGGTCCTAACACATAGTTTGCTGTCAAACTAACCTTTTTAAAATATATATATATATATATATATATATATATATATATATATATATATATATTAATCTTGATTTATTTTTAAAATATTCATCATGGCATATTAGCATTTACATATTGTTTTTTTCATGATAAAATCATAATTAATGAATGTGATTTTAGCTCTAAGATTGAAACCGTATTCATCGTTTTATTATAAAAGAAAATAATGAATTATAAAATTAAAAGATTATTTTGATAAATATTTTGAAAAACGATGGAGAATATATATATATATATATATATTAAATATATTATAAACTCTTCACACAAATTTTCACAAAATCATCAATTTTCTCAAAAAAGATAAACACGAGAAAAAGAAGAGAAAAGAGAAAAGAAAACAAATTAGCTATGAAGTTATGCTTTTTTTTTTTTTTTTTTTTGAAGTTTGAATTTTGACCTTTAAAGTACATATATATTGGAAAAAATAAACCAAGAAATATGTGTTCAAAAGTTCAAAAGTTCAAAACTACCCTCTAACCCACCTTTCCTCCTAACAACTACCACAATTTTTTTTTCTTTTCTTTTTTTCTTGTTTTTACTTTGGTAAAGTGTTGTCTTTTATTTAAAAAATAAAAAAAATTGGCATGTGACAATCAACCATATCATATGATTTTTATTTTCATTTTTTTCCTCTTCAATAATATCTCCACCTTTTTGCTTTTTATTTATTATTTAGTTTTTTAGTGTGTTGGTTTCATAAAATCTTTTAATTTCATTTTTTCATTATTTCATTTTTCTATTTTTATTTATTTTAATTATTTATGAATCCACTCTAATGATATAATAATTATTTTACACTTCACACCCTAAAATTCAAAATACAAATGATTTAAACAAATAGCTTGTGTTAAGAAGTTATCAATCACTAAATTCTTATTTAAAGTAAATAAAAAATAATATAATCCTCGAAACTAAACTTTAAAAATAAAAATTTTAAGAAACAATTAATTATGTTTCCTCAAGTAATTACTTTTGAAAAGTAATATGACAATATTTTCTTTATAAAAAAGTGATAAAAAAGACAATAAAATAAAAACTTGTCTCTATACTAGCCCTTTACCCTCCCTTTTGGTGGGCTTAGAAAGAAAGTATAAAAGTAAATTTTATTTCCCATCATGAAAAGCATGGATGGAAAGGAAAAAAACCAAAGGAAATTAATTTTTTATATTTGAAAGTACAAATATATATATAATTTGATTTCCCTGCAAAGATGGAAGAAATGAACGTTGTTTCCATGAAATATACAAGAAGAAAACAAACAAACACTGCAACAGATTTGTCATATTATTATTATTATTTTATGTTTATTTTG
Organism: Vitis vinifera; assembly: GCF_030704535.1. Taxonomy (NCBI): domain Eukaryota; kingdom Viridiplantae; phylum Streptophyta; class Magnoliopsida; order Vitales; family Vitaceae; genus Vitis; species Vitis vinifera. Next base: position 2,002,359 of record NC_081820.1, on the reverse strand, counting down.
TATTACATACTAGTTTGATTTTATTAGTAATCCTTTTTATATATATTTTTATCATCAAAATTATAAAAATAAATTTTCAAATAAGAGTTGTAAAAATTATTTTCTTGTATGAACTGAACCACCCCACTGGACTTAGGGGAATGTGCCTAGTTCAGCTTGCTCTCCAGTTTGAATCCACGCTGAATTCCCTCAGAATCAGCACATGATTTCAAAGGTTCTCCACATAACTTTGAATTGCCAACAAAAACACTGCTACCCATCATTCTGAAAATCTTTTCTAAAGGAATTGAACCAGAGACATCGTTGAATGACACATTCATAAGTAGTAAGCTTGATAAGTTGCTGGGCTTTTCGGGTATGGGACCAGTCAAAAGATTGCAGGATAGGTCTACTATAGCAAATTCATGGAGACTTGCAAGCTGCCTGCAAATTTGACATGGATGCAGTGTAGGAGATGCGGATGCATTTGTCATCCCCGAATGCTTCTCCTGGGACCAGCGCAACCTATGCCTTATCAAGCAGATATTTGCATAGAGATTCCGAGTCCTTGATGATACCATAACTTTCTGCTTCTTCGTGTCCTTCTCCACAGCCCATGCAAAGTCAATTCGCCAAATTAATGACACCCACTTGTTTTCTTGGGAGCAGCAGCCGGCAAACTGTCTTTGTGAACAAGTCCTCACGCCTTCCCATGCCTGCCGTCCTTGTAGATATTGATCTTGATAATCTCATAGGAAACGCCGGTCCAGTGAGTCTTGGCCATGTGATATCCGAGTCCCCAGTTTGGGAGAAACTGAGCCACCTCGAACAGGTTCTTCTTCTTTCTTCGCTTTGGCTTCTTGGAAGCTGTAGGGTTTGAACTGATGAAAATCTTAACAGCATAGATCACATGTTGACATTTAAGCATGCATTGAACGGCAAAAACGGAAACGTTCACCTTGGTTAATTCCGTGAAAGGCCATTTCTTCCTCTTTTCTGGTATTCAGGAAGCTCCTCCAGTGCTTGATGGTGCGAGAATTACGGGTTAATGAGCTCTTCCCTTCTACACCAAGATTCAGTCCAAAACGAGAGTGCGTGCTCTCTTTCAGCCAAAGGAGGAAAGAGCTGGGAGCCAAGCCAGCCAGCCAGAGAGCCCTTTCTTTTCTTTTATATATATATCACACACATTATTTGGACCACCACTTGACTTAATGGGCCAGTCAAGTGAATTAGGGTGAGGCCATAAAAAATCAAGCAACAATATGTGTCCAATCCCATTATGGACCACAATATAAAAATAAATAACACTGATTTATGACATTATGTAAGTCCACACATAAAAATTCCAACAATCTCCCACTTGGACTACATAATCAAACATTACAACATACACATAATCATAAATCAATGTCCCATAGAATCTCATCAGAAATAAATAATCAAAAGCAATCATATATGCTTCATTGCTTGATTCATAGGGAAATGTACTTTAATGGCAATCCTTTCAACAATAACATAGTATTACAATACCAAAAATGGCTCCCACTAACTTAATACAACCTAGGCTTCCAACAACCCCATTTGAGATACATGTTCCTGAAATGTAATTATGGGTAAACCTTTTGTTAATGGATCCGCCAACATACTTTTTGTGGACATGTGTTCAATATCAATAAGAGACTCTGCCACTTTCTCCTTAACAAAATAGAACTTTACATCAATATGTTTGGAGCGAGAAATACTCCTAGTGTTCTTGGAGAAAGCAATAGCTGCGGAATTATCACAAAATAATTTCAGCGGTCTAGAAATGGAGTCAACAACTCCCAAAGCTGAAATAAAATTCCGCATCCACATAGCATGACAACAAGCCTCATAACATGCCACATACTTTGCCTCCATAGTTGAGGATGCTGTAAGTGTCTGCTTGACACTTTTCCAAGATACAGCTCCTCCTGCCATCATAAAAATATAGCCCATAGTGGATTTCTTATCATCTATGCAGCCAGCAAAATCAGCATCACAAAACCCAACTACATCAAGTAAACTGGTGTGCTGATATGTCAACATTAAGTCCTTAGTTCCTTGCAAATACCTAAGGACCTTCTTAGCTGCTTTCCAATGTTGACTCCCAGGATTGCTCAAGTACCTTCCCAACGTGCCTACAACAAAAGCAATATCAGGTCGTGTACATACTTGAGCATACATAAGGCTGCCCACCACAGATGAATAAGGAATGGTCCTCATTTCCTCTCTTTCATCATCATTTTGAGGACACTGAGCCTTTGAAAAGTTATCACCCTTCACAATTGGTGCTCTAGTAGAACTATAGTTGTGCATATTGAACCTCTTCAATATTTTCTCAATATAGGTTCTTTGAGACAATTTAAGCACTCCATTATCCCTGTCACGAAGAATCTTTATGTCCAAAACATAAGAAGCCTCACCAAGATCCTTCATGTCAAAATGGGTTGACAACATGTGCTTTGTCTCAAACAAGAAGTCAGAATCATTTGATGCGAGTAGTATATCATCAACATATAAAACAAGAAATATGTAACTACTCCCACTGACCCTCAAATATATGCATCTGTCAACTGTATTCTCTTTAAAACCATTTTGGGTGATAATACTATCAAACTTCAGATACCACTAGATCTTTCATCAACAGAGCTCACATCTTCAAAATATACAACCCTGTCTAACTCAATGATCCTGGTGGTATGAGATGGATAATAAAATCTGGAACCCCCTGATCCAATGCAATAACCAACAAAGAAACCACTAATGGTTTTAGGATCAAGTTTCTTTGACTATGGGTTATAGGGCCTAACCTCAGCCTTACATCCCCAAACATGGAAATGATGAAGGCTTGGTTTTTTCCCTGACCATAGCTCATAAGGTGTCTTAGGCACAGACTTACTGGGCACTTGATTCAAAATATATGCTGCAGTCCTTAAGGCTTCACCCCATAGAAATTCTGGTAAAGAGGAATTGGACAACATGCACCTCACCATATCTAACAATGTGCGATTCCTCCTTTCTGCAACCCCATTTTGTTGAGGAGTGCTTGGCATTGTATATCTCGCATCAATGCCACATTCCAACAGAAACTTAGCAAATGGTCTAGGATTCCGTCCAGTCTCATCATATCTCCCATAATACTCACCATCTCTAACCAATCTCTCTAATCTTTGCCTAGAAATATGACCTAGGCGTTTGTGCCACAATATGGAAGAACTCAAATTTACTTGGCTAATCAACTCTCAAAGCCCAGTCCAAAATGTGCACATTGAAAGACTCAAAACATTCCTCAAAATTATTCCAGTAAGAGGTTTGATGGCAGACAATTGCAGAGTAATACCAGGATTGCTAGTAGCTGGAAAATAGCAAAATTAAGCAATATGCATGTTACTACAAAATCATGCATTTGCTAGTTTCCATAATTTCTCAATTTAGCAACAGCTTGGAATTTTGAAAATTTCACGGCGATAAGGACAACCAATTAAATATCACAACCAAGATGCACTAATTTTATTACCAAAAGGGCAAAGAAAATTAGTACGATTCATAATATAAAATTAATTTCCTTCACCAATCCAAGCATCCTACCAAATATTATAATCATCGATAGGACAATCACAATACCCGTATGGACCTTAGTTATCACAATAATAAAGCAATCAAAAGAGGGAGATAAAATATCTCAACAAAGACAATTTGACACATATAGGATCACGATAGGCAACCACACATATGTTCACAATTGTCATGAATAAAATTCAAAATATCTTAATTTTCACAATTTGACACACTTGGAATTGCGATAGGCAATCACACAAGTGTGCTTCATTGCCTCAATAAATTGAAATATTTAACAAAATTGACATAGGACAACATTATTGATATAAGGAAAAATTATACCATAAAGAACAATAATAATAATAATTGTCCCAATAAAGTCAAATTTAACAAATGCATAATAATTCTAGCATATGCACAATCAATCCAAGAATACCAAGGCAACAAAAAAAAAAAAAAAAAAAAAAATTTGGTTTTTTTTTTTAATTTTTTTATGATGTCATGATGACGTCATCACGTCACTATTCATCTCCTTCTCCAGCTGAACACGGCCTGGTGCAGGAGAAAAAAAATATTTTCCTTTTTCGGCCAAAATTTTGGGCATTTTCCAACAAAAAACGCTTAGATTTCCATCCTCAAACATCAAACCTTCAATCTAATCCCAAAATTTGCACAAAAATCGCATAATAGGAAGAACCAAAGCAAGCACTAATTCTCGAAATCCCACCAAACAAGCTTCAAAAATCAAATAAAATGATGGGTTTTGCTCCAAACAATATTCTCTACAAGTTTCCAACAACAATCGGGCTTGAAAACAGAGAATCAACATCAAACGAGAAATAAAATTCCAAAAAAATGGCTTCCACAATAGGAAACGGGAAACCCAAAAATTAACCCAAAATTGCAGCTCAAATGTCATCCATGCTGGTTTTGATACCAAGTGATGAAAATCTTAACAACATATATCACATGTTGACATTTAAGCATGCATTGAACGGCAAAAACGGAAACGTTCACCTTGGTTAATTCCGTGAAAGACCATTTCTTCCTCTTTTCTGGTATTCAGGAAGCTCCTCCAGTGCTTGATGGTGCGAGAATTACGGGTTAATGAGCTCTTCCCTTCTACACCAAGATTCAGTCCAAAACGAGAGTGCGTGCTCTCTTTCAGCCAAAGGAGGAAAGAGCTGGGAGCCAAGCCAGCCAGCCAGAGAGCCCTTTCTTTTCTTTTATATATATATCACACACATTATTTGGACCACCACTTGACTTAATGGGTCAGTCAAGTGAATTAGGGTGAGCCCATAAAAAATCAAGCAACAATGTGTCCAATCCCATTATGGACCACAATATAAAAATAAATAACACTGATTTATGACATTATTAAATTGATTATGTAAGTCCACACATAAAAATTCCAATATGAACATGATGCCACTGAAGAAGAAGAAGCAGATGGAGCAGCGCTGAAGCTTCTGAAGAATCTGAATGATTGTCTCAGGAGGTTCCACGTTCGATCCGTCGAAGCTCTGTTCGCCAGAGCTGCAGTCGCCATTTCCGAAAGCTGGCTCTCTTCGCTGTTCACATTGGTGGGGTCCTTTTCTTACGCTTCCTGACGTCACCACAGAGGCGAAGCACCCGGCGGAGGGTCAACTCCTTTGAATATTATTAACTTCTGGGGTCCAGCCGTTCTCTAGCTGTTTGCTAATGTAGAAGAAGACGCTACTGGTCCAGCTGGATGCTTTCCTTTTCTATCAACATAATCTTTTGATGCAGCATTTCAGACCGGGGGCTAGGAGAATGTTATACATTTGACAGCAACTTTTTCATTTTCTTTTGATAAAGAGGAAGCAGAAATAACTCTCAAAATTGCGAGGGTGGCCAATGCTGCTACTGCTCCACCAAGTGAATGACCACAAAGAACGAGTTTCCGTTTCTTCTTCTGAGCCAGCCTGTACAACTCCAAAGCAGGTATCTCTTTAGCAAGAGCTCAGAAACCCCGATGAACAGCAGGTTTAAGTTTAAGTGGCTTTGGTTTTGTTTCAATATCAGTGTGGGAAATTTCGCTAGCCTGGGGACTAGTGCAATCATATTTCAGGGATAGTGGCAAGCCAGTATCTGATTTTGGGTCTTTGTTGGATGGATCTATAGTAATCCACGTATCTGAACACCTTCACTTGTATTTTCATCGGCGAGAGAACTCAGGTTTTGATGGGTATGGGAGACAAATTGGTGGTTCAGGTTACTAGTGTTAAGGAACTAGCCTGGGCTCACTTTTTGCTGCTGATCTTAGGCTTGATTTGAGTCAGGAGAGGTGCTTTTTTGGGGTTGGGGGGGGCGGCTTTTGAGGTGCTGGCTTGATAAGAGTGCACTAGTTTTAAAAAATAATTCATTAATTACCCTGGTAGGAAAAATAATTCCAAATCTATCATGGTTTTAGGAAAGAGAAAATTAAGTGAAAATTGTCTCTTCAAAAGATGATTTAAAAATAAAAAATAAAAAATAAAAAATTTAAGAAGTAAGAAATCGTCTCTTCAAGAGACGATTTTCACAAAAAAAAAAAAAATTTAAGAAGTGAGAAATTGTATCTTAAAAGGCGATCTTCACAAAAAATATATATGTGAGAAATTCTGACTTAAAAAAAAGAAAAAAACCAAGTGGGAAATTGTTTCTTTAAGAGACGACAACAAAAGTGAGAAATTCTCACTTAAATTGAAAAAAAAAAAACACCTAAGTAGAAAATTGTCTCTTGAAGAGACGATTTCCACGCAAAAGTGAGAAAGTGGGAAGAGACGATTTCCATACCACTTTTTAAAAGTGAGCAATTCTCACTTCAAAAAAAAAAAAAAAAAAACTTCAAAAATCCACTTTTTCATTTTTTATTCTATTTATACAATAATACAATTATTTTAAATATATATTATAAAATTAATTAATTTTATTTACTAAATTTAATATATAAATAAGATACTAAATTTAATATAAGATAAATAATCTATTTTTTTTCTCTTTGAAATTAAAAAAAACTATTATCAATTTATGTGAAAAATGAGTTTTAAAAACAATTGTTATTAATTTATTAAATAATTATTTAGTATATTATTTAAAAAAAGCCCCAGTGGAAATCGTCACTTCAAGTGAGAAATTCCACTTCAAAAAAAAAAAAAACCCTTCAAAAATCCATTTTTTCATTCTTTATTCTATTTATACAATAAAACAATTATTATAAATATATATTATAAAATTAATTAATTTTATTTACTAAATTTAATATATAAATAACATACTAAATTTAATATAAGATAAATAATCTATTATTTTTTTTCTCTTACTTTGGAATTTAAAAAAAAAACTATTATCAATTTATGTGAAAAATAAGTTTAAAATTTTTTTTTATTAATTTATTAAATAATTATTTAGTATATTATTTATATATTAAATTTAGTAAATAAAATTAATTAATTTTATAATATATATTTATAATAATTGTATGATTGTATAAATAGAATAAAGAATGAAAAAAATGGATTTTTGAAAGTTTTTTTTTTATTATTTATTTATTTGTTTGAAGTGAGAATTTCTCACTTTTAAAGGTGATGTGGATATCGTCTCTTCAAGAGACTATTTCCATTTGGTTTTTTTTAAAAAAAATAATATACTAAATAATAATTTAATAAATTAATAACAATTGTTTTAAAAACTCATTTTTCACATAAATTGATAATAGTTTTTTTTTAATTCCAAAGTAAGAGAAAAAAAAATAGATTATTTATCTTATATTAAATTTAGTATGTTATTTATATATTAAATTTAGTAAATAAAATTAATTAATTTTATAATATATATTTATAATAATTGTATTATTGTATAAATAGAATAAAGAATGAAAAAATGGATTTTTGAAGGTTTTTTTTTTTTTGTTTGAAGTGAGAATTTCTTACTTTTAAAGTGGTATGGAAATCGTCTCTTGAAGAGACGATTTCACACTTAGACGATTTCTCTTTTTTGTTGTCTCTTAAAGAGACGATTTCCCATTTGGTTTTTTTTTTTTTCTTTTAAGTGAGAATTTCTTGCATGTATATTTTTTTTTGTGGAAATTGTCTCTTGAAAAGACAATTTCTCACTTCTTAATTTTTTTTTAATTTTTTTTTCTTGTGAAAATCGTCTCTTGAAGAGATGATTTCTCACTTCTTAAATTTTTAATTTTTTAATTTTTTGAAAATCATCTTTTGAAGAGACGATTTTTCACTTATAATTTATTTTCATAGGACAAAACTACGGTAGATTTGGAATTATTTTTCTTCCTATGGTAATTTAGGAATTATTTTTTAAAACTATGGTACTCTTATAAAAATCCTCAGTTTGAGTCCAAATTTTCTCAAAAAGGTGGACCTCAAGAAGGAATTGATTTTCAACAAAACACTATTGATGAAAAGTAAGTTTCTAATAAATTTATATTTTATACTTGTCTTTTCCATCTTCAGGTACACAGGAAACGCCCTGTGAAGCCAAACGGATGCCAATGGAAATGGTGCGACCAAGTCTCCATCCCTTTTTGGTTCTAATCGGAGATAAGCTAGTTCAGGTGCACAGGAAGCGCCCTTTGAGGCCAAACCGACGCCAAACGGAAACGGTGCATATCCATGTCTCGATCATTTTTTGATCTAATCGGAGATGAGCTACTGACCACATGGGTTAGCGTATGGTTACTTTACTTGTTTTCTTACTTTGATGGGCCACATTGATTTATTTAGCTCATTTGATTCATCATCATCATTACTTTACTTGTTTTCTTGCTTTGATCGGCCACATTGATTTATTTAGCTCCTTTCATTCATCATCATCACCATTATTATTATTATTATTATTATTATTATTATTATTATTATTATTATCAATGTTTTGAGAATCAGACCTGATATTAAACCAAAAAAGTTACCAATTTGCGGTTCACTGGTTGGACCAGTGGTCGAATTGTGGTCGGACCAGTTATAAATATATGTTTTATATTTTATTAAAATTAAAATAATTATAAAATATTTAAAATAGATAATTAAAAATAAAATAATATTTTTAATATTATTTAATCATTTTTATATAAATGTATTAATGGTTTAAATTTATTAAACAAAATATATACAATATTTAAATATGAAAATATATTCAAAATGGTAAAAGAGAAGAGGTTGTATTTAAATATGAGAACAAATTGAAAAAGAAAAAAAAATGATTTATATATATATATATATATATTATTTTTTGAAATAGCTTATGTAGTTATTTTCTGTTAAATATTAACACATACAAAGATGCAACATAGTGGAGTGCTTATGCCCATTATGAGCTTGTGGTCCATGGTTCAAACCTTTTTATTGCAGGCAGGAACAAAATTGATTTTTACTTTTAAATCCCTTTACCTTATCCCACATTGGAAGTAAGAGGAAAAATAAAGTGCTTTATAAACCTTTTCCCAACTAACTAAGTGGTGGTTGGGTCGTATGACAGAGCCCATTTTGCAAGATGGGGGTGGGCATTTAATGTTGGGCCGTTGAGGGTATAGAGTCTATTTTGTCAAAAAAAGGGGTAGGCAATTTATGTTGGGTCGTGAGTGGCCCACTTAGTCCAAAAATCGGCCGGCTTAAGCGTTTGACGGTTCAACCGTCGGCTCAAGCAGTTCAGCACCAATCCAATTGATAGTCGACCCAAAAGGGGGAATCGAACCGACGATCCAGTTTTTAAAACACTTAGCCTTCTGTCTCTTTCTCATTTGTTGTTTTCATTTATATCATTTTTAATTTAAAATAAGGGAGATATTTGACGAATTTTCAAATTAGTGAGAGATTGTTGTTTTTAGCTAAAACCTTAAGGAGGTGAGTGAAATTAACCCTATATATATATATTCTTTTTGTTACAACATTATAAGAGAAAATTTTGAATAATAATTGCTAACATAATAGTTAAGATTATGTTTTTATAATAAATATATAAGACGGATGTTAAAATGAAATGTTTAAATTTAATGGAAAGTATTCAATTTTAAGAATAAAATTTAAAGTATTTATAAAAAACTTAAAATAATTAAGGATTAAAATATTAGTTTTATGTATCAGTGCTGAATTTTACGAACATATTGGATAGATATGAAAATATCAATGGAAATTTGGACAAAAAAAAATCGATGGAATAGAGATCGATCAAAATTCATAAAAATATCTAGAAAAACTCCACAAAATGATAGAAAAGAAAAAAGAGATAATTGATTAAAAGGGATAAAATTCCCTCAATATTGCAAAACTAACCCCCCAAATTATTTAAGTCTAAAAAATGACCCAACTCGGACAAAAATACCCCTTAGCTATCTTTTTGGCCCATTTTCCCTCAAACTCCAATTTTCTTTGTGCTACGTCCCTTCCTTACCTTGCAAACTCATTTGTTCCATTTGTTACCTTGCAAGAAAGAAATCACAAAGGACTTTTCCGTTCATTGCAAGAGAACATAAAGCCAATACAACATGAGAGAAAAACAAAAAATGAGAAGAAGCCCTAAGTGCCTAAGTGCCTTATTTTGGTTTCAGTTTTTCGAACTCTACATATGAACCTTCATCCATGAAATGAGAAGAAACCCTAAGTGCCTTATTTTGGTTCATTTTATTTTATTTTAAAATCAAACCCTATTTTTCATGTTTCTGATATTGTGTGTTGATTCGGTTTATAAAAATGGCGGAAAAAAAAATTTTCGTTGATGAAAAATACAAAATGGAAGAGGTATAAAATTATGGGAAAAAAGGGAAGCGAAATAAAATAATATTTTGAAACCTCGTCATTGTCATAAAAAAATGAGAAGAAATCAACTGAATCAGTAAGGATTAATTTTCTACTTGAAATTTTGGTTTTTCATTTTGTTTAAAAATTTTTTCCTTTTTAATAATTTTTTTTGTGAATTTATTTTTCATGAATTGATAATCTAATTGAATGAAACTTTTATGAAATTGAAGTTGAAAATTTTCTCAGTGAGGTTATAGTCCAAGGTATAAAACAATATTTGAATGATTAGAAAAAATTACACTTAACTACTATCAAGTTCACTATCAAAAGGTTTTGAATAACGTATTTGAATATAATTTTTATGAAATTATTTTATCCATATATTTAGAATTTTGATTTATATATATATATATATATATATATATATATATATATGTTAAGAAAAAACTGAACTTAATTGCTATCAAGTTTATTGTCATCAAGTTCCAATTTCAAAATGCTTTAATTTATTTCAAATTTCAATAAACATTAGAATAATGTTTGCATTTTTTTTAGCTGCAACTTAGTAAAATATAATAGCTTCAATTCAATTGCATTAGTAAAATGATATCTTTAGAATATTGGCATTTGATATGTCATCCTTAAATAATATGAAAATAAAGTCTATGTTAAGAAGTAATACAAAATGATAGTTTTAACATAGTTGAATAAGTTTGGTAATATAATTTTACTCAATTTATATTGATATTTTTACAATTTATTATTATCTTGCAGATTGACATTTCAATTCCTGTCCTATCTTTTATATCTAAAATACCTAAAGAGGAGTACTTTCTTGGAAACATTGCATGTTTGTCTCACTTGGTAGCCATTGAAAATCTTAAGAAGAAATTGCATGTTTGGTAATATAATTTTACTCAATTTATATTAATATTTTTACAATTTGTTATTATCTTGCAGATTGACATTTCTCTTCCTCTCCTATCTTTTATATCTAAAATACCTAAAGAGGAGTACTTTCTTGGAAACATTGCATGTTTGTCTCACTTGGTAGCCATTGAAAATCTTAAGAAGAAATTGCATGTTTGGTAATATAATTTTACTCAATTTATATTAATATTTTTACAATTTGTTATTATCTTGCAGATTGACATTTCTCTTCCTCTCCTATCTTTTATATCTAAAATACCTAAAGAGGAGTACTTTCTTGGAAACATTGCATGTTTGTCTCACTTGGTAGCCATTGAAAATATTAAGAAGAAATTGACTGAACCACAATTGGAGATGTTTGGAAAATCATGTTTTGGTCATTTTTTACTCTTTCCTGAACTTAGATTTTTAGCCCAAATTGTTCATCAATTGTTGTTACATCAATGTGAAACCAAAAAAAGACAATGAAATATGGATTTTATTAAAGTCAAAGGGCTTAAGATTTAGTAAAGAAGAGTTTGTATTGATTATAGGCTTGAGTTTTGGTCTTATTCCAAAATATGACCAAAAATCATTATGAATAAGGGACACATACTTTAAAGGAGAAAACAAGGTGCATAATGATGAGTTGGAGAAAGTTTTTCTTTCTTTAGGAAAGGTGAAAAAAAGAAAAAGAATAAGAAAAATATAATAAAAGAATCTTAAGATGAAAAGTTGATAAAGTTGACACTTTTGTATTTTCTAGAGCATGTTTTATTTGGGAAAGAAACAAAAAATTTAATAGATATGCAATGGGTTGCTCTGGTTGATAATTTGAAGGCTTCTAACAAGTATCCATGGGAGGCGATTTGTTATGAGAGGACACTATTTGGTTTGCAAAGGGCTTTGGAGAACCGAGTATCCAAATACCAAGATAAGAAGCAAGTAAAGGGAGAAGTTGCAGTTGAAACATATAGTCTTGTTGGATTTCCATATGCCTTCCAGGTTTGGATATACGAGACTATTCCACTTATTGGATTAAAATATGCCACTTATGTATCTGAGAGTTATCCTCGAATATTAAATTGGAGTGCAACTAGTACTCTAAGGTCTATTGAGGTTGAAAAGGTCTTTTTAGAGCCTATTGTAAGTAATTCTTTACCTTTAAATTTTAAGAATACAGTTATAAATATTATTGTATTATTGTTTATTAATAATTATATTTGATTTGAATTTTGTAGTTAACTTTTCATTCGCTTCTAACACCCACTTAGAGGAACAATAATAAGACTATTGTAAGCATATAGATAAACAAGAAGCTTCAGCAGAAATGTTGCACCAATCAAATGCATCACAAGATGCCAGGAATGATGACTTAAGGCATGAAAAAAGCTCATCGAACATTGCTACATATGTTGCTGCTACTACTGCTACAATGGCAGAAGAAAGAACGAATGATGTAGTTGCCCCATCAATAAAGGTAACTTAACCTAAACTTAGCCATCATAAATAATGCATGCATGTTCCTTTCTTTTTGTCTTTTATTTAATATAAGATGTTCACTCCATAATTAACATGTGGAACCTGACCTTAACTAGTGTTAAGTTCATTATAAATAAACTTATAGGAAGTTAAGTCTATAGGGATCATGAAAAAACCTAAATTTAACAAGTGTGTTATTTCAAAGTGAACAAACTTGTCATAATATATATATATATATATTAAATGTTGTAAGTGTTAAATTTTTATTTCATTTATGTGCAATATGTGCTGAAATTATGGATGGAGTTTGTGAAATTCAGACAAAGCTCAGAGTTAAATTTCAGTCATCTAAAGAAAGAAATTGAAGGACTTAACTTGAAGATGGATGAATTGAAACAACTTTTAGTAGAAGTTAGTGACATGTTAACTATGTTTATATTTTCTAATACTTCAATGTTTTGACATTTGTGTTTTCTCATATTTATTATTATTGGGTGGTGTATGCAACTTCAGGTTAAAAGTTCGAATAAAGAACAAGTTATGCATGACACTAGATTCATAAAATCTAATATAAAGGAAAAGGACGACAATATGGCCTTTGATTTCCAGACTGGAATTATTTAGGATGTTACAGATGATGAAGTGGAGAGGAATGACATTCCCATGGATGTGAACATTGGCATGGAAGCTTCTAGAACCTTCAACTTGCAGAAAAACACATGACTAAAGAGTTGAAAGATGATTACTTTAATGATGATCCAGTTATTGATATTGCCAAGTTGTTTGGTACCCCAACTATGTCGGGCGAGTTTTTAGTATATGTCATACCTCACCATCTATCTTCTACCATTTTAAAGCAAAGACATGAGATTAAAAAATCCTGTATTTTGTAGCACTCTTTTACAGATCCCACCAAGAGAAAGAAACTAAGAAAAGAGATTGAGGAACCATTAATTTTATTTGATCCATTGCGTCCAACCTCTAAAGAAGCATTGGAGTCCTTTCGAAAGTGGATGAGTCATGACCAATGGTGAGTTTTATACATCCATACTTGTAAAATTGTGTTATTCACAAGTTATAAAATTACTAATTCTTTTTTCTACTTTGATGTCAAAGGTCCACAATTGACATTGACTACATGCATGTAGATAAAAAATGGTTTCAATCATTGTCTAATCATGGTTCATGGCTTGCTAACACGGTTTATAAATGATGCCTTTTTTATTTATTTATTATTATGTTGAGCTTACAACTAAATAATATAACTAATTTATTTTATTGTAATTGTTAACACATTGATATTGTCTTTTTTTTTTTTTGGAAGCGGTGAATAAAAAATCCTCATTTTTTCCCACAAGTTTACCACAGTGGATACTTTGTTTTGGGTATGTGTAGTTTGCATTTTAGTTATCATTTTTAATTTTTTGTAATAATGAATCTTATGATCTTGGTTATTTATTTATGCATGTTAACTTTATTCTATGTAGCAAAATGCTCAAGTAAGATGTATTAAGCATGAAAGGAAATGGAACCAATTCAAATTACAAGAGAATGACATTCTTATTAATAATGCCAATGGTTCTCAGCCTCTTTATTATGTCAAATGGCTTGGTGTTACATTGTGTATGCCCCTATCAATGTTCGGGCTAGTCACTAAGTATTAGGAGTTGTCCACCTTTGTCGAAGGATTATATATGTATGACTCATTGATGGACATCAATAATAATGCAAGATTACAAGTTGTCATTAAACCATTAGCCAAATTGTTGCCGCATATATTGAATGCCATAACATATTATGGGTTTCATGGTGACATAAAGGCTAACTACCAGGAATGGGAAATTGAACGGCTGTAAGATATTCCTGAACAAGAACATGAGTAAGTGATCTTAGATTTACTTTCATATCTTATGCACTTAATCTTTAATAATATCTCTAACATTGATTATCTGTGTACCATGTAGTGGTGACTGTGGCATGTTTGTTATCAAATATGCTAAATACTTAATGCACAACCATCCATTGAAGTCATTAACAGGTGCTCGAATGGACTGGTTCTAGGAAAAGATGGTAACATAGTTATTTTATATGAATTACTTGCCTATGTAATGGATTCATATTGATATTTCACATTTGGATAATGTAGTTGGATGGTTTGTTATATGTAATTGGATAGCTTGATATATGTAGTTAGACATTTTGATAAAAGTAGTTGGACAACTTGATATATATACTTGGATATTTGATGAATGTAGTTTAATAGTTATGTATACAATTGACCTTTTAAACTAACCTTGACTGTTGTCAAGTTGTTTTGTGTACAAACTTGAAGGTAGTTAAGTCCACAATCTTAATAGAACACCTGAACTTAACTACTATCAAGTTAACTATGAACAAGCTTGAAAGATGTTAAGTCGAAGTCTATTCCAGAATAGCATATTTAATTTGGACTTAATAGATATTAAGTTGATCTTGTATAGACTCATAGGAAATTGTGTCTATAGTTGCCCTTTTAACTCGAACTTAACTATTGTCAAGTTATTTTATGAACAAACTTGAAGGTAGTTAAGCCCACAGTCTTCAGACAAAGCTTGAACTTAACTATTGTTAAGTTGTTTTATCTACAAACTTGAAGGTAGTTAAGTCCATAATCTTTAGACAAAACCTGAACTTAACTATTGTTAAGTTGTTTTACGTAAAAACTTGAAGGTAGTTAAGTTAACAGTCTTCAGACAAAACCTGAACTTAACTATTATTAAGTTGTTTTATGTACTAACTTGGAGGTAGTGAAATACATAGTCTTCAGACAAAACTTGAACTTAACTATTGTTAAGTTGTTTTATGTACAAACTTGAAGGTAGTTAAGTCCACAGTCTTCAAACAAAACCTGAACTTAACTATTGTCAAGTTCCTTATCAATAAAGGTGAGAATAGTTTAGTCCATAGTTTGAGAATAAACATGCAATTTTCATTCATACTTTATACATACCTCATCATAATATATATGTACAAAAGTAACAAATATCTCTATTTCTATGGGTATGCAAAAAAAGGGGATCATTATTATAATATTCATTTGTGTGCTTATCCTATCACCTTATATGAAAAAGTAACTTACATTTCTGTTCACATGGATACCAAAAAAAAAAAACTCATTATTACAATTTTCATTCTATGTAAGTTCATAGGGTGCCAAAGCTATCATGATATCATGGCATTGGTCGTTTGCATGTTTTTCGATTATGCCCATATTGACCACATAGACTATAATGAGATGTGCGCTTACCCTCTTCACCAGAAGGAATTCTTACTTTCCTTGGTCTTTGTATTGGGCGTCTTGTTTTAGGTGGTAACATAACTTTGTTACGAATGTGATCAAGTATTATCCAATCTATTTCATTTTCAGTTGGATAAATACACTTTGAATATGAAGATCACAATGCTGTAGTAGTAAAATACTGGGAACACAAAGTGTAACATGTAATGTTGTAATATCTAAAAGCAACAATAACATGTGCACATGGAATATGATCAATATCAAATTGTCAACATGTGCATGAACGAGTGTCTAAATTCACTTGAGCACTAATGCCAACATATTTAACATTACACTCCTTGGAGTTGATAGGTTTCACTAGATATGTTGCAGGCATATTATACCTTGAACGAAGTTCTCCATCATCCCACATGGTAAGTTCAGTTGACATTGACATTGCTTGTTGTTGACGAGTCACAAACCATTTTTGAAGTAAGTTTCTCAATTCTTCAACCAATTGCAAAATCGAAAGATCTGTAGCATTTTTCAACACAACATTAAGGCTTTCAACAATCCTTGTGGTCATGATATTATATCTTTTTCTGGTAGAATATGAACACGCCCATCGATCAACTCCTACATGCATCAAATATCTTGTTGCTCTTGGGTCAATCATCTCTAGTTACCCAAATATAAAATTAAACTCTAAAACACAATAAGCATGGACAGCATCATGGAACAACTTATGAATTGTAGGGTTCTTGAACTTTGTCTTCAAATTTTGTCCAACGTGATAAGTGCAGACACCATGCCTCACATGGGAAAATGCTTTATGTATTATTTTCTCAATGCTACCATGTCGATTTGATATCACAAACAAATCATCAATGTGTCCAATTGCATTATGCAATTTTTGTAAAAACCACTCCCATGAGGCATCATTTTTGGAATCACCAATCCCAAAGGTTAAAGGGTATATCTGATTGTTGCCATTTTACACGTTGCAATAAACAAAGTCCTTAAGTACTTTGCTTTCAAAAATGTCCCATCAACTGCAACCACATGCCTTATTGATGTGCGAAACCCAGTAAGAAATGTACCAATTGACATAAAAAAGTATTTGAATTGATTATCACAATTGGTAACTATATAAGTAATGGTACCAAGATTTTTTTGCTCTAAAACATAGCAATAGGGGTAAAGTGTTATAGGACTCCTCAAGTGATTCCCTAATAGAACCTAAAGTAAGTTTTCTGGCTCTCCACGCCTTATCATAACTGATTTGAATGTCATATTGCTTTCGAATGTTTGCTACAATGTCTTTTGGTCAAAATTCACAACCAACCCCTTGATATGTTTCTCTTATACTCTCACCAATCAACCAACTACTTGCATGTCGATTGTCACAAGACATCATATCTAACCGACAAGTGTGTGTTGAATAGTATTTCATTATTTGAAACATATTGGAAATCCCCAATTTGGTAGCACAAACTCACCACTTGCATTTTTTATTATCAAAACATTCAACAAGCAATAACTTAATAGTGGATTTAGTTGTTTTGAACTCAAACTTCCTTTTGAGAGCCATCATATACAACTTTCTTTGTAATTATTTCTTACTTTAGTATATTTGGTGCTCTTCTAGATGGTCATCGTTAATTCCACTAATTATAGGTTGTTGCATCATGTTTTGTCATTCATTTGCTACACCTTCGATTATAATGGGATTGTCATGTATGGAACCATCATCTGTATCAATCATGGTCAAGATTTCTACACTCTGAGCTGAACTAGTTCTGAAGGAGCCAATTTGGGTCACTTGCTCATCATTAGTAGGGTTTATATCCATCCTATAATCCTTCTCATTGATTACAGTCTCATTTATGTTCCAATCATGAACTTTATACCCTTCAAGTGACTCATTTTGAAATTTTGGTCCATTTTCACCATCAACAATAAGAGTTTCAATTGACTCACAATGAATGTGTCTACTTTTATGCATCAATGTTGAGTCCCCGTTCAATTCTTTATCAATCTTAGAAGACATATGGTATTCGAAATAAAAATTGCAAATTGATTCCTGACTGTGATTATCGATTCTCTTTTCAATTGTGATGCACAATGGAACAGGCAGCTTACCATTTGTACAATTTAAACTAATAAAGAATTTCACATCCCCATCATTAGTTAGTTGTATAGGACTTGTGGGTATGTTGGCATTGAATACATACTTCATTGAAAGAGAACAATTTGTTGGATCCAACTTCAGAATATGACAGACAACTCTTAATAACTCTTTATATGATATAGTTTTCAGGACCTCAATGCCTTTACCTTTACTTCCTTCAAAATAGAAAGCATTTCCATCCTATACCCATTCTTCTTCATATAAAAGCATTATTCTTACTTCATCAACCATTGAAATAACAAAATAATTCAATTATTGTCATCAACATATATTATTAGAATATTTTTTTAGTTACATCATAGTATTACCATCAATAAGTAGGTATTAATTTTAAAAAACTCATTCATTATTAAATACATACTATTTCATTACACATTTATTTATTTTTAATAAACAAAAATAAATAATATTATTAATCATCTTTACAACCTCAAATAATACCAATAATGCTATAGAAATATAATGTTTATAGTTATTAAATAAATTTAGATATTGTAACTCTCAACTGTTTTTAACAATAAAAAATATATTTATTTACTAAAAAATTGGTTATGCTATAATTCATTAATGTCAAGGGTAATTTTCAAATGGTTCAACTCAAATCGAGTATAATTAAATAAAATAACAATAATATTATGTTACTATAAAATAACTATATATAATCTTAACTTACGTCAAGTTCAACTTAATATCCGTAAAGTTTTGGTATATAACTAAAAAAAGCTAACTTTATATATTATATCAAAACCCTGTTAACACATATATTTACATCTATATAAAGAACAAATATGCAAACAATACTAAAACCATCATAAAATTTCATAAGTTTTATTACTTACCATCATTTGATCTTTCCATATGGACAATGTTTCTCCACACTACACTTTTTAAGTTGATCGTTTCTTTCATTTAACCCATTTTTTCATCGCTATAAATGATATTACGAAAATTATAACAATTTCAAACTTATTTAAATATTTACTACATCTCATTAAATGTTTGAAAATATTCAATAAATTAAACATGAAAGAAAAAAATATGGAAAAAAAAAAACGTACATTGTTGATCAAACCATAACTTTAAGCACTATTTATCTAGTTACAACTTTAAGCACTTTAAGTTGAAGAAATTTGAAGAGAAATTGTGTGAAATTTGAAGAAATGTGTTGAAAAGAGAGAAATGGGAATAACAAGAGAAAATGAAAAAAAAAAAAAAAAAAAAAAAAAAAAAAAGGAGGAATGAGGGAAATAAAATTAGAGTGGGAGGGGAAAATGGGGTGAAGTAGCTAAGGGGTATTTTTGTCCAAATTGGGTCATTTTGGAGGCTGTTAAAAGTGGAAGGTTAGTTTTGCAATATTGAAGGAATTTTATCCCTTTTAATATGTTATCCCAAAAAATAATAATACATATATTAAAATTGTTTTGGTGAAAAAAATTATATATATATATATATATATATATATATATATATATATATGATATAATATGTGATATGTGACAATAATATTTTATGTGTTGATAAGAAATATGAATTTTTTAAGTATATACTTAATATTAATCTATATTAGGTATTTAATTTCATTAAATGTCATGTCAATAATTTATACATATTGCATTGTAATAGATTTTTTAAGTACTACGCATCAAGTGTGTTATATAAAGGACATGCATATCATGAAATTTATTTTACATTTAAATTAAAATTTTTAATTTAATATTAAAATTTTGTAAATAAAATAGAATTAATAAAAATTATTTGATTTAATATTAATAAAGAAAAAGGAAGCCACGTGTCACACATGGATGCTTCCCCTGAGAATAGTAGGTGAAATTCCAGCTTTTAGGTATAGCATATAATTATTCTTTTTGGGTAGAGGTTCCTACGCCATGTTTGGGAGAGCTTCCTAGATTAATGCATTGTTTGATTCCTGAAAAGTAGGAAAGAAAAAAAAAGCCGATGGTGGCAATATTTAGATTTACAGCTTGGTGTAAAATGGATAAAACCTACCAAACATTTCTGGGTCTTAAAAGGTTTGTTCTTTCACTTCAACTTTTTTAGAAAAGTTGAAGTAATTTAAACAATTAGGGGGAAAAAAGTATAGTAGGAATTAAAACTGGGTGCTTCAAGATTAGGAAGACTAGGAGCGTCTGTTGCATGCAAACCAAGTCCATGGAGATGAAAGATTCAAATTATCGGAACCTAGTTTGGAAGAAATAGGGTATGCTTGGGAAGGTTTTGAAAATTATTCTTAAAAAATGGTTTTTGAAAATAGTTTTGAATAATATTTTTTAATGTTTACTAGAGCAAAAACTTATTTAAGAATTTAGAATGGTTTTAACTTATTTTCTATGTTTTCAAATATTTTATAAAAATAAATTTTATATATAATATTTTATTTTAATTATTCTTCATATTTATCTTATTATTATTATTTTAAAAAAAATCAACTAATGTGGGTTTTAATTATTCTTCATATTTATCTCATTATTTTTTTTAAAAAACAATTGTCTTAAAGAAAATTAGTAAAATCAACTACTGTGGGTGAGATCGATTCTTTCCTAATAGGTAAAGAATAGTTGAGTCAAGGACATGTTTGGCTAATTGTGGACAATCAAGATAGGAAGAAAACAAAAGTGGGGCCAAATGCCAATCAAAACGATCAACTGTGGAATAATATTATTGTCTCGGTGCAAGCTTTGTGCAAGGCAATTGAAATAGACTGCCCTAGGGCGTAGAATTGATCATTTCAAAATCTTGGTGGGAGATTGGATTGTAGATGTGTAAACCAATTGCCTTTATATTAATTAGTTATGCTAAAAAAATGCAAATATCAGTAATCACAGATATAATAGTACTTCAATTTTATAGATATTTTGAAAAAAAATATTGATAAGCCTAAAATTGATCAAAATTTATAAAAATATAAGAAAAACTTCATAAAAATGTAATTAGAAGTATAATAGATATTTTAAAGTTGTTTTATTAAAGAATTTGATATATGTTTAATATAATTTATCATATTTGATAATTTTGATAATAATATTGTATGCATCAATAAAAATATAAATTTTATAAGTGTACATTTATTATTAAATTATATCAAATATTATTTCATAATAATATTATGATATTTGATTATAATATGTCTAACTTAAAAATATATATTAATATTAAAATTATGATCCATTTAATTCAATTGTATTAAATGATATAAAATAAATTATGATATATGTACAATTTTTTAATATTTAATTAATTTATTAATGATATTAAAAACACTATGAAGAAAATTATTATGATAATTTTTATATTTTTGGCAATCAATTAAAATAAATTTTTGTATTTAATTATACAATAATTATAATTAATTTGCTCTCTAAAATATTCTTTTAAAATTTTCTTTACATGATGACTTTGAATATATATTTTTAATGCAATACATTTAATAAAGGGCAAGTTTGCCTTCGTGGTTTGATGAGCTGAATTCCAAACCTTTTGTTTGGGGTTTGAATCCCCTCAATGGCACAAAAAAGAGACATTTTTGAGGGTGCACTGTAGTGGAGCATTGTGGCGCATTGACCGATGTTGACCAGTCGAAATATCGATGATTTTCTTCCTTTTAGGCCGTTTTTTTCCATTAAATCGGCGATCCTCTTCGATTTTTCTCCACAAAATATTATGTCGACACGATATATTACTGATATATCCCGACATTTTCTTCCTTGTTTATGTTGTATTACTTCTTTCTTAGACAAGAAAAATAAAACCTAATTATATACTCCACGGTTGAATTATGTGATTAAAGGTCATTTCAAAAGAGTTAAAAGTAAGAAAATTGGAGAATGGAGTTGATATATCGCCGATATATCCTGACATTTTCCTCATTGGTTATGCTATATTATTTCTTTCTTAGACAAAAAAAATAAAACCTAATTATATACTCCACGGTTGAATTATGTGATTAAAGGTCATTTCAAAAGAGTTAAAGTAAGAAAATTGGAGAATGGAGTTGATGCAGTAGATGATGAGAGGATTTAGCATTATCATCATATGAGAAGACTGCTCAATACTCAGAAATCAACCTACAAACCCTGATAAGCATAATACAAAACACAGTTTTATTATAAGCTGCATGGATTCATCACCATGGACAAGATGATGCTTATTTTGCAACAAGCATATATATATATATGACACCCAAAGACATGTAAAACATATACTTTCGATTTGTCTGATTATCCATAATTTGGCTATTTCTTCAGCTGGTGTATGTGTCCATAATTGAACGAATTGCATTTGGATGATGGTTGGGACTCAAATCAGTAGGGCTGGACGTCCAAGCCTCAGGGTCATCTTCCCGGACAGAGTGATCGCTAGTCTGATTTGGATCAATGTTGGGAATCAAGGAAGCAATCTCGACCATCAAAGCCTCAAGGTCATCTCCCCGGACAGAGTGATCACTAGCCTCATCATCCATGAGGTGTTCCTCTAGGTAGAGAAGGTATCGCCTGAGGTCACTTATAGTCGCATGCCTCTTCTTCAAGCGGTGGTTCCACCGGTTCTTGATAGCATTAGCAGCTCGCCCACGAAGATCATTTTTTGCCATAGATGCCCAGCTGCAAACAACACAACACAGGAACTCCACCTCAGACTCAATCATATCATTATCATATGATAATGGAAAAATATGTGGATGATTCTCATTACCTATTCTGAGGAAGCGACATTTGCTGGATGATGATGTCATCTTCCTCTCGGGAGAATTTATCTTTGTTGATATCAGGATTCAGATTGTTCTCCCACCTCTCCCAACAACTCTTACCAGTCCTGTTCAGCTCTGCCTGCTTTGCGATAGCTGGCCAAGATAGATTGGGGTATTTGCGCCTAAATTCTTTAAGCTTATTGTCTTCATCTGGGGTCCATAGCGATTTCTTCTGCTGTGTTCTTGGCATTATGAATTTCCTGTGAATGGCTAAGCTTCAGGTGGTGTATTATTTATCGCAATGAGACAAACTGAACCACCCCATCGGACTTGAGGGGATCTGCCTTTAGTTCTCGTTTGAGTTGACGAAAAATAAGTTTCAAAATGCCAAACGGAAATGGGCATGGGGCCAAATGACAAACGGAAAACGGTGGTGCATCCCTCCATCAAGCACCTTTTCCACCATCGGACTTGAGGGGATCTGCCTTTAGTTCCGTTTGAGTTGTCGAAACACAAGTTTCAAAATGCCAAACGGAAATGGGCATGCGGCAACTGAAGACTGGTGCATTCCTCCATCAAGCACCTTTTCCAAATAGGCCATCAGCTGCAGATTTGTCACATTATTATTATTATCTTATGTTTATTTGTATTACATACTAGTTTAATTTTATTACTAATATTTTTGGGAGAAGGTTGTGAGGAGAAAATGAGAGGGAAAATAAGTGAAGAATGTGAGGAAGATAATGATATTGTTATCCACAATTGTAAAAAAGAATTATCTTTCTTTTTTACAGTCATCAATTAGGGATCATTTATTGACTATTTATTATTATCTTATATCTTATGTCTTGTTTGTATTACTTCATAGTTTGATGATGTTACTAATTTTTTTCTAAAGGATATGAGGAGACAATGACATATAAGGGGACAATGACAGGGAAAATAAAAGTCAACATTATAAAGGAGAGACAATAACTGGGAAAATAAGATATTGTCAAAGGTGACCATTTAGTCGATGTTTCTTTTGGGTAATCATCAATTAGGTGATCATTTATTGAACATTCAATATTATTATTATAATTGTAAATCAACAAAGGTATTTCTCAATTCCTTGTATCTTTATTAGAGGAATAATACTCATATATATATATATATATATATATATATATATATATATATATATATATATAATTTAGAGTCCTAAATTAGGAAGGTATTATCCCAAAGGAAACAATTTAATTATGGTAAGTATAGATATATACAGCTAACACTCCCCCTCAAGCTGGAGCATAGATGTTGATCATGCCCAGCTTTTTACAAAAGTACTCAACTCGAGTTCCATTTCGAGCTTTTTTAAAAATATCCCCAAGTTGCTCTCCAGTCTTCACATAGCCAGTAGAGACTAGATTTTCCTCAATCTTTTCATGAATAAAGTGACAATCGACCTCAATGTGTTTGGTTCTTTCATGATAGACTGGGTTCGCAGCAATATGAAGAGCGACTTGATTGTCACACCAAAGCTTCGCTAGCATTGTGCACTTCATTCCCACTTCACCTAAGAGTTGATGTATCCATATGATTTCACAAGTAGCTTGTGCCATGACCCTATACTCAGATTTTGCACTCAAACGGGATATAACACTCTGCTTCTTACTTTTCCAAGCCACTAGATTCCCACCAAAGAACACATAATAACCTGTAGTGGATCTTCTATCAAACTTAGAACCTGCCCAATCCGCATAAAAAAAACACTCAATGCGAGTGTGTCCCTGACTAATGTATAGTATGCCTAGACCAGGAGCCTTCTTTAGATAGCACAAAATCTGCTCTAAAGCTATCCAATGCTTTATTGTAGGCGCAGATGTGAACTGACTAACAACACTTACTGCATATGTAATATCTGGTCAATATCTGGTCGCGTCATAGTGAGATAATTCAGCTTCCCAACCACCCTCCAATATCTCAGGGTTGTAGAAGGGATCTCCATCATCTAGCATAAGCTGTACAT
Source organism: Vitis vinifera (assembly GCF_030704535.1). NCBI lineage: Eukaryota > Viridiplantae > Streptophyta > Magnoliopsida > Vitales > Vitaceae > Vitis > Vitis vinifera. The sequence goes on along the minus strand of NC_081820.1, from coordinate 1,977,492 downwards.
TAGGAACCAATCCATGTAATATTCACACTTGATTGAACTCTGTAAGTAGTTCCAGAATATAGAAAATAGTTCTTTTGTCAAAATATTATAAGTATTTATCATTTTATAAGTGTAAACAATATTTATATTTGTAGTTTTCCTAATTTAACATGTTCCTAATGAATGCTATCATTTTATATTCCAAATCATTCGTTTTTGGATGGATTTGCTTCTGTCTTACTAGTCTCTTTAAGCAGATCAAGCACATACTTCCTCTGTGATAAGAACATCCCTTTCTTGCTCCTTGATACTTCTATTCCCAGGAAATACTTCAGTTCACCCAAGTCCTTTGTATGAAACTTGGAATGCATGAATGCCTTAAGATCAGAGATTCCTGCATGATCATTTCCTGTAATAGCTATATGATCGATAAAAATCGCAAGAAGTATGATACCAGTAGCTGATTTCTTGTGGAAAACAGAATGATCTTTCTTGCTCTTGTTCATGCCAAATGCTTGAATCTCCTTACTGAATTTTCCAAACCAAGCACGGGGACTCTACTTCAATCCATAGAGAGCTTTTTTCAAACAACAAACCTTTCCATACTCCCCCTAAGCAACAAACCCAGGAGGTTGCTTTAGATAGACTTCTTCTTCTAGATCACCATGAAGAAAAACATTCTTGATGTCTAACTAATATATCATCCACTATTGGGAAGCAGCAATATAAATAAATAGTCAAACTGAATTTAGTTTGGCAACTAGAGAGAAAGTATCAGAATAGTCTACTCCATATGTCTGAGCATATCCTCTAGCTACAAGCCTGGCTTTCAGTCTTGCCATAGAGCCATCAGGATTAACTTTTACCAAAAAGACCCACTTGCAGCCAACAACTTTCTTTCCTTGAGGCAAATCAACAAGTTTCCATGTATAATTGTCCTCCAATGCATAGATTTCTTCAAGCATTACATTCTTCCAACCAGGATGATTCAGGGCCTCTGTAATAGTTTTAGGTGCTGAAATAGAATCTATAGAGGCTATAAGAACACTCGAGGAAGATGACAGGTGATCATAAGACACAAAGTTAGCAATGGAATAGGTAGATTTGCAGTGTCGTTTACCTTTTCGAAGTCTAATGGGAAGGTCGAGATCACTAGAAGGATCAGATGACGAAGGAGCTGGTGCAAGACATGTATCTGTTGTCATTAGGTGCCGAGAGTACACCTGTATAATTGGTGGTTTGATTGGAGTAGGAGGAACATCAACAACAGTACCCAAATGAGCAAGAGATGCATTAGAATCAACCACACCTGATTGCCCAACAGTTGGTCTTGAATTAACCACTTGATACACAAGCCATTCTTCATCCTCCTCCTCACTTGCAGAACTTATGGGTGAAGAGAAAAAAGATGTGTCTTCTGAAAACCAACATCCGTTGATACTAGATACTTATTGAGATCAATCGAGAAACATTTATAGCCCTTTTGCAGTCATGAGTACCCCAAGAAAACACATTTTAACGCCTTAGGATCAAGTTTAGTAACAAAAGGCCTTGTATCTCTAACATAGCATGTACATCCAAAAATTCTTGGTTCAATTGGAAAGAGTGATATATGTGGATGTATTACTTTGTACAGAATAACAGCTTTAAGCACTACAGTAGGCATACGGTTGATCAGAAAACAAGCTGTGGAAACTACATCAACTCAAAATTGTTTCGGAACCTTCATCTGAAACATGAGTGCACGAGCCATCTCAAGTAAATGCTTGTTTTTTCTTTCAGCAACCCATTTTGAGAAGGAGTATCAACACAAGATGTTTGGTGAAGAATCCCATTGTGACTCATGTAGTTCTGAAATGAGTTAGACACATATTCTTTTCCATTATCGCTTCTTAATATTTTCACAAACACATCATATTGGGTTTTAATCTCAGCAGAGAATGCACAAAAATGTGAAAATACTTTTGAACGATTCTTCATAAAATAAATCCAATTCATTTGAGAAAAATCATCCACAAAGGTAACAAAATATCGAAACCCAGTTTTAGAAGTAATAGGACAAGGACCCTAAACATCAGAATGTACTAACTCAAACAAAGACTCAGCCTGTTTTTTAATCCTTGGGCATAAAGAACTACGATGATGCTTCACAAAATGACATGACTCACAATCTAATGAAAGTAAATTATCAAACCGATGACATAATTTCTTCAACACTGGTAAAGAAGGATGTCCTAACCGACAATGAGCTTCAATAGGAGAGGCAGTACTGACACACACAACTGGTCGAGGTACCCACTCATCAAGAATATAGAGCCCATCAGATACATGTCCTTTACCAAATGTCCGTTTCGTCATAAGATCCTGAAACACACAATGATCAGGGAAAAATGAGACACTACAATTCAAATTTTTGGTAAGTTTACTGACAGAGATTAAGTTAAAGGCCAAATTTGGTAAGTTTAACACAGAAGATAACGTAATAGAAGATGTTGATTTCACAGTCCCAGACCCTTTAATATCATAGGTAGAACCATCAGCAACAGTAATAGAAGAAGTAGAATGTGTTATGAAGGTAGAGAAAGTTTTATGATTACCTGTCATATGATTTTTGGTGCCTGAATCAATTATCCATTTGTTTGAGGAGGAGACAAGACATGTTTTACCTAACTCTGCCAAAGCACTAACAGGAGTAGATGCTTTTAGTGCTTCTTGATACTGTGAATATTTAGCAAACTCTTCCACTGTCATTGTGATGATCTTGTCTGAGGAGTTTGAAGATGTAGCAGTATCAGATGTAGCAACATTGGCAGTTTGATTTCTCCGATTCCGATTATGGAATTTCTTGCAGTTCTTCTTGGTATGGCCAGCCTCATGGCAGTAAAAACACACAATGGTACTTGAATCATTGCCACGATTATCAAATGCCCTGTTTTTGCCCTTGTTATTCACCCTCCTTGCATTCTCTGCATTTCCTCCTTTTGCAATAAGAACATTGGTATGCTAAGAAGATGGGATATTCTCAGTTCATAGAACTCTATTGAAAACTTCTTAAAGGGAACCAATGTCAGAACTAGAAAGAATATGAGATTTTGCAGTCTCAAACTCAGATGAGAGACCTGATAAGAAACTCATAACAACCATCTGTTCCCGTTGAGCCTGTTGTACTCTAACATCCAGATTGAAAGGCATAAGTGCATTCAATTCCTCATATACCTTCTTGAAGTCCATAAAGTATGCAGTGAGGGATTTAGCTCATTTTTCAAGACAATGGAAGGCATTCCATACATCATACATCCGAGATACATTTCCTTTTCCAAAGTAAAGAAAATCTAGATAATCCATTAACTCTTTAACAAATTCACAATGACTCAGCAGACCAATAATATCACTATTAATAGATTTTTTAATGTACATAAATAATCGTGCATCATCTTGCATCCAAAGTTTTCTAGTGTTATCATTAGGAGGTTCCTCAGTCAAGTGGTCATCTTTAGCAACACTCCTCAGATAAATTTTGATAGTCTTGCTCCATTCAATATAATTAGACTCATTTAATTTGTGTTCAGTTATTTTTGACACAACAAGCACTATATCAGCAACAAAATTCTTGTTCTCTTCCATGGCAATAAAATTCAATCTCCAAAGTAATTTTACACCCAGATAAGAGCAACCCAGACCAGAAATTGCAATTCACCACAGCAAGAAGAAAGAAAGAGACAAGTACCTCTCTTACAAGAAGGCATCAAAAACGTTAACTCATTTATAATTTTTCTTTCCCCATTTCTGCCGTAGCAATTATAAAACCCTTGACTCCCTCTCTTTCTCACCTCGAAATTTGTGAGGGAAAATGGATTGCCGATGTGGTGGCCAAGGTGGGCGAAGAGGAGTGTGCGAGAAACTCAGATCAACCAGGTTTCTAAGAAGAGCAGTTCGACTGGATCGGCGTCGAAGTAGTGGAGGTTCCAAGATTTACTCCGGTGAAGTAACAACAGCGAGGGTAAGGATTCCTTCATGTTTCTCACTCCTTCTCGAAAAGCTATGCGATTCTGTAATCGCCGATGAATCGTCACGATCCCTCGATCGACGTCGTGATTTTCTAGCGAAGGGAGCTGATCAAAGATGGAAGAGAGAAATTTTGGTTGCAATGGTGAAGTTGAGAGAAGAGAAGGTGGATGTAAATGACAAATTTGATCATTCAAAGGAAACGAGGAACTTCGTCGACGCGTCCCAAGAACATAATCTCACAATCCAAGAATGAGATCACCCTGGCCGGAAAACGGGATTGCGACGCCAATGGAACTAGTCAGAGGTCAAAAGAAGCTGCTACTCTCCTCCACGTGCCGACGCGTGAGTTGACGGGTCCTGCTTCTCAGTCATGAGCTTCACATATTTAGCTTCCGGTTGCAGGACTTCGAGTACTGACCGATTTTGACACCTTGCTTCTCCCATCTAAAGGTAGTGACACTACCAGGTCACTTTTATTCCGTGACCCAAGAAGAACATAGAATGGCAGAATGTCACTGGAAATCAGAGACTCAGAAATAACAAACCCAGAATTTGAGCCAAAGGCCCTAATACTATGTAAATCAACAAAGGTATTTCTCAATTCCCTGTATTTTTATTAGAGGAATAATACTCATATATATATATATACACACACAATTGAGAGTCCTAAATTAGGAAGGTATTATCCCTAAGGAAACAACTTAATTATGGTAAGTACAAATATATACAGCTAACAATAATTTTATGTTTATTTGTATTACACACTAGTTTGATTTTATTACTAATCTTTTTTATATATTTTTTTATCATCAAAATTGTAAAAATAATTTTTCAAATAAGAGTTGTAAAAATTATTTTTTTGTAAATAAAATCAAATTGGATTGAGAAATTGTATCAAATCATTTTCTTGTGTGTAAACATAAGAAAATGAAAAGGAAAGAGAAAAAAAAAAAACAAACTAGCTCAAGTCTTGTTAATTTTTTTTTTTTTTAAATTTTTAAGTTTGAATTTTGACTTTTAAAGTACATATATTTTTTTAAAAATAAACCAAAAAATATGGACTCAAAAGTCAAAACTATCCTCTAACCCTCCTTTCCTCCTCTCAACTACCACAATTTTTTCTTTTTTTTTTCTTTCATATTTTTTTCTTTTACTTTGATAAAGTGTCAAAACTTGCATGAAAAATTATACTAGCCCTTTACGCTCCTTTTTGGTGGGCGTAGAAAGAAGTATCAAAGTAAATTTTATTTGGTTCCCGTCAAGAAAAACATGGATGGAAAGGAAAAAAAAAAAGAATTTGAAAAATTTTATTTGATTTATCATAAAAAGTACAAATATATAATAATAATAATAATAATAATAATAAATAAATAAATAAATAAATAAAAACTATTTTGAAATTTATACATTTTCAAAATTTTCGGCCATGTTTGGTTCTTGAAAAATTTAAGAAAAAATGTAAAGGAAAGAAAATAAGAAGGAAAAGTGAAAGGAAAAAAGAAAGTAACGAAGAATAAAAAATAAATTCAAAACAAATAAATTATTTTTTTTATAGGCTTCTTTGATATTTTTCATAATAAAATCAAACAGAAGAAAATCATTATCCTTAATATTTTTTTCCTTAATACTTTCCAAGAACCAAACATAACGTTCATTTTTTTGTATAGGAGGAAAAAAATGAAAATAAATTTTAAAAGTATGTAAGAAAATACTTTGAGTTTAAATTTATTTATTTTCTTTATTATACTTTTCATTCCTTCCAATTTTCTGTCTATTTTTTTCTTTTTAAATTTTTCCTCAAACTTTACAAGATTTAAAAAAAGTCTTATATTCTCTCTATATTACAAGTACTAAAGAAAATAAGCAAATAAAAAAAGATATCCAAAACCTTTTGTTTAGTTTATCATGAAAAATATGATAAAAAAATCATATTGTGGACCCTGCATTTTCTCGTACGTTTTCACTTGACGGCGTGACTCACTTTTTTATTTATTTGGTGAAAAAAATGATTTTTAGGAAAAGACTTGGAGTCGCCACTTATGTTTGTTTTATTTTTTAAAGGGAAAACAAAATAAGAAAGAAAAACCCTAAGTGTGACTCCTGAAGGAAAAACAAGCCTGTGAAAAACTAAGTCTGGGTCCGGGGGTCAGGTTACTTATTGGGAAGGTACGGTGGTGAGTCGTAGCACCCCTCTAAGCCTGTATACATACGGACTCTACTAATCGAATTGAAGGAATTGTGACAATTAATTAATTAATTATGGATACCAAGGAAAATAATCATGCAAATGAGTATGTACAAGTCATAGTGAAAATCAATAAAAAAAAAAAATTGATGAAATCTAATTACCAGAATACACAAAATAAATGACAAAAGGATTATGCAAAAATGATTTATTGAACTAAATAAAATAAAATAAAATAGTTTTCAAGAAATTTCAAGGATTTTATTAAAAATGATTTTGAATTAATGATTTCAATTTATTTATTTACAAAAAAAAGAATCAATTTATTTTTTCAATTTCATTTATATTCAATTTTCAAAATAAAAAATAAAAAATTATTTACACTTATTGTATCAAAATAATTTATTATAAAATTTCAATTTGGGTACAAAAATTATTTTCACTTGTTTTTTACAAAAAAAGAATGAATTTTTACAATTTTATTTATAAAAGTATTTCAATTTGTTTTCATTTAAAAAGAGTAACTTATACAAATTATTAAAAAGAATAACTTTATTTACAAAAGAATTTTTAATTAAAAAGAAAAGAAAAAAAATTTAAATCCTCCATTTCTAAAAAATACTTTTAATCCCATTTTAATTAAGGAAAAATAATTCATTAAAAAAACATTTTTTGGACAATTTTATTAAAAATTAATTTTTGGGACAACTTTATTTACAAAACAATTTTTGGACAATTTTTATTAAAAAAAGAAAATTTTGGACAATTTTATTAAAAATAAATTTTCAAATTCTATTAAAAACAATTTTTTGGAATTTTCTAAAAACATTTTTCTGAATTTTTATTAATAAAAAAAACTTTCTTTTATTAAGAAGAATATTTTAAAATTATTATTTTATTAAAACATATTTACTTAATTATTCCTCTTATTTAAACAGAATTCTGATTTGTTCGATATTCAATTCTATACACACTCAATAAATATGTACAAACAAATATTTACAAGAACTAACAAAAATAAAACCAAATAAAAGTGAGAAATAAAATATGTACTCGAATAAACTTACAACAAGCTCAATGTCTTCTTACAGCTTTTCAAATCTCACTTTGTTCCATGAAATTTTGTGCTCCACGTATCATAAATTCGTACTCGACCAACAAGATTGCAGAATGGGTCCATGCAAAAACAAAAATAGCACAAATGTAAACATCCAAAAATATGTAGAGTCCAAAATAATTATTCAAGCACAAATTCAAACTTTAAATTAGTCCAATAAATTTCACCAATTAAAAATGGGCCCAAATTAACAAATATAACCCCACAAAAGTATCACACATATCATAGACCCTAATATAAAGTTTCCAAATTAATAGCCAAAACATAAGCTTAATTAATCAAACTCAAAACATGATAAATTAAGATAAATCTCATTATGCCTAAATTTAATATTCCATGATCCAAACCTAATTTAATATACACCACAATTGTCTCATGCCCAAATTAAAAAGTTCAAAATAGCCATACTCATATAAAATATTCAAGTCATCCAACAAATCTCACTCATATTATGGGTTCAACTTTATTTACAAAACAATTTTTATTAAACAAAGAAATTTTTGGACAATTTTATTAAAAACAAATTTTCAAATTCATAAAAGGATTTTTATGAATTTTTATTAATAATAAAAAAATATTTCTTTTATTTAAAAAGAATATTTTAAAATTTTTATTTTATTAAAACATATTTATTGAATTCTTCCCCTCATTTAAACAAAATTTCTAGTTTGTTCGATGTTCAATTCTGTACATGCTTTATAAATATATACGAACCAATATTTACAAGAACTAATAAAAATAAAACCAATAAAAATGGAAAATAAAACATGTACCAAAATAAACTTACAACAAGCTCAATATCTTCTAATAGCTTTTTCAATCTCACTTTCTTCCATAAAATTTCATGCTCCACATGTCATCAATTCGTACTCAACCAACAGAATTGCAAAATAGGTCCATGCAAAAAACAAGCTCAATGTCTTCTGACAACTTTTTCAATCTCACTTTCTTTCATAAAATTCCATGTTCCACATGTCATCAATTCGTACTCAGCCAATAGAATTGCAAAATAGGTCCATGCAAAACAAAAATAACACAAATTCAAATTTCAAATTAGTCCCATAAATTTCACCAATTAAAAATGGGCCCAAATTAACAAATATAACTTAACAAAAATATCCCCATGCCAATAACCATATTAAAAAAATTTCCCAGTTAATTACCAAAATACAAACATAATCAATCAAGCCCAAATACAATAAATCAAAATAAATCTAATTAGGCCTAAATTTAATATCTCATAATTCAAACCTAATCTAATAAAAAAACCCAAATTCACAACCAAAATTAAGCCCAATATATGCTAACCCAATTCACAATCAAAACCAAACTCAATTTAATAAATGAATAACTAAATAAATTAAACCTAAAATCACAAACCATCACTGTACAAATCAATAATAATAATAATAATAATAATAATAATAATAATAATAAATGTTTATGATGAGAAAATGAGAGAAAAGAGAAAGGGTCGCCTGTCGGTAGTGGCTCGCTGACGGCGACTGGCCAGTTGTCTTGTCTGCGGCAATGAGAGTTGATGGTTTTTTTTTAAAAAACAAAAACAAAATAATAATAATAATAATAATAATAATAATAATAATAATAATAAAAAGGAAGATAATAAAAAAATAAAAAATAAAAATGGAGGAGAAGAAATGGGACGGTTGGTGTCTCTACAAGTGGGTGTTTAGGTAGAGAACAAAAATGAAAAATGGGGAAGAAGAAAATGGTGGCCTCCGGCCGTGTGGAAGTGAGTAAGGAAAGAGAGAGGAGAAAAAATGGAGCAAAAAAAAGGGGGGCCCATAGTTCATGTGTGCTGTGGGGAGAAAAAAAATGAAGCGAGGAAATGGGGGAGCACAGCTGGGAATTGGAAGAGAAAGGGAAGAAGAAAAATGGGCTGCCTCTGTGTGTGTTGGGGAAGCTAGAAGAAAAAGAAAAAAAACAAGAGGGGAATGAGGGCAACCGTGTGGGTGTTTTGGGCAGAGAAAAGGGTTGGAGAAAAAATGGGGGGAGAGAAGAATGAGGGGTCGACTGTTCTTGGGAATGGAAAAAATGGGGGGAAAAAATGGTGGGAGGCTGACCAAAGGGGATTGGGGGGGAGAGAGAAGAGTATAAGAATAGTTGAGGAAGAAAAAGGTAAAAAGAAAAAGAAAATAAAAAAATTAAAAAAAAAGATGGGATGGTGGCCGGTGGTGTTGGGACTGAGGGAGGTATGGGAGGAGAGAGAGGAAGTGGGTGGGGTAGGTAGGGAATGAAAGAAGAGAGAGGAGAGAGAAACGAAAAATAAAAATAAATAAAAAATAAAATAGAATATAATAATAATAATAATAATAATAAATAATAATGTAATAATAATAATAAAATAAAAGTAATAGTAATAAAATAAAATAAAATAAAATAATATACAAAATAATAAAAGCTAATAATTAGATGGTGAGTGGCAAAAAAAAAAAAAACATATGTGATTGGAATTTAAAATCTAAAGACAAAATTTGACTCAAAATTAATGTAAAAATAAAATTGGGACAAATTTTGGGGTCTACACATATATAATAAAATTTATTTAAAAATTTATGTGTTTTCAAATTCTTCATTCTTTATACATAAAAAAAATTAAAAAAATTTGAAAAAAATTTTAATTCTTCTTTTTCTTTTATATATATAAAATAAATTTTTAAAAGAAAATGAAAAAATCATGTAAATTTAATCCACATTTCTCATCTCTTCATCTTTTTCCTTGTTATTTCTTTCCTCAATTCTCCATCATCCAAACTCAAAACTTAATCTTCGCCTCAAATTTGTAGTCTCTTTAAGCAATAGTGACTGGTCATTTATTGTAAATGAGCTTGGGCTTGGGCTCCACAAGTTGAATCATGTTTTGTTGTTTTTGTTTTTTCTTAGTCAAAATAAACCAGTTTTTATATGATCAATCAACCTTGTTTTAATAATTGGTGGGATTAAAAAAAAGGCCAAAAAGTCATGCACCAACTATATAATCAAACCAAAATGGGCCATTATGTAGAAATATTGTGTTGGTTTGGACCCAAATTCGTATGTTGAACCCAACCCGAAAATATAAATGGGCTTTAACGTTAGGCTTAACCTAGCTTAGGTTCATGGCTTGTAAACTAACCCAGTCCATGTCGGCTGGGCTTGGAATTGTCACTTTTGCTTTGCAATATTCCTCTAAGATGAGAAATGTTTAATGGTTAAATTAATGGAATATGGAATGTGAATCAAAAATTCATTTCGTTTACTATTCATTACCATATTTGGGTTAAAAGTACATTAAAAAAAGTTATTTTTTAAGCCAAAAAAGTTTTAGGATGAAGATAAATTTGTAATATATATATATATATATATATATATAAAAGAACAGAAGACATTAGATGGATTGAGGGCTTACGATTCTGAATATAAATATAAGTAAAGAATGCATGATGTTAATTCAGATATGTTTTTTTTGGTATAATGCAATGATTATCTCTCATCCATGAATGTAAGCTCATAATTCAAATCAAAATCTTTTGTGTTATGATAAAAGTGATAGAAATCCAACCTTCAAGTCCAAGTCCCGTGTACAAAACCCAAGTGGAACACCAAATTCAATTCATTTTCAGTGAAAAAGAAAAACGCAAACCCTGATAAATCAGCTATTATACTCATCTCAATTTCATTTCTATGGCCATACCAAGATTTAGAGAGAGAGAAAAATGTAGGTATTAGTTTGGTTGTTGGTAATGAATGAAATTTTCATTATATTTTTTTCGAAATATGTGGTCGAAGTGAAATTGGTCACCGATAAAAAAATTGGAAATATTTTGGTAAAACCGAAATCTCATTGAAAAATTCAAAGTGGGAGCATGTGTACATGGAGAGTTTTCTTGAAAAATCGATAATTTTTTTAGGGAATTTTAAAAAGACATTAGTGTGGACCTCACATTTTCGCTCAATATGTTCCCACTCGATGGTGAAACTCGCTATAGACCCCCCTCAGATGTGGATGTTTTATTTTATTTTATTTTATTTTATGATTTTTCTGGCCACCCTGAGAAGGAGTGGTTTCTTGGCCAGCCAAAGAGGATGGAAGTGAAAGGAAAGTAGCTGATGGGTGAGCTGCTCTTGGCTGTGAGGGGACGGGAAGCAAAAAAGAAAAAATGGGCGAGCTGTTTGGGACAGAGGACACAACTGAGAAAAGAGGGAACATAGCTGTTTGAAAAGGGAGAGACAACTGAGTAAAAAAAAAAGGGGGGGGGGGGGGGGGAAGGGGGGTTACAGAGAGCTTGGGTAGTCTTCTTGGGGAGCTCAGACAGAAGAAGATAGGAAGCGTATTTTTTGCTAGTTATAGAGCCCTGAGGCAGTTGGAGTCGGGGATTATTGAGAAGGAGAACCAAAGAAGAAAGGAAAGGAAAAAAAAAAAAAAACTGGAGGAAAGACAAGAGAAAAGAGGGGAAGATTTTTCTAAAGGAAGAAAAAGGCGTTTTTTGGAGACTGTTAGTGAGAATGGGAGGTTTTGGTGTTATGACTTTGTTTTTATATGTGTTTATGCGTGAACTTTGACCTTTGGAGGTGTTGTGCGAGCCACAACCATAGGAGGGTTAGTGATTGTGCTGAATTATGCTGTTGCTTTGCATTGAAATCGAGGTACAGTCTTCGAACCCTGAAGCTTTGGTTCCTGTTTCCAATATTTTTTTATTCTACGATTTCTGGGTCTTAGGTATTCTTTTTATATCTGTATTGAGATCCCAATTGGAGCTTTAGAATATGCCAAGAACGCTAGTCATTGCTATTGTCATGAGATTATTGGTTCTTCAAAGTTAGTTTTTCGTTCCCACCCCTGCATTTGAAAACCCATTTCTTATTTCTATATTTAGTTTAATTGCTTGTTGTGGGTGACGTCTTGTTTTTTTTTTTGGCTTATTTAATGAGTGAAACTCGATCCGTGAATTGATGGGAATGTATGGGAAGATTAGGGGAATGGACGATGCACGCAATGTGTTTGATGAAATGCGTGAGAGGAATGTGGTTTCTTGGTCAGCTATGATTTTCTTGGGCATACCAGCAAACCACTCAAAAAATGGAGTTGAGGAACTTCAATTATTCAATCGAGACCTTCCAACCTGTAAGAGTTATGGGAAAGTGGGCCATGAAAAGACATTAAGTTTAAGAACCTCCACTCATTCCACCACCAAGTCCATTCTTTATTCATTTATTTACTTTTTCCTTTCTCTCATTATTTCTCCCACTTAAATTTCTCCCAACCCTCTTTCATTCACGTGTAGCTCTCATTCCCATTTTAATTATTCATTTTATATATATATATATGTCAAAATTTAATTTCCAAAATTTCAATCTCCAAATTTAATTTTAAAAACTCCAAACTTCAACTTCTAGATATAATTTTCAAAATCCTAATTTCCAAAACTCTGATTCTCAAATTTAATTTTCAAAACTCCAATTCTTAAATAATTTTCAAATTCCAATTTCTTTCAAATTTAATTTCCAAGCTCCAATTCTTAAATAATTTTCAAATTCTAATTTCTTTCAAAACTCCAATTCTTAAATTTAATTTTTAAAGTTTCAAACTCTCAAATAATTTTCAAAATTCTAATTTCTTTCAAATTTAATTTTCCATAACTCCATTTTTCACATTTATTTGTTTAATCATTATTATTTTCGTTATTTTTATTATTTATTCATTTATTTTTAAATTTCCAATTTCCAAAATTCCATTTTTCACATTTATTTATCTAATCATCATTATTTTCGTTATTATTGTTTATTTATTTTTAATATCACATCTTTAAATAATTCTTCAAAATTCCTATTTCCAAATTTAATTTCCAATTTCCAAAATTTCATTTTTCACATTTACTTGTCTAATCATTATTATTTTCGTTATTATTGTTTATTTATTTATTTTTAAAATTCAATCTTTAAATAATTCTTCAAAATCCTGATTTCCAAATTTAATTCCCAATTTCCAAAATTCCAATTTTCCAATTTCCGAATTTAACTTCAAATCTCCAAAATTCCAACTTTCACATTTATTTATTTAATCATTATTATTTTTGTTATTATTATTTTATTTATTTATTTTTAAAATTGCATCTTTAGATAATTCTTCAAAATTCCGATTTCCAAATTTAATTCCCAATTTTCGAACTTAATTTACAATTTCCAAAATTCCAATTTTCACATTTATTTATTTAATCATTATTATTTTTATTATTATTATGTTTTTATTTATTTATTTATTTATTTTAAATTCCATCTTTAAATAATTCTTCAAAATTCCGATTTCCAAATTTAACTCCCAATTTCTGAAATTCCAATTTTCCAATCTTCAAATTTGATTTCCAATTTCCAAAATTCTAATTTTCACATTTATTTACTTATTATTATTATTATTATCATTATTATTTTAATTATTATTATTATTTTTTTAAAAATGCCATCTTCAAATGATTTTCAAGATTCTAATTTCCATAATTTAATTTTCAAAACTCCGATTTATTTCAAAATCAGTTTTCAAAACTTCAATTCCTTAATTTAATCTCCAAAACTCCAATTTTCAAATTTAATTTTCCAAACTTTAATTCTCAAATTATTTTCCAAAATTTCAATTTTCAAATTTAATTTTTAAGAAATCTCATACCCAAATAATTTTTCCAAGTTCTAATTTTCATGACTCCCAGTTTCAAATTATTTTTCTAAAGTTCCAATTTTCTAATTTAGTTCTTAAAACTTCAATTTTCAATTTAGTTTCAAAACTTTATTTTCAAAATTTGTCTTTCAAAAGATTTTAAATTTTTTAAATTTATTTGTTTGATTTGTTTATTCGCCTAATTTAATTATTATATTTATTCATCTTTCATATGATTATTTATTTGTTTGTTTTATTATTTTACTCTATTTTATTCGTTTATTTATTTATTTGCCATTATTATTATTATTATTGTTTTTTTTTTCTTGTTTTCATTAAAATTTCGATTCACTAAAACCTTATTTTTAATAAACGTCTGCCATTTTTCATTCAGGCATGATTCTTGTGATCTTATTTGGTTTTTAATTATTTTCTCATTTTTCACTATTTTAATAAGCACGAAGACAATTTTCATAATTCCAAAATAATGGAATTTGTGAGATTAATTCATGCAAGATCGATTGGGCTTTGGTGCGGGCCCCACATATGAGTTTTCTTTTCTGATTGTCAATTGTTATGCTTAATGAATTTTGCTTGATATTTGTCTTGCTCTTTGATATGTATGTGATGATTTTATGCTTGAGCTAACCCCGTTTCCATGATAGTGTACTATTGCAGCCAAGGTATGCTCCCACTCCCACTTTCCTTACTTTTACGCGTGATTCATTTTATTGTTTGATTATTTTATTGGTATCCATTGATTCCCTTATCAATTGCCCCACTTGCTTCACTTTATTTAGTAGAGACCTTATTATAGGGCTCAGAGGGATGCTATGGTCTTTCACCGTACCTTCCCAATAAGTAACCTGACCCCCGAACCCAGACTCGATTTTTCATAGACTTGTCTTTTCCGAACAAGGAGTCACACTTAAGGTTTTCTTTCTTATTTTGTTTTCCTTTAAAAAAAAACAAAAATAAGTGGCGAATCCAAGTTACTTTCTAAAAAAAAAAATGAATCATTTTCAAATAAAAAAAGTGACCTCACCATCTAGTGGAAGCGCATGAGTTGAAATACGGGGTCCACAAAATGGTGACTCCATTGGGGAGTCACAAGGGTCAAGCTTGAACTTAAGATGAGGCAAATGTGACATTTGATTGGTCAATTAGTGGGTATCCACCTCTTTTTGTGCTTTTGTTTGCTCGATTACTAATTACACATTGATAGCTCTTGATATCATTATCCTTGATGCATGCTTAGTTATTATATTCGTTTAGGACATTGCCATGTTGATTGTGTTGATTGATTATCTTGCCTGTCTTAGCATAGTGACTTTGATTTTGCCATGATTGTTCTACTCACTTCACATGTATAGACTCATCATTATATATATTTTGACTTGATGTGTTGATTCTCTTGCTCGTATATTATCTTGATCATCTTTGAGCATGTTGTCTTTGACACTATTCACTTTGATTGTCATATTCTCGCTTAGCTTGTATATGGACATAGTTGATATATCTGCGCTCCGCTTGACTGCCTGTTGCATGACCACCCTTATTTTGTGTGATTGCATGTCGCTTGTTTGTGTGGGCCGCACATCTATCTCTTTACCTCCAACCCTCTGGTTTCGGTCACTTCCTTTGTTTTGGTTCTCACTTTTGCAAGTGTGAGGCCTTGTGTGTGCTTGTTTCTTTGATCGAGCTACGGGTTAGGAGTATGGTCTAATGATGGGCTATACCGATGTTTGGGAGCATTTTAAAGAAGACTGACACATTGATACTGATTGGAGTTCGATCATTGAAGACCTGTATAGCCCAGAGCTAAGTTTCATGGATATTTGTGCGACCAGTATGTTTCCTCTTCTACCTTAGCTTCATAGGGTTTTCGAATGCGCCCATACCACTCACTGTGCACTCTAGTTGACCACTTAGTGTTGAGAGTTTTGAGAAATTTCACTGTAGGAAACCGATGTCGAGGTAGTGCATGTGTGGAGGTGATGACCACCTTGCATGGAAGCGCCCCATTTTTTCGGAGGCGTGCAAAGAGTTGCGTACCATCGGAGGGTATGATCGCTTCTGCTAGGGATCCTTTAAAGTCCATCCTTTTTCTTTTTAGAGCCACATTAACCTTGTAGGTTGAGCCTTAGATCTTTCAATCAGGATTTCCTTTCCTAACACGTGAGTGTATCTGTGAGCCTTCAGAGTCGGTTCAGTAGTGATAGGTTTAGTTACCTTCATAGTGGTCTCTTATATATCTGCTCGGGATTGGACATCAGTTGGATTACTTCTGGGTTACTTTTCAGCATATTTGATATGCATTCCTTGTGGAGTTTTCCTTACCCCATATCTTATGAAGTATTTCCACTATTTCAAGAGTATTGATACATTTGCTATAGGTTCAACTTCTTGGATCCGAGTTGGAGGCAGATTGATCAAAGCATCAGACCCACTAGACCAGAGATCAGATCAGAGAGATATAGACTCACAGATAGTAACTGTTGACCAGTTTGCTGCTGCCATGACTTCGATTCAGGAGGCTATAGCTAGCCTCGATCGGAGGATAGATGGGCAGCAGGCTCAAGAGGCCTCACCTCAGGATGACGCCCAGTATGACCCTATAGTGCCACCATCCTCTCCACCTAGTCAGTCAACAATGCAAACTATACCTTTTACTCTGCATAGCTAGACCGAGGTTGCCTCGCCTCCTGTCACCGTGCCTACCCCAACCTCAGAGGACCCATATGCTCGTATGGATAGGCTCAAGTAGATGTTGAGGCAGTTGAGGACTTCAGACAGACCTGTTACTTGAGATGATTTCGATGGACTACTAGTGGCCAATCTACCGACCAAGTTCAGGAAGCTAGAGATCGAGCGATACACGGACATTGGTTGTCCTTGCATCCATTTGAGGCTTTACAGTACGATCATGAGGGCCCATGGACTAGATAAAGCCCAGATGATTATGTTTTTCCCTATGTCCTTGAGTGGTGCGGCACAACGATGGTTTGCTTCATTGGACGTATCACGCCGCCAGATTTGGGATGATTTAACCTAGGAGTTTTTGAGACAGTTTACATTTAATACTGTCATTGACGTCTTAAGGAGAGAGTTAAAGGTATTGAGACAGAGGCTAAAGGAGTCGGTCACCTCATTTATCTCCCGCTGGAGGGAGAAGATTTCACAGGTCATTGATAGGCCATCTGAGAGTTGGATAGGCCAAGGAAGGCCAAAAGTGTTCTTAGTTTGGGTATCCTGAACTAGGACCATATCTTGGGCCCTGGGTTCCTAGTTTGGATTCTGTGGCTCAATTTAGGGCCATAATTAGGGCGGCCGAAGTTCTCATTGTTAGTTACTTGATTTGGGCCTCCAACTCTCTGTAGCTCAATTGGGCCCATAGTTGGGTAGGTCCATAACTTCCTCAATTAGGCCAATCTCTTTGTAAACGGAGAAATGGGCTATTCTTGGTGGGCTTATATGGATTGGGCTATGATAGCCCATAATAGATCTTGACATTATGTTCCTAGATTGAGTCTCATTATTAGTACCTAATATCTTATGTAAAAAATGATTCAATTATTTATGTCAACCATTTGATATTTCTTTTATGCAACCATTTGATTGTAATTACAATTATTTACTATTGTGTCAACTATTAGTAATGGTTTTGAGCTGCAAACGTATCCTTTTTTTCAATGCTTGAATTTCATAAATCTTTATTATTGTAACGATTAGGATTATAATTTAGGGTTTAGGGTTTATTTATGATATTTTTTAAAAATAACTAATCATTAGGACTAGTTTTGAACTATATATAGACATATTTCCCTTTTTGTTTAAATTTATATATTGGATCGAGGGACATTTTTTCAAAAAAACGTTTTATTACTCATGAGTACTAATATCAATTTAGGGTTCTTGGTTTTGATATATATAATTTTTTTTAAATGATAAGGAAAAAACTAAGGTACAGGCTCTATAACTATCAAATTTTGTCTCTTGTTGAAAGCATATGATAAAATCTAAATCATTAGATGAGGGTACAAACAATGAACCAAGGCATAAAATAACGAGACCAAATATAAACAATGGGACACAATAGGACAAGGTATATATATATATATATATATATATATATAGTGCAACTTGATTGGTTATGTTTTTATGTATAGTAGCTGGATGCAAATGATAAACCATTAGAACTGGTTTTAAACTGCTGGCATATTGGCTTTTTCCAATGTTTGGATTTCATCTCTCATTGAACTGGTTTAACTCTTTTCTAACAGGTTCTTGGAAGTGGAAGGTATGAGCTGAAACTTGAGTCAAAGCCTCAACCATTAAAATTGGTTTTGAACTGTAGACATTAATTTCTCTCTCCCAATGCTAGATTTCATTTCTTTTATATTGAATCAGGTTTAGGGTTTAGGGTTGACATTTTTCCAACTGAATGCTGATGCAAATTTGGTCACGCATAGGACTTCAAATCAAAGAAAGAAGCATTACCCGAATTGAAATTTGGGGACTACAACTTACCGGTCAAGGGAGAAAACCTTTTGGCAGCATTAGAGTTCACGTCGGTGTAGCTATGCTCCATCGGCTGGCCAAAGCAAGAGCTCTTCTGGCTTGAAACCGATCCAAAATGGTTCAGCCTGGCTACTTAACTTCAGGTTCACCATCGTCTTTGACCCTTCAAACTTTCCTCTGATAATTTGAGCTACTATTTATGGTGAATTCAGGCCTGTTTCCAAGTGAATTCATGACCACTATTTTCCATTTCCTAGGATGTGAGTTGCAGCAGTGCTTAAACAAGACATACTGCCTACCTGAAAAACCAAAAGTTGCATACGGGTCGAGAGGTTCTTCTGCAGATATATACGTCGATAATGTGGCATAGAATGCATTCCTTTTCAAGACCTTAGACTTCTTGACTGTAGATGAAGAGAGTGCTGCTATAGTAATGGTAAAACAAGTGTTATTTTTGAGAAGTATTTTCAAAAACGGTTTTTGATAATAATTTTTTAAAATTATTTTTAAAAAAGTCTATTTAAAAATTAAAATGTTCTTAATCTATTTTCTATGTTTTTAAATATGTTTTAAAAATATCTTTTATATATTTAATGCTTTATTTTTAATCATTATTTATATTTATATAATTATTTTTAAAATAGTCATTCGAATGAAAATAACCAAAAACAATTGGCCCTTTTTGGCAACTATTTTAGAAAACAAATATCTGTTCTCCAAGACAAAAAGATAGGAAAACATGTTTGATATTAACCAAAAAAAAAAGAAAAAAAGAAAAAAAAAACAGTTTTCTATTCTTAAAAATAGAAATATGGTATTTTTCATAAAACATCTTTTAGTAGTTTTTAATTATTTTCATTTTTTTATGATTGTTTTAAAAAATAATTATACAAATATGAAGAATGACATTTAAAGTATATTTAAAAATAAAGAAAATAGAGTAAAAGTATTTCAAGATTCCAAACTGACTTTTGTCCTACAAAATACCATTGAAGTTTTTTCAAATATGGTTCTCAAATTTTTTTTTTCATTAGTATTTTTTAAAATACTTCTCAAATAAAGCCTAAAAGAAGTTCTCTTAAATCACTATGCATTCTGTTTCTGGTTGTTAAACATGTTTCTTGGTTATTTGTTTAAAAAATTGTTTTAAAAAACAAGTACCAAATAGGCATAGGGTTTTCTTTATTAGTTTCAGCTCTATAACCTTTGGAATGGTTGATATTATGTACACCCGTCTATGTCCAATGGAATGCCTTGTGTTGTTTTTCGGGGCATATCGAACACAGTAGGGGGTGGAGGAACACTATCATCTTCAATCTTTTCTTTGGTAGCTACAAATGCATGCAGTTAGGGTTGTGGTTGAGTTTATTGGTTTGTTGGGTAGGGAGGGCAAAATCCATGATCACTGAGCCTTGATTGTTGTATGTATGGTAGAACTAAGATTTTCTTTCCCCGGAAAATGGTGGATCTATAGAGTTAATTATTTATTTAGTTACTATATTAGAATTATTCTCTTTCTTTTTAGGAATAAGGGTAAGTTAGTTTTTATTTCCTTTGATCAAACCTATGTAAACTTTAATGGTGTTGTACCTATTTTTTAAGAGTGTTGATGATAAGAAACCTTATATATATATATTTTCCTTTTTCTTTGAATTTGTTTTTGGATTTCACCTAGCATTAGAGTAAAATTGAAATTTAATGAAAGTTTTTATATCTTTATAATCTTATTGAAAAGAGTTTAATCTCATACACTACTTTTGTGGGTGTAACTATATTATGATATTATACTTTTTAAAATGTTTGTTTTATGTAAATAAGATGCAAAAAATTGACTTCTAAAAGCGAGTTTCATTATTGATGTGAGCAACATCACCATATTTGAATGATTGTCAAATAAGATGCTTTGTAATACAATGCAAAGTCCAAAGCTAATAAAATCACCTAACCTATTGTAAAACACACTGTAAAATCACATGATCTCAAATCATTGTATTACCTCTTCCAAATACTTGAAAATTGATGTTTTGACTTGATTTGTGGAAAGACATTGTGAAATGACTCTTTTTCTAAGCTATTAATTGCCACATATGATGTGAACACAACCAATGAAGTTAAGGTCTTATTTGAATATTTTTTAAAATAGTTTTCAAACTCAAGAAACATATTTATCAATTTCTTAAGAATTTATTTTGAAAATACGTTATTTTAAAAAATAAAAATAAATTTTAGGTATTTTCAAAAATGTTTTTTAGAATATTTTGAGTAACAATTGAAAATGTGGAGAATACTTTGAAAATTTTTATATTATAGATAGTACCTTCATGGAGAACAATTCGACATACCTATTTCTCTTATTTGAGTTCCCAAATAAAATTTTATTTCCAAAACAAATTAAAAACTATTTTTAAGAATGTTAATTATAAAACTATTTTTAGAGAATTGCTTTCAAAAATATTCACAAACATGCATTTATTTTTATAAGTTGGTTTTTTATTTTGAAGTTATAAATAATTTAAAAGAGAGAGGTTGGGAATGTTTATACAAATTAATTAATTTTGATATAATTCTATAATTAAGAAATAAGTGAGAAGGGAATTAGTTCATCTTTGAATAGGTAGCCCAGTAGAAATGCTCCTGGCCAACAAGGCTTTATTCATAAATGTGCATGGGTCTTGACCATACAAGAAATGCAATAATCTGTAATCTTTATTCAAATGTAACCATTGATGTTATGCACACTTAGGAATAGAAAACTTAACCATACAAGAAATGCGATAATCTGTAATCTTTATTCAGATGTAAGCATTGATGTTGTGCACACTTAGGAATAGGAAACTTGACCATATAATAAATGCGATAATCTGTAATCTTTATTCAGATGTAAGCATTGATATTATGCACACTTAGGAATACGGTTTTAGTATAAATTTAAAAATAGGAGTTTTAGTATAAATTCCAAGAAACCCCCTTCTTGCTCTAAAATACTATTCAACAACTCTTCAACCATTCCTTAATTTCTTGAACTCCAACTCTTCTAGTCACTTTCTACCATTTTCCTGCCATCTATTCTTTCCAATCTTGAATTCCATAGCTTTTTAACTTTCTTTCCAAGTTGAAGCTTAAAACCAAGCTCTTCAGTTTTTGGAAAGTTGCAATGAGGAGGCTATTTCTTGTTGAAATTGATCAAACTCCCGAAGCCAATTTCTTCTTTGTTGCATATGTCAAGATCTCATTGTCTTATCCCTAGAATTCTCTCTTGAAGGAACCTCTGCTTCTCTTATCTACACATTTCATTGTCTAAAAAATTCCAAGAAATTAAGAAGGCCTTCGCGTATAAAATCTTTAAATTCTTAAGGGTTTTTCAAGCTTTGTTTCTTGGAATTATTGAAGAACATTACCATGAATTCATAGTTAATGCTATTTATTTTTGTTTCTTGTATTGTTTTTGAGGTAGGTTGCCTTTTGAAGCATGACATCACATTGTTTCTTGTTACTTTGAAAGAATGTTAGTTCTTGAAGTGATATTAGATTTTTTTAGTTTTCCTAAATCAAGAATCAAGTTGAAAGTATTGTTCTATTTCTAGTTTTAAATTTTCCTAAGAACCAAACATAGCATTGATGTTATGTGTTAACTTAAGAGTCCATGAGTAGATCTCGTCTTCTGTATTGGGATGGAACACAACTACTGAATGCAGACACACTTTTGGATGCAGTTGCAAATCAACAAATTAGAATTTTATGGTATAAGGAAAGTACCATTTTTCCTAGCTAAATAGAAAAATTTGATCCTTAAAGATGTTCAAATTTTGACAACATTTTAGAAAAGAATCTTTATGAATAATTTTGCAAAACCAAAGGTAATAGAAATGAATGGAAACTAGGCCCAAATACCCAATGATAAAAAACTCATGCCCTCATGTATAAAATGCAACATGTATAGAAAAGCTCGTGAGCCATGGACCTGAGGGTGCCTAATGTGAATATAATATCAATAATGAGACGATGAAGCAAATCAAACTGATAATGGGATACGCAAGAATGATACAAGCGAGATATCAAACCTGGAATAGGTTAGTGTAAGAAAAGAACAAGGGGGTGAAGTGAATGGGATGAATCACAAGCAATGATGAGGATGATAGAGAAATAATGACTATAAGAAGAAAAGTGATGGTTAACTCAAATCAAACATGGAGTGAAGTCACATCAACAATGAATGTAATGATGGAAAAGACAATGACCTAGAGTAAGGATGGCAATTTTCTGGGCTAATCGAGTAACCTGCTCCGCCTTGCCCCCATTGGGACGGGTATAAAATATAATAAATGGGTATAGGTCGGGTATGGGAATATTTTAAAAACCCAAATCGGGTTTGGGACGGGTATGGATTTTGTTCCAACCCGCCCCGTCCCACCTCGAATATACATTTACAAAATTACCCTTCAACAACTACTAAAATGTCAAAAAACTCCCCATATATATATACTTCATTCTTCCCCATTTGCCCTAATTCTTGCCTTAATTCTGACGATCGCTTCTTCTTCTTCTTCTGATACAATGGTCTTTCATTCTTCCTAGCCCTAATTCCGACAGTCGCTTCTTCTTCTTCCCGACATCCTCTTCTTCTTCTTCCTCTGATGCACTGCTTGAAACCCTATCTCCAAGATCAATACTATTTTTTCTTCCTCCCTCACACCAACTAAAATACTCTAAAATCAATTCCATCTTGTTCTTGGTTTAGCCTCAGAGCCCAAAACCGACATGAAACTAGTCACAGACTTCGATCTCCTTGCCTTAAATATGTGCAACACAATCATCTAGAGCATCTTGAAGTCTTTGTCTGAGAGCACACACATAAAAGGAACGTGAAAGCCTTTGAAGCAATGGATTTGATGAAGTATTGGTTCAAAGATTGGCTTGAAGAGAGAATCACATCCATGGCTGATATCGATCCATTTTCTCATTTGGTTCAGTTTTCATTCAGTTCTCTTGAAAATGGTTCAGATGGTTTTTTTTTTTTTTTTTTTTTTTTTTTTTTTTTTTGTGTTTTGCATTAATTTTGAATCATTTAAGCTAACTATTGGCTTAAAATTATTGATTGTTGTGGTGTTAATTTCAATTTTGATATTATTTTTTCATATTTGGTATATTATCATAATCAGTGAAAGGAAAGTGTATTTTGGGTATGAGATTTGCCAGTTAAGGTTAGGGCTAATGGATATTCAGGATGGGGCGGGGATGGGGTTATTAATTCTTCTGTTAACGGGGATGGGAACCAATAAACCTGCCCCAACACGGGTTTGTGTCGGGGATGGGAAATAATTGTATAATCGGGTGCGGGAATGGGATGGGAATGATCCATCCCAAACCCGCCCCATTGCCATTCCTAACCTAGAGGCCCTAGGAGAAGGTCACTCATCTCACTCTCAAAGAAATATGAAAAAGTGAATACAAAGAAAAAATGATCTTAGAAAACTCACATACAAACTCTCAACAACAAACATACTCGATAAAATGACCCTCAGATATCAATATACATGCTCAATGATGGAAAATACCATGCACATACACATATGTGCTTATTTTTCTTTTCTTTTCATTTTTTTTTTTGTTTTTTTACATATATACAAATGCACATACCCTAAACATAAACAAATGAACCTCAAAGATGATATCAATATTGGATAGACACACTCTCAAGTGCTAAGGTAACAAAAACTCTCTCTAACTAGATGAACTTCTCAAACTAAGGATATCTGAATTAGTGTCCATGGGATAGATAGTGAAAATGATATGACTATCCTTCATGTAATGAATTGAGGAGGATCACCACTCAGGATGGAGAGAATATGAAGCAAAACAAGCAGTAGATAGAATAACGAAAAAGAGATGAAGAACACAACTAATGAGATATGATGAAATGCAGTAGTGTGATGGTAGGAAAAATAATGAGAGAAGATGCGCTCGTAGGCCCAAGGCTCATGAAACTCCTAAATGAAGCATGCATACACTAAAAGGGCCCGTATCCTGGTGTAGAAATGTAAGCAAGGTAATAAGAAAGAAAGAATCTGATGCACATGCGAAGCTCAATGGGTTAGCAACGATCAATATGTCAAAAAAGAATAACAAGGTATATGGCTAACCAAAATGATAGCCACCTATCCTACCACCATGGTCTCAAACATAATATTTCTTCAACTAATCTACATTAGTTGGCTCCGAGAATCGTTTCCATCTAGATTCATCAACCATGCAGCGCCTTCTGGGGTCAACTCCCTAATGAAATAAGGTCCACTCTAATTGGGTCTGAACTTCCCTCTGGGATCTCTGATCAATCCTCTAATGACCCTCAAGAACCCTCAAGATCATCCCGAGCTGCTGAACTGTCAAATACCCTTGACTACCTAATACGTTGTTCAATACAATCCATGCATGCGTGAGTATCCTCAAAGACTGTGGTTTATACTACTGCAGGTGAGGCAACCTCAAAATGACCATGTAATAGATAGGGTGGACCTTGTGGCATTGTCGGACCAAGTGGTAGTGGTGGAGGTGGCAATGAATCATAAGGCGTCTCATCCTGAACTACAGGTTGTCTACTTTGCTGACTGTTTATCTCATGTCTAAGACTAGCTAAGACCTCTTGAATAGAAGCCATGACAGCTGTGAACTGGGCAACTGTGATAGTCTGCTAATCCATGCCCAATCTCTCGAAAAATCAAACTGATCTCCTCTATACTCTAACCCAAGATGGTAAATCCATATTAAGAATGAAGAACCAATCTTGAAGAACATAAAACACGAGATATGGTATGTGATTACTACTCAAAAAGTGCTATTTGATAGCCTATAATTAATCCTTTTAAACACTTTTGAGTAGTAGTTTAGGCCTTTTAACTCAATTGGCATGTTAAGGATCCTTTAAAGCAATTTTGATCACTTTGTGTAAGTTTTGGTGTTTTTGTTAGTATTTTGATCACCAAAGCAATTCAAGACTGAGGAGAGCTATGAGGAATCTTGGGCAAAGCTTAGAATTCAATTGCCAAGAGTGAATCCGGATTGCAAGGAGAAAAAGCAAAGAGAATCTGCCATGAAGCCTATTCTTGATGACAGTCGTAGCAGCCACTTTTGGAGCACTTTCTGAAGTCCAAATGATGCATGCTATATACCATTTCAAAGCTCAGGAAGTCAACAATCTAATGCTTCAAATGGTGCGCGATTCGGAGTTGAAACGAAGAAGTTGCAGCCATTACAAGTCAATCACTCTAAAGTGTTGCGGAATCAGCCTTTTGTTGCGAGAATTTCGCAGCACTTTTGTACAGTAAGGTGTTTCTCCTTCTGAGGATGCACGAACCATGCCGCGAGAAGGGAGCTGGAAACCTCAAGGTGGAAGCCAACTTCGCAGCCCTGTGAAGATAGCTCGGTCTTGCAAAATAATTTCGCAGCCCTCTTGGGTGTCTGCGAAATTTCGCAGACACCACTTTTCTCCTGCGAAATGGCTCCTGAAGCCTCCCGAAGCTTGCTACCGACATTGGGAGATATTTTCCATTAGATTTTTGTTGTCTAAATCCCAAAATACTCCTTGTAAACCACCAATTACATGATTCCTTAGTTTTTAAGTTAGTAAAAAGACCAAATATCTTTGTAACAATTAGTTTTATATTGTTTTGATATATATGCCTCTCGGGAGCCTGTTCTTAGGGAGGAGTTCTTTTCTGTAAACGTTTGGGTAAGCAAGTAAAGGTTTTTTCTTTCTACTGCCTTACCTTCTCACTTTGTATTTTCATTTTATTTCTAAGTTATGAATTCTCTGAGGAGTTTTCCCCAGAGAATGAGTAACAAACCTCCAATTCCTTGGAGCTAAGGTTGCCGGGGAAGGTTCCAAGTGCAAGAATGCAAAGCTCTGTGGTTTTAGCTAGTAATGAAGAGGAAGTGAAATCCTTTAGTGATTTCAATGTTTTTAGTTAACTTAAAACACCTTGGAGTCACCTGGGCCAACACTTGGTAAGGCAAGTGATTTCCAACCATGGAAATGCACTAGTTTACCCCTTGCGAGCCTCCGGGAGGTGACTTCAAGGTAGGATTTTCTGGAATTACCAACACTTGGTAAGCTTTTGGACTCCTAGGAGACATCCATTAGTTATCTCTTGCGAGTTTGTGAAGGGAAGTCCAAGGTTAAAGATCACCTTGAATGGTAAGTGCTCGTGAGAGGCATGAACCATTGCAAGTTGCATCAGTGAGAGAATTAAAGTGAAATCTAATTGAAGGAGTCTCTGTACATCACCGGTTAGAGAATTGACTCTAAGTTGAATCTCTAATGCGAGGAAATGAACCATCTGACTGGAGCTATGTCTTTTGCATGAGAAACCACCCCGGTGAACCTAAATCTCCAAGGAATGTTTTTCTTCCTAAATTATTCCAAACTTCTGTTTAGTTAGTTAGTTTAAGTCTCAACCTTTACCAATCAAAATTTGTGTTTTATTTCTTAAGCTAACCGTGAAATGAAACAAGACCAATTCACTTGGAATTGGTATCCTTGATTGCTTGTTAATCATTCCCAGTGAACGATCCTAGAGCCACTATACTATAGTAGCTTTGTATTTGCTACCCTAGTGTATGGTGTTATAGGTATAAATTTTGTTGATCACTTCCTCAATCAAGGAGCACCAGCTGAACACAAATCAGCTGAGACACTAATTGGGCATGAGTCAGTATGCATAAGGAAAACATGGAAGAAATGTTAATCTAAATTGGAAGAAACAAGGTCAACATAAAGCAAAAGGGAGGTCTAACTATAACTCAAACTCATACTGATCTCTAAGCATCTCAACTAGAAACCAAATGAGGAAGTACTGGATCCGAACTGTAACTAAAGAGGCTTTGAAAGCCCTCAAATGCACCCACGTGTAGGAAAGGAAATCCTCAACGAAAGATCTAAGGCTCAACCTACAAGGTCAAGGTGGCTCTAAAAAAAGAGGAGTGGACTTTAAAGGATCTTTAGAAGAAGCAATCATAAGGTGGTACACAACCCCCTGCACGTCTCCAAAGAGACGGGTCGTTTTCATATAAGATGGTCATCACCTCCACACATGCACTACCTCGACATCCCAGGGGGGGTTTCTTATAGTGAAAGCTCTTGCAACTCTTAGCACTCAATAGTCAACTAAAGTGCATAGTGAGTGGTGTGGGTGCATCCGAAAAACCTATGAAGTTAAAACAAAAAAATAAACACACTGTTCACACAAATATCCATGAAATCTAGCTCTAGGCTATACAAGTCTTCAAAGATCGGACTCCAATCAGCATCAATGTGTCAGCCTCCTCCAAAATGCTCCCAAACATCGATAGCCCGTCGCTTGACCCTACTCCTAACCACTAGCTCGATTAGAGAAACAATCACACACAAGGCCTCACACTTGCAAATGTAAGAACCGAAAGAAAAATGAATGACTGAAACTAGAGGGTTGGAGGTGAGGGGATAGATATGGGACCCACATAGACAAGCAACATGTAATCACATGAGACAAGAACAATCATGCAACAAGCAGTCAAACAGAGTGCAAGTATATCATCCATGTCCACACACAAGCTAAATGAGAATATGACGATCAAAATGAATAGAAACAAGAATAGCATGCTCAAATATGATGAAGATAATATACAAGCAAGATAATCAACACCAAGACAAATAAGAGATATAACGAAGTGAACATACATGTCAAAGTGAGTAGGATAATCATGGTTAGAGCAAAATCAATATGCTAAGACAAGCAATCGGATCAATCAATATCATCACCATGTTAATGTCCCAAATGGATATAGCGATCAAACATGGAAAAACATCACATCAAAATCCTCAATGTGCTATGATCACTCAAGCATAGAGAAGCACAAAGAGGAGGTATCCATCAACCAACTAATCAAACGTCTCATTTACCTCAACTTAAGTTCAAGTTTGACCCTCATGACATCCCTAGTGGAATTGCCATTTTGTGGACCCTGCATGTTGCTCGATGTGCTCCCACTTGATGGTGAAACTCACTTTTTATTTATTTATTTGGTGAAAATTTGATTTTTAGAAAAAAACTTGGAGTCGTGACTTATTTTTGTTTTATTTTTTAAGGAAAAAACAAAATAAGAAAGAAAAACCCTAAGTGTGACTCCTGAAGGAAAACAAGTTTGTGAGAAACCGAGTCTGGGTCCGGGGGTCAAGTTACTTATTGGGAAAGTACGGTGGTTAGTTGTAGCACCCCTCTAAGCCCGTATACATACGGTTTCTACTAAACGAATTAAGGGAATTGTGATAATTAATTATGAATACCAAGAAAAATAATCATGCAAATGAGTATGTACATGTTACGGTGAAAATCAATATACACAAATAATGATGAAATCTAATTACAAGAATACACAAAATAAATGACAAGAGGATTATGCAAAATAATTTATTGAACTAAATAAAAAGAAGATATTTTAAAAAAAGTTTTCAAGAAATTTCAAAGGATTTTATAAAAAATGATTTTCAATTAATGATTTCAATTTATTTATTTACAAAAAAAGAGTCAATTTTATTTGCATTTAATTTTTTTTTTTAAATTTATTTACACATACTATATCAAAAGAATTTATTACAAAATTTTAATTTGGAAAAAAAATTATTTTTACTTGCTTTTACAAAAAAAAAAATGAATGAATTTTTACAATTACATTTACAAAAATATTTCAATTTGTTTTTATTTAAGAAAAGTGATTTTGTACAAATTATTAAAAAAAACATAACTTTATTTGCAAAAGAATTTATAATTAAAATGAACAAAAATTAAATCATCTATTTCTAAAAAATACTTTTAATCTCATTTTAATTAAGGAAAAAGAATTCATTTATAAAAAAACATTTTTTGTACAATTTTATTAAAAATTAATTTTTGGAACAACTTTATTTACAAAACAATTTTTGGACAATTTTTATTAAACAAAGAAATTTTTGGACTATTATTATTAAAAACAATTTTTCAAATTCTATTAAAAACAATTTTTTGGATTTTTCTAAAAGCATTTTTTTGAATTTTTATTAATAAAAAACTTTATTTTATTAAGAAGAATATTTTAAAATTATTATTTTATTAAAACATATTTACTGAATTATTCTTCTTATTTAAACAAAATTCTGATTTGTTTGATATTCAATTCTGTACACACTCAATAAATATATACAAACAAATATTTACAAGAACTAATAAAAATAAAACCAAATAAAAGTGAAAAATAAAATAAGTACCTAAATAAACTTACAACAAACTTAATATCTTCTTACAACTTTGCGAGTCTCACTTTATTTCATGAAATTTTGTGTTCCACGTATCATAAATTTGTACTCAGCTAAAAGATTGCAGA
This sequence comes from Vitis vinifera, assembly GCF_030704535.1. Lineage (NCBI taxonomy): Eukaryota > Viridiplantae > Streptophyta > Magnoliopsida > Vitales > Vitaceae > Vitis > Vitis vinifera. The sequence goes on along the minus strand of NC_081820.1, from coordinate 1,947,642 downwards.
ATGGGTCCATGCAAAAACAAAAATAGCACAAATGTAAATATCAAAAAATATGTAGAGTCCAAAATAATTATTCAAGCACAAATTCAAACTTTAAATTAGTCCAATAAATTTCACAATTAAAAATGGGTCCAAATTAACAAATATAACCCAACAAAAATATCTCACATATCATAAACCCTAATATAAAGTTTCCAATCAATAGCCAAAACATAAGCTTAATTAATCAAACTCAAAACATGATAAATTAAGATAAATCTCATTATACCTAAATTTAATATTTCATAATCCATACCTAATTTAATATATACCACAATTGTTCCATGCCCAAATTAAATAGTTTAAATTGGTCATGCTCATATCAAATATTCAAGTCATTACCTAAATAAACTTACAATAAACTTAATATCTTCTTACAACTTTGCGAGTCTCACTTTATTTCATGAAATTTTGTGTTCCACATATCATAAATTTGTACTTAGCTAAAAGATTGCAGAATGGGTCCATGCAAAAACAAAAATAGCACAAATGTAAATATAAAAAAATATGTAGAGTCCAAAATAATTATTCAAGCACAAATTCAAACTTTAAATTAGTCCAATAAATTTCACCAATTAAAAATGGGTCCAAATTAACAAATATAACCCAACAAAAATATCCCACATATCATAAACCCTAATATAAAGTTTCCAAATTAATAGCCAAAACATAAGCTTAATTAATCAAACTCAAAACATGATAAATTAAGATAAATCTCATTATGCCTAAATATAATATACCATAATCCATACCTAATTTAATATATACCACAATTGTTCCATGCCCAAATTAAATAGTTCAAATTGGTCATGCTCATATCAAATATTCAAGTCATCCAACAAATATCCCTCACATTGTGGGTCCAAAATTCATATTAATTAATAAGCACACATCAATAATATACATGGCCAAAGGAAATAATATCTCAAGTCTAATCCAATAAGCCTAAACAAATAACCAATTAACAATAGACCCAAACCCAAATAAACAATATGCAATTGATATAATCTAAATATCCCAAATTAATCACTGAATGCAATATAACCACAAACTCAAATTAAAAAATTTCAAATTAATTCACCAACAATCAATTAACCCAAATTTCATATTAATTCTCTAATAACGAATTAACCCAAATTTCATATTAATTCAACAATCTAAATTTCACAAACAACAATTACTATTAAAATCAAATCAAGAAAAATAAAGATAATAATAATAATAATAATAATAAGAATGGAAAATGAGTGTGATGGGAAAGTGAGGAAATGAGAAAAGAGAGGAAGGGGTCGTCGGCTGGTAAGTGGCTGGCTGACGGCGACTGACTGGTGGTCTTGCCGATGGTGGTGAAAGATTGGGTATGGTGAAAGGAGAGTAGAAAATAATAGTAGTAATAAATAAAAAGAAATGAAAAAAAAAATCAAAAGATGGGTGTTTGGATGGAAATAAAAGGGAGGGAAAATGTGGGAATGGGGGCTGGCCACCGCATGTGGGAGTTGGGGGAAGAAAAAAAATGAAAAGAGGAAATGGAGGAGCACAATTGGGAATGGGAGTTGGGGGGGGGGTTAGGGAGAAGAAAGAAATGGGAGAATTACCCAAAAGGATGGGCTTGGCAGAACAATGACTAGAAATGATGGTATTTTTTAATAATTCTTGGGGAAGACTTTAATAGGCTTAATATACCAAAACAACCCTTTAATTAAAACTTTTAAAATTCAAAGCATTTAAAGTACTTCACTTGATTTGTTAATACATTTATGGTACATGTGTCCCACATTTATTTTAATTATTGATATTTAAGTTTTAAATCAAAATTTTGGGTTTAACCCTTACAATTATATATAATTTATTATTTAAATTTACTATTTAAAACAAAAATACTTTTAAAAAATATTTTTAAAATATCATTTATTGTTTTTTTACCTTTTTTATTTTTATTCTAATTTTTAATTTTATGAAGAAAAAAATAATTTTTATAATTATATAATAAAAATGATGATTTTTTTCATATATATATATATATATATATATATATATATATATATATATATTATAATTTTAAATTGATAAATTATATTTTTGTATTAAATTCAAGGAAGATAAAATGTTTAATTTTTCATTCAGATTCTCTAAAAAGAATAAGAAAATGATAGAGAAAGTTTAATCATTTTTTATTTTTATAATAAAATAATTTTAAAAAAAATTATATGATTTTTTTTTCTTTGCATAGTGTTTTTTATTTATTTTAAATTTCATATAATTTTTTTTCTCAATGCATCGAGTGGATGATGTTAATATATTTGATATATTGAGTATCAATAAGGTATAAAAGGTGATTCTCAATATTATTACTTTTATTATAAAATATAGACACCATATGTTATAATTAGTATATAAATACAACAGCCAGCTTGGGGGGAGAAAATGAAGGGGCCAAAGATGGGAAGAGAGGAAAAGTGGGTAGGAAGAAGAGAAAATCTAATCAAAAAGGAAAAGTGATAGAAGAAAGTTGAGGGGGCATGTCTCCGTGACGAGGGATGGATGGGGTAGGTGAGAGTCGATAGGAGGAGAAAAAGGAAGAGAGAGGAGAGAGAAAACAAAAATAAAAAATAATATATATATAACCAAAAATCATATGTAATCAGGATTTAAAATTTATTAATAAAATTGGGCTCAAAATTTAATGTAAAAATAAAATTGGCAAATAATCATAACATTTATCATAACGAAAATCGAAAAAAAAAAAAAACTAAAACTTGTTTTATTAGTAATCTTTTTTATAAACACATATTAAGACCCTTTGATTCATTATTATTATTATTATTATCATTATTATTATATGTTTATTTGTATTAAATACCAGTTTGATTTTATTAGTAATCTTTTTTAGATATTTTTTCAATAATCAAACTTGTAAATAAAATAAAATTTGAAATCATTTTTTTTTTGTTTTTTCTTGAATTGAACTCTTTTTTCTTAATGTGAACTGAAACATTTTTTTAAGGAATATTTAAAGGATAAAATAATTCCTAAATAAAAGAATAAGCTTTATTTTAAAAAATATTAAGGGTTTGTTTGTTAAAGATGTGATTAAGAGAAAGAAATAAGCAAGAAAATAGAGTTTTGATAATAATCAATATTAATAGATATTTAAAGGATAAAATAATTCATAAATAAAATAATAAGCTTTAGCTTTAAAAATATTAAGGGTTTGCATATTAACTGTTATAAAAAACAGTTGATGTTTTTTAGAATAAAAAAAAAAATGTTTGAAAATGTAAAAATAAGTTTTCTCTTTTTAAAAATATACATAACATATATTTTGAGTGCATTTTTTTTTTACTATTTTCAATTATTTTAAAAAATAATTATATAAATATGATGAATGATTTAAAATAAAATTTTACAAATAAAAGTATACAAATAAAATTTTTAAATAAAAGTTATATTTAAAAATATAGAAAAGATGTTTCAAATATTTTAGTCCCATTTGGTTATGTTTTCTAAACTTGTTTTTAAAAACTATTTTGAAATTAAGGAACAAAAAACATTTTTTCTGATGTTTTATAAAAATAAAAGTGTTTCACAAGTTGTTTATAAAAAACAATTTTTAAAAATAAAAAACAATTTTTTTTATTTAGCTAAGTTAGCAATTTTATTTTTAAAATATATTTAAAAATATTAAAAATATTGTAAGTTTCCAAATAAACTTTTATTTTACAAAATATAAGGTTCTCAAAAATTATTTTTTAAAATTGTTTTCAAAAATAGTTACTAAAAATTTATGTCTTAGTTTTGAAATTTAATAATAACCTATTTGAAATAATATAATGTTTTTATTTATTAATTTTTAAATATTTTATTAACTAATGGAAACCATAATTATTTTAATAGTTTCCATTGAATTTTTCCTTTTACATCTATAGGGTATCAAAATTTTGTCCATGAAATAAATAGAAATTTAAACCATAATTACAACTAAAAGAATTCAACAAAATTTAAATTTTAATGAATAAAAATATGATTAATAATTGCAGTGGTCACCGCATTTTCCGGGACCATTCCAAAAAGGGATTTTCTTCTGGAAGTAAATTATAAAAAAAAAAAAAAAAAAAAGTAAGGTAGCTAAGTTTTGGGGAGGCTTATCCAAAACGCAGCGTTTTAATAGGCGCAGTATTACTGCTGAAGGTATAAAAGGAATAAAAGGGGTATCTGAGGAGGATTCGTCTACAAATGCTTACATGCAACACGTGCGAAGTGGTATCTTTACATGCAACATATACACGCACGTGCGAAGTGGTATCTTTACATGCAACATATACACGCACGTGCGAAGTGGTCGATCGTCCAAAAACCCGCTCACACTCTAACCGGTCAAATCATCGTATGAATGCGTCGGCCACTTTGTTGGACCGCGTTGTCCAGACACCGGCTCCACCGGCCTGCACCCCCACATTGACCTGCTGTCGCCGGTCCACCACCACCACCATCATCAAAGCCTCACTGTTCTCTCTCTCACGCCCTCTCTTCCTCCCTTTATATACCAACACACAAGCCTCGAAGCCATCTCTTTCTCTAGTAAATACTATTCAAATCTCTCTCTCTCTCTCGAACTGGGAACAGTGTTTTTTTTATGAATTTGCACCACTGATTCGTCTATGGAGAGGAGTGGGGTGATGAAAATGGAGGATCCAGTCGGTTCGTGGTCATTTTCAGATCACGCTCCGGTTATTCCGGCCATGTTTGACTTCTCCGACGAAGGCGAGAAGGGAACGCTAGGATTTATGGAGTAACTGAGTATTCAAAATTATGGGCCGCCGTTGTTTGATTTGGTGCAGCTGCCGTCTTTGGAGAAACAGGCGGGTGCAGCTCCGGCCATGCTGACGTCTCCTGACGTGATGAATCCACCGGCCACGCCCAACTCGTCGTCGGTGTCGTCGGTGTCGTCGGCGTCCAGTCATGAGCAAGGCAGCAAAGCAGTTGAAGAAGAGAGGAGGATGAGGAAGAGAGGAAGCCTAAGAAAGAGTGAGTTATCCCGACATGAATGAGAAAACCCACTTAAGAACAAAATCAAAACGGTGTTTTTGTAAAAGTTTTTTACTTTGTTGATAAGATCAAAAGAAATGGGGATTTTTACTATCTGGGTTGAAACCATTTGAGGAGAAATTCAGAAAGGATACAAGGATGTTTGATTTGCTTGTTCATGGCTTTTTTCTTTTTTTCCTTTTTGTTTGCATTTATGGGGTACAGGTTGAAACCCAAGAAGACGACAAGCCAAAAGAGGCAGAGAGAACCGAGATTCGCCTTCATGACAAAGAGCGAGGTTGATCATCTGGAAGATGGGTACAATGTGGCTCCTATCTGCCACACTCTCACCATAGCTAAATATTTTATTTAGCAAAGTTAGTAATTCCGGACAAAATTCTTAAGTGTCTCCTAACTCAGTTTTCTAATCCTCCTTCAGACCACTTGTCTAATAAAGTTCTGAGTTGTTGAATTTGTCAAGAAACCAAGGTATATAGTTGAGGTTGGAGTTGGATTAAATTGAATCAACCGTATTATTTAAATGTTGTTTTTCTTGAAATGTTTTTTAAGAAGTTAGGAAGGCTTGGGAAACATTGTTTTACTAAGTGTTCAAAATGCCCTATTTCAGGATCGATCCAACTTCGGGTTAGATCGATCTAGGTTGCACTTTCTTGATAAAATCCCATCCTTAAATTAATGGATTCTTTCATTTAAAAGCCTAAAATTGCTTCCTGGTGCTGTAGAGAGAATACCAGAGACACAACAACCATCCCCTTTTAGTTCTCTTTTCTTTTCCTAGTTTGGGGTGTTTGGTTGCTAAGAAATCAAATTTTCCTATTGTTTTCTAAATTGTTTTCAATGGATTTTCTTGAGAAAAAAATGGGTGATTCCTTTCTTCATTCATCTCTCAATATTGAAACTATTAGGTTTGGGTAAAAACCCATTTTCTTCTTGTGTGGATTTAAAAAGAAGTTGAGATTGAGTTGATGTGGACTTCAAGTGTGCTCCTGAAAAAGAAGATGTGAAGCTGGAAGTGGAAAGGTGCTAGTCAAGTGGTCCGGGAAGAATCGGTGGACTTGAGTTAGGTAAAACCTTGTATTTAGTCTTTTGTTCTTCATAGTGGATGTTTTTTATCAGTTGTAGGCCCGTGGTTTTTTATCTATTCGGAGGTTTTCCATATTAAAATTTGGTGCCATTGTCTCTTTCTCTCATTCTACTCATTAATTTATTTTCATTTTTTGATATCATTAGTTACTTGAGTATATATGTTGAATAAAAGAAATGTGAGCTAAAATAAATGTGATTATCTATTGGATATTCTGAATAAGTTTTTTTGTTCATTTTGGTTGATGATATCAAATAGTAAATTGAAATGAGTTAAGGAGATAATTGTTCTTATGAATTAATTTTGAGGAGTGTTGAAGTATTTGCATGTGACTAACATTTATAAATTGTTGGGAGAGTGTTGTTGCATTCATACTTTCTTGTGAATTGTATGCTTTGTTGAAAAGTTGTTGGAAAATAAGTTTATAGACATTGAGAAATTCTAAGGTTACGTAATTTTTGTTGTGCGATCTTTTTAATTGTTCAACAACACCTATTCACCCCCCCCCCCCTTGTCCGTCATTGAGATTCACTTTTTCTTGCTATAATTCAAGTCTCAACTACTCATGCATTAGTATCTGGTCACACCAAGTGTAACGAAGCATTAAGTGACAGCCATGCAACTCCATTGCCTTCCATTGCGGGAGGCAAACATACAACCACCTACTTGCCTTGGAACGTTAGTTCAAATGTGACTCTCATTGATGATTATTATAATGCTTAGATTACTGATTTTAGGTTGGTGGTTTCTGCTAATTCTAATGATAGTTCGTTTGCAAATGGGAACCTTGAAGAATTCAGTTATGTGGTTCCAGAATATTCAAGCACCAAGGTTGCTTCTCCAAAGGGCGATACTTTTGGTTCTAGGGTTATGCTTCTTGAATAGGCAATTGTACAGAAGCTTGAAGAGGTTAATAATGGAGATGAAACTAGGATGATTGTATTTATAGCTAGGAATTATCAAGTGGACTTGATGAAACCTAATGCTAGAATAATCTTGCTGTTCGAATAGTTAAAACATGTTGAGAAAGGAGGAGTGCACCACCTTCCCACGTGCATGTAAATTTGGCACGCATGGTCACCCTCCTGTTCTTTATTTTAATACCCTTGTGATGCATCCCTTAATGCTCCATGCATGCATGTAAATTTGTTTTCAAAACCGATTTTTCAAATAATTTTAATCCTTTCACTTTTTATTCTTCCTTAAAAATTTTGGGACACTAAAGTCTAATTTTAACAAACATACTGCCGCATTTCACTCTAGCATGCATTTTGGTTATTTTCTCTGATTTTAATAAATGTCTTGATTTTTGTCATTTTTTTTTAAAAGAATGACTAAATTCTATGTTTCCAAAAATCATGAAATTCATCCAAATTCCTGTGATCCTTCTCTATGATCACTAAGAAAATGAAGATTATAGAATCAGTTCATATAAAAAATAAACTAGGCACTAGTAGGGCCCAACATATGTGTCATTCTCTTTTGAATATTAACTCCGATATGCTGATTGAATAATTTATTTTTGCTTGCTCTATGATATGCATGTGATTATCCTATACTTGTTATATATTGTATATACTTACCTTTGTTTCCAAGAAGTGTTTAATTATGCTTCCTATCCAAGTATGCCTCTCCCCTTTAATCCCTTTAGTTCTATGATTGTGTTTCAAATTGCTTTGACTAGTGCTTCATCCCTTGAATAGAATAAAATGCATGTTGTATGTTATATTTGTTAAACTAACTATGATGTTTTCATAAAAGCGCTTTACGTTGCAGCTCAGCTACGCCTATCTTTCTTTCTAGTATGATTGATTGCTTTGATATATTTGTTTGGAAACAAATAGCATGTTGTTTGCTCTTAAGCTTGATCACCTATGCTTATTGCTTGGTATCCATAGATTTCCTGATTAATTGTCATATCTACCTTAACTTGATTAGTAGAGACTTGATTTAGGGTTTAGAGAGGTGCTATGGCTTATCATCGTACATTTTCGGTAGGTAACCTGATCATTGGACTCAGATTTGGGTTTTTCAAAGACATATTTTTCTAAAAGTTTAATGAGTCAGTTTTCTTAAGGTTTTAGTTTCTTATTTTGTTTTCTCTATAAAAAAATAATAAAAATAAGTGGCTACTCCAATTTTCCATAAAACAGTTTTTCACCTTTAAAAGTGAGTTTTGCCATTAAGTGGGAATGCACATGAAAAATGCAAGTCCACAGAAGTATGCTATAATCTCTATTGTATTGCCTAAATCCATGAATTGACTGTGGACAACTTATCAACTTACAAAGAACCTATGACTTGTATCCTTTGTGCAATTCCTAATACACCCAAATCATGTACAATGTAAGAGATATTGATGTATATGTTCAAATGACCAATTAATACAAATGAGACAAAGGGAAACCAAGAAACAAGAATAAATAAATTTATAAATGTTTCTCAATCACTTACATCATGTCATACTTTCTAGGGCTCAATTCCAACAATCTCCCTGTGAGATGTATATAGTCTAATAAGGTGAAAATTATCAGTCTTTTAAGACTACCTCTACTATTCTTGAGTTATAAATTCTTCTATTATGTCTTCAACTGACACATTTTAACTCTCTAAGAGCTTATGTGAAGTTTCATTTAAAAAACTACTATGACCATATTTTACATGAACACAACTTCTTAGGATCACCTTAATCCCATGAGATATCATGGTGCCTCTATTGAGAATACCTATTACTACTAACTTCTATCAATAGTGACCCAATCTATAGGAAATATATGATCAACTTACGATCACTTATGAGTCAAAGCCACTGCTAAATTTAACACAAGTTGGATATTATCTCATAGTTGATAACTTTATGTCATGACTCACCATGAGTCCTATTAAATGTGTAACCATATACACTAGTACACTAACCATGAGAAACCCATCTTGATAGCCAAGACTAACCATCCCTCTAATTAGGAGGCAGTATACTACAACCTCTAATGAGTTACCTAAGCCTACAAATTGGTTGTGAATAAGTCATCTATTTATAAGGAACTCGTGACTTGGATATTTCATACAACTCCTAATGCACCCAAGTCATATACAATACAAGAAATGCAAGCTAAAATGTTGACAAGGTATAATGCATGGAATGAAGATAAATAAAAGTGAATTGAAAATTTATTAATAAATAATAAAATCCAAAAGTTTATTGCATCATGCTTTGAAGAGTTCTATCCTAATAGCAAGAGAATATACTATCTCAAACCTATGAGATATCATGGTGTTTATCTTGAGAATACTTGTTCTTACTTGCCTTAATTAATGATAACCCGGTCCATAGGGAATGTATGACCACTTTAGGGTTTCACCCATAGGTCAAAGTCAATGTAGACCTCAACACTAGCTCAATATTCTCTCAAAGTTGAAAGCTTATGTAACAAAGTTGATTGGTAAAATCATGACTTCTTAATAGTTAATGTCATGACTCACTGTACGTCTTGTCAAATGTATAACCATTCATACTAGTGCATATCATGGGAACTCCATCTTAATGATCAAGACAAATTATCCTTCTTATTAGGAGGTCTTACACTACTACTTTAAATTAATTTCCTAAGTACATGAACCAGTTGTGAACTACTTATATACTTATAAGGAACCCATAACTTAGATTTTTCGTGCAACTCCTGATGCACCTAAGTCATGTATATACAAGTGATGTGAGCTTAAATGTTCAACACAAATAATATAGAAGTAGGATAATGAAAAAAAACTAAAATCATACTATAAATAATAACAAAATCTATTTATTATTACATAATGTCTTACTTTCAAGGGCTCTATTCTAATAAGTACTATATCCAAATTCCTTTTTTAGTCCATATAATTAGATCTAGTTGATTGTTTGAAGTAAGAATGAGAGTGATTAAGTTGTAAGATATGATTCCTATAACAATAAATAACCATGCTTTAATTATTGAGCATTCAAGGCGGTAGGTATACAAAATCTAGATAATGAAAGCATTAAAAACAATAAGACTCTTGATCTAGGTGCTTAAAAAACATTATTTATGATATAGATCTTCCCAAATCAGTTATAGTCAATGAAGAGGATGATACAGATATCCAAAACCTTGCAATCTTCTATCTGATGGTTCTCTCCTAGATCTTAGCACTTGAGAATGATGGAATTGTCTTTGTGGGAATGAAGACAAGAGTTGTTTTATTTTTTTCGAAAATAAAATGACTAAATGTCGAAGACTAAACCTCTAAGGGTGTTTATATAGACTTACATGTGAGCTTAAGTGACTTAATTTCATCTTAGACTTGAGTTACTTAATTTAACCCATTAAACCAAAATTAATTAATAGCTCAATTGAACTCCAATCAATTAATTAGCCTAATCCAAAAATAATTCATAAGCTCTTATGCAACATTGCATATTCACTAAAATGTTCTTATATCCCAAATATCCCTCAAATAATGTGTCACAAAGGAATATGAGTTTGATCAAGGATCATTGGAACCCATAAGAAATTCTAAAATTTACTCAACATCCCATTATAAAGAATAAATTGCACTCTAGCATCCTATAATACTACAATGAGACGTGGATTCATCACTGTGGAGAAGATGATGGTTAATTTAGCTGCATACATATATATGACACTTAAAGGCTTGTAGTTTGGACTCTTGTTATCCCTAGCTTCAAAGACATGTACTTAGGACTCTCATTACCCTTAACTTGGCGATTTCTTCAGCTGTTGGGTCCAGCAATCAAACGAATTGCATTTGGATCAAGGTTGGGAATCAAATAAGCAAGGTCATCTATAGTTGCATTCTTCTTCTTCAAGTGATTGTTCCAGCGGTTCTTGATAGCGTTAGCAGATCGCCTAGGAACATATTTCGGCATAGATGCCCATCTGCAAATTACCACAGGAACTCCTACCTCAGATTCAAGCTGATCACCACACAAATATCATATCATATCATTATTAATTACCTCACATCAGCGCCCTTTAGAAAGATGATGAGCTCATCTTCCTCTTGGGAGAATTCCCCTTTGTTGATATCAGGGTGCAGGTAGTTCCTCCACCTATGTGAACAACTTTTTTCATCCCTGTCCAGCTTCCCTAGCTGTACGATCTTTCTCCAAGATAGATTGGGGTATTCTGTCTTCAAGTGTTTGAGTTTTTTGTCTTCTTCTTGGGTCCATACCCTTCTCTTCGGCCGTGGTCTTGCCATTACGGGTTTCCCTGCAAAGATGGAAGAAATGAAATAAAGCTACTTCCATGAAATATACAACCAGGAAACAAAAAAACAAATAAACAAATAAATATTACAATGACAGCTTGAAGAAGCAAACCCTAAGCCCTGTGATTGTTCAGCAGTCGATCTTCATAGCTTCATAAATGAGTTGCCTTTAGATGCGGTGCGTCATCCTTCCATTTGTGTTTGCAGGGTGCCCGCCTTCAGTGCAGTTTGAATTATCTAGAATGAGTTGTCTTTGGAGGCGAGTGCATCCTTCGGTTTGTGTTTGTAGGGTTCAGTTCTTTGCCTTTGATTTTTTTATTGTTATTATTATTATTGTATGTTTATTAGTAATCCTTTTTATATATTTTTTGAATCATCAAACTTGAAAATAAAATAAAATGTGAAATCATTTTTTTTCTTAACCCCCATGTGTGTTCCGCAGTCTCATAGTTTTATAAATGCCCGCCTTCAGTTAGAATGAGTTGTGTTTGGAGGCTGTGAGTGCACCCTTCGGTTTGTCGTAGGGTTCAGTTCTTTGCCTTTGATTTTTTTATTGTCATTATTATTATTGTACGTTTATTTGTATTACATACCAATTTGATTTTATTAGTAATCTTTTTTGTATATTTTTTCAATCATCAAACTTGAAAATAAAATAAAACTTGAAATCATTTTTTTCTTAACTAAACTGAAACATTTTTTTAAAGAATATTGAGATAATTTGTTTAATAATAAAACTAAAAATAATTTTTCTTATTAACAAAACTGCATTCATTTTTGTTAATGATGAGCTGGGTAAGCTGGGTAAGGATTCTGGAGAAGAAACCATGGTGAGCTGAGCATAGACAGAGAGAGCTGAGAAAAAGCTGTGAAACAAAGAGGTGGGGAGTGAGCAGGCTGTGAGAGAGTGAGCAGGAGATTTAGAGGAAGCTGGGTGAGATACGTTTGAGCAGAGAAATACTGAGTGAGAGGGAGTTACAGCAGCGGAAAGAATCTGAGGGAGATCTTGCTGATTCGTGGGAAGGAAAGTAGAGCTTGAAGCCAAGCAACTCTTTGCTTGAGGGAAGCTTTCCACGTATGACTACTGTGAGCTTCTTGTCTCTCATTTTCACACTGTTTTACTCTCATTTTCAACTGCTTTTCTGAGCATTGATTTGTTGATTGGTGTGGACATCAAGGGCCACTCGTTTCCTTTGTTGGATTTAACTCTTTACATGCATGCTCAGTTTTGGCTTTATTTTGGTATCTTTGATTTCTCTTGTAAAATACCTGATGCATTGAGGAGCACTCCCAGGTGCGAGCACTGTGGATTTCCTATTCATCTTTTTCATTACATTGCATTTCAACATGAAATGGGGTTTCCATTTAATGAATCTTTTGTCTGTCATTCTGGACCATACTTTGTTTTGGGACATTTCATTCCTCTGCATCTAGTATTTTAAACCTCATCTCTATCTATCATTTACTGTGCTGGCTTCAAACTGCTCTATTTTGCTCCCTGGGGATTTTCTGGTGTCTGTGTTCGTGGACGGCAGTTGAAGTTCATTTTAAACCTCAGACCCATACTCGATTTTTCATAGACCTGTTTTTCCTTCAAGAGTGACACTTAAGGTTTTTCTTTCTTATTTTGTTTTTTTTCTTTTATAAATAAAACAAAAATAAGTGACAACTCCAAAAACTTTTCAAAAATCAAATTTTCAAATAAAAAAGTGAGTCTCTCTATCAAGTAAGAATGCATGCGAGAAATATGGGGTCCACACTAGTATATCAAAAAAAAAAAAAAGTTCAATAATCACAGGGAACCTACTTCATGCCCAAGACTGCAATTTGAGCGGATTGATAGCTAACTCGAGCTCAACTCAAATTAACAAACAACCAACCCAAGCCTTACCCAACATAACTCGCCCTCTAACTCGAGGTACTTGATCCAAGTTCAACCTAACCTCATTCTTCTAAGCTTGAGTTGAGTTTGGGTTGGTCGAGTTAGACTCGGGTTGATTAGGTTTATCAGGTTGCATAATTCAAAACCTACCTATAATTTTTTAAAAGACTTTTTTATATATATATTTATATGAAAATTTAAATAGTAAATGAGACAAAATTTTAAGAAAACAACAAAAAAGTAAAAATAAATTTATATATCTTTCTAAAATAATGAAAAAGTATATGATATAATATAGTTTGATATTTTTTTCTTAAAAATTTAAAAAGAAAATGAATATTAACCTAAACCTGATTTAATGTTTTATAATATATATATTATATTATAAAACATTAAATCAGGTTTAGGTTATGCTTGAATTGCTCAAACCTTGGCGCGACTCCAACCTAAATTGAGCTCAGGTTGGAAAACCTAACCCAAGCCTAATCCAAGTATTGAAAATGATTATCCAAACCCGCCCAAATGTCGAGTTGGCCCTATTCATGTCTCATGTATGGCCTACAGTGTATTTTTGTGTATTAATCTACTTTGTGTGTCTTTTTGGCTCCTTTATATATGCGGTGTATGCTTTTGTTCGCCATGTCGATCAAAATAAAATGACTTATTGATTAACTATTTGTATGATTGTTTGTAGCTTAATTGTTAGAGCTTATATTTTTGTGTTTCACATGAAGTCTCATGCATTAGGAAAAAAGTATTAATAGATATCTTCACTCATTCACCGCCAGTTGTTTTATCTATTATGGGCCATTATTTATTCAAGATGGGCAAATTCAAATCCTCCAATGCGCTGCTTTTTGGGGAATGACCTACAAATATTGGGCATCTTACACAAGGATGTGATAATTGATACAAAGTAAAAAAGAAAAGAAACGTATGCAATTTGTAAGGCTCTCTCTATTATTCATTTGATAAAATAATGGCCTATAAATAGGAAGTATATGTAGAACAGAAAACAACTAAGTCTATCACACTAAGACATTAACCTTAACTCCTATAAACTAGGCAAAGAAAAAACTACTTTCTTGTAACCACTAAACAAATGACTAAGGACTCCGTCAAGCAAAAAACTTAAAAAAAAAAACAAATAATGGAGCTTCCAAATAAATAAAATTAAAAATAAATCTCTAACACCCTCCCTTAAACTGATATATGCATAAATCAGTTTAGAACAAATGACTTCAACTATTCAACAACAATACTAAGCTTCTTCTAAAACAATATCCTTTGAAGAGCATACTCCAATCATTCTTCTAAGCTTCATAAAGACAGGAGGCTTGAGGGGCTTGGTTAACAAATCTGCAGTTTGATCCTCACTCTTACAAAACACCGACTCAATAACACCATTCTTGCATAAATCACGTAGAAATTAAATGGAATCTCACATCAATATTCTTGCTCCTTCCATGTAGAACAGGATTCCTTGACAACTCAATTGCAAAAACATTATCATAGTAGATTAAAATTGAACCTTGTTGCTGATTGTGTAGAACTCCAAGTAACCTTTGTAACCAAATAGCTTGACATGAGCTTGATGCTGCTGCAACAAACTTAACTTCAGTAGTTGATAGTGCCACTATTTGTTGCTTATTTAATGACCAACTTACAGCTCTAGAGCTTATTATAAACACAGAACCAGATGTACTCTTCCTATCATCAAGGTCTCCAGCATAATCACTATCTAAAAAACCAATCAGCCTTGATTTTCCAGTAGTTTTATACATGATTCCAAAATCTGTTGTACCTTTCAAGTAACGAAAAATTCTCTTTGCAGCTAAGAGATGAACTTCAGATGGATTCTCCATGTATCTACTGATTAGACTCATGGCATACATGATGTCTGGTCTTGTGGATGTCAAATACATGAGACTCCCAACAATCTGCTTGTATAAAGTAGCATTCACCATTTTTCCTGCTCCATGTTTTGTGAGTTTCAGACCAAGTTCAGTTGGAGTCAAAACTGGATTGCAATCCTTCATCTGGAACCTGTCTAAAATTTCAAAGACATATTTCTTTTGTGAAATAAAGATACTAGTAGGAGATTGCACTACTTCAATGCCAAGAAAATAGCGCAGCAACCCCAAATCTATCATATCAAATTCATTCATCATAGATTTCTTAAAATCATCAAGCATGACTCCATCATTACTAACATAAATAAGATCATCAATATATAAATAAACTATAAGCATCTTCCCATCGGCTCCAAATTTAGTATAAAGTGTAGGCTCATAAGGACATTTAAGAAAACCTTCCTTAACAAAGTAAGCATCTATACGACTATACCAAGCTCTAGGTGCTTGTTTTAGTCCATATAATGCCTTTTTTAAACTTGTATAGCTGGTTTTCGTGACCTGGCTTCACATATCCAGGTGGTTGATCAATGTACACCTCTTCTTCCAATTCCCCATGCAAAAATGTTGTCTTTACATCCAGCTGATATACAGGCCATGAATTTTGGGCAGCAGTGGCTAACACCAACCGAGTAGTGTCTAGTCTTGCTACTGGAGCAAACACTTCTTTGTAGTCAACACCGAATTCTTGTTTATACCCCTTTGCAACAAGTCGAGCCTTGTACTTATCAATTTCTCCATTCTCATTCAATTTTGTCTTGTAAACCCACTTGACACCAATAGTCTTGTGTCATTTTGGAAGATCAGTCAGCTCCCAAGTATTATTCATTTCAATAGCAACAATTTCACTATCCATCACATTTCGCCATTTTGATTCTTTGACAGCATCTTCAAAAATTGTAGGATCACAATCTGAAAAAAGAGCAAAGTGAGTACTGGGATCCTCAGATTGTTCAATTCCTGTTACCTCATAATCTATCATCCATCCAGGCCTCTTTCGAACATGATGAAGACATGATTCAATTGCTGAATCAGTGGATTCTGTTGCTGTTGGTGAAGTTTCAGCGGCTGTTGGAGCTTCATTTTGTGAATTTTCAAGGACATAAGCTGCTGGAATTTGTGGTTGTAGGGGTTGCTGCCTTTCTTCATCATTTTCTTCATCAATAATGACTGGAGTAGGCTGTTGTCTATTCCAATCCCAAGTGTTCTCATAAAAATGACATCTCTACTGGTGACAATCTTCTTTGTGAGTGGGTTGAACAATTTATATGCTTTGGATGTTTCACTTACACTACACTTTTCCCCTTTATCATCAAGCTTTTTCCTTTTCTCATTTGGGACATGTGCATAAGCAATACAACCGAAAATCTTGAAGTGATCTACAGCTGGTTTGCACCCACTCCAAGCCTCCTCGGGTGTCATGTTTTAAACAGAAAAAGTAGGACATCTGTTCAACACATGAATGCTCCAGTTTACTGCCTCAGGCCAGAAACATTTTGGAATTTTTCCTCTTGCCAGCAAGCTTCTCACCATGTTGAGGATGGTTCTATTTTTCCTCTCTGATACACCATTTTGTTGTGGTGTGTAGGCAGCTGTAAATTCCCTTCGAATTCCCTACTCATCACAAAAAGCATCAAATTCCTTTGAGCAATATTCTCCTCCACGATCAATGCGAAGAGTTTTAATGACTCTTTCTGCTTCATTCTCCACATGCGCCTTGAAGCTTTTAAATGCACTAAAAGCTTCCAATTTCTCTTGTAAAAAATAAACCCAAGTTTTTCGAGTATAATCATCAATGAAAGTAATTAAATATCTTTTACCCCCATTTGAAGATGGATTTATTGGCCCACAAATGTCTGAATGAATCAGCTCCAAAACACTTTTTGCTCTCCATGACTTTCCTTGAGGGAATTGAGAACGATGTTGTTTGCTAACAACACATTCTTCGCAAACTTGAGAAGGAATGGTAATTTGAGGGAGGCTTGTCACCTTATCCTTTTGTTGTAGAGTCTTTAATCCAACAAAATTCAAGTGACCATAGCGAAATGCCAAAGCCATGAAGGATCCTTTACTTCAGCCATCAAGCAAGGTTGAGATGTTCTTATCTTCAAAGGTTACAACCTATTTGAACTCATTTGAACAACAAAAATTGCTCCTCTTGAAGGATCATAAATCTCACAAGCGCCTTTTTGAATAGTTATCACATAGCCCTTTTCTTGCAATTGACCAGCACTTAATAAATTATTTTTCACGTTAGGGACATAAAAACATTAGATATTGTTTCTTCAAAACCATTCTTGGTTCTAAGATTAATATCACCTTTTCCCATTACTTTCACAGTAGAACAATCACCAAAACTTATAGTAGAATGAAAGCCTTCATTTAAATAAGAAAAAAAAAAGACTTACTTCCACACATGTGGTTGCTACAACCTATATCCACATGCCAAACGTTTGATTGGAGTTCCTCATTGACATGATAAGCCATCAACAAAGTCTCTGATTCATTCTTTTCTACTGCAAAATCAATTTTTTCACTTTCTCTTTGTCATTTGGCAGCTTGGCATAACATTCAGATCGGTAATGACCAAATTTATGACATCTAAAGCACTCTACTTTGGATTTTTCAAAATGTTGATCTCGTCCTCTACCTTTGCCCTGAAATTGATCATCATTAGCTTTGAAATGCTTGCTGCCATCTCTTTTTCCTTCATCTCCCCTTCCTCTACCTCTACCCCTTCCTCTAGAGTTTGAGAAATGAGTAGAGGTAGAAGCTTTCAAAGCTTTCTCCTCTATAGTTGTACTTTGGTTCATCTTCTGTTCATAGACTAGCAAGGAGCTCTGCAGTTCATCAAGAGAGAATGCATCTATGTCTTTCAATTCTTCAATTGAACATACGACATAATCAAACTTTGGTGTCAGGGAACACAATATCTTTTCCACAATGGTGACATCTTCCATCTTCTCACCATGAAATCGCATTTTGTTGCTTATCTCCATAGTCCTGGCATAGTAGTTGGTGACAGATTCCCCATCCTTCATTTGTAGAGTCTCAAAATCTCTTTTCAAGGCTTGAAGCTATGCACACTTCACTCTAGCAGAGCCTTGATATTTTTTCTTCATGGAAACCCAAATATCCTTGGAAGTTTCTTTGCTAAGAATTGTTTCCAAGATGGGATGATCAATTGCTTAGAAGAGATAGTTCTTTGCCTTGAGATCCTTCAATTTCTGCCCTTCAATCTCTTATTTCTGCTGGTCATTTAGTGTTGTTCCTACTACTGGTTTTGCTACTCCTGCTTCCACAATATGCCAATACTCCTTAGACCTCAAGAAGTTCTCCATTAGCGTGCTCCAATGGTCATAGTGACCATCAAAACGTGGAATTGCAAGTTGCACAAAAGTTTCAGAGGCCATCGTTCGCTTCTACTGCTGCTTCTCTTCTACTACTGCTTCAAAAAACAAGAAACTAGGTGAAATAGAAATCAAGTTGTTGTTGTACGACTCTATCTCACTCTTTTTTTTTTTTTTTTTGGCACTCTCAACTTTACTTTTCTCACTCTTCAAAAAACAAGAAACTAGGTGAAATAGAAATCATCTTTACTAATCATGTTTTCATGATAGCTCATTATTAATTAATTGTTCAGGTACGCATCCTATCTTCTCTCATTTGTTTAGTCACTTTTCATTGCACTCTAATCATATTACTTTTTTTTTTATCATTGTTTGGTATCCACGATTAATCAATTAATTGTCATATTTGTCTTAACTTATTTAGTAGAGACCTATTTTTAGTGGCTTATAGGGGTGTTACAACTTATTACCGTATCTTCCTGATAGATAACCTGACCCTCAGACCCAAACTCGGTTTTTCATTTAACTATTTTTCTTTCAAAAGTCACACTTAGGGTTTTTCCCTTTAAAAATAAAACAAAAATAAGTAGCAACTCCAAAAACTTTTCAAAAATCAAAATTTCAAATAAAAAAGTGAGTCTCTCCACCAAGTGAGAACGCATGCGAGAAATGCAGGGTCCATACTAGCCTATCAGGAAAAAAAAATCAATAATCACAATGAACCTACTTCATGCCCAAGGTTGCAATTTGGGTGGATTAATTGGATTGATAGCTAACTCAAGCTCAACTCAAATTAACAAACAACCAACCCGAGCCCTGTCCAATCTAATCCGCCCTCTAACTCAAGGTACTTGATCCAAGTTCAACCTAACCTTGTTTTTCTAAGCTTGAGTTGAGTTCAAGTTGGTCGAGTTAGACTCGAGTGGTTAGATTGATCAGGTTGCACAATTCAAAACCTGCCTATAATTTTTTTTTAAAAACTTTTTTATATATATTTATATGAAAATTTAAATAGTAAATGTGACAAAATTTTAAGTTAACAACAAAAAAATAAAAATAAATTTATATATCTTTCTAAAATAATGAAGAAGTATATGATATAATATAATTTGATATTTTTTTCTTAAAAATTTAAAAAGAAAATAAATATTATTATATAGAATAATATACATTATAAATATTATAAAACATTAAATTGGGTTTAGGTTAGACTTGAGTTGCTCAAACCTTGGCCCGACTCCAACCTAAATTGAGCTCAGGTTGGAAAACCTAACCCAAGCCCAATTCAAATATTGAAAATGATTACCCAAACCCACCCAAATGTCAGATTGGCCTATTCATGTCTCATGTATGGCTTGCAGTGTATTTTTGTGTATCCATCTGCTTTGTGTGTCCTTTTGGCTCCTTTATATTCGTGGCGTATGCTTTTGTTCACCATGCCCATCAAAATAAAAAAATGGCTGCAGTGTACTAAATCTGGACTTACTGATTAACTATTTGTATGATTGTTTGTAGCTTAATTGTTGGGCGCATGTTGGATCATGTAATAATTTCTTGAAACAAAAAGCTGTAACTTGGTTCTTCTGAGTGCTGACTGAATTTGAGAAAGGGTTTGAGAAAGCTTATATTTTTGTGTTTCACATGAAGTCTCATGCATTAGGAAAAAAGTGTTAACAGATATCTTTCACTCATTCCCCACCAGTTGCTTTATCTATTATGGGCCATTGTTTATTCAAGATGAGCAAATTCAGATCCTCCAATGCGCTGCTTTTTGGGGAATGACCTGCAAATATTGGGCATCCTACACAAGGATGTGATAATTAGGGATTATGACCCTTTGTTTATTTGAGTGCAAGAGGATATGGGAGAGATTGTATGTTCAAGTCCTATCTAATGATTTTTTTTTTTTTATCCATGTAAAAAGGGTAATAGAATCCTTGTTCCTTGAGGGTAATTAATCCTAGTTCCTTTACCTACTGGTAATTATATTTATTATAGGGTCAAGTTTATATTCTACATAAGAAAATTCAGATCATCTTATCCATGGCCTGTTTTTTGCAAATGAAACTACAATAGTTGGTCCCCACTAAATGAGGGATTGACATGGCATAATTAAAATATTAAGGCTTGGGTTATTGTCATCTTAATCCACTCCCACAGTGGTGTAACTGGTGTTAAATTGCACTTGGTTCTAATTCATAGCCCAAATGTCTGCTACTTTTGCCAGTCATCCAACTTTGGGTCTCTACAAAAAGCTCCTTCGTCGGGCACCAAAAGCTTTAAACAGGTACATTCTAGCAAATTGCTAAGAATTTAGTTGGGTTGGAGCTCTTCCCCCTTTTTTTTTTATTTTTTTTTATTTTTGACATTTTTCCCTCTTTTTTGCCTTTTTTTTTTTTTTTCTCTACCTATTTCCTTTAACCTAGTTTTATTCATGTACAGGTGGGAGAATTGCGGACATGTTAAGCTGAGAGTGAGGAGGATATGCTAGTTTTACAAGTCAGTACTGTTTGGATGTTCTTATGGTGTTGCATAAGCTAATAATAAAAAACAGACTTTGTTTTATATTCAGTCATGAAACTTGTCATCAAGCCTATAAAACTTCTATCCTGTATCACTCGACAAATTTCTTTAATCTTCTCATCACATTTTACAATATTTGCTAATTGATGCAGGAAGAACACAGACTGCACCCAGCGAGTTGCAAAAACATTTTTCCTTAGTCGTAGGTTAATCACGGGCTCAGTAGATGATCGGCTTTTTTAACATACTTGAAGTTAGAAGTTCTAAAGTTGTTTCAGAGTGTAGACATGGCCTTCAACTGTGTAAACTTAGAACTACTCTAGAACAATTCTTGAATTCTGTTCTTGAGAACCATAGTTGGATGGAAGAAAGCTAGAGCCGTATTTCATATATGTGTTAGATTAATTTTTGTAATTAATCTATAATTTGGGCCACATATGTAAATAATTAAAATGTGTGTGCTATCATTTAATTAAGCCTAAATATAGTGATCTAATTAATAATTGATTAATTGGCTTAAGGGTATAATTGTCATGAGATTATTGTGTAGATACCATTAGACAATTATTATTTCTATGAGGGGCAGAAATATAATTGTGATAAAATTAAAACTGCCCTAGCGGTTTATAAATAGGGTTATGGTCCCCATTCTACGACTACGCATTCCAATTTCTGAAAATCCTCTCAAGAGAGAAATTGACACAGAATCTAGTGGCTAGAATTGGAAGACCATCTCAAAGGGTTTTCTTCCTATAAGGTTTCTTCTTCAATGGATTCAGGTATGCTTCCGCTATTATTTTTCTACTCATTGTTTTTAATCAGGAGATTCCAGTATATATATAAATTAGGGTATTCACCTTGTTAAATATTCTAGTATATATGAAATTAGGGTATTTACCTTGTTAACTATTCCAGTATATATGAAATTAGGGTATTCATCTTGGTTGAATTTTAATAAGTGGTATCAAAGCCTACTCCTTGATTAATTCTTTGAGTTATTATTTTAATATATGTCAATGGATTAAGATTTATGAAATATTGAGTTGATAAAATTTATTATTATTATTATTATTATTATTATTATTATTATTATTTAATAGCATTTTATGATATTAATATTTAAGTTATTGATCTAGCATTTTAAATATGCTAATTAAAGCGGAAAATCACCAAAGTGACATCTTCCGTGTAGATTAGTCTGTTCGGGGTGTTAGATATTTGTGTGTATGTGATTCATGCGGGTATTGACTGGCCCAAAGGAAAGTTAATATTTGGTCAAATTGCATACATACTTGTGGTGATAAATATGTGATGATTATAAAGGTAACTTAATGTGAATAATAAATCAATCCAAAGATAGATTTATTATTTGACATAACTTATCATCAATGTTTGATCACTACAACAAGAGTACCACTTACAGTTAATATTACTGTCCAAAGACTTGATATTAATGTTGTGCTAGGTATCTTGAAATGTCATAATTTGTTTTTAAATTTAAAGATTATGTGTTTAATTGCTTATTTTATGTGAGCATGATGGTTTATTTGATTCATTTTATTTTGTTTTGGATTCAGCTTTTATATCAACTACTTCTATATCTGCCAACATCAATAATGTCCCTATGTTAAATGGGACTAATTTTAAGGACTGGAAAGAGAATATGATGATTCTCTTAGGCTGCATGGATATAGACTTGGCCTTGAGAATGCCCAAACCCGATGAACTCAATGAGCAAAGTACTCAAGAGGATGAGGTTTATTGGGGTAAGTGGGAACGTTCAAATAGGCTAAGTCTTATGATCATGAAGCGCGGCATTCCAGAAGCTTTCAGGGGTGCGGTAACCGATGAGGTTACTAATGCCAGTGACTTCCTTGTAGAAATTCAGAAACGTTTTGCCAAAAACGATAAAGCTGAAACGAGCACGCTTTTAGCAAACTTGATTTCAATGAAGTATAAAGGCAAGGGTAATGTTCGGGAGTACATCATGGAGATGTCTCATCTTGCTTCAAAACTTAAGGCTTTGAAACTCGAGTTATCTGATGATTTACTCGTGCATTTGGTTCTCATCTCTCTTCCTGCACAATTTAATCAATTCAAGGTCAGTTATAACTGTCAAAAGGATAAATGGACTCTTAATGAGCTCATTTCATTCTGTGTGCAAGAGGAAGAGAGATTGAAGCAAGACAAGACCGAAAGTGCTCATCTGGCTAGCACTTCGAAAGATAAGGGCAAACGAAAGAATAAGGATAATAAGGTTGTTGCTTCTAATGGTCCAGAACAAAAGAAACAGAGAGTTGAGGTAACATGTTTCTTCTGTAATAAGCCTGGACATACTAAGAAGGAATGTACCAAGTATGCTGCTTGGCGTGTTAAGAAAGGGTTGCCTGAGTTACCGAAAACCAAGTGATGCTGAAAGATGCATCTATGTCGGAGACGGTCAGTCGGTAGAAGTAGAGACAATAGGGCACTTTAGATTATTATTGAAATCTGGTTATTTTTTGGATTTAATAGATACTTTTATTGTACCGTCTTTCAGACGGAATTTAATTTCAGTTTCTGTTTTGGACAAATCAGGTTATTGTTGTTCATTTGGAAACAATAAATTTACATTATCTATTAATTCAAATGCTGTAGGAACCGGTTTACTTAATGTTTATGATAATCTATATTTGTTGGAAACTGTTCCGTCCTATAATGAAACCTTGCATGTGGAATCACGAGGTACAAAACGTAAATTGAATAAAGATAATTCGGCCTCATTATGGCACAAACGCCTAGGTCATATCTCTAAATCTAGAGTTGAGCGACTTGTGTCCAATGGGATTTTGGATTCACTTGACTTTTCAGATTTTGATATTTGTGTTGAGTGTATTAAAGGAAAACAGACCAAAACAAAGAAATTAGGTGCCAATAGAGCTACAGACGTCTTAGAATTAATTCATACAGATATCTGTGGACCATACCCTACGGCATCTTGGAATGGTCAACAGTACTTTATAACATTCATAGACGACTACTCAAGATATGGCTACCTATTTCTTATACATGAGAAATCACAATCATTGGACGTGTTCAAAACATTTAAAGCAGAAGTTGAGTTACAACTCAACAAAAGAATAAAGAGCGTCAGATCTGACCGTGGTGGTGAATACTATGGTAGATATGACGGATCAGGTGAACAACATCCAGGACCATTTGCTAAATACATAGAGGAATGTGGGATCGTCCCTCAATACACCATGCCAGGATCACCTAGCATGAATGGTGTAGCAGAAAGACGAAACCGAACCCTTAAGGACATGGTAAGGAGTATGATTAGTCATTCTACTTTACCCGAAAAACTCTGGGGTGAAGCACTCAAAACGGCAGCTTATATCCTAAATCGGGTGCCAACTAAAGCGGCTGCTAAAACGCCTTATGAGCTTTGGACGGGTCGAAAGCCCAGTTTAAAGCATTTTCATATTTGGGGATGTCCAGCTGAAGCGAGACCTTATAAGCCTCATGAAAAGAAATTGGACTCTAAAACAGTTAGTAGCTACTTTATTGGCTATGCAGAGTGATCAAGGGGTTTTAAATTTTATGATCCTGCTATTAGGTCAATTTTCGAGACGGGAACTGCAACATTTTTTGAGGATGTTGAGTTTGGGGGGAGAAATCAGGCTAGGAATATTGTCTTTGAGGAGGAAGAGGGATCTACTATTGCTTTTGATAATGTACAGGTTTCACTACCTATCATTGATCAAGAAGTAAATTTGGATCCTCAACCAACAGACAATATTGTTCAACCCTTAATTGCAAATGAGGACATTGCTCCTGAAGAACAAACTCAACAACCTCAAGAAAATATGCCATTAAGGAGATCCACTAGAGAGAGGAGAAATGCAATTTCGGACGATTATATCGTATATCTCCAGGAACGTGAGGTAGAAAGTGGAATGATGGAAGATGATCCAATCAACTTCCAACAAGCCATGAAAAGTTCTAACTCTCAGAAATGGATTGAAGCCATGAATGAAGAGTACAAATCTATGCAAGACAATAAAGTTTGGGAACTTGTCCCATTACTAGTTGGTACGAAGCCCATTGGTTGTAAATGGATATTTAAAACCAAGCGGGATTCAAATGGTAATGTAGAAAGATATAAAGCACGTCTTGTAGCTAAAGGTTTTACTCAAAAAGAAGGAATTGACTTCAAAGAGACCTTCTCTCCAGTTTCTACGAAGGACTCTTTCAGGATAATCATGGCACTAGTTGCACATTATGATCTTGAGTTACATCAAATGGATGTTAAAATAGCGTTTCTCAATGGTGACATTGATGAAACAATTTATATGGTACAACCAGAAAATTTTGTGTCCGAAGACTCAAAGAATATGGTTTGTAAATTAACTAAATCCATTTATGGGCTCAAGCAAGCTTCTCGTCAGTGGTACTTCAAGTTTCATCAAATTATTGTCTCATATGGTTTTGAGGCAAATCTTATGGATGAATGTGTGTATCACAAATTCAGTGGGAGTAAGTATATTTTCCTGGTTTTATATGTCGATTACATATTACTAGCCACAAATGATATTAGCATATTGCACGACACCAAGAGATTTTTATCAAAACATTTTGAGATGAAAGATCTTGGTGATGCCTCCTTTGTCTTAGGAATCCAGATACACCAAGATCGTTCTAGGGGTATTTTAGGATTGTCACAAAGGACCTATATTGATAAAGTCCTCCAAAGGTATGGCATGCAAAATAGCAAACCAGGTGATACCCCTATCGCTAAAGGAGACAAATTCAGTCTTAATCAATGCCCTAAAAATAGTTTAGAAAGTCAAGAAATGCAGAAGATTCCTTACGCTTCGGCTGTAGGGAGTCTAATGTATGCTCAGGTATGTACACGTCCAGATATTGCGTACATTGTTGGCATGTTAGGCAGATATCTAAGTAACCCTGGAATGGATCATTGGAGAGCAGCCAAGAGGGTTATGAGATATTTACAGAGAACAAAAGAGTACATGCTTACATATAGGAGATTGGATCAGTTAGAGTTGATTGGGTATTCCAACTCTGAATTTGCTGGATGCCAAGACAGCAGAAGATCCACATCAGGCTATATTTATCTGTTGGCTGGTGGAGCAATTTCATAGAGGTCTGCCAAACAGACACTCGTAACTTCATCCACCATGGAAGCAGAGTTTGTAGCATGTTATGAGGTATCCAATCAAGGAATATGGCTACGAAATTTTGTCACTGGGCTGCGTGTTCTGGATGGTATTGAAAGACCACTGAAGATATTTTGTGACAATAAATCAACAGTTTTATATTCCAATAACAACAGGAGTTCTACAAAATCAAAATACATTGATATCAAGTTCCTAGTTGTAAAAGAAAAAGTACAGAGTGGACAGATATCCATAGAGCATATTGGAACAAACTCCATGATAGCGGATCCGCTTACAAAGGGATTACCACCCAAGGTCTTTCATGAGCACACTGCTCATATGGGTGTTGTCTCATTTGAGGATATCCAAATTTAGTGGGAGTTTATATTATTCATTGTATATTGCTCTATGTTATGTTTAGACTTTATCTATACATTTGGATTGTGTTCTGCAGAAATAAAGTATTCATTTCATTGCAGTCTATTAAATTATGCTAAAGATTTGATCTCAATAAAGTTAAGTAGGACCAGTTGGAAATAGGCATGAATAGATCACATTGCATGTAATTTCCATGCTATGCACTCATGATTGATCTATGTCATTTAGCTGTGCAGATATATGTGACCATTGATTGGTCTAGTAACGATTGATGTAACAAAGGCCACTTTGATCCTATGTCAGTATAGTTAATGGACGAGATTGTTCGGATATACTCTAAGGACATGATAGCAAATTTTGAGCTCATAAGGTTAAGCACATTTATTTGATTACATATGCATGTGGCCTAGTGGGAGATTGTTAGATTAATTTTTGTAATTAATCTATAATTTGGGCCACACATGTAAATAATTAAAATGTGTGTGCTATCATTTAATTAAGCCTAAATATAGTGATCTAATTAATAATTGATTAATTGGCTTAAGGGTATAATTGTCATGAGATTATTGTGTAGATACCATTAGACAATTATTATTTCTATGAGGGGCAGAAATATAATTGTGATAAAATTAAAACTGCCCTAGCGGTTTATAAATAGGGTTATGGTCCCCATTCTACGACTACGCATTCCAATTTCTGAAAATCCTCTCAGAGAGAAATTGACACAGAATCTAGTGGCTAAAATTGGAAGACCATCTCAAAGGGTTTTCTTCCTATAAGGTTTCTTCTTCAATGGATTCAGGTATGCTTCCGCTATTATTTTTCTACTCATTGTTTTTAATCAGGAGATTCCAGTATATATATAAATTAGGGTATTCACCTTGTTAAATATTCTAGTATGTATGAAATTAGGGTATTTACCTTGTTAACTATTCCAGTATATATGAAATTAGGGTATTCATCTTGGTTGATTTTAACAAGACTATTCCAGTATATATGAAATTAGGGTATTCATCTTGGTTGAATTTTAACAATATGGGCTTTGTTATGGTCAGCATTTGTTGTTTTGGGTCATAGATAGCAGAATAGTGCTGCATGGGATGCAGAAGCCAGAAACAGGATCTCTGGAATTGTTGAAGAAATGAGTAGAATGTATTAGAGACGGATATTACAAAGCATCATAAGATTTGTCACAATACGTGCCTAGGAAGCATTCGTAAGCAATATTTGGACACTTGGAAGTTTCTAGAATCAAGAATTAGCATGAACAACAAATCACTTGCGTGAGCGATAGTATTAATGGTGAACTTTTGTGGTGCTATGAATTCGTGAATGCTGATTGCTTTTATGGTAATCAAATTGTTTATTTGTCATGAATCTTAGCAAAGCAAATGATATCTTCCTCGAGATAGGAATGAGGAATTTGATTTAGTGATTGTAACTTTGAAAGGACAAGCTTTGAGAATTTGGTTGATTCTTGAGGAATGAAGAAGCTTTGATAATATGGATTTGAAATCTGCTTCCTTGAAAGCTTTGAAGGCATAATGCTTCCCACTTCAGAAAAGCTCACTTCTAGCCTGAATATCTTGTTGTTTCTGAAATTTATGCTTCTTATCCAATTTAAATTCTAATCTATCTCATTATTCAAGGACGGTGATGGCGATTCTTGGTAAGCTTGTTTTCTATCAAATTTAATCAATTTTAATCATATATATAGATATTTTCATATTTTCCATAATGAAACTAAATTTGAGAAAATCATTTTTGTTAACATTCTTTTTTCTTTTTTCAATACTTCCCGGGATCAAACATAGTCCTAGGGCCCGTTTCACAATGTTTTTCAAAATTTGTTTTTAAAAGTTCTTTTCAAAATAGAGACCAAATATTTTTTTTAATAAATAAAATTTTAATTATGAAACATTTTTTTTTATTGTAGTGAAATAAAATTACTATAAGATAAAAATAATTTTAATATTCATTTTTAATCGAAGTCAAATAATTACTTTAATTATTTTTTTTAATTTCTTGTTTGATCATGATTTCTTTCTTCTGTTTTTTTTTTAAGAAATTGTTTTTAAAGAACCAAATAATTTTTTTAATGTTTTGTAAAAATAAGGATATTTGGCAAGTTGCTTTTATAAAAGGCTTTTAAAAATAAGAAACAAAAAGAGTTGTTTGGATAATTTTTTTTTTTTTTTTGTAAAAACATTTTAAATTCAATTCATATAATATTAATTAATTAAATTAAATTGAAGTCTTATTGAAAATAAAAAATAACTTTTTAATTTCAAATAAATTTAAAAAATATATAGTTTTTAGTAAAACATAAATAGTAATATTATAATGAAATCATAAATTATATTTTTAGTAAAAAATATACTATTTTATTATATGTTAAAAACAAATGATATTTTATTATATTTATAAATCTATGGTGTTAAAAAATTTATTATTTTAGTTTTAAACTATTTTTAAAAATTAATAGACTTATTAACAAATCTAGCGCATTAAGTCTTGTTTAATTTGAAATTAATTTGCATAATGTAAAAATTAAAAAATAATAATTCTATATAAAAGAGAAATAATAGAGTGTGTGTTTTTCTATTATTTTTAAAAATAAGTAAAAACAACTTTTATTTGATCTTTAAAAGTTGTTCTCTTTTTTACTTTATTTTTAAAAATTAGAAACATAAAACACTAATAAAATAATGTTGTGAATTTTTAAAAATTGTTTTCTATTTTTAAAAACAGAAAACCGTTTTTAAAAACTTTCCCAAACAAGCTTTTAGTGACAAAAATTTGGTGAAAATTTATATTATGTTGAAATGTTATAATATATTGTTAAAAAGAAAATAAATTTAATATTATAACGAATCAATTTAATTTATATTATATGGAAATGTTATAATTAATGGTTGTAAGTTGAAGAATTAAATAATAGAGGTGGTAATTCATGGAGTAAAATATTGATATTTGAAAAATAAAGTATTAAATTGTAATTCTGATGGGAAATATATTTTTAGTGTAATATGAAATCTAATTAGGTTTTACAATTATAGGTTTAAATTGTTATATTATTTTGTTTTTTGGATACTTAAATTTGATTTGTGAATACCATTATTTTAAAAATCGGATCGGACCGGTCAAATTGTTGATCGGTAAACTTTTCGATTCGGTCCATCTCAATGAGCTGTTTCATGGTCAAACCGACATTGAACCGTTCAAACCGACGATTGAACCGTCGAATTGGACAAACCGTCCGATTTTTTTAAAAACCGACCAAATCTTAATTGCTACAAATGTTTGTTTATTAAGAGGTCCATTATCTATCAAGTCCATTCCACATCCAATACTTTTAAAATCAAAAATGATTATAAGTCTACATTTGGTCCAAGTCATTAGCCCAATCCAATGACAAGAAAAACTTATTAAACTTATATTTGGGTCATGCCTCCAAACCCAATTCATTGACATGTTTGGCTTACAAGGGATGTTGAAGGTATTTATAGAGCACATAAAATTCATGTGCTTCCAATGTGGGATTGGGACTAAGACTAATTAGAGGTAAAACATCACTTCTTGGAGGGTTGGACCAATCTCTTAAAAATTAAAGTTTGAATTCTTTGAACCATTGAGCATTGCACCATATTTATTAAATGATGTTGTTAAAAAATATATATAATAAGAATTTAAAATTAATGTTTTTATTTCAAATTTTTATCATATAAAATCTTTAAAGAAATGTAAATATTTATATTTCTATTTATTTTTATAATAATAATTATAAAAATAATATAAATTAATTAAAAGAATCATTTAAAAATAATAAAATACAAAGACAAAAAAATAAAATTAAATATTATAAATTTTTTCAATCTTAAATATATCTTCATTCTTAAATATTACATATTTCTATTTAATAAAATTTAAAATATTAAACTCTATCATTTAAATTTAATATACCAAATACAAAAATCAAACATTATTAAAATTTGTAATTTTATATGTTTTTAATTTTTATAATTATTTTTAATTTTATATAATATATAAATTATATATTTATTACATCACCGGTTCAACCGCGGTTTGATTGTCGGTTTCGACCAGTGAATTGTGAATTAGTAATTTTTTTTGTCCGATTCTGAAAAC
The DNA here is from genome assembly GCF_030704535.1 of Vitis vinifera. Lineage (NCBI taxonomy): Eukaryota > Viridiplantae > Streptophyta > Magnoliopsida > Vitales > Vitaceae > Vitis > Vitis vinifera. The sequence continues at coordinate 1,916,878 of NC_081820.1, read as the reverse complement.
ATTGGTGAATACTAAAATTAAAGATAAAAATAAAATAAGAAAAATAAAATAAAATTAAGGGAAATGATAAGGACCTGTGTTTTAGTTAAAAGGATACCTATATATATAGATATATCTGGGGGAGTGGGCACAAAAGTGGCGTGGAAGCTACTGCCAGGAAGAGAGAGTAAGAGAAATGGAGATTATCTGGGGGAGTGGGCACCACAGTGGCGTGGAAGCCACTGCCAGGAAGAGAGAGCAAGAGAAATGGAGATGCAGTGGGGGGTCGTGGGTTCCCGTTCTCCATGACGGAAAGCCCGCACTTTGAGCCTCCAAACCTGCTCCGATCTGTATCAAATTTTGAGAGGGAGTTCAATTCGTCGAGATGAGCATCACTGCGGAGTCGGATTCCGAATCCAATGGCTGGATTTTCGGATTTTGGTAGGTTGATTTATTCCCAAATTTTTTTCGGATTTTGGTAGGTTGATTTATTCCCAAAAAATTTTCGGAGAAAAATTTGTGGATGTTGTTAAACACTGGATCTACTTATCATTGTGATGGTTGGTTGAGGTTTTATATGGACGATTATTCTTTTAATTTGTCGGTGAATATGTGAATATTTGGATTGATTTTAGTGGGAATAATGTTTGAGTAAAATTTAGAAATTAGTTGTTGATGACATAATTTACATGAATTAAAGAGGGATATTTGTATGAAATATTGGAATCATTTGGATTGTCTTTGGAAGATGAAATGAAAATTTTGTTGTGGATTGGGAATCCAGCAATCATGAATAAATAACGAGAATCATCCTCATATTTTTCCATTATCATATTTTTCCATTATGATGTGATGTGATATGATAGTGTGGTGATCAATTTGAGTTTTGAGGTAGGAGTTCTTGTGTTGTGTTGTGTTGTGTTGCAGGTGAGCATTTATTGCAAAAAATCATCTTCCGGCTAAACACTAATGCAATCAAGAACGCTGGACCAACCATTTGAAGAATAGGCTTGCGATTACAAGGTACTTTGAGCAACACCTTCTCTACCATGGGCGGAACCTTCCCACGGATGATGAGACTGGTGATCACTCTCACTATCCTTAGGACTTCGTAAGGCATGTACTTGGGATTCTCATTATCGCTAATTTCAAAGATATGTACTTAGGACTCTCATTTATCCTTAATTTGGCGATTTCTTTAGCTGATCATGCGTTCAAGAATTGAACTAATTGCATTTGGATCAACGTAGGGGATCAAAGAAGCAAACTCGGCCATCAAAGCCTCAAGGTCATCTCCTCGGATGGAGTGATCATCCATGAGAAGGTGTCTCTCAAGGTAGAGAAGGTGTCACTTAAAGGTCACTCGTAGTCGCAGGCCTCTTCTTCAAGTGGTTGTTCCAGCGTTCTTGATAACATTAGCAGATCGGTCAGGAAGATGATATTTTGCCATAGATGCCCAACTACAACACAACACAGGAAGTCCTACCACAGACTCATGGTGTGTTTTGTATTATGCTGAGGGTTTGTAGGTTGATTTATGAGTATTGTTCAGTCATATATCTAAATATTTAACTCTTTTGAAATGACCTATAATCACATAATTCAACCTTGGAGTATATATAAATATATATATATAAATATATATATATATATATATATGTTCTAAATCTTTTTAATTAGGTTTTATTTTTCTTGTCTGAAAATTAAAAGAACTAATATAGCATAGCTAATTAAGATAAAGTCAACTGGTTTTATTTTAATCATAACTAATGTAGCATAATTCAACCTTTGAGGGCATTTTTTTTTATTATTTTCAATTACTTTAAAAGATAATTATATAAATATGATGAATGATTAAAAAATACAATATTATAAATAAAGCTTATATTTAAAAAATATTTAAAAATATAGAAAAGAGGTTTCAAATATTTGAGTCTCATTGGGTCATGATTTTTTTAACTTGTTTTTAAAAATTATTTGTAAGTTAATGAACAAAAAATAATTTTGTAGTGTTTTATAAAAATAAGAGTGTTTGACAAGTTGTTTATAAAAATAATATTTAAAAATAAAAACAAAAAATTTATTTGGATAAGTTGTTTTTTAAAATATATATATTTTTTTAGTTTTATAAAAACATTACATATTCAATTTATATAATATAAATTTAATTTAATTTAGGTCTTATTAAAGATGAAAATAGTTTTGTAATTACAAATAAATTAAAAAATAATTTTTAGTAAAATATGAATAATAATATTATAATAAAATCATAAATTATATTTTTATAAAAAAAATATATTATTTTAGTATATGTTAGAAACATAAAGATAAAATTTTTTTGATTAAAAATAAATAATAATAATTTTTAACGATATTTTATTTAAAATGAATAATGAATAAAGTTTAACATTTTTAACATGTAAATGAGTTAAAATTTTCATTTCATTTACATAAAATTCTAGAATTTTTTATTTAATTGGCAATTAATTAGATTAATTTTTTTGAATTCAAAATTATTCTTAAAAATTAAAAAATTCATTAAAGAATTTAAATTATTAATTATGTCTTATTTAATTTATAATCTATTTACTTAAATTCAAAATATATATTTGTGTGTATCGGAGAAACAATAAAGTCATGACTTATAATATATAGTTTTGATCTTTTTTTTTTTTTATCTAATGATTATAATTATTTTTGAGTTCCAAATTATTTTTAAAAATTGTTAAATCCATTAATAAATTGAATACAAAGTATCACTTGATTTGAAGAAAATTTTAAAAAATATAATTATGTGCATGAAAAAAAATAATAAAATCATTAGGAATCAATTTTTTATTCATAAACTTATATCATTAATGAATTTATTATTTGAGTTTCAATTTATTTTTAAAAATTACTAAGCTTGTCAATGAATCCAACATATTAAGTTTTTATTTTATTTAATTTGAAGCTTATTTGTTTGGTTAAAATAATAATAATAATAATAATAATAATTCTATGTCAAAGAAAAATAATAGTCATTTTAGATCAATTTTTGCCCATAAATTTATGATATTGATTGAATCATTGTTTAAGTTTTAAGTTTTCTTTTTTTAAAAAAAAAAATTATTAGACTTGTGAATAATTTGGAGTTCGGTTGCTTAATGAAAAAAATAGAAAAGTAATGATTGTATGTAAAAAAGAAATAATAGATTTAAACATTTTTTTGTCCATAAATTTTTAGTAGTAGGTAGTTCACCATTTGATTTTTATTTTTTTTAAATTACTAAAATCGTAAATGAAACCAAAACAAAGTGTTACTTAATTTGAAATTTATTTGCCTAATAAAAAAATTTATAAATATATATAAATCAATTTTTGATTTTCAAATGATTTTTTAGTTTCAAATTATTTTTCAAAATTAATAAATTTTATTTTTCAAGTACAATTTAATGTGAAATTTATTTGCGTAATGAAAAATTTTAAAAAAATTAAAAGAGATTTTAAAAAGCACTGGTAATTTAAAGGAAAATTATATTTTTAGATTTATGATATCAGTATAAAACCATGAAAGGAGAAAGGAAATAATTTCATGTTCAATTTTATTTGTTTTTTATGAGTTTTAAATATTTTTTTATATATATATTTTTATTTTTAAAACAATTAAAAACAACTTTTACTTGTTATCTAAAAAATATTCTCTATTTTACTTTAATTTTAAAAATTATTTTTAGAAAATAATGATCAAACAATTTTCTACTTTTGACATGATTAAACATGCTCTTCAAATTTAGGAGAATAATTTTTAAAAGTTAATTTTCAAAATAGTTTTTTAAAACACTTCTCCAACATGCCAAACAAATGCAAAAAATATATATATTTTCAATTTTTGTATACCTATCTCACGAGTAAAATTTATTTCATTAAAAAAATGTTAAAAGTATTTATATTTAATCCAATATATATGTGGTGCCGACAATTATAAAGCCATGTGATGGAATAGCGAATGCACGTGTCTGCCAACAGGTCACATGGACATCGTTAAAAGATCCCATGTCGCACACCCAATCCCACACCCACCAATCACAGCCCTCTTCAACTTTCTCTCTAGTCTTCACTCTCTACCACTTCCCAGTGTTGAGGCCTCACGTCCCTGACGATCCACGTAGTTGCCAAATGGATGGATGCGCGGTTCTCAACCAATACAGGTTCTTGATTCTTTCGGTTTACCTGCAAAAGACGTCCGGACGCACTCTCCGATGGTTTTGTCAGCCATGGTAAGAGAGAGATAAGCAGTTGGCTTTTTTACTAAGTATCGCAAGCTTACCTTCCTCTTTGCGTGAAGGTTGATATATATAGTATCAGAAGCTTTGATTCCCTCTTTAATGGTAGGGAGATATTTTGTGTTGTTATGATGACATTAGGTGGTGGCAGGGCTATCATCACCCTACGGGCGGTTGACAGAGATCGTGGTAGGTGATCGTGTGAAGTGATCGCGGGAAGTGACTTGTTGTCACTTCATCCTGTCTCTTCACTCTACAGGTGGTGGAACGTGGGCCATGACAGGCTGTTGTGATAACGTGTAAGACTTGCTTACTTCAGTCAATGACCCGGACAATTATATTCGGATGGCTTATGTTGGTCATCCGAATGTATTTGTTGTGGAAGCCGTCCGGGTGTTTTATGCTTATAAGTGTCGTTCGACCTTCCTTGAGGCAGTCCGGATATGAGAGGCGCGTCACGTGTATCCGGATGGTAATACGTGCTTCGTGTCACCATGAGGTGCGTGGCACGTGTTCTCAGGAGGAGGGGTCCCTACACCCAGGACCCTCCACAACCGTCCGATCACCATCAGCAGCAGGGAGTTGGATGATCAGAGGGCGGGGAGGAGTAATGGGTGGGTAGAGATGGGGGCTGTGAGCCGTTGATCTGGTGGGATTATTGGTGATGGTGGAGGAGACAATGCAGCTGAAGCTGAGCCACCATCTGCATGGGGTTGTGGAGAGAGTGAATGAGAGAAATGGGCCTTTTGTTGGGCTTTTGATGACTACTCCCACTGAAGAAATTACTCTTCAAGTCTCTGGTTTCTCTGTTCCTAGCTCTGATTTTCTTGAACTTGCTGGTATGTTTCTCTACTTCTATCTCTCTCTCACTCTCTTCCCATGGTTCTTCCTGTTTTGATTCAATTGGATGGTTGAAGTTTGGAGACATGTGGTTTATGGGCTTGGGCCCATAATTTGAGTAGTCCAAACTTAGCCCATGACTTGTGGAGAGTTTGGGTGCCTTACATGGGTGTTAACTCAATAAGGATTTTCGGATATGTTTTAAAGTAATTTTAATGAAAGAGCTTCTAACTTGAAAGTGGGCGCTTTATAGTAGAGTAATACTAAGATTGCATCTTAAAAATCCCCATTTTAGCTTTGATTGTCTTTGTTCCAAACAAGGGACGAGTTATTTGTAGAATTTGGGCTTGGCACAACTTAGGCCCAGAATAGGGAGGAGACTCAACATTGGAAAGATTAAGGGTGTAGATGTAATTTATGTGATGTTCGTGGAGCAAATGGTATGATCATATATTTCCTTCTTTTTTTCTCTCTCTTTATTTTAATGTAATTAATTGCTTAATTCTTTTTGTACATTTTTAAATTGTATAATGTGTTAATACATGACTTCAAAATTGATATGAAGCATTTTGGGTGTATGCCCTTTTAATTTTTATAAGAATTTTTTATATATGATTTTTGTTACATGGTTATATAATTTCTAGTGGAAAATAAGGTTACTTGAAATAAGAATCTCTCTCTCTCTCTCTCTCTCTCTCTCTCTCTCTCTCTCTCTCTCTATATATATATATATATATATATATTATTGAACTATTTACTATTCATTATATATCACATTATCAAGGTGTAAGAATAGAACTCCTAAACTAGGAGATTCTTTTTGAATTTGTTATTCCTTCATATAAAAGAAATTTGAATCAATTAAGATTCATTGTCATTTCTAAAAGAATTAAGCTAAGAATAACCATATTAACTTTTTAATCCAAAAAGCCAATTATAAGAGAATTGAGGATCCATTGAATATCAAGAAGGCTCAAGAAGCCATAAAAAGATTTAAAGAAAATTTGGTTAAAGAAGTCTATTTAGAATTCCCTAATACATTTTGGCACAGGAGTAAGCATGAGGTAGAATTACCCTATTATAAAAAATTTAGAGAAAAGGATATTCACACTAAAGCAAGACCAATTTAGATGAATAAGGAATTACTAAAATATTGTCAAAATGAAATTCAATAAATTCTTAATAAGAAAATCTAAATTTCCATGGAGTTGTTAAACATTTTATGTTAAAAAAAAAGTAGAGTTGGAAAGAGGAACACTTTAGGTTTGTAATTAATTACAAACCTCTTATAATAACATATTAAGATGGATTAATGAGATGTTCTATTCCTAACAAGAAAGATCTTCTCCAAAGATTAGTTAAACCTAAGATGTTTTCTAAGTTTGATATGAAAATCAAGATTTTGGCAAATCAAAATTACTCAAAAGGATTATTATAAGATAGCTTTTCTCCATACCTTTTGGACCTTATAAATGGAATATCCTGCCCTTCAAAGTTAAGAATGCATCTTTAGAATTCTCAAATATAATGAACGAGATCTTTAATCTTTTATTTTTTTATTTTTTTTATTTTATATTTTATATATATATATATATATATATATATATATATATATATATATATTTTATAGAAATTCTTATTGTTTATATTGATGATGTTTTAATATTTGTTTCGTCCATAGAAGAACATTAGAAACATTTTAATAAGTTCATCCAAATTATCAAGGAAAATGATTTAAGTTTATAGCCTTTAAGATCAATCTTTTCTAGACTAAGAGGGCGTTTGTTTTTTTTTTTTTTTTAACTTTTTACCGAAAGCAATTTGTTTTTAGACTTTAGGTTGTTTGTTTTTTTTTACTTTTTCATGACTTATTATAAACTTTTTGTTGAATACAAAAAGTGAAAATATTTGGTTTTTTCTAAATAGAAAAAGGAACATGATGGTTTTCTTTACTTTTTATGTCTAATAGAAATAAAATATTAAAAAAGCAAACACTTTGATACTTAACACTATTAAGCATTAAAGTTCTATTTAGAATTAAGTAAAAAAACAAATACTACCTAAGATTAAATTATTAAGTTATCATATTTATCAAGGGACTATAACTTCTATTCAAAAAACAATTCAATTTGCTGATAAGTTTCTTAGCGATAAAAAGCAATTACAACATTTCTTAAGAAACCTCAATTATATTCCAGAATTTATCAAGAACATAAGTCATATTTTGCACCATTAAGACAAAGTTAGGACCTTGTCATGCCTTAACTTAGCTAATCTTGAAGCCTTTAAGATTATTAAGGTAGATGCTTCATAAATAAGGTATGGTGGGATTCTTAAGCAAAAGGATTGTGATAAGAAAAGATTAGAACAGTTCACCTCAGGGACTTGGAACAAAGCCTAACTCAGTTATAACACTAACATAAAAAGAAAATTTGAGCATTGTTTGTACATCTCAAAATTTCAAGATGATCTTTTAAATAAAAAAATTTTAGTTCATGTTGATTACAAAACAACAAAATTAGTTTTGCAAAGAGGGCAAGAAATTCTAAACATTTTCTATTTTCAGATGGAATATATTAAAGAAGAAAACAACCCAATTCATAATTTCCTTACTCATGAATTTTCATAGGATTCATGAAATCATATATAGCCCCTCATGAAAAGGCAACTTAGACCTCCAAATTAACCTAATCTTCTAAGAAATGTTAGAGCTCTTTAGAGCATTCTAAGGAGTCATCTAACAATTTAAGTACCAGAAAACTCCCTTGGAGTATTAAGGTAGAGCTGGAAGAAGAAGCAAAAAAAATTGCTTCTTGCTAATATTCCTTCTCCTTGTAGTCCTATTCATACTCTTCAACTTTCCAATAAGTTCTTAACACTTTATCATGGCCCTTTAGATCATCCTAAGATCCTAAAGACCACTAACTTCCCAACCATTTAAGAGTCTAAGATCTTTAAATAGGTTGCATAGTCCTCTTCCTCTCAAGAAAATTGCATCAAGTTCCACTTCATGTTTAAGAAAACAAGTTGTGGAGTTTGCAAACCCCATATTAGTTTTTTCAAAATCTCACTTATGGCTAAATAACTAATGGCAAATAATAAAATTAAAAGTCTCACTCATTAAGTTGATTGCTATACTCAAAATATGTTGCGGATTTTTGAAAGATTTAGAACTACCTTATCATATTTGGAATCGATTTTCCAATTAGAGTAAAACCTTAATAAATGAATATTCGATAAGTTAATAACCTTATTTAAATAATAAAACCTTCTAGTCCCATACCAAAAGATATTAAGTGTTGCTCCAAGAATCACTTCATTCTTTAAATTTTTAAAAATGATCTTTAAAATTTTACTAAACACCTAATTTTTTTTATTAGAAGTATTTTTTTTAAGAATGACTCCCAAATAGACCCATAGTAAGACACAATATATCATTTGGTGGATGAAAGATTTTTGAGTTTTATGAAGCAAGATGGATTGCTCATGTTATTCTCCTAAGGGTTTTTATTTTTAGTTTTATTTTTTATTTTATTTTATTTTTTTTATGCATAATCGAGTAATGCATACCAAACTTGCATTAATAAAGTCTATGCCCTAAACCCTAAACTCCAATGACACCAATATTGTGAAGCTTTCCCTATATAATAAATGAAATTTGGTATGATGATAATACCTAATTTGTCATCATTTTTATCGCAGAAATTACCATATACTTTTGTTGAATTTTACCTTTTTTAGTCATACTTACATGAGTAAAAGTGTCAACTTCATATAGTGCTAAACTTTGGCTAGCTTAGAAGCCAAAAATAACCAAGAAATTGTTGGCAAATTCTTTTTTTATTATTATTATTTTACAATTTTTGGATTTCACCACTTTCTACTATTGTATCAACCATTAATAATGGTTTTGAGCCGCAAGCGTATCCCTTTTTCCAACGTTTGAATTTCATAAATCTTTAATATTGTAACGATTAGGATTATGATTTAGGATTTAGATTTATTTATGATTTTTTTAAATAATTAATCATTAGGAACAGTTTTGAACCGTATATAGACATATTCCCATTTTTGTTTAAAATATATTGGATTGAGGGACATTTTTCCAAAACACGTTTCATTACTCGTTAGTACTAAAATCGATTTAGGGTTCATGTTTTATTTTATTTTTTATTTATTTATTACTGATAAGGAAAAAAGTAAGGTACCAACTCTATTACTATCAAATTTAGCCTCTTGTTCGAAGCGTATGATAAAATCTATCATTAGATAATGGTACAAACAATGAACCAAGACACAAAATAACAAGAGCAAATATAAACAAAGGGACACAATATATATAGTGCAACTTGATTGGTTATGCTTTTCGGTTTGGTAGCTGCATCAAAATGATAAACCATTAGAATTGGTTTTAAACTGTAGGCATATTTGCTTTTTTCAATGTTTGGATTTCACCTCTCTTCGAACTGGTTCTAACTTTTTTCTAACAGGTTCTTGGAAGTGGAAGGTATGAGTTGAAACTTGACTCAAAGCCTCAACCATTAAAACTGGTTTTGAATTGTAGACATATTAATTTCTCTTTCCCAATGCTTGGATTTCATCTCTTTTATATTGGATTGGGTTTAGGGTTGACATTTTTCCAAATGAATACTGATGCAAATTTGGTCACGCATAGAACTTCAAATAAAAGAAAGAAGCATTAATATCCGAATTGAAATTTGGGGACTACAACTTACCAATCAAGGGAGAAAACCTTTTGGCAGAATTGGAGTTCACGCCAGTGCAATTATACTCCACTGGGCGGCCAATGCAAGAGTTCTTCTGTCTTGAAACCGATCCAAAATGGTTCAACCTGGCCACTCAACTTCAGGTTCACCATCTTCTTCAACTCTTCAAACTTCCCTCTGATAATTTGAGCTACTATTTATGGTGAATTCAGGCCTGTTTCCAAGTGAATTCATGACCACTATTTTCCATGTCCCAGGAAGTGAAGTTGCAGTGGTGCTTAAACGAGACATATTGCCTACCGGAAAAACCAAAAGTTGCATAAGGATTGAGAGGTTCTTCTGCGCATATATTTGTCGATAATGCGGGATACAATGAATTCCTTTTCAAGACCTTAAACATCTCGATTGTGGATGAAGAGAATGCGACTATAGTAATGGTAAAACAAGTGTTATATTCAGGAAGTATTTTTAAAAACAGTTTTTAAGAATAATATTTTAATTTTTTTTAACAAAAGTATATTTGTAAATTAAAATATTCTTAATCTATTTTCCATGTTTTTAAAAATAAATTATATATATTGTGTTTTATTTTTAATCATTCTTTATGTTTATATAATTATTTTTTAAAGCAATCATTAGAATGAAAACAACCAAAAACAATTGGCACTCTTTGACAACTGTTTTAGAAAATAAATATATGCTCTCCAAGACAAAAAAAACAAGAAAATATGTTTGACAATTAGAAAAATAAAAAACGGTTTTCTATTCTTAAAAATAGAAATATGGTATTTTCATAAAACATTTTTTAATTATTTTCACTTGTTTTCATTTTTTTATGACTGTTTTGAAAAATAATTATATAAATATGAAGAATGATATTTAAAAATATAGAAAATAGATAAAAAATCATTTCAAGTTTTCAAACAGACTTTTGTTATATGAAATACCATATAATAATTTTCATAAATCGTTATCAAAATTTGTTTTTTAGAACTATTTTTTAAAATACTTTTCAAATAAAGCCTAAAAGATGTTCTCTTAAACCACCATGCTTTCTATTTCTGGTTATTAAACATGTTTCTTGGTTATTTGTTCTAAAAATTGTTTTAAAAAGTAGTTACCAAATAGGCCTAGGGTTTTCTTTATTAGTTTTAGCTCTGTAACATTTGGAATGGTTGATATTATGTACAAGCATCTATGTCCAATGGAGTGCCGAGTGTTGTATTTCGGGGCATATCAGACATAGCTGGGATGGGAGGAACACTATCATCTTCAAGCTTTTCTTTGGCAGCTACAAATGCAGTTAGGGTTGTAGTTGAGTTTATTGGTTTGCTGGGTAGGAAGGGCAACGTCCATGATCACTAAGCCTTTATTGCTATATGTATGGTAGGCTGGGATTTTCTTTCCTTAGAAAATGGTAGATTCTGTTAGAGTTAATTATTTATTTAGTTAAATATTAGAATTATTCTCTTTCTTTTTAGGAATAAGGGTAAGCTAGTTTTTATTAGACATATTTAAACTCTAATGGTGTTGTATATATATATTTTTTAAAAGAGTGTCTATGATAAGAAACCCTATTTATATATATATATATATGTATGTATTTTTTTTTTCTTGCATTCTCTTTTTTGGATTTCATTTGGTATAAGAGCAATATTGAATTTTAATGAAACTTTTTATTTACAATCTTATTGAAGAGAGTTTAATCTTATACACTACTTTCATGGATCCAACTTGTAGACCCTCCATTTTGTCCCCTTAACACATGTCCTATTAAGTGTTTTTTTAGTATTCCACAATAATTTCTTGATGGCTCATTGACACTCACGGAGCTACCTTCAAAGCCTCTTTGGTTCAAGGACTTATCTAGAGCCCACATAGTGACCTTGATAGCTCCTTAAGTTTAGTTTAGTTTTTCTTCACTTAGGTACTTTTCTAGGCTTAGTTTTTGATTGATTAATTTTAGGATTAGGTGAGTTTTGATTTGATTTTTGATTGCATGAGATGGTTTTCCAATCTTTGGTTGTATGAGTTTGATATTTTGATTATTATATATTGCATTAGTTGAATATCTTGATTCTTTTAGTTGCATACATGATATTTGTATTTTGGTTTGTTTTATTTATTTGTTTTTTTTATTTTTTTTTTATTTTTTTTTATTTCTCAATTACATGATTTCTAACTTATATTTATTTAATTCTATTTTGCATGAGGAAACGGGCTACCATTTGTTTGGAAGGAGGATCACCAAAATTTTTGAAAAAGGAAAGTGACAACTTTGAATAAAGATATCCCCACCATGCATATAAGAAAGACACGGTTACAAGGAAGGAGAGGAAGTTGATGCCCATTCAAAAATATATGGAAACGTCCATACAAAGAGGAATTTTTGGAGGGATGCAATCTCCATGGACGGATAGACACATGGGAAAAAAATAGGAGATTTTCTTATTTTCTAACTAGGGGCACATATAACAAGGAGAATACATACTAAGATCAGGCACCAGAAGGAAGGCACGCATTGCATCCTTTAAAAGCATCTCCACATCACACAGCAAAAGGGGAGAAAACCAAAGGAAAAAAGGGTAAAGCCAGAGGAGGAGAAGCACACAACCACAAAATGGGAGTTGCTGATTTATTTATTTATTTATTTATTATTTTGAGAGAGGGGACGATTGTTAACTTATGAGAAAAGGAAGGAAGCAAGGACAGGATTTTAGGGAGGACTGGCAGGAGACTAGAAGGGACGGTAAGTATTCTGATTTTCTCTATGAGGGAGAGTAGAGGTGCAGAGAGAAATAGAGGGAAAAATCAAAGAGAAAAGCAGAGAAACTGAGGGAGATCAAGTCGGGTTTAGGAAAGGAAGAGTACTATAAGATAGACAGATTACTACTCGGAGAGGAGATTTTCAGGTACGGTCACTGTGATCTTCGTGTTCTTCATCAAAAATATGAGTAGGAAAGCTCTAGATATAGGAGGCTGGAAACAAAGAATACTATAACTAATAAGAAACTAATCTGTAGCTAATCTGTAACTAATTCCAGCTGATCCTCTTACAAAAACAATTGTTTAATTAACTAACAAAATTTTATTCTTCATAGTTAAGAGAATCTTAATACTCCCCCTCAAGATGGAGAATGAATATTGTGAGTTCCCATCTTGCCAAGTAGAAGTGTGCAATGTGTTAGATGAAGGGCCTTTGTCAATAGGTCTACTACTTGATGTTGAGAAGAAACATGAAGTGTTTTTAATCTGACATCTTAGACTTTCTCCCTCACTAAGTGACAATCAATTTCAATATGTTTCGTTCTTTCATGCAAAATAGGAATTGCTGCTATGTGCAAGGCAACTTGATTATCACAAAACAAAAATGCTAATTGTGGATGATTTATGTGAAAATCTTTGAATAAGGAAAACAACCACATTAATTCACAAATGGCATTTGCCATGGAATGGTATTCAACTTCAGCAGTTGATCTAGACACAGTGTGTTGTTTCTTTGACTTCCAAGAGACTAAGGAATCACCAATGAAAACACAAAATCCACTAATTGATCTCCTGGTATCTAGACAAGTAGCCCAATCAAAATCTGCAAAAGCTTTCAATTCAATGGCAAATGAAGAGGAATAAAAGAGACCTTGACCAATTGTAGCTTTAACATACTATAAAACATGATATGCTACTTGTAAATGAGGAATCCGAGGCTTGGCAAGAAACTGACTCAATCGATTGATAGAAAATGATAAATTTGGTCTTGTTATTGTAAGGTAAAGTAATTTACCAATCATTCTTCTATACATAGAAGGATCATCAAGTAAATCTCCTTCATCTTGTGAGAGTTTAACATTTGGATCCATAGGAGTCTTTCTAGTTTTGCAGCCAAGATATCCCGTGTCAGACAAAAGTTGCAAAGCATAGTGCTGTTGACTAACAGAAATTCCTTTAAAGGATCTACCAGCTTCAAGACCAAGGAAATATTTCAGATTTCCTAGATCTTTAAGTTTAAAACAGCCATTAAGAAACTTCTTCAACTCATCCACATTTTCTTGATTATTACTTGTTATGACAATGTCATCAACATAAACTAGTAATGTAATGAAATAATTACCATTCATCTTAGCAAATAGAGAATTGGTAGAAGCTGATTGTTTAAAACTTGTGTTGATAAGAACATTAGAGAACTTAGAGAACCATTGGTGAGATGGTTGTTTTAGCCAATAAAGGGACTTGTGAAGTTTGCAAACAGTGTTGATAGGTAAGAAGTCCCCCTCATGGTGAAGACTAGGTGGTAAAGATATGTAGACTTCCTCATGAAGATCACCATGCAAAAATGCATTATTGACATTGAGTTGAGTGAGACTCCAGCCATGAACAACAACTAGAGCAAGAAGAACCTTAACAGTTACCAATTTTGCAACGGGAGAAAAAGTGTCAAGGTAATCAACACCTTCTTGTTGAGTGTAGCCTTTGGCTACTAAACGGGCTTTACATCGTTCAATGGTTCCATCGGGTCGATACTTGATTCGGTAGATCCACTTGCATCCAACAATGTGTTTACCAGGAGGTAGTGTGGTCAATGACCAAGTTCTATTTTCCTTAAGAGCTCTCAATTCCTCAAACATTGCTACTTGCCACTCTGGAATAATTGCAACCTCAGAATAAGTAGTAGGCTCAAAATTTGAAGAAATGACATTGACAAGAGATGTGTGAGGAGTGGATAATTTATGGGAATCAAGTACTTGAGATAAAGGGTGGCAAGTAGATTGTGAAGCAAAGGAAGTTGAGGAACAATGATAATCTTAAAGGTAAAAAGGTGTTCTCCTAAACCGGGTGGGACGATCAATAGAGGATGAAATTGGACTAAAGGAAGGATTTGTTGAATTATTGGAAGAAATGGAAATAGGAAGGGGAAAAACAAGATCAGAGAAAAAATTAGAATGATAGGGTTGTGAGTCATCATTTTGGAAAGAAAATATTGACTCATCAAAAATGACATCACAAGAGATAAAAATGGTGTTAGTGGACAAGTCAAGTAGTTTATAGGCTTTATAACCAGGGGGATAACCAAGGAATACAACTTTGATAGCACGAGGTGAAAATTTTGTACGAGAATGGTTCAAAGTGGAAGCATAACACAAACAACCAAAGGCCTTAAGATGAGAATATGAAGGTTTCCTTTTAAACAACAACTCAAATGGGGTTTTTTTTATCAATAATGGTGAAAGAGTGTGATTAATAAGATATACAGTTGTGAGAATGCAATTACTCCAATGAGGCAAAGGCAAGTTTGATTGAAAGTACAAAGCCCAAGCAATATTCAAAATGTGTCGATGTTTCCGTTCCACAACAGAGTTTTGTTGTGGAGTTTCAATGCAAGAATGAAAGGACAAAATTCCTTGGGCACGAAAGAAATCAGAAAAGGCCAATTCAGGTGCATTATCTGAGATGATAGACTTTATTTTCACATCAAATTGAGTTTGAATAAGAGTAAATTTTTTTGGAAAAACAACAAAACTTCAGATTTTGCACATAGAAAATATACCCAAGTAAATCATGTACAATCATCAACAATGGTAAAAAAACTATGATATCCCTCAGTGGTGATTGTATGAAAAGGACCCCAAACATCAATGTGAATCAATTGAAAATGAGAATTTGATAAATTGTTTGAAGACATAAATGGTAAACGACGTTGCTTCGCCAAATGACATATTGAACAATGAGATGGAGTCTCAGAAATTTGAGAAACATTCAAATCATCCTTTAGAGTATGAATTTTTGCGTATGATGGGTGTCCCAAACGATAATGCCAAAGTTCAATTGGGGATGAAGAAAAATTATTACAAGTTGTTGACATGTCAAATGATTGAGACACTAAACTGGAAAAATCCAAGACATAGAGGTTCCCGTGTCGTCTACCTATCCCAATCATTTTGGCCTGTGAATGGTCCTGAATAAGACAAGAATGAGAGAGAAAATTAGTAGAATATTTATGGCTTTGTGTAAGAGCACTGACGGACAAAAGATTAAATTGAAATTGAGGCACAAAAAGAACATTAATCAAGGTGATATGAGGTGATAATTGTATAGATCCTATTCTATTAATTGACACCAAGTGACCATTAGGAAGAGTAACAGAGGAATTTGATGTTGGGACTGATGAAACAAAGGAGCAATAGACATGATGAGTAGCACCTGTGTCCAACAACCAAGCCAAGAAATCAAGGGAATTAGGAAACAAAACTGAAGAAAGGAAAAATATACCGCTGAAACTGGAGACTGATGGTCCAAGCTGTTGCAATTCAAGAGTGGCAGGAGTATTTTCATGGAGCTAAGAGCTCAAAAGAGCAATGAGTTGTTGACATTAAGCTGGAGTTAGTGAAGCAAGTGGTGAATTAGCTGTACCAGAGGCTTCAATGGTGCTAGAAATAGTTTGATTTGCTTGAGCTTTAGCATGAGGATTCTTGGATTTGAATTTATATCTAGGTGGATATCCATAAAGTTTATAACACTTATCAACAGTGTGACCCAAAATTCCACAATGAGAACAAGTGGGTCGATCCTTCTTAGGCTTGAAATTCAATTTGGCAACTGAAATTGCAACGGTGGAATTGGAATCATTTGTAGCTACTGAATCAGGTGGAGTATAACGCATAATTAATGGAGCGTTGTCGTTCATTTTGTACAACTAGTAAGAAAACTTTATCAATTGGAGGAAGAGGCTCCATCATTAAGATCGAAGAATGTGTTTGAACAAAGGATTCATTGAGGCCCATAAGAAATTGCATCACATATTCTTGTTGCTAAAATTCCATCCAAGTCTTCATAGTACCACAAGCACATTCTGGAAGGGGTTGGAAACCCTTAAGCTCACCCTAAAGAATTTTCAGTCAGGTATAGTAAGTATCTACATCCAAGGATCCTTGATTTAAATCTATAAGAAGTTTTTTGACTTGAAAAATTCTTGAACCATTACTTTGACGAAATCTATCCCGAAGATCATTCTAAATTCCCACAACGGTATCAAAGTAAAAAAGGCTATCGGCTATGTCCTAATGAACAGAATTGAGAATCCAAGAAATTACCATGCTATTGTAGCAAATCCACATACCAAAAAAAAAGATCATCAGATTCAGGGCGAGGGATACTCCCATCAATGAAATTGACTTATTCTTGGCAGTGAGTGTCAAAACCATGGCTCTGCTCCAAGTATTATAGTTAGCACTAGTGGGATGATGGGAAACGAGAACAATACCAGGATGATCTGAATTGTGGAGGAAATAAAGACTTGTTGAATCTTCCATAGATGACAATGAGTTAGGGACACTGGTGGTAGCACGAGTGATTGTGATTCCTCGAGTCATCAGTGATGAAAGAAGACAAAACAGAGTATGGCGAGCAAACAATTGCTCTGATACCATATTATGAAAAAAAAAACAGAGTAGAAAAGAGAAAAAGAAACATAGCAAAGAAGAGAAAAGAAGAAACAGAGTGTTCTATACCGTTCTATTTCTTTCATTAGAAATATGAGCAGAAAAGCTCTAGATATAGGAGGCCGGAAACAAAGAATGCTATAACTAATCTGAAACTAATCTGTAGCTAATTCCAGCCCATCTTCTTACAAAAACAATTGTTTAACTAACTAACAGAATTTTATTCTTCACAGTTAAGAGAATCTTAATACTTTATGATACCGAAATTGTCCTTTAAAAATTATGATTTTTTTAATTTTTATTTTAAGTAAAGAGAAAAAATGGTCTCAACTGAGAGCCAAAGTCATACTTTTAAAAGGGTAATTTTGATATTATGAAAGTTTATTAATAATAAATAAACTTCTATCATGGCTTAAAAATGGGAATTATATTTGGACCATATTGTTTGTTGGACCTTACCTTTTTACACACTCCTTCCTTATCTTCATCTCTCTTAGTTTAAAGAAAACTTGTCCTTTTGATTATATATATATATAAATGTCTATCCATCTATGTGGGGATGTTTTTTCTTAAATTTAAGGAAGAGTTTTGACTTATTAAATATTAATCTCATATATATATATATATGAACTAAAGAACAAAAATAATTTGAACCCCTAACAAATAAAATGATTCATCGTATCAAAAGCTTGAATTTTTAGTAAATTAACCAATAATGTATATTAAAGTAATACATAAATGTATGAAAGAGTAGACGAATTATCGATAGCATTAGATGTAGGAACAAGGCAAAGGGGTTTGGGAATCAAAAACTCAAAAGATCTCCTACTAAGTGGGATAAAAAAGCTAAAAGCTCTTTAGATTGAGATCATCAATATTATGAAAGTTTTAGTTCATAGGAAAGAACTTCTTAGATGTATAAGTCAAAATAGAACTTCCATAAAAACCAATATTTTCTTGGTTCCCACATTAAACTTTTTTTTTTTTTGAGCTATAAACTCTTTAAACAAAATTAGGTAAAGTGTGAAACTCTTATTAAGCCTAAAAATGCGTTTTTTATTTCTTAGAAGTCCAACCAAACTAGACCTATTTGGATTTACAACTTGGTGTAATTTGTTTAAAACCTTCCAAATTTGGATTAGAACATGGTAGCGAAAATGACTTAAGGACATATATAGTTGGGGAAGGTTACCTTCTCTTAGATTTATTTTTCTGGTAAACTTTCCACAAAATCAAATTAAAAAAACAGATGAAATAAAAATTCGTACATTATATTCACAAAGCTTAAGCAAATAATTACGACTTCTATCCCTCCACATAAAAAATATGATATTTGGACAAAATAATTAAGAAGTGAAAAATCAATCGGTTTGCTGTGAACCCAAAAATAAAATGAACTCTAAACATTTCTGGGTCTTAAAAGGTTTGTTCTTCCCCTTCAACATTTTTAGAAAAGTAGAAGCAATTTAGACAATTAGGAAGAAAAAAGTAGGAACTAAAACTGAGGGTTTGAGGTAATAGGAAGACTAGAGAGCATCTTAGTAGGGTTTCTTGCATGCAAACCAAGTCCATGGGGGTGAGGATTCAATATAGCGAAACATAGTTTGGAAGAAATAGGGTTTTCTTGGGAAGGTTTTTGAAAATTATTCCCAAAAAATAATCTTTGAAAACAACTTTAAATATAGTACTTATTTATGCTTATGAGAGCAAAAACTTATTTATGAATTTAGAATAATTTCAAATCATTTTCTATGTTTTCAAATATTTTTAAAAAATGAATTTTATATATAATATTTTATTTTAATTATTCTTCATATTTATCTCATTATTTTTTTTTAAAAAAGGTAAAATTTGTGGGTTTTAATTATTCTTCATATTTATCCCATTATTTTTTAAAACAGTTGTCTTAAAGAAAATAAGTAAAACCAACTATTGTGGGCGAGATTGTTTATTTCCTAATAGGTGTTTTTTAGATAATAATGTAAAGAATAGTCGAATCAAGGACATATTTGGCCAGGACAATCAAGATAGGAAGAAGATAGAAGTGGGTTCAAATGCCAATCGTTTTGTATTTGTCCAGGACAATCAAGATAGGAAGATGATAGAAGTGGGTTCAAATGCCAATCAAAACGATCTCCCGGTGGAATAAATATTATCGTCTCTCAGTGCAAGCTTGTGCAGGATAGCCTGACCTAGAATTGATATGGTGGGAGATTGGATGATAGATGCGTAAACCAATTGACTTTATATTAATTAATTATGCTGTATTAGTCCTTTTGATTTTTAGACAAGAAAAATAAAACCTAATTAAAAAGATTTAGAACGTATATATATACACCCCAAGGTTGAATTACGTGATTAAAGGTCATTTCAAAAGAATTGAATATTTAGAAGTATGACTGAACAATAATACGTAGTGAGAGTGGGGAGTGATGGTTGTCTTTCAATTTCTGGTACATGAGTCTTTTGAAAATTATTAATGATTAAAAGTAGTTAGTTAAAGCTATTTTGACTTATCTTTTTTGTTTATAATAATCAGAAGGACAGCTGTATCACTGACGGCCGGAAGAATAATAAAACGGTGGAGAATGAGTGGGATTTAGTATTATCATATGAGAACTCAGAAATCAACCTACCAAACCCTCAGCATAATATAATACATACAACTTTATTATAAGCTGCATGGATTCATCACCATGGAGAAGATGATGCTTAATTTAGCAGCAAATATATGACACTCAAAGACATGTACTCTGGACTCTCATTATCCCTAACTTCAAAGACACGTACTTAGGACTCTCATTACCCTTAACTTGGGGATTTCTTCAGCTGGTAGGTCCAGGAATCGAACGAGTTGCATTTGGACCATGGTTGGGAATCAAATCAGCTGCACCGGACGTAGAAGCCTCAAGGTCATCTCCCCGGATAGAGTGATCACTAGTCTGATCATCCGAACTAATTGCATTTGGATCAACGTTGGGAATCAAAGAAGCTAACTCGGCCATCAAAGCCTCAAGGTCATCCTGGACAGAGTCACTTATAGGCGCATGCCTCTTCTTCAACTGGTAACCTCGGTTCTTCACATCATTATAAGATCGCCCAGGAAAAAATGTTACCATAGATGCCCAGCTGCAAGCAACACAACACAGGAACTCCTACCTTAGACTCAAGCTGATCACCACACTATCATATTACATGGAAAAATATGAGGATGATTCTCATTACCCCACATCATGGCGCCTTAGATAGATGATGCGTTCATCTTCCTGTGGGGAGAATTTCTCTTTGTTGAAATCAGACTTCAGATGGTTATTCCACCTTTCCGAACAGCTCTTTACATCCCTTTCTAGCTTCGCCAGCTCTATGATCTCTCCCCAAGGTAGATTAGGGTATTCTGTCTTAAAGTGTTTGAGCTTATTGTCTTCTTCTGGGGTCCATGGCCGTTTCTTCTGCCTCTTCTGCGGTGGTTTTGTCATTACGGATTTCCCTGCAAAGATGGAACATATGAACCCGATGAAGCTGCTTCCATGAAATATACAACAAGAAAACAGACAAACAAATAAATAAATAAACATTACAATGACTGAGCTTTAATGAGATTGATATGCAATGCTTGGCTGAGCTAGCTTCATATAAATAGCGTTGGTGTGGCGACATGGGTTCGGGTCTATATGCCTTTAGTTCCGTCTGGGTAGAAATTTTCTCGACAGCAGCAACAAAGCATTATGAAATAAAATATTGGGTAGACCACGAGAGGGAATTGATTTTCAATAAAACAGTGTTGATGAAAAATAAGCTTTGAGGCCAAACTGACGCCAAACGGAAATGGTGCATGCATGTCTCCACTTTTTGGTTCTAATAGGAGATAAGCTACATACCAAATGGGATTTCCTCATAAATTTGTGGTATCAAATTAAGGCCAGATTTGTAATATTTTGCTTCATTTTAAAATTTGTATTTAACTTCTAAATAAAATAAAAAAATAAAAAAGAAAAACAATTTTAAAGAATATGCTTAGTCACCCTTAAAAGTTATTGCTCTATAAGTTTATTATGGTTATACAATAACGTTTGAAAAGTCATAAAGTAAAGCATCGATCATAACATAGCTGTAATACAATAATGTTTGAAAAGTCATAAAGTAAAGCATCGATCATAACATAGCTCTAATGTAATAAATTAAGATATCAATAACCTTAAACCGATGAAACTTCATCTTGGCTAGTAGGGATGGCAATAGGGCGGGTCATTTCGGGTACCCGCCCCGCCCTGCCCCTAATGGGGCGGGATATTATTTTCTTAAACGGGTATAGGACGGGTTTAGGATTTTTTTTTTAACCAGGGGCGGGTTCGGGTATTGCCTCATCCCGCCCCGCCCCGATTATATATAAAAATAAAATTAAAATTAAATTTAATTTAAAATTTAAATTTAATTTAATTTAATTTTTAATATATAGATAATAATAAATTATTTTTAATAAAATAAGTTATAAAA
Organism: Vitis vinifera; assembly: GCF_030704535.1. Lineage (NCBI taxonomy): Eukaryota > Viridiplantae > Streptophyta > Magnoliopsida > Vitales > Vitaceae > Vitis > Vitis vinifera. The sequence goes on along the minus strand of NC_081820.1, from coordinate 1,895,140 downwards.
AATATAATAATTTAATTATTTATAAAATATATTTATTTTAATATAATTAAAAAATTTAAAAGTAATTTTTAAAAAAAAATTAAAATTAAATAAAAAGTTAAACGGGGCGGAAATCCGCCCGCCCCGCCCCGTTTAATTTTTTAAATGGGACGGGAATAGGAATTGCTTTAAATAAACGGGGCGGGGTTTGGAGGAGGGCGCCCCGCCCCATTGCCATCCCTATTGGCTAGTTTTCTTACTTTGGATTGGCCACATCGATTTATGTAGGCCCTTTGATTCATTATTATTATTGTATGTTTATTTGTGTTACACAGCAGTTTGATTTTATTAGTGATCTTTTGTATATATTTTTTCAAACTTGTAAATAAAATAAAATTTGAAATCAATTTTTTTTTGTTTTTTTTTTAATTGAACTCTTTTTCTAATGTAACCTCAAACATTTTTCAAGGAGTATTGAGATGAATTTTTTTATAATAATAATAATAATAAAAATTATTTTTCTTAAAACATAAAACTAAAACTATTTTTCTTAATAATAAAACTGAATTCATTTTCCTCAATGATGAAACTAAAATAGTTGGAATCATTCTTTTGAAAATATAAATTAAACTAGAACTATTTCTTTTAATAAAAATTGATTTCAATACTTAATAAAAATATAAAAATCATTTTTCTTAATAAAATTGAATCCTAAAAACTTTAATTTTGCAAATAAAATCAAACTTTTTTTGCAAATGTATACCAAACTGAATTTGCCAGGTGGGCCAAAGCTTTAGTAATTATATACCTAACTGACACCAACGAACACAGAGGTTTTATTGGAACAAACATGCCTGAGGGCAGAGGGGCGGCCATCATTGCAATAAAAATAGGAAACAATGGTACATTGATGTTCCGATTTCAATATTCAATCATAAAGTTGGAAAGCCCAAAAGTAGACCATATAAAATCATCCTAACATCGATTTCAATCCCACCTTTCTTTCTCTCTTTTTCTTCCGTTTGTATCCGACATCCTACTCATCCGTCTCATGAATACTTCCCCTTTAATTTCCTCGATATTACCGATTATGGTTTTATTATAAAAATAATAATGAAATAAAGTTAAAAGATTATTTTAATAAATATTTTGAAAAACAATTTAGATGTGAAATATTCTTTTTTTTTTAAAAAAAATAAGATTATTTTTTTGATAAACTCCTAACACAAATTCTCACAAAATCATCATTTTCTTAAAAAAGAAATATCTCTATAAATATTTTAAGTTATGAGATAGAGATGAGCCTATAAAGACTATATAAGGTTGATAGAGATGCGAGGAAGAACGAGAGGTACCCGGTGAAACGAGAGGGGTCATGATAGGGTAGGGATATAAAGAGTAAGGAAACATGAGATGTTTCAAAAACCCAATAATTGTATTTGATTCTATTATTTGTAATGTTCTGGTTTTATCCTTTATAATGTTCTAGTTCTATCATTTGTAATATTCTATATTGTATATTGGAATGATTATCTCTCATCCGTGGACGAATACATGATTATCGAACCACATTAAAACCTCATGTACCGTTTGTGTTGATTTTTTTATCTTTATGTTGTTGATTAATGATATTAGCATCAAAGCTTCTCCTAATGTAATAGTATATAAACATGAAAAAACAGAAAAGGAAAGAGAAAAAAAAAAAAAAGGAAACTAGCTGTGAAATTATGCGGTGGGATTAGATAATCATGCACCACCTAATTTTTTTTTTCTTGAAGTTTAAATTTTGACTTTTAATGTACATATGTTTGGAAAGAAATAATCCTATAAATATGCACTCAAAATTACCATCTAAAGCTCCACTAATGCCAACAACTACCGAAATGTTTTCCTTTTCTCATTCACACATGACAACTCAAAGAGTTGTCTCTTATTTTTATTTTATTTTAAAAAACATTGGCATGTGATAATCAATCATGTGATATGATTTTTCCTTTTTTATTTTTTTATTCCTTCATTAATACCTCCACCTTTTTGTTTTTTTTTAATGTGTAGATTTTATAAAATCTTTTTAATTTTGATTTTTTTTTTCACTTTTTCATTTTTCTATATTTATTGATTTTAATTATTTATGAATATTTTTAAGACAAAATAATAATATATAATAAATAATTAATGAGAACAAATTTAATATAAAAATAAATACATAACAAACAAATCTAAAAGTTTACAACATAAGATTTTCTATATTTTGCTAAATAAAATATTTATTTATTTTATAAATTTTATTACATTGTTATATTATTTTATTATTTATATTTTTAAAAATTTTAAACTTTTATATGCAAAATAGAGACGATGACAATAGTTTTAGTTTTTTGCTCATGGATCTAAATTGATCATAGTTTTAAGTTTCTTTTTGGTTAAATTATTTAATATTTCTAATTGTATAAGATAAAAACTTGATTGTTGTTCTAACATTTTACTTTATTAAAATTTTTAATTTTTAATTTATATAAAATAAAAATAAAGTAAAATATATTTTCCATAAAAAGTTGTATTTAATCATTTATATTAATTTATCTTAATTTATTAAAAATTAAAATTTTTATATGCTAAAATTGTGCACCTTTCAAGTTTGAGCAATTTGAATAATACTCTTGTAGTTACAATACATTGGAGTAGGACAAGAAAGAGAAACACTCATATAAACAAGTAACCAATATAACAAAACTATATTATTGGTGGTAAATGCTATAATATGATACTCGGCTTCTATGGAAGATCGAGAAATGATAATCTGTTTTTGTTCTTCCAAGAAATAAGGGAATCCTTAAAAAAAAATGTATAAAATCTAGTGGTAGACTTGTGATATTTGAGATCACTAGTTCAATCAACATCAGAACATGCAACTCTTAAAAAAGTAGATGAAAATAAAAGACTATGAAATATAATGTCTTGAAGATACTACAAAGCACAAAGACAACAACACAATGAACTGTAGTAGAAGCAACAAATTAACTAACATTATGAACAACATAAGTAATGTTCAAATGTGTAACGGTGAGATGTACTAAGTTGCCAACAATAGTACGATATAAAGTAGGTTCAAAAGGACACTTTGATGTTTCGATTTCAATTTTCAATCATAAAAGGTTCAAAAAGTTGGAAAGTCCAAAAGTAGACCATATAAAATCATCAAACATCGGTTTCAATCCCACCTTTTCTTTCACTCTTTTTCTTCTATTTGTATCCAACATCCTACTCATTCTACTAAGCTTTTTTTTTTTTTTTTTAAATATATATATATTGATTTATTTTTAAATTTTCCATCAAAGTAATTAAGTTCATGTCATATTAGCATTTACATCTTTCTTTTTTTTTCATGATAAAACCATAGCTAATGACTGTGATTTTAGCGCTAAGATTGAAACCGTATTGATCAATTGCGGTTTTATTATAAAAGAAAATAATAAAATAAAATTAAAAGATTATTTTGATAAATATTTTGAAAAACAATCTAGATGTAAAATATTTTTAAAAAAAAAATTACTTTTCTGATAAACTCCTAACACAAATTCTCATAAAATCATCCATTTTCCCAAAAAGAAAATTAAATATTGACCAATTGTGTATAAACATGAGAAAATGAAAAGGAAAGAGAAAAAGAAAACAAATTAGCTATGAAGTCATGCTATTTTTTTTTTTTTAAGTTTGAATTTTGACCTTTAAAGTACATACATTTTGGAAAAAATAAACCAAGAAATATGTGCTCAAAACTACCTCTAACCCTCCAACTACCACAATTTTTTCTTGTTTTTTCTTTGATAAAGTTTAACTTTTTTAACATGTAAATGAATCAAAAAATTTATTTTATTTAAATAATATTCTAGAATTTTTTTAATTAATATGTAATTAGTTAGATCAGTTTTTATGAATTCAAAATTATTCTTAAAAATAAAAATAAAAATCATTAAAATTTTTAAATTATTGATTATGTCCTATTTAATTTATGATTTAATTACCTAAATTTAATATATATATATATATATATATATATATATACAGATATTTGTGTGTATTGGAGAAATTGTAAAGTCATGATTTATAATATATCAGTTTTGATCTTCTTCTTTTTTTTAATGATTAGATTTATTTTTTTAGTTTCAAAATATTTTTAAAAATTGTTAAATCCATTAATAAATTAAATACAAAGTATTATTTGATTTTAAGAAAATTTATAAAAATATAATTATGTGGATGAAAAAAATAACAAAATCATTATGAATCAATTTTTATTCATAAATTTCTACTATTAGTGAGTTTATTATTTGAGTTTCAAATTACTTTTAAAAATTACTAAAGTTGTTATTAAATCCAACATATTATGTTTTGTTTAATTTAGAGCTTATTTGTTTGGTTAAAAAAATATAAAAAAAATGATGATTTTATATAAAAGAAAAATAATAGTCATTTTAAACAAATTTTTGTCCATAAATTTCTAATATTGATTGGATTATTATTTAAGTTTTAAGTTATCTTTTTTTTAAAAAAAATTAATATTTTCAAAACCGAATCGATCATTAAACAGGAAATGTTATTGGTTCATGGTTTACTGGTTGGATTGATAGTCAAATCGGTGACATAAAAAAAAAATATTTTATATATTATTAAAAGTAAAAAAATTTAAAAATAGAATTTTATTTGAAAATCAGCAAATTATTTGAAAATCATACAATTATTTGAATTCTTAATGTTTCCAAAATTTTATTTTAATTCCTAATGTTTTCAATGATTTCATTAATTTATTTAAACTCAAATAAAATATTTAAAAAATCAATATAAAATTAAAATAAATAAAATGAACATAATGTGAAAAAATATATAAAATCTAACAAATAAATAAAAAAAATTTCAATAAATTGATATTTCAATATGCAATAAATAAATGAGGGTAACAAATTTTAATCAACAGAAATTATACATCAACAAAAATTAAAACATTAAATATTAAAAACATAAAATGTAAAAATATTAAATATTAAATTAAAAAAAAATACTTAAACTAATAAAAACTTAAACTAATAAAAACTTAAACTATTAAAACTTAAACTAATAAAAACTTAAATGTAAACACTAAAAACTCACTGTCACAGCCACCAAAAGGTTCTGTCGGCAGCAGCAAGAGAGTCTAGCAGAACTAGCACCGGCAGCGACTGGCTGGGGAGCTGGCAGCTTAGGCTGTGGGGAGGGGCGACGGGTAGGTTTGGCTTTGCAATTGGGGGAAGAAAAGGGAAGCTTTTATAGTAATTAAAACGAGGTCATTTCGATGCCAGAAACATGAAAACAACGTTATTTTGATGAGGGAGAGAAAAAAAATAAAATTGGGTTGAACCGTTCGGTTTGGAGGGAACCGACTAGTTGGCTAGTCCAATCGTCGGTTCACCCAGTCTAATGCCGATTCAACCCTTAGACAACTCAATTGACCGGATTGAACCAAAACCATGACCGGCAGGTCCAGTTCGGTTTTTTAAACCATAAAAAAATTTGTTAGACTCGTTAATGAATCCAATACATTAAGTCTTATTTAATTTGGAGTTTATTTGCTTAATAAAAAAGAAAATAAAAAAATAATGATTCTATATAACAAAAGAAATAATAAATTTAAACCAATTTTTGTTCATAAATTTCTTGTATTAAGTAATTCACTATTTGATATATATATATATATGGAAAGAAGAAACTAACCTACGCATTTAAAATAAAATTATATTTTAAGATTTATGGTATTAGAATTAAAAATAATATCATGTTCAATTTTATTTATTCTTATATGAGTTTTTAAAAATTTTCTACATTTTTCATTTTGTTTTTAAAACCATTGAAAGCAATTTTTACTTGTTTTCTAAAAAAATTTCTCTATTTTTCTTTATTTTTAAAAATTGTTTTCAGATAACAATAACAAAATAACGTTAAAAAAATTTTAAACAGTTTTCTACCATCAGCAGCAGGGAGTAAGATGATGATCGGAGGGCAGGGAGGAGTCATGGGTGGGTAGAGATGGGGGCAGTGGGCCGTTGATCTGGTGGGGTTGCTGGTGATGGCGGTGATGGTGGAGGAGACAGTGGAGCTGAGGCTGAGCCACCATCTCCATGGGGATATGGGAGAGATTGTATGTTCAAGTCTCATCTAATGAATTTTTTTATCCATGTAAAAAAGGTAATAGAATCCTTGTTCCTTGTTCCTTTACCTTCTGGTAATTATATTTATTATAGGGTCAGGTTTATATTCTACATAAGAAAATTCAGATTGTCTGATGGCCTGCATTTTGCAAATGAAACTGCAATAGTCGGTCCCTCTAATGAGGGATTGACATGGCATAATTAAGATATTAAGGCCTGGGTTATTATCGTCTTAATCCACTCCCATAGTGGTGTAACTGGTCCTAATTCATAGTCCAAATGTCTGCTACTTTCGCCAGTCATGCAACTTTGGGTTTCTAAAAAAAACTCCTTCGTCGGGTACATTCTAGCATTGCTAAGAATTTAGTTGGGTTGGAACTCTTCCCCCTTTTAGTTTTATTTTATTTTTTAACCTTTTCCCCTTTGTTTTGCCTTTTTGTTCTCCATCTATTTCCTTTGACCTAGTTTTATTGATGTACAGGTGGGAGAATTGCGGGCAGGTTAAAGTGGTTTTGAAGACTGAAACTAAGAAAAGTCAGTATTGTCTGGACTTTCTTATGGTGTTGCATAAGCTAATAATAAAAATCAAAACTTTTTCTGGGTTTGTTTTATATTCAGTCGTGAAACTTTTCATCAAGCCCCTATAAAACAACTTTTGTGCTCCATCACTCGACACATTTCTTTAACCTTCTCACATTTTACAATGTGGGCTAATCGACAATTTTCTACACATGGAGTTGTTGTTTTCTATCCTTTCATATGAAGCATCACCTCTCTACTCCTAGTTTTTTTTTTTTTTTTTTTTTTTGTGTATGGTGTAACATGAGTTAAAAGTCTGCAAATTTTGGTTTTCCCACTTGATTCGCTGAGTTAATTTTCATTTGAAATTTCTCATTGTCAATTTCTGACAGTCGTCGTTTTTTCTCCGTGCCAATATTCTGTCCCTTTGCTTTTGCCTTTCGCTTTGTTAATAGTGTTTATCTGCATGTCATATCTACAGTCTTATTTGTATTTTGTAATATAGTGCTTCTCAACTTCAACAGGGGAGGGCAAAATCACCCCAGTTGCCGAACCATATGACCATTGATGCAGGAAGAACACAGATTGCACCAAGTGAGTTGTAAAAACATTTTTCCTTAGTCGTAGGTTAATCATGGGCTCAGTAGATGATCAGCTTTTTTAACATACATGTAATCAGAAGTTCTAAAGCTGTTTCGGAGTGTAGATATGGCCTTCAACCGTGTAAGCTTAGGACTACTGTGGAACCATTCTTCAATTCTGTTCTTAAGAACCATAGTTGGCATATTTTTACGAGTTGGGTGGGAGAAAGCTAATAGCGTATTTCTTATATGGGATTTGAAATGGTTAGCATTTGCTGTTTTGGGTCAGACATAGCAGAATAGTGCTGCATGGGATGCAGAAGCCGGAAACAGGGTCTCGGGAATTGATGAAGAAAGTAGAATGTATTAGGGATTGATATTAAGAAGCATCATAAGATTGTCACAATAGTTGCCTAGGAAGCATTTGTAATCAATTTTTAGACGCTAGGAAGTTTCTAGAATCGAGAAATCAACATGAATAACAAATCAAGTGCACGGGCAGTATTATTAATGGTGAAAATTTGTGGTAGTATGAATTCATGAATGCTGATTGCTTTTATAGTAATCAAATTGTTGATTTGTCATGAATCTTAGCAAAGCAAATAATATCTTCCTCACAATAGTAACCATCCTCGAGATAGGAATGAGGAATTTGATTTCGTGATTGTAACTTTGAAAGGACAAGTTTTGAGAATTTGGTTGATTCTTGAGGAATGAGGAAGCCTTGACAATATGGATTTGCAATCTGCTTCCTTGAAAGCTTTCGAAGGCATAATTCTTCCCACTTCAGAAAAGCTCACTTCTATTCCGAATACCTTGTTGTTTCTGAAATTTATGCTTCTTATCCAATTTAAATTCTAATCTATCTCATTATTTCCAGTTCTTCAGATCCAAGGACGGTGATGGTGATTCTTGGCAAGCTTAGTTTCTATCCAGTAGCTTCCTATCAGGCAACCCTTTTGGTTTTCTTCATTAGAACCCCATGAGTCTAGTGGAAATTTCACTTTTGAGAACTCAAATTGTCATAAATTTATCCATCAACCTCCTTTGAGTTCCTTTGATTCATTCTAGCACCTAAAAATGTGCAGGACCTGCTGATCTGGTGGATGATGTAACAGGCGGACTGAAGCTTTTGTAATAGCTGGTGGCTGCGTCTGAGATTTATAGCTCACGATGTTCGGTGCTGTAATATGACCAGCATCATCAGTGCAGGTGATTCTAATACAGGGTCTAAACCTGACTTTTGCATTAGACCTTATCATAAGCAAACATCTAGACATATATATATAAAGATATAACATAATATATAGAGAACAATAGTTGAACGTATTGTAATTTCAAAATTATTTTTAGATAATGAAATTGTTGCATTAATAAAAAAACCATATGTGGTAACAGACAATAATATATATTATTTTATATATCTCAAAAAATTTCAATCATAAAAACATATTATAAAGAAAATTGACATGCAAAATCAATTTATTAATTATATGACCAAGTCATGTATTTTACATGTATCAAAAAAATCTCAATTTTCCAAATCAAAAGATTATTGTGTTTTAAACAATTAGAATTATCACCTCTAATACAAAAATATCATACTTTCATGTAATCTGAAATCCACATCTATATGTAGATTTTTCTACTAATGACAATATAACTTATAATAATAGAAATTTATAAAAACCATCAAACACTTACCTATTTGTATAACTTGATGTACAAAATAATAATCTTTTGATAATATGTAAATATTATCTATATGCTTGTTATCATAGCTTCAAGTTATAATATATTTCATTATAACTTTTGGTTATATAAGTTTCATAAAGTTATACAAAATTGTTACATAACAATTTTGTTCTCTATAGGTTTCTAGTTATAAGAAAGTACATATTAACAACTCTGACATAACCTTTGATTAGTATAAAGAATATTAATTTTCTTATTTTCATAACTTCGGGTTACGAATAATAATATTAATTTATATAACTTTTGGTTATATAATATATATATATATATATATAGCTTTTGGTTATACAAGTTTTAACAATTATTAATTTATTAACTTTTTCTTCATAGCTTTAGGCTATGAATAATTAAAATTTAAGTAATGTTATAAAAACATAAAATAATTGATAATTATGTTATTATATAACTTCTGGTTCTATAATAAAATTAAAAAAAATTATGCATCTTCTAGATACATAGTTGTTCATTGATAATTTTGTTTTATATAACTTCTGGTTATACAAGAAAATTGGAAATTGTATGCATAGCTTTTGGCTATGAAACAATTGTTAATAAAAATTATTTTCCATAATTCCTATTGTGAAAAATAAGTGAATACGAAATAAAAATTAAAAGTCAATATTTTTCATAACTTTGAGTTATGATTATTTTGTCAAAACAAGAAAATATGCAAATTTGTACATAGCTTTAGGCTATGAACTATTTTATTTTTTATTTTTTATGTAAATTTGTGCATAACTTCAACTTATGAACTATTTATATATAACTTTCGGTTACACAATATAATTAAAAGAAATTAAAGAAATTAAAAGTTAATATATTTCATACCTTCAAGCTATGATTATTTTGTCAGAACAAGAAAATATTTAAATTTGTACATAACTTCAAGCTATGAACTATTTTTTATGTAAATTTGTGCATAACTTCAAGCTATAAACTATTTATCGTGTAGATTTGTGTATAGCTTCAAGTTATGGACTATTCATTTTACAACTTATGACTATATAATATTATTTTGTATAACTTCCAATTATACTATATAATTAAAAACAAATAATTATGAGTTATATACATACCTTTTTGTTATGTATTTTTAATTTTGGATTTGTACATAACTTCAGGCTATGAACTATTCATTATATAACTTTTGGTCACATAGTGTTGTTTTATATAACTTTCAATTATATAATATAATTAAAAAGTAATTAGGGATCTTATGCATAACTTTTGGCTGTGTATTTGTAATTTTGTAATGTTGTAATTTACCCCATAACATTTTATTATAAAGATTATATGCCTATTTTTCTATATAACTTCTAGTTATTAAATAATTAAAATTTATAATTATATGAAATATGATTCACATAGCTTCTAGCTATGAGACAAAGTAAATAAAAATTATAATAATAAAATGCATACTATTCATATTTCATTCGAAGAGAATAAGGCCACATACCTATAAGAAATTTTGTAGATGAATTCTTCTCTTTTTCTTTTCTACCTCTAGTATTCTTCTCTTTTTATATACTCAAAGCATTGTACTGATAACGTGTTGTAAAATGAAGTGAGAGAAGAATAAATCAAGAAAGAGATAATAGAATGCACGAGAAAACTCAATAGAATTTCATTACGGATCCTTCCATTTTATAGGGAGTTACAAAAGATATTTATGGATGATCATCCACAAGTTACCATAGTGGTACAAAACCTCATATTTTGTAATAATTATATATAAAATTGATTTTTAAAACATAGAAAATGATTTGAAACTATTTTAAATTGTAAATAAGTTTTTGCTTTGGTAAACTTAAATAAATATTATATTTAAAGCTATTTTCAAAAATTATTTTTTTGGGAATAATTTTCAACAACCTTCCCAAGCAAACCCTATTTCTTCCAAACTATGTTACGTTATATTGAATCCTCACCTCCATGGACTTGGTTTGCCTGCAAGAGACCTCTCTAGTCTTCCTAATCCTCAAACCCCCAGTTTTAATTCCTACTTTTTTCTTCCTAATTGTTTAAATTGCTTCTACTTTCCTAAAAATGTTGAAGGGGAAGAACAAACCTTTTAAGGCCCAAAAATGTTTAGAGTTCGTTTTATTTTTGGGTTCATAACAATCCAATTGATTTTTCACTTCTTAATTATTTTGTCCAAATATCATATATATATATATATATTCTGTGGAGGGATAGAAGGCATAATCATTTGTTTTAAGGTTTGTGAATATAATGCACGAGGGAAGTTTACCGGAACAATAAATCTAAGAGAAGCCTAACCTTCCCCATCTATATACGTCCTCAAGTCAATTTGGCTTCCATGTTCTAATCCAAATTTGGTAGGTTTTATACAAATGAAATCATGAGATATAAAATGTGACTCATAGCTCAAGATTTCCCATAGAAACCTAGTATTGACTACGAGGAAACATATTATCCTATGATGGACGCAACCATATTTAGATATCTAATTTGTTTAGCCGTCTTAGAAAGACTAGATTTGCGTCTCTTGGATGTCGTTACTACATATTTACATGGATCTTTAGATAATAACATATATATATATATAGATGAAAATCCCTAAAGGATTTCAAATGCCTAAAACTACTAATTCAAAACATTGTAGTATATACTCAATTAAGCTACAACGATCCTTGTATGGATTAAGCAATCCAAAGACATGTGGTACAATCACTTCAATGAATATTTGAATTGAGAAGTATGTTTGTATTATCTTATTTGTCTATGCATATTCATTATGTTGAATATTTGCAATTATTATAGTATATATGGAAAGCTAAATTTTGTTGGAATTCTTGAAAAAATTAAAAAAAAAAAATAGTTGACTATTTGAAATGAAAGATCCTGGAAAACAAAATTTTTCCTCGGTCTGTAAATCGAGTACTTTTCAAATGAAATATTAGTTTATTAGTCAACATATACAAAGAAAGTCTTGAAACACTTTCATATGGATAAATCACATCCATTAAGTTCTCTGATAATAGTTCATTCACTTGAAATGGAAAATGACCTCTTTTGTCCTAAAGAAGATAATGAAGAACTACTTGGTCCAGAAGTACCATATTATAGTGTTATTGGTGCACTGATGAATCTTGCAAATTATACACGACCAAATATTGCATTCCTTGTTAATTTACTTGTGAGATATAGTTTTGCATCAACTCAGAAACTTGGAATAAAATCAATCATGTACTACAATAACATGGGTCTATGTTATTTCGAAGGATTAAAATCTTAATTACTTGAATATGTAGATGTTGACTATCTTTTAGACCCCACAAAGCTCGATCTCAAATAAGGTATGTATTTATCTATGGTGGTACGAAAATATCATGGAGATCAATCAAGTAAATAATGGAAACATGTGGACTACCTTCCATCAGAGGTAATGCTACCAAGTTAATAATGTTGCATGCATTGCATAGATTAAAAAATGATACATTAAGGGTGATAGAATTAAGCATATATCGGTCAAGTCTTTTACTTTTATTAACTCCAGAAGAGTGATCAAATTATTATTTGACCAATAAGATCAAGTGACAATTTAGTAGATTTGTTCACGAAGGCATTGTCAAATGCAATACTCAAGAAACTTATTGGAATATTTCAATTCAAATATCTCGATGTTGTGCTACTAGAGAAAAAATAATCATGTCAACATGAGGGGGAGCTAATTGATAAGAATATCACTACATTGTACACTTTTTCTTTTCATCCAAGTTTTGTCCCACTGGGTTTTACTAGCAAGGTTTTTAATGAGACAGATGTAGTAATCCAAAAGAATATTGTACTCTTTTCCTTCACTAGGGTTTTTCTCATAGGGTTTTCCTAGTAAGGTTTTAATGGAGCATATTCTTATGATCATCTAAGGGGGAGTGTTATAAAATATGAGATTTTGTACCACTATGATAACTTGTGGATGATCATCTATAAATATATTTTGTACCACTATGATAACTTGTGGATGATCATCTATAAATATATTTTGTAACTCCCTATAAAATGGAAAGATCCCTAATGAAATTCTATTGAGTTTTCCCGTGCATTCTATTATCTCTTTCTTGCTTTCTTCTTCAAGAACATATTTGACCAATTGAGGACAATCAAGATAGGAAGAAGACAAAAGTAGGGTCAAATTCCAATCAAAACGATATCCCGTAGAATAATATTATGGGAGAATTGTGTTTTACACCCACTTGGGCTTGAAAATTGGCCAAGATCCTCATAACCCTTATATTAAGTGAGCTCAAGACCTAATGGAATAGTAAAAATTGAGTTGAAGAACATTGTCTTTTAAAATTTCCTAAAATGCCATTGGCTGTCAAATAATAATAATAATAATAATAATAATAATAATGGGTTTCCCACTTTTCTCTCATTCTCTCTTTCCCTTTCTCTTTCTCTCTTCATCCACTTTACCTTTCTCTCATATAGCAAGTGATGGGATCATGTAAACTAATTCTTGGCAAGAGAGGTGTCACTATTTCCACCAATTATTTTTCTCCCAAAAACCATGCCTAATAAATTGAATATTGAAAATCAATGGTTAAAATTGATTATTACTACATTTTTTAAGTAAATATTTTTTAAACACCTCATAAAATATTTTAAAAAAAAAACTTACAAAATATATAATAAATATTTTTTAAACACCTTAAAAAATATTATTATTCTTTTTTATCTAATATATATTATAAATATCTTTAATGTTATAGACAATTATTTGAATATTTTCTCTATTTTATGGACAATACATAGACATTGTCTTAATATATTATTTTGTAACACGACCATCTTTTAACTAATAGTGATAATTAATTTTTAATTGAATAATGTATTATAATTTAGTAATTTGAAAAATATTAAAATACCCTTTTAAATCTGAAATAGAGGTGGACTTGACATGGTTTAAATTATTAAAACACGATACCATCAAGTAAAGCAAATGTATCATATTAAGAGATGTGCATATAATTATATCATAATTTTCTCTCTTTTTTTTCCTCATATATGATATCTTTTGAATAAAGTTTTGTAGATGAAAAATGACAAAATCTTTTGTTATGCAAAGAGGTATAAAAACACATTACAAAAAAAAAGGAATATAATGGAGCACAAATTAGATGAATATCACCTTAAATAGGGATATAATAGAAAACACGAAAATGTGAGAAAAAAACAAGTTTAGATGAAATTTAAGATAAAGGATCAAAGAAAATAAATTAAAAGTAATAATATAAAAATCATAGAATCTTCAAAACTATAATTACAAAAAAAAAAATTAAATTAACTAGATAATTTAAATTAATCATTTAAAAAAAATTACAAATGTTACAAAGATAATTTTTTATCATTTTTAATTCTATTTAAATATAATTTTTTTAATTTTTACTGATATTATGTTTATAAGGGTAAAATAGTAAAAATATATATTTCATTCGGTTTACTTGTAATAAACACTTTAAATATGATTAATTTTAATTTTATTTCCTATGTTTTAATTTGGTAGGAAAGATCTAAATGGTATAGTTTGGTAAAAAATATTGATAATTTTTCCTAAACAATTATTATATGTTGTTTATATTGTCTTAAGTCATTTGAAACAATGACACTAATGTGTAATCCATTTATATTAATTTGGTTTTACAAAAAAGCTAGTACCTAAATATTGTGGTTAATTTTCCTTTATATGAGATGTAAATGTTTTTTTTTTTTTAATATTGTAAAAACTATTCAAACGAAATATGCAATTACAAATTTTGGATGATGAAATTTAAAATTTTAAATTGAAACAATTTTTAGGCAAAGGAATGTGTGGGGGGAAAGTGTCAAATCCTTAGGTGACAAGAAAAAAATAATGGTTTAGAATTTATTGAAATCTTGCATAAAGGTAGTCTTATACACCTCTTACACAGTTAGTACATTTGTCTTATATAGTTAATACATTTGCTTTGTATAGTGAGTTTAACACCCTTGTACAATAGTGCAAATTTTATATACAATCTATAGGTGACAACGAAAATAAATAAGTGATTCAAAATCGATTAAAATCTTTCACAAATGGTAACCTTGTACACTTAGTACATTTCCCTTGTATACTTAGTACATTTTCCTTGTACTTAGTACATTTCCCTTGTACAATTAATATAAAACCATTGTATAATGACGCAGTATATACCTCTTAAGTTATATGTCTACGTAGACATTTTAATCATATTTCTAATGGTTTGGCTGAGAAAATGGTGGATAAACTATGGCTAAATTTTTTTTTATTAAGTTAGTGAATACCCTTGTACAATGGCGTAATATATCATTTGTACAATTAGTGAATACCCTTGTGCAGTGACGGAAATTAAACATGACTTCAATAGTTTGATTAATAAAAAAAACGAAAAACTTAAATCTAATTTTTTTTATGAAAATATTATATTTTTGTGAAAAATATAATATATAATTGACCGATTCCTTTATTTAATTGTGAACATATTATGTTTTTTTATTATATTATTAAAATAACTAATATAAAAAAATAAAAAAGAATAATTAATAAATGAAATTTGATTCTTTTTATTATTTTCATATAAAAAATAGTATTAAACAAGGTTTTCAATTTTCATTTTTAAAAATAATTTTCATTTTTTAATTAAACGTATTTTCAAGAAGAGACAATATAGAAAATAAAAAATATTTTTTAAATAAAAACTAGAAAAATATTTTAAAACCAAACTCAAACATAATTTATATAATTTTTAACTACTTGTTTTCATTTAAAATGAGTAAATATATCATTCAACCCTTTTATATGAGAAAAATTCAATCTCTATTATACTATGTATTGATATAATCAATTTATAAATACGAAAGCATTTTAATTAGATATTTAAAATAAAAACTCTCCATTCATCCTCTTGCTCCTGTTTTTTTTTTTTTTTTCCTTATTTCAATAAATTTTCAATTAATTCAAATCATTACTCTTGGCTTAGGACTTAATCTTGGAAGTGGTTATGAGCTGCATAATATAATATGGGAATTCAAAAATAAATAATTTTCAAGCATGCTGCATGGAAGAATAATATTAGTTAAATTTTGATTTTCACACATAAACCCATTGAAATGGTGGAGTTAATTAATAGTTAAGGTAAGAAGATTGGAGTATAGAGTTGATGCAGTAGATGATGATGAGAGGGATTTAGTATTAGCATATGAGAACAGTGCTCAATACTCAGAAATCAACGTACAAAACCATCAGTTTAATACAATACACACAGCTTTATTATATGCTGCATCGTGAAGATGATGCTTGATTTAGCAGCAAACATATATATACATATATAGGACACTCAAAGACATAGTACTTTGGACTCTCATTACACTTTAACTTGGCGATTTCTTCAGCTGGTGTATTCAGGAATCGAACTAATTGCACTTGGATCAACGTTGGGAATCAAAGAAGCAAACTTGGCCATCAAAGCCTCAAGGTCATCTCCCCGGATAGAGTGATCACTAGTCTCATTTGGATCAACGTTGGGAATCAAAGAAGCAAACTTGGCCATCAAAGCCTCAAGGTCATCTCCCCGGATAGAGTGATCACTAGTCTCATTTGGATCAACGTTGGGAATCAAAGAAGCAAACTTGGCCATCAAAGCCTCAAGGTCATCTTCCCGGATAGAGTGATCACTACTCTCATTTGGGTCAACATTGGGAATCAAAGAAGCAAACTTGGCCATCAAAGCCTCAAGGTCATCTCCCCGGATAGAGTGATCACTAGTCTCATTTGCATCAACGTTGGGAATCAAAGAAGCAAACTTGGCCATCAAAGCCTCAAGGTCATCTTCCCGGATAGAGTGATCACTACTCTCATTTGGGTCAACATTGGGAATCAAAGAAGCAAACTTGGCCATCAAAGCCTCAAGGTCATCTCCCCGGATAGAGTGATCACTAGTCTCATTTGGATCAACGTTGGGAATCAAAGAAGCAAACTCAGCCATCAAAGCCTTAAGGTCACCTCCCCGGACAGAGTAATCACTAGCCTTATCATCCATGAGGTGTTCCTCTAGGTAGAGGAGGTGTCGCCTAAGGTCACTTATAATCGCATGCCTCTTCTTTAAGTGGTTGTTCCACCGGTTCTTGATAGCATTAGGAGCTCGCCCACGAAGATCATTTTTTGCCATAGATGCCCAGCTGCAAGCAACACAACACAGGAACTCCACCTCAGACTCAAGCTGATCACCACACTATTATATCATATCATATGATAATGGAAAAATATGAGGATGATTCTCATTACCTCACACCGGCGCTCTTTAGCGGGATGATGAGTTCATCTTCCTGTGGGGAGAATTCCCCTTTGTTGATATCAGGATTCAGATTGTTCTCCCAACTCTCCCAACAACTCTTACCAGTCCTGTTCAGCTCTGCCTGCTTTGCGATAGCTGGCCAAGATAGATTGGGGTATTTGTGCCTAAATTCTTTGAGCTTATCGTCTTCTTCTGGGGTCCATAGCGATTTCTTCTGCTGTGTTCTTGCCATTATGAATTTCCCTGCAAAGAAGGAAGAAACCCAATAAAGCTGCTTCCATGAAATATACAACAAGAAAACAAACAAATAAATAAAGAAACATTACAATGACTGAGCTTGAAGAAATAATATTGTGAATGGCTAAGCTTCAGGTGGTGTATTATTTATAGCAGTGAGACAAACTGAACCACCCCATCGGACTTGAGGGGATCTGCCTTTAGTTCCCGTTTGAGTTGACGAAAAATAAGCTCAGTTTGTTTGAAGCCAAATGCCAAACGGAAATGGGCATGCGGCCGAATGACAAACGGAAAACGGTAGTGCATCCCTCCATCAAGCACCTTTTCCACCATCGGACTTGAGGGGATCTGCCTTTAGTTCCGTTTGAGCTGTCGAAACATAAAGTTTCAAAATGCCAAACGGAAATGGGCATGCGGCAACGGAAGACGATGGTGCATTCCTCCATCAAGCACCTTTTCCAAATCAAGGATGAAAGTTTCCACTTTTTTCGCCAAAATTTTGGGTTTCGGTGGCCGGCGATACGAAAGAGGGGGGCGAAATGTCGATGGGAGAAATTTCGCCAAATTTCGGTTAAAGTCGGCGAAAAAACCGCCGAAAAATGGATGCAGGCGAAAAATCGGCAAAATCTTCCAAAAATCGTCGGATACTGCAATTTATCGGCGAATTTTCGGTTTGTATCGCCGATTTTATTTCAGATTTTTCGGGAAATTTCCCGATATTTCCTACCAGTCCAGCCCGCGCACAAGATACAAAATCTAATCATGATTTGCAGGCAAAGGTTGTGTTTTTTAACCTGGCTCAAAAATCGTGGATTTAGGGTTCGTGAAATTTAAATCCAATGGCACAAAAGCAAAGCGACCACTAGAACAGATCCAGAAAACACAGGAAGCAAAAAAAAAAAAGCAATCTTTCTGGTTTTCCTTGGGGGTTTTGCATGGATTTGCTCGGAAATCAAACGAGGATGAACTTTCCCGGAAAACGAATGGGGGATGGATTTTCTTGGGAATCAAACGGGGTTGCAGAAAAATAAAAATAAATAACAAGATTAGATTAGTACCTGGGAGGATTGAGAGTGGCGGCGGAAAATAGGGCCTTATTAGGGATTCTCTCGTTTGGAGGGCAACTCCAGAAAAAGGGCTTCTTGATGCCGAGTGAGAGAAGTGGGTGGCCCATTTTATTTTTAGATTTAGTAGGGATTAAAAAAGAAGAAGAAACATATCATGAGAACAATTTTCCACTCTCTATATAAATAATTATTAATTATTCATCTTTATTTTTATTAAATCACAACCATGGATTAAAATTTCCATTTTTTATCGATATATTTTATAAATTAAAAATTAATTTAATAAGATAAATTATTAATAATTTTAATTATTTAAATAAATTAATATTAATAAAAAAAAAGTTATTATCACGTATTTTTAATAAAATTTTAGAAATTAAATCTCAAATAAAATATTTTATTGATATTTCAATTTTGATCCTTGTGTATCTATGGTTCAAATTAAAACTGGATGTGATCCAATGGTCAGAATTGAACCTCAAGCTATATAATAATATGTATAAATTATTGATATTTACTAAAATAAGTTTTTTATGAAACTTCATAATGAGTGTATAAGTACAACTGATATAATATAATTATGTATAATATCGCAAATCATATTATATATATCTATATATATCAAATTCTTCACCAAAACAACTTTAAATTGTCTATTATACTTTTAATTATATTAATACAAGGTTTTTTTTTACATTTCCATGAGTTTTGATCAATTTTTTGCTTACAAAAATTTTTTTTCAAAATATTCATCGATATTTCTCCGATATATCCAATATATCCATAAAATCAAGTTACCGATATATCCATGATTACCGATATTTTCATCCTTATTTCAAATAGGCCATCAACTATAGATTTGTCATATTATTATTATTATTATTATTATTTTATGTTTATTTGTATTACATAAATAAATTTTCAAATTGTAAAAATAAATTTTCAAATAAGAGTTGTAAAAATTATTTTCTTGTATGAACTGAACCACCCTTTGGACTTAGGGGGATGTGCCTAGTTCAGTTTGAGTCCAAATTTTCTCACTAGCACCAACCAAGCATTATGAAGTAGAATTGAAAAGGTGGACCTCAAGACGAAACACTGTTGATGAAAAGTAAGTTTCTAATAAATTTATATTTTCCATCTTCAAGTACACAAGAAACGCCCTTTGAAGTCAAACCGATGCCAACGGAAATGGTGCAGCCATGTCTCCATCACCTTTTGGTTCTAATCGTAGATAAGCTAGTTCAGGTGCACAGGAAGCACCCTTTGAAGCCAAACCGACGCCAAACGGAAATGGTGCATATCCATGTCTCCATCTTTTGTTCTAATCGGAGATAAGCTACCGACCACATGGCATTCACTCGTAAATTGGTCTTTGTTGTATTTGACCTTCGTTTGGATTATGGGTTAGCGTATAGTTACTTGTTTTCTTGCTTTGGATTGGCCACATTGATTTATTTAACTCCATTGATTCATCATCATCATCATATTATTATTATTATTATTATTATTATTATTATTATATGTTTATTTCTATTACGTACCAGTTTGATTTTATCAATCATCTTTTTTATATATTATTTTAATCAGCAAACTTGTAAATAAAATAAAATTTGAAATCATTTTTTTTGTTTTTTCTTTAATTGAACTCTTTTTTTAATGTAAGCTGAAACATTTTTTAAGGAATATTGAGATGATTTTTTTAATAATAATAATAAAACTAAAATCATTTTTCTTAATAATAAAACTGAACTCGTTTTTCTTAATGATCAAATTAACTAAAATCATTGGAATCATTCTTTTGTAAATATGAGAGGCTTGGTATGAGAGGCTTACAACTTACCTTTTGAAAAAAGGTTTTGAGAGATGGGGAGTTGATAGAACTCTTTTCATTCATAGGTCTAAGTCAAACTATTAATAACTCATATTTATGTTGATAATATAGTTTTTGGACCCCACTCAAGTGACTTTACCCTTAATTTTGCTGAGGAAATGGAAAAAGAGTTCAAAATGAATATGGTAGGTGGACTCAATTTCTCCTTAGAATTGTAGATTAGGCAACTTAAAGATGACATTTTTTTGTTTCAATCTAAATATACTAGGGAGTTGGTAAAGAAAATTGGCCTTGAATCCACCAAGCACTCTAGGACAAGCATGGGCACTACTACTAAGTTTTGCAAGGACACATCTGGAAAAGATGTTGAGCAAAAGCTTTATAGGAGTATTATAAGAAGTTTGTTATACCTCATTGTGAGTCGTCCAAACATTTCTTTTAGTGTGAACACTTATGCTAGGTACTAAGAAAATCCCAAAGAGTTACACTTAACTTTTGTTAAAAGAATCATTCGCTACATTAGCGGGACTTTAAATTATGGGTTATGGTGTTCCTCTTGTGTTATTGTTAGATATTTCAATGGTGATTGGATTGGAAACATAAAGCATAGGAAAAACACTTATTGTGCTTGTTTCTTTGTCGGGAATTGTTTAGTCACTTGGCTAAGTAAGAAGCAAAATTTAATATCTTTGTCCATTATAAAAGCCGAATGGATTGTTGTAGGGAGTTGTTGTACCCAACTCTTTTGGATGAAACAGATGCTTAGTGATTATGGCGTTAAGCATAGTACTATGAGTATCCATTGATTGAATTATATTCTCTAGGCTTTCTACTTGAATTATTACTACTCTCTTAAATTATGTAAGTTCTTTGGATTAAATCATGCCCTGAGATGATTTTCAAATTGTTCTCATTATTTTTAAGTCTGCCAATTACTTGTTATTTCAATGTCTGTTTTGTAAAGCTTTGAGTATTCTATCCATTTTTCATATTTTTCTTCATTTCATTTATTGTATCAGACTTCAACACTTATCTTAGCGTTTAAGTGCTCCTTTCATCAATCGAGCACTCAATACCAGCACTCAAAGCGCTTGAGCGTCCATAAGTTGCTTCTAGCACTGCTTCATGTGATATGAGCGCTTGAGTGCTTCTTAAGTTATATCCAGCACTTAAACTACTCGAACACTAATCTTGCATCCAACAGCCCAAGCACCTATATAATGCACTCCAGTGTGCCATTTTCTTCATTATCTTCTTTCTAGTTCGGTTGAGTGCCCTAGGTTTTTTATCTTCGTCTTCTCATGGTCAGTTCATGTCCTATTTCGTTTTTTCGTCTTTATACTATTGTTTAGGGCTATCGTTTGAGCATTTCTAGTGGTTTAGTTTCTTAAGGTATTTTTCTCAATTTTCATGTTATTATATTTTCTTAGTATTAGTAGTATGGCAAAACATTGTCGTCCCAAGGAGGTGACTCTTCCCATGCCTCCATCTCTTGAGCCTATACATGGCATTCCCATTTAAGGTCCTTTCAACCTAGATGATTTTCTCTTAGAGTGTTTTCACTTAGAGAAGGATTGTGATGAATACTATTTTGTCCTTTGAGGTCGCCGAGTCAAGGTAGAGCTCCCTATTGACCTTAGGGCTTTTCAGGACACCTCTCTCCCTACTCTCTTTCATGCTAAGGGCTAAGAGACTCTTATAACTATTTGAGGGACTCCATATCCTCGTTACGTTTTCATATTCTATTCGAACATCTATTTGGTAGTTAGTGGTCTCATGTTTCAAGTTACTATGTATGGCCAAACCTTCATGGCCTCTACGTACTTTGTCTATAAGGCGTGTACTAGGCACGCCTCTTTTTGTTGGTCAGCTTCCAAACTTTTCTCTAAATGTTCATGCAGTCACTAAAGGTGAGCTTGCCTCTATTCTTGCCACTTTGTATGGAAAGTCTCATCCATTGTCGACTTATGTTTCCATTACTAACTTCACCAAGTCAACTTAGGTCATTGCTACATATTTGTCGTATTCTTTCTACCCTTTGTCCTATCATACTCAGATTCAATGTCGTGGCTAGCTTCATTCATGCTATCCTTTTTAGGCAACAATTCGATTTGCCTAAGTGATTCTCTATCACTATATCTTGATTACATTATTAGATTTATTTATTTCTCCCACACACTTCTTTACCCTGAGTATTTATGTTTTAGTGTGTGCAAATTACAAGTATTGAAAAAGTGTACCAAATCATGATGTATTATGAGAGTATCAACATATGTTTGAATGTTTAGGCTTAGTATAGAGTAATTGAGTGTTATGTAAACTCTATTTGAGAGTATTAGGGAGTTTATGTAACGGTGTTTTATCACAAAATTACCAAAGAGAGATTATTAGGACATTGAGTCTTATTTTTGTTTGTTGGCAATTTTGTTCCTATTTATCATGGCTTAGAAAACTTTGTAGACAGTGACTTACTCTCTATTGAATATTCAAGGTTGTTGTTGATTCAACCGAAAAATCACAAGTAAGTTTAAAAAGGTTTGTTTAGTGGCAAATTAGGTTATTGAAGGGTTAAAGTGGATTGATATTTTTTCTATGAACAAAAAAATGCTTAAATTGATGTTTGAGAAAAACAAAGGACACTTGAGCGTTGGAACTGCTCAAGCGCTTATCCAACGCACAAGCGCCTCAGATGCTTGAGTAATGGTTAAGTGTGCTCGAGTGGTCGTCCAAGATCTGCCAGGCGAGTGGAAGCTTTGGTAATGGTTGGCTACTGCATCTGAGATTTATAGTTCTTGATGTCCGATGTTGTAATACATCCAACATGATCAGTTCAAATGATTCTAATGCCAGGTCTAAACCTAATTTTCACATTAGATCCTATCAGATGTTGTGCTTAAGTTTATTTTTACTCAATTATTATCGACATTTTTTTATGATATTGATGATGATGATGATAATTTTGTTTAGTAGCCCCATTTGGAATGACAAAGTTGAACCATCTAAGTATATATATATATTGAGTAATAATTATTAACATAATATTTAAGATTATGTTGCAATTTTTTTATAATGAAGATATAAAAGAGTGGTTAAAATGAAATGTTGACTTCAAATGGAAAGCATTCAATTTTAAGATAATAATTTTAAGAATAAAATTTAAAATAACTACAATCTTAAAATTATTAATGATAAAAATATCAGTTTTTACAGATATATTAGTATTGAATTTTACAAATATATTATTATATATTTGAAAATATTAGTGAAAATTATGACAAAAATTTAGATGACAAATAAATGGATCAAAAATCATAAAAATATTGAAAAAAAAAAACTTTAAAAAAATGATAGATAAAAATAATAATACATTTATTAAAGTTGTTTTGACAAAAAAAAAATTGATATTATGTGGGATATAATATGTGATATTTGATAATAATATCTTGTGTGTTTATAAGAAATATAAATTTTGTGAAGTATATACTTAATATTAAGCATTTGATTTCATTAAATATCGTGTCAATAATTTATACATATTGTCTTGTAATAGTTTCTTTTACTATTAAAATTAAGATCAATGTGGTTTCATGAAACTAGTGGATTGAAAAAATATCATCTTAATGGAGATAATAATCATAACAAGGCAAAATAAAAGAAGCAACACAATACATATATTAAAATTATTTAATCAAATTTAAATATATGAATAATATAGTTTGTAGTATTTCATAATAATATATAGAATTAAAAAAATACATTTAATACTAAAATGATAATTTATCTACTTTATGACATATGTATAATTATTTTTCTATTTTAAAATATTTATAATTATATTTATAAATTTATATATGCCTTTTATATTTAATTTATTATTTTTATAAGCAACTAACAATATTGGTCTTTGAATATTAAATATTTTTTATTTTTCTTTCTTCCTGTTTTTTTCTTCTTCTTTATTTCTTTTTCTAATTTTTTTTTCTTTTTGTTTTCAAGAATTTGATTAGACAAAGATGATTATTTTATTAAATGCCATTGTAGATAACTAAATAAAAAAAAAGTGATAAAACAAAAAAAAAAAGATATGATTAAGGGAAAGAAATAAGCAAGAAAATATAATTTTGATAATAATTAATATAAATAGATATTTAAAGAATAAAAATAATTCCTAAATAAAATAATAAGCTTTAGATTTAAAAATATTAAGGAAAAAAATATATATGTTTGACAATTAAAAAATAAATAATAATTTTTTATTTTTAAAAACAAAAATAACTTATTTTTTGAAAACATTTTTTTATTATTTTTCAATTGTCTCATGATAATTAATTTTAAAAATAATGTTATAAATATGATGACCGATTAAAAATAAAATATTACATGCAAAAAGCTATATTTAAAAAACAATTAAAATATAGAAAAGAGGTTCCAAATATTTCAAGTTTATGAGAATAATTTTGAAAAAGTTAGTTTTCAAAATCGTTTTTTAAAAACACTTCCCAAAATGCCAAACAAATATGAAAAATATATTCCTTTTATTGGGAAAAAAATATTTTCTCAATTTTTGTATACCTATCTCATGAGTTAAATTTATTTCATAAAAAAAAAATGTTGAAAGTATTTATATTTAATCCAATATATATGTGGTACCGACAATTATAAAGTCACGTGATGGAATAGCAAATGCACGTTTCTACCAACAGGTCTCCGGACATGGACAACATTAAAAGATACCATGTCGCACACCAAATCCCACACCCACCAATCACAGCCCTCCCAACTTTCTCTCCAGCCTTCACTGTCTACCTCTTTCCAGGAGCCTCCACAGCCGTCCGATCACCATCAGCAGCAGGGAGTTCGATGATCGGAGGGCGGGGAGGAGTAGTGGGTGGGTGGAGATGGGGGCTGTGGGCCGTTGATCTGGTGGGGTTGCTGGTGGTGGCGGTGATGGTGGAGGAGACAGTGGAGCTGAAGCTAAGCCACCATCTCCATGGGGTTGTGGAGAGAGTGAATGAGAGAAATGGGCCTTTTGTTGGGCTTTTAATGACTTATCCCACCGAAGAAATTGCTCTTCAAGTCTCTGGTTTCTTTGTTCCTAGCTCTGATTTTCCTCTGGTTCAACTTGCTGGTATGTTTCTCTACTTCTCTCTCTCACTCACTCTCTCTTCCCATGGTTCTTCCTGTTTGATTCAATTGGATGGTTGAAGTTTGGGGATATGGGGTTTATGGGCTTGGGCCAATAATTTGAGTTGCCCAAACTAAGCCCATGACTTGTGGAGAGTTTGGGTGGCTCACTTGCATGGGTATTAACTCAATAAGGGTTTTTGGATATGTTCTGAAGTAATTTTAATGAAAGAGCTTTTAACTTGAAAGTGGGCACTTAATAGAAAAGTAGTACTAAGATTGTTTCTTTAAAATCGTGATTTTAGCTTTATCTTTAGCTTTAAATTTTATTCCCAACAAGGGAGGAGTTGTTAGTAGCATTTGGGCTTGGACCAAGTTAGGCCCATAATATGCGTTGCCCAAAATTGGGCCCATAAGCTGTGGCAACTAGACTCTTTCTAGTTGGGATGTGTCTCTTACATAGTGGGTGACGATGGGACTGACTAGAATAGCGTTTGTATATTTGGGGTAGTGCTTGGGCTTTTATGGGTTGGGCTCAGCCCAAACGTGGCCCATGCTTTGTGGAGCCCCAAGTGTTCCATCTTTGATTGAATGGACTAAGAATGCCATGTGTATAAACGTTCTAGGGGCAGTTTTGGGTCCAAATGGACTGTTTAATGGCAGCGTCTGAGACTGGAATGTGCTGAAATTGGCCCAAGGCCCATAATTGATTTTAGCTTATGCTTAAAGTTATTTAGATTTAATAATAAAACTTTTACTTTTTTGAAAATTATGGCTTCGGTTCTGGTTTCAGCTTTTAGTTAAAGGAAAAAACAAAAGCATTCCAAATCGCGCCTAGGAATGTTGTAGATAGAGAAATGGGCTAATTCTAAAGAGATAGTAGTTGGACTTGGACAGGCTGACGTAGCCCAAAAGTGTTCTTAGTTTGGGTATCCTGAACTAGGCCCGTATCTTGGGCCGTGGGTTCCTAATTTGGATTCTCTAGGCCAATTTAGACCTATAACTAGGGCACCCGAAGCTTTCATTGTTAGTCACTTTATTTGGGTCTCCGACTCTCGGTAGCTTAAATTCGGCCCATAGTTGGGTAGGTTCATAACTTCCTCAATTAGGCCAGCCTCTTTGTAAACGGAGAAATGGGCTATTTTTTAGGGCGGACCTATATGGATTAGGCTATGCTAGCCCAGAATAGGTCTTGGCGTTGTGTTCCTAGATTGAGTCTCATTGTATTAAAATTTTAATTTAAATACAATTTGAAATTATTAGTACCTAATATCTTATGTAAAAAATGATTCTCTTATGCAACCATTTGATTCTAATCACCCTTCTTAACCCTAATATGATTTGAATTTTGGTGTATTGGATGCTTAGGGAGGAGATTCAACATTGGAAAGATTAAGGGTGTAGATGTAATTTATGTGATGTCCGGGGAGCAAACGGTAAGATCATATATTTCCTTTTTTTTCTCTATTTTAATATAATTAATTACTTAATTGGTTTTTTTATACATTTTTAAATTGTATAATGTGTTAATACATGACTTCAAAATTGATATGAAGCATTTTGGGTGTTTGCTTTTATATATGATTTTTGTTACATGATTCCTTAATTTCTAATGGAAAATGGAAAATTTTATTAAAATTGTTTTCGTAATTAGTAAATGAATTTTGTGAAAAATAAGATTACTTGAAATAAGAATCTTGAGGATCATTTGAATGTTAGGAAGAATCAAGAAGCCATCAAAAGATTTAAAGAAAATTTGGTTAAAGAAGTCTTTTCAAAATTCCCTAAATACATTTTGGTATAGGCCTATGATAAAAAATTTAGAGAAAAGGATATTCACACTAAGGCAAGCCCAATTCAAATAAATCAAGAATTACTAAAATATTGCGAAAGTGAAATTCAAGAACTACTTAGTAAGAAAATCTATGGAGTTGTTATACATTTAATGTTAAAAAAACAAGTAGTGTTGGAAAGAAGAACACCTAGGCCTGTAATTAATTACAAATCTCTTAATGACACATTAAGATGGATTAATGAGATGTTCTATTCCTAAATCTTCTCCAAAGGTTAGTTAAATCTTAGATGTTCTCGTAAGTTTGATATAAAAATTAGGATTTTGGCAAATCCAAATTGCTTAAAAGGATCATTATAAGATAGCTTTCACCATACCTTTTGGACCTTATAAATGGAATGTCATGCCCTTCAAATTTAAGAATGCACCCTTAGAATTCTAAAATATAATGAATAAGATCTTTAATTTTTCTTTTATATATATATAGAAATTCTCATTGTTTATATTGATGGTGTTTTAGTATTTGTTTCATCCATATAAAAACATGAGAAACATCTTAATAAGTTTATCCAGATTATCAAGGAAAATGATTTAAGTTTATTAGCCTCTAAGATCAACCTTTTCTAGACTAAGATTAGATTTTTATGTTGTCATATTTATCAAGGATTTATAACTTCTATTTAGATAACAATTCAATTTGCTGATATTAAGGATAAGAAGCAATTACAACATTTCTTAAGAAGCTTTAATTATGTTATAGAATTTTTCATGGACATAAGTCATATTTGTGCAACATTAAGATAAAGTTAAGACCTTGTCATGCCTTACATAATCTTGAAGCCTTTAAGATTGTTAAAGCAAATGCTTCAAAAATAAGCTATGGTGGAATTCTTAAGCAAAATGATGATGATAAGGAAAGATTAGAAAAGTTCACCTCAAGGATTTGGAACAAAGCCTAACTCAATTATAACACTATCAAAAAAGAAATTTTAAACATTGTGCATCTAAAAATTTCAAGATGATCTTTTCAATAAAAAGTTTTTAGTTTATGTTGACTACAAATCAACACAATTAATTCCACAAAAAGATATTAAAAATATAGCTTATAAGCATAGTCTCGCCAATGGGCAAGAATTCTAAGTATTTTTTTTTTTAGATGGAATATATTAAAGGAGAAAACAACCTCATTCATAATTTCCTGACTCGTGAATTTTCATAGGATTCATGAAATCATAGCACCTTAAAGTGCAACTTAGACCTCCAAATTAATTAACCCGATCTTCTAAGAGATGTTAGAGCTCTTTAAAGCATTCCAAGGAATCATCTAACAATTCAAGTATCAGAAAACTCCCTTGGAGTATTAAGGTAGAACTAGAAGAAGAAGTAAAAACATTGTTTTTTGCCAATATTCTTCTCCTTGTGGTCCTATTCATACCATTCAACTTTCCAATAAGTTCTTAACACTTTATCATGACCCTTCAAACCATCCTAAGATCCTAAAGACCACTGACTTCCCAACCATTTTAGAGTCTTAGATCTTTAAACAGGTTGCTTAGTCCTCTTCCTCTCGAGAAAGTTGCATCAAGTTCTACTTCATGTTTAAGAAAACAAGTTGTGGAATTTGCAAACCCTATATCAATTTCTTAAAAATCTCACTTATGGCTAAATAAAAAATGGAAAATAATAAAATTAAAAGCGTCATTCATTAAGTTGATTGCTTTACTTGAAATATGTGGAGGATTTTGAAAGATTTAGAATTAATTTATCATATTTGGAGTCGATTTTCCAATTAGAGTAAAACTTCAACAAAGGAATATTCAATAAATTAATAACCTTATTTAAATAATAAAACCTTCTAGTCCCATATCAAACAATATTAAGAATGCGTTTGGTAGTAATTTTAGGAAGTATTTCTGTCTTTCTAACACTTAAAAATTTTTATCTTTCAAGTATTAAAGATACTAGAAACACTTCCTAGAATAACTGGCAAACGCACTTTAAAAGTTCGTTTGATAATGATTTTAGAAAGTGTTTCTAATATTTTTAATATTTAAAATTTTTATCATTCAAGTATTTGAAAGACTAGAAACGTTTTCTAGAATCAATATCAAATGCACTCTAAGTGTTGCTCCAAAAATCACTTCATTCTTTAATTTTTTTTTTAAATGATCTTTAAACACCTAATTTTTTATTGAAAGTATTTTTTTGAAAATGACTCTCAAGTAGACCCATGATAAGTTTGATGAAACAAGATATATTGCTAATATTATTCTCCTAAGGTTTTTATTTATTTGGTCCATAATTGAGTAATGCATATCAAACTCACATTAATAAACCCTAAACTCCAATGACACCAACATTGTAAAACTTTCCTTGTATAATAAATGAAATCCGGTCAGATGATAATACCTAATTCATCATCATTTTTCTCACATAAATTATCGTATACTTTTGTTGTGACTTTGCCTTTTTATGGTACCTTCAGCTAAATGCAGGTATAACCGTGCAACTTCTTATTGACACATTTGATGTTGTGGGAATCGTTCATTATGGGATTGCTGGAAGCACTAATGATTCCTTGCTCATTGGTGACGTTAGTGTCCCCAAATATGTTGCCCAAACAAGTTCCTGGAAATGGAAGGTATTAGCTGAAATTAACTTCACTTAACACAAAAAATGATTAACCATCAAGAATTGTTTTGAAGTACATGCAAGCGTATTTCATTTTTCCAACTTTTTATTATTCTATCGATTAGGGTTTAAGGTTCAGCATTTTTCTAACAAGTAATGAAAATTATGAACAGAGCCATGACTAGAAGCCATAGTCACACCACATTTGGTGTTTTTAAAGTCACGGTTTTAGAGAACCATGACTATAAGTTTTAACTACAATTTTACCTTTTTAAGTCACAGTTATAAAACATGACTAAAAGTGATATTTCTTATAGTGAGAAACTTTGACTAGCTTAAATACCAAAAACAACCTAAGAAATTGCAGGCACATTCCTTTATTATTAGAATTTTTGGATTTCATCACTCTCTACTATTATATCAACTATTAGTAATGGTTTGAGCCACAAGCATATCCATTTTTCCAATGTTTGAATTTCATAGATCTTTATTATTGTAATAGTTAGGATTATAATTTAGGGTTTAGAGTTTATTTATGATATTTTAAAAAAATAACTAATCATTAGGACTGGTTTTGAACTATATATAGACATACTTCCCTTTTTGTTTAAATTTATATTTTGGATTGAGGGACATTTTTTCAAAAAATGTTTCATTACTTTTTAGTACTAATATTGATTTAGGGTTCATGGTTTTGAGATATTTAAAAAAAAAAATGATGAGGAAAAAACTAAGTTTACTAACTCTATAACTATCAAATTTTGCCTCTTATTTAAGGCGTATGATAAAATCTAAATCATTGAATGAGGGTACAAACAATGAACCAAGGCACCAAATAACGAGACCATGTAACAATGTGACCAAGTATATTATAGTGCAATTTGATTGATTATGTTTTTCGGTATGGTAGCTGGATCCAAATGATAAAGCATTGGAACTGGTTTTAAACTGCAGGCATATTTTCTTTTTTCAATGTTTGGATTTCATCTCTCTTGGTCATTGCATGCATGGGGTCTAACTTTCTTCTAACAGGTTCTTAGAAGTGGAAGCGTCAAAGCCTCAACCATTAGAACTGGTTTTGAACTGTGGACATATTTCTCTTTCCCCATTCTTGGATTTCATCTCTTTTATATTGGATTGGGTTTTGGGTTTACAGCCGGGTTTAGGGTTGACATTTTTCCAACTGAATACTGATGTTTGGTCACGCATAGAAATTCAAATCAAAGAAAGGAGCATTACCCGAATTGAAATTTGGGGACTACAACTTACCGATCAAGGGAGAAAACCTTTTGGCAGAAATAGAGTTTACGCAGGTGCAGTTATACTCCACCGGTCGGCCAATGCAAGAGCTCTTCTGGCTTGAAACCGATCCAAAATGGTTCAACCTGGCCACTCAACTTCAGGTTCACCATCTTCTTCAACTCTTCAAACTTTCGCTTGATAATTTGAACTACCATTTATGGTGAATTCAGGCCTGTTTCCAAGTGAATTCACTGCTATTTTCCATTTCCCAGGAAGTGGATTTGCAGCAGTGCTTAAATGAGACATATTGCCTATCGGAAAAACCAAAAGTTGCATACGGATTGAGAGGTTCTTCTGCAGATATATTCGTCGATAATGCAGCATACAATGAATTCCTTTTCAAGACCTTAAACATCTCGACTGTGGATGAGGAGAGTGCTGCTGTAGTAATGGTAAAACAAGTGTTATATTTGGGAAGTATTTTCAAAATCAGTTTTCGAGAATAGTTTTTAAAAATTGTTTTAACAAAATTCTATTTGGAAACTAAAATGTTTTTAATCTATTTTTCATACTCTTAAATATGTTTTCAAAATGACTTTTATATATTTAGTGCATTATTTTTAATCATTCTTTATATTTATATTATTATTATTTTTGAATAGTCATTAGAATGAAAATAACAAAAAACAACTAAGCCTCTTTGACAACCATTTTAAAAAACAAATATTTGTTCTTCAAAACAAAAAGATAGGAAAATATGTTTGACAACTAGAAAAATAAAAAACGTTTTTCTATTCTTAAAAATAGAAATATAATATTTTCATAAAACATATTTTATTTGTTTTCAATTGTTTCCAATTGTTTCCATTTATTTTCTTATGACTTTCTGTTTTAAAAAATAATTATATAAATATAGAAAATGACATTTAAACATATTTAAAAATATGGAAAATAGAGTAAAAACATTTCAAGATTTCAAAGAGACTTTTGTTCTATAAAATACCATAGAATAATTTTCAAAAATTGTTTTTTAAAACTGTTTTTGAAAACATTTCTCAAATAAGGCCTAAACGATGCTCTCTTAAACCACTATGCTTTTTATTTTTGGTTCTTAAACATGTTTTTTGAATATTTGTTTTAAAAAACAATTACCAAACAGACTTAGGTTTCTTTATTAGCTTCAGCTCTATAACCTTTGGAATGGTTGATATCATGTGCAGGCGTCTATGTCCAATGGAGTGCCTAGTGTTGTTTTTCGAGGCATATCGGACACAGCTGGGGATGGAGGAACACTATCATCTTCAATCTTTTCTTTGGCAGCTACAAATGCAGTTAGGGTTGCGGTTGAGTTTATTGGTTTGCTGGGTAGGGAGGGCAAAGTTCATGATCAATGAGCCTTGATTGCTACATGTATGGTAGAACTGAGATTTTCTTTCCCCGGTAAATGTACTATATTAGAATTATTCTTTTTTTATTTTAGGAATAAGGGTAAATTAGTTTCTATTTCTTTGATCAGAGGTATTTAAACTTTAACGATGTTGTACCTATTTTTTAAGAGTGTTGATGATAAGAAACCCTATATTTTCTTTTCTTCCTTTTTCTTTGTTTTTGGGTTTCACCTGATATCATCGGAGTAAAATTGAATTTTATGAAATTTCTTATCTATAATGTTATTGAAGAGAGTTTAATCTCATACACTACTTTCGTGGATCCAACTATATTCCACTATTATACTTGTTTAAATGTCTGCTTTATGTAAATAAGATGCAAAAAAAGTGATTTCTAAAAGTGAGTTTCATTATTAATGTGAGAGCAACATCACCTTATTTTGAATGATTGTCAAACAACATGAAAATTGATGTTTTATCTTGATTTATGGAAAAACATTATGGAACCACCCTATTTCCAACCTATTAATTACTGCATACAATGCAAACACAACTACAAGAGCTAAGGTACTATTTGAATATTGTTTTTTTTAAATAGTTTTCGAACTCAAGAAACATGGTTGACAATTTTTTGAGAATTTATTTTGACAATACATTATTTTTTAAAAATAAATTTTAGGTATTTTCAATAATTCTTCTTCTTTTTTTTTTTTAGAATATGAGTAACAATTGAAAATATGGAGAATTCTTCAAAAAAATTGTGTTATAGATAGTACTTTCATGGAGAACGAGTCGACATACCTATTTCTCATATTTGAGTTCCCAAATAAAATTTTATTCTTAAAACAAATTGAAAACTATTTTTTAAGAAATGTTCAATATAAAACTATTTTTTTAGAATTGTTTTCGAAAATATTCACAAACAAGCATTTATTTTTTTAAGTTAGTTTTTTATTTTTAAGTTATAAATAATTTTAAAGAGAGAGGTTGGAAATGCTTATACAAATTAATTAATTTTGTAATTAAGAAATAAGTGAGAAGGAACTAGAAATGCTCATGGCCAACAAGAGTTTATTCTTCAACGTGTATAGGTCTTACTTAATCATACATCACCCTAATCATTGGGATAGAATTCAAGAAATGCGATAATATGTAATCTTCATTCAACTGTAAGCATTGATGTCGTGCACACTCGAGAATAGGAATTTTGAGTCAAATTAGGCCTTAAACCAAATAAAATCTACATTGTAGGCGTGTTTGCAAACTATTTTCCAAACTAATCCTCTCCATTTTTTATTTTTTAAATTATTTAGAATTCTCTATTTCAAATTACGGT
Source organism: Vitis vinifera (assembly GCF_030704535.1). Classification (NCBI taxonomy): domain Eukaryota; kingdom Viridiplantae; phylum Streptophyta; class Magnoliopsida; order Vitales; family Vitaceae; genus Vitis; species Vitis vinifera. The sequence goes on along the minus strand of NC_081820.1, from coordinate 1,861,155 downwards.
TATAGTATGAATTTAGAAATAAGAGTTTTAGTATAAATTCCAAAGGACTTCCCTTCTTGCTTTAAAATACTATTCAACCACTCTTCAACCATTCCTTAATTTCTTCAACTCCGACTTTTAATTCCTTTCTGCCATTTTCCTGCCATCTGGTCTCACCAACCTTGAATTCCATAGCTCTTCAACTTTCTCTCCAAGTTGAAGCTTCAAACCAAGCTCTTCGTTTTTTGGAAAGTCGCAATGGAGAGGTTGTTTCTTGTTGAATCTGATCAAACTCCTAAAGCCAGTTTCTTCTTTGTCGCATATGCCAAGCTCTCATGGCCTTATCCCTAGAATTCTCTTAGAGTAACCTCTGCTTCTCTAGTCATTTTACTGTCTAAAAATTTCTAAGAAAGAATGCCTTTGCGTCTAAAATCTTTAGATTCTTAAGGGTTTTTTCGGGCTTTATTTCTTAGGAATTATTCAAGAACATTACCATGAATTCATAACTAATACTATTTATTTCTATTTCTTGTTTTTTTTTTTTTTTTTGAGGTGGGTTGCCTTTTGAAACATGGCATCACATGGTTTCTTGTTACTTTGAAAGAATATTAGTTCTTTAATCAGATTGAGAGTAGTTTTCTATTTCTGATTTTAAATTTCCAAGAACCAAACATAGCCTTAATATTATGTGTCGACTCAAGAATCCAAGCGTGTAGGGAATTAAACCGAATTCCCAACCTGTGAGAAACAAAAAAATAGAGAAAACACACGCCCAAGAAAAACAATCACACGCACAAGACAGTATTTACGTGGTTCGTCAATTTGCCTACGTCCACGGAGTTGCAAGGATATCACTATTATCAGGGAAGAATACAGAGTACAACCACGGCGGCTACAATATTTTCTCTCTATATATAACACGGCAACTACACCACACTAAAAAACCCTAATTACAAAATGTGGTTCCACAATGGGCTAAATGGGCCTAACAAGCCTCAGTAAATCTCCCATTAAAAAGTCATGCAATATTATTCGGGTCAGGTCGTCAAATTGGATCAAACAAAACTAGGCTCCACAAAGCCCAACAAATCTCCCACTTAGAGACTAGTCCAATCACCAACATCAAACCACTATCCTCCAAGAAACAATCCATCATCCCTGCAACTCATCCTCTTGTCCTCAAGCTAGCAGACCAATTAAAGCTGCGCACAGCTTCAACTTCTCAATAGTGACACCCTTAGTCAACATGTCTGTCGGGTTCTTAGATCCACAAATCTTCTTAAGTATTACCAGTTTATCTTCAACAAGATAACGGATAAAGTGGTATTTTGTTTGTATATGTTTCGACTTTGAATGAAAATCCGAATTTTTGGCAAGAAAAATTGCACTTTGATTGTCACTGTATAGAATGCCCATCTCCTACTTCTTACCCAATTCATCTAAGAAACCATGTAGCCAAATCATCTCCTTTCCAGCTTCAGTTGTTGTAACATACTCAACTTCTGTAGTAGACAAAGTAACAATCTTTTGTAGATTTGAAGCCCATGATATAGTTGTACCACATAGAGTAAAAACAAACCCAGTAGTACTCTTTCTACTATCAATATCACCAGCAAAATCAGCATCTACATAACCCTGCAGTTTCAAACTTGCACCTGTGAAGCAAAGACATGTATCTAATGAACCCTTTAGATATCTTAGAATCCACTTGACTGCCTCCCAATGCTGTTTTCCAGGCCTACTCATGAATCTGCTCACAACTCCCACTGCATGTGTAATGTCTGGCCTTGTACACACCATAGCATACATCAAACTGCCAATAGTTGAGGCATAGGGCACCTTGCTCATATGGTCCCTTTCTTCTTCTGTCTTCGGTGACTGTTCTTTGTTTAGTTTGAAATGACTACCTAAGGGTGTGCTCACTGGTTTAGCTTCATTCATGTTAAACCTGCTGAGAACTTTCTTCACATACTCTGACTGTGAAAGCTTCAAATACCATTAGTCTTGTCCCTAATGATTCTCATACCAAGGATTTGCTTTGCAACTCTCAAATCCTTCATTGCAAACTATTTGGACAATTGTTTCTTTAGAATATTAATCTTCTCAATGTCAAACCCTGCAATAAGCATATCATCCACATACAACAGTAATATGATGTAAGAATTGTCAAAAGACTTAACATAACAACAGTGATCAGCTTCACATCTCTTGAACTCAATTCTATGCATAAAACTGTCAAACTTCTTGTACCACTGTCTAGGAGCTTGTTTAAGGCCATATAAGCTTTTTCTCAGTTTGCAGACTAGATTCTCTTGTCCCTGAACAATGAACCCTTATGGCTGAATCATGTAAAGGTCTTCCTCCAAGTCACCATGAAGGAATGTTGTCTTCACATCTAACAGCTCAAGATGTAAGTTTTCTACAGCCACCATTCCCAGTACAAGTCTGATTGTTGACATTTTTACAACTGGAGAAAATATCTCTGTGTAGTCAATGCCCTCCTTCTGTTGGACCCCTTTAACAACTAATCTGGCCTTGTAACGTTTGCTACCATCATGCTTATTCTTTATTCTGTATACCCACTTGTTGTGCAAAGCCTTCTTTCCTACTAGCAATTCAGTCAGTTCTCATGTTTGATTCCCCAACAAGGAATCCATCTCATTCTTCATGGCTAACTCCCATTTGTTTGAATTCTCATCTTGCAAGGCTTCATCATAACACTCTGGCTCATCACCATCAGTCAAAAGGAGATAATTTAAAACAGGTGAATAACGCTGCGGAAGTCTAATGTTCCTAGAAGATCTGCAAACTTCAACTACAGGTGTACTAAGATCTACCTGTGAATTTACATTCTCTTTATCTTCTTCACTCCCTTTTTGGACAGTACTTTCAGTCAATTCATCTAAGTTGACAAACTCAGATTTCTTTTGATCTATCTCTATAACATCTAACACTACAGTTGACCTATCATTGTACATAACCTACTCATTAAATATCACATTTCTACTTCTGATGATTTTTCTGTTTTGTTCATCCCAAAACCTATAGCCAAATTTCTCATCACCATAGCCAATGAAAAAACATATTTTTGACTTTGCATCAAGTTTACTACCAGCATCAGAATCAATATGAACATAAGAAACATAACAAAAAACTTTTAAATGTGAAAACTTTACCTCTTTACCGCTCCAAACCTCCTCAGGAAGTTTGAACTCCATGGGAACTGATGGTCCTCGGTTTATCAGGTAAGCTGCAGTGCTAACAGCATCAGCCCAAAAAGTTTTTTGGTAGTCCAGCATGCAACCTCATACTTCTAGCACGCTCATTGAGAGTTCTATTCATACGCTCAGCCACACCATTCTGTTGTGGTGTCCCAGGAATGGTCTTCTCTATCCTAATTCCCTATGTAGCACAATACTCACTGAACCCTCCATCTTTGTACTCTCCTCCATTATCTGACCTCAAACATTTTACTTTCAAACCTGTTTCTGTCTCAACCATGGCCTTCCACTTCTTAAAAGTTTCAAATACATCAGATTTATTTTTCAGAAAATAAACTCATACCTTTCTGTTTGAGTAGTCAATAAAAGTAATGTAGTACCTTGAACCACCAAGGGATGCAACCGGAGAAGGCCCCCACAAATCAGTGTGTACTAGTTCCAATTTTTCAGCCTTCGGTGTCCTGCCAATTTTCAAGAAGCTCACTTTTTTTTGTTTTCCTAAGATGCAACTTTCACACATGTCAAAATCAATGGACTTCAATTCTGGTAGTTTTCTTTTTTACAACAGCATCTTCATCCCTTTCTCACTCATGTGACCTAGTCTACGATGCCATAGGCTTGTATCAGTACTTGCATCAGCAATTACAATTGTGTCTCTTGGACATGAGGTCATATATAGAGTACCAGTCTTCTTTCCACGAGCCAATACCCTAGCTCCCTTTGTAACTTTCCAAGTACCACCAACAAATAGTATTGCATGTCCTTCATCATCAAGTTGTCCAACAGAAATCATATTCCTCCTCAGGTCAGGAATATGTCAAACCTTCTCCAGTAACCAAACATACCCATTGGGCAATAATATCCGGACGTCTCCCAGACCCACAACTTCCAAGGCTAAACCATCAGCCAAATACACCTTACCAAAATCACCTACAGCATAATTCTGTATGATTTCTCGGTGTGGAGTGGTATAAAACAAAGCTCCTGAATCCAAAACCCAATCATCAAGTGGACTGTCTACTACAAGAAGTAATGCATCCTGTACCTCTTCTGTTACAACATTAGCAAAATCATCTTCATTCTTCTTCTTAGGGCTTTTGCATTGCCTTTTAAAGTGACCTGTTTTCCCACAGTTTCAGCATTGTACTTGTTGGCCTGATCTAGATTTGCTTCTATTCCGATTAGAATTTATGGATTTTGATCTACCTTGGTTTGAATTTTTGTCATTACCTCTGCCTCTTGTCTCAAGGTTTAGGGCAGAACCAGATCCTGAGGTTTTGCCTACATCTCTTCGGCAAATCTCCTCAGCCAAAATTAAATCTCGTATATCATTGTACTTGAGCTTTTCCTTTCCCATAGAATTGCTTACTGTCATCCTCATTGTCTCTCAACTGTTTGGCAAAGAAGCCAAGACGATCAGAGCACGAATCTCATCATCAAAATCAATTTCTACATACGACAATTGATTTGTGATTGTATTAAATTCATTCAGATGTTGTGCTACTGATGCATTATCTGCCATATTCAAATTGAACAATTTCTTCATCAGATGCACCTTATTGTTTGTGGACGGCTTTTCATACATACCGGACAAAGCCTTCATCAAATCTGTTGTGGTCTTCTCCTTTACAACATTATGTGCAACAGACCTAGACATAGTTAACCTAATAACTCCTAGAACCTGTCTGTCAAGAAGCGCCCATTCTTCGGCCTTCATACTCTCAGGTTTTGTCCCCAAAAGAGGCAGATGCAATTTCCTCCCATAGAGATAATCTTCAATCTGCATCCTCCAATACGCAAAGTCTGTGCCATCAAACTTTTCTATTCCAGACGTCTTTCCTGCTTCCTCTGTCATTGCTCCCACTCAAACCTAACCCTAGGCTCTGATACCAATTGTAGGGAATTAAACCGAATTCCCAACCTGTGAGAAACAAAAAATAGAGAAAACATACGCCAAAGAAAAACAATTACACGCACAAGACAGTATTTACGTGGTTCGGCAATTTGCCTACGTCCACGAAGTTGCAAGGATATCACTATTATCAGGGAAGAATACAGAGTACAACCACGGCAGTTACAATATTTTCTCTCTATATATAACACGACAACCACACCACACTAAAAAACCCTAATTACAAAAGGTGGTTCCACAATGGGCTAAATGGGCCTAACAGGCTTCAATAAATCTCTCATTAAAAAGTCATGCAATATTATTCGGGTCGGGTCGTCAAATCGGATCAAACAAAACTAGGCTCCACAAAGCCCAACAAAGCGCAGATCTCATCTTCAGTATTAGGATGGAACATAGCAACGAAATGCAAACACACTTCCTGATCCAATAGCGAATCAGTAGAGCCAAGGCCCAGGCCAAGGTGTTAAGATCAGGGTTCAAAGTATTGGTCGAGTCGTATCCGCCTCGACACTTACTGCAACGAGTCTGATACCAAGTACAATCCTATGCACTAACTCAGCACTAAATCGATAGGACTCAGTTGGCTCGACTCAAATTCCGAGTTAACTTGGTTGAATTGGTTAAATTACAAAAGATTTTCTAATTCAAATTGGCGATTTTTTTTCCCTTTCAAATTAGAACATAAAGATCATAAAATTTTCCAAAAAAATCAAAGGAAGAAAAAACATTGAAATTTAACCAAGTCGTGACTTCCTTTTAAGTCTAGAAGATGAGAGATCAGACAGATGAGGGCTCACTTACCTCACCACAATCGATGGAGCACGGGAGTTTTAGGGCTGATGGATGGTGACTCATCAGCGTCGATTTCAATAGATTAAGCATTGGATACCTTTTTTCGTTGACAACGACCATTCGGGGAGAGCTTCTATCGTGGGTTTGCAAACTTGCAGTAAGGTGGACATGGGACAATGAAAACCATATTTGGGAAAGTAAAGTAAAACTAGAATGTTATGATTTATATGCACCATGAGATTTAACGAGAATAACCTGGATGACATTTGAATATTTTTAATCTATTATATAATCTAAATTTTTTGTCTTATAACATTCCAAATTAAAGTAGAAAATCAATAATTATTTAAAAATATATAGTTTTAAAAGAATCATAATTATAAAAACAACATTTTAATAATATGTTTATATTAGAGAATCAATAATTATTTTTATAAGTTATAAAGATTACATTTATACTTGAATTATTTTTAATTTATTATATCATGTAAATTTTAATTATATTAGGAAATCAGTTAATGCTTTTATAACTATTTAAATGATGTTAGTTATGAGATTATTTTATTTTATTTTATTTTTTTACCTTCTTTACTTGTACCTATTTTTTAAATAATTTACATAATATTTTTATCATTTTTAAAACTTCCTAATTATCATATTTTGTGTATCATCCGATACCAAGCCGATACATCGAGATCAATGTGCCTCAAGATCGTCTGAGTCAATGACCGATACCACGAGTTTGAACCATGTTTAAGATGGACAAAAACTATGATCCCCACTTTATGGAGAAGGAAAAGAATTGAAGTAGAAGAGGAATACAAAATTTATAGGGACAGTTCTATTAGAAGAAAAATAGCATCCTGAAGTGTGTCTGCATTGAGTAGTTGTGTTCCATCCCAAAACAGAAGATGAGCCCTGCTCATAAGATTAAAAAGGAAAATATTGAGGCATTTGTATTTATTATTTTATTATTGCACTAATTTTGAACAACTTACAACTTAAGTAGAACACTTTGTGAGTGTCTAGTAAACCAAACCTTAATAATTTAATTTAGATTATAATTTAAAAGAAAATTGAGAAGTTAGGTAAGGGAATTTTTGGAATTTTTTAAAATTGGACGAATAATAAGAGACACATGATAGAGTAAAATAACTCATACTTCAGGATAGAAATATAAAGAATGAGAAAATATAAGATGTTTCAAGACCTAATAGTTATATTTATTTACGTCATAATATATATTTTTTTTTCGTATTATAGTGTTATCAATTAGCTCTCATCTATGGAGGTAGTCATGATTGACTGAACCCCATTAAAACTTTATTTGCTTTTATGTGTGAATTGTTTTATTTTTATATTTGTTTTGTTAATTTGTTTATATTGATGTTTCTCCTATCTACAACTAGGCTATCACCTTCCCTCCCAAGATGCATTTGTTACCTCAAGTGATCAATAAGCAACATGATTGTAGAAATGGTGGTAATAATGTGATCAGAGCTTACAATTTTGAGTAGTGGCCTTCCCTATCCGTAATGATATAGCCAATGGGCAACCCAAGACATCGATTTTTTAACCAAGTAGGCAGAAAAATAGGAAAGCTATGTTTGGTTCCCAAAAAGTACTAAGAAAAGAAAAGAACTTTTAAGAAAAATGATTTTCTTATAATTAATTTCATTATGGAAAACACGAAAAAAAAATCATATATAATTAAAATTAATTAGAGATTTATGAATTTTTAAATTATTTAATCTTTATATAATAAAGGAAAATAAGTGAAATAGGTTTTAAAAAGTATATAAAAACAATTTATTGACTTTAAATTTATTTTTTATTTCCTTTCACTTTTTGTTTCCTTATGCTTTTGCTCACTATTTTCTTTCCTACTCATTTTCCCTTGAATTTTTCAAAACCAAATACAATCGAAGTATCTACAATTTTTCCATTAAAAAAAATCCACACATCCAGTGGTTTTTTTTTCATGAGTGTAATTCAATGTTTCCCTAATTTTGAAAGTTTCATAATCATCATTAGCTAGTCAGGAGAAAAAAATGTTAGCAAAAAATACCAATAAAATCATATTCTTTCATTTAGACTATGTTTGGTTTCCACAAAAATACTAAGAAAAGAAAAAAAATCAAGGAAAATGGTTTTTTTTTTTTTACCATGAAAAATATAAAAGAAAACCAAATATAATTAAAATTCTTTGAAAATTCATATATCTTTATATTATGTAATTTTTATATGATGGGGAGAAATAAGTTAATTGAGCACAAAGAATTATATAAAAATAATTTATTGACTTTAAACCTAATTTTTATTTTCCTTTACTTCTTCCTTTCTACTTTTTTTTTTCTTTATTTTCTTTCCCTTACATTTTTCCCTCAAATTTTTTAGGAACCAAACATAATCTTATAGTTGCCAAGAACCAAGCCGAGCCTTGAATATTTTTATATACATTTCCATAGTTCTTGAATCAGGCCCAATTCTAAACTGTTACCTAATTCAATGTGTATTTTTCAAAAGACAATCCACCTCAAAAACAATACAAGAAACAAAAGTAAATAACATTAACTATACATTCTTGGTAATGTTCTGGAATAATTCCAAGAAATACAGCCTGAAAATCCTTCAACAATCTAAAAATTTTAGATAGTAAAATGAGTAGAGAAGCAGAGGTTGTTACTCACAATGTGATCTTGACATATTCGACTGCAGTAGAAACTGGCTTCATGAGTTTGATCGAATTCAGCAAGAACATGAAGGTACTATCCATAGTAAAAAAAATTACGAAAGTATTCCCCGTATTTCTAATTGTTATTCAAAATATTCTACAAAAAATTATTGAAAATACCTTAAATTTTTTTTTTTTAAATAACATATTTTCAAAAAATTGTCTAACATGTTTCTCCAATTTGAAAACTATTTTCAAAATCAATTTACACATGAGCTTAGCTTAGTTGGTTGTATTCATGTTAGATGCAATAATTAATTGCTTGAAAAAATAGTCATTTCATAATGTTTTTCCATAAAATCAAGATTATTATTAAAATAAAAGGGAGAATTATGTTTTGGGGGTAAATGGGCCTCCAAATTAACAAAAGGTTCATGTAACTCTTCAAATTGAGCCCAAGACCCAATGAAAGTATGGAAATTGAGTTGAAGGATATCATCCTTCACTATTTCCAAAAATGTCATTTGTTGATTTTGAGAAAAAAAAATTAATATTTTTGAAAAATACTTTTATTTAATTTAATATTTTTTATTTAATTTAATACTTTTAAAAAATACTTTTATGTAATTTAATATTTTTTAAATACTTTTATTTAATTTAATATTTTTTTAAAAATAAATTTATTTAATTTAATATTTTTAAAAATAAATTTATTTAATTTAATATTTTAAAAAATTTATTTAATTTAATATTTTTGAAAACTATTTTTATTTAATTTAGTATTTTTGAAAAAAACAATTATTGAAAAAAAATTATTTAACTTAATTTTATAAAATATTTTATATGTGTTCTTAAAGGGTATATTTGTCCGTTACTATTTCATATCCTTCAACTCAATTTGAAGAGTTATATGGACCTTTTGTTAATTTGGGGGTCCATCTACCCCCAAAAGATAATTCTCCCAAAATAAAAAGGATAATAATCCTTATTTAGTTATATTAGAACTATTCTCTTTCTTTTTAGGAATGAGGGTAAATTAATTTTTATTTCCTTTTATTAGACCTATTTAAACTTTAATGGTATTATAACTATTTTTCAAGAGTATTCATAATAAGAAACCTTATATTTTCTTTTCTTTCTTTTTCTTTGAATCTTTTTTGGATTTCACATATTCTTCAGATGATCAATTCATTCCATCGTCTTCAACTAGGATTGGGATAAGATCATTGATGGAAGAATCACTTGGTTTTTAGATCATTGATTAGATGGATCAAAAATTCAAAGTTTAGTATTCTTTGTTCAATATGTCACTATTGTTATTAAGGTTGTTAATAATATCTATTCTTGATTTTTTTTGGCAAAAATTTTTTGTTTGGAAACTAAGAAAATTCAGCCATATGAGTGGTTAAGCTTTCTTGGGGCCTAACATATTATGTTATTCACATTGTTGAAGTGCTAATTAATTAATAGGGATGAGGATAAAGTACTAGCCATTGAAGACTGTCTTCAAGAATCAAGGTTTTGATATTTTTTTTTAGACTATGATTTGACCCAAAGGTTTAGTGAGACTTTGATATTTATGCTATGTTTGGTCCTGAGAAATTTGAGAGAAAATATGTCGAAAAGAAATTAAAGTCAATAAACTATTTTTATATGTTATTTCAAACTCATTTAACTTAATTTTTTTCTTCTATATAAAGATTAAATACTTTGAAAACATATAAATTTTTATTAATTTAATTTAATTTAATTATATTTTTCATCATAAAACCAAACATAAGGAAAACATTTTTTTTACCATTTTTTTTTTCTTTCCTTACCTTGTTCTTCATGAATTGACAAAGCATAATCAAGCGAGCTACTTAAAGGGGTATTAGGGTTTGATTGTGAGTGATAATATATTGTACAATACAAGAAGTACCTATTTAGTACTAGTAAAAATTTACTTGAAGTGATTTTTTAAAATGTTTGAAAATAATTTCTAAAATGTGGTCAAATGCCTTGTATATCCATGCACTAAAATCGTTTGCTTTTTAATATTCCCAAATTACTTTCAAATAAGTTTTTATTTAACTTAGTGAGTTTTTAGTAAACCAATTTAATAACTTATAGTGACTTAATAATTTAATTCAAGCTATTGAGTAAATTAAGGATGTTTGGTAAAATAACTTAATAATATGACTTAAAGTTAAAAATAACTTTAAGTAATAAGTAAAAATTAATTTATTCTTAAGTCTATATTTTCATTTTTCCATTTTACCTTCATTTACCCTACTTACCTTCATTTACCCTACTTACCTCCACGATTTCTTTTGTTACTTCATAACTTTTATTATTACTCGACCTTCTTTGTCGTTTATGAGGATAAATATGTCGATTTGATGATTTAAAATTAATTTTAAATTAATTTTATCAAACAACCTTAATAGTTAAAATAAGAATTAAATAATAAGTTTTAAGTTAACAATTTAAGTATAATTTAACTTAAAGTTAATTTAAGTCATTAAGTAATAAGTATTAAGTTTTGTCAAACATCCCCTTGGTTGAGAATTCTATTTGAATTGACTTCTAAAACCTTAACAACTTTTTATTTTAAATTTAATTATGTGGTTTTTCATAAAAAGCTTATACCTTTAAAAAGAGTTTGACATAAAAGTCGGAAATTTTACCTCTTGTAAAAGTTCTATTTTAACTCATGCAAGAAGTTATATTATGTTTAATAAAACTTTTATTATATTAATATTGTCCTTTGAAAATCATAACTTTAACTTCATCTTCAACTTGTTAAGTAAAATATAGAGCAAAAAATGATCCTAAATAGAGTCAAAGTCGAAATTTTAAAGGGGCAAATTTGACATTACAGAAGGTTTTTTTAGACATAACTAAATTTCAATCATGGCTTAAAATAATAGTAACTCCACTATAAAATATAACTCTAATACAAATAGTAAAGATTTTCCTTAAAATTTTAATAGTTTCTAAAAAATAAAAATTATTTAAAAAATATATGTATTGAAAATTTGGATAACAGCATTTTAAAATATAAGTAAGATGGCGTTTTGAAATATTTTATATTTTTATTTTTAACCATAGAAAATAATAATAAATCTTTTGAATGGATTTGGGCTGCACCAAAGGATTGGGTTTGGTTCTGGGCCTGATGTTAATCTATGCACAGCTCTGGCCTTTTACTCTATTTAGGCCCTCTTTGGGTTCAATGGGCCTTCTATTATTGAGGGGCCCAACAAACCATTGCTTAACACTTTAGCTTTGTTTGGATCAGAGGAAAAAAAGGGTAGAAAAGAATCATGTACTTTTGTTTGGTTTATCACCAAAAGTATCAAGTAAAATCAAACATAATAAAAATTATTTAAAAGAAAAATTATACATTTTGAATAATTTTTAACATTATTTTTTACTAAATATTCAACCCGTCTTGTTAGTACAACCGTACCATATATCTAGATATAAGATAATTTTTCTTAAATATTAAAGATATACCAATAAATAAAAATATAATTAATCACATCATATCATATATATATATATATACATTTAGATCATATTGTACTATTATTTCTTGCTTTCTTTTTTCATTTTTACTTTCATCTAACAACATAAATTTTTTTTGGTATTTTCAATGGTAGAGATCCAACATTTAATAAATGCCGACATTCTCGAAATCAATTTTGAAAAATGAGGTTTTAAAAACAGTTTTTAATTCTATAATATTTTTTTCATAATGCCTGTTAGTTTGAGAACTTTTATTCATAAGTGAAAATAATTAAAATATTTTTAAAATAAGTTCCTAAAAAATTAATTTTTTATTTTACAAAACATATTTTTTAATAAAAAAAAAAATTAAGTTGGTTATAGACCGACCTTTGGTCCAGAAAAATTTAAAGGAAAGAAAATAAATGAAAATAAAAATTAATAATTTTGTTATTATTATTTTCGACTTAATTCACTTATTTTTACTATTTATATAAAGATTAAATAAGTTAAAATTTCATAAATTTTAAATTTATTTTAATTATATTTAATTTTTTAATCAATTATTCTTTTAATATATTTTTTTCCTTCACACTTAAGTCGGGTACTATTATATAATTTTTCATTAAATTTTAAAATTATTAAATATATATATATATATAAAAAGAGGTGGGGGGAGAGGGTGAAAAATGGTCCCAATGGAAGAATGGGGAAGAAGACAGTGCCCGTGAAGTATGCCTTGAATGGCGCGGGCGGGGAGACAGCGACAGCTGCCGCAGTCTCTCGTCTCAATCAACTTACACTCTTCCCCACCTCCCAATACCGTCTTTATTCTTTCTTTCCTCTCTCTCTCTCTCTCCCTTAACCACCATCTCTCCCATCATTCTATTCATTCATGCCCAGAAGGAAAATATCAAAATTGATATATAACATATATAAATAATACATGTGAGGGCCGCGGACGGAGGACTGAGGAGTGAAAGCACCACAAATCAATCATAGAGTAATAGAGTGCAAAATCATTGGTGTGTTGGGGGGGTTTTGGTGGGTGGGCATCTACTATCTATCTGTTTCCTCTTTTCCTTTCTTTTTTTTTTTTCATTTTATTCTTTTTCCTCTTTCCTCATACATTCTCTCTCTCCCCCACCTTTTCCCTCCGTACTCTCGCTTTTATTTCCTCTGACTCACTCTCTGTATTTTTTCTGAATTTTCAAATATATATATTTTTGACTTGTTTGTTTGTTTTGGTTTTGGGCATTGTTTGATGGCATGTCAAGAATGGTTGATATGCATGTATGCATTAATTATTAACCTCATTGGGGGTGTAGGCCAAGTGGTTTAGGACTTTTTCCTTCTTTTTTTTATTTTTTATTTATTATTATTACTTAGAAAATAGGAATTTTCTTACACCATGTTTGGTTTAGAAAGTTTTGAAGGAAAATGGGAGAAAAGTAAAATGGGGAAAAATAGGGAAAAATGGGTTATAAGTTATGACTTGCTCATTTCTAAATATATATATATATATATATATATATATATATATATAAAATTTAAAATTTTATAAATTAATTTTATCTTCGTTCATTTATCAATATTTTAAAATATATGTAATATAATTATTTTCTAAAATAATTATTTTAGGTACTATGTCAATAATACAAATTAACAAATAGAAATATAAATACTTAATTGTAAAGAACGAATCTCCTTTTTAGTTTTATTTTTTCTTTCCACTTTGTGACCTAATTTAAGATTTTTTTTTTCTCTCCGAAAATAAACATTCTTAGAATATTAACTAACAATAAAATAAGAAATTTAAAAATATAATTCAGATAAAATACTTACAAATTAAATATAATTAAAACAAAAAAAAATTAAATTAAATTATTGACTATTATTATATTTTTCTTTCTCGATATCCATATTTTTAACTAGTGTACTTTAACAACAAAATGAAAGTCAGTGTTTTGTTTTTATATTTTTAGCTTTTAAGTTTTTTTAAAATTTTTTATTTTATTGTTGATGTCAATTAACAAAAATTTTATTCAATTTTATTAAAAATAAAAAAAGAAAATGAAGGGATTTATATAATATAAGATATAAAATTATTATCTTATTATAAATTATTTTATTTTTCATAAGACAATCAAATCAAATATGAGAAAAAAAATTTCTTTAACATTTTTTTCCTTAATACTTTCCATAAACTAAATATGACCTTAGGTTATATTTGGTTTTTAGAAAGTACTAGGGAAAGAAAAAAATACTAACAAAAATTATTTTCCCATGTTTAGTTTTGTTATGGAAAATGTGAAATAAAGTAAAATATAATTAAAATTATTAAGAAATTTATATATTTTTAGATTATTTAATCTTTATATAGAAGAGTTAAATAAATGAAAAAAATTTTAGGTAATATATCAAAATAATTTATGGATTTTATATTTTATTTATTTTCTTTAATTTTTCATTTCTTTTTACTTTTCTTCTCTATTTTCTTTCTCTTATATTTTCCTTCAAACTTTTCAAGAGCTGAACATAGCATAAATGTTCAGATATGAAAAAAAATAAAAATAAAAAGAGTATTTAATAGTCTTCTTAGTGATTTTTAAAAAATAAAAATAAAAATCTATAAAGTATTAGAAAAATTCTATAAAAAGTGATCTATTAAGTATTAGATCCTTTAATTTTTTTAAATTTTCCAAATAAGAAAAATTCTCCCAAACATTAAAGAAAACGTTTAAATTATACTACAAATAAAATTATGTTTGAGAATTATATGGGCCTTCTTTAAAGTGTTAATAAAATATATTGGGAAGTGAAATTTTTTGAAAGTTCAAAGAATTCGTCTCAAATAGAGAACTTATGTCTTTTAAAATTATTATCATTTTCCTTTTAATTTTTCCTTAAAACATTATGAAGATATAATAATAAATGAAATAATATATGCCCGAGATAGTATTTTATGATTTATCACTTCTTTATAGCCTCTCACACTAAAAAATGGTAAAAATTATGATGAAAATGGTAGAGCAAACCAAGGAAACGGTAGAAATGTATTTTGGATTGTTTAGGCTTTGAAAAGCATATTTTGAAGTCTTTGTTATTTTCTTCGTGTCATGGGATTGAGCCCTTAACTTGAAAACCGTTGTTTAACCCCTTCACGAGTATAATAGATCTTTCGAAGTCAGATCCATTGGCGTTGTGTGTCATTTCCATCCTCGGAAGTGTCAATCTAATAGTGTAAACTTTTTCTAAAAAACTAGTCAATTCCCATTAGGGGCTCATGGAGGCAAACCATCCAAATTGGCTAGTAAGACATTGTTCAACACAAAAAGGCATGTGCATTTTTAAAAAAAGAAAATAATCCAAATTGAAGTATTGAATGTGGAGATATCGAGTATAAGGTTAGTTACTTTAAAGTAAAGCATTAGTACGTGTTACATATATCCTTTAACTTACGCTTTTCTCCAAATCTTTCAAGTATGTTTTCCAATTATTTTTTTCTTTCCCCTAGCTCTTCGATCCTAAGATCGACTTCCCCAATCTTGTATGTCCATGCCTTCATTACTCATAATTATTAATTGGAAGAGTATTCTTTTTATACTTAATGGTAATTTTAAGTATATGCTAAATGTAAATACTCATAATTTCTGCTTTCTATAAAATCAGTCATACTTTTATTGTGGAGTATTTTCTCAATACCAATATTATCCTAGGGGCATTTTCTTAATTATATTCTCGAAAATGTAAATAGCATTTTTCTTCAAAAAATAACAATAATACATAATTTCAATCATCAAAATCAATATTAGGGTTCAGCTATAAAACAAAAATATACTTTTTTCAATAGATATTAGAAACATACCACTAATCAAGTGGTGTGATGCATATATTTCTATGTCTCATTGTTTGTATCCTAATTCTATTTGTTCATATCATCGTACTTTAATCTCGTTCGTTTGAATGCTCTTTCCACGATCTAAACATTTTCATACATATTCGAAAATTCAAATTTTTTGTTCAGTAGGATACCATTATCGTACCTTAACATATTCCTTAATATTATTTTTTTTATCAAAGCTATTATTGTTTATCATTAGCTTAATTACACATGATAAATGGTGATTAAATACATTAAAAAGTGATCAATAAACAATAAATACAAAAAAAATGTTGTGATTAATACACATTAAATACAAAGTCTAATCACCATCATATTGTGTTAAGAGTGATGAAGAGAATAGCTATTAAGCTAATCACCATCAATGAATTTATTTTTCCATTGAAGATATATGAGCCCACTTGGGAGGGGAGTAGAAATAGTTATTATTGTTGTGGGATTGATTCTTGTTTAAAAAAAAATGTATTTCTGGCATATGGAAAAAAATATAGGGAGAATTGTGTTTTGGGCCCAGCTGGGCCCAAAAATTGACAAATGGTCCATCTAACCGACCCATTTAAGCTGAAAACCCATAGGAAGTGTCAAAATTAAAAAGAAGGATATGCACTTTTATTAATTCCAAAAATAACCTTTGCTGATTATGAAAAAAAAAAATAATAAACAAAAAAATCCAGGTTGGAATTTTGCCTTAAATTTGGTGTCTCTTCTCTTCGTCCCGAGTTCCTCCATCAGATTTGAAGCCTACAAGCCGTTTGCATCTCAATCTCTGCGTTGGTGTCTCTTCTCTTCGTCCCGAGTTCCTCCATCAGATTTGAAGCCTACAAGCCGTTTGCATCTCAATCTCTGCGTCGGTGTCTCTTCTCTTCGTCTCGAGATCCTCCATCAGATTTGAAGCCTACAAGCCGTTTGCATCTCAATCTCTGCGTCGGTGTCTCTTCTCTTCGTCCCGAGTTCCTCCATCAGATTTCAAGCCTACAAGCCGTTTGCATCTCAATCTCTGCGGCTCTTGGGAATTTTGCCCTAATTTTGATATCTTCAGCATTTCAAGGCTAGAAGCCGTTTTCTTATCTTCCTCCCGAGCACTTCCATCGCTTGCTTGCATCTCAATCTCTGCGGCTCTTTCATTTTTTTCTCGCATTCGTCTCTCTCGAAAATTTGAATAAGGTATGGATTTCAGTTGGGTCTCTCTTGTTGCATATTTGAGGTTAGTAGATTGCCTAAATTTTGGTATCTCTTCAGCATTTCAAGCCTAGAAGCCGTTTTCTTCTCTTCCTCACGAGCACCTCCATCGCTTGCATCTCAATCTCTGCGGCTCTTTCATTTTTTCTCGCATTCGTCTCTCTCGAGAATTTGAATAAGGTATGGATTTCAGTTGGGTCTCTGTTGTTGCATATTTGAGGTTAGTAGATTGCCTAAATCTCGACCTAAATTTTCTTAGTCCAAATCTCTAAACTGTGTTCAACTTGATCTCCGGAGTTCAAGTTACTGTTTCCATTCAATAATTGACTTCTTGGTTTGCTACTATTATTCGGATGCTAAGAAAATAATGAGAAAAAGAAAGGAAAAATTTTGAACCATAATTTTTTCTTTAAGCCTTGAGAATACAGAAAATGCACTTTACCTGCAACTCATAATTCATGGCTTAATCGATCTGATTATATTTTTGTAATTTTTTTTAGATTTTTTTTTCATGCTATTTGTATATTTTAAATTCAAAAAAATATTTGTGAAAATTTGTCATATATACTTGAAAATAATTTATAATTGTTTAATTGGTTGCTAGAAAACCAGGAGAGGAAAAATGGAAAGGGGAAATGGAAAACCTAAAAACCCTAAAGTTTTCTTATGGTGCATTGGCTTGAGATGTAGGCACAAGTAACAGATTTATCTAGTTTTATCTATTAGTTTTTTTGACCCTTAAACCTTAAATGTGTTAAACTATTGCTTATGGTTTTGTATGAATCATCTAAAGTAGGACATGATAGTTTAGAAGAGAATTCTGTATTTGTTACATTTTTTAGGCTATTATCTCTTCATATTATTTTGAAAAGCAACGCTTTATAATTAATATTTAAATATCTCCATTCTCTTTGAATAAGTTTGTAGGCATGTCTAATATAGTAGTACCAACAGAAATTGTCTAAGGGTTTGAGTGAGAATGAGAATTTGTTTTCTACCTAGTGTAAGTATAGGTCAGAGCTTAATAAAACGTGGGGGATTATTTCCTATTGAATGTCTTATACTTCCATAATTCCAATGTTTTTGGTGTATATATATATATATATATATATATATATATATGTTCTGGAGTATTAAGTCGAATCAGACACAAAATCCTCCTACTTTAGTAGATATTGTTGTGATGTTCTGTCTTAAAGTTCCAAGTATTGACACGATTAGATTATTAGCATAGGTAAGTAGTAGTGTCAAATTGGGTAGCACTAAAGTAGTTGGAGAGAGAGGTTTTTGCTTATAAAAATGTGAACTATGAATCTATAAGTAAAGGGGAATGATAGGGAAAATAAGTTAGAGATTTGTTTTTTTTCCTTTTATAGCCTTTCTTAGTTTTTAATTTAATGATTTTTTTTAATCTATTAATTTCAATCTTTTAATTTCCAATTCAGTTTTACATTTCTCATTTTTGTTTTTTATTTTTATTATTATTTTTAGTTTTGTTTAGGTTAGGTAGTATTTATCAGTCCAAGAGAAGAGAGAAGCTCGGTCTTCATATCTTAGTTCAACTCAGCGTTTGTTTATTAGTGCCCATCTTAAAATAATCTTACCGTTGACAATGGTTAGAATAATCAAAAAGAGCAACAAAAATTCTTTTTTAAGACTTTAAAGTTACATTTTTTGGTATATACATTTTTTAAAATATAACTTTTTCGTATGGGAACATAGTATATTGTGAAATGAAAAAACTTTTAAGATCACATTGAATATGCATTATTGTTTGTTCAACAATATAAATTTGTGCTTTATTTCAATAGGTTGATGGATGCCACAAATAGAATATACTGTTATATTTTCGTGGGAGGGAAACTTGTCCAAAAAAATGATGGCGTTTGGGAATATGTTGGTGGAAGAAGCAAAGGTATTCACATTTATAAAGGAATGACATTTGAAGAATTCACTCAGAAGGTCTTAGAAAAATTCGACATTTCCCTTCATGTGAGGAGGATGCACTACACCCTCAAGTTTAACCCTAGAGTCATCCAAGATTTAGAAGATGAGGATGACTTGGATAACGTGGTTTCCCACAGTGATGACTTTGCAAATGTGTACATAGTCGAGTCACCCGGTGTGGAAGCCATAGAGGCAAATATACCGAATACACAGTTGGCACTTGGGTAATGCGTTTTCACTTGGATGTCTATTTAAAATTTTATGAATATCAATTTTACGCATTATGTAGTCTAATTTTGGTTATGAATGTAAATGCAGAGGTCCACATCCTACGTTTCCTTCGTCTAATGCATCATGCGATGCAAATCCTAATACTATGATGTTATCAAGAGGTTTTGCATCGCGTTGTGCAGATAGTGAGTACACCCCTTTGGAATCAAATCGGTTTCGTGAGGCAATATTAGGTTCCGGACATACATTTAAGAATGCAGATGAGTTTCGGAATGCAATATACCAAATGTCATTAGCTGGAAGGTTTCAATACAAGTACAATAAAAATTCACCCACTCATATGTCAGTAAAGTGTTCGGTTGAGGATTGTCCTTGGAAGATAACAGCTCATGCTGTTGAAGGAAATGAAATATTGCGAGTTTATACTTACCAAGTTAATCATAATCATATAGCTCAAGATGAGTGTTCATCTAAGGTGCGGGTTTCTTCCAAGAGAGGTGCTGTTGTTGTTGAAGACGTGTTTAGAACAACTCCAGAATACCTTCCTCGACAAATTTGCAAGGATTTTGAACGTGATCATGGAGTTCAATTGACTTATAACCAAGCATGGCATCTTAAAGAGAAGGCAAAAGAGCGTGTATATGGATCTCCACGTGCGTCCTACGCGTATTTGCCTTGGTTATGCCATAGGCTAAGGGAAATTAACCCTGGAACTATTGCCGAGTACACTTCTCATGAAGGTCACTTCAAGCAATTGTTCATTGCCCACGCATTTTCAATTCAAGGGTTCACCATGGGGTGTCGACCGGTATTGGCTATTGATTCTTGCCACCTAAGTGGTCCATACAAAGGAGCTCTTTTGTCTGCCATTGCATATGATGCAGATGATGGAATGTTCCCTCTAGCCTTGGGTGTGGTTGGTTCAGAAAATTATGAGGATTGGTATTGGTTCTTGGAGAAATTGAAGGGGATCCTAGATGGTCAAGAAGTAATTATTATATCAGATAGACATCAAGGGATATTGCGTAGTGTTTCGGAGTTGTTTGGGGTAGAAAATCACGCCTATTGTTATCGACATGTGAAAGAGAACTTTTCAAGCTTCTTCAACAGGCAAAACATTAGGGGAAAGAAAGGGAAAGAAGATGCTTTGTTGCTTTTAGACAACATTGCATATGCTCGGTTGGATATAGACTACAATGAGGCGTTTGAAAAACTTGTGCGTTTTAATGGCGACCTAGCAAGGTGGGTTGCGGAGAATAGTCCGGAGCATTGGGCGATGTCAAAGTTCCTTAAAAAACGTTGGGATAAAATGACAACTAATATTGCAGAGTCCTTCAATGCGTGGTTAAGAGAGGAACGCCACCAAACAATTTATACGTTGCTGATGATGCACATGGATAAGCTTGTAGCCATGTTGGACACCCATATGCGTGGTACAGATAAGTGGAAGAGCGTGGTTGGACCCAAAACAGAGGAAAACCTAATGTCAAATATCACGAGATCTGCTCCGATTACTGTGATGCCTTATTTGGGTGGGACGTTCAAGGTTTTTACTGGAGAAGTTTATTTGGTTGTGGATATGCAGCAACATAAGTGTACATGTCTAACATGGCAAATGTCCGGGTTGCCATGTCCACATGTATGTGCTGTGATCCGTACATTGAGACACGATGTGTATGACTATATCGACCCATGTTTTAAAGTCTCCACCCAACAGTTGATTTACTCGGGTCAGTTTCAACCATTACCAACACACAACATGCCTAAAGTTTGTGAGGCTGGGACTTTGCAAGATGGGCAAGGCAACGTATTTCCTAGTCTCCAACCCCCGCAAGTGAGACGTCCTCCAGGAAGACCCCGACAAAAGCGTATTGAGTCACAATTTAGCCATAAGAGAGCTATTCATTGCTCTCGATGCAATGGCATAGGTCACAATCGGTCTAAATGTAATAATCCATTGCCGTGACATGTTCATTTCTTTGCTTGTAAGGTTTTCATTTTGTGTACGATCCCTCATTGTTCCATTATTTGCTTTATGGTCATAGGGTTGTCGCTTTTGGATGTTATGTATTGTCCTTATTATAGACACGATGCACTAGCTTTTGATTTTATTTTTTATAAGACTACTTTTTTATTTTCATGATTTGGAGTTGCTTTCGTTACTGATTTAATTTGAAATTGCACTTTCAATGTGGTATCCTTTAACTTGATGTATACTTTCACTTCCCTATTTTAAGTATGTCCTACTCACATCATTGGATGCGTGCATTTTTCTTATCACTTAGCTGAACTTTCATAGTATTGTACTATACTTGCTGTCTAGTTATTCAGTTGGTCAGTTTATCTGTGCATTACATTCTACTTTTCTATGCCCAATGATGCAGTTATAATATTAACAATGGCTGGTAATGGCTTAGATGGTTCTGCTGCCAGTTCACTCCCACTCTCGGTATGGTTCATCATACTTGCTTATCTTTGTTGTTTTTTGCATTCTTCCGTTGCCAACATACTATTTGAGAGGTTTTCGCTTCTGTAGTACAGTGCCACAAGAACTTATAATCTATAGTCATGCAATTTTAATGTATTGTCATAACATAAATCAGAATGCATGTTGGTCTCAAAATGGGTGAAATTTCATTTTATGATATTTTATATATTTGAATTGCTGTGAACAAATTACTCCCTTGTTTATATATAATCTGAAATCCTTTTATGAAATTTTCATTTTCGGATACCTTTTAAGTTAGTATATATATATATTATGCATGAAATTTAAGTGATTTCTTCATGTCCCTTATTATAGTTACCATGTATCAGTTATGTTGGAAAGTTCTCTAATATTGAAGTTTTAACAATTCAACGTTTATTTATTAAATACTATTATATCAGCTTTGTAAGTTGTCGGGTAATATTTGTGTTCACTTTGGTAATATAGAAAATGTGGTTCACTAACACCATATACAATTATGCTTTAGGGATCTAATGGTCTTCGCTATACAGCTATGGGGATAGGCAAAAACCATGTCCTCTATGATGAGGGAGGAGGGTAGAGGAAGGGATAAAGAGAGGTGTTCTGGTAGGAATGGTGATGGGGATGGGATTAACTCTTTAGCCACTTGAGTTATAGGTAACCCTTACCTCTGTAGCCACTTTAGCCAGGTCCCCAGGGTTAATTGATCACAATTATTTATGGGGACCTCAATGGTATTGAGACATTAGGCTTCTTTTTGCTGCACTTTCTAAGTGATTTAAATATGAAGGTGGAGAGTCATGCCTTGCCAATTTCTCAGTGCCTTGGACTCTGGACATACCTTTTTTTCAGGTGGCAAATTCTGTATTATTTTTTGTCTCTAAGATTCAAACAATTGACTTAAGCAAGGTGCATAGCTCTCTACACACTTCATATACCAGTATTTTGAACCAGTTACATAAATTCATTTACGGTGATTCACGCACTGACCAAGCAAACTGATGTGGCAAACTTGTACCCAATGTGGCTTTTGCCAGGAGCAGTACAGACATTTAAAATTGCTCATGTATATCTTCTTGCAGAATCCTTACAACAATGAAAATACTTCTATAAGTTAACAGAAAAAAAAAACATAAAGTCATAGCACATAACTTTTATTCTCCAACATCAAGTATGGTTTCCAAACCCCTCTTCATTCATTAAATTCTCCAACACTCATGGATTCATCTTATTTATTCTTGTTTTCAAGCGTAAACATACTCTTTGTTTACTATTCTACAAAAAAGTATGTAGTAGCATTTCATAGTGTATCATTACCTTATTTTAAATGCCCACTTCCTCTTTTCTGCAAATTTTAGATTATTATGTCCATTGAATCAGATTCAAGCCTCAAAACTTTCACAAGTTTACATTAATAGTCCTAGGTTACATTTATTTTCCCATGAATCCTCACTCAGCTAACAACTTAGGTATGAATGAACTTTGGTCAAACACATGATTCGTGGTATCAAATGATAGTGTACAATTCTTCACTGATAGTGAGTACCATGTGGGAATACTCTCAACAGAAACTTGGATTCCAAACCTTGTCCATGTTCAATGGCAGTAGCAAAGTGCTTGCTCTAGCAGTTCCTCTAGCTTTTCTGTATGTCAGAAGTATCAAAAGGAGCAGGTTAAATAGGATTATTCATTGATTTGTTGATGGTTTCTTTCTCTAATATAATTAGTCAATTTATTTACATAAATTGATTTGATTTCTTTCTTTTATATATTATGTAGTATTCTCATATTTATTTTTTTCTTTTATAGTCTATTCTGTACATTTTGACTGTTATTGCCTATTCTATATAGCCTTATTGATAAATTTTCAATCCTCCCTCTTACATGATATCTCACTGTTAGTAGCACCCAACCCCATCTAATGTCTTACCCTGCTGTATATTATTTCTAAATACAAGCAGACAAATCTTTGTAACTTTGAGAAATGACAGCTTTACTTTTTCACTTATTTTATTGCATTACCAACTGCAAGAATGTTGCTATTCCTAACATGTCCATGTTTTCTAACATTGCATGCAGGGCACATCAATGTTTACACGATGCTCAGCTGCAAGATTTAAGAAACTGTGCAACCGATTACCAGAGGCAAAAATTCAAGCCATAAGAGACCTCCAATTTGGAGGTCTCTTAAACTTAAACTGCACAGAGGTGCGCCACAACCTCTGTATCTTTCTAATCCAACATTTCAATGTTGGATTTAGACGGATAGAGTTCTCAGCCCAGAAACACTATCCTGTTACAGCCACCGATGTTGGCCTCATTTTAGGCCTCCCAACAGAAGGACGGAACTTGCAGGTGACCTCCACATCATCAGATCATCCATTTGGGACTATTCGGGCATGCGAGGAGAAACTCCTAGACTTACCTGTAGGCGAGGAGTTCCGTAGAGCATTCATTTACTACGCATGTGCCACATTGTTGGCCCCCACGTCTAGGCTCAATGGTTGCCGTAACTTGTGGCATACCATCCATGAGGATGGATTCCGAAATGATGTTAATTGGGCCCAGTTTGTGCTTGACCAACTGGTTGAGGGAATTAGGCGATTCCAACAATCTAAGACCTCTTGGGTACATGGCTGCGTTTTATTTCTTCAGGTAGTGAACTTATTCAGTCTTTTTCTTCCATTTTGTTATCTAATTTTATTGCAAACATATTCACATTTTCCTATTGATGTTTCTATTTATTTTGCAGCTGCATTATGTCATTAAATTCCAAATTCCTTCAGTCCAAGTCCCCATTACAGTGCCCCCAGCATTGGCATGGACTGATGATTTGATTAAGCGACGACTAGTCGCTGAGATAAAGGAGTTTGGAGCATTTGGACATGCTGAGATTGATTTTGTAAGTTATGCATGCATAAATATATTGTCATTACTAGCATAACACTCATTATTTAAGTACTAATCTTCAGTGCTAATTATAGGCGTCCGAGAGATCTCCATCCGTAGAGAGAACTATGGAGCCAGAGACTAATGTGGACCATGACACAAATGTTGATGCTGAAAATAGTGATGTAAGCTGTGAATTTTTCAAAAACTTAATAAATGTTCATTTCATTGTCATTGTACTTTATTTTTACTTCTTAACTACAAAGAAATATGTTGTTGTCACATTCTGTTCTCAAAGATTGACAACAATATCATGTCATAGGAAATATGGCATCAATATCATGATGCAGAACGAGCAATCGACCAATATCAAAGGGGCATTCAGCAGCAGCTGAGAATAATGCGTGGCCTTATGCATAAGTTAGGGACTCGCAGACATAGTGGGGTAAATTCAGATGCGGGTGGTCACTCTAGCTATGCACCAGCCAGCACTCCCACGGCCGATGACCATGCATTTCCCGGTGATGAGTACATGGCTTCGCATGCTGCATACCATGTGCTAGACACACCAGATCGCGTTGTCGCCCCTGAGTATGAGTTGCAGCCCAGTGTACCCATTAATGTAGTAAGCGGTAAGTGATAAAATTTATGCAAACACCCATATGGTTAACAACCCATGTACCCAATCATAATGTATACCTTTGCTGACTAGTTCTAAATCTCGTATTGCAGATGGTGAAGAACAACCAGAAGGTAATGTTGTCCCCACAAATAGAAATGTCCGGAGACGTCGAGTGCGTCGCATGGCTCCAAACCTGTTGTCCCCATACATATCCCAACCACAAACGAAACAATCTGCCATCAAAATCGACCTAAAACAAGGAGCTGCACTGGTATTTGGAGACGATTTGGATGCAAGGTAACATACTTGAGTGACACTCCTCTCATTGTATGATAGTTAAAACACAAAAACTAAATTCTATTTTTTTGTAACAGTGAGGAACTAGTGTCTATGCATGACACTATCCTAACCAGAGGCAATTTGGGCTGCTTCCAAGGGAATGGGTGGATAGGAAACGACGTGCATATCATTTCTTATCCCTCTTTATGCATTATTTTAAGTTTGAAAATGAAAGTGTGGTTCTAAATTAATTTGTTGCTTACACTTTTATGATATACGAAATCAGGTCGTCGATGCCTACTGTAGATTGTTGCAGTATCAACATGAACCGAAGTCGAAACTTTTTCTATCCCCCTACATAGCTGTAATGCTGACTATTCCACTTAATCCTTGCTTATCTTTATTTTTTTTCTTGAACCAGGCATCACCTACAATGAGAAACCTGATATTATCCCGTTTCTAACATGCAGGAAATGGTAATCCACTCCCAGGCAAAAAACCTAGTTAGGGAGGCAGTTATTGGACGCTTTGAACCACATCTGTATCAGATTGATATTCCATATGTCAATGTTAACGAGGTGGATTCATATGTTTAATGCTTGGATTTGTATTTTTATTGCATGAATGTACAATATTTAGATGTATGTTTAATGGCAGTCTATTGGTGCAGGTCTTCTTACCGGTCCTCATAAAGAACCATTGGACATTGTATGTATATGACCTAGAAAACAGGAGAATCCAACTGCTAGATTCTCGTCCTGGTAGAAAGAAGACAATGTTGAGTGGAGTCCAACAAAATCTGGTAAAGTAACAAGCAACAAGTTATAATTTGATAGGTATGTTTTCCCCTTAAAATTTCAATTGTTGCGTTAATAAATGTTTCAGGCCAAGGTTGTCCTGTGGTTGGCTGCCCACAAAAAAGAGGTATCACCTTATGATTTGAGGACATTCAATTTCATAACACCTGATGTACCCCTCCAAACTAATGAGTGAGTGTTGACCTTGCAGTCCGGGATATTGTTTAAGATTGCAATTTATTTGAAGTTCATCTCTTATTTATAATTCCACACTTATTAACGTTTTGGTAATTATATTGACGTAGGCACGATTGCGGAGTTTTTGTAATGAAATTCATGGAATTGTGGTCAATGGGGGGGTTCTCCAAATCAATCGATGTGGTACGTAGGAGGAATTATCTATGACTATCTCATTAATGTTAAAATAGTTAGAAAAACCTAATTAATTAATTTGCTGATTTGTTGCTATCAACGTGAATGAACGCAGGGGAAATTGAAACATTACAGGTTGAAGATCATGGGGAGTATGTTGTTCTCAGCACAAAATGCACACCGAGACCGTGTCCGGAGAGATTAAAGGGGATTGTAATTTGTGATAAAAGTGTATAAAATTAGCACATTTGTATGTAATTTATGGTGGACATATGCGGAAATGAACACTGGGATTATGGGATTAGTCAGAATTTGATTGTTTTTTGACTTAAGTTGCTTGTCAATGCATTGTAAGTAAATAGGGCGAATTAAAGATGATTGTACATTATACAGGAAAAACCAACTCCTGACATTGTATTGCCAATTTTATGCCTTATATATTTATTGAAGGTTGTGATGAAGTCGCATTTTCCCTCACTATCTCAAAACATCTAATAAAAGGCACCGGCATTACAACCTATAACAAACCTTTTCATCAACAATCTCGTACATATCGTTTACAATTTATACAGTACAATGCAGGTGTATATATGGCCATCCCATGAACTGGTCTAGATGGACCCGTGGATCGGAAAGCATTAGGAGCTCGACCGGTCGATATTGTCCTTCAGCCATTGGTCAACCGGTCGAACCTTTCTTCAGCCGGTCGCGCACACCCTACTGGATGAGAGAGAGTGCATTTTGGCACCCTCGTCCGGATATAGACCGGTCGATCAGTTTAGGTCGACCGGTTCCTGGAGGTTTGGACGAGCTACTGGATGAGAGAGGGTGCATTTTGGCACCCTCGTCCGGAGATAGACCGGTCGATAATGTTCGGTCGACCGGTTCCTGGAGGTTTGGACGAGCTACTGGATGAGAGAGGGTGCATTTTGGCACCCTCGTCCGGATATAGACCGGTCGATCATGTTCGGTCGACCGGTTCCTGGAGGTTTGGACAAAATTTTAAAATTTTTAAATAATTCTTAGTTTTATTTAAAAAATCAAAATGTAATATAATTAAGAAGGGGCTCAAATTAAAGTAAGAGGTTATTTTTAAATTTGGACAAAATTTTAAGAAATGATAAAACAATATACAAGTTATTAGTACTTAATTTTTTTAGAAAACAAATGATTTCTTTTCTTAAATGCTAATTTTTCATATAGTGGATTTTTGAACTTTGGAAAAATATAAATGATTGGGATAGTATGGTTATATATAAATTAAGGGGACAATTTTCAGCCAAATTTCCGATGGTGGAACCTATTTTAGATTAGATATTTGACAACTGACAACAGTTTGAGAGAGGTCAAATCTTGGAATGGTGATGCTTCTTGGGATAAAGTTACCAGATCTTTCCAATGACAGATGTGCAAAGCCTTGAGACCAGGAAGATGAGGCCACTTGGGGAAACAGGTTGCCTTTGAGATGTTTGAAATGACCAAAGAGTTTAGAGAAGTCCTCCTTGGTATTGCCCCCACTACCAGTGTTTCATCCTCGCATTCATCCACGATCAAGTGCTCAAGATGTTGGGAGTAATCTCGGGCTGAGAGAGCTTCCAGTAAATTAGACCCACCAATCTCCATCTTATCTGGGGTACATATTTGAGGTAATACCTTCAGCTTTGGGCAACAATTAATCTTCAATACCAAAAGACTAGAGAATGACTGCTTCACTTCATTCAAATCTTCCAGAACAATATTGTCAACTAGCACGAGAACTTTCAGAAGTCGGGTCACAACAAGGGTGTTGAGAGAGACGCAATGTTTGATCTTTAGATCTTCTAAATAAGGAAAGTGGGATGGCAACTTCATCAGATTGCGGCAGTAACTGATCTTTAAAAAAACTAGGGAAGGGTACTCCCTCAATTCCTGTAATTCTTCCAACTCCTGCATTCCTTTAATGTTGATTTTTTCATATAGTCGCAATTTTTCATATGATCTGAAAGATGTAAATGATTGGGATAGAGAGATGGACATTTGTGTTAGTGTTATACTGCGACCGCTTCCTACCTACAGGGAAGGGGTTGCAATGGTACCTCAAGTCAACCTCAAGTCAATGAAAAAAACTAGAAGCAAAGGCCAAGCCAAGTTGCTTATTGGATACATTACTCAGTGGGAGAACACCTAAATTCAATTAATATAACATTCAAGCCTTAAAAATTATTTTGATAAAAATTATCTTTTTAGTTATATTACCATAAATTTTATTTTTCCAAACCCAAAACCATTCAATTTATGAAAACTAAAACAAAAACAATAAATATTATGACAAAGTAACATGTTCTTGATGTGTGATATTGTTTTGTTGTGATTTGTTTTCATTTTTTAATTAAATATCTTTATTTATTGAATTTACATTTTCATTATATTCATATTTATTTTTTATAAATCGAATAAATTCTTCATATACAAATATTAATAATCAAATAGGCTAAATAGACAAAGGAATTATAAAAGGTATTAACTTAAAAACCTTATATTTTCTGATTCCTATTTTTAAAAATAAAATTTTTTTATGTAAAAAATAGAAACTTTTTATAAAAGGTATTAACTTAAAAACCTTATATTTTCTGATTCCTATTTTTAAAAATAAAATTTTTTTATGTAAAAAATAGAAACTTTTTATAAAAGGTATTAACTTAAAAACCTTATATTTTCTGATTTCTATTTTTCAAAATAAAAAATTTTTATGTAAAAAATTGAAAATTTTTATAAAAGGTATTAACTTAAAAACCTTATATTTTCAAAAATAATTTCTAAAAATTTTAAAATTCAAGCTAATAAAACTCACTTAAAAAAATAAGAAGTTTTTAGGATTGCTTTAAAAAAACCTTTAAAGCGCCATATTTTATTATGTTGGATTCCTAAAAAGTTTGAAGCCAAAAAAATAAAAAATAAAATATAAGGAAAGAGAAAAAGTTAAAGAAATTTTATATGGTTGTTTGTGGAAAAATTGAGGACAGAAAATAAATTATTAAGGTAGCGCTTGGATATATATTTTTATTTTTTACCTTTAAGAATAAAAATATTTTATAGAAAATGCATATATTGTTTTTATAAAAACTATTTTATAAAAATATTTAAAATATACGGAGTAAGGCAACCCCACAAAAAGTGAATATCACAAGTGTTTTGCATTATACCTATTAAAAAGTGCAGAACACCATGGAACATGTTACTGAGTCAATCGGTTCATATCCGGTCGGCCGGGGTGACGTTTAAAAAACCATTCCGCGCTTAATTTCTTCAGTGTTATCCTCTGGCAGTCGAAGGGATCCGCCGATTGAGCTGCCACACACCCACTTTGGACGCGATTCCAGCTGTTGCAAGCCTTCGGAGTGAGTTTTGAGGGGTGCGGCTTCACATTTCGGACCTAGGGCGTGAGGTTTGGCAGTGGTCCTCCTTCAGCGCGCGTCACAAGTGGGTTCTCTTCTCTTCCCGCGCGCGTCACAGGCTCTTTCATTGGCCTTGGTTTGACATAGGGGTGGCCCTTTGTAGTGTTTCATGGCGCCTAGGAGAGATAGGGGTGCGTCGAAGGCACTGGGCAAGCGCCCTGCTCAGGCTTCTCAGGACGGTCAGGCGGAGGCTCGCCGAAAGGCGAGGTTCGACACCGGCCTTTTCACTTCGGTCGACGAATACCAGAGGTACAAGCAGCATTTCGTCCAGAGGAAGGTGGTTGCAGGGAGAAACATAAATTTCGCCCATCTACAACATTTCGGGTTTGAGAGCCTCTTTGCACGCATGGGGTGGCTGCCCTTAGTCACTATTTCAGAGCCCATTTTTCCGACATTAGTCAGGGCATTCTATTCCCGCGTGACATTTGGACATGGAGGACCGATCACTTCGACCGTTAGAGGGGTTCAGATCCATCTGGACCCGGAGAGCATCTGTCGGATTTTGGACATTCCTCCTGGTGGACTCCGAGTATATGATGCCAAGACCTGGCCGACGGTGCCGGGTTTCGATCCAAGAGAGGCGATTCAGAGGATCTGCGGCCTTGCAGATGCCCCAGGGTTGGGCAAACCATCGGCCCATAGCCTGACAGTGACCTGCCGAGTCCTTCACCACATGATAGCGTACATCCTCCTACCACGTGGCGGTCATCGAGATGAGGTTTCCTATCTGGAGGCATTTCTGATTGATTCGATTATGACGGGGAGACGTATTGACGTCGGGTATGTCATGATGATGCACATGATGGCATGCTGCGAGAGGCCCAAACGCATTCTCCCATATGGCCGCTTCATGACACGAGTGTTCAAGGATGCGGGGGTGGATTTGAGCAGGGAGCAGGAGGTCGAGGCGCCCAGCAGTTATGACACATATGATGAGCAGTCGATGGCGCGGATGAAGTTGGAGAAGGCCCCAGATGGGTCATGGATTAGGAGGGCGGACCGACCAGTACCACATCGACAGGCAGAGGAAGACGAAGAGGAGGAGATTGGGGAGATGGAGGGTGGGGTACACCCTCAGACCGATTTTAAGCATAGAGAGGCTGAGTTTGATATCCCTCCACGCCAGACTGAGGGTGGCCACATTGACCCGACTATTTCAGATGCGGTGATGACTGAGACGGGTTACACAGCGGGACCATCTGGTCAGCCATCATTTACTGAGCCTCATTACACCCATACATCACCTGGCCAGGCTCCTGACGCCGCTGCGCATGAGCATTGGATGGAGTTGTCTGCGCAGATTACCTCACTTGGGACTCGTATTGAGGAGCGCATGGATCAGCAGCAGGCTACGCACGAGCATATCCTACAGAGGCTTGATCGCCAAGAGCGTCAGCATGAGGAGTTGATGGCGTACCTCCGCGCCGTGTTCCCACCGCCACCCGTTGCACCTTGATTGCATTGAGACCACGTCGTTATTTTGTTTAGCTTGCAAAACTGGGACATATATATTTTGTATTAGCATACGTATATTTTGAGTTGTGTCAGCATGCAAATGTTTTTGATTTCGTTTTAATTTGGATTCAATATATATATATATATATATATATATATATATATATATAAGCAGCTATTTACTTTATTATATGTTGTTTAGTAATATTTACAAGATCGCCAAGTCATCTCATCCATATTAAGAGGTACTGAACTTTAACATTCGGCAAATTACCTAAGTCCATGAGTAAGCAATGAACAACTCATCAACTTGGAAGGAGTTAGACCTTTTATGCAATTTATCACGCACCCAAATGTGTAATGTAAGTGAAGTAGACTTGAATGTTCAAAATAATTAAGACACATAAATATAATAGTAAAGGGTTACCAAAAGCATAAATATAAATGAAATAATATACTGTTTCATAATGTCATGTTTTTCAAGGCTACATTGTAATGATGTATTAGATAAGTTTGAACTAATCCCACATTACCAATATTAGTCATGTCATTGCATTGTTTAACAAGTTGATTTTCTTAGAACATCCAATATAAGGAAAAATATTCCATTCTCTCATGAAATGTTAGTTCTCAAAATAGTTTTAGAACTGATAAAATTTTTGAAGTAATAACTTTGAAAAAAATTTACATATTTGCATATTTTGTGTCTCTTGTAATAGTGAGATGGCATAAAATTTTTGAAGTAATCCGGTCGACCGGTTTACAGCGACCGGTCTACATTATATGAGGAGTTTTTACACAACCGGTCGACCCCCTATCATTTTCCGGTCGACCGGTTACCTGTATTAATCTTTAATTAGTTGTTTTTGAAGTTGAAAAACTATTTTATATTTTTTAGAATTTTGTTTTTCAAAACAGTTGTCAAATTCACTCTAAAACCCTATTTGTTAATTGTTTTCAAAACCAATTTTTTATTTTCTCGGAAAAAATTGACAATCAATAAATAATTTTATACTCTTAGATGTTTAAAGATAGAAAAGTTATAAATTATATATTTTAATTGTTTTTACTTGTTTTTTAAATATTATTATATAAATATAAAAAATATTAAAAATAAAACATTACAAATAAATTTTTTTTTAAAAATATATTTAAAATTTTTTAAAAAAAAAAAAAGTTAAAAAAATTTCAAGTTATCAAACAAAATGTTTTACAAAACATTAAAAAACATTTTCAGAAACTCCTGGTGTTTCCTCTTTGGACTTCTGTATTGATCACTTCAACAGGGATGGGTTCGCTAGAACTTGAGATTTCACAATTTTTCTATGTTCTGCACATTAATACATTAATGGGCAAAAAGTATTTTCATTACAGATTTCTCTGTACACGAAGACAGATCGACCCTTCTTATAACTTCAATTTCATTGTACAGAAACATCAAAACAGTAATAAATAAGCCAACAAAACTGTTGTAAACCACATTTCTAAGCCTCATTTCAAGATACATTCCATTGGCATTTCACCCTTCTACTCAAGAGTCAGCTGACAATATTCAATAGCTTCAGCATCTAAGAACCAGAGCATTGGTGTCAAAAGCCGGGTTTGTTTCTTCTCCCAGGAGCCCGAATCAATGTCTAGCTTGGACTGAGATAGAGGGCAGCCAAACTAGGATCAAAGACAACATGGTAGGAAGGGAGAACCCTGCGTCGTTCCGTTAACACTTTTAACATCTGTGGAGTGGAGCAGGATATAGGTCCAGTGGCTGATATCTCACCCGATCGTTGTGAGGCAAGGGTCCCTCCTGAAGAAATTGCAAGCAAATAGACGTTTATTACCATCACTACTAACAATAGAGCCAAACTCCATGGAAGAAGGTTTCAAAAACAGAAACAAGCACCATGCAAAGTGAGAAAACAAGTAGCATGAGGGATTGGAAAGGCATATAAACCAAATAAGATCATCCACAACTCAATATACCAATATCTTGCAAAGAGCACAAAGAACATTATGGTTAATTCCATGTTTGTTTTAAACACCAACAGAAGTTACTAGCAGCATAAAAATCCGTTTTGTACATAAATCTAAACACATCAAATTATAAAGTGCATTCATGATTAATTTACATTGTGAGCCTATTAGAAAAAAAACGTAGCCTGCTTATGTAATCAATCTAGATAGAAAGAGAAGTTGAATTTTCAGTGATGCTTATGGGTACATACCAAGTATGAAAGCCTTTTCTCTTGAATATAAACACTTGATTTATAAATAGAAAAAGACCCAACATAATCCTTCCCACATGGTCCTTGAGGAATGTGGAAATCCGTTTCCCATCATCAACCACACTGACATGTAATGAAACCATGTAATGGGTTAGTTGAAAATCATAACAATGTGTCTAAATAAAGTGCAAATCATAAAGGTAAAACAAGTATCATGGAATGAGCATTACTAGATTTGAATTCCATGTCCCAAAGAATTTTCGTAAGCCTTGCTTCCAGCTCATATCAAGGGCGAGGTTTAGGAACCTTAAGTCTACTGACAGACAGCCAAGTTCAAAATGCAACTGTCTTCACTTCTATTATAAATTTCCTCCTTTTATTTGTACTTTGTATTTTTATCCTGATGAATTTTGCTTTCCTGAGTGAAGCTTATTTTCCCCATTTGTTCATTTTAAAGCAAACACATAATAAATGCAAATAATCATGCACCAAAGCATGCAACTCCTTAAGTGCTGCCTCAAATAGTATTGTGTCTTCTAAATATAATTTTTTTTAATCAATGGAGCATGTCCTCGAAGGATCAGTTTGAACTTATAACAAGTTGATGTTAAGTACAATTACCTTCGTGATCTTTTCTAGGTCATCCCTTCCTCCATCAGTTATCTCATCGCCAAACACAACACGTTCAGCACATCGGCCACAATGAGCAACCACCATTTGCATTTGAAATCCTTCAAGATAGACACCCTTGTACACCCTTGTACTTTTAGTACATTTGCCTTGTACACTTAGTGTAAATGCCTTGTCCACTCACCAAATCCCTAATAGGTACATATTTCCAAGTGAATATGGGTGGGTAACCAATGTTTCCATTACCATGGACTAGGGAAAATGACACAAAAGGTGACCCAAATTTCGGTTCATATTCATCATTACTAGGGAAGCTAATAGGATGAATGAACATGGTAGACATCAATTAAATTGCATGCAATGCGTGTGTTATCAAGCAACATGTGTGAGGATTGTTCCCCACGTTTGGAAAAAGTAAGATAGACACCCTTGTACACCCTTGTACTTTTAGTACATTTGCCTTGTACACTTAGTGTAAATGCATTGTCCACTCACCAAATCCCTAATAGGTACATATTTCCAAGTGAATATGGGTGGGTAACCAATGTTTCCATTACCATGGACTAGGGAAAATGACACAAAAGGTGACCCAAATTTCGGTTCATATTCATCATTACTAGGGAAGCTAATAGGATGAATGAACATGGTAGACATCAATTAAATTGCATGCAATGCGTGTGTTATCAAGCAACATGTGTGAGGATTGTTTCCCACGTTTGGAAAAAGTAAGATAGACACCCTTGTACACCCTTGTACTTTTAGTACATTTGCCTTGTACACTTAGTGTAAATGCCTTGTCCACTCACCAAATCCCTAATAGGTACATATTTCCAAGTGAATATGGGTGGGTAACCAATGTTTCCATTACCATGGACTAGGGAAAATGACACAAAAGGTGACCCAAATTTCGGTTCATATTCATCATTACTAGGGAAGCTAATAGGATGAATGAACATGGTAGACATCAATTAAATTGCATGCAATGCGTGTGTTATCAAGCAACATGTGTGAGGATTGTTCCCCACGTTTGGAAAAAGTAAGATAGACACCCTTGTACACCCTTGTACTTTTAGTACATTTACCTTGTACACTTAGTGTAAATACATTGTCCACTCACCAAATCCCTAATAGGTACATATTTCCAAGTGAATATGGGTGGGTAACCAATGTTTCCATTACCATGGACTAGGGAAAATGACACAAAAGGTGACCCAAATTTCGGTTCATATTCATCATTAATAGGGAAGCTAATAGGATGAATGAACATGGTAGACATCAATTAAATTGCATGCAATGCGTGTGTTATCAAGCAACATGTGTGAGGATTGTTCCCCACGTTTGGAAAAAGTAAGATAGACACCCTTGTACACCCTTGTACTTTTAGTACATTTGCCTTGTACACTTAGTGTAAATGCCTTGTCCACTCACCAAATCCCTAATAGGTACATATTTCCAAGTGAATATGGGTGGGTAACCAATGTTTGCATTACCATGGACTAGGGAAAATGACACAAAAGGTGACCCAAATTTCGGTTCATATTCATCATTACTAGGGAAGCTAATAGGATGAATGAACATGGTAGACATCAATTAAATTGCATGCAATGCGTGTGTTATCAAGCAACATGTGTGAGGATTGTTTCCCACGTTTGGAAAAAGTAAGATAGACACCCTTGTACACCCTTGTACTTTTAGTACATTTGCCTTGTACACTTAGTGTAAATGCCTTGTCCACTCACCAAATCCCTAATAGGTACATATTTACAAGTGAATATGGGTGGGTAACCAATGTTTCCATTACCATGGACTAGGGAAAATGACACAAAAGGTGACCCAAATTTCGGTTCATATTCATCATTACTAGGGAAGCTAATAGGATGAATGAACATGGTAGACATCAATTAAATTGCATGCAATGCGTGTGTTATCAAGCAACATGTGTGAGGATTGTTCCCCACGTTTGGAAAAAGTAAGATACACACCCTTGTATACCCTTGTACTTTTAGTACATTGGCCTTGTACACTTAGTTTAAATGCCTTGTACAATGGCAAAAATTTGACATACCTAAAACTAATAGCGTGCATATGGGTGAGCTACCATGTTCCAATGTGATGCCTAAGGGAAAATGGGGAAGGGAAAAGGGGGAAGTGAAATACAATATAGGTTCTTATTCATCATTATTGTCGTTGGTCATCCAATCAACATGTATGAAGTAATAAAATTGAAGGGGATGAGTGCGTCATCAAGGAATGTGTGTGAGGGAATGTTCCTCATCCTTTCAAAATGGAAATGATTTTAAACATTGCAAATACTTCAACATAGGTACATTTGTACACCCTTGTACATTAAGCACAGGTACCTTGTACACTTAGTGTAAATGTCTTGTACACAGACATAAATTCCATACAACCACTACTGAATGTATACTCATGCATAGGAAGATTCAGAGTTTTCACTCTGGTGACATGGCATTTCACGTTTACCAGCTGTGAAACCCATTATTTTACAACAATTTGAGTTGGAAATGTAAAGGCCATTTTCGTCTATTAACATTTGATATCCTTATCATTAATTAGGTCAGTTAGATGGACCATTTCTTAATTTTTGGGCCCAGCTGGGCCCAAAACACAATTCTCCTGTGTTTTGTTTTTTATACTACAATGAGATCGGTTTCTTAATTAAGAAACATGTGTCGGTCAAGAAAGATTCACGGTATGACTTATAATAATCAAATACGATAAACCCTAGATGACAACATGCACAAAATATATACACATTGATGATTCTTATCGTATAATAAATCCCGAAAAAAGACATGCATCGTTTGTAGTTAGAGCCTAACCCCTCATCAACAATGGATGAAACAATAAAACATGAGCTAAAAAAATGTTAATATGGTTGCGTGCTTAAAAAACAATATCACAATGTATTGTAAGTAGGTTTTACGAATGACACAAGCTTGATTAATTAATCAAAAACCCGATCACCTACTAATTACACAATGCATGAACGGTACACCTAAACTGACTGCATTGTCATGACCCAAAATGGAATCACATGGATTGAGCTCATTTTCATGAATAAATCAAGCATTTTTACTCGTTTCATTGATATAATCACCGTAGTAGACATAGACTCATTGTGATATCATGGTCGGAGATCAATCAAATGATATGAGATCATTTTTCCAATCGCATGCTAATACACCAAATCTCACTGCATTGCAGTGAACCGAAACCTAATCACATAAAATGAGCTCATTTTCGTGAAGAAATCTAGTGTTTCTAATAGTTTGATTGATATAAATTACAATCATGCTAATACACCAAAACTCACTGCACTGCCAGGACCCGGAATCAAATCGGACCAAATGAGCTCATTTTCATGAACAATCTGACCATTTTCAAATCCTTTGATTCACATAATCACACCAAAAGAGCTCATTTTCCCCTAACAAATCGCCCTCATTTAAATAATCAATAATACAGCTAAACTCATTGCAATGCCATGACCCGGAATCAAACCAAATAAAATGAGTTCATTTTCACAAACA
The DNA here is from genome assembly GCF_030704535.1 of Vitis vinifera. Lineage (NCBI taxonomy): Eukaryota > Viridiplantae > Streptophyta > Magnoliopsida > Vitales > Vitaceae > Vitis > Vitis vinifera. The sequence goes on along the minus strand of NC_081820.1, from coordinate 1,823,103 downwards.
ATTTGTTTGATTACTACATCTATACTCACTGCACTGCCATGACCCAAAATCAAATCACACCAAATGAGCTCATTTTCATGAAGAAATCGGCCATTTCGAATCTTTGATTAACATAATCATACCAATAACACACCTAAACTCACTGCAATGCCATGACCCGGAATCAAATCAGACCAAATGAGCTCATTTTCATGAACAAATACATCAATTTCATTAGATTCCATTAACATAATTGTAAATGGGTAGAATTGGATAGAAAATTTTCGGTATGCAATGCATATATGATATTAAAATGATCATAATCAATGGTGAATGTGATTGAAAACTAAGAATTAAAGAAATGACTTTGGTCGGCCCATTTTTCATAAATAAATTTAAATCATGCATGAATCCACCCATTGAATACACAATCTAACAACTAGCCCCTAATCAATCAGTCAATTAATCATTCATTCAATCAATTAATTAATTAATTAATCAATCACTGATATATTTATATATTTACAACCTAAATTCATCAAAATATTCAGCAATTAAGCATAGTTCTTCAAGGTAATCTCATCAACATAATCCAAACCTTATAATAAATTTCTGAGAATCAAAGCCATATACGAGAAAAAAATTTCTCAAAAATGAAGATGAGAAAAAACTCACCCAGAATATATTTTCTGCATTGCCAAACAAATAATCTGAAGCTTTAGGCCCTAAAATCTTCACCAAAACACATAAAAAATTTCCTTCAAAGCAAACAAAAATGGCTCAGTGAAACTGCACTCTGTTTTCTCTCTCTAAAAACCCTTTTGTGTATACAGAGAAAACCTTAGTTCCCTCTCAAGTGTCTCTTTTTAGGAACTATGTCGAAATCCCATAAACCAGAAAAGGAGAAAATCCTGTTTGTTTGAGCGGAAAATGGTTTCTCGGGTGGGAAAAAGTTGTGAGCTTTCGTGAAAAAGGAGTGAACTTTGGTGGAAAAGGGGCAAACTCTGGTGAGAATTGAAGGAAAGAATGGTGGGACGAGTAAGAATTGGCCGGAGAAGAGTTGGGGTTGAACGGAGAAACTGAAACTCTGGCAAGAAAGAGAGTAGAAGGAGAGGGTATATGTGAGTGGTTTTTAGGAAGATTCAGAATTTTCACTCTGGTGACATGGCATTTCACGTTTACCAGCTGTGAAACCCATTATTTTACAACAATTTTGAGTTGGAAATGTCAAGGGCATTTTCGTCTGTTAACATTTGATATCCTTATCATTAATTTAGTTAGTTAGATGGACCATTCCTTAATTTTTGGGCCCAGCTGGGCCCAAAACACAATTCTCCCAAAAATATAAGGACATGTTAAAATACTAATATTAAAAAAATAATTTGCACAATAATGGTTGAGAGAGAGAGAGAGAGAGAGAGAGAGAGAGAGAGAGAGAGAGAGAGAGAGAGAGAGAGAGAGAGAGAGAGAGAGAGAGAGAGAGAGAGAGAGAGAGAGAGAGAGAGAGAGAGAGAGAGAGAGAGAGAGAGAGAGAGAGAGAGAGAGAGAGAGAGAGTATATGGGATAATTTGAATTAACATCATTTAATAAAAAGTAGAGTTAGGTAGAGTGAGAATAAATGCAATGGCATGGGAATTGAAGAAAAAAAGGGCAGAGTGGAAATGGGGGGAGAAGTCAATGTCTTGAAGATGAGAGGTGAAATGATAAGAGAATGAATGAATACACACAACAACATATTTTGACCATTCCCATCCATCTCTTTCATTGTCTCCATTCATCTCTGCAACTCTACCAATCTCCGTACGGCCCCCTATCTCTCTTTTACTACCTCTCTCTCTGGCCTCTCTCTCTCTCTCTCTCTCTCTCTCTCTCTCTCTCTGGCCTCTCATTCTCATCATGGATTCATGGCCCCTCTTTCCCTAGAATTTGGCAAAACAGTAGTTTATTTTGATAAATAATAATAATAATAGATCAAGTTATTTTCCAAAAAAAACCATCAAATTAGTGTTCCCCCGGTCTCATTAGCGTTTTCCTTTCCTTTTTTTTTTGAGGTTCATTTGGATCTGTTTCCGATACAACCCACTCCCCATCAAAGAGAGGGTAAGCTTCTCTTCCCGGGTCAACCTACTCAATATCCGAGAGAGCGTAGGCTTGTAGCAGCCATAGTGACGGTGGATAAATTGGTGAATCACGCAACGGATGATATCTACTTGAAAATCTTATTTAATAATAATGATTCAGATAATGACACTGAAGATAGAAAAATGAGAATAAGATACAAATCAATGACATCCGACCTGATATGAAAAAATAAAAGCTAAATATATGTGTTAGACTTGATTGGTTGTGTTTTTAATATTTATAAAGTTGTTAGTGTAATTAAACTTTTTTTTTATGTTAAAATTATAATTATTTATTATAATTTTTATGAGTGTTTAATAAAACTTAATATTTAATGATTTAATTTTATTTTAAGTTAAATATATTTAAGTTGTTGATTTAAAATTTATTATCTATTTCTTAATTTAAGTATTTAGGTTGTTTGATAAAATTTATTTTAAATAATCAAATTGATATATTTATTCTCATAAATTATAATTAGAGTAAAGAAAATCGAGTTATAATAGAAGTCGTCAAATAGTAAAAATGATCGTTGAGGCAATTATAGCAAATAAGGATAAAATAGTAAAATACGGACATGAACTTAATAATAAATTAATTCTTTTTATTTATTACTTAAAATTATTTATTACTTTAAGTTATACTATTAAGTTATTTTACTAAATATATTTAATTTATTTAATGACTTAAATTAAATTATTAAACCATTTTAAGTTACTAAGGTGGTTTATTAAACATCCTCTTAGTTTTAACTTTTTTTTCCTTAAGAACATGGGTCATTGAATGTGTTTTTTTGACCTTTTGCTTAAAATTATAGTTAATGACTTCAACTTTTAGTTTTATCAAGTCTTTTTATCATTAATTTATTTGTTATAGAAAATAAAAGAGAACATATTTTCTTCAATATAAAAATTATGTTTGATATTTTACACTAATTTTTCTTCATTTTATTAGTAAGTAAATTTTTTTATATTTCAATATTAAATATTTACTTGTTATAATATTTCTTATCCATGGTACAATTTTATAATGTGTTACAACAAAAAAGGTAATTTCTAAAAAAAAGAAAAAAAATCCAAAAATCACTTTAACTAATTATTTAAATTTTTAACTATAATTTTCAAAATTACATCAAACATTTAATTTGGTTCTAAAGTAATATTATATAAATTTTCATTAATTTAATATATATATATATATATTTGCTCACTTGTTAGAAGCTGATTAAATGTAATAAAAAATCAGATATTAAATACAAAAATAATTTCAATTTAATTATGTTGGTTGAAAATATTTGATTTTTTCTATTTGAAACAAACCAAACACCACTTTAGATGTACTACTTTATATGTTTACTTACATATCAAAGGACCTTTTTATGACTTAAATTTTGAGTCTTAAAGCTCTTTTAAAGAACTTTGTATTGAGCTAATTTTGCAAAAAAATAAAAATAAGAAGAGAAATAAAATATTGAAATTAATCATTTATAAATTCATAAAGAAGTATCTCTTAGGAATTCAATATAAAAATTATTTTTTGATAATTATTTTAAAAACTTATACCAAAAAACTTCCCTCTTAAAATTAATTTTATATAAACTCAAAAATGAATATTAAAAAAAAAAAAAACAAAAACAAAAATAAGCTCAAGGTTAATCTTTCCTTCTCATAGTCATTATTTTACAGAACGTTGCCATGAAGAGGCATGCAACAACCGAACAAGTTCTAATGATTATTATTAATTTCTTTTTTTCTGTAAAATCCCACTTAATAATGATTTCTGTATATTCCAACCAGAAATGAAAAGGACAATACATAGGAGTATGACTTATTTTAAAAGCTAGATATAAAATAATACACCAACCCTAATAATATGTTTGGTTTAAGGAATATAGTGAGTATATAACTAAAATTAATTAAAAACTTATATATTGTCAAATTATTTAATTTTTAATATAAAAAGTGAAATGAATTTTAAAAAAAATATGTAAAAAAATTATATAAATTTTAAATTTATATTTTATTTTTAATTTTTTTTCCTATTTTCTTTCTTTGCATTTTTTCTTAAAATTTTCAAGGATCATATATCATAAGGCTATGTTTGGTTTTTGAAAAATACTAAAGAAATGAAAGGAAAAAGTTTTTTAAAAAATTATTTTCTTATTTTAGAATTCACGAAAAAAGGGTCAAGAACAAAATATTAAAGAAAAGAGAAGGAGAAATGTTACAAATTTTCCTTCTTTATTTCCTCAAATAAAGGTGAGAAAAGCTGTATATTTCATAATAATTTATTTATTTTTCTCTTAATTTTATCATCAATATCCAAACAAGAGAGAAACATTGTAAAATTTTCTTATATTTTTCTTTCTTTATAATTTTCCTTGTTATTTTCTTTTCTTCACTCTTTCATTATCACACGAGCTTTTGAAAATTTGAGGAAAGATATGAAGGAAAGGAAATAGAAAAAAAGGAAAGAAAAGAAATTTAAAAAATAAAAATTAATAAATTATATATATATATATCTTCAATTCAATTCTTCTTTTTCATTTTCCATGTAGAAACTAAATAATTTAAAAATATATAAATTATTAACTTATTCTAATTAATTTTAATTTTCTTTCATAGTAAATCAAACATAAGAAAATGTTTTCCTCATCGTCTTTTTCCTATCATTAATACTTTATAAAAAGCAAAAATAACATTTGAAAACTAAACATACCCTAAGAATCGATACAAGCAATTGCAGATCTAAAACGAGATCATTAATTCTTGTTAATTTGTTTATGGAGTAGTTCATTCATTGAATTTCAACTATCAATCTTGTGGGACTATTTCTAGTAGTTTTCATTCAAATTGAACACCAAAAGAAATAAAAGAGAACATTTATTATTGATACATATACTTGGTTTGCATGTAACTCATATATGGCACATCAAGAATGACATTCTATCCACCTTTCAAACATCACAATAAATTAGAGACGATGCTTCCCTCGAAAAAATGGACCCAATATAGAAGCTTAATTAATAGAGAACCAAAGTCTAAGTCCCATGCAAGGAGAGCCACACATATATCCTAGTGATTGTAGTGACACCCCATAGAGGGAAAGAGGCCTGCAGATAAGGACATGGAAAAAATGCAGCCATGAATAGTAGAGCAATTGTTGATGAAAATGATTGTTGTATACATTTGTGAGATAATTTGGGTTCACATCTATGGCCAATAAGTGGTGCTCATTCAACATTGATGGGTCTATTCTTTTTGCCTAATGGGATTGGGGATCATTCCTTAAAAGAAAAGGGACACATCTTTTTGGTATCCTACTTTGTCTTTTGGTGCAAAATTTAAACATTTTTCATGGGTTCTACTTCAAATTTTATCCTAGACTATATATATAGCATCGAAGTTTCCGACTATATTATTTATATTTATTTATTTTTACTTTAATCCGCATTCTTATTTTACACATATTCAAATAAAGTTATTAGACAAAGGTATTTATTATTAATGTAGAATGTCTGAACTCTTTAACTAGGGATTTAGGGTAATGAATAATTAGAATTAACATTATGAGTTTGATAAAATGAAAAGTTCTGAATTTACTTAGAATTTTTTAATGTGATTTATTTTACACTTTCATTGAATTTTGACTTCCTTCCATCAAATTAAATCTCTTAAGGCTTTATTTAAAATTTGAGTTCCACCCATAAAAATAAATCTCTTACTTTTTGCCTTGTTACAATGAATTTTGGCTAGACCAATAATCTTAACCCTTGATTTTTATTTTTTCAAATCTATCAAAGCCATATAAATCTTAAGACTTTAAGATCAAGTTTATGGGTACAAAATATTACCAATTTTCTTTTTTTCTTTTTTTAAAAACCCACATATATTAAAGAAAGAAAAAAAAAGAGGAAAAAAAATCAAGAGTAGGTGATATAGACCTACTTTTTATATTTTATTTTTATGCCTTTTGTATCTTTTTCATGAGCATGTAAAGTGACTTTATATTTCATATTCACCCATGGGGATGATGCATGCCACCATCATCTTAGTGTAAAATGATAATGAAATAATGGGTGTCACACACTCACAAATTGTATTAGGTACAAGGGGGCCCAAACAACAGAAGATTCACAATTACCAAGGTTCAATCTCCTTTTCTCTCTCTCCCTCTCTCTCTTTCTTTTCTCTTTCACTCTCCCTTAAAGTGCCATAGAAAAGAAAAACACAAAATCAATTAGATTTCATATATATATATATATATATATATATATAAATATAAATATAAATATAAATATATGTATATACCTATATATGAATATAATAAGATTATGATTTGGGTGTCACAGAATGATACTCCTTTATCTGCTTTCTGTCTCTTTTGTCTCCTTGTCTTTTTCTTTCTTCTCTTTTCTTTTTCTTTTCTTCTTCTTCTTTCTCTTTCTCTTCAATTTTTAAGAGGGTACCTGATTCCCATTTCCCATCACTCTCTTCAAAACATCATAAATATAATGATTTTGGAATGAGTACTTAGGGTTCCTAGGAAATATGCTCATTGTGACCTCCCTAAAGTGAACTCCAAATTGGGTTTCTTGGGGCTCATTCTTGAAAAGCTTGTTGAGTTCACATCCATCACTACTCTTTCATGGCTTGCAGTATCCTGCAAAATAAAACAATATATTAAAATTTAAAAAAAAAATCAAATCATGAGGGCAAAATAATTGTTGGATAGGTAAATAGCTTGGGATTTTTAAGAAATAATTTGGGTCTCCCTTTTTTCTTTTCTTTTTCCTTTTTTAAATTAGAGTAACATTACTTCTATTTTAAGTTACTTGATTCATTACTTTTCTCTTTTATTTTAAAATAAAAAGATTGTCCTTTGAATGAAATTATATTTGAAATAATTCTAAAAGACGAAAAGTTTTTATTAATCTCAAGAAATTGAGTGAAATTATGTTTGAAATAATTTTAAAAGACAAAAAGTTTTTATTAATCTCAAGAAAAAATTAAGCTCTAAGATAGATATTTTCATTAAAAGAATTTAATATAAAAATAAAAACATGTTACTTCTCGTAAAAACTTTGTTTTATCTTATTCAGGAAGTCATTCTATATTTAAGAATATTTATATGATCTGATATTGTCGTTTTAAAATCATAACTTTAGTTTAAACTTTATCTTTTGGTTAAAACAAAAAATAAAATCCTATCAAAACAGTATATTGAAATGGAGAGAACTCAATTGCCAACTCGATTAGTTATTTAATTTCATGTTGGTTTTCTATAGTTAATTAATTCCATGTTCAAAATTTCCCTTAAAAGGCTAATTACATTGGTAAAAGCCCCTTAAAAAGCTAATTACATTGGTAAAAGAGGATAACGATAGGCTTCAAAATTAAGCATAACATTTTTTAAAGTGGATCCTCTTTTGCCTCCTCATGTTGTTATCCTTAATAAAGAAAGTAATAGAACTATAGTGCCCTCATTTTGGTTTATTCCAAAGGGAATAATATTATTGGGGTTTGTTTGGGTGAAACATAGACTAGGACAAATCTAAAGTTTGAGGATAAAAACAAAAGCATATATTGCCAAACAACCACTTATCACTGCAGTTCCTTTATATAGAGAAATGAGTAGTTTCAAGTAGAGCTACCTCAAAAGGGGTTGTGCTTCCTCTAGAATCTCTAGGCTTTCCATGCAACCAAGCATCATCCCTGCAACAAAGGAAACAACAAGAAGAGAATATTTTTTTCTATCTCAGTAAAGGCCATGCATGAAGAGGAAAAGGCCCCTCTGCAACATAATATAAAATACATATATACTAAGAAAATAAAGCTATCTTTTACTGATAACTTCTTTAGAACTCCATTGCTAGCTTTTATATATATATATATATATAGATGAAGATCTCACCATATCCCATGTGATAGCCCATTATCCATAACAAGAAACAACAAGGAAGCTTCAAATGACTCAGCTTTTGAACCAAGATTTTTCAACATCATGGCCCTCATTTTGCTTTGCTTTTTTATGCCCCAAAGGATCATTTCGTTGAATTTTTAGGGCTTTGTAGGGCTTCATTGTTCCCTACAACATTCTTTACAAATATAAATCTTGATATTCATCCTTCAATAATGGAGCTACCTAGTTTTCAATGGTCATCACATGAACTTCAACAAACCAAAAAAGAAAAAAAAGAAACAATGCATCGCTTTTTCATGATCACACTTGCATGTAATGTGTCGTTTTCGTATCCATAAGCAAACATAGAAGCCTCACATTATTGTTTTTGGCTTGTATTAGTTTCTTGAAAGGTGATATGTGTAGCTCAAATGCCAACTTAAATATATATATATATAGCTTTGGACCATACTTAATTTTCTTTTGGTAAGAAATTAATGTGGTTTTAAAAGAAGAAAAAACTAAATCCTATGTTACTATGCAATGTACGACAAATTACATATAGACAACCATAGGGAATTGATGAGTTTATAAATGGTTAATTCCCCATCCTAACAATGGAAAAAAAAAATGACAAAAAGTTGTACTTCACAAGATGATAAATTTTGTAGCCATTAATTTTTGTAATCATTGGAATTTTGGACATATTAAGCATACATGCCATATTCACAAAAGGTTTAACTATTAATAAATATCAACTTTAGTGGAAAATGGAAACCAAGTCTTCATTTCCAATAATTTTTGTTGGAAGTATTACATGAAAAAAATATACTAATAACTAGGTGACTAATCTGGAAGCTACATAGTATAAATCTCACCTTGACGAATTTTTCCAGAGGCTGCAGGAGTCCAAATCTTGATCAAAACCCAGTCTGCTCTGATGAACAAGCTCACATCTTTGCGGGTTCTTCTCGATATCCACCATGTTGTCCTCCGAAAGCTCGCCTGCTAACCTCCCTTCTAATCCATCCAATTGTCCTACAAAAGTATAATTCCTCGAAAATTAAATTTATCTGTCTTGTTAGCTTCAAAATAGATAGGACGGATTCATGCTCTACTAATAATGGAGCAAAAATGGTCCTACAAACCCTATAATTCTCTTACCTGACGAAGCTGGAGGCCTGTCGGTGGTTTTAATGGTCCGATACATCTAGAAAAATAAAATAAAAAATAAAAAATGATTACAAAAATTGGATTATCATGAAGATTAAGCATCAAATTAAAAGATGAAGGTTGAGGAGATGGAAATTAAATATGGATATGTTGCTTTATAGAGAGTGAAGGTACATGTATACACACTGTTAAGAAAAGTCTACAATCTGAGTCCATCTGTGAGGTATGTAGACAGTATACACAGCATAAATGCATTTATGGGCATGTAGATATGGGTACATATATGGATGTATGCAGTTAACCATGGTTAAGGGAGTGTGGTTAGCAGAACTCGATCAAGAAGGATGAGAAGAAGAAGAAGGAGAAAATCATTGTGAAATGATGGCAGTGTTGTACTTTTTTTTGGGTATTTTAATCTGGGAATTCCTTGGGGTTTGTATTTTTTTTTGAATTTCTATTATTTTTTTTCTTTTCTATTTTTGGTGGCTTCCTTCTACCAAGCAAAAAGCTGATAGTTGTGTTGCAGGACCATCAGATCTAAAGAAAAGAGAAAGGAGAGAAGGGGTGGTGAAGGCTTTGAGGAGATTTCCCACAGAGAAAATCATTGGGATTTGTAAATGCAAGTCCAACTTCACACACACACACCCAAAATAAATAAATAAATAAATAAATAAATAAAAAATAAAAAATAAAATACCATGGAAATTGCACCAAATTTGAAGAAGCTTCCCATTTGGAGTGAACTGATTTTTCGTTTTTCTTACCTGTAAATGGGATTTCACATGAGCCAAAGTGAGATCCTTCACATCCATGAGCTCAAGAACTGACTTGGGTGTAGCTCCTAAACCACAAAAACAATCATTTCTTGGATTTCTTCAAGCTGGGTAATTCACCAACTACTGTTTGGAGGGGAGACTGAGAATCAAAATCAATTAAGGAAACAAAGAGTGGGAAATTTAACATACTTTCATGGCCACCGAGGAGCTCGACGGCGTGGACGAAGCGGGCATGTAGGGTGGTGGTCCACCGCATTCGGGGAGCCCTCATGCTTCTCTTGGTGGGAAATCTTGATATGAATCGCGATCGCTGGAGGCCATTGGAGTTGAAGCAGGTGGTGGATATTGTAGATGGAGATGAGTCCAATGAGTGTTGGTGAGGGAAGGAGAATGAAGGAGGGGTGCTTTGGTATATGGGGATTCCTCTGATAGGTCTAAGGAAGCCAATTTGTTGGTGAAGGCCTTCTTGATGATGATGATATTTCTGTTGTAGTTGCGGTGGAGCCAAGAGGGTGTGATACTTGGGGTGGAGTGCGTGGATGTGGTTGGAGGAGGGCTCCAAGGCCTTTGGATTTGCGAGGGAGAGGTCGGAGGCGGTGTCGGGTTTTCGCGAAGAAGGAGTGGCTTTGTTGGAATCCATGGAACTTCTCCAAAACCCTAAATCCGCCTCTTGATGATCTCTTCTACTCCAACTTGATGTGGGTTTGGTGTTTGGTGGGCTAATTTGGAGGGATAAATCAGGTTGTGCTGGAAAAAGCTCCATTCTTCTCTTCTCTTACCTTCTTCTCTGGGCTTTGTTTGGTTGTGAAGCTGTTTGTATGAGGGTTTTTGGTGGTGTTGGTGATGAATTCTCTGGTAAGATTTCTGGGTTTTGTTCAGACAGTTTATCAAGGGAGGGAGTAGTTGCAGAGAGAGATGGAAAGAGAGAGATGAAAAGGTGAGAAGTGAATAGTTAAGTCTCTTGCTTGTTTGTGTGAAGTATATGTGAGAAAATGACACTCTATTTTGAGAGAGAGAGAGAGAGGTACAGAGATAGAGGGGAATGGCACTATTTTGAGAGAGAGTGAGGGGGAGAGAGAGATGGGGGAGAGAGAAAGAGGAAGAGACATGGTCTTTTTTTCCTTTCTTTCTTTATTGTGGACGTGGGGTAGGGACCGTGAGGTGGAGAGAAAGAGGAAAAAAGAGGAAATTGAATTGAGACTTGATTCCTTTTTACTCCTTTTTTGCTTGTTTCCTTGGAGAGGAAAGGAAAATTTTAGTGTAAGCTTTAACGTGTGAGTTTGTCTCTCAACCCACTTTAGGATGTTTACCATCTTCCCATGCCTTCCTCTCTTCATTGAATTCTAAAGTTTGGTTGGTGCTCCTTTCCCCAAACCCTAATTCCCCATTTTTAGGGTTTTGACTTGATGGCACCCTAAATTACACTGCTCTGCCTTTCTTCGTTTCCCTTTTTTTATCACACATTACTCTCATCATTCCAACCCTAATTCTTTTTTCACCTTCACTTCCCATTTTTCTTCTATCTTTTTTGTACCTTTTGTCCCATATCGCTTTCACTCCACATTCCTTTATTTGTTACCATATTACCATGCTTTAAACTCGGACTCCGATGCCAACCCTTGACTAGGAATCAAATTGCTGCCCTAGTCCATGGCCTAGTTAACTCCGACATATTTTTATATTTTTTTTAATCATATTTTCTAATAAAAACATAATACATAAATGAACTTAATCAAAATAAACCTAGAAAATGTTGTTAGGATTCTAAAACTCAATGTAAATGCATCTCCACATCTTTCTATTTGTCGAAGGTAAGACATAATGTATAAATGGATTCAAAATTAACTTGGAAAACAATGTTAGGTTTTTGAAACTCGATGCAAGGACATTACCATATACTTCTATTTGTTGATAATAAGACACAATTTATAAATGAACTTAAAAAGAATCAGAAAAGTAATACTGGGTTTTTGAAACTCGATATGATCAATGCATCATCATAACTAATTCCATTTGTCGTTGAGTATATAAGCTTCATTGAGTTTGTATGTATTTACATTATATGGGTCTAGCTAGCATGACATCTCATTATCGATTTCCCTTAAAAATGAAGAAGAAAAAAAAAAAAGAAATACCCTTGTCAAAATAATGCTTTTTCATTATTTTGTTTTGCCATCTTGACAAAGACCATAGTTTCATTTAGATATATTTGATTTTGTTACATACTAATTTGAAAATAAGACATCAAAACTAAGGTTGGAAGTTGTTTGTTTTTACTGCTTGAGAGGTTCCTATGCCAATCAGTACTACTAATAGAAACAAGTGGTTGTTGGGACAAGAACAACCAGGATGATCAAGAACCTTAATTTCAATATTCATCTTCAAGATTGATTTTAGTATTATTTTTATTTTTTCTTTTTAAAACTTATAAACAAAAAAAAAAAACATATCATGATCATCCCATGGCCCTACATCACCTTTCACAAAAATCATCACAAGAACCATAACTTCCCTTTCATATGACCATATATGTATATATTCCATCCCATTATCCAAAAGAGTCACTACCACTTCAAATTAATTCTTCATTTTTGTTGAAGAGACAGATTCTTGAATGCCATTTTCTCTGTCAAAATTCATAGATAATAATGTCTTCTTCACCATTAATAAGTATTGCACACCCATACTTCTGAGTCCCCATGGAGTGGCACAGCGACTAACCGCACCTCAAGCTTGATGGGGCCTCAAGCAATGCCATAAGCCCTAGAAGTGGGCACATGCAAAAGCTTGTTATTTCTTTCAGTATTGTCACAAAAAATGCCACCCATCCAAAGAGGCCCTAAAAGGTATGTCCAAATCACTACTTTGGTGTTTGCTTTGATGTAACCTATATTACTAGACATGAAATGAATGGAAGAGAAAGCATATGTATGTTTATATATATATATACATGAATCAAAACTTGCTTTTGGCTTGTTGACAGATTGCTGTAACAAATCTGCAAAATATACTCCATTCATGAAAGTTTAAGATTGCGCGCAAGCTCAATGCTTCAAAGGCCAGCAATGGACATGTGCTCAATAATGGCATGCCATGGTACATTGTTACATATCCAGGCACGATCCCTTCGAAGTCCTAGACATTATAGGAGGTTCTAAAACAGCAAGATTTCCCAATATACTCCATTGATGTACAGTAAGTACATTGGTGTGCATGTATGTATCATGAAAATATAGATAAAATGCATGATTTTAGGGTTAGCTACCTATTATTTCAAACCTAGAAAAATGTTTGATACTGAATCTCATTTATGGAAGAGCATTCAAATTTGCACAATGCCTATAAATTTAGAGTTTGGTAAGTTCTCTCCATTTTAGTGAAAGTTAGGGCTTGTACATGAATAAATGTTAGAGGGTTTGAGGACAACTTGTACATGAAGAAGTATTAATTTGTTGAAAGTTCAAGGGTAATTTTCTAGGTATAAAAATAATCACCCTTGAGTAAATTTCACACACTATTTTCATGCTGCAATTGTTGCTTAATTATAGGCCTGCCAATTAAGTCTAATTGTTCATATCCCATAAAATAGGCTTGCAGGCAAAAGAGTTCACTAGGAGAGCATACGAAACCAAAAGTTTAAGAAAGGACCTTGAGACCTAACATGTCACCATATTGATTAAATTGATTTCTTGGAAAAAGTAATTTAGAGAAATATTAATTTGAAACGTTTATCATTTTTTGAAAAAGGGGTTTTTTTTTTTCAATCTTGGGAAACATGCATTTAAGAAGAAAAAAAATTATTCGTATCACACAAAATAAATTTCCAGATAAAAGAGTCAAAAGAGAGAGAAAAAGAGAGTAAAATTTTAATTAAGCTAAAACCTTGAGACATAAATACAAAATATTTCATTGTATGGATTTGTTAGAAGAAATTAATTGGAAAAGTATTAATTTGAAATTAAAGCTTATTATTTTTTGAAAATAGGTCAAATTTTTTCATCCTATAAAATATAGACAATTGGGAAAACAAAATTGTCCATTTGCCACAAAATAGGCTTAAGGACAAAGGAGTTGAGCAAGAGCCCACTTGAACCATATTGCAAAAATGTGAGGCTAACCTCAAAAAATGGTTTGACATGTCTAGAAATGAGAGTTGTGTATTGAGAAAACCTTGTCTTGTATATATATATATATATATATATATATATATATATATATATATGTATATATATATATATAGTCATGTGATACCCTCGAGACATGACTCCTTTTATTATATAGAGTACATGGTATACTTTATTTATTTGTTTTTTCTTCATACATTTTTTTATTATTATTTTATTTTATTTTATTTTATTTTGTGGGTTTCATTACAATTTGATATCTCCCAATGTTCTTTTTCTTTTCTCCTCCTTTTCCCCTTTTACTTTTTCACTTTTAGAAGAGATATGTGGGTCTTCTTTTGGTTCATTTTTTGGAGGATGCATGTTGTGACCATAGGGTATACAAAGTTTCACACAACCAAGGTCATCATTTGACATGTGGATAAAAATTTAGCCAAAACCACATGCATAACCCTTCCTCTTATTTTTTTGTATTTCTTTGATTTTTTGCAAATGGAAAAAAAAAATTATAAGGGATTGAACATGGGTTTGTATGTTGAAATGGGTCCAATTGTGTTAAGAGTAATTTGGATCAAAATCACAAAAAAAATAAATTATTATAAATATATATATGTGAATCACTCTTGAAAAGTTAAAAATATTTTTGTATTTATTTTGAAAATTTTGTAAAAAAAAAAATAATATGAAAGTTAAGAAAATATTATTTCTTGAAAAAAAATATTTCTTTTCGCAAATTATGGTTTTTATTTAAATTTAGCCTTTAATTAAAACAAAAAAAAAATACTAAATGTCATTTCCAAATGGACCTAAATACTCTTGGGACTTGCCTCTCCTTGGATATGAAAATGATAAAGTTTGTTGCATATATTTTTGAAAGAAGTTGATAAAAATTTCAAACTTATTTTCCTAATATTTCTTAATAAATACAGTGACATATGATATAATTTTTCGTTTGCTAAGAACATTCAATCACTATATCTCTTTGAAGAGAAATTTTTTCAAATTCTCTGGAATTTTAATTTATTTTTTTCTAAAGCAAAATTAGGTTTGATTTGCTGTTTTTAGGCATAAGCATATATATATATATATATATATATATATATATATATATATATATATATATATATATATAGGGTTTTGATCTTCTTATTAGTCTAATGTGAACCAATGAGAGCACAACATTTTCTCCTATAATAAAATGTATTATGGACAATTTCCCCAAATGGGCGGGGGCTGGTATAAAAACAAAGGCCCAAGCAGCCCATTCAATGTGAGAAATTGTTGTGTTGAGCCCAATAACGAAAGTCATGGTACTGGTGGGCTGGGCTCAGACTTGGAACCCTAGGATGAAATGTAAAGAGTTGGGCCGGGCCCAAACAATAATCAATAACAAGAAAATTGCGGATGCAGAGCTATTGTAAGTAGTTTAATATATTGATATATATATCCAATCCAATTATATTTCGTAAGGTAAGAATTTGTTTTTCCTTTAACAAAAAATAGATTTTTCCTCAAAATAAGATATTCAATTCTATTATAAATATGCCCTCAGTTCTATCCATAAAGATTTTTTTTTATTTCCCGTAAACAATTAAATACAATATTTAATTCTAATTTTTCTAGCTCCGATAAATTGGAGACTTGAATGAATGAAATACACAAGAAACTCTTCTTTTCTTCTTTTCTTTATTTCTAAGTCAAAAGAAAACTCTTTGATAACAAGGAGTCTCTGAAAAAGAAAATTCTTGTAGAAGAGTGTTTGTGGAAGACTAAAACACTAAGCAAAGTTTTAGGCGGTGTTTGTTTTTTTTTATTGAAAAGAAAAAGTAAAAAAAAAAAAATCGATTTTTTCTATTCAACTAAAACTAAGATGTTGATATGAATTATAATGACTAAATTGAATCTATTATTAGCAAATTCACTTTAATTATATTGGTTAATATCAACAATTTTAGTTGAATAGAAAAAACCAAAACATTTGATTTTTTCTATTCGATCAAAAAACAAACATCACCTTAGTCTATAGAAAAGTGTTTGTGGAAAACTAAAATACCGAGAAAAGTATTTGTGAAAGACTAAAACACTAAGAAAAGTGTTTGCAAAAGACTACATCACTGAAAATATAAACTTGTTACCAAAAAATCTCTTCTTTCTCACATAAAAGATATGTGATAAAATTACCCTTTTATTTTCTATTTCATGTAATTTAGTTTTTATTTCATTTATTTTATTTAAATGTATAAACATGTGCAAATATTATTTAGAAATTTTTTTTTTCTAGTAAAAAATTATGAAAAAAAAATTATAACAAAAAAATATTTAAAATATGTAAAATCCTAGTAACTAGAAGTTACAGGAGAAACTACAAAATTTAAAATACATAGTCAAAAGTTATGCACATAATTCCTAATTCCTTTTAATTATATTGTAAAACTACAAGTTATACCAAAAAAAAAATGTATAGGCAGGAGCTATAAAATAAATAGTTCATAACCTAAAACTATGTACAAATTTGCACATTTTTCTTATGACAAAATTATCAATAACCTGAAGCTATAAAAACTATGAGTTCTTAATTTCTATTTCATTAATATATACTACCTAATGTTCATGAATTTTTACCATATTTATAATTAACAATAGCAAAATATTAGATCTTTATATTTTTATTCGTTAAATATTATTTACTTGATGAAATATTGTTAAATAATTTTAGTAATTTATTTATAATTTATTTCAATAAATTGAAATAGTTTTCTAATTAAATTATTACATATATAGTTTTTAGATAATGTCAAACCTTGCAAAGCTTGAGTTTGTTGTTTTTGCTATTTCAAGCAAAAACTACTTATTTTGGGTTCTTGATGCTAAAATTAATTATATACATACAATGAATCTTGGAAATGCAATTAATGAAGGAAATGACGCATCCTTGCAGGATCGCGCCAAAGCTTTAATATTCCTTCACCATCATATTGATGAAGGATTAAAAGTTGAATACCTTATAATTAAAGATCTTTTCATCCTTTAGAATAATCGATATGACCACCAAAAGATTGTAATCCTTCCAAAAGCCCACTATGATTAGATGCACTTACGATTACAAGATTTCAAATATGTCAATGACTGTAGCTAACTTTATTCAAAACTAACTCATGATTAAAGTTATGTGGAGAAAAAGTCATTAAAGAATATATGCTTGAAAAAAATGTGATTTTTCATGCCTCAAATGTGCTCCTACAGCAGCAATATCGAGAACGTCGTTTCACCAAATATTCATAATTGATTTCATGTTTTCTTGTAGTAGAACATAATAATGAGCTTTTACTAAAAAAAAAAAAAAACCACCAATCTCGTCTTATTAGGTCTGTTTTATTGCCTGAAGCTAATGCCACATTTATCCAAACTCCTAGACATGAATGAGGATGTGGATTTGGACGAGGCTGAGGTAGAGGACATGGTCACGGTCAAGGATAAAAATATCGGTAATCACGGATATATCGGTAGTTCAATTTTACAGATATATCAGATATATTGGAGATATATCGATGGATATTTTGATACAAAATATCGATTGACCTAAAATTAATCAAAACTTATGAAAATATAAAACAAAGCTCTTATAAATAAAATTAGAAGTATAATAGACATTTTAAAGTTGTTTTGTTGAAAAAATTAATATATATATATATATATATATATATATATATATATATATATATATATATATATATATATATATATATATATATATATATATATATATATATATATAAGTGTACATTGGTTATTAAATTATATCAAATATTATTCAATAATAATATTGTGATATTTGATTATAATATGTTTAATTTTAAAATATATTTAATAATAAAATTATGATATATTTAATTTAATTGTATTAAATGATAATAAATGTCTAATTTTTTAATATTTAATTAATATATTAATGATATTAAAAAAAATTTGCTACTTAATTAAATGAAAAAAATTTATTTACTTATAATATAATTATAATTAATTCGTTGTTTAAAGGATTGTTTTAATATTGTGTGTGTGTGTGTGTGTGGTGCATGATAATTAACAAAGGACAAACTTGCCCTAATAGTAAGTGGATGTTGGCCCCAACCTTTTGGTTGGGGGTTCAACTCCCGACAGCAGCACAATAACTCATTTTATTGAGCTTTGACCGTCGATATATCAATTGAAAATATCATATCCATATGTATCGACACATCGATATTTTAATCAGTGGTCACACTCACATCATGGTAGACACAATTCTCGGCATCGTGGTGGTTATAGTCATTTTCAGAGTAGAAAAAAAATTCAAATCACCAAAAGTGGAATAATTCAGAGGCACAACCTAAAAAATGGATAGAACCACAAAATAAACATATTCGTGAGAATAAATGTTATAGATGTGGCATGAAAGAACACTGGTCATGTACCTCTCGTACTTCAAAATATTTGGTTGACCTTTATTAAGCCTTAATAAAGGTAAAAGGAAAGGATGTTAAAATAAACTTCAATGATGGTGATGGTGTAGTAGACTTAACCCATTTAGATGTTTCAGATTTCTTTGAGAATCTTAGTGGAAAAATTGACCGTCTAATTGGTGATGGAAATGTTTGTTATGATTAAATTTATGTTCTTATTTAGTTCCTTGCAAATAGTTTTACTATGTTATCCTCTTTTGAACACATTATCTATAATACACATATTTTACAATTTATTTCAAATTTTATTTTTACATATGATCATTTCATATCTACTTTTTTTTTTCTTTATTTATATTTTAAAATATATGGATCCCTCTCACACCTTGATAAATCATATGACATCCAATAAAGATGCATATCTTGTAAATTGTATCACAATACACACAATTCTTCATGGTAAAAAATATTTTTCCAAGTTAACACTAGCTAAGTTTAATGTTAATACAAAATTAGGTCTTTTCGACTTGATTCAAGGCTTCGAAAGAACAATTATTATTTTACCTAGTGGAACTAAAATCTACATCAATGATGCTCTTTATTCTTTTAAATCCAATTGAAATTTTCTTAATTTAAAGGATATTCGCCAAAATGGACATCATATTGATACTATGAATAATGGTAGTGGTGAATACCTTTTCATTACTTTGGTTTTTTTTGGAACAAAACATATTTTAAAAAAACTTCAAATTTACTCATGTGGGCTATATCAAACAATTATCAAACCTATTAAGTCATATGTTATCATGAATTAAAAATTCTTTTACTCAAAAACTTTTATGATTTAGCATGAACACCTTGGTCATCCGGGATTCTTTATGATGCGTTGTATTATCAATAATCTTTTTGTGCATCCCTTGAAGAACCATAAGATTCTAATGCCTAATGATTAAAATTATGTTGCTTGTTTACAAGACAAATTAATTATTAGACCATCATTCACCAAGGTTGTATATAAATCACCAACCTTTCTAGAACACATTCAATGAGACATTTGTGGGCCAATCCATCCACCTAGTGGATCCTTTCGTTATTTTATGGTTTTAATTGATGTCTCAACTCGTTGGTCCATATTTATCTTCTTTTAACTATAAATGTTGCTTTCGTCGAGTTACTTGCTCAAATAATTTAAGGCATAATTCCCTAACCACCCTATTAAGACAATTCGCTTTGATAATGTTAGTGAATTCTCTTCTTAAACGTTCCTTGATTATTATATGTTGGTTAGTAATGATGTTGAGCATCTTGTTGCTCATACTCATACTCATAATGGATTAGTTGAATCCCTTATTAAGCATTTGCAATTAATAGCAAGACCATTACTCTGAAGAACAAATTTGTTTTTGTCTGCTTGGAGACATGCTATTCTCCATGTTGTCACTTTAATTTGAATTTGTCCTACAAAAAATTATGAATTCTCACATTTACATCTTGTTTTAGGTTACTAACCAAATATTTCATATATACGTATTTTCAATCGATTGTGTTGCCTATGTTTCCTTGCTCTACCTCAGTGTTCTAAGTTGGGTCTTCAACGTTGACTTAGTATATATGTTAGCTTCAATTCTTTATGCACTATTAATTATCTTAAACCTTTAATTGGTGGTGTTTTTACAACCCGCTTTGTGGATTGTCATTTTGATAAAAATGTTTTTACGATGCCATTAATAGAGGGGAGGGGGGGGTAAGTCAATTCTAGAATAATGGCAAGACATTGTATCCTACTTATCTCATTTTGACCCCTATACAAGGTAGTGTGAACAAAAAGTTTAGAGGATTATTTATTTGCAAGAACTTGCAAATCAATTACTTGATGTCTTCATAAGTACAAAGAAAATAACAAAGTTACATATACCAATTGTGAATACCCCAGCATGTATTGTGTCCCTGTAGGACAATTGGAGAATGTCATGACAAGTGAATCTAAGACACGCCTAAAACATGGTAGACCTATTAGCTCAAATGATACAATTCCTAAAAAAAAAAAAACACTAGAAACAATATATGAAAAGCTTGGTACTCTTGAAGAGCTTACAAATACAAAAGAGTTAATAAAAACAAATGATGAGGCCCCACTTGATAAATAATTAGCCTCTAAAAAGGCACAAATTGGTCAAGTGTCCCTAAAAAAAATACATGTCTTTAGAACTAAAGAGATCTTAATCAGTTAAATGGGAGAAACATGGAACTACAATAACCCTATTATTAACAGTATATTTATTTTCCAAGTGGTTATGGACATTATGGGAAATGATGAAGATTAAGAACCATAAATTGTGAATGAATGTCGAAAAAAAAACGATTGGCTAAAATTAAAAGAAGTAATCCAAACATAACTAAACTCGTTAACAAAACAAAAGGTATTTGGACTTGTAGTTCAAGCATCTAAAAACATAAAGCTTATTGGATATAAATGGGTCTTTGTGCGAAAACATAATGAGAATAATGAAATCAGAAGATATAAAGAACAACTTGTTGCTCAAGGTTTCTTGCAAAGACATGGTATAGATTATGAGGAAACTTATTCCCCCGTAATGGATGCAATCATATTTTGATACTTGATAAGCTTAATAGTCTTTGAAGACGAGATATGCATCTCATGGATATTGTTACAACTTATTTATATGAGACTATAAATACTGACATATACATGAATATCTCTAAAGGATTCAAATATCCTAAAATAACTAATTCAAAACTTTGAAACATGTACTTAATCAAATTGCAAAAATCTCTACATGGATTAAAGCAATCCAAGCACATGTTGTATAATCATTTGAATGAGTATTTGTTAAAAAAATGATGTGTGAATAATTCAATTTGTCTATGTGTTTTCATTAAGAAATTAGAAATCGGGTTTACAATAATTGCAATATATGTAGATGATTTGAATCTTATAGGAACTTTTGAAGAGCTCACAAAAACAGCTAATTATTTAAAAAAAGAATTTGAAATGAAAGATTTGGGAAAACAAGATATTGTCTTGGCCTATAGATTAAACATTGTTCAAATGGTGTGTTAATCAATCGGTCGACATATATAGAAAAAGTATTAAAGTGCTTTTATATGGACAAATTGCATCCACTCAATTCCCTGATGGTTGTTCATTCACTTGAAGTGAATAAAGACATGTTTTATTCTAACGAAGAAAATGAAAAAATTACTTGATCTAGAAGTACAATATCTCAATGCAATTTGTGTACTTATGTATCTTGCAAATTCTATTAAATTAGACATAGTCTTCTTTGTCAATTTACTAGCAAAATCTAGTTTTGCTCCAACTAAAAGACATTAGAATGGAATTAAACATATATAGCAATATCTTTGTGGAACAAAAGACATGGGCTTATATCATTCAAAAGAATCAAAATTGTTATTGATTGGGTATACAGATGCAATATATCTTTCAGATCCTCATAAAGCTCAATCTTAAATAGGATATGTTTTTACTTGTGAGAAGTGTTGCAATATCATGGAGGTCGATTAACCAAACAATGATCACCACTTCCTTAAATCATTCAAAAGTACTAGCAATTCATAAAGCCTGTCGTGAATGTGCATGTTTAAAATCTATGATAAAGCATATTTAAGAGTCTTGTGAATTGTCCTCTATCAAAGACACTTTGATGGCTTTATATGAAAAAAATGTTACATGTATTAATAAACAAATTAAGGGAAGATATATTAAAAGTGATCGATCCAAGCATATTTCACTAAAGTTCTTTTATACTCACAAGCTTCAAAAGAGGAGTGAAATTGATGTTTAACAATTAAAATCAAGTGATAATCTTGTAGACTCATTCACAAAATTACTCCAACATTTGAGAAGTTTGTATATCAAATTAGAATGCGCCAACTCAAGGATCTTAACATTGAACCATTAAAGACAATATAATCATGTCATTATGAGGTCAAACATCATTATAGAATGTTAGTATATTGTACTGTTTTTTCCTTCGACTAGGTTTTGCCTCATTGGGTTTTACTGATAAGGTCTTTAATGAGGCAATTCTAACAATTGATGTTTGCCTAATTCTTTTTTAGTAGCAATGGTCATTCAATGGGGAGTGTTATAAATATGTATAAATAATTGTGAATGACATTATAGTTATCCATAAAGAATGATATTCCCAATAAAGAATTAAATACAATATTTAATTATGATTTTTCCAACTCCCATAAATAGGAGTCTTGAATAAATGAAATACACCCCTTAGAGTTTTTCATAACTCTTCTTTTCTACTTTTTATTTTCTTATTTTCTTTATTTCTATTATAATATATTCAACTCTTTTCTAATTTATTTGTTTATGTTTGTATTTTGTGTCAACTAAATTTATGATATTATATATATCCATGAGCTTAACCTTAAAGGGATTAACCCTCTCTTACAAGAGTTATATCTCGTTTAATAAGTAACTTTTCAATTGAAAGGTGATGATGCACTCCCTCGATATCTATCATAGACAGACATCCATTAAGATGGAGTCTACACTCATAACAAGGGGCACATGAATGTGTAAATACTGCAATACAAGACACATGTAATTATGTGAGTGAAAATTATTGGAGCACTCAAGCGTTGACCAAAGCTCTCAAGCGCTAAAGCCAACACTCAAATTTAAGCACTCAAGTGCTTAATCTAAAAACTGCCAAATTTTGTCATTTCGGTGTTTTGAAATTTGAGATTTTAATTTTTAGAAATATTTCATTTTCGATCCTTTAGGCTTTTAGGCCTATATATACCCTATCTAAATGTATTTTAGGGTTTGATGCTATCAAAAACCCTAATTTACCCTACCATCCCTAAAAAGCTCTCTCAAAGATTTAGTGAATGAATTTTTGGTTATTAGAGAAACCTAAATTTTCTCAAGAGCTAACGTAAATTAATGGGAGCACTTGAGGTATTGCGTTGTAGACGTGGATCATGATATTGGTGTTGAAGAGTAAATCTTAAATAGTATTTAAGTAAAACTATGTATTACTATCTCATATAGTGGATTATTAATTTGAGGTCTTAGACATTGTGGTTTTTTTTTTTTTTATGTCCACACTTCTCATATTTGGACTTCGAAATAAAATTTTGTTTTTGAAAACGATTAAAAATTGTTCTTAAAAACTTTTTTTTTTTTAATAAATGTTTTCTAAAATATTGTGTATTTGTTCCAAACTGTCTTATTCCTCTCCCTCCGTTTCATCTCTTTTCACATATATTATGCTATGTTTTGTAGAGGAAAGTTTTAAATTCAGTCATTTCCTACCACATAATGTTAAATTAGTTCAATAAATAATTCGCATATAAGAGACTTGAACTTGAGACCTCTAGTATAATCTAGTTATTTTTAGGCTTTCTGTTTGGATGTTTAACTATATATGGCTTTCTTTCTTTTTCTTCTGTTTTGAGTCTGCTAGAGCTCTTTTTAGACTTCTGTTGTCTGCTCTTCATCTTCCTCCTCTTTCTTCCTCTGGAAAATGGTGTTCCTCTCAATTTATGGCACTCTGTTCTGGTTTCTGCAGTTTCTCCCACTCTCTCCTCAACATCATTCTTTCTCCTTGGATTCCTTGTTCCTGCAATTCCTTGGCGGCGAAACTTGTACCCGGGTTTAAGCTCCTGTCCATAAACAATGGTTCATGTTCATCTTTGACTCACCATTATTGGGCAGTTCCAAGTATTTTATCACAAAAAACATTGAAACTTCACCTGCTGTTTGGAGACCTTCAAAGTTGTTTCATTCTTCTGCAGGCATTTGTCATCTTTGTATCGATGAACTTCTCGCATGATTCCTTTGTCCTGCTCAAACTTTTTAGCTATTTTTTCCATTTTCGACACGTCCTCCCTCAGAAAAAGAATGGGGTTGTTCCCACAGGGACAGTTAAGAGCCTCAATCTCTGTACCAAAGAAACAAGAGTATTCATTTTCAAATACAATGAAAAACCAAATTGAATAGCAAAAGAACTCAGGTGATGTTTCTCGTACCATGGAATAGACAAATAGGACGCGAATAGCAATTGCAATTGATATATGCAACATAACAGTCACGCTTGCAGAGGCTGCAGAGTATAGTTCCTTGAGAATTTGGAGACACACTTGGAGATCCTTTGATTTTCTTTAAGAACTGGCAAGCATGGTGATGGGATTGTATTAGGCATATAAAGGAAACCTTAACACAATGGTAGGAGGCCAAGTCTGCAGACGAATGAGCTAAGCCCCCCTGTTCTTGGGAATTATGGAGAAGCATTGCTTCTTTGCAGAGAAGTTCCTCATAAGGAATGATTGGCATCCTGCAAAGGCGTGAATACCTCTGGCTTGCTTCTGCCCCGAATGGAAACCAATCACCAACTGCAAAGTTTACTGCCTCGCCACAAGTAAAGCCTGAAGTTTCACAATGAAGAAAATAGGTAAGGTTATGATAACAAGCCTTTGGAAAAGCAGAGAGATTAGTAGAAGACGTATGCAACCTTGACTGAAACCTGCATGATATGCTTTTGGGAAGGTGATGACAAACTCTCCTGGCATCTGCACAGCCTTGTAAACAGGTACATCGTGTTGCAGCAAAGTACATGGAGCAAACATCGTCGTTTTCTCTGCAAGAACAGCAAAAGCTCCATCCTCTCGTTTAGTTGATGGTAGAATATGATCAGTGTAGACATGATTCTGTACTACCCTTTCAAAATCCGGAGCTGCATGACCTGGAACGCCATACCAAGTCTTGGGTGCCCCACAGTGATGGTAGTTGATGCTGAAAAAGGAACAAGAAGAATATATCAGCTCAAAACAAAAAAAAAAGACAGTTCAGGGTATTATAAAATGAGGTTACCTGTACAAATAATGATCTTCTACATGCCATGCAAACATACTAAACAGCATACCAATGTAAAGCATGGGATCGGTTACTCCCTGAAATGAATTGAAGTTGCAGGGAAGATCAATACAGATAGTCAGATGTATGTTGGCCAGTTCTAAACTAGGTAATCATCAAAATACCGGAATTGAAGTTTCACACAGGCGCAATGGGGACTTGGGCAGCTGTGGAAGAGTCTGAAATTAAAGTAAGAAAGTATAAACAACCTAGAAAATGGAGAATAGAAAAAGAAAAATATTAACATCCGACATTCTAGATCCAACTGAAGGGAAAATATGGTAAACCTAATAAAACTAGGCATATGCAATTTGACACATGAAGGTTCATATTGATGTAATGAAAACAGAGCTGGTTAATAAGCCAGAAAGGTGATTAGTTACCTAAGATAAGGTTTTAGATCCAGAAAGTTCAGTTTTTACAACAGAATATGTACCGAGACAGCGAGAAACACAAAGAGGATAACAGAATTAAGATTCAAAACCTTCAAATTCCATTTGCTTTTGCCGAGCTGATCATTGGAAGCACATGAAAAGGCACTACCATCAATGTTGATTGCATACTCGACTGTTCCTTTCCTTCCAGAAGCTATTTCATGCCAAAATTCCTTTTCCAAATACATGGAAGGAAGGGATCCAGAACAACAATATTTACTAGAAAACTCCTTGTTTGCCATATTTTCAAAGTCATGGAGTGTATAATTTCTGTAAAATGATAAAAATAATTCTCAAAACAATATAAAGAAATTGTCACAAAAAGCCCAAAGCATCAAAAGGCTAGCATCCCAATAGTATCCTTCTTGACATTCAGGGCAAAAACTGAAGAAGAAGAATGATTTTTGCTGATTGTATGAGAATTACCTTCCTCTCATGAAAAATATGACCTTATCATCCACATTCCAATCAGGAAGCCAAAGGGGCTGCACTCTAGTAGTAAACTTGAAGCCAGTGTTCTCTTTAGCTAGTACCGCGCCAGCAGGAATAGAAGCATTCAGTGGGGAAACAATCTTGCAAATCCCTGTTGTTCATAAACATTTAATCCAAGAAACTGACAATAGCACAGAAAATCCTAATCACAATAGCCAGAAGAGAAGTAAAAGTTCATTTTGTGGAGCAGAGGGACAGAAAATCCTAATCACAATGAACTGATTCAATTTCGGTCGAAATCCAATTTACCAAAGAAATCATGTTTAATCTTTGTGGCTAACTGTAGTAAACCGCTGTATATAACAAATGAACATGAAATTTTAATCATCATATACCATATCTTGAAGCTTCTGGACTAATCTTTTCCAGATAAACCAAAGGATCCTCAAACTCCTCCTTTGATGGCTTGAACACAGGACATTCTGGAATTTTATCTGTCCATTCTAGATCAGTTGTATCAAAATTATCAACTTTTCCCTTTGATGTGATCCTTTTTGCAATGACAGATCCACTTGATTGATAAACTGATTCATTGTTACTATGCCTACTCATACTGGTATTGTCAACTACTTCAGGAACAATCCCTGACTTCATCATTTTTGAGTTTGAGATTTCCAGCACATTTTCTTTTTCGGGTTTGGAAGCCTTTCCTTGCACCTGCCAATCAAATGAGCAGTGACGGTTGTTAAGCAGAAATCATACATACAAGGTACATACAGAACTTGGAATAAAAAGAAATTGAATCAACCCCTTGTTTTACAAACCATTTGAAATAAATCTGTTGCAGCAGCTTTAGTATCTCTTCAAAATATAATAATTATGACAATTATTTCTTTTAATTTACTTTTAAAAGCATTTCTGTGAATTTACAGTGTCGTGATATAGTTATCAGTTTGGTGAATTGTTCAAGTTCATTTTGGGGAAAGAAAAACCGGAAATTTGGTTAAAGACCATAGTTTAGTGATAAAACCAGAAGGTAAAATTGTGGAATGATATTCAAGATGAACAGGTTCTTTAAAGCAATTTTTCGAACAGATACAGTGGGAAAATGCCCTTGGCTTTCCAGAAATTACTGATGCCAATGAATGTGATGGAGAACTACACTGAAGACTGAAGACATTGTTTCCTATGATTTAGAATTTCTCGAGAAAATCACAGAAAAATAAACGCTTACCATCTTCTATTAAAATTCCCTTTTTGATTCTGTTCACCAAAACCATAACAAAAAGAACCACCATCCACCAAAAATCAAACCCTACAGAAAAATTAAAATCGAACATATCAAAGAGTATCAAACCCAAATACCCATGATTAATTAAGGGCTCAATGCAACTAATTATCTTATAGTTTCGTCAAAACCAGACATAAGATTGAAAATTGTCACTCCCTTGCTACCTTTCCACTATTTTCTCGACAAACAAGCAGTGGGTAAAAAGGAAGGTTTATATATCTATAAAAGCATCCCATTTACTGGCGAGAAAGACGAGATTTTCCGGGAAAAAGGAAAGGGTAAGAAACGGTTGGGAAAAGATCACCAACTGCCACTTCAAAATTCAAAATTTGAGGGGAAGACAGTTTTTATGGTTTATTTGACCGTTACTTTTGAATTTTCCACGTCATCCACCAGGATTTGGGTCTTCTGCCACGTGTCTGCTTATTTCAGAGTTTAATCGGATGAATTAATGATAAAAAATAATAAAAATTATTTTTTAATTGGAGAAAGTAAAAATATTAAAATTATTAAAATTTTTAGAGACTTTAAACATGTAAATAATCTTTTAATTTTTTGAAAATAAAGATTATTTATTATTATTAAATTGAAATCGTGTGTAACTTTTTTTTTTTTTTTAATTTGTGTTATTATTTCTTATATTTTCTCGACCATGAAACATAAAATTTCAAATTAGTACTTTTATACGAACAAAAATAAATATAAAGAATAAAACCCTAAAAAAATTGTGAAAGATTTATCGATCTATGTCACGTATGGAAAAGAAATATAAAAAAGAATTAGGATCGATTGTAAATAATTTTGAAATTATTAAAAGCGATTTCTAATGTTTAGTACTAGAATTATTTAGATTAAATTCATAATTTTGTTTCACTTATTTCGCTTATTCTTAGTTTTGACTTTGCATACTTACGGGGATTTATATTATCATTTTAAGACTCAACAAAAAGTCAAAAACGCTTAATTTAATAAAATAGTTAAACTTTTTTTTTTAAATTTTTATATTATAATTTATAATAATGATTAAATTAATAGTATTATAATCTAATAGCTGGGAAAATGATTGAAACCCTTTCTAATAATTTTATTTATTTATTTTTTATTTTTTATTTTTTTTTGGGTTAGGGTTAGAGTTTCTATCAGTGACCAATGGAACAATCGCTGTTGACTGGCGACCAAATTTACCTAAGAAGAAAGAGATCGCTTCTCGTGTTTTAGATCCGAAGATTTTGCAGAGCATTTCGCAGATTTTTCGTTTTCAAGATTCGCATTTTCAGCGATGAACCATTTCCGAGTGTTTTTGTAGAAAATTATTGTTATTTTTGGAATTGTATTTATGCGTTTGCAGATTTGTCATCCGATGTTGATGATAAGAATCATTCCTTGTTTTTTGTTTTTAAAATTTTATTTTTTTTGTAAGAAAATGTGAATTTGGTTGAAAAAGGAGTACATTGATTTTGGAGATTCTTTGGGGAATCTGATTTTCTGAGCAAAAACGAGTCATTGATTTGAAGATTCATTTTGAAATTTGGTTTTCTGCGCTAAGGTTGATCTGAGTTTGGTTGAAAACGAAAACGAGATTGTTTGATTTTGAAGATTCCTTATGAAATCTGGTTTTCTGAGCATAAAGTGGTCTTAATTTGATTGGAAAAGAATTATTGATTTTGAAGATTCGTTGAAATTTTGATTTTCCGACCAAAAAGTGATCGGAATCTGATTGAATAGGAGTCCTTGATTTTGATCTGAATTTGTTTGAGAAAATAGATTGATTTTGATTTCTTACAAAAAAAAAAAAAAAGTGATCTAATTTGATTGGAAAAGAGTTAACTGGTTCTGAAGATTCACTGCAAAATCTGATTTTCCTGCGAAAGTGAGCGGTGAATTGAATCTGAGTCTCAGTACAAACACCTGGTTGATGCAATCAATATAACTGAATTGGAGATTTTGTTGGTGAGATGAGTGCAAGCGAACCTGTGAAGCTGGATGATGAGCAGCTAGGGGAGCTGCGAGAAATTTTCCGATCATTTGATCGGAACAATGATGGGAGTTTGACCCAGCTTGAGCTTGGATCACTGCTTAGGTCACTGGGTCTGAAACCCAGTGAGGATCAACTCGATTCATTGATCCAAAAGGCGGATAGAAACAGCAACGGCCTAATTGAGTTTTCAGAGTTTGTGGCACTGGTGGAGCCGGAGCTGATTCCGGCAAAGTGTCCATACAATGAGGAGCAGTTGAGGATGATTTTTCGGATGTTTGATAGGGATGATAAGGGGTACATCACGGCTGCAGAGCTGGCCCACTCCATGGCCAAGTTGGGCCATGCGCTCACTGCGAATGAGCTGACAGGGATGATCAAAGAGGCTGACACCGACGGTGATGGCTGCATTAACTTTCAGGAGTTTTCTCAGGCTATAACATCTGCAGCTTTTGACAATTTGTGGGGTTGAAGGTGCTGGCATAGTCTGGTTTGTCTTCACATTTTTTGTTCTTATTGTTCGAGTTGTTCTGCATTAGGCTTAGTCAATTTTGACTTTATTTTCCTTTCCCTGCATTTTTCCCACAACCAAACAGGAGTTACTTTCCTGCTCTATTGGATTTATGGTTGTGTAAAGCTTTGGAAGCTTGATTTAGTGTATCTTCTCCATTGATACATTGAGAAAAGACTTTATGTACATTGGAATTTTGCAATTCCTCCATTTTGTCAATGAGAATATAGAAAATGGGAATATTGGAAAACCTTGGAAATGTGAATTATGTAAGATTATTGGTGCTGGATTTTTATTTATTTTTTCTTTTGATGGGGTTACATAAACATGAAATTTGAAGTTCATTAGAACAGAAAATTTCTGGATTCCAATTTGGGATTTGAATTTCTAAATCCCAGATGGGTAGGGATTTTTAGTTAAAACTTTGCCACATTATAAATCCATTGATTCCTAAGCAATGTATATGCATTGGTATAAAATATTATTTGGCAGCAGTTGTATTTTTTCTCCGGTAGACTGAGATGTATTAGTGAAGATGTTGAGTGGTTTAGCTTGACATCTCTGTTGTTCCTCCTGAATGAGCCACTAAGGGCTTTGCTTGATGAAACTATGCTGCAATCTCACTATGCCAATCTGCTACTCCTTTTGGATGCCTTCCCAAATCTAACAATAGTGAATAGAGTTCTTTAACATTGAATTGTGGTGCATTGGTCTGCACATCTGCCACTTAGATGTTGATGATCTCTTTCATTTAAGCACATCAAATATCTAATACTTTCCACTCTTGCAACTAGAATGAAGTTTTGATGAAGGTCAGTGCATGGTTGCAGTGAATACCCTTTTGCCATGAGTCTTGCCTAATGCTTCTGTGGGAATCCATCAGCACTAAGCATTGTCCTATAGATCTAGTTTACTCCAACAACATCCAATTCCAATGTATGATTTTTCTATATCATCTCCATGTCCTCATGTAGGGATTTTATCCTAATTTCTTCCTTTTCTACTTCTTTGGAGTGCTCTGCTTGAATAAAAAGGTATGAACATATTGTAGAAACTTGTTTTAAGATTTTAGAACTTCACTGGAAGGGATTCTTGCTCTGAGGTTTTGAGAGTAAAAGGGTTATCTTTACCAAAGAAACAATTTCTGCAGTTTCTTTTCTTCCTAATTCCAAGTTTCTTTTCATTGAAAATAACACATCTTCTAAATTAATCTCTTAGTTTTAAGATTATCGCATCTATAAAATTCCGATTTGTGGGGTTGAAGGTGCTGGTATAGTCTTTTATGTCCAACATTTTCTGATTGCTGTTACTCTTCTTATTCTTTTCTATTAGGCTTGGACAATTTTGCTTTTATTTTTTTCCTTCCTGTACTTAATAGCAACCGCACAGGATGTGCTTGCATGTAAAGCTTTGGAAACTTGATTTGGTGTATATTCTCTATTTGTTTATCAAGAAGACACTTTCCATACATTAAAGTTTTACGGTTACTCTTTTTTTCTGAATGAGGAAACAGAAGAATGGAAATTCAATAATGTAGAAGTATAAATTATGTATGCTTATGGGCACTGGAGCCTTTTTTTACAGGTTCCTGAAACTCGAAATTCTGAGCTCATTAGAATGGAAAACTTAAAATATGTTCTCTGGATTTCAATTTGGGACCTGAATTTCTAAATCCAAGATGATATGGATTCTGAGTGAAACATTTCCCTGCTATCTCTTCAAATCCAAGGATTTCCTGGTTGCTGCAAATACCCTTTCACTGCTAGTCTTACCTTATACTTCAGTATGGATCCATCAGGATTAAGCTTTGTTTTATAAATCTGTTTTACTCCAATAATGACCATTATTATTATTTGTTCATGGCTTTTGTTTGAACTTCTTTGAATTCTCTGATACATTAATGGAATAGTTACATGTCATAATTTCTATATATTCTTAGAAGGGATTCTGGTGAAGATAGACCTGATTTCAGAGGAAAATAGTGAGTATATGGTGGTTACTAAAGCAAAACTTGACAAGCAGAGCATATCTGCCATATACTTGCTAGGAGTTTTGCACAATCCTAACCACACGTGTGTGTGTGTGTGTGTGTGTGTGTGTGTGTGTGTGTGTGTGTGTGTGTGTGTTTGTTATGATTATCCACAAACTTATCCAAAGAAGTTTATATAATACATGTGTGTGTGTTATGATTATCCACAAACTTATCCAAAGAAGTTTATATAATACATTCTTAATGAGAGCCTTAGACCTTTTCTCTTGACAGTTTTTTCTACTCAAAGAAATGAAAGATGCAGAAGTTGTCTTTTGCACTTCTGGAGTACTTTTAACTCTTTGTGGAAAATGAATTATTTCACAAGAATAAGAGAGAATGATAAATGAAAACACAGAGATGAAAACAATTCTCAGGTGCATTTTGTTTCATACCCATTGTGTTGAAGATGTTTGAACGTGCCATAGCATTTGCTACGCTATATCAACCCATATCAATGTTTAACATCCTGCTCTCTGCAGCCAAGCGATACAAGAAGGTAGTTTTAATTGTCATCCATTTTCTCGTAATCTCCTGTTAATGCTTCAATGAACACTCAACCTCTGCAGTTTAGATACCAAAGAATGAGGCATAGTCTAGTTGTCACCCAAATTTCTCACAATCTTCTGTTAGACATTCAACTGATGCTCAATGTTCACAATGCAGAAAACATTGTTTGGAGTTGCTTCTGTATGAGGTTGGTTCAAATAATCTCTCTTTCCATAGTTGATATACATTTAGATTTCTTTTTCTATGTTTTCTTCTTTTTGTCTGGTGTCTTTTTTTTCATCAAAGCCGAAGGATCAATTAGTATACACTTTTATTGATGTAGAAGTTAAAGTATTTTATTTCTACTAGATAGAAAAAAAATCATCTTTTACAGACAATTTTGGAACAAA
The DNA here is from genome assembly GCF_030704535.1 of Vitis vinifera. NCBI lineage: Eukaryota > Viridiplantae > Streptophyta > Magnoliopsida > Vitales > Vitaceae > Vitis > Vitis vinifera. The sequence continues at coordinate 1,790,100 of NC_081820.1, read as the reverse complement.
TAACTAGGTAAATCATTGATCTATATGTATAGCCACTGCGATCTATTTAAGGAGCTACTCTAGCATCTCTATATCGAATGCTCTTTCCCCAAGAGTAGCATGAGATGGCTTTGATATCTTCAATGCCGAAGGATTCAACTCTTCATTGTTTCCACTTGATGATGCTTAATTTTGTCACAGATGATTCCAATGTGCAAATAGATTTGGGGGTGGAGGATCCTCTATCTCTCCCTCAAGTATCTTTACAACCATAGACATTTTTCTCTGCTTTCTTTCTGTTATTCTCTTCAATTCCACAAAGTAACAGCTTCTCTGCTAATTCATTATTTGCAAACATCACACTTGCAGGTGACAGGATATCGCTTTGGAATCTCTGGGGGGAGCATATGCTGCTGTCCCCCTAAAGGCCGTCATGGTAACGTGGGAGCTATCCCTATTACACAGCTTTGCCAGTCCAAAATCAGCCAATTTTGGAGGTAAAAAGCTCGTCAAGAAGAACATTCTCAGGTTGTATATCACACTGAATAAACACGCTCCATGCAGGTATGCAATTCCTTTTGCTGTTCCGATTGCTGTTTTTTGCTGCTTCCCCCATTCAATTGCCTGATTCTCACCAAACAAGAGCCTGTTCAGTGAGCCATTCTCCACATACTCATAAGGGCTCACATGGTTGAGTCAAAACAGAAACCATGGAGCCTAACTAGGTTGATATGGTATGTTCCTTCAGTGGTGGCAACCTCAGCCATGAACTGCTCTTTGATGTTCTTAGATAAATTATTGTTGACCACTTTGACAGCCACCCACAAACCATTGTTTTGACCTGTGAGTCTTAAGGTTATGTTTGGTTCAAGGAAAATAATAAGGAAAAAAAAAACATATTAAGGAAAATGATTTTTTTATTATACTATGAAAAATTAATTAGAAACTTATACATTTTCAAATTATTTAATCTTTATATTACCATTTTTTATACTTGTGAAGTCTTATATAAGAGTTGTACCGTATCAGCGGCAGTGATCGACTACTCAAGCAGCCGTTGAAGGTACAAAGTATATAGCATGCATCTATTGGGAGAGCGACAACGACCTCGACAAAGTACAATGAGAATACCTTGGGCTAACATTTGAGGAGGGTTTGAATAGAGACTCTGATCAAAGAAGTTGAGTAGATGCGAAAAAACACGCATAAGAGACAATGCAAGGGAGTTTCTGATTGTGGGTCACTGTCTTTCATCTTTTCATGGAAGGATATGGACAGAAATATTATGATAAAGATTGTGAAGGCAATCGACAATAAGAAGATAGAAACAAGGCCATGCATATATACGACTTTTCTACCATAGACTTGGGAGTCCAAGTCCACTGCATTATGCATTTCAAAATTCTAAAGGGTTCGTTTTTCCTCTAATTGGGGCAGTTTCACAGAAGCAAAGCAAATGATACCAATTTTGGGTAGTAAGTCCAAGTCTCTGAAATCTGTCATCCCTCATAACTTTGATAAGTGCCAGTTTTTGCCAATAAGATGCGGTTGCCTTCTTCAAATGCAGGCAACCCATGTTGACTTATACTATGATACACCCATATTAATTGTTTAAATGTACAAAAAAAAAAATAGAAATTCATCATAAAATGGAGAGAGGGGTAAAATAATATATGTTTGACAACTGTTTTCGAGAACAATTTTCTATTTTTTATAATAAAAAAAAATTGGAAAACACATTTCACAAATATATTAAAAAAAAATGTTTTCTGTTTTTTGTTCTTAAGAACATAAAGTGGGATGTTTTTAGATGATATCTTTTAGTTGTTTCAGTTATTTTCACTTGTTTTTTAAAAAATAATTATACAAACATATATAATAATTAAAAATAAAGTTTTAAATATAAAAATTATTTTTAAAACATATTTAAAAATAGATTAAAAACATTTTAGTTTCCCAAATAAACTTTTTGTTCTACAAAATATTAGAGAACGGTTTTCAAAAATTGTTCTCAAAAACTATTTTTTAAAATTATTTTCAAAAACAGTTACCAAACATGACCTATATTATTATTTTCAAAAACTATTTTGAAAATTGAGCAAGTTTCACATTTTTGAACGATTTGAATATTGATATTAAACTTGGCGGTGATTGGTAAATAAAACTTTTTATGTAAAGTATTAACAATAATACATGTGAGTATATATGCCTAGAATATAGAACTAAAAATCAAATTTTAAAAATTTATATTTCTAGATTTAATTTTTAATAAAACTATAGGTTAAATTCAACTTTTCCCAACTCCTACCATTCAATGCTTCATATGGTATGATATTTCATGAAATTGGTGTTATGCTTCATACTCCATGCATAATATATATGGAGATTTTTTCTTATACATCGGGTAAAGCAATGAAATTTAAGACTGGATTTCCATTGAATAAGAGAAAAATATTGTAACTCTAGAAATGAACAACAATGTTTTGATGATGAACTAGCTGACTATCTCTATCTCCAATACTCCTTCCCCAGGAGCAGCATAAGATGGCTCTGATGTTTCCCTAGTAGATTCTGAAGGATCTGTGTCTTCACTATTTCCACTTGATGACACCAAATTTGGCATAGAACGTTGAAATGGATATGGAGGTGGGGGAATCTCAGTCTCCCCCTCCAGCATCTTCACCACCTTCCCCATTGTAGGCCTTGCTTCAGGTAAATACTGAACACACCACATAGCCACCATGCACATTCTCCCTGCTTTCTCTATGTTAGTTTCTTTGATCCCACAAAGTGACAGCATCTCTGGTAATTCATTCTTCTCAAACATTTCCCACGTCCATCTTGGAAGCCATTGTCGGGTCTCGCTCAGACTAGCGTCATGGTTTCTTCTCCGTCCGACCATTTCGAATAGAAGCATACCAAAGCTGTACACGTCACACTTGCAGGTGACCGGATACGGCTTCCAGAGCTCCGGTGCGGCGTATCCCGGCGTCCCTCGAAAGCCCGTCACGGGGACCTGGGTGCTGTCCCTGTTACAGAGCTTTGCTAGTCCGAAATCTGCCAATTTTGGAGAGAAAACTGCATCGAGAAGAACATTTGCAGGTTTTATATCGTAGTGGATGATTCTCTGCCGACACTCTTCATGGAGGTATGCGATTCCTTTCGCTGTCCCGACTGCAATTTCTTCAAACTTTCCCCATTGATCATTAGTTGCCTTGTTCTCACCGAACAAGAGCCTGTCCAGGGAACCATTCTCCACATACTCGTAGACGAGAGCTCGCATGGTGGGGTCGAAGCAGAAGCCATAGAGCCTGACCAGGTTGATATGGTACGTTCTTCCAATGGAGGCTACCTCCGCCATGAACTGCTCTGCAACCTTCTTCTCCGAATTGCTGTTGATCACTTTGACGGCCACCGGCAGACCATTTGGGAACTCCCCTTTGTAGACGACTCCAAAACCTCCAGATCCCAGTACCATGGAGAAGTCAGAAGTGAATCTAGCAAGCTGCTGAGGTGAAAACCTGGTGGGCTTCTCTCGTTCCATTTCACTAAGGAATATCTCCATGGTGCCTGTTTTGAGCTGTGAGTCTGAAATTATGGGGTAACCTGATGGCACTGCGTCTTGTACCTTCTGTGTATCTTCCATGGAAGTTTTATTGAAAGGTTCATCATCGTCTTTACTTGATATTCGAGCAAACTTTGGAATCGCCGTTCCCGTCTTCTTCAAACAGTCTATGAGCGCCAGCACTACAGCAACCACGGCAACAACGACCACTACAGAAGAAACTGGAGTTTGGAGAACAATGATAAGTTAGTTAATATCAATATCATTCCACTTCGAAAATTTACTGGAAATTCTGTTTGGTTTTGGATCTTACAGATTGAAGCCACGACAGTCCATTTGAAAGTCGAATCAACCGACTTCTGGAACGAGTTGAATACATCTTCGGATGGATTGCCAGACTGCTGTATTGAATTGAATGCATTAGCAACTTCATCAGAAGAGAGAGAGGATGGAGAAAAGAACCAAATTTCATCTGCCGTCTTGAAAGATCGAGTCATCTGGTCCCTGTGCAGAAGGGTTTGGGGAAGATGAAGTAGGAAATTGAGAAGGCGATTATATAACTGATGAATAAAATTAAGGCTGGTCACTTCTGTTTAGTCATCTTCATTTGCGCGTTGGGTCTGTTTCGGGGAAGATTCTGAGCAGAAGGCAAATCTGATCGAGAAGAAGGTTGATGAAATCTACATCTAATTAAGTGTATGGGGACCATGCAGGTTTGACACAACGCTTTGAAATTAGGTGTCACATTTTTTTTTTATACAAGGCTTTGACATTCAATGTTGATTTTCCATGTGGTACCACAAAGTAGACTTCACTTTTGGTGGTTTGCTTCTAAAGTCATTTGATGTCTTGAAACATCTTCACTATGTCAAAGAGACTCTTTTTTTTTTTTTTTAAGAAAATATTTTAAAATCCCCTCCAACTAATCCCCTTAGAATGGACGAATACAAGGCAAACTTTACAACTGCTAGCTTCCTCTTATTAGATTTTTCTTTGGATGTAACCTTTGTTTGTTGTATTATTTAGCTTTGAAGTCTTCCTTGGAGAAGGAATTTCCAGACCAGATGAACCCAAGTCTTAACCCTAAAATTTGGGCATTGATGTCTCATCAAGGTCAAATCTTTCGTAAAAAATTTAGCATAGAAAACAGATATGACACATGAGTAGTTCAAAAATAATTATTAAAATAAGATTTTAAATTTTGTATTAAAAATAAACCAAAATAAATTGGGACTTCAAGTCATTTTCTATAAAAAAAATAATAAAAAAATAAATTATTTTTAAATAAAAACGAATTCGTCATCGAGTGAAAACACATGAATCGAAATGTGAGGTCCACAGTATGACTCAATTGACCAGCAAAGAGTGAGACTATGTGCAAGAAGGATAAAGCAAATAAGTTCATGAAATAATGATCACATTGCTTATGATCATAACCTCAAACTTTGTGCTCTCAAACTGTCTCACATAATTGGTACTAAAAGTCGGTATCCATCCAAATATAATCATACCAAATCTCTAGAATCATGTAAAAGGCCCCGCTTCATATACTCCCTATAACTTCAAAAGATGATCCTCTCAACCATACAATTCTCAATAATCTCATCATGCAAATAACTAAACTTGCTCATCATAAGCCACTGCTCGTCATGTCAAGACACGCCTTGGGTTCAAACTCTTCTTCGTCAAATTGGAAAATGACGAAAAGAATAGATAACGGTATTGTACAAAGCTAGAACACATAGGTATATAAGGATGCGATAGCAAGAGGTGATAATTAATTTTAAAATATCTAAATAATTTTATCTTTAGATAAATGTTCAACAAACTATCTTTTTTAATAATATATATATATATATAAACTTTCAAATTTAATATAAATTATTTCACAATCATAATATCTTTAAAGAGTTACAAATCATTACTAATTATTAAAAATTAAGGTGTGCTTGTTTGGACTATTTTATGTTTTCGCGTTCAAAGTAAACACATTTGGATGATATTTTTGCTCAAAAAATGGAAAAAGTCAAAAAACCTCAATTTAATATTTTCAAAGTTTTCTTTATAAAAAAAATGCAAAAAAAGCCTTTTAAAAAGAAATTAATAAAATCATTGTAGACCTCACATTTCGGCTCAATGCGTTTCCCACTCGATGGCGAGTTCGATTTTTATTTGAAAAAATTGATTTTATTTATTGTTTGAAAATGACTTGGAGTCGCCACTTATTTTTGTTTTATTTTTAAAAGAGTAAATAAAATAAGAAAGAAAAATCCTAAGTGTGACTCCTTATTTAGAAAGGTGATTTACGAAAAACCGGATCGAGTTCGGAGGTCAGGTTACTTATCGGGAAGGTACGGTAAAGACCGTAGCACCCCTCTAAGTCCCTAAAGTCGGGTCTCTACTAATAAAATGAAGCAATCATGACAATTGATGAATAAATCAATGAATACCCAAAATGATCATGCACGTATGAGAGTCAGAGCATACATAGAAAATGACTAGAATGTGAGTAGATATGTACCTGGGCAACGATCCCCAATGTGCTATCAAGAAGTGAGGTTAGTGCACAATTAAGGAATAATTTCGAGCATGTCATAAAGTAGAATAAATCAGATATGAATAGCAATCAAATCAACCAATCAATCGATCATAGAATCTCATATGTCGGGCCCCCACCAAAGCTCGCTTTACTTTTGTATGAATTAATTTCGTAAATTTCATTAATTGGAATTACGGAATTTAAACTCATGTTTATTTTAAAACATTTTAAAATCATGAAAATTGTTAAAATTGCTTACCGAGAAGAAAGTGGCGGCAAAATTTTATTGAAAATGAGATCTTGGTAACCTAAAGAAAATGCTCTAAGAATGAAGAAAAATATGGAAGTTGGAATTATTTGAAGACTGGAAATTTGAAAAGTTATTTACAAGATAGAGTTTGGGAAAACTCTTTTTAAAAAAAAACAGGGGATGAGAAAAGTAGCAGGATGACACGTAGCTATGCAAGATGGTGACACTTGGCCACAGCTAGCTGCAAGAAAGGAAACGTGAGAAGAATGACAGCTCTCCAAAATGGGGGTCTACAAATATGCCCCTCTTCGGTAGAGTTCACAAGTGTAAGGAACATGAACACTAGAGTGAAAAGCAAGTGTGAATAGTGAGTGGAATGAAGTGAACTCTACCGAAGAACAAAGGAGACCCCCACAAGGACACTAGCAAAACACGAATTTGCTTAGGTTGACAGACTAACACAAAGGCTCTGATCCTAAAACAAAATGATGTCTCAAAATGCCTCTACAGCCACACTAGGGATCCAAGCTCCCTCTAAGACATCTCCAAAAATGACTTGAAAATCGATGTCCAAGATGAGTAACGGTCGAACCACCTTGGAGTACAAGAAAGAATGTGCCTGAAGGAGACTGCCTTATGTGAACTATACGAGAATGCCAAGTGTAGGGTGCCCAACAACATGATCGAAATATGCGTCACGGACTCAAAGAACTATGTCATGTGCAATGGGAAGGGAAGCCTAGAAGAGCAATGATGAAACGATAAGCATAAGGTAACAAGGTGAGGAGAACGAGAATAAGTGCAAATCCATGAAGGTGAGACGTGCAATGCCAGTGAATATGAGTGTTAGGAGCTGTGACCCTGAATGTCATACTGAAACAAAGACCTGGACGTCGAACTAACCTGATAGGAAGACTGAATGACCGATCTATATGGGTGCGGTCCCGACTCAAACTAAATGCAAACTGATGGGAAAATGGCCGATCGATATGGGTGCAGCCCCGACTCAAACTGAACTAGCATGACAAGGAGATGGTCGATCGATATAGGTGAGGCCCCAACTCAAACTGACACGATAATGACCGATCGATATAGGTGCGGTCCCAGAAACTGAACTGACATGACAAGGAGATGGTCGATTGATATAGGTGCGGCCCCGACTCAAACTGACACGATAATGACCGATCGATATAGGTGCAGTCCCAGAAACTGAACTGATAGGAAGATGGTCGATCGATATAAGTGCGGCCCCAACTCAAACTGACATGATAATGACCGATCGATATAGGTGCGGTCCCAGAAACTGAACTGATAGGAAGATGGCCGATCAATATAGGTGCGGCCCCGACTCAAACTGACACGATAATGACCGATCGATATAGGTGCGGTCCTATAAACCGAACTGACATGACAAGGAGATGGCCGATCGATATAGGTGCGGCCCCGACTCGAAAACTCAAAGTCAAACTGACAAGATGATGACCGATCGATATAGGTACGGTCCCAAAAACTGAATTGTCATGAAAAGAAGATGACTGACCTGATCAAGTGACCCAAAACCAAAGGATGACTCAGATAATGATGCAAGCAAACTCGGCCGGAGGTGATATGCCCCAGTATGACAACTCATGAGGATCGACAACTAGGTCGAAAGATAATGAAGCCTGTGAAAGGTCCAATGATCCTAGGGAAGGAGGGTATGCCCTAGTATGACAACTCGAAGGGGTCAACAACTAGATCAAAGGTGAGTGAAGCCTATGGAAGGTCCGATGATCTCGGAGAAGGAGGGTATGCCCCGATATGCAACTCTCAGGGTCGACAACTAGATCAAAAGTGAATGAAACCTGTGGAAGGTTTAATGCTCCCAGAGAGGGGGTATGCCCCAATATGCAATGATGAATAGATAGAGATGCAAAATGCCTCAAAACTACTGTACTCTGAAATATGCTCATCCATCATATAATGAAAATGTCCAACCTCAAATAGGTAATGCCAAACAGGACCATGTATCGTGACACCATGCTGACACTACAAAACTAAGTGATGAATAATAACAATAATGACGACCAGTGCTCAAAATGAAAAGAGCAAGCAAAACAACACTCAACATGCCAACTGTCAAAGTGAAAACATCGTCACTAATAAATCAACAATCTGTCAAGCCCTACTATCATGGAAGATGTTGAACCTAAAGTCCAAAAGAATGTATGAAAACACAACCAAGATGATCGAGGACTGATCTACATCTCCTCCTAATCGAGATAGGGGTGAGGTCATGTGTCACGGTGGGATGTGTAGGATAAAATAAGGTGATGATCAGGCTCTGGTAATATAGAAAGTATGAAAGCATCAAGGGTGAAATGTCTGAGTATGAAATGAAAGGTAGGGAGATATCTGAGATCACCCAAGTATGTCGAGAAGACTAAACCCGAGGTGTCGATAGCTCCAAAACCCATCGAAAGCAGCAATCACAAACAGTCAAATCTCGATATCAAAACATCCGACTATGTGGCTATGCCCCAACATGTAATGAGGACAACATGAAATAATCCAATGATCTCCATACCACTCGGTAGATGCTCCAATGTAAAGAAACAATCTAATCTCCCTCCAAAAGATGGACATGCCCCAGTGTAAAGGATCCAATAGGGTGACTATGCTCTAATGAAAAATACTCTCCATTCTAGCTATGCCCCAGTGTAAAGTAGTGTATCCAAGTCAACAAATCAATCAACCTCCACTCCTGGTGCCAAAACGGAAACATCTCAACGTAATCCATATGAATCAGAATCCCCGGGCTCCATGAATGTGAATGTGGTGGCTATGCCCCAGTATAAACCAACTGAAATGACTATGCCCCAATGAACAATCAAAGTCTATCACCAATGAGAGGGCTACGCCTCAAATAAATCGTCATCTCAAAAATCAACCATCAATGAGTAAAGTGTGTTCCAATGCAGCGTATCGAGTAGAGTGATTGTATCTCCAATAAAAACTCTCTCTGAAATGGCTATGCCCCAGTATAGGGTCATCCCACAACTCCTAATCCATCGTAATCCAAGTGAAGAAGCGAACTGACTATGCCTCAGTGCAAGGCACCATCCCGAAAGAAAACGTCATCGATGAGCGGGGTATGCCCCAGTGTAGATAACGTCGCCTCTAAAAGTCCATCACCGATAAGAGGGGTATGCCCCAGTGTAAATCATCATCTCAATTCCACATCCATCATGCTCCGAGAGATAATCACCGACCAAGCTCGAGTATTGCCCATGTGTGAGCCATCAAACACAATGTGAAGTAATGGCCTCAGGGTGGTCTTCAGACACGGGACGTAACGTAGGCCAAGGTAATAGCGTGAAAGAAACGAAAGGAAACTAGGCTCAAAAATCCCAATGATATAATCCCCATATCCCTCGTGCATGACATGCAATGCATAGAAAACGTCATGAGTCTCGGACCTAGAGGTCCCCACACGAAAAGTGATGATAAATGAATGGACACATCGAATAAGCAAGAATAAAGTGTGGATGCTGAACCCATGTCAAACATCAAACAAAATGAGAATAGAATGAGATAAGATGAAGTGGAATGAAACGGAGGGATAAAATAAAGATGAAAGGAGGCGAAGAGATAGAAAAGTGAGTGATGGTCACCCTGCATCAAAGCATGGAAAGTAGTCACATCTGAAATAGACGGAATGATGGATAGAGTAAGGATCCAGAGATACTGAAGAAAGGTCATTCGCCTCTCTCACAAAAATTGAATGAGCGACTCATACTCTCACCTAAAATATACCAAGATGGAATCTCAAAAAGAAGCTCTCATACGAACTCTCTCTAACACATGAACCCAATGAAGCAAACTAGCATGTCCATACACATGCCCAATGGAAAATAATAAAATGAACAATGCGCTATCCTTTTTTTTTTTTTTTTTTTTTTTGCATACTCTGATCAATAATGAATGATCTCCCATGAAATAGATAGCCAAAAGATCAAACCCTCTCCACATACGAATGTAACATGAATCCTCACTAACAAGACAACCTCTCAAAATAACATCTCTGAACCACTGCCCATGGGGTGAATGATAGGAAAGAATGTGACAATCCTCCATGCAGTGACGTGTGAAAAACTACCACTCAAGGTAAAACAAGGATAATGTCGAGTAATCAATGAGGAAAGGAAAAGACAGAGAACGAATATCACAAGTGGTGGTATGTGATATCGAAAAATAGTGATGAAATGATGTCCAAGTGGAAAATATCACAATGAAGAGTGAGGAATGAGACCCGAATATGTATGTCAGGTCTGGAACTCATGACGTATCCAAACATAGCATGCAAGCACTACAGGGTCCCTAACCCAGTGTAATAGGTAAATGAGGTGATGAAAGAAAAGGTTATGTGCTCGTGTGAGGCTCAAAGGGCTAGCAACGGGTAATTCTATATGTGAGGGTGATAAAGTAAATAGGCTCATGAAATGATGGTCACCCATCATTTGACCAAAACCTCGAACATCGTGTTTTCAAGATCTCACATGGCCAATACTAAAGACTGGCATCCATCCAACATAGTCATGGCGACTCCTCTGAAATCGTGTGAAAGCTCCCACTAATGCTCTATGACAACCGTCAATGTACTCTGAAAATCAACTCACTCTATCATCTCAAGCCACTCACCATCATCTCATAAAATCACCCTCTGATCATCCCGACTCTCTGAAGTCATGTGCAATGGCTCAAATCTGGATGCTCCATGACGATCCATCTGCCTCAACAACATCATCAAGCAGTCAAGCCACTCTCTCATCACGATCCATCTATCATCATGTAAAGCTCGCCTCGGGTCAAACCATCTTAGACACTACCTGGTCAGACCCATGAAATGATGGAAAGGATAGGCAATGGTATTGTAGCATGATAAGGCGAACAAGGGTAGTAAAGTCGTGTAATGGTGTCAAGGGGTGGTGTCATGTCAAGCTCAAAATGGGTAGGTCATCAAGTCCACAGAGTCAGGTGTGGATATGGATATGGTACTGCTCTAATCAGAAGGTGAAATGGGTCATAGTCTCAAATCCCCTAGGTCGATCTCCTGATCCTAGGTCAAATAGGCTCAATATCCTCCATGATAGGTCAGGCCAAAGTGATCGTGCTGTAAGTGAAAAATGTATCATATCGAAAGCATAACACGCATCAACACAAGATATGTAAAACTCACTCCCGAGAAAAATGTCACAATACTCAGATAAAATACCATATCACTAAATGAACCAACGAGTACATCATGTATGAAATGATAAAGGACTACAAACAACTGGGCTCTCAACATGAAACTAAAAACAATGACCCTAAAACCAAAAACAGGACTCAACAAAACAAAAACAACTCTGACAAACTAAAAACTGGACTCAACAAAATGGAAAATGACTCTGATGATGACCATAATCAAGATAAAGAGTGCTCTGAGCTGAACTACTACCAAGCGATGTACCCATGCCGACTGACCTAAGTCCTCATCCTGGAAGGTTCCAAAACACCATATGCCATTAGTACCCTCAATATCCAAATCAATCTACTGAAGACCAGGAGGAGGAGGAATTGCATGTGTAGAATGTGTAGGCAGGGGATTGGTGGTCACACTTGGCCTAACCAAGTCAACCACCCCTGAATCAATCAAATCCTGTATCGCATGATGGAGTGTTAAACAACGCTCAGTATCATGCCCCTGCATCTGATGATATAAGCAATGCTCATGGGAGCAGAAATGAGGAGGAATAGGATGGGGCAAAGGCCTCGGCACCAAAGGAACAATCACTCCAGCGTCTCTGAGCTTCTCAAAAGCTCTAGTCAAAGTCATGCCCAATGGAGTGAACTGTCTCGCGGGTCTCTGTGCATATGGTCTAGGTGGCGGGTGAGTAGCGGCTCTCGGATGTGGTGGTCACGGCTGCATGCTAGTCTGAGCAATATAAGGCTCCTGAGCATAATCTGGCTGATACTGATACTGCGGATGAAGGAAATGAGCCCTAACTGTAGGAAGTCTATAAAGCGAGTGATGCGCAGGCCTCCGATGCTGATAGCTAATAGCGTCAACCTCTCCAGATCTACCAAATGGCCCAATCAGCTTCTTCCCCTTACTGTCAGGGGAAGGGGTAGTATCTGTCCATAATCCTCGAGCGATGGCCTCCTCAACACTGAAAGCTGCCTGAACTAGACTCCTGAGATCCTGAAACGGGATGCCCATAAGACGTCTCGCGAATCTCGGCTGTAGGTTCCGAAGAACCATATCAATCTGATCCTGCTCCTTAGGCCGGTCTATCATACCAGCCACCTTTGTCCTCCAACGAGTGACAAAGGAAGAAATAGACTCATCTGACCTCTGCCTAGTGGCCTCCAACTCTCGTCTGGATACATCAATATCAGCGTTGAAAGCGAACTGAGTCAGGAACTCACGAGCCACGTCCTCCCAGGTGCGAAGTCTCGAAGGCTCAACTGAAGCAAACCACCTCTGAGCTACCCCACTAAGTGACATAGGGAAGAGGGCCACCAACTGCGCATCATTTATCCCATGTGCTCTCATGACCGTGCTGTATAGCCTCAAGTGGATCTTGGGACAACCAATCCCACTGTAACGCTCAATGTCTGGCATGCGAAACTTGGCGGGCAAGCTAGCCGCCGGTATGCCATCTCTGTCATCCCAAGTCAAACCTCCGTCCTGCAATCTGATCTGTCTCATCATGGACTCAAGCCTCTCAACCTTGGCCTCCTGCTTGGCCAATCGAGTATCCTCAATAGTAGGAACCAAGGGAAGCGGCACTGTGACAGTAGGCGGTGGAATGGTCTCATAATGATCTATCAGATGGAATGGAGTACCGAGTGAAACCCTAGGTGGAATAGTCTGTGCTGTCTGAGATGCATGAGGAACTGTCTCATCAATGACCATGCCAACCGGCTGGGGATCCTGGCGAGAACTCTCTATCTGATCTAAGCGTCTACTGACTTCGGCCATGAACTCCTGGATGGAAGCAAGTGTGGAAGCTAGCTCGTCTGACATCTCAACTGAACTGTCTGAACTCAGATATGAATCTGCTCTGATCAATCGTCCTCCAACTCTCCTCCAAGAATGTGACTCCAGACTCAACCGACTCCTAAACTGACTCCCTACATTGCAAACAAGATGGATGAAGGACACAAGATAAAACTCTAAAAGACGACAATACAACATACAAGCACATGGTCCTGAGGTGGCAATCAGAAATCTGGATATATGACGAGAACTCTGGAGTCATAAAGATATCCACTGCGAGATGGCTACAAATGTCACCAGAGAATTCTCATCAATAATCCGAGATAAAAGAGGTGCGAAAAACACACTATCACGAGATCGGTACTCCATCAATAAACATATATCTTTAACTCAACTTTCAACCCGAGCTCTATAAGAGAAAAAATGATAGGGTGATCAAGGCGAATCTCTCGAAAAAAGTGTGGATGTGAAAATGCGCCTTTCACCTTTCCGTAGTGAAAATATGAGCATCGGGTTGAAAATTGAATCAAGTATCAAACAACTGATGAGGTACTGAGCCCGTGATAAGCATACAGTGTAAAAAAATGATCAATGAACATATCCCAAAGCATCGAGTGAGTGATAACAAAGTGAAGGGGTGTGTCAAGCCAAGAAATGAGAACGAAAACCCTAGGGAGAAAACATGTTAAACTTGTAAAGTAAAAAGCATAATCTAAAGCGACGAGACGAAAGGCGATCCAACCAATACTCAAACTCATACCGATCTCCGAGCACTCTCAACTGGAGACTAAAAAGAGGGAATACTGGATCCAAACTGTAACTAAAGAGGTTATGAAGGCCCTCAAATGCACCCACGTGTAGGGAGGGAGTCCTAATCGAATGATCTACGGCTCAACCTACAAGGTCAAGGTGGCTCTACATGGATATGGGTGGACTTTAAAGATCCCTAGCAGAAGCGATCATACCCTCCGGCAGTATGCAACCCTTTGCACGCCTTCGAAGAGACGGGGCGCTTCCATGTAAGGTGGTTATCACCTCCACACATGCACTACCTCGACATCCGAGGGGGTTTCCTATGGTAAAACCTCTCAAAACTCTCAACGCTCAATAGTCAACTAGAGTGCACAGTGATCGATGTGGGTGCATCCGAAACCCTAAGAAGCTAAAGCAGAAGATGAAACACACTGGTTGCACAAATATCCATGAAACCTAGCTCAGGGCTATACAGGTTTTCAATGATCGGACTCCAATCAACAACAATGTGTCGCTCGCCTCCAGAATGCTCCCAAACATCGGTATAGCCCGTCGCTAGACCCTACTCCTAACCTCTATCTCGATCGGAGTACAAGCACACACAAGGTCTCACACTTGCAAAAGCGAGAACCAGAATGAAGGAAATGACCGAGACTAGAGAGTGGGAGACAAGGGGATAGATGTGCGACCCACACAGACAAGCGGCACGCAATCACGCAAAGGAAAGTAGTCATGCAACACACAATCAAACAAATCTCAGATATATCATCAATGTACACACACAAGATAAGCGAGAATACGACAATCGGATGGATAGTGATACAAAGACAACACGCTCAAAGATGATCAAAATAATATACCGACAAGTGGATCAGCATGTCGAGTCGAATGATGTACAGTAGTGAGTGTATGCATGTGAAGTGATCAGAACAATCATGACAAAAGCAAAGCAATAAGATCAATCATCAATAATCCAGCATGTCAATGTCTCAAACGAATATATCAATGAAACACAGAAGAAATCATGGCATCGGAATCCTCAATCAAGATAAATCAATCGACATGTCAAAGTCTCAAGTGGATATAAAATCCAAGCATGCATCAAATATCCTCAATGTGCAATCAAGAGATGAGTACCCACTGATTGACTCACCAAACGCCACATTTGCTTCACTTTAAGTTCAAGCTTGACCCTCAATCATTCTTCCTTGGGCCCACCATTGCATACTTCTAGTTACATGGCCACCTTTGGCATGCAACTTTTCTTTTTTTTAAGCCACGTGTCATCTTGCTACTTTCCTCATCCCCTGTTTTTTTTTTAAAAAGAGTTTTCCCAAACTCTATCTTGTAAATAACTTTTCAAATTTCCGGTCTTCAAATAATTCCAACTTCCATATTTTTCTTCATCCTTAGAGCATTTTCTTTATGTTACCAATATCTCATTTTCAATAAAATTTTGCCGCTATTTTCTTCTCGGTAAGCAATTTTCATGATTTTAAAATCTTTTAAAATAAACATGAATTTAAATTCCATAATTCCAATTAATGGAATTTACAAAATTAATTCATACAAAAGTACAGCGGGCTTTGGTGGGGGCCCGACATATGGGATTCTATGATCGATTGATTGGTTGATTTGATTGATATTCATATCTGATTTATTCTACTCTATGACATGCTCGGAATTATTCCTTAATTGTGCACTAACCTCACTTCTTGATAGCACATTGAGGATCGTTGCCCAGGTACATATCTACTCACATTCTAGTCATTTTCTGTGCATGCTCTGACTCTCATACGTGCATGATCATTTTGGGTATTCATTGATTTGTTCATCAATTGTCATGATTGCTTCATTTTATTAGTAGAGACCCGACTTTAGAGACTTAGAGGGGTGCTACGGTCTTTACCGTACCTTCCCGATAAGTAACCTGACCCCTGTACCCGATCCGGTTTTTCGTAAATCACCTTTTCCAAATAAGGAGTCATACTTAGGGTTTTTCTTTCTTATTTTGTTTACCCTTTTAAAAATAAAACAAAAATAAGTGGCGACTCCAAGTCATTTTTAAACAATAAATAAAATCAATTTTTTCAAATAAAAATCGAACTCGCCACCGAGTGGGAAACGCATTGAGCCGAAATGCGGGGTCTACAATCATATATAAGGAATATAAATATTATTGCTTAAAAATATTTTTTTTAAAAAAGATAATCAACCAATACAATATAATATTAATGTATAAAAAATAGAATATAAATTATTATTATAATTGTTGTTACATAATATCACATTCTCTATATTATAAAAGAAGTCATATTATCTATTATGATAATAGATCTAGTGGCATATAAATTATATAAAATTCACAATTTTTTTAAAACCTCAAAAAAAAATTACAAATTTTATTTTAAAAAACAAAACAAAACAATTTTCACTTTTCTTAAAATTGAAAAAAAAAAACAAAAAATGAGAATAGAAAATGAAAACTAAAAAACATTTCTCAAACTGAACACAATCTAAAAATTAAAATTAATTTTCAAGCATTAAGCTATTGATATTCTACTTCTCTAAAATTATCATAATAAATTTTAATTTATATATTAATATAATAAAATATTATTGATAATATATTTGATATATCTATCTATAAACATACCAACTTAATTCCTTAATACAAAAATAATTATTAAAATGAGATTTTAAATTTTGTATTAAAAGAACACTGACTTAAAGATTATATTACCAATAAATTTTAATTTTAATAAATTTTGTATTGTGATGATGATACCACTAAATTATGAAAGCAACATTATAACATCATGCATATACACCCTCACAATGCATCACATGTTTACGTACTACCATATATAAAAGCGTGATAAAAATACAAGATTCTCAATAAACACGAAAGAGATTAACAAAAGATGAATTTAGCACTACATAAATCTAAATCAAAGGAATTGAATAAAACAGAATCATCAAATTTGAAGTCATGTATAGCAGCCATTTTCAACAGTTTATATGTCAAACTATTCTACATTTCCCACATTCATGCGGAAGAAAAAGAGCAGGCAATCTGAAGAGGATAAAGATCCAATCCTCTCTCATTTACACAAGAGTTTTAGGAAGTTAAAGGATCAAACCTTGAGCCGGGGCTGGCTTGGAAGGCTGCTCACTCGTAGCAGCTTTCGGGGATTCCGACTCGTGAATCTGAGAATAGCCTTGCCCCACGTTTCTTCCTTGTTCCTCCTCAGCCACCTTCTCCTTTGCCTTTTGCCCAACTTCTCCTGCTGCCTTGGCGACTTTGTTGAAGGCTCCGGTGACCCATGAAGCACCGGTCAAGACGTAACGGTTTTTCATGATGGCTGAACCAGCATTGCTAACTGTCTGCTCAGCAGCTGCGAAGGCAGTCTTGGTTTTTTCAGAAACCTGGAACTTCTGGTCCATTTCCCCAACTTTGTCTTTCACCAGGGTTGTGCCCATGCTGATTTTGTCGGTGAGGCCGATTTTTTGATCCAGAGATACGACTTTTGCCGAGGCAGTGGAGGTGAATTGGTGCCTCTCATCGAAGGACTTTGCCTTGTTGAGTGCGTCTTTCCCCAGAATGAAGCCCTTGGCTAGCATACCACTGACAACGTCCTCAGCCTTTTGGAGGGGGGATTCACCAGCCCCCACATTTGTGTTCTCTGTTGCCTGAGGAGATTAAGCAGTTTGATCATAAAACTGATATCAATTTGGCCTCTGAGATTGCAAAGAATGAGCGTCATAGATAAGATTCTCACCCTAGGCTGTACAGAAGCAGCAGCTGGAAGCTTGTAATCAGGTGCCGGCGCTATTATAACAGACATATCAACAATTGTTGCTCCCTAGAAAGCACAGAAATACAGAATGGCTTCATTATAGGGGAGAAAGGATTGAAATGGAGAAACAACATCAGGATAAGAACAACCAGGGATGGGAATCATGGGATTTAGAAAAATTGAAATGGAGAAATAACATCAGGATAAGAAGAACCAGGGATGGGAATCATGGGATTTAGAAAACTTGACCTCTTGAACTAAAGCAGGGTACAGTGAGATTTAATGAGGATAAAAATAGATGCAGAGGACATCAGATCAGCTGGGATTACAGTAATCAGAGACTGACCATCAAAAAACCATCAAAAAAGAGACAACCCACCTACCATGAAAAAGGAATTGAAAGTACAGCATAATATTTCAAAATAAGGAATTTGATGCTACTTGGATGGTAAATGGAAATTCATACTTTTCCAGTACCCTGTAATACAAATTTTTGTGTCTACTAAATGATCAGAAAGAAAGTCATTCAACAAGCCCAGACCAGAACTCTTC
Organism: Vitis vinifera; assembly: GCF_030704535.1. NCBI lineage: Eukaryota > Viridiplantae > Streptophyta > Magnoliopsida > Vitales > Vitaceae > Vitis > Vitis vinifera. Next base: position 1,771,638 of record NC_081820.1, on the reverse strand, counting down.
AGACAAGGGCATTGGTGAAGAGATCATCATCCAGTCTTTAGAGATACAACTTCTTTGATATTGAAAATGACCGATTGACGAAAAAGAAAAGGGACCAGTCATGGGTAAAACTCACAGAATAAAGGTAACTAGGGCTATTTAAAGGCATTTAGAATTGACACCTAAACAAAAGTAAATGAAGTATCAACCATTAAACCAGTTGTGAAATTGGGTTCCTCAGGATCAAAACAAAGCAAGAATGCTTGTCTAGTACAACTGTGAACCTCCATTAGAAACCTCACAGTTAGTAGTTCCAGGTGGTGACCACCAAAGTGAAAATAAAGTTTGGTATAATGCCTATTGTACTAGTACAACAATGGCTATCAAATTGGACATATGGGAATATGTAAAAGTTTAGTCAGTTTGGATACACTTTCTGTTTTTTATTTTTACAACAAAAAACTTCTATATAAAAATAGAGCATTTTGTACAAAAAAAAATATAGATTTTACCTATGTCCATAAAAATAACCTTCAAAAATTTTTAAATTTGAGGTCTTAAAATTATTTTCATACCTCAATTTTTTAAAACAGTTTTTAAAATCTTTACTTATTCAATATAAAACCTTTTAAGAGATCTTGAATCTTATATAAAATTTATTAATTTAATCTAATTTTAAAAATGAAAAAAGGAAGTTTATCCAAACAGGCACTTAGTTATAGAAAAGTCAAAGTGAAAAGTTAGCAAGTTCAATAACAGAAAGTAAAACAATGGAATAAGTTAAAAGATCTTGAGAAGTGAATGCACCGAAAGAAGAACTGCAGTCTCTGCCCCTTGGGTATCCTTGAAGGTAACATATGCAACTTGAGACCGTTCATTCTCACTGGGAAGAAAGAAGGAATAAACTACATGAGAAGCTTGATCCATAATCCAGCACTACTTTGACTGGTTTCAAAGAAGATGGAGGAAAAGAAAATTAAAATCATAAGCTACTTAGAGCAGAAAAAAGCTGCCATAAGTTTCAAAGTTTCATTCCTCTTCCTCACCAACTTCCATCCAACCAAACAGAGTATAAAGAGTGAAATAAATCAAATAACATCAAAGTTACTTAAAACAACAAACCTTTGCATTTCCACATATTCAATTTCACCAGAAAAGGAGAAGAACTCCTTTATATCTTGTTCAGATGCACCTAAGGAGACATTGCTGACTTTCACCGTGCTTATCTGTAATCAACAAGAACAATGCACAAGATGGAAAGCATGCTTGTATAATTAGAAAGTGCATAATACCACATAGGAGTTTCATACATACACACATATATAATCACAAGTAGAAGGTAATTATTTTACATCACAGTAGAGATGGATGTGTACATAGTCTGTGGCTGGTTTAAAGACATAGGAGTTGAGTGGTTTTTTATGTCAGTTTTGTTCTATACATTGACTCTTCATGATAAAGCCATTAGGCCCACTACGGTAAGAAAAGAGAGTTTCCCACATGCACAGGCAACGAGTTTTCCATGTGGATGGGACTTTTTTATTTGTAGACATGTTTTTATCCTCTTTTACAATCCCTTTATTTTGAATTACAGACCTCACACAATCACACATTCATTTGACATTAATTAAAAAACCTGATCTGTTTCATAATTTTCCTAATTAATCACACTAAGAAACAAAGAAACTCACACGCTTTAAACAAGTGTTTCAAAGTTGCCAATTGTCATTGAATGTGAATAGAGGATTCTTCAACTTTTTTAGCCCTTTTATTCTATCTTATATGATATAGATGACCACTAGACATGCCACATCATCAAAGTAAAACGTCAATCAATCAACTAGTTCTTTTTTTGAGGCACCATGGCAGAACTTATCTAGATGCAGAAGATCTAATATAAATATGCAAAACCAACATATGTTTTAGGGATTATTTTCTTCATGGAAATAAGAACTACTCTCTATTTCCAAGAACTGGAAGAATGAATACAACATAGGATATGCATTTGGTAGTAAATTTTGAAACCGTTTTTGGAGATATTTTAAAATCCAGTCAATTTTAGGAAATGTTAAAGCTTTTTTTTTCTTTTTTCTTTTCATGTTTTCAAATATGTATACACTTTAGAAATTAAAAGTACTCCAAAATGAACAAGATCATTGTTTTCATTTTTGAAAATGAAAACATTCCTAAGAAAATCATTTTCAAGCTCTATATGAAAGACCGAAGCCCAAGTCCATGAAATCACTAATCTTGTGGCAGATGAATCAAAGAAGGGATTTCACACAAGTCCATGATTTGAGATCTTTCATGCAAATTCACAATCCCAGACCTTTCTACTGAATCTAATATCTTTTAAGTAAGGGGTCCATCTAAACCATTTCAAGCTCATTAATCCAGTTATACATTATTCAATTTCATTCATTGACTCAACCATTTTATTCTGTTTATTTTTGTGATTGCAAAATCCAAATTCACAAACAAACCGAAGAAGAATGGAAGCAGTCATCTGCTGCTATGAAGCAGATATATGAACAATCGCACACAAAATTGTCAACTATCAAGGCAACACAAAAACCACTCACGATCTGAAGTAACTAATTGGAGCACATTTGACCGTCTATAATCATATCCAATAAAGATTCAACACAAGACATAATCAACCATCAATTTGGCTACTTGGATACCAGAGGAAAATAACAGAAACAAAAAATAAAAATCAAGAAAAATCTCATTCAACCTCGATTTCCTGAACAAAAATAATACTCATCACCAGAAGCAATCAATCTGAGCACATACAACTTCCAAATCACATTCAATAGGTATTCAACAAAAACACGAATCCACTTTCAACAACCCTCCCTTTGGCTGCTCAGAAAACAATAGAGAACAAAATCTTCAAAATAATCTCATTCAACTTCATTTACCTATCATTCCCCCATATTTTCTCAGCAACCAAACAGATTCAACAAACAACACAAAGCAAAAACTACTCAAGATCCGAAGCCATTAATCTGAGCACATGCAACACACTTCAAATCAAATCAAATCAAATCAATTAAAGATTCAACAAAAACACGAATCCAATTCCAATAACCTCAGTCTGGCTGCCAGGAAACCAGAAGAGAACAGTAGAAAACAAAATTTTCAAAAAGAACTCCGATTTCCCTTCATTTCCTCCAGATTTTCCTAGCAACCAAACAAATTATAGAAAACAGAGGAAAATTAAGAAGAGATTTGGAGACTAACCGCCATGAGTAGAGCTTCGAAGATCAATTGGGAACTCAGAAAATTTCGGTTCGTGAAGAATTTCTCAATGGAAAATGTCAAGATTTAATGATGTATAGAAGAAATCAGCACTCGATTCTCTCCATCTCATTACCCTCCGGTTTGCACACGAAGCCACGTGTCTCTTTCTGATTGGATGAGGTGAAATTCTCCCCTTTTTTTCCTTATAAAAACATGCCTCAAATGAAATTTAATATCCACATGATGTAACAAATGTTAACAGGTGGTATTAGAATAATTCAATAGGTACGACTAGAGAATAAAAATCTTCTTTTTCTATATTTATCAAAAAGGCAACGTGTCGTATACATTTTTGGATCTCATTATTTATACTTATATTCTTATTTATTTGTATCTTCTACTTTAAATTCATTTGTTTATATTCTTATTTAATGAAAAATCTTAAAATAAAAAAATATTTTTGTTTTGAAAAAATGTAATTATATAAAAGATAAATACAAAAATATGATATTTTCATCATTTTTTTATTTTAACACTGAACTCATCTTTTTAAAAGAGGAATTCTATTTGAAATTGAAAAGTATCTTAATTTTAAAATTATTTTTTATATTAGGATTTTTTTTTAAAATATATTAGTCTAAGCATAAAACCCCCTTTAAAGGCTCAAATTTCATCATATATACTGAACGATCAAAATTTGATACATTACGATACCATTTTTAGATACATTGAGGTATGATTGTCTTCTAGGGTTTTTTCTTAGAGCTTGAGACCATATATAATAAGATTTCATTGATTGTCTTCTAGGGTTTTTTCTTTGTGATCTTGTTTCTCAATCTTTTGAACTCAATCTAAGTAATATATTAAATTAATATTATTTCTCCTGAATTAACAAATTTAGTCTTTTTTTTTTTTTTTTTGAGAAAAAATTTACTTGAGGGGGGAGATTTAATTCCTCTTTCCATCTAAAAAAAATCAATGATCAATGTTGAAAATGGATATCAATTAATTGAACTAGAAATAAAACTAATTCACTCCCAAGTAATGTAAAATTAAAGGAACAAATATTTTTATTATCAAATTATGATATCTTACATCAAATAGGGGAACAAATTAATTGTGATATCAAATTTATGAGGATAAATATGTTAATTTGATGATTTAGAATATATTTCACCTTAATAGTTAAAATAAAAATTAATTAATAAGTTTTTAGTCAATAATTTAACTATAATTTAACTTAAAGTCATTAAGTAATAAGTATTAAGTTTTACCTAATACCCCTTTACACATAAACTTTTTTTATTTATTTATTTGACTTTTTTGAAAAGGAAATGTCAATATCATAGAAGTCTTATAAAGCATTAAATAGTTTTCTATTATATAAGTCAAAATATAACTTATTCGAAAAGTAATGTTTTCATGACTTTCATATTAAGTCTTTTTTCTTTTTAGTTTAATGAACCAAAATCAATATATAAAACTCACATTGTGATATTGTGATAAAGATCACCTTATATAGATTGTTTATAATGTTAAAGTAATTTTGGCAATACCTTGTGTTGGCAGATCGGAGTGTTGGTCGCGTCCATCAACTCCTCTTGTGTTCGTCGTGGGCGCTTGGATGAATACACTATAAGGTTAGGGTATGCGTCTTTCCTACAAGCAATTGCTTTTAGGAGAGTTGGTAGCGCCTGAAGTGCTACAAGAATTGTTAGGAATATTAGGCTAATCCAACCTATGGTAATTACCCTAGAGGGGGGAGGGTGAATAGGGTGATAGTTTCTTTTCGCAAATTTAAACTATCTGAATGAAAATACAATTATATGCAAGTATATAATAAGCAATATAAATACAATTGCATATAAATTAAAAGAGTAGGGAAGAGAGAATGCAAACACAAGAGTTTATAGTGGTTCGGCGCAACCCGGCCTACATCCACTCTCCTCTAGCTTCAATCTCAAGCTTGAGGTTCTACTAATTCAAGGCTTCCAAATCAAGCCTTCAAGCAATACAATTGGATTATGGTTCCAATTCACCCTCTTGGACTTTTAGATCTAAGCACCCTTTACACTTCTCAAGAGATACCATACTCTTGAGAAACTTCCTCTCAAAGGTTTACAAATAAAATGATCTCACAAAAATCCTAATACAAGAACTTTAAGCTCAAATGATACAAGAAAACTATGATTGAAATGTGCACTAAGGATATGCAAGTTTTAGAACAATGGTGCACTTAAAAACACTCTTTCAACGCTCAAATATAATCAAGAAAGGTTTAGGAAGGTTAAGCTTTTTAAACAATGAAGATTGGAGCCTTTTTATAGAAGAGAAAAGCTAAACTAGTTGTTTGGGGGTTCGACCGGTTGAGCTAGGAATCGACCGGTTGACTAGCCGTTAGCATTAAATGCTTGGCAGGTGACCATTGGGCCTCAACCAAACCTTGACCGAACCTCAACAAGTTGAGGTTCAACCTTGACCGATTGAACAACCGTTTTAAAAGAAAGAAAAAGTTTTTTTTGCACCCTCGATCGGTTGAGCTAGGGGTCTACCCGGGCCTCGACCGGTTGAGCTGTGGGTCAACTCAGACCTCGACCGGTTGAGTTGGGGTCGTCCCAGACCTCGACCGGTTGAGTTTGCGGTCGATCGGTTCCTCACCCGCTTCAACCAATTGAGCCGTTTTTTGGCTTAACAACCAACTTTTTCAACTTAAAACATTTTAAAACAAGTTGGAAAGACATTTAACATAAGGCTTTAGTTGAAAACATAAAATCATCCAATTCTTAAAATATTTAAAACAAAATAACTCTTGGATGATTTTGGTGCATAAGTAAATAATGTAATGCATGAAAATCCTAGTACACCAACAACCTTATAAAGAGATCTTATGAAGCTTGGGTCTTGAAAAACACTTCTCTTTGAGGTGGTATTCTTCTTCATGATTTCTCCTTGACTTGATTTGTCTTTGTGATCCACTTTGGAAATCGTCTTGCTTAATCACACTTGAAATATAGTCATTAGTTCTAAATATTGTTTTGTTATCATAAAAATCAAGATTAACCAAACCTTGGTTTCACACCTTGTATCGCTTGAATCAGTATCAACATTTTGTATATTCTCTCTCCTTACTCTCTCACACTTGATGTTTATACAAAAATGGTAGGAAACCTCACAAACTTAGGATGAGTGGAGAGATGGACCACGAGCCCTTTTATATCATTTCAAGTGACCTTCCATCAAGAATCACAAATGAATACTTCCATCTACATACATGAATCCTCGTTTTTTAATTTCATATAACATTTATGGTATATGAAAACTTTAATGTAAGCACATGACTTTAGTCATTGTAACTTATATTCTTTTATATACCATATACATTTAATTTTCCCACACACATGAGATATATAGTACGGGAAATGTAAATACATTACGTTCAGTCATGATCACTAATAAGGGTCTCCAAAAAGCCCGTGGCCCGCGGCCCGCTTTCGGCCAGGCCCAAGCCCGTTTATGGGCGGGCCGGGCCACAGGCCTAATTTTAGGGTCGGCGGGCCGGCCCGACCCGGCTCGTAGGCCCGCCCCTTTAAAAAAAAACTACAAAAATAAAAAGTATTAAAAAAAATATACTTTATTTTTATATATATATAACTAACTCATTTAATAAGCACAAAAGGAATGTAGCTCAGTTGGTTAGAGCCTTGAAATTTAAGCTTGAGGGGAGGGGTTCAAATCCCCCCCTCCTTTCCTTTATTTAAAAGCCATTTTGGCTTATTTAAAAAAGCCAGCGGCCCGGCCGCGGGCCTAGCATTTTAGCATGGCCCGGCCCGACCCGCCCGTTGGAGACCCTTAATCACTAATTCCAACATAGACTTGATCGTAAACTTGAGCATCTATGATAAACATGTTATTTAAAGATATCTTAGGTTATAAGTAAGGATTATTTTAATTCCATGTATAAACTCTTCCTTGACACGTGGATAGTATCATTAATAGTCTTGTCATCTATTTAATAAAATATGTAACATAATTTTCTACAAAATCAAAAACATTTTTATCATACCATATAATAATAATAAAAAAAATTTGGTGTATATTGACACATCCATTGATCTCACTTATGATTTATTTATTTATCTATTTATTTATTAAATATTAAACCACATGAAAACTTATTAAAAAATGTTTTGGAATCCCATGTTCTTGGCTATATATTTTTTTCTTTATTTTCATGTGATAAGATATTAAATCCCATAAATTCTTAATTAAATTATTTTTTATTATCATGTATAAATAATAATTATTATTCATGTGGATTTGGAGATCTAAAATATGGAAGAAAAAAAATACAAAATCGTTAAACAACATAATTCACTAGGCACAAATTAATTCAATTTACGGGATTTATATAATTAAAAAACAACAAAAAAAAATAGAATTTATATAAGAAGAATTTTTTTTTTCCATATTAAATTTTTTTAAAAGACAAATTCTTTAAACAAAATTACACAAATAGGTATGGAAGCACTTAATATGCCTAAAAAAGAGTTTTTTTACTTTTCAAAAGTGGATCCAAACAATGTCTTATATTTCTTTTACAATTATTTGTAGGCTATATTAGTAAGTTATCAAAATAATAACAAAAGAGATGGTGATTTTATTTTATTTTTCATTTTTTTTTATAAATAATTTGGTGTTGTATAAAAGCACTTTTTTTTTTGAAATATTTGGGTCATCTTCCATTCCAAGATCCATTGAATTGTAGAAATCAACCAATTTGTTAGTTAGGGTTAGTGATGTAAGGTGGCTACCAAACCAAACAAACCCTAGGTCAGTTCCAAGTCCAAATTGTTGGTTAGCCGGGTTGACATAAGCCTTCTCTCTTCCTACCCCTCTGAAAATTTGGTGCTTTGTCTGTTATATGATTTCATCTCTCTCTCTCTCTCTCTCTCTCTCTCTCTCTCTCATGCTAAAATGAGACTGGTAGTCTCTCCATTTTTCATTGCTTCGAATTACTTTCAAATATGTCCAAAATCCACACCAATAAATTCTTGTGAAAGAAACTACAAAAATTTGCCTTAACCTTTTTTTTCACTAAACATAAAAAAAAATGATTTTTTTTTTATTTAAAAGTTTTCTTTTAAAAACATATTCTTTCGATCTTTATATATTTCGACCTTTATATATGTGGATAGTTTCAACTCTCAAAAATTGTTTATTCTCTCTTTTTTGTTTTATCAGGTTAAGATGATACTATTTAGAAACCCGATTCCAACAATTTATATTATATTTATTTGGTAATAAATTTATGTAAATACATCATTTATAGGAACAAGGAAAAAAAAAAAGGAAAATATTCATTTTTCTTATATTTTTTTTTCAATTATTATTTTTGAGAAAAAATTTAATTATATTTAAAGTTTAATAATTGTAATTTAGCATTTTTCTAATAAAAATATACCATGATATACCTAAAAGCACCACTTCCCAATAATTTGGTCCATTTTTTCAATGAGTATAAACCAACATCATTGATTTAAACAACTAGATCTTTGGAAAACTGCAATATCTTTTTAAAGAAAATTTATGTATTGTACCCACATATGTCGTATCTACAAAACTTCAATAAAAAGATATTTGAAGATGGATTATTATTATTAAATTTTGTCATCAAAATCGAACTTCAAACAACTCATAATTAATGAAAAGGCATAGAAGTCACATGCTTACACTACATTGTTCCATAACTTAACCCAAGAACAATATTGATGAACAATATTGATGTTTGGATCTAACAACATATTTGTTGATATTAAATTGACATATAAATAAAATGCCTTCAATATTACACAAAATTATGATAATATTATTAAGATGGTGTTTGATTGTGATTTCTGGGAATGTGTTTTGCTTTTGTAACAGTTGAATGATAAAAAATTTTAAATATTAAAAATATTAGAAACGTTTTCTAAAATCATTATCAAATAGACTTTAAGTATGTATTTGACAGTATTTCTATTTGAAGTGTTTTTTTTAAAGTATTTTTAGGAGAATAACCTATTAAATGTTTTTCCAAAAAATATTACAAGTGATTTTACATATTTTTTTTTAAAGTATTTTCTAAGTTTTACTAAATATCTATTTTTTTTCAAAATAAATTTTAAATTAAAAAATTTTCATATAATCACTAGCAAACAGACTCTAAATATGTCTAATAAAACTATTAATTAAAATTATATGTCTTCAATAACTCAAAATTTATATATTTGGTTGATTTTATTTATGATATTAAGTATGTTATAAATGGTAGAGTGTGTTTGACAGTTTTTCTATTCAAAGTGTTTTAAAAAAAAATTACTTATGAAGTGTTTTTTCAAAAGACACTATAAATGGTTTTTTAATATTACAAGTCATTTTTCATATTTTTAAAAATATTTTAAAATTTTGTCAAACACTTTATTTAAAAAAAAAAAAAAGATTAAAAGTGTTTCTTAAAATTATTGTCAAATAAATTAGACCAACTAATTAAATTATATCAATTCGTTGAAATTAAAAATACATTTAACATTATTTATATTCGAAGTGTTTTTAATAAAAGTGTTTTTCCCAAAAGTATTTTTAAGAAAATCTCTAAGTGTTTTTTTCAGGAAAAACTACATAAGATTCATCCTTCAAGTATTAAAATTATAATTAGTGCCAAACGTATTTAGTGATTTTTCAAAATTTTAAAAGTATTTTTAAAAATTTGTTAAACATCGTATTTTTGTAAAAAATATATTTTAAATTAACAATGTTTTAGAAGTGAGTTTGATAATAATTATAAAAAACGTTTTTAGCTTTTTTAATATTTGAATAATAAAAATTTTTAAATAATAAAAAGGTTAAAAATACTTTTAAAAATAACTGTAATATGTACTTTAATAAATTTTATATAAAATTACATATTATTTCAAATAATAAAATAATATTTGAAGATAAATAAATAAATAAAATAAAATAAATATATAAATATTTTCTTAATAAATTGGCACGACATCAATGTGACGGCCATCCACCACCACTTCCAAAAGGGACATTGAGAATGGATCAGCCAGCTAATTTTCCTCATGGATTTGACCCCAATTTAAGGGCCATATGAAGGAAAATAAAAAACCGAGTCCTTAGAGGAGGCCAGAAGCCTAGTGAAGAAGCTTCCTTTGGCTTTTCTTCTCTCTTTGATTCCCTTTTCAATTATATTTCCTTGTTGGGTCAAAAAACTCCAAAGTTTGAAGCTTCCTCTACCAACCCTTTTCTTCCCTTTGCAACTTCCCCAATCTCAGACACGCCCACAAATTCCCAACAAGTTTTCACAGTTTCTTGGATTTGGTTTGGTCTGAGATGAGCTTTGAAGATCTTGAATGGGGTCGGACCAGGCCAGGCCAAAGCCCTTTGGCCTTGGCAACAAAGAGGCGGGAAGAGGATGACTCTTCACAGGCCGTGGCGGCAGGCGTTTTCAGAATCAACACTGCCGTTTCGGCCTTCTATCGCCTTGTCAATTCGCTTGGGACTCCCAAGGACACGCTCGAGCTCCGTGAAAAGCTGTGAGTTTTTTTGGGTTTTTTTTTTTTTTGGTTCCCGGGGAATTTGGGGAAGATTTTAGTTTTTTGGGTTTTGACTAAGGAAAACGTGATTTGGATGCTTTTTGTGAAAACCCCTTCTGGGTTTTGGTTTGTTGGGTGAGGGAATTGAAGCCATCCGGTGGGGAATGATCAATTGTTGAAATAAGTTTCCTAGGTTTTGACTAATAAAAGAAATCAGTTTTTGTATGATTTTTCTGCAACCCTTTCTGGGTTTTGGTTATTTGGTTGAAGGAATTTGGTGGGTCAATGAGAATTAATGGTTTATGGTGTGGTGGTTCTGACTTTGGATTGACTTCATTTTGTAGGCACAAGACAAGGCTACATATTGGGCAGTTGGTGAAAGATACTTCAGCAAAGCTTAAGCAAGCAAGTGAAAATGATCAGCATACTGAAGTTAGCGTAAGTGCAGATGAGTTTGGAGTTTCTAGTGGCAGCCTTGCCTTTGATGTTTTTGTTTTAGAAATTTCATATCATTGTTCTTCAGAAAATTCCTATGGTTCTGTTTGGATGTTTTTGAAATTTTCTAACTTTAAAACAGGTTTGTCAAACTTAAATTTGACAAACTTTTGACTGAAAATAGTTTTTTTGAGAATTCGTCTTTAAAATAGGTTGCTTTTTAGAATAAAATTGAGGTGTTTTCGGATGCCTATTTATAGAGTATTCTTTAAAACAATTGAAAATATGGAGAATATTTTGGATATTTGAATTACCATTAAAAACTGTTTTTGAAGAATTATATTTGAAAACATTGCCAAATAGGCCTTATATTTCCCTTATGGAATGCCTTTTTTGTTTTCCTTTTTAGTGTTTTTGTCATGCGGGTTGTGGGTTTTATTGCTTGTTTTGATTGTTGCTGAGTTCTTTGATGGAACTGCAGTTCAGCAAGAAGGTTGCCGATGCTAATCTTGTTGCCTTGCCTTCTCGCTCATGTTTACACCACTTCACCTCATTGTTATCAAGAAAACTGCTCTACTTATCTTGCAGTATGAATTCATTTTGGTGATTTAGAAATGACTTGCTTTTTCGTATATATGGGTTGTGTAGGATGTGTATTTGGGATTGTTGTTTGGCTTTGCTTGTCACTAAGTTCTCATAAATTGCAGGCAAGCAAGAGGATTGTCAATGCTAAGTTGGATTGCATGCCTTATTGCTGTGTTTTGTTATAGAAATTTGATATCCTTGTTCTTCAGAGGATTTCTATTCTTGTCTTACAAATATGCTGTTCTTTTGATGATTCGGGGATGTGTTCGTGCTTTTGCGTTTTTGTTTGTGGCTGAGTTCTTGGACCCTGAAATTCCTTTTTTAAACTGCAGGCTAGCAAGAGGATTGCAGATGCTAAGCTTGCAAAAGATTTTCAGGCAGTTCTTAAGGAATTTCAAAAGGCTCAAAGGCTTGCAGTTGAGAGGGAGACGGCATATACTCCTTTTGTTCCCAAGGAAGTTCTGCCATCCAGGTAAACTTTACCAGGCATCTTAATTACTGTTATGGGTTTAGATTTGTTTGTTCTGTTTATAAAGGCTTCAAAGTCTTGATGTTGGTTTGATATATTCATTGTACCTTTCAACTAATACTGGTCAAATCCCACTCAAATTTTGCGGGAATAAAAAAAAAAAAGGTCAAGAATATCGAAGAAAATCTTAAATGTAAACTAATGGGTTTTATTGGACCAAAAAAAGCTTTCAAGAATCTACGAGTGTTTTATTCAGCCACAAAATCTTCCAAGTTCCAAAACTGTTGATTTTGATAGTACTGTACATTTTAAGTCTTGATTGATTATTTATGGAAGATTTGAAAGAGGGTTAGCATTTTAGAATGCACCATTGAACTTGAACTATTTGTTTCTGCAACAGATTCGAAGAAGCATGATTTATATGTAGCTTTGTATATCAAGTTGCTTATTCTAATATCCCCCAGTACTGTGTTGATGTTGGCAACTTTTCTGTTATCCACAAACTCGATATTGCACAAGAATCTCAATTTGGTCCCACCCTATACTTAGATGGATTGGTGAACCCTAGCTTCCAAAGATTTCTGTCAAATGACTTATTGGTGTCTCGTAAAAGCTTTCTTTATTTTCAGGTTGCATATCTCACGTTTTTTTTTTCTTTTCTTTCTTTCTTTTTTTTTGACTAAATATTACACAGTTATGATGCACGCGAGCTGGAGATAAGTTCAGGGAAGAATCTCGAGCAACAAGCTGTTCTTTTGGAATCTAGAAGGTATGAATGCTTCTCCAAGTTTCTTTTTGATAAATTTACATTGATTATCGGGATGTCTCTTTGATGAGTCCAGGAATTTTTGGGGTTAATTGTTATGGATTGCGAGGCCAAACACCTCAACTGCCACCAAAATTTATCAAAATGTAGTATTGGCGTCAAAGTTTGGATCAAGTAAACCTCTTCAACAAAAGTGTTTTTAACTGCCTGGTTATTGCCCTTCAAACAAACTAGAGTACTCTACCATTCACTAGACATTTTCCATGATGTTTGCATCTCATTCCCTTATTGAATGAAAATGCCATTTTTGGAAGTCTGGGCCAATTCAACTGCCCAGCTCAGTCTATGTAAGAACATGGCATGGTGGTTGGCCCTGCAGAAATATTTTTTTAGTCTGACCATGGCCTGGGGTGCATGGGCCAGAACCCACTGGGGTTCCCTCCACCCGACCCCCCCACCACTCATCCTTCACCCATTAAAAATTAACTTTAGGTCTCTCATCTTTATATATGACTGGCAAACCCCTAATAACTTTCTGATTTTAATCTGCTGGAAATGGGAACTCATCTTTCTAAGTCTAGATCGAGTTTGAACACATTATTACCATATTATAATGCTTTTACTATGAAACCGTAGTTTCTAATTGATTTAGTGCAGACAGGAAGTTGTGTTATTGGACAATGAGATCACCTTCAATGAAGCCATAATTGAAGAAAGAGAGCAAGGAATCCAAGAAATTCAGCAACAGATTGGTGAGGTGAATGAAATTTTCAAAGATCTGGCTGTACTGGTCCACGGACAAGGAACTATGATTGGTAAGTCACACATTGTTCTTGTCCGTTACATTTCCTCTTGAAACTTCTTGTAATGTTGACTTGATCAAATAGAGTGCTGAACATATCTTTCTTGCAGATGACATTAGTTCAAACATCGAGAAATCCCATGCTGCAACTGGACAAGCTTCTACCCAACTGGAGAAAGCATCCAAACTCCAAAAATCTAATTCCTCTCTGGTAAATTTGCTTTGTTTCATTAATTTTATTTTTAAAATTTGCAAAGGAAATAGGGTGATGCCGAGAAACATGAACTGAATTTTACCTTGCTGAGTTACACTTGGATAAAAAATTATCACTAACCATCATACCACACATTAGCTTAAATTCCAGCAACTCATGTGTTAGCTTGGGGATTAGGGACGAAACATGATGTTCGGTTTGGTAGGTCACTTCTACTTTCCATTCTTTGTCCTGTCGAATCCCTCATCCATACCTGATATCTAAGGATGAAAATATCCACAATATTCTCGATGGTTCCATCGAAATATCCATAGCTTAGGGGTACTGATATCAAAAGAGGGATATTGATATTTCACTAATATTTGACTGCACTCTATAGAATTTTATATATAGTACAAAAAGAAATTCAAAAAATTTCTATTCATGGTAAGTTGTAGGAATTAGTCAAAATATTTACATACACGAATATGATCATATAGACCCTATTTTGTGATATATTCTTTTATTGTGCAATATTATTATATTATACTTATCTTAATTTCTTAAAAAATCTTTCTCATCTACTAAAGTTTCATGCAAATTTGTTACAAAAATTTTTCTCTCGAACAAAAACATTAGACTAAAAATGCTTGAACCAGAATTACTTCCAAATGGACTCTTAAACCCTAAATTTTAATCGACCGAGGTTTAGCCAATACAAGTAAAACTAAATTTAACTCATATTGCATTGCAGAGCTGTTTGCTGCTGGTGATTTTCGGGGTAATTCTGATCATTGTGGTCATAGTTGTGGTAGCATGAGCAGAGCAGAGCTGAGCAGAGCAGTGAATTTGAAGGGCATGATCTCTATTAATTTCCAAGGTGGTATTTCCCTTAACAAAGAGGCACTGCCACTTAATGTACAGTCATTAGTACCATTCTACAAGGGGCTCTTCTACACCATATCTTTGTATATGATCATGATCATGGCCATATCAATAAATTTGAAATTCTTTTCATCTCCCTATTTATCCTTGTTGAATTAAAATTTTCCCTACTCCAAGAACAAGATTTGGTGCCATTGATGGCTTCTTTGATGGGTTGTAATTGTAAAGCATAAAATGTGTAGTCTATCTTCTCATATATTGTTGCCCATGTCCATGGGAGCCATGGGAGCTGCGGGTCTGTCTGGATTTTTTTTTATTTCAGTTGTTTTTGAGGAAATAAATTTGTACTCAAATATAAGTTTTGTATTGAAATATGACATGAAAGCAGCATTATACGCTTACGTACAAACTTAAAAAATAAGTTCTTAAAAAACTTAATTTTGAAATAAAGTCAATCAAATGTGTATGTTCAAGAGAAAATTGCTTTTTTTTTTTTTTTTTCTTTTAATTAGTTTTAATTTAGACATTTTTAAGTTATTCAGTTTTTATATAAAAAGGTTGAAATAAGTGAAATAAACTTAAAATAATATATAAAAATAAATTATTGATTTTAATTTATTTTATTTTTATTTCATTTTATTTTATTTTATTTTTGGTGTTTGCTAGGACAATGAACCACACCCGCCAAGATAATCCATGTGTGGACCCACATTTTTAATCCATGTGTTGATCGACATTTTTCCCATGCGTCTTTACACGAACAATAAAATTATCGACAAATTTTGTGTTCTACATCATATTTATATAAATTTTTATCATATTTAATTTTTTTTCCTACTTTTTTTATAATAAAATCATTTTTTTTTTTTTACTATTTTCCTAAAATCAAAATAGTATAAAAATAAAAAAATAAAAGTCCCCTCATTAGCAAAAATTTAGACAAAAATGCCATTACTAAATTATTATAATTATTTTAACGTCAATGATATATTTAATTATATTAAATTTAGATATTAATTGATATACTAATATTAAAAATTAGTGTACATTTAAAAAAAATAAAAGTAATTTTATAATTACGTATTAATAAAACAGTGGCATATTATGGACATTATAATAAATTAATGAATAAAATTTCAATGCTCATTTAATTCTACTCATACAAATATTAATAATCATTTATCAAATTTAGATATTAAAAAAATTAAGAATATTATCTTCATAATAATTAAGAATTCAATCTCATGAGACCTATTTTTAATTAATTTCTTTCATAACTAAATAATATTAAAGACCCAATTAAGTCATGGAATAATAACTATATAATTCAAAATAACTAATTTTCAATTAATTTTGTTCGGAATAATAACTAAACAAATCAATTAAATGTCAAAAATGCTCCTTAAAACATTTTTTTACATGTCTTTTTATAGAATGGTTTAAGAAACCATGAGAAACATAGGATAAAAATTTAAATAGGATAGAAAGAATTATGAAAATTAGAGTTTTGTCGAAGTTAGTCTTGGATAAAATTTCCCTAAAAACTTGGGATGGTGATTCATGTTGGTGGGTCATGTTTATATCGTGTCAAAACATAAATATATTATATTACATAGGTCAACCCAAACCTGATTCAAATAAAAATATTTCAAAAAACAAAACATAAACCCAAATATTACCTAATTATTAAATAATTAACTTGTTGTGTAACTTATTTAATAATTAAATACTCATATTTAATAGTCATCTTATATAAATTTATATAATTAAAATCTTAATTAAATATATTTATGATTCAATTAACCTATTTATTTATAAATAAATTTAACATGAGTCAAATGAGTTAAATTTGACTAAAAACAATAACAATAACAACGACAAGAGCTACTTTTAGAAATAATTATAAAAAATTATCGTTTAATAAACCCTAAGACCCTATTGCCATCGGATTTTGAAAAAAGTCTTCTATTCTTCAAAACAAAAATACAAGAAAACATGTTTGACAAGTAAAAAATATAAAACAATTTTCTATTTTTAAAAATAAAAAAATGAATGTTTTTAAAGAACATATTTTAATTGTTTTCCCTTATCTTTTATGGACTATTTTAAAAAATAATTATACAAATTCAGAGAATGATTAAAAATAAAACACAACATGTAAAAGCTATTTTTAAAAATATGAAAATATAAAATAGGTTAAAAACATGTTAGATACCAAACAAACTTTTATTATACAAAATATTAAAAAACAATTTTCAAAAACTGTTCTCTAAAACCATTTTCGGAAACACTTTCCAAACCAACTCAAAATCTCTTCCAAATATGATATGAACTCCAACACTCATGGTTATAATACGAGCACCCTAGTTATGATAAACACCATAAAAAAGCATGGGCAATTTCATGGGGTGTGTCAAAACAGCACCCTACCGGAAAAGAACTATATTAAAACCATGAAGAAGAGACCTAGGGCTAAGCAACATGAAACCTAACAGGGAGGCAATTTCATGGGGTGTGTCAAAAACATCATTGTCGATAGGACAAATTTTTCCTTCAAAAACCGACCAAACCACACCTTTTTACACCCAGTCCCCAGCTATAGTTCAGTTTATCTCCTGTCAATATCCTAAATCCAACAAAGAAACCTAACAGGGAGGCAATAGGGAACAAATCATGGGAACAAAAACAATATACTTGCCTTAGGAGCACTATCATAAAAAGAAATCCTAAGCTCTGATTACTACCATCCTACAATTTGCCAAAGAAGCTTATGTTATCATAGATGATGACATAAATAAACCGCATCATAAATTTTTGTAAAGGATTCTCAGATAAACCATGCAGAAAACAAAATTTACAACATAAAGATGAGGAGAGTGAGGGAGAAATTTCTTTAAGCTTCTATTTTAACTGCTAATTCGTTGTTGAACAAAAGCTTTGTCTGCCCAGCGGCACAGTTCATCAACCTGAAAATAACCATACAAAAATACGAAATGGGAAACTCAACAACACCATGCCCGTGTAGACTAATTTACTTACAAGCATGTTGACCAACTCAGGATTTGAGCATTCAGACTAAACTAGAGAAGGGAATGGTACAAAGGGGGGAAAAGCATGCATCTACTCAGGAATTCCATAAATTCAAAGCTATATGATAGTTTAAGGTGGTTGTGAATATTTCAAAGTTGTATTCATATCTGAAAAACAAAATTTTGTATTATGTAGACCATTTTGGACTGTTTCACAAATGTGAAGAGGGAACAATGAAGAAAGTGGGAGAAAATGCTGAATTAAGATCTATAGGAGTTGTGGATTATGGTGTAGTTAACAAGCAGGAAGGGGCATGAAGATCGAGCTTGCTATATAGTAAATAGTGGGTTTAAAAATTTACCTCTCGACAAGAAACAAATGTACAAATGGTAACACAAGATCACATCCCCTTGGCCTTTGATGCAAGAAGGCCCATTCGTTCTGTAAGATGATCCATATGCTGGGTATTATTCCATCCGTTCACCCCTGGCTGTAACTCATGTACATTGACCACATTATCTTCCAGCATGCTTGAATGAATCTCATCTGTGTCACCAGTGAGTGGGCTTGCTGCAAGAAACTGTTCCCAGAAAGCATCATTAATGCTGGGAAGCTTGGGTATCCCATCCAGCAAGCTATCTACATTGGAATCAAGCGAGAACTCATCAGTTTCTGCAGGAACTACCCCATCTAAAATGCCTGCCATTGGATCCATATACCCTGGACTCCCAGTTTCAGTGCCAACCATGCCAACATTAGGGATTTCAACCGTGCTTTCTGGAATGATTCCTTCCATTTGAGTGAAGTCAGTCAAGACAGTATCTTCCTGAGAATTAGGTACATTGACTTCTGGGAATTGAGCTGCTTTTACTGAGTCAGTCATGACAGTGGGGGAAGACTGGGTCTCAGAGATGCCAGCTGATAGATGATTGGATGAATATGCTGACTCCACTGGCAAGTAAGACTGACCAGATGTTAGTGGAACTTCTGCAAGGGTCACTCCTGAAACCCGACTTGATGAGCTCAAACTATCTAATGCATTGGAGGATGGAACATCATCAATTAGGAAAGCATCAGGGTTAATGGAAGGCTCTCGCCTTGGAGTCGCATTCATCTTCAAGATCTGTCGCAACATTGCTTTTGCAGCCTCATTCATTAGAGGCTGGTACTTGACAACCCGCCCATCTGGAGCAGTGGTAGCATGCTTAGCAGAATGGATCTCTTCCTCCTGCTTTGGAAGTCTCCTTTTCTTATTGACACCTGTAATGCGCCTTTTGCTATCATTCTGCTGCTGTACCAGCTGAGCTAAGAAACCAGGGCTTTGTACAGCTTTTGCAAGGAATGACATCATTTGTTGCTGCCGTTGCTCCATATCTTGAACACGCTGCCCAACAGTTTGCAACTGGTGATCAGTTGTTTGCTGCTGCTGCCTCAACCTAACAAGTTCTTGCATAAGAACATTCTTATCTCTTTTAAGCCGCTCAACCTCTTCTTCAAGCCCAAACTTCCCTACCTCAACACATGCTCCCGATGAGCTTTGCACTTGAGTTTGTTGTTGTTGTTGTTGTTGTTGTTGTAGTTGTTGATTATGAGTATGTACATGAGTGGATTTTCGCCTACTAATACTCTTCAAAAGGTGTTTTTGACCTCTTAGAAAACCCTCATTTGCAAATTCCCAGCGGTCTGGATCCACCTTCCTAAATCCCTGTTTGATTAAAGTGAAGAAAAAAACTACCCCTTAGAAACTAAGTTTTGATCACAAACACAAATAAATAATATTCAAGACAATTAACAAAATAGCGCATGCATAAAGCAGGATTGGCATCGAAATATCAAGCTGACTAACATCTCACAGGTCAGGGTTGATCAGTGCTACTCCTTGGAAGTAACCAAATAAAGGGAAGACCACTAGCATATATTTAAATATAAGCATATAACAAGCACATTCCATTGAAAACAAATTCAGATTCGTTGGATATCACCAATCTCCACCATCCTACCACCATTAGGGGCATCATGGGCATCCACCCACCTACCAAAAAAATCCAAAGAACAAAATTGATTCTATTTTTATTTTTTATTCATTTGTCTTTTGTCCCTCACTGTTTCCAAGAACCAAAAGGAGTGAAACTATAAGTCCTTCCTGGAATTACCACAGATGACAATGAAGGAAATTTCACATGCAAGTTCTGTCAGGTTCCACCAAGTCAGGCCCCCTCTTGGCAGGAAAATATTCCTTTTTTTTTTCTTTTGTGCCAAGACTCTTATTCTTTCACTTGAAAATATAAATGTGGTGACTTGCCAATAGCACATGCATTTTACACCCACTGTAAAAACATACTATTTTCCCTTAATCCCCATTCAGTAAAAACATGATCCCAAAACAGCGGACCACGCTTAATTTAAAAATTGGTTAAGTCCCAAATTGTAAAGACACCTAAACCCCAAAGGCCAAGTTGACTATGCACAACCAATATCCAAACCCTCTCTTCAGTTACACATAAAAGCATCACAAAATCACAAGTACATATCGAACCCAACCAAAAGGATTTGTTTAATGCAATGGATGTACCAAGAACAATAAATATGACTAATAATTATCAGAAGGTCCTAATAGCTTCAACTGTAATTCTATAGAGAATAGTTGATCTCTTTTTTTTTCCTCAGGAAATATTCTCCTGAGAAACAAACAGAAAAATTTACTCAAATCTTGTCAGAACATGATTCTCCTCAGTTACCACTTGGGAAAGTGGTTGTACTTGAGAAAAAAAAAAAAAAAGGTTTTCCTGGTAAAAGCAGAAAATTTTTCATCCTCCCAGAACAACTCCACTCAGATCATCCATTTATTTGCTCCAAATTGTTCAAACCATAATCCGCCCAATTTTCCACTTGTGAAGTAGATTTGAAGGTTCTTCAACCGATCAAAATAATCAATTCATTTTTTCTCTGGAAAAAGTTCTCCTAAGCAGACCGAAAAAATCTCCCAACCAACACTCAGAACCTCCATTTCTTTCCTCAAAATTCACCAAACCACAATTCTCTCGATTTCAAATGGCTTTAAGATTCCCAGTTGATCTAAAAAACTTCTCTTGAGTACCAAATAGAAGATTTTCCAACCTCCCCAAGCCAACTCCGCTCGGATCCTCCATTTATTTACTCCAAATCCACCAAACCACAATTCTCTCCAGTTCCCACTTGGGAAAGTAGCTGTGGAGTTTCTCAAATGAACTAAAATCTCTCTCAAGAAAAATTTTTCCTGATAAACAGACAGAAAAATTCGCAAACTTCCCAAAACAACTCCACTAGGATCCTCCATTTATTCAATCCAAACTCACCACACCACAATACTCTCAATTTCCACTAGGGAAAGCTGATTCGGAAGCTCTCGGATGATCCAAAACTAATTTCTTTTCTTTTCTCGAGAATTTTTTTCCTCAAAAAAAAAAAAAAAAAAAAAAACTAACTATACCAAAACAATATCCTCCCTTTCTTTACTACAAACTCACCACACCACAATTTCCACAAATCCAAACAAGCGATCACGCATTCAGAACCAACAGCACAGCAGCAGAACAAAAATCGAAAACAAAAACGAAACACTCACATAAGTATTCAACTGCCTCACAAAGCTGGAGAAATTATTGTGCTTGAAGTACTTGGGCAAAAGGTCTCTAGAGAACTCCGGAACATTCCAGACAACAAAGCTGTTGTTGCCGCTACTCCACGATACCACCGAGTCGGTGGCCCGATCGTCTACCATGTCGTAGGTCTTGCTGAGGAACGGCGGCGGCAGATTCGAGATCGACGCTGCCGAGGAGATTGCCGAAGACGCCGCCATGTGCCCGGGGAGAGGTTCAGTTGGTGTTGGTGGTCATCGGAGATCTGAGAGAGAAATGTGAAGAGAGAGAGGTGAAAAGAGGGTTTCAGGAATAGAACGAAGACTGGAGTGGGCAGGGCCAGCACCACATGCTGACTCATTCCCTTTTTTTTTCCTCCTTAGCTACCCTGCCCCCTCCCCCAAGTCTCTTTTCAAAAAAGAAAAAAAAAAAAAAAAGAATTTTCCAAGAAAATGTTCGGAGGAATTTTCCTGGAAAATGTTTCTCTTCCTCTTATTTATTTATTTCCATTTTTTAGAACAATAATTTTTTTTTTGTACACGTCAAACAATTTCCTTGTATTGATTAAAAGCAAATAAAAAAATATAATTAAATTCCATAAAATTTCTTCAATCCTTCCTTATATTGATTTCAAATTTTTTAACTTTTTAATTTTTAATATATTCATTTTTCATTTATACTCTTTATAATATATTAGATAAAATTCAAAATTTTATTTTATTTTTATCTAAAAATAATATTATAAATTTGAAACCACATGTTAATAGTATTCATGTTTTTATTTGAAGTATTTTATTGAAAATATTTTTAAGAAAATTATTAAAATTTGAAGAAAAAAAAATCTTCAATTTTGTTAAATATTTAATTTATTAAAAAATACTTACTTTTTAATTATTATTTAATATATATATATATATATATATATATATATATATATATATATATATATTTTCAAAAAAAAATCTTAAAAAAAATTATTCCTCCGAAAACAGAAAAATAATGAATGATGACTCAGCACTCCAAGTGTCTTCTCCCTCCAAATTATGCCGTGAAAAATCCCAAAGGGGAAAGATTGACTTCTACTAGATTCCCTTTGCAAAATCCAATTCCAAATAAGGAAATTTTTGTAAACAATTTACATTAATCATTCCTTGGATAAGACTACATGCCCACATAATTTTTTTTTTTTTTTATAATAGAAACAATTTTTTTTCAATATTTATATTTTTGTGGACCCTGCATTTTGGCTTATGCTTTTTCCATTCGATAGCGAGCTTAATTTTTATTTGAAAATGATTTTATTATTAAAAAAAATGACTTGGAGTCGCCACTTATTTTTGTTTTATTTTTAAAAAAGTAAACAAAATAGGAAAGAAAACTCTAAGCGTGACTTCTTATTTTGAAAAAGGTGATTTGTGAAAAACCAGATCAGGCTCGGAGGTCAAGTTACTTATCGGAAAGGTACGATAGATACCGTAACATCCCTTTAAGTCTCTAAAGTCGGGTCTCTACTAATAAAATGAAGCTGGCGTGACATTCAATAGGAAAATCAATGGATACTCTAATCGATCATGCACATATGGGAATCAAAACGTGATTAGAGAATGACCAAAATGGGAGTGGATGCATACCTGGGCCACGAACGAGCAATGCGCTATCATAAAAATGGAGTCAGTGTACAGTAAAGAGCACAAAATGTATCTCATGCATCACCAAACAGAAATTAAAACAGGAGGGAAAACTGGATTTTTGAAATTTATTTGAAAATTGGAGTCTTAGAGATTATTTGAAAATTGGATTTTTAGAAATTAAATGTAAGAATGAGAATTTTAGAAATTAAATTTGAAAGAAATTGGAATTTTGAAAATTGTTTGAGAGTTCGGGATTTTTTTAAAAATTAAATTACAAAAATTGGGACTTTGGAAATTAAATTTTGAAAAAAATCAGAATTGAAAATTATTTGAGAAGTATAAATTATGAAACTTGAATTATAAAAATTGGAAATCTTGTAAATCATTCGAAGGCAGAATTTTTAGAAATAAATGCATAAAATGATAATAATAAATAAGTGACGAAATAAATGCGAGAATTGGAATATTGGAAACTGAAAATTAAGTTCGGAAATTGGAAAATTGGAATTTCAAAAAACTAAATTTGGGAATCGAAATTTTGAAGAATTATTTAAAGACAGAATTTTAAATAAATGAATGAAATAATAATAATGACAAAATAATAATGATTGAATAAATAATTGAGGAAGTTAGGATTTCAGAAATTGGAATTTGAACTTAGGGATTGGAAATTTAAAGAATTATTTAAGGATGAAATTTTAAATAAATGAACAAGTGAATAAATAAATGAATAGAATAACGAAAATAATAATGATGGGATAAATAATTACGAAGATGAGAATTTTGGAAATTGGAAATTGGAAATTGAATTTAGAAATTGGAAATTTGAAGAATTATTTAGGATTTTAAATTTATGAATAAGTGAATAAGTAGATGGATGGAATAATAATAATAACGAAAACAATCATTAAACAAATGAATATGAATAGTGGAATTTTAATATTGGAAATTAGATTTGGAAGTCAGATTGTTGAAGAGTTGAACTTTAATGATTGAAATTTTTAAAAGAAATGAATAAATAAATAAATGGAATTATAATAATAATGACCAAATTAATATTTAAACGAATGAAAGTAAAAAGTAGAATTTTTGAGATTGAAAATTAAATTTGGAAGTCAGATTTTTGAAGAATTGAACTTTAACGATTGAAATTTTTAAATGAAATGAATAAATAAATAAATGGAATTATAATAATAATGACCAAAATAATATTTAAGTGAAAGAAAGTGAATAGTGGAAACTTTTTAGATTGAAAATTAAATTTGGAAGTCAGATTTTTGAAGAATTGAACTTTAACGATTAAAATTTTAAATGAAATGAATAAATAAATAAATGGAATTATAATAATAATGACCAAAATAATATTTAAGCGAACAAAAGTGAATAGTGGAATTTTTTAGATTGAAAATTAAATTTGGAAGTCGGATTTTTGAAGAATTGAACTTTAATGATTGGGATTTTTAAATGAAATGAATATATAAATAAATGGAATTATAATAATAATGGCCAAAATAATATTTAAGCGAACGAAAGTGAATAGTGGAATTTTTTAGAATGAAAATTAAATTTGAAAATCAGATTTTTGAAGAATTTAACTTTAACAATTGAAAATTTTAAATGAAATGAATAAATGAATAAATTGAATTATAATAATAATGACCAAAATAATATTTAAGCGAACGAAAGTGAATAGTGAAATTTTTTAGATTGAAAATTAAATTTAAAAGTCAGATTTTTGAAAAATTTAACTTTAACAATTGAAATTTTTAAATGAAATGAATAAATGAATAAATTGAATTATAATAATAATGACCAAAATAATATTTAAGCGAACGAAAGTGAATAGTGGAATTTTTTAGATTGAAAATTAAATTTGGAAGTCAGATTTTTGAAGAATTGAACTTTAATGATCGGAAATTTTAAAATAAATAAATAAATGGGATAAAGCTAATAATAACGAAAATAATAATGATTAAATAAATAAGTGTAAAAAATTGGAATCGTGGGAATTGAATATTAAATTAAGAAGTCGGAATATTGAAAAATTATTAGAAAGCGGAAAATTGAGGATTAAGTCTAAGAAAAAGGGCATTTTAAAGATTTATTTGAGAATGAAATTTTTGAAGATTTGACTTGAAAGGAAATGGAGTTGCGAAAATTTATTTGAAGGTGACATTTTAAAAAAAAGATTAAATTCAGAATTGGGGAATTTTGTTGGAGAATTAAATTTAAAAATTTGGATCTTGGAGAACTAGACCTAAAATTAAAATCTTAAAAAATTATTTCACGAATGGAAAGTTGGAAAATCGAATTTTAAAAAAAAACGAAGTTTAGGTAAATTGAATTTTCAGGCATCAAAGTTTCATGAACTAAATTTAAAACCAAATTTTAGGAAATTGCTTCGAAAATGGTATTTTGTATAATTAAATTTAAAAAAAAAAAATTGAAAGGTTATTTAAAGATAGAACCTTCATAAAAATCATATTTGCATCATTAAAGAAACAATGACTTAAGAGGGCCAAAAACTTGGCCCATTGGAGCCTACACTAATCTAGCTTAAACTTAGAGGATGAGGCTTAAAGCCTACATGAAGCAGCTTAGGCCCACAACTTAATGCTTTGGGAGCCCACCAACAAGACCCATAACCCAAAATATCTACCATGGAGATCAAGGGATGACGCCACCTCATTTTTAAAAAGTTAGATGGATGGTTAATGGGTAGCAGGTTGGCAGTGAGGAACGGGGCTTGCATGTCGATGACGGTTGTGATGAAATGGAGGAAGAGGATGGGGGTTGCCGCTTCAACTTGCGCTTGCGTTGCCGCTGCCACTGTTGGCGCTGCTGGTCTCGCCGCCGTCGCTGCTACTAGACGAAGATCTTGATGAAAAGGAAGGCGACGACGACGATGATGATGATTGGCGGGCTCCATCTCCGGAAGTGGCGGTTTGATGGGCAGAGTGGCGATCATGGGGGTCGTTTAAGGGGAAGTAGGAGGGTGAAGATGCAACCCTTGGCGCGCCAGCGGCGGAGGAGCTCACGGGAGGTGCAGAGTGAATTTCCGCCCATTGAAGAAGGAGAGGAATGTGGGTGAGATAAGGGTGAGCATGGGGGGGGAAGTGGATGGGAAACGTGAGTGATGAGGTGGTGAGGTGGAAGATGGGTATGATGTAGCCATGTTTGCATGGTTCTCAATGCTCATGCTGGTGAGAAGAAACATAAATGATTCCAAAACACAAAACAAACAAAAAACAATACCATACATATATCTGGATGTCCCACAATGAATATGGTAGAGACCCTCATCCATTATTCAAGCCAAATTAATGCAACGGAGAAGGCACCAACAACATAAGTGGAAAAACGTCAAGTAAATCAACAAAGACATCCTGGGGAGTGATACTCAGAATAACAAAAAGTATGGTTAAATATGAGTATACCTGTAAATGCACTAGATGTCCTTCCTAGCTTCTCTCTGACCAATCCTCTCTTCCGGACTCCATCCCCCCGTCTCTACCTCTCCAGCCAACCCCAAATACTCTTGTTCCCTTTTCCTTCTTGGCTTGCTCCCCAAGCCACCACTTGCTTCCCTATGCACCACTCAGCAAGTCCCCATCTCCAACCACCACCATGGCCAGCCATCCTCTTTTGCTACACGTCCAATGCAGTTGGTTTCATGGGAGGTGTCCCCCTCCCCCTAACTTCAAAAAATGAAGAAAATTCCTCTCTCCTGGGTGGTCCCAAAACCCAAGGAAAAACTATTAGTTTTTTAGATTTTTTTTAGTTTAAAGGGGTCTACAATTTTACAAAAGTATACTATAAAACTATTTTTTATGTTTGAATTTTGAAACAATTTATTTTAAAAAACAATCAAAATTATTTTTTAAAGTTGTCTTTAAAAAATGTTTTCAAAAATATTATGAAACAAATTAGTTTACAAGCTTATTTGTTCATGCTTCTAGTGAAAGTGTTTTCTTCTAAATAAATTATTTGATTGTATATTAAATTAAAAATAATTTTTTTTAATCACGGAATGATGTGTTGGAGCTACCGAATATTTAAAAGTCTTCTCAAATTGTATTTACTTAAAATTGAAATAGTTAAATGTTAATTCTTATCGTATGTTGTATTCTTGTTTGCGTGGGAGTTGAGTTATAAAATATGATTGAAATTGTAGTTTTATGATGCTTATGATGTGTGTAATATGTAGGTTCAAACACCCTATATGACTACTAAAAAATCAATGTCCACTCCGGTAACACCTAAAGGAGTAAATGAGTGTATTTAAAAATATATAATTAAAAAATGAAATTTATTAATCCAATTTAAGACCTTTGAGATATCAGGATAATCAACATAACCAAAATACTCAAATGATCAAACAAATATATAGATGACACAAGAATTTTTACGTGGAAAATTTTTACACTAACTGTGGAAAATTTTGACACTAACTATGGAAAAGTGATTTTAGAAAAGAATGTTCAAGATAGAAAAATAGAAGAATTCATCTACAAAATTTCTTATAAGTATATAGTCTTATTCTCTTCGAATGAAATATGAATAGTATGCATTGTATTATTATAATTTTTATTTACTTTATCTCATAGCTAGAAGCTATATGAATCATATTTCATATAATTATATATTTTAATTATTTAATAAGTAGAAGTTATATAGAAAATTTTTTATAACCAGAAGTTATGAAAAATATGCACAATCTTCATAACCAAATGTTAAGAGGTAAATTACAAAATTACTAATATATAGCCGGAAGCTATGTATAAGATCCCTAATTACTTTTTAATATATTATATAAGTAGAAGTTATATGAAACAACATTATATGACTAAAACCTATATAATGAATAGTTCATAGTCTAAAGTTATATACAAACCCAAAATTACAAATACATAGCCAGAAGTTATGCATATAATTCGTAATTATTTGTTTTAAATTATACAATATAGCTTTCAGATATATAAAGTAATATTATATAGTCAAAAGATATAAAATGAATAGTTCATAACTTGAAGTTATGTACAAATTTACATTAAAAAAAAGTTCATAACCTGAAGCTATGAAAGATATTAACTTTTAATTCTTCAATTTCTTTTAATTGTATTGTGTAACTGGAAGTTATATACGAATAATTCATAGCCTGAAACTATGCACAAATTTACATAAAAAATAGTTCATAGCCCAAAACTATGTACAAATTTGCTTAGTTTCTTATTTTGACAAAACAATCATAACCCAAAATTATGAAAAATATTGGTTTTTAATTTTTATTTCGTATTCACGCATTTTTCATAACCAGAAATTATTGAAACAATTTTTATTAATAATTGTTTTATAGCCGGAAGTTGTGCGTACAATTTCTAAATCTCTTGTATAACCAGAAGTTATACAAAACAAAATTGTTAATGAACAACTATGTAGCTAGAAGATACATAATTTTTTTAAAATTTTGTTATATAACTAGAAGTTGTATCATAACATAATTGTTAATTTTTAATGTTATTATAACATTATTTTAATTTTAATTTTTCATAACCTGAACTATGAAGAAAAAAATTAGTAAATTAATAATTTTTAAAACTCGTATAGTAAAAAACTATATGAATATAACCAAAAGTTATATAAATATTATTATCCATAACCCGAAGTTATGAAAATGAGCAAATTAATATTCTTTGTGCTAATCAAATGTTATGTCAAAGTTGTTAATATGTACTTTCTTATAACTAGAAGGTATAGAGAACAAAATTGTTAGTTAACAATTTTGTACAACTTTATGAAATTCATATAAGCAAAAGTTATAGTAAAATATATTATAGTATAAAGTTATGATAATAAACATATATATAATATTTATATATTATCAAAAGATTAATATTTTGTATATCAAGCTATAAAAATAGGTAAATGCTTGATATTTTTTTAATGAACTTTTATTATTAGAATTTATATCGTTATTAGTAGAAATATTTACATATAGATGTGAAATTTTTGGAGTGCATGAAATTATGATATTTATATTTAATATTCTTGTGTTAAAGATGATATTTTAGATTTTTTTTTATTCTAGTTGTTTAATACACAATAATCTTTTGAGATAATAGTTGGATTTTCCAATATCTTATGTAAAATATGATTATTTCATATAGAAAGTTGAGATTTTTTAATAACATATGTACTTATATCTTGAAAATTATGGATAATATTTTTTTTTATTTGGATTTATTTATTGGAATTTAATAATGAAATTATGTGTTGAAAATTTTGATTATTATTATTATTATTATTTTTTGATATATATGAAATGTATGACTTGGTCATATGATTAATAAATTAATTTTGCATGTCAATTTTTTTTAGACATGTTTTTATGATTGAAAAATTTTGAGTTGTATAAAATAATATATATTATTGCATGTTGTCACATGATATTTTTATTAATTCATTATTCAAAAATAATTTTTCAATCACTATAGATTCAACTATTGTTTTTAATATATTCTATTATATCTTTACATTTATATTTAGATGAATTTGTAGTGTTTAAATTAAAGTTTTGAGACATGAAAAAAATTACAAGATGTTTGAAATCATGATATGTTCTCTTGAAACTTTGATTTATGAATAAATTTTTGCACGTTGATTTAGATTATTGAAATACTTTATAGTTATTTCATGTCTATATTGTTCCACACTTATAAAATCAAGCGTGTAAGATATTTAAGAAATATATAACTTTGAATTATTTTTTTCATATTTGTTTTGTTTTTTATACATGCTTTCATTGCTTTTACACAACTTATTAAAGTAAGTCATTATCGATGACTAGTATTTTTCTATTGATTTTAACTCTTTCTCTATGATAATATTTCTTCAACTCTATAAAGGCGAAGTCTTTATGACATATTTTATGACTTGTTATTTTGATGAAACTCTTGTATTATTAATTGCATAATATTGATGACAAACAATGTTCATATTATTAGGTGATAAAAACTTGATTAAAGACTCCAAAAGAGTTTATACTATGTTACTAATGGTATTTGATTCCATATGAATGACACTTTATATAATGCTAGATCTAAAAAAGCCTTGTAAGACCAACTTGGTCCCCTGGGGTAAACAATGATACATTAATTCATTACAAAGTCGTATGGATGTACATTATAAAACTAGAAGTTTTTATCTAGTGACTAGTCTACTTATACACTTGAAAGGTAGAATGACATATTATGCAAATTATCATTTTAATGAGACAATTTTCCTGCCTTTAAGGGAAGAAGAGCTAGTTTCAGAAGAACGACATGAAATTATTTGGAATGCATTGACTTTGACTCATTTTGATTATTGTACTAATCAATGTGAACTAGAAGTTCAAAAATATTATTCATTTGCAAGGATTTGCAAATCAACTACCAAATGCTTTCGTTGATGCAAGGAAAGTGACAAAATCATTTTCACTGACCTAGAACATTTCAGTACTAATTGAAATCTTTGAATGACAATTAAATAATGAGTTGATATCTCTGAAGGACGATTAACTAATGCGTTGATGTCCTTGAAGGACAATTAAATAATAAGTTGATGTCCCTAAAGGGACAATTAAATAATGTGTTGATATCCCTGAAGGACAATTAAATAATAAGTCTAAGACACACTTGAAGTGTGGTAGACCTTGAAGAGGCAAATACATTCCCTAGAAGAGGAAAACACAAGAAAAGATATATGAAAGGTGACACTCTTGAAGAAGTTGCATATAAAGTGAGTTATTAAAATGATTAATCAGTCTTAAGCAGGCCCTAAAGAGGCACAATTTAAACAAGTGGCCTTAGGAGAGTCATATGTTTTACAATTAGCTTATGAAAAATGTACAAATACCTGATAATGATAAGATCTCAATTATCTACTTATAGATGGAGAAAAATGAGATTGAAATATTCTTGTCATTGACAATATATTTTATTTCCAAGTGGCTATTAACATCATAAGAAATGATAAGGATCTCAAACCGAAAACTATAAATGAATGACAACATAGAAAAGATTGGTCAAAATGAAAAGAATGTATCCTAACATTATTAGAAAAATGAGAAGTATTTGATTCTATAGTCTAGACGTCTGAAGTTATCAAGCTTGTTGGATATAAATGAGTATTTATAAGAAAGTGTAATAAGAAAAATGAAATCATGAGATATAAAGCGTGACTCATAGCTCAAGGTTTCTCACAGACGAGGAAACATATTCTCCAATGATGGACACAACCATATTTAAATATCTAATTTGTTTAATAGTTTTAAAAGGATTGGATTTGCGTTTCATGGATGTTGTTACTACATATTTACATGGATCTTTAGATAATGACATATATATGAAAATTCTTGAAGGATTTCAAATGCTTGAAGCAACTAATTCAAAACATTGTAGCACATGCTCAATTAAGCTACAAAGATCCTTGTATCGATTAAGCAGTCTAAAAACATGAGGTACAATCAATTCAATGAATATTTGAAACGGGAAGTATATGTGCATTACTTCATTTGCCAATGTATATTCACTATGTTGAATATTTGTAATTGTTTTAGTATATGTGGAATATTTGAATTTTGTTGAAACTCTTAAAGAGCTTATAAGAATAGTTTACTATTTGAAATGAAAGATCCTGTAAAGCAAATTTTTTGTCTCAACCTGCAGATTGAGTACTTTTCAAATGAAATATTAGTTTGTTAGTCAACATATACAAAGAAAGTTTTGAAGTATTTTCATATGGATAAATAATATCCATTAAATTCTCTGATGATAGTTTATTCACTTAAAGTGAAAAAAGACATTTTTTGTCCTAAAGAAGATAATGAAGAACTACTTGATCCAGAAATACCATATCTCAGTGTTATTAGTGTGTTAAAATATCTTGCAAATTATACATGACCAAATATTGTATTTCTTATTAACTGACTTGTGAGATATAGTTATGCACCAACTCAAAGACATTGGAATAAAGTCAATCATGTACTACAATAACATGAGTCTGTGTTATTCTGAAGGATCAGAATTTTAATTGTTTGAATATGATGTTGACTATCTTTTAGACCCCAATAAAGCTCGTTCTCAAATGAGGTAATATTTATTTATGGTAGTATGGTAATATCGTGGAGATCAATCAAGCAAATAATGGAAATATGTGGACTATCCTCCATCAGAAGTAATACTACCAAGTTAATAATGTTGCATGCATTGCATAGATCAAAGAATGATACATTAAGGGTGATATAATCAAACATATATATCACCCAAGTCTTTTACTTTCATTAACTCCAAAAGAGTGATGAAATTGCTATTCGACGAGTAAAATTGAGTGACAATTTAGTAGATCTATTAACAAAGGCATTATCAACTGCAATACTTAAGAACTCATTGGAATACGTCGACTCAAAGATCTTCATGTTGTGCTACTAGAGAAAATATAATCATGCCAACATGAGAGGGAACTAATTGATAAAAATATCACTACATTGTATTCTTTTTCCTTTCGCTTAGGTTTTGTTCCACTGGGTTTTACTGACAAAGTTTTTAATGAGGTAGTTGTAGTCATAAAAAAGAATATTGTACTCTTTTTCCTTCATTAGAGTTTTTCCCATAGGGCTTTTCTTAGTAAGGTTTTAATGAGACATATTCTTATAATCATCCAAAGGGGAGTGTTATAAAATATGAGCATTTATCAGATTATGAAAATTTATGGATGATCATCTATATTGATATATATCTTGTAACTCCCAAGGAAGATATCTTTAATGAAAATTCATTATATTTTCTTCTTATATTCTATTATACTTTTCTTTGAATATCTTTATTTATTTTCTTGTCTTTTCTTTTTCTTCTTTTATTTTACAACAAACGAGTAACTTAAAGATAATTTAAAAAAGAGTGAAGCATAGCATTAACACATGAAGAAGAAACGGAGAAAGGCGAAGCGCATCATATACCAGACAAGAAGAAACGGACAATCACGAAACGCACCGTTTTGACCCGAGAGATGGCAACTTGGAGAGACCTCTTGGCCTCTAGTATCTCATCTTCCATTTCCAGAGCCACAGAGTAGTGGAGACCAGGGCTGTAACGATGCTCCTCGCCGCACCTGATTGCTTTTCCCTTCGCTCTTCTTTTCTCCCGAGATCCTTTCGCTTCAGGAACTCCAGGGGCCTGAGTCTGAACTCGCATAGAACTTGGACGAGTCGACCCAGAGCGAGTTTGATCACGACTCCCGACTCGTTTCAAGTTGGAAGACTCATTGGTAGCTATGGGTTCATGAATATTACTAGGTATTGTTGTATAATTTTCCCCAGTTTGGTTGCCAAGAAAAGAAGAGAAATTATTTGTAATTTGTGTGGTTTTTGTTTGTTGAAAAGGACAGTGAAGCTCAAGGGCCAATACAGATGGTTGAACGGAACCTTTTGTTTAAACGCAAGAAATTTACAGTTTGGACTCGGCAGCCAAAAGGAGCTGAGGCCGGGAATAGAAAGGAATTTAATTGAAAGTAATGAAATTGATTTAACTTCATGAACATCAATAGATACTCTCTCTACTTTTTCCCCTGTTTGGTTGCCGAGAAAAGCAAAGAAAATAAAAGAAAGAAAAATTTGTGTTTCTGTGAACCGACGGTAAGAAATGTCCAGACTCCAGAGAGTTGAACAGGACCTTCTGTTTTCTCCGAAAAAAATTTAGAGTTGCAAAGTTTTGATTTTGTTGCCTTTCCTGCAGTTTCTATGTGACCAAATGGAGCGGAAGCCTTATGTGTGTTTGCAAAGTAGGATTTAAAGGGAAAGGAAAAGAATTTAATTGGAAGTAAAAAAATTCATTCAAGTTCTTAGTCTCAATTTTTAATTAAGGAACATGAAAGTTGCTTAAGTTCTTCTCAATGCCAAACAGAGTATTATAACACGCTTTGTTCTCCCTCTCTCTCCTTTTTTTTTTCCTTTGGTGGTTAGTTTTGGTTGTTTTATGTTAATTTGTTGAAAACTTGATGGGAGAAAGCGGCTTCCCCCATTGCTTGCTGTCCATTTGATTGATGAGAAAATGTTAGAAAAGAAAATAATGTGCAGGAAAATTTACAAGTAAAAGATTCTGGTTTCTTTTCTTTTGTTAGGTTGTTGTTGTAGCCATATAGAGCCTTGGGGTTTCAATTGTGGTTTGAGATTTGGGAATTCTTTCTTTTCTTTGTTCTTGAATTCTTAGAATCTTATTAGATTTATTTTCTGAAATCCTTTTGTCACTAATTTGATTGCTGAAAAAGTTTGGTAAAGAAGACAGACAAAAAGAAAAGTGAATCATAATTATGGGGGAAAAAAAAAGAGAAGTAAAACTAAGCCAAATAGTTGTTTTAGAGCAATTCAGTGGAATTAAATGTTTTCTTAGGTGTTATAAGTGAGAATTTTATGTTTGTTTGATAGAGGAAATGAAACTGTTTTATGTTTCAGAAAACAGAAATATGAAAATAATATAAAAAAGACATGTTTAGTAACATGTTTTCAAAAACCATTTCTGGAAACATTCCCTGAAATTGGTTGCTTAAAATGTTGTTTTTCAGTTTTCACTTTTTCAAAGATGCAAGCATTTGAATGATTGAATCATTTGTTTTCATTCTAGGAAATAAGAACAGTTCTCAAGAAACCATTTCGCATAATTTCCATTTCAATTTTCTCTCCCTTTTATTTCTCAATAATCAAACTGCTAAGATCCCAATTGGGGCCTGGGATTTGAATATTAATTGCTTTTGATTTTTTCCATTCATCATCAAGTTTACCTGATAATGAAGATAGAGAAGCATAAGTAGTGGCGGCAGAAGCTAGAGTTGTTTTTTGAGATATTTTCTTCTGCGTGCCTGCTGAGAAAATTTAGGAAAAGAAGAGAAAAATTTGAAACATATATTCAATATTGTTTTTATTGGTTAAATGTGACAAAACTCAAAATAGTGGTATTAGGGTCACTTCTATGGAGTTTTTTGACCTCTTGTATCCACTACGTTGTTCTCTTCTTTGCATTTTTGGTTGCTATTGAGAAGATGGATGGAAACAAAGGAGAACAAACTGGACTTCTTTTTTGTCTTATCATCTTATCCTAAACAGTCAACAGTTTTAGTCCATCATTGTGATTTTTTTTTCATTCTCTTACATTTCCTTGGATATTAGAAAGAAGGGAAATGAGAAAAGGCTGAAAATATCTTGATAAAGGAATTTAAGTAATACGATTTAAGTAATATGCAGTGTTATTACTTCTTTTCCTTGTGCTTTCTGAAATCCAAACAGTGCCTTAGGTTTTATCTGAGCTTTATAATGTAAATATCTCTTGCGTGTCTTTGTTCATTATGTCTTGTTGATTTTGATTCTTGACATAAATTTTGTTCCAATTGAACTTTTTCATTCTTTTTTTTTCTTTTTTTTTTCCCAGCTATTCAGGGTTTCAGCCTGGGCTTGATGTTGAATACTCTTCAGAAGACATGGGGCGATTGAGAGTGCAAGATGTGGGAGAAGGCAATGTGAAGATCAGGTGCATTTCTTGGATATCTGAGTAAAAGAATACCTAGATAATAGGAATTGGTGATAATGTTGATGAGATACACCCAATTTCCAATTGCTTTTGGAAGTGTCAATTTATTCTTGCTGCTGATAGCAGTTGGGGCAGTTCTTTTGCAGGCTTTATGAAGGAATAATAACTCAGGGTCCTCTTCGAGGGACTCCAGTTATTTTTAAGGTGAAGCTTGGGATTTATTATTTTCCTTTTCAGTTTGTTTGCCTTATGAGGAGATGGTTGACAGAAAAGAAATGAAATTTTGAGTTTTATTTTGCTGTCAGTTCTGTTTCAATGAATTAAAATGCAGCTCAGAAGCCAATTATTGCGTTGGGATAAATTGAAAGATTTTCTTGTTTCTTAGGTACTAAGGCATGAAATTTCAATATCTGACATTTTGATTTTATTGTCCTTTTCTGCATTTGATCAGGAACCAATTGGTGGCTTATGTGTGTACTGTTCATATTAGATAAGAACACATTAGGATTTATTACTGTTGTTCCTTGCTTACTTTATAAATTAATGCAAATGATTTTAGTCCAAATATAGACTAGGTTGCCTAGTTAAGTTTCTCTATGACAAGGCTCCTCTCTCTACTATTTACCACTGAGTCACTGGGAGTTACCTCATGGTGCAGAGAAGCGTTATGTGTTTTCATAGCAAAATCAGGCTCTTTGATAATTTACTTCTACTTTTTGGTTCTAAGAACGGGCATGTCTCTCCATGCCATGATGTGATGAGGTGACCATTCATTGGGTCAGTCCATAGCAAGAGGTAGTGTTGCAGAATTGGAGTCATTTCATTATCAAAATCAGTTTGCTTCTAGACTTGAGATAAATTACATATAACAATAACATTGGTCATTTTGAATGATTAGGTGGAGCAATTCTGATTACAGAGAAATTTAACGGGGAAGTAGTCATGTTCATCAAAATCATTATAATGAAGTGTCATGTGAGAAAAAGGAAATTTGTTGGCAGATGAGAGTTGGGCGATACTATATTAAAGGACTTTTAATGATCATTTTTGATATAGCAAAACAATAATTTTGGTATGCTATGGAGTTTGCTTAGTGTAAATGTCTGATTAGGTTGGTTTGGTGCTAGACTTTATTCCTTCAGTCACAAATATAAATCTTTTCTTTTTGCTTAACAGACAGTTGGTAATTTAACTCTTTTTTGAGTGTTTTTGGAGTTCCCCATTGCATATGATAATTCCAGTGTAAATCACAGGGATCTATAAATAAGTTGAGTGGTGGACCAATGGTTGGAGGGATGTAATGTGAAATAAGAGAATGATATGGGTTATTGGTGATGAATCAAATATTCGAGTAGGGAGAGATGGTGGTGTCTTATCTGAGTAATAATTTCCATCGCCAAATTGAAGGAAAAGAGTTTTGGACCATACAAAATTCTTAAACAGATTTATGGTAATGCATTGAAGGTATTGTGGTAATTTGTATAAGGTGGATATACACTAGGATAGGGCACCTCAATTATCTATATTCTTTTGGATTTCTTTTAGTATTTGGTGGTGCTGATAATTTAAAACTTGAGGGGAAAGATATTGTTGTAGCAGTGCACTTTACTGCTGATATGAATGTGGACCCAGGGATGGGCTTTAACTTAGCCCAAACTCTTGCTCCACCTGCATACATGTACATGGCCAAGGATTGGTGTGGAGATGTTGGCTAAAGTTGCCCAAGTTGGATTTTCTGAAGAAAGTGAAAGAAATTATGGGAAAATAAAAGGGGAACAAAGATGATGTTTCTCCTTGGATCTTGGTATTTCCCCTTTGTCTCCTGTTGAAAATTATGAATCAGTTATGTAATTAACTCTCTACTTTTAGACATAATGATTTTGTGAAATATGTATTTGGATGTAGTAATGGTGACTCTAGCAACATTTTCATTTTACCATAGTTTCAGTTCAATACATCTCTTAAAAGCTCAGATTAGGTATTTTCTATTGACTGTTATATTGTTTAACCATGAAGGTATATCCTGGGCAACGAGCTGCTGGCATTGAGGCTGACATGATGGCTGCAAATGAGCTGAATGCTCATGCTTTCCTTCAAGTAAGTTCTATATTCAACTATCAAAAGATCTCTAAGTGTGCCTTGGATGAGGAATTTTGTTTAGGGATTTGACTATGCTAGAGGATTTCAAATTTTCTGAAGCAAATTTGCTATTTGGCATACCAGGGGTGGGGACTTTCCAATGCCTGAGGTTTGGAGGACTAGGATACTCTTTTCTAATTCCATTTACATAGGGAGTTATTTCAAATCCATTTTTTAAATCATACTGTCACAGTACCGCTTCATAGCTGCTGCAGCAGCTAATCCTTGATGTTCCATCACCGTCATATCATTGTTGACTACCCCACTACCACCAAGCACTGCTGCCTTAAACACCATCATTGCTTTTGCCATCCTCCGTTGTCATCAGTTCCCCCACCTGGCCCCACTCATACTGCCAGTGTTGCCACCACCCTGCCACCATCATCGCTGTCACCACCACCCACACATGCACAAATGCACTTGCCCCAGCCACCATGACCAATAGCACCCCATCATGAGTGTCATCACATTACCAACATCCCCATCCTGTGGTTCCACCTCCCCAATTTATTGGAATTTATGCATTCACCCCATTACCCACCACCGCAATGCCCGCACTGTTCAACCTCATCAATTTGTTGGAGTTCAAAGCATGCTCATCCAACCAACAAAGATTAAGAATTCGGGAAACTTTAAGTATCAGGTTTCAAATATCTTACGTTTTTCAAATATCTTAGGTTTTGAAATTCCTTGAAAAATTTCAATTCCTTGTTAACTGCACCACTCTGAATTAGTTGCGGAATCTGTTTCTTAACCATAACTTCTTAGTATGCAGAGATAAAGGAATCTTGTTTGTAAAAGTTCTCCATGATCATTTTGCAGAGCAATGCAAAAGATATCAGTCAGAATCTCCAGATGCTCTTAGGTGGATTTGAGACAAAAACTGGGGAGCAGGTCTGTTATAGCAAGTATCAATTGTTTAGTCATAAAGCAGCTACTTGTTTTGATAAATTTTATTTAACTAGAACTTATCCTGTCCAGTGGCTTGCTTTCCGTAATGATGGGAAATACAGTGCTGCAGACTATGCAAAAGTTTCAAGTGAAAAATTGTCAAAGAAAAATGCTCTAGGAGAGCAGAAATCTTGGAATCCTTTTGACCAAGAGCTAACAATAAAGCGTAAAAGGGAGTTCGTTATTAAGTTGCTTCGGGGTGCTATTAGTGGTTTGGCATACATGCATGATCATAACAGATTGCACCAGAGTCTTGGACCATCTTCTGTTGTACTCAAGTATGCTGTTTGGATAGATTCAAATTTGTTCAAGCCATTACTTATTTTCAGTCTTTCTGTGGGAATTTCTCTGTTCACTCTGTTAAATGTTATACAAATTAAATGATGACAGTACAATAATGGAGAGAGATGCTGCCTATTTAGTTCCACGGCTCCGAGATCTAGCCTTTTCAGTTGATATAAGGTGCAGCCATCTTTTTCTTTTTGCTGTACTTTACTTTTGAACATACTATTTTCTTCTTCAGAAGAGGATAGGTTACTTAGCATAAGTTTTGTGCGCCCTTTCAAGGCAATCTCATACCATAAAATCAATATGCCAAAAAAAAGTTCCTTGCTAGGGAATGATATTGGTTGGGCCCAGATAAACTCCTCTCTGGTAAAAAAGGGTAAGCTTCTCAAGTTGGCTGTCGGATGAGTAAGCAGCCTTTAAGGTTCCTTGGTTTCCCCTTAGGTGGTGTCCTAGAATGCCTAGGTTTTGGGATCTAGTGATTAAATAAGTGAGAAGTGCCTTGATGGGTGGAAAATTCCTTTCTTTCCATAGTAGGTACAATTTCCATAGTCTTCATATTTATGCCATAGTCATCTGTAGAATTCCAATGGGTGTGGCTTTTAGAATTGAGGATTTTGTGGTTCCCATCGATTAGGTGTAGGACAGCACGAGACCCTAAAAGCACCATTCAATTAATTGGAAAATTGTTTCTACCCTAAGAATAAGAGGGTATGGGTTTGGGAAATTATTACACTAGGAAAACAGCTTTGATTGGTAGATGGTTATGGAGGTTTTTGGGAGAAATAAAGGTTGTTGTGGTACTCTGTTTTCAAATGCAAGTGCTGTTTGCAAGTTGTTTGAAGGATGTTAATATTGTGGCTAGGATGACTCGTTGATGCCCATGGATAGCCATTTCTGAATGTTTCCAAGATTTCTTCAATCATGTTAGATTTTCCATTGGCAAAGAATACTAGATGATTTTCTAGAATCTTTAGTAGGAGGATCAAACTTCTAATGTTTCTTTCCTTGCCCCATAGGATTTCAATGGGAAAAACTCCCCATTTGCTAACCTCTTGACTATGTCTAACAATTTCGTATCTTGGAATTTTAGTTTCTTCATAAATTTGAATGACTGTGAAGCTGATGCCCTTCCTCTCTCCATTTATTAGATCTGGTCTATTTACGAATGCTAGGTGTCGATCCTTGGATGACAGGAGGATTAGATAATAGATTATTTTCCCTCAAATAGATATTGGATCTTAAGTTGGCATTTACTGGGGTGATTCTTTCTGTGAATGCAGTTTGGGCTAAAATATTATCTATTGATGAGTTAGCCAGAAGATGTAAAATTATTTTGAACTGGTGTTGCATGAAATGGACAGGAAGAATGCTGACCATTTGTTGCTCCATTGTCTAGCGGCTGGATGTTTTTAGGCAATGTGTTCTTTATTTTTGGAGTTCAGTGGGCTATTTCTAATACCGTGAAGCAAACTGTTGTGGGCTAGCGTGATAAATTTGTGGGCCTGTGGAGGAGGAATGTCTGGTGGGCAGCTCCATTTGGAGCATGGGGGATATAGAGGGAGCAATATAAAAGGTTTCAACTGCTTTCCTTTTCCTATGAAACAAGAGAAGCGCCACCTTACATATCAATGTCAAAATTGATAATTTTAGTTTAGGATTGCTCCTTTGGTACCATACACAAGCAAGTTCATCCCAAATGTGTCTAGTCCTAACTATTAGGGAAAATTCTGTACTGAAATTTTATAGTAGGCAAGTGTCTAAACTGGAGAATCTATGCATATATTCACTTAAGTGCTCACTCAAAATCCAGATGCTTGATATTTTGAATAGGTTGTATATGCTGGAGAATTTTCTAGAGTACATAATCACTTAGGTCTACACATTCTAGGTAACTGCCTGTGATAATGCCAAATCCTAAATTTTTAGCCCACTTGATTTATATGATAGAAAATTCCACTTTTTTGGTATATTTCATGACTTGAAGCTCAGCCTATATTTGCATCTGTGTATTACATTAAATTTGATATTGCATTACTGCAGTCAATGTTGTTTCCATTGTCATTTCTTGCACAGTACTCTGATTGCATAATTTGTTTATTAGATTATCCTTCTTAAAGCATTTTTTTGGGTGGAAAGTTGCATGATAATGAATGGCTTTTCTAGTTGATTGTTGCTTATGAGGCATATGAAGAAAACATGGCTTCCCAGGTTTTCGAACATGGAAAATGGTCCTGGGACACTTGCTGATGGGCTTTGGAGACGGGCATCTGCTGCTGGTGCTTTCACACCAATGGAGAAAAGAGCTTTTGGAATATCGGATGACATGTAAACTGTTGGAACTAGTGTTGATTTATCAGCTTGAGTTTACCGGCTATTTACTTTTTGTTCTTATGCAGATACGAGGCAGGGCTTCTTTTTGCATACTTAGCTTTTGTTCCATTTTGTGAAGCAGGCATCATGGATAGCCTTTCTTTGCAAGTATGCTATGATGCTACTAAGCATCATTTCTTATTCATCCATTGTTCTCTTTCTTTCTAGTCACATTTTTCTCTTTGTGGATGGTAATTGAACAAGGTCTCTTACCCACCGTAACCATTTGCAGAGGCTCCTGGAAAGCACTTTCCGGCTTGATCTCAAAGCTATGAGAGAGTAAGAAGCCTCCTTCTATTTCAATTATTCAAGTACTGGATGCTGCATTTGTTCACACACACACATACACAAATATGTATATATATATATATATGTATATGTATATATATCTATTAATGGTGTTTCTCACCAATTTGTGCCCATACTAAGTTGTAAACCAGAAATTGTTGGAACAGCTGATTTTGAAAGGGGAAGATCCTATTCCGATTTATCTTTTGCTAGGCCCATGGATATAGAACCTACTTTCTTATGATTACAATGTTTATTCCAATATGAAGTCAAATCATGGAAAATGCTCTTTTGCTACATTTCCCTCAATGGGTGTAGGAGATAGTGCATCACGCTGTCTGCAAGATCTTCTTTCTATTCATTGGTTGATGATCCTTTCTGTTGTCTCACTTTGAGCTCTGTGCCTTTTGTCTTTAATTGAGGGCTCTACAGCTCCTTGCGAACCTGATTCCATGATATAACATTACCCTTCCATTCCTTCAGTAGGGAACATTTTATTTTATTCTAGCTTTTCAGTAGAAAGTTGTTAGATCAAATCCTGGATCAAACCATGGAATCAGCAAGGCACATGAGAAAATAAAGCAACCAACAAAACAGGAAGATTTAAGAGACAATTACATCCATGAAATATAAGGAAGATGTCCATCTTCGAGAATTTAGGTTACAAAACTCATCTTGCCTCTACTTTCTCAACCCAAAACTCACTCTTTCAATTCTTAACTTTGGTTGAGGCCCCTGTCAAGGATATAGACATCTAAATATTAAGAAATTCTAAAAATACCCGCTAGGGTAGCTTAGTTGGTCATGACGAACACTAGGAGGTGTGGTCCCCATAAGTGACATATGATCTTGGGTTCGAATCCTGCCATTGATAATACCTTGAATTTACCTAGTGTTGGTTGTTCCGGGGCGGTCAGCACCCCGAGGTTTGGGTCTCCATGGAGAGTCCTAAGGGCTTGGGCCATGGAAGGTTCCTCGGTTATAAAAAAAAAAAAAATGAAATTCTAAAAATGCCCTCTTCATAATAAGGCCTCTGGTGGCAAGGGCTTATATAGCTCTTTAGTGTGGTTTCTCACATGTGATCTGTAGATTCTGAACAAGTACTGGTTGTTTCATTGAGGTACATGTCCATGCACACATTGTACAAGATGATTAAAAACATGGAAAACTGCCTATGTTTCTTATTGAGTTATAACCCATCCTGTCCAAATGTGTTTTCCAGTAGTATATGTGAATAGTACCTTTCCAGGAAAAGCGGTTAATTTATCCACCTTGTTTGAGCAGGTATTGCTTAGCTGATGACAGTTTGTTAGAAGCTGTCAGGTTTCTGGATCTCGGTGATGGTGCTGGTTGGGAGTTACTCCAGGTTGGCTTATAACCCACAAATTATGATGATTAGTGGATTTTCAGTCCTTATTGTATATTTTGCCTCTTTCATCATTTTCTTTTATAACCTTATGCTATGTTTGGTTCCTAAAACGTTCGACAATAAAAACCAAAACCAAAAACAAAATGAGACGAGAAATATAAGAAAAGAAAAAGGGTGAGGAAAATTTATGAAGTTTTTCTCTTTTTTGGTTGTCCATGGAAATTTTCAGGGCAAGAAAGTTAAATTATACTTTCCGTACTTTTTTCCCAAGGAAAATGGGGAGTAAATCTTTTAGCATTTCTCCCTTCTTTTCCTTGTATTTTTTTTCACATTTTTCAATGGTATTCAATTTTAAGAAAATCATTTTTATTTAGTATTTTTGTTCTTTCCTTTATTGCTTTGCAGGAGCCTTAGTATTTGCATCATTGGTGAACCATCTCCCTTTCTCACCTAAAATTATTTTGATTTTTCTTTTAAAATCCAAAGAAATTGTATGTGGTCTTAATGACAACGTTCTCGTTACTTTTAACTGTTGATGGATGTGGGTCTTTCCTAATTGTGATAGTTTATTTGTAAAGGAGATGATGTTGAGAGAAAGGATCAATTCTGATGATTTGAAATCGGAATCATGTGTAGTTTACATTTACCTTTGAAACCACTCGTGAAGAATAGATCATGTT
Organism: Vitis vinifera; assembly: GCF_030704535.1. Lineage (NCBI taxonomy): Eukaryota > Viridiplantae > Streptophyta > Magnoliopsida > Vitales > Vitaceae > Vitis > Vitis vinifera. The sequence goes on along the minus strand of NC_081820.1, from coordinate 1,727,778 downwards.
AACCATGTCTGCTGCATTACCTGAATTAATATACAAGCTAAGTGGCAATTCTAAACCCGAGGTCCACCTCTCACCTCTAATAGATCATACCATCATTCTAGGTTCACATTATGCGATTGCTCGATTCTATTCTACCTATCAGATGACTACTCTGTTTTGGTTGACTTAGTAACATCAAGAGGGAGGGCTCGAGTTATTAAAGTACTTTACATGGATGCTCAGGAGAGCCTTAACTCCTTGACATTTAGCCTAGTTCTCTTGGTTTTTCCTGTGCTTCTATATCTGCAGCCATATCCTCTCCATGACTTGATGAGAAGCTTGCCTGAAACCAATCCAATTCTTTAACTTGTCCGGAAATGTAACGATGTTTGTGTTGTTGCAGGCGATGCTAAACCCAGACTTCCGGAAGCGGCCAATTGCAGAAGCTGTACTGAACCATCGTTTCATGACTGGTGCTGTTCTTTGAAGTTCCAAGAACTAAGATTAGCACAGTTCATCTGTATATGATGTTATTAAACAGTATATATTGCTTTTCTTTTTCTTTTTCTCATTTTCAGGACATAAATAAGATATCGAGTACTTGCTTTGTGTGATATGTTAAACTATCAGGCAAAAGCTCTAATTTTGTCTGGTATAATTTTTTTCTAATATACTCCATCTGTTTGATATTAAAATATCGAAATAGGCCAACTTAGACATCAAATATAATATAAAAATAGGTTGACCTAAGTTTGCCATGTTTTCTAAAACTTGTTTTTAAAAAACAATGAAAACAATATTTAAAAATTATTTTTACAGAAGAATGACCATATATAATTAGAAATTTTGAAAAATAGTTTTTTTAAATAGAAAACTTTATTTAGAGTGTGTTTGACAATAATTTTGGGAAGTATTTTTTATATTTCTAATACGTTAAAAATTTTTATTTTTCAAGTATTAGAAATACTTGAAACACTTGTGAAAATTACTGTCAAACAGACTCTTAGTATGATATCAGCTATAAGAATGACTATTTAGGTAATTTGTAATAATAATACTATTTGAGTTTTTGTAATTCAATGTCCAATAATGTTTTTATTTTTATTTTTATTTTCACTTTGGTTTAAATTAACAAAAAAAAAATAATTTTTTTTTGTGTTGTTATTTCAAATTGAATCATACTAAAATAAAAAAGAAGTAATTTGACTTAGATTTATTAAACAAAATAAAACCAAACCCAATGATTTTTTTCCCTTAAAATTAATTCAATTTTGTTTTAATGTTCATATTACTCTTTTATTTTTTATAATCTAATTCATAGAAACATTCTTAAGATTAAATGGGTAATGGGTTTGAAAATCTATTTAAAATAATTTTTGCAAAATTAGTTTGAAATTAAATTCCAATTGTTAAGAGTTTGTTTCTTTTTTTATAAAAAAATATTTTCCCTAGTTTTTTTTTATCTAATTATTGAAACTGTCTTTTTTTACCTATAAAAATAAAAACAATTGAAATATAATTAATTTTTTTTTCATATTTTATATTTTTAAATATACACAAAATTTATTTTTGGTAATAACAAGCGATATTAGAATAAAATCCATAGAAAATGATAAAAAATGGAATAAAACTCCATTTTTAAATATTTAAAACATTTTCTTATCGTCAAAGGCAATATAAAATGTTAAAAAAAAAAAAAAAAGTTCAAATTATTTTTCTTATTTTAATTCCGAGCAGAGGCTTAAAAGTGGCGTTTTGTCTACCTGATCTGATGGAAAGACTCCTTTAACACGAAAAGCATTTATTTGATTCTGATTTTCCATTCCAACAACCGAACAAATACCTACATCTCTCTCTCAAAATCTGGAAATTTCGATCTCCGACTCCACATTTCTGGCGTATAATTTAGGTAAGGCTCTCAATTCAATTTCAGTAGTGAGATCTCACCTGGGTTTGTGATTTTTTCACTGCGAATGAATTGAATTTGATGCACTCACATGGGTTTTGTGTAAGGGACTTGGATTTGAGAGTTTGGATTTTCATTGCGTTGATCATGATCAATGCTTGTTTCTTGTTGGATTGGGAACTCCTACAAATTTCAATGGGTTTGGTTGAAATTTTAGCTCTTTCTCAGTCCGGCAAGAATTTGAAGTGGGAGTGTGGTGTTTTTTGATTTTAGGAATATGGGTATGGCCATAGAAATGAAACTGAGATGGTATAATAGCTCATTTATCTGGGTTTGCGTGTTTCTTTTTCACTGAAAATGAATTGAATTTGGTGTTACCCACATGGGTTTTGTACAAGGGACTTGGATTTGAAGGCTGGATTTCTATTACTTTGATCATGGTCAATGATCGTTTTGTCTTGAATTGAAAACTCCTAGAAATTTCAATGGGTTTTTGTTTGAAATTTTAGCTTCTTTTCAATCTGACAAGAATTTGAAGTGGGAGTATGGTGTTGTTGATTTTAAGAAGATGAGTGGGGGCGAAAGAAACTGAAATGGTATGATACCTCTTTATCTGGGTTTGGTTTTATTTATTTATTTATTTTATTTTATTTTTCAGTGAAAATGAATTGAATTTGATGTTATCCACTGGGTTTTGTACAAGGGACTTGGACTTGATAGGCTGGATTTCCATTGCTTTAATTATGACCAATGATTGTGTCCACTTGAATTGATACTCCTAGAAATCTCAATGTGTTTGTTTGAATTTTAGCTCGTTCGAGTCCCCTTAGGGTCCCCTTAGGGCCACTAGAGGTTTACCCGTTAACTTCAGGGCCCCGTGGGATTAGTCGGTGCGCGTAAGCTGGTCCAGACATCCATGGTTATCAAAAAAAAAAAAAAAAAATTTAGCTCTTTCTCACTACGCTGGAAACTACAAGTTGATTTTAAGTGGGTGTGTGGTATTGTTGATTTTAAGGATAGGGGTATGACCATAAGCAATTGAGATGATGTAATAGCTCATGTCACCTGGGTCTGTGTTTTTCTTTACTGAAAGCAAATTGAATTTGGTGTTGTCCACATGGGTTTTCTGTATGAAACTTGGATTTGATAGTTTGGATTTTTATTGCTTTGATCTGGACCAATGATTGTTTTTCCTTGGGTTGAGAACTGCTAATCTCAATGTGTTTTTTTTTCTTTTCTTTAGAATTTTAGATCATCTTCACCCTGGCAAGAATTCAAAGTGAGTGTGTGGTATTGTCTATTTTAAGAATATGGGTATGGTCAAATGGGTACAACCATAGGACATTGAGATCGTATAATAGCTCATTACATCTTGAGCACCTTTTTTTTCACTGAAATGAATTGAATTTGATGTTATCCATAGGGATTTTGTGCAAGGGACTTGGATTTGGTGGGCTGGATTTTTAGTATTTTGATCATGATCAATGATTGTTTTTTTTTCTTGAATTGAAAATCTCAAAAAATCGATGTTTTTGTTTGAATTTTAGCTTCATTTCAGTGTGGCAGAAAACTGCAAGTTGATTTGAAGTGATTGTGTGGTATTGTGATTTAAAGAATATGGGTGTATGGCCATAAGTAACTGACATGGTATAATAGCTCATGCCATTTGGGTCCTTTTTTTTGGCACTGAAAATGAATTGAAATTTGATGAATTCAAATCAGTTTCCTGTAAGGAACTTGGATATGTTAGTTTGAAATTTTCTTAGTTTGATGTGTGAACAGTTCATGTTGACCAATGTTTTTTTATTAATAATTCCTTTCTTTGTGTTTTAGCTCTCCCTAAGTCTTGCAAGCACCTACAAGTTCAATTGGGATTTGAAGTGTCTTTTGCATTGATGATTTTAAAAATATGGATATGTTAATTGGTTATAATCATAGGAAATTGAGCTGATATGATAGCTCTGTTATCTGGGTCTGTCCTTTTTTTTTTGGAAAAAAATTTATTATTATTTACTGCAAATGAACTGAATTTTTTTTGGTACCTGCAAGGATTTTCAATAAGGAAATTGGATTTGATAGTTAAACTTTATGAATTTGGTATGGCGATTCATTTTTCTCGGTTTTATTATTTATTGATTGTCATCAATGGTTTTTTTTTTCCATTGTAATGTTTGAATTTTAGCTCTCTTGAACTCTTGCAAGAAACTCCAAGTTCAATTGGGATTTGAAGTTTCTGTATGGTATTGTTGATTTTAAGAGTAAGGGTAGGATCAATAGACTATGGCCACAAGAAATTGAGATGGTATAATTGCTCTCAAGTTCCCTCTTCGGTGCATAGAGAGTGTTTTTTTACATGTAAGCATTTGTGGTTGTGTTGCTCAATTTTTAATAGGCTTATTATTTTTTTGGGAGACAGGATATTTAAGTTGTAGGTTTGATCAGTTTGATATCATACTCGCTTGGGATTGTGTGAATGAAGAAAGAAAGAAGAGGATGGTTGTTATCTTTATTTTTATCGGGCATATTTTTATTTTTATTTATAGAATTTAGGATTTTTAAGTTGCAGGTATGATTAATTTGATATTATCATAAGTTGGGATTTGTGTGATTGAAGAAACAAGAAGATTGTTGTTGTGGTTAAGATTACCTGCTAAAAAGGAGAAAAAATAGTTGTTATGTCCAATTTTCATCAGACTTTCATTTTCCTTTTAGGATGAAGGATATTTAATTCATGAGTTTGATCAATTTGATATCATAGTTGGGATTCATGTGATGGAAGAAAGAAGAAGAAGAAGAAGATACTTTTTAGAAGAATGTTTAATATATATTAAGCTTCTTATCTTTTTAAGGATGTAGGATTTTTAGTTGTGGCTTTGAACAATTTGCTACCATGGCCAGCTGAGATCTGTGTGATTGAAGAAAGAAAAAAGAGGAATGGGGCCAAGCTGCCATTTTCCTTAACAGTATAGTGCTTGATGTAGAATAGAAGTTGGAGTACGTCTTTTGTTGATTTTTTTTCCCCTAAAGTTGTTTCCTAAAGTGGGAGGTGCTTTGTGGCAAATCATTTTGAGAAAATAGAATTCAAGTTGTGTGTTTGATCAATTTGATGAATTTGCTTAGTTAGGCTTTGGGTGATTGAACAAAATTTAGAAGAGGGAATGAGGCTATGGAGTCGTGTTCCTTATCCAAATGCTGCTTGGTGTAGGAAGAAGTGGAAATGAATCTTTCCTTGAATTTTCTTTCCTTAATATTGATTCCTTAGTTAGGAAGTGCTTTGCAAGAAAAATCATTTTGGGAGGGGTCCTTCAATCCCTTGTAAAGGGGCTTCTCAAATCCAATCCAATCTTTTGTTCACACACCATACCACACCTAACCGCTTCCCCTCCTAGATTTTTTTTTTCATTTGATTAGTAGGAGCTGGAGATTTCTGAAGGGATGCTATGTGAAGACTGGATATTGAGTTGGTGAACAATCTGCTCGTACATTGCTCGGTAGTCTCTGTGCTTTTCCTTTGATTTTTCCTTACCTGACGAGTACTGGGTCAGGGTGCTTCTTTCCTTGTCTCACCTCTTTGAAGTTGGTAACATAATAATGTCTTGGGCTGACATTGCAAGGCATGGAAGATTGCTCTTTATTATTATTTACCTTTTTACCTTTATTTTAAATTTCTTTTGGGAGCATCATGCTTTCATAATCTCTGAGCTGTCAGAGTCCAAGTTGAAGGATCTTATATAACCTACATTGCTTTGGGTTTTTAGTCCTCAAATCTGGTTGCTGTGTTCCATAGTTCACATTTAGTTTGGGATAGTCTTTTTTCTTCAATAATATTGTCTGTTAAATGAAAGGAAAAAAAAAAAAAAAAAGGTGTTCCAGGGCTATTGGCCTCAAATCCAATCTTGTTCTCCCAACAACCTTTCATACATCTAAAAGATCCTCATTGCACTCCAAGGGTGTGCTCATCCCAGATTGTAACGGATGTGATACTTCAGGAAAGAAAACTGGGTTTTGTTATCCTATAATTCATGATGTCTAAGAATGGCGGAAAGATGTCCAACCATTTTTTGTGTCCTACTTGTTGGCTGACTCTGTCCTGAGCCATTTCCATTGCATGGTTATTTAAATTGTTTTTTTCTCAATGAATTATAGATTTTCACATGGTCTGTATTTCTAGCTTTTGTGGTGGTGGATCAAGGGCCTACCCTTTTGACATGCTACATAAAGAAAGGTTTAGAAGAGCTTTGTAGACTAGTAGCTCAATCTTTTTGTAACATGATATCAAACATGAAACACTCCATGTCCCAATACTAACCCCTTATCTTAAGCCAGATTTCACAGATGAGTAGTTTAATCCTGTCTTATTTTTTATTTAAGTGACAATGTATGTATTTTCAACAGTATTATAACACTAATGAACTTTACTGTAAACTTCTCATTAACTAAATGCACTAGGATTGCATTGCACATGAGATAGAATGTACAAAATATGGGGAGATGTAATAATATGCAAATGATCTTGAAGCTAATTTTGAGCTGCTTATATGAAGATGGAGCATGCACATACAGTGAATGCAATTGACTGCTGTGGGAGAGCAGGTTGCTTCTGTTTATATTTGGTCACTCTTGATTGAAGGCTTTTGCTTAGACAACTGATTAGATGTGTGGAAGGGCAATTTGAATCACAGTTAATGGAGATCATTAGGAGCTCAAGTCCTTTGGATCTAGAAATGAACCATTATTTTATAGGACTCAGGGAGTATTTTTGTCTTAAATGCGCCCAAATTCTAATGATGTTGCTTTGCAGTTGTGTTAACTATTATGTACATTAAACAAATTATTCACACTGATGAAACTATGTCATACTCAAAATTATTGCTTATTGTTACATCTGTTTTACTTAAAAGTTTGGCTATTGGTATTTATCAAAAAAAAAAAAAAGTGTTTGGCTATTGGTGAAATTACTAATCAGCTTGACTACTGGAGTCTGCAGGTGGAGAACGATTTCTGAAGACTTAGTGATTTGATTTGTGCCATTGGTTGTCAAGGAGAGAGTCTACTAAGGTAATACTTTCTAAATAGAAGGTTGCATCTCTACTCTGCATATCCTGACATATTTAATGAAAATGATGGCCTTGCAATCACTATAACGTGGTATATACTTGCAGGACATGGCCTTGGAAAAGTAACAATCCTTGGTGCTCTATATTTCTAGTTCCATGTTGCTAGCAATGTTAAATATGCAACTTGTGCCATGTTTGCTAGAAATTATGGAAGAAATTCATGTTTGATATAGTTTCCAATAAGATCAAGAAAAAAAAAAAAGAGAATATGGAACCCTATAAATTGTTGCTTTTGAAATCTTGTTGCTTTGAAAGGTTCTTTTCTGCCTTTAGGTCCCAACCACCAAAAGAGCATAAGTGATCTGAATACTATTTCAAGTAATTACTCTTGAGTTGGCATAATCATTATGTGTGAGTGATTGCAAAAAGCACAGTTGGGTTGGCATTTGAATTTGAAGCGGCACCAGTGCATTTCTGAAAATATTAAACTGTTGGCCAAATAATGAAATTAGAAAAAAAGGTCCAAAAATGTTGGGCTACTGTTGTTTTTCCTTCTTTTCATATTCTAATAAAGGCCTTCTCTGGCAGATTCTTGCTAGAACTCAATGCATCTGTAAAATGCATTAGGGCTGTTAGGACTCATGAAACCTGTTATCTCTACTACTTTTTATAATTCTTTTAGCAGACTTTTATGTGGGTCCTCTATATATGTCTGCATGCATGTTTTTGTATATGGGCATTGTGGTTTATAATCACTAGAAATTAATGAGAAGTAAATTTTTTTACTAGTGTCAAGCAAGTGCTGCATGGCTCTCCTCTCAAAAAAGCACTGCATGGCCTTTGTTGGTGATGTGGCATAAATGGAAGGAGAAGGGCCTGTACAGGTTCTTCAAATACATAAAATCTTTGCTGGAGATTAATGACACAATTTTCGATGGTAGACCTGAAGATCTCCCATCGGCCAATCATATCTTACAGGCCCATACGGCCCTCTGATCTGGATGTTCTTGAGCAAATCCATGGCGATGTGTTTCCTATCAGGTTAGATGATCTCATCTGATACTTGTGAGTTATCAGCTATAAGACGATGTAGTTGCTTCATTCACAAAAAAAGCATAAACTTTTCCAGATATGAATCTGAGTTCTTCCAAAATGTTGTCAATGGACGGGATATTGTGTCTTGGGGAGCTGTTGACCGCAATCGTTCTAATGGTGAAAGTGATGAAATTATTGGATTTGTTACAGCACGGCTTGTTCTAGCAAATGAAAGTGAGGTGAGCCTTCTGTGAGGAGCACAATATGACTTGCATCCAACACTCTTAATTAATTGTGTGGGTTCTCAAGCACTACTGATGGGTAAATCATGTTTTAACCTACCACAAATTATACCCAAACTAAGTAGATCACTGATGCCAAACTTATATTGTTTGTGTAATTTTAGCCATCTGAACTTGACCTTTACTTATGATTCCCATCTTCACTGTCTAAACTTTCATTGATAAAACTAGGCTGAGCATTCTTTGATCATTTGAACTTCTAGAGTAGCACCATTGGTCCATTTTTATTTGTGAGTCCATGTAGAATAGACAGGATGACTCTGGAGATTCCATTTCTCATTCTAGATTTTCTTTTATTTGAAAGAATAAAAGGTACAAATAGTTTGTGTTTGTTGAGTTCTTTTAATTTGTCTAACTGTTGTTGGCTTTGAAGATAGGGGATATGCTCCAATGTGACTCATCAAAATCTGGTCAAACTCTAGTCTACATTCTGACACTGGGAGTAGAGGAAACTTACAGAAATCTTGGCATAGGTGAGATGATCTTTATCTGTTGACATGTCTTGAAATGTCTGTGATATTATTACAAATTTGGAGTTGGATTGCAGCTTCTACACTTATTCGGGAGGTTATCAAATATGCTTCAAGTATTCCTACATGCCGAGGAGTTTATTTGCACGTTATTAGTTACAACAATCCTGCCATTCATTTTTATAAGAAAATGTTATTCAAGTGTGTGCGAAGGCTGCATGATTTTTACTTCATCAATGGTCAGCATTATGATTCATACTTATTCGTTTACTATGTAAATGGCGGTCGATCTCCATGCTCACCATTGTAAGTACAAAAACATCCTTTTCCTTGAGTTTACACGGTTATATCCTGTGGTTTGGTGGAGAATAGTTTCTGCTCTGTTATTAATGTGAAAATAAAACAAATGGCAAGGAAGATGGTGCAGTGTTTAGTGACACTTCGGCTTGACTCCTGATATAAATCCTCGAAAGGTCAAGAAAGATGCAATTTTAGTATCAACTCTCACAAAATATAGCTATACCAATTCCTTAATTCACCAATAAGATGGTTTTGTTAAAGCATGATGTACGCTGTGAGTCCAAATCCTAACAGCTCAGGTTTTTAGGAAAACTCAACATAGTAGTAGAGCTGGTTAACTAGAGGTCTTGAGTTCAAGTCCTACCCCCATGTATTTGTAGAATCTTCCTGTTTGCTTATCCAAGCATTTAGTGACTGGTTTTATTTCTAACAATTGTTTTATCCTGCAGAGAGCTTGTCACGGTTGTTGTGACATGCATGAGGAACGGGCTTAAGTCAGTGGCTGCAAGGCTATGGAAGAATGACGATAAATCGCCAAAATGGTCCAAATGTAAAGAAAGTTGGGGCCTTATGAGGACAACACAATCGAAGAGAGTCCTCACACCCGAGGGTAGTGGGTGTGAGTGTGTTTAGTATGTTCTTTTCTCTTCCCCTTTATCTCTATTAACTCCTAGCTAGAAACCATGAAATAATCTCCCACTGCAATAACTTTTTCGTTCTTAGTTGAAGGGTGATTTGGATCTGTCTCTGTTTGTATAAGTTTCTCTTCACCAATAAAACTCATTAGGATGTATCATTTTTTTCTGGTGTAAAAAAAGACGGTTTGATCTCACTTGAAACAAATAGTTTGTTATGATGCCATCTTTGGTTTATTCCAAACTTGATTCTTAGCTTAACAAGAATGTATGTTGAAGACTAACCGCTTCTCCTTCTCCATTTCATCTTTTGCATATTTGAATACTGTGGCTATGGATTGAGTGAAGGAAAACACACCATACTCCTAGATAGAACAGCTCCAAAACCCTTATTACAGCAATGCAGCGGTGCAAAGACCATGCCTGATTGCTGGTCTTGTGGTCTGGTAGTATCTTTGATATTGGTTTTCTTTGAAACAGGCCTCTCTGCAGCATGTTGCCTGCATGCCCATGCCCCTCTTAACTTCAATGACTATAGTTGCTGGTATTGTGGTCTAGTACTAGTTGCATCTCTGCAGCTGCTTGGTCATTTGTTTTTGGGTTTTTCGATTTCTCTTGAATCAGGGGATTGTGCAGCATCAGGCCTGCAGTTGAATCTATAGCTTCAAATTTACGTCAACCATTCCTTTCGGGTCATTTTGCACCAAACCCTCCATGAGGCTATTTTAGGTTGGCCAATGATGGTTTGAAGCAACGGCCATGGTGTCTCTAGGGTTGTCTCTGAAACACAATCCAATCCAAGCCAAACCATGCCATGCCATTTAGAGCATGTTTGGAACTATGAATAGGGCCTTGAGAATTGGAAATCAATTTTATTTTAACATAGGAAAAATGGGAATAGAGATTAAAAATGTATTGTGATGGAAACCACAATACATTGATGTTAGGGTTTGGATTCCTCTCTTTTATGTAAAATTATAATCCATTTTTATTTTTATTTTTGTTTTTGTTCAAACGAACCCTTAAAGAGAATAGCAGGGTCTATGATTGCCTTGATTTTTTGGATCACTGGATTTTTGAAACTTAGAGAACATTTGGCACTATGTCTTAAAAATAAGGGTTAATTTCACTCATACTCCCTAGGTTTAATGAAAATTTATTAAACTACTATTGATTTTAAATTTTGTTGGTAATACTTTATAAATGTATTTTGTTTAGAAAATATATTTTTTAGAGCATTAGTAAACACACATAACTAAAATCTTTTGAAATTAATTTTATACATATAATACTTTTATTAAGGTATTAAGGAACTAAATTTAAATCATTTATGTGTATTTATATCAAATCTCATTGGTTGCGAATGGAATTAATCCTAAAAATAAATTACTATTTTTAAAATAATTATAGCATTATTTAGCAGTTTATCATCTGAAACTGCTTTTAAAAATGAAATGAAATGAAATAAAATAAAGTGAAACGGAGAATGGTTTCGGGAGAACAAATGGAAAAAAATTTAGGTAAAAACAACTTTTATTTGTTCTTTAAAATCTATTTTTGTTTTACTTTGTTTTTAGAATATAATGGTGCGATAAATTTTTTAAAGAAAATGTTTTTGTTTTTTAAAATAAAATATTGCTTTTTAAATCACAATGTTGAACAAACTCTTGGATTCAAAGCAAGAAGTTGTAATTTAATTAATTATAAGGGATCCAAGGATGCAATTTTGTATTTATTTATTTTTAACCAACTAAACTACCTTGATTAGTTTGAAGGCACTAACTTTTAACAATACAATATCATTTTGTGAGCATATATTTTTTTCAGACTTTGTTTGAAGTCTTATTTGTCAAAAATCAACTGATAATTAAGCCACTATAATGATCATAGGTCATAAAGAGGTCAAAAATAATAATCGAAAAATCCTCATTAACTGTCAATAACCAACGCCACTCCCCTCTAAACGGGCTTCTCACAAACCTCACCTCCAAAATCTCCAAACTCCCATGACCACTTCTTTGAGATTTTCCCAAGAACCAACCACCAAAATAGCTGCCCTTTGTGGTGTACCTTGATTTTCCCTTATTTGGAACCCTAATCCACACTACAACATTGTATCAAACATATACAAAATGCAAGTATGAAACGAGTGGAAAGCTGCTTTTCACAATGGCATCTTCTTCACCAATTTCCATCTCATTTCTCCTCCTCCTCCTCCTCCTACTCCCTTCAGCCTCCTCTGATCCTCAGCTCTCCTTCCATGGCGGTCTTCTCCTCACCGGAAATGTAAACCTCTCCCTCATATGGTACGGCAGGTTCGGCCGCATCCAAAAGTCGGTTCTCCGGAGCTTCATCAAGTCCCTCAACAACAACTTCAACACAAACCTTGAGCCACCGGTGTCAGAATGGTGGCAAATGGTGGAGAGCTACCAGTCTGCAGCTAATGACAAGCTGTTTACGGTGCCTAAGATCCGTGTTAGGGTTGTGAGGCAAGTCACCGACGTCTCGTACTCGATCGGAAAAGTTATCACCAAAGACTTTCTTTCAGGGTTGGTGAGTAAGGCCACCAACGGCGACAGTAACACCGTCGCTGTTGTCTTCACGTCGAGGGAAGTCACGGTGCAGGGGTTGTGCATGGGAAAATGCTCCGAACATGGAGTTATCGGTAATCCAAAACTTCACATTTCTAATATATAGAGCTCGTTTAGGAGTGATTTTGAGAGACTTAGAAATACTTTTGAATGCTTTGAGACCGGCGTAGAAATTAGTTGTCTTACTATAAATTGAAAACCTTTTAATTAGAATGATTCTAGATTATATTTTGATAATTATCGCCAAGTAATGGAAGAATCTATCGAGGAAAATGTTAAGGTATTATAATGGTATTTATGTACTAAAGTCTAAATTCAAACAATTGAATATGTAAGATGAAATTTAGGTTGTTGAACGATTGTATAAATAAACGAGATCATAAATAAACGAGATCACGATAGTATGATTTTACCTGATTGATGGTATATTTTCGATATTAAAAAAAGAAAGTATATTTCGATAATATGAACTATTTGTTAAATAATGGAACAAGGCCATGGTAATTCCTAGTGATTTGTCTTCATTTTATGTTTTTGATTCCATATTTTTAAATCCAGGTCCATCAAATCAACTTTACATGATCGTTGGGAACCCTGAGACGGAGTGTCCCGGGTCATGTGCCTGGCCGTTCCACCGGCCGGATTATGGGCCACAGGGGGTAACCCTACAACCACCAAACGGAAATGTGGGTGCGGATTCCATGGTAATTTCATTTGCATCAGCACTAGCTGGACTTGTGACTAATCCCTATAACGATGGGTTTTATGATGGGCCTGAATCGGATCCGAAGGAGGCATCAACCATCTGCCACGGTATATTTGGGAGCGGGGCATTCCCGGGTTACACAGGAAAGGTTCGGGTGAACCCAAGCAATGGTGGGTGCTTCAATGCCCATGGGATAAAGGGTAAGAAGTTCTTGCTCCCGGCATTGTGGGACCCTAAAACATCATCATGTTGGACCACGATGTGAGAGTTTATTGTGGTAGTGAAGATTGGTATTGTATTTTGTTTTCTTAGTTAAATCTTTGGCATGGGGAATGTGGGTCAATAAAAAAAATTGGAACTATACTTGTATAGAAAAGGGTGTGTTAATTTTTCTTTTTCTTTTCCTTTTCCTTCCCCCATTTTTTCCCAAGAAAAAAATAATAAGAGTGGTCTCATTATAAAACTAGACTCCTTTGTTATAAATGATGAGTTCTGCATAATTCCTTTATGAACCTCTCTCTCTCTCTCTCTCTCCAAGAGCTTGAAAATTAATCTACACTTGGGTTTTTCATTTTTATAAGATAATTAATGGCAACTTCTGCAATGGCTTCTAATTGCTTGGAAGGAATTGCTAAAGTAGTTTGAGCAATCTCTTCATTCACATCATACATAATTTTTGATTTGATAAGATATGAATTTTTGTCTATCTCTATGATCTCAAAGCAAAATTGATATTGATTAAATCCCATGTGCAGTACTCCTCCCTCGATCACCTCAACTTCTTTTATGCGCTTCTCATTATCGATCTTTATGAATTTGTCTATTACACTAACAGGTCCTGTAGTTTGTAATTCAACCAGAAGAAAAAAATCTATAAAAGTTCAACTGAACTCAACTTACTCAGTAAGTTTAGGTGGTACTTATTTTTTTATTTAATTCTAAATAGAAACTTAATGCTTAATAGTATTAAATATTAACTTGTCTGTTTTTGTAGTATTTTATTTTTGTTAAGTATTAAAAAGTAAAGAAAAATCAATATATTATTTTTTCTATTTAGAAAAAACTAAATATTTTCACTTTTTCTATTCAGTAAAAAATTTATAATAAGTCATGAAAAAATAGAAAAACAAACAATTTAAATTCTGAAAACAAATTACTTTCAGTAAAAAGCCAAAAAAGTAAACACCCTAGATAATGTTTTTCAAAATCAAGTCGAAGATTTTATTTTGTTAGGTAACAAATTAGCAATATATAAAAAAAAAATGGAATAAAATTCTATATGAGATTTATATGGGGATTTAAACAATGGTAAAATTTGAATCTATATCTCCCAAAAATCAAGGCTATGGCATAATGTTAAGGTGTTTCTTTGATCCAAAAACTTATATTATTAGGTGAATTAAAACGACTTGAGCTAAGACAGTGTTTGGTTGAATGAGACAAATATTAAAATTTTCAAACCTCAATGAAAATCACATATATTTGTAAACAAGAGTAAAAATCTAGGCATTTCATTCAAATGAAAGGCTTGTGAGCTTGAGATTTAATTTGCACTTTCATTTTTCATTTTTAAAAGATAATCTTTGGCAACTACAACAATGTCTTCTAATTGTAAGGAGGGTATGGTTGAAGCAATAGAAATAGCTTCTTCATTGGTATTGAACTCGATTTTCGATTTGATGATGCATGAATCTTCACCTTTCTCTATAATCTCAAAGTAAACTCGTAATCGATTAAATCCTAAGTTTAGAAATCCTCCTTCAATTGCCTCAACTTCTTTTATGTACTTCTCATCATTGATGGATGTGAATTTTTCTTAGGTACTGATATGTTTTGGCATTCGTGATTTGATCGAAACAAAACAATATATATGAAATGAAAGTCTTTAATAATATAAAACAATTCCTGGAATTGATTAATTAATCAAATAATATTAAAATTGATTTAGTAAAAAAATGGAATTTAACCTACTTGAGTTAGAGGATTCAACCTAGTTGACCCATTTGAAGAGATCTCATGGATTTCAATATAATATCAAAATATAAAAAGAAAATTTCTCTTAAATACTTTTTTCGTACACTTCTTCAATTGGTGACATTTTCTTATGTACTCTTCCAATAAATTAAGTAGTATGTGATTTTTTTTAATAAAATAAAAATGTTTTAATGATAAAAATGAAAAAAAAAATCATTTAAAGCAATTGTTTGTGCATAGCCAACGTCTTTTCCAGCTAACTTTTTCTAAGTGAATGACAAGAGTACATGTAATAAGAAGTGTTTGGATGGTTTTTATGGACATGACCATCTGAAGCTCTAGTTAGTTTACATAAGAGATGGGCAAGAATTGTTTTGGGAACTTGCATTATTATGACTATTTATCTTAACCAAACTGCAACATTTTCTCTTGTGTCTTAATTGCTTTTAACGCTAATAATTGACTTGTCAAATAATGGCTTTTGGGCCTTTGTGCTCATAAATGGCCTTGCCGTACCATTACAACATTTAGTGTTTTTAGTAATTAATGTCTACTAGATAGCAATAAATAGTTTCTAGATAGTACTTTTACATCTAAGACTGAGATGTGTTAATTTTTCTTTTCCTTTTCCTTCCCCCATTTTTTCCCAAGAAAAAAATAATAAGAGTGGTCTCATTATGAAACTAGACTCCTTTGTTATAAATGATGAGTTCTGCACAATTCCTTTATGAACCTCTCTCTCTCTCTCTCTACAAGAGCTTGAAAATTAATCTACACTTGGGTTTTTCATTTTTATAAGATAATTAATGGCAACTTCTGCAATGGCTTCTAATTGCTTGGAAGGAATTGCTGAAGTAGTTTGAGCAGTCTCTTCATTCACATCATACATAATTTTTGATTTGATAAGACATGAATTTTTGTCTATCTCTATGATCTCAAAGCAAAATCGATATTGATTAAATCCCATGTGCAGTACTCCTCCCTCGATCACCTCGACTTCTTTTATGCACTTCTCATTATCGATTTTTATGAATTTGTCTATTACACTAGCAGGTCCTACAGTTTGTAATTCAACCAGAAGAAAAAAAATCTATAAAGTTTAACTGAACTCAAACTTACTTAGTAAGCTTAGGTGGTGCTTATTTTTTTTACTTAATTTTAAATAGAAACTTAATGCTTAATAGTGTTAAATATTAATTTGTTTGTTTTTGTAGTATTTTATTTTTATTAAGTATTAAAAAGTAAAGAAAAATCAATATATTATTTTTTCTATTTAGAAAAAGTTAAATATTTTTGCTTTTTTTTATTCAATAAAAGTTTATAATAAGTCATTAAAAAATAGAAAAACAAATAACCTAAATTCTAAAAACAAATTACTTTCAGTAAAAAATAAAAAAAACAAACATCCTAAATAGTGTTTTCCAAAATCAAGTTGAATTGATTTGAAAAATGTTAACTTAGGCCTTAATTCAAATTCAACTAAAAATCTATCATTTAATGTTATAAAAGAAGAAAAAGAAATCCAAGAAAGACTACAAGTCAAAGTGATACCTTTTCCAGGTGCAAATATCAGTTTAATAACAGTCCCAACTCCTCCATCTCCTTCGATGAGCTCAAATTTTTCAAGGAGAGGAGAGGGACCTTCCTCCATGACCACGGCCAATTGAAGAGTGCCATAGAGCTTCCATGCATTGCTTGCCGACACATCTAGCTACCTCTACATCATATGAAACTTGTCCAAACATTTTCTTCTTTCACTTCTTTAAATCTATGGGGATGACAGCGGCTAACAATTTGGGTTGTAAACTTCAACCTAGGGTTTATAACATATGATGGACACATAGAAGACAAAGAATAAGATAAAATAAGGACGACAATAATGACCCCGTGCCATCATTCTTAGCAAGTTGGCCTAAAAAAATGCCAAAAAATTGTAGTCATCTTATATTATATATGATTTTATAAGGTATATGCCCTAGATTTCTATGCAGGGGCCCATAATTTTAGAGAGTAGATTTGACTAGATTCATATGATGTTGAATTGTATACTATTGCAAAACTAATATACAATAATTTTAGTTAGGTGGGCTTAGTTGTTTGTTATGCCTTTTTTTCCACCTACGTAAATTTATCATATTTTTTTCACATGTGCATATACATGACTTCTTTTGTTACACATGAATTCTAAATCAAGATATGACCTTTTTTAAGGGGTCAAATGACACTCTGGATACACCATCATATGATCACTTTGTTTGACATTATGCATATACAAATTAATAATAATGAATTAACACCACTTGTAAAAAATTAGGTCATGTTGAAATTTTCTTTAACCATTTTCTATTACTTAAAATAGAAAATAATTTTCTAACTAAAAAAATACATTTGAATTAAAAATAGTTTTTTGAGAATTTATTCTGAAAACACTTTGTTTTTTAAAACAAATTTACGATGCTTTTAATTAAAGTATTTTGAGAACTTTTACATTATTCATAAATGTATGATATTTTAATGAAAAATAAGTTAGGAAAATTGTTTTTTCAATTTGAGTTCCTAAATAAAATTTTGCTCTTAAAAACTTTTCTTTTTTAAAACATATTATCAAACAAGAGCATATATTTACTCAATATTTGAACTCTTACAACTTTTCTTTGTACCAATTGATTAGCAATATATAAAAAATGGACTAAAATTCTAAATGAGCTTTAAATGGATTTAAACAATGGTAATTTTGAATCAATATCTCCCAAAAATCAAGGCTAGGGCATTATGTTAAGGTGTTTCTTTGATCCAAAACCTTATATTATTAGGTGTATTAAAAAGACTTGAGCTAAGACAGTGTTTGGTTGAATGAGACAAATATTAAAATTTTCAAACCTTCAATGGAAACCACTATATTGTTTCTTTATTTACTTCCAAATCAATCATTTAATGGTGGAGTTACAACTAACTAGATAAATAAATAAGGTTTTTCATGATTATGGTTGAGGAGAAAATTCCATGTGGCTTCCATTAATTTATTTTCCAATTTATATTAAAGTTTACAAGTGATAATGTAAAAATTATTATTAGAATTAATTGGTTAAAAATAATGAAATAATTCTTATATTTGTGAATCCCTTCCTATGTTTTTGTTTGAAGAGTAACCCATTTTTGGCATAAATATTCTTAACTATTTCAAATATTTACATATATGTTTTAAGCGAAATGATTATTTTTACGAGGAAAAATAAGGAATTTTTTTATTAAAATAAGATAAAAAAAGATGATGGGTTAAATTTTCAAAATTGGGTTTTCAATTACCCTTTTAATCAAATAACCTTAATTACTAGAATATCATTAGATTTATTCATAAATAAGAGTCGAAATCTAGGCATTTCAATCTAATGAAAGGCTCACAAGCTTGAGAATTGGTTTTCACTTTCATTTTTCATTTTTAGAAGATAATCTTTGGCAACTCTAGCAATGGCTTATAATTGGGAGGAAGGTACAATTGAAGCAATAGAATAGCTTCTTCATTGGCAACGTACTTGATTTTCGATTTGATGATGCATGAATCTTCGCCTTGCTCTATGATCTCAATTTATACTCAATATTGATTAAACCCTAAGTCCATAAATCCTCCTTCAATTGCCTCAACTTCTTTTATGCATGTACTTCTCATTATCAATGGTTGTGAATTTCTCTTTGGCAATAATATGCTCTAGCATTCTTGATTCAATAGAAAAATGAAGACCTTTGATGATATAAAACAATTCATCAAACTAATGACCATTCTTGCCAATAGGTTAATTGACCAAGTAATATTAAAATCAATTTATTAAAAAAAATGGAATACCTAATGATATTAAAATCGATTTATTAAAAAAGAAAAGAAAAGAATTTAACCTACTTAAACCTACTTGACCCATTTGAAGATACTTCATAATCACTCAATTAGATGATTGAGAGAGTTTTGGGCTAAAATGGGCTTCTTCCCAAACTTAATATTAAAACTGGGTTTCATCCAAAACAATTGTTCAAAGTAGCCCTCATCTATCCACATAAGCATAAAGACCATTTTTTTATATGTCATTTTTGTTTACTTTCCTATTTGCTTCCCATCCCATGGTTGTCCTATTCAATTTTTCTCTTTAAACCTTAGCTCCACCAGTAGGCCACCGTGAGAGAGACATTGTTGGAGCTACAAAGCATTAAGGTTGAGGTTGATCCAAATCTTTTTTTTTGGCTTGTTTTATGTAAAGTTTTTGGCACTTTCCTATTTTTTTCCCTATCTTCTAATCTCGGTTTTCAGAAATATAAAGGGATCTTCCATTGAATCGAAATAGGGCACTTAGGTTTCTCCAAAACCTTTCCTAAAGATGTAATTGAATTTGTGTACTCTTGAAATAATTCCCCCTTTGTAAGAGTTTCTAGAAAAATTTTGTAAAGCACATATACATATTTGTATTTTTGTATTTTTTTTTTCCCATTGCTTTTGCTTTTCTCTTTTGTTTATGTCCTTCATTGCTATTTTAGCAAAAATGGTTTGTTATCATCCAAAGATTCAAGCCCTTAAGATGCAGACGGGACCCATAAATCAAGAGTTTGGGTTACAAACAGTTTTCTAAAATCTTTTACTACCATCCAAACAAGAGTATTATTTTTTCAGCAATAAGAGATAAGGTTCTAGATGTGGCTTTAAGTTTCATGGAAAATGAAATTTTCTCGGGAAAATTAAAATAAGAAAGAATAAGAAAATAGACTTTTTTTCGTTTCATTTTGTTTCTCCGTGAAGGTTGGCTAGTCTTCAGGAGGAGGGCGACCATTTTTTAAATGCTCTTTGGAATCCCAACAATAAAATAATCATTTAATTCATTTATCATTTTCACATGAAATGCAAGAAAAAGGAGAGACATAAAATTTGGGAATTGATTTAACACCTCAAAAATTAAAGGTTTGGAAAATGTTGGGAAAAAAAAATTGAAAATCCAATTAAGATTTAAGTGAAATTTGGAAGCTTAATCTTGTACTTTGAATTGGGAAAAGAAATAAAGAAGTAATGCAATAAGTCATTAAGTTGTCATAATCTCATGCTTCATTCTATTAATTATGATTTTTTTTTTGTTGTAAAAAATTAACATATTTAACAGATATTTATTTTAAAATTTAATTTTTAATATAAAAATATTAATTTAATTTTATCAATAAAATATTAAAAATTAATCTCATCCTAATTATCAAATTAGAAAAATAAACTAAACGTGTTTGTAACCCAAACACATGTAAGACATTTTATTGGACAAAAAAATAAAATAAAATAAAATACGTCAATTTATGCAATAATAGACAAAGTAGTAAGCTCAACAGTTTCTCGACATCTAAACAAGAGTATTACCATTAGATAGTTTTCTAAAAATATTTTATAAATTTTTGTATTGTATATAAGTATGTAGTAATTTTATGAAGAATAAGTTGAGCAAATTGTATTTCATATTTCAATTCTTGAACATAATTTTGTTCTTAAAAACAATTAAAAACAATTTTTAAGAACTATAGAATAGAGTTAGTTGACTTGTTTTTTTAGAAGTGATATATGTTATTGGAACTCGGGGAACTTCCTTAGTAGCCTTTCATTATTATTTTTTTCATGTGGTTGTACAAATTGTCAATGGAGAAACCGTTAGGTAAAAGGTAGTATTTAGGGAATGATGAAATAATTCTTATCCATTTCGAATATGCTACCACCCTAGACAAAAGTCCTCATGCCCATATTGATGTTTAGTATTATGACCAATGCTACAATTTATTGCCATTATTTAGGCCATCTAAGACATACTCATAATTTTTTATTTAAAAATCAATAAAAGAAATTGAACCTAAACCCTATGCTTTTTTTTTTTTGAATATAAAATGACATGTAAATTTGCTGCCATGAGTTTTTCATCTCTATGAGTTCTTCACATTCAAATATTTATTGATATTATGATATTAATTCATAATATCATGCTACTCTTTACTTATACACTTATTTGCTTATAAATTGCTTTCATTTGAGTTGAACTTGGTATTTAGACATGAAGCTTTGTTACATTCCAATATTTATTTAGTTTATTCTTGTCTTTTATGAATCATTGACCATAAAGTATTATTTTTTTACTTGAATAAGTATTATTTTTTATATAATAACCATTTGTTATTATCTATATGAAGGCAATTATGAGAGGCTCGTGAGCTTGAGAATTAGTTTGCACTTTCATTTTTCATTTTTAAAAGATAATCTTTGGCAACTACAACAATGACTTCTAATTGTAAGGAAGGTATGGTTGAAGCAATAGAAATAGCTTCTTCATTGGCATTGTAATCAATTTTCGATTTGATGATGCATGAATCTTCACCTTTCTCTATAATCTCAAAGTAAACTCGTAACTGATTAAATCCTAAGTTTAGGAATCCTCCTTCAATTGCCTCAACTTCTTTTATGTACTTCTCATCATGGATGGAAGTGAATTTCTCTTTGGCACTAATATGTTTTGGCATTCATGATTCAATTGAAAATAAACAATATATATGAAATGAAAGTCTTTAATAATATAAAACAATTCTTGGAATTGATTAATTAACCAAATAATATTAAAATCGATTTAGTAAAAAAATGGAATTTAACCTACTTGAGTTAGAGGATTCAACCTAGTTGATCCATTTGAAAAGACTTCATGGATTTCAATATAATATCAAAATATAAAAAGAAAAATTCTCTTAAATACCCTTTTGGTACAGTTCTTCAATTGGTGAGATTTTCTTATGTACTCTTCCAATAAAGTAAGTAGTATGTGATTTTTTTTAATAAAAAAATGTTTTAATGATAAAAATGAAAAAAAAAATCATTTAAAGCAATTGTTTATGCATATCCAACGTCTTTTCTAGCTAACTTTCTCTAAGTGAATGACAAGAGTACTTGCAAAAAAAAGTGTTTGGATGGTTTTTGTGGGAATACCCCTTTGAAGCTCAAGTTAGTTTAAAGAACAGAGGGACAAGAATTGTTTTGGGAACTTGTGTCATACCTAGATTTTGATGTTTGATGACTATTTATCTTAACCAAGCTCCAACATTTTCTCATGTGTCTTAATTGCTTTTAACGTTAATAATTGACTTGTCAAATAATGGCTTTTGGGCTTTCGTGCTCATTAATGGCCTTGTCATAACAGTATAACATTCGATGTTTTTAGTAATTAATGTTTGCCAGATAGCAATAAATGGTGTTTAGATAGTACTTCTCCATCTAAGATTGAGATGGGCAAGGGTCCATGCTAAATAAATGCAAGACCCCACAACAATTATTGCATAATTTAAATACAAATTCATAGGGTTATTATTATGTTTGGTTATTCTGAATCATTAGATCAAGGTATAATTTCTTACCTTATATTTTGAGTAATTCTAATATGATCTAAGCCCAACCCTAGCTTCATTAATAGCATTTTGCATTTTTTTTTCTTTAAAATATTAACTCGACCTCAATATAGAATTCAAGTCAAATTCAACTATATTAATAAAATAAAAAGTTAGAATTTAAGGTAATACCTTGACCCTCTACAAATGTAAGTTCAAGAACAGTTCCAACAGCTCCATCACCTTCAATGAGCTCAATTGTCTCAACCATATGATAGAGATCTTTTTGGATGATCATTGCCAATTATGAGTGTCATAGAGCTTCCATGCTTGGCTTGCTCTATGTAAATTTATCATTTTTTTTGTTTCATACATATACATGACTTCTTTTGTTACACATGAATTCTACATCAAAGCAAGATATGACCTTTTTTAAGGGGTCAAATGACACTCTGAATACGCCTTCATCATATCACTTTGTTTGAAATTATGCATATACAAAATAATAATAATGAATTAATACCACCTATAAAAAAGTATTATTGGGTAGCTTTTCTTTAACCATTTTTTTTGCATATTTTTTTTGTATTGAAAGTAATTTTTTGAGAATTATTTTTGAAAACATTTTATTTTTTAAAACAAATTTAAGATGCTTTTAATTAAAGTACTTTGAGAACTTTTACATTGTACACAAGTGTATGATAGTTTAATAGAAAAATAAGTTAGGAAAATGGTTTTTCAATTTGAGTTCCTAAATAAAATTTTGTTCTTAAAAATAATTAAGGACTGTTTTTAAGAACCATTCTTAAAAATTATTTTTAATTTTTTTTTAAAAAAAATATTATCAAACAAGACCATATATTTAGTTAATATTTGAACTCATGTAACTTTTCTTTGTACCACCAATTGATCTAAAAACTTATTTTGTTAGGTTACAAATTAGCAATATATTAAAAAAAATGGAATAAAATTCTATATGAGCTTTAAATGGGGATTTAAACAATGGTAAAATTTGAATCTATATCTCCCAAAAATCAAGGCTATGACATAATGTTAAGGTGTTTCTTTGATCCAAAACCTTATATTATTAGGTGAATTAAAATGACTTGAGCTAAGACAGTGTTTGGTTGAATGAGACAAATATTAAAATTTTCAAACCTTCAATGAAAATCGCATTTATTTGTAAACAAGAGTCGAATTCTAGGCATTTCATTCTAAGGAAAGGCTTGTGAGCTTGAGATTTAGTTTGCACTTTCATTTTTTATTTTTAAAAGATAATCTTTGGCAACTACAACAATGACTTCTAATTGTAAGGAAGGTATGGTTGAAGCAATAGAAATAGCTTCTTCATTGGCATTGTAATCGATTTTCGATTTGATGATGCATGACTCTTCACCTTTCTCTATAATCTCAAAGTAAACTTGTAACTGATTAAATCCTAAGTTTAGGAATCCTCCTTCAATTACCTCAACTTCTTTTATGTACTTCTCATCATGGATGGAAGTGAATTTCTCTTTGGCACTAATATGTTTTGGCATTCGTGATTCAATTGAAATAAAACAATATATATGAAATGAAAGTCTTTAATAATATAAAACAATTCTTGGAATTGATTAATTAACCAAATAATATTAAAATCGATTTAGTAAAAAAATGGAATGTAACCTACTTGAGTTAGAGTATTCAACCTAGTTGACCCATTTGAAGAGACTCCATGGATTTCAATATAATATCAAAATATAAAAAGAAAAATTCTCTTAAATACCCTTTTGGTACAGTTCTTCAATTGGTGAGATTTTCTTATGTACTCTTCCAATAAATTAAGTAGTATGTGATTTTTTTTAATAAAATAAAAATGTTTTAATGATAAAAATGAAAAAAAAAAATCATTTAAAGCACTTGTTTGTGCATAGCCAACGTCTTTTCCAGCTAACTTTCTCTAAGTGAATGACAAGAGTACCTACAATAAGAAGTGTTTAGATGGTTTTTGTTGGGAATGCCCCTTTGAAGCTCAAGTTAGTTTAAAGAAGAGGTGGACAAGAATTGTTTTGGGAACTTGTGTCACAGGTAGATTTTGATGTTTGATGACTATTTATCTTAACCAAGTTGTAACGTTTTCTCATGTGTCTTAGTTGCTTTTAATGCTAATAATTGACTTGTCAAATAATGGCTTTTGGGCTTTCGTGTTCATGAATGACCTTGTCATAACAGTACAACATTCGGTGTTTTTAGTAATTAATGTTTGCCATATGGCAATAAATGGTGTTTAGATAGTACTTCACCATCTAAGACTGAGATGGGCAACATGCTAAACAGATGCAAGGACCCCAAAACAATTATTGCATAATTTAAATACAAATTCATGGGGTTATTATTATGTTTGGTTATTGTGAATCATTAGAACAAGGTATAATTTCTTACCTTATATTTTGAGTAATTCTAATATGATCTAAACCCAACCCTAGCTTCATTAATAGCATTTTGCATTTTTTTTTCTTTCCAAATCAAATAAACTCTTGGTTGAAAAATATTAACTCGACCTCTATTTAGAATTCAAGTCAAATTCAACTATATTAATAAAATAAAAAGTTAGAATTTAACATATTTTTAATATTTTTAAATATGTTTAAAAATAATTTTTATTTTGAATTATTCTACATATTTGTATAATTATTTCTTAAAACAGTAATCAGAAAATAAGTAGAAACAACTAAAATATTTTTTTTTTAAAAATACCATGTTTTCTATTTTTAAGAATAAAAAACAAAAAATAATTTTTGATTACCAAACATGTTTGTATAATTATTTCTTAAAATAGTCCTAAAAAAAGAAGTGAAAACAACATAAAACAACTCAAACATGTTATTTGAAAATACCATGTTTTCAATTTTTAAGAATAGAAGATAAGAAACAATTTTTTATTATCAAACATGCTTTCTACATTTTTTGTTCTGAAAAGCAAAAAACTATTTTTAAAAACAATTACCAAACAAGCGTTAAGGATCTTGGAGTAGTTGGCCTGGAATATTCGTCCAAGTGAATAAGTGCTTTTTGTTGGCATATGGGCTGTCACTATAATAAATATATATCGAATTAAAAACCTTGAAATTATTATTTATGATTTTATGAGGTATATGCTTTGGGCATATAGGTAAGTAAAAATGGTGTTGAAATTATTGAAATATACTATTACAACACTTATAAACTAAACGTTCTATTATTTGGACTTGTTGGTTTGTTTTGTTTTTTTTTCTTTATTTCCTATCATTTTTCAAATCCAATGATTTGAATAGATTTTCATAGGTCATGTTTAGTAACCTATTTTTTAAAATAATTTTTTGAAAAAAAAAAACATTTCTAACAACAAAAAATTATAAAACAGTTACTTATTTTTAAAATAGAAAATAGAGTGTTTTCAAATAACATTTTTTAATTTTTTCACTTATTTTAAAAAATAATTATATAAATACAGAAAATGATTAAAACTAAAACACTATATATAAAAGTTGTTTAAAAAAAATATTTACTAGGTCAAAAATATTTTAAGTTTCAAGCAGATTTTTATTTTATAAAACATCAAAAAATAATTTTCAAAAAATAGTTTTCAAAAACACTTCCTAAATAGAGCCATAATTTCCTAATCACTCAATTTGATGATTGAGAAACATGAAATTGAAAGACATTATAAGGTTTCAAGTAAATATAAAATAGTTATACATGTAAGCTAGGATGGGGCTCTCATGATAAACAACTTTTAATTAAAATTGACTTAATTTTGGGAGTGTCATTCTTGAGAAAATGGCTTTCATCTACTAATATAATTTGCAACTATCAAAATATTTTATCCTTTCATAAAACTTAATATTTATTATTTAATAGTTTAAATTGATTTAAAGTTAAATTATTTTTAAGTTGTTTTTAAAACTTATTATTTTATTTGATAATATTCACTTAAAATTTATTCTAAATTATTAAAGTGACATATTCATCTTTATTAATTTTAACAAACACTTATCCACGTTCATTTTAAGTTGTATTTATTTGTATTAGTTTTAATTAGTAAAATTATTTGTTAAAAATTCATATGTAAGATATTGTTGATACATAAAATAACCACAAGATATATATTATAAAAATAAATGGTCAATGTGAATGGTGGTCAAATATACTTTCCCCGTAAAAAAGATTTGAAATTGAAAATAAATTAACTATTTTGACTTAATACTTAAAGTTATTTTTAGTGTGAAGTTACACTATTAAGATATTTTACCAAATATACTCGATCTACTTAATGACTTAAATTAAGTTATTAAATCATATTAAGTTAGTAAATGAATTTACCAAATACCCAATTAATTTGTCACCGTAGAACACCTTAATAATGCTTAGAATTCAAATCCATAATAGCAAAAAAATAAAAAATAAAACAGAAAGGCCAAAATGGCATTGAAAAAGCAAGTTCTGAGAAAACAACCGTATGCCTTGATGAAACAAAGACTGACTAGCATTAGATACTAGTGTAATGGTCCTGTCATAGATTTTAGAGACCATCAGAACTTCTAAGTTGTTCATTCTTCCTATCTGTATGTTAGGGAACTGAACTGGTAGCAACCAAATTCCTCTGCATTAATTCAATTAATTCAATGTCATCCTCAACCTAAGTAAACCAGCCTATGAGGATTTAGGTTGCATGAGTATCAATCATATAGGAATGTGGCAGAGAGCTGTTTTAATTGTCCCAAGCATTAGGAGACAGCTAGAGCATCAATCTACTACCTACTGAAATTGCAATCTCGACTGTAGAAAGTGCATGATAGAATTTAAGTTGTTGAATGATGATACAAATATATGAAATCGGGATGGGAATAAATGAGACTAAAATTAAAAATAATAAGATCAAGGCACAAACAAATGGGACACAAGTGGGGTACAAAGCGATGAGACCAAATCGTACACATAACATGTTATGATTGATCCTGTTTTTCGGTAGATACCAATTCAATACTGTAGTGAGACCCCAAATGTTAATGCAAAACAAAATTTCATGTTATCTCAATCTCTTCACTGGATCTTCATAATTCATTAGAAAAAAGACAACCAACTCAAAGGCCATAGTTATTTCACAAATCTACCGTGAGTAAAACCTATAGAAGTATTCTGCAGATAAGAGTTTATGGTGAGAGTACAAGTACCTTCTCCCTAGAATGCTGAAATTACTCTGTTATGGGTGGGAAGGTCATTGGGAATGAGCACCATCTATTTTTTTCTGAGAGCTTTGTCCATATATTAGTATCGTCGATCCCGCTGTAAACAGAAAATTTGTGAAATGAAGATAACTTTGGTGCAATGGAGGCAATCTCTTTATCCAAAAACTTTGGTGCAAACTCTTTTTCCACACTATTGTTAGCTCCATAATTTTAGAAGCTGATGACCAAGAGTATGTCATGCTAAGGGTCTGTTTGTGAATGTTTTCAAAAACAGTTTTCAAATTTTTCCAGGAAAACTTTGTTTGGGAGCTTATGAAAAACAGCTTTCTGAGCTTATTCTCAATGAAAGTACAATGCATTTATG
The DNA here is from genome assembly GCF_030704535.1 of Vitis vinifera. Taxonomy (NCBI): domain Eukaryota; kingdom Viridiplantae; phylum Streptophyta; class Magnoliopsida; order Vitales; family Vitaceae; genus Vitis; species Vitis vinifera. Next base: position 1,699,878 of record NC_081820.1, on the reverse strand, counting down.
CACAATGCCAAATTTTTTTAAATGTTCTCCATATTTTCAATTGTTGCTTAAACCAATATACAAAAAACAACTGAAAACACAAATTCTTAGAAAATTGTTTTCTGTTAGAAGGTTACCAAATGTGTATTATGAGTTAAAAAATTGTTTACAAGAATAGTTTCCAAACAAAGCTTAAGACTTTTTGAGAAAATATGTGCTGGCCATCACCAAAAAAACTGGTTCTTCCTGTGCTTTACTTTTCTTTATTCTAACATACAATATAACAGATTAAGTTAAAAAGAACTTACTTTTGGTCCACGATCAGCTACTTGCCGCCTTCTAATAGCCGTGGTATCTGGTTGTGGTATCATCTCTGGACTATCGTGCTTATAAAATGCCTGCAGGGCTCTCACAACAAATGGGCGCACTATATTTGCTTCCATCGCAGATAAATTTTTAAGCTGCAACCAAATTCCAGAGTTAAGAGTATAGAAATGAAATTGAAGCAAATTTGTGATGGAGATAATGATCACACCACAATCCACAGATAAGAAATTTTATGCAAAATATCATCTCAATTATTGGCTGAAGCTATATCAGAGGCCTTATAGCAACACAAATGATGAGAGTGACACTCTTTGACCAAAATGTTAAATTTATCTGTTAAATCCATTTTGACAAACTGAGAGGTTTCATGGATGGAAACAAGTAGAGTGAAAGGTTAAATTTATCTGTTAGGTATAACAATTGACAAGGAAGATCACCCTATCTAAAACTCAACAAAAATTACCCTTCATGAAGGAACATGTTTAATTTCCACTTTGGTAGCTTGAATTTTCATCCTAGTTCCATTCCCCAAAGCATTAGAATTTTAAATAGTTTTGAAAATGCATGAGCCTAATGAAACATCTTTACAATAAACAACAATAACAAGTTCATGCATAGGGAGATAATGGAAATACCTTCACTGCATGTGTGCGCTCATGGATTGTCTCTAACCCAGTCTCAACTTTATGAAACCTTACATTCCTGATGTCTTCAATGAGAGACCTTACCTATTTAAAAGAAAATATATATCAAAAGCCTCTCAAAAACCCAAAAGCATAAAGAATCTCCAAACTCACCATATAAACATCAGGAATGTCATCACGTGCACTACATCAACAAAATTAAACTTGAGATCAACATCATTAGAAGATAAAGGAGAAAATAAAAGAACATGTTTCAGTACTTACTGGTCAGAAAGAAGTCTTGCGATTTCAACATAATGGAATGGAAGTGGCTGAAATTCTCTTAGAGAGTTTCGCTCTGCTTCCAAAACCTGTGTCAACTTATCTAGAACACAAAACAGAGGATAGTAAGAAACCTTCACAATCTTGAGTACATTTAGTGGTTATAAGGTTAACAAAATTCCTACCAGAAATAGGAAAGATGAAGGTTTCAACATAAGTACATAAAAAATAAAAGTTGCAACAAATGATTAACTGAATTAAACTTCAAACAACTGCACAGATAGATATCAAGATTGGCAAACTAGAGATAACATCTGGTTTTTTACTTATAAAATTTTGAGCAAAGAACAGAATAGTAACAAACAAGCTATCAACAAGAAATATATACTCAAATATACCATTTCATGTAGAAGAGTTGAAAATTAAATTAGTCATGCATTTTAAAAGATCTAGAGCATTTGGACAAATTGAATGGCTAAACAAGGAAGAAACGAACATAAGAGATGGATTAAGGTAGGCTGTCTCTCTTAAACCCTATGTTGTTCTAGAAAAAGTTTCAGAATCTTATAAGGGCATAAAGAATTTGAGTTGTTAAGTTAAAAAAATTAAAATTCACTTATTAAATTTAAATAAAATACAGCAAACCCAACACATGTAAAAAAGCCTTAATACTCATATGATGCTATGTTATTAATGAAAGAACTTATGATTTGCATAAGATATAAAAAATCATAACTAGTAATTTTCAAACAAAGAAAAGGAGTTTTGGAGTGTCATACAGTAATCTCTGGGATACCTAGTCATAATCTATTAACTATCAACAAGCACCTCATGTCCAGGCAGGTGCTTTCAGAACTGCATAAAACACAACTTGAATTTTACTTTTAAGATATGAATCCCATGCCACCTTTAAGACAATGATCACCCATAGCTGGGGAGTATTTAGGTTTGTAGGAATTAAAGAGGCAAAATGGAAAAAAGCCCTCAAATCCCATTGTTCTGTTTAGATGAAAAGTAATATGATAAAAATAAAATTGGACACTTCCATTGGGCAACTGCATGGAGGATAATTGCTACTAGGAGAAGAAATATCGCAATAGATACAAGTCTTCTGGTTCTTGAATAAGCTTTTTTTTAGCAATCAAGCCTAAATGGAGGATAATCTGGCACTAGAGGAAGGAGAAATTGCCATAAATATGAGTGTTTTGGTTGTTACAGAATCTTTTTGTTACCAGTCAAGTAGCAGAACAGTTGTATCTTGTAGCCTGGTGTGGCAGGTTACCTTTTATTTCAGCAGAGGAAACAGAAGAAACTATTAGACGGATAAGGAGGACTAGAGTGACTTCAATGACCGAGCACTAGCAGGCTTTTTACTAAGTAGAATATGATAAAGAGTGTCATTCATAGTTTTAAAAGTTGCAAGGCACACCTAAGGCATAAAACTATCCTAAGGCTTAGGCACAAGGCACAACAAAAGGCATGCTTCTAAGTGAAGTGAAACACAACCTATGATGCATATCGATTTAATAAAATATGATCTAAAATCCAATCTAAGAAACAAGAAGTTCAAGATTCTAAACATTTAAAGGAAGCATTCAACAAAAAAATAATGAAATTATATAAATTTCAATATATAGTTAGAAACGTTAAGAATAAAAATATTAAAAAAGAAAAAATAAAGTAAGTGAGGCGTGCTTGTGCAACCAGGTACCATAACTAGGGAGTGGTTGAGCCTTGGGCCTAAAGCGTGCCTTTAACAACTTTGGTGTCATCAGATTTGGCTATGAAGGAAGACACTCAAAATGGCACATCATCCTAAGTAATGCAGCATGCAGGTTAGTCAACCCAGCCAACACATGTTCTTTGACAAAACCACCACAATAATGAGGACTCTCAATAGAGAAGAGAACTGGTCAAAACATTTGTATGTGTTACATTTTTTGATGCCCCCTTTACTCTATGTTGTGGAACATTTGTATACTGTTCCTTGATCCCCTTCCCTACTTTCCAGTTGAACCTATCTAGATCAAGGGCAGAGTTTCCAGCTATATCTCACCACTAGCAGATCAATTAAATATACCTCTTAGGAGCCAGTATGGTTCTAAAAAGCTTGATCGATTAAATATACCTCTGAGGAGCCAATGAATGATACTCTTTATGATATGCTACACTCTACAGTACAGAGTACCTCACCTCTCCTCTACCTCTAACTCATGAATAGAATAGCCAAAATAAGTCTTCAAAACCTAAGGTCTGAGCTTCTAAACAGTACTTGATTATAAGCTTCTTTATGAAGCCCTATTGGCTATTAATATCAGCTTTTAGAAACTATGGTGCTTTTTAAGATTCCCATTCCTCATTTTAAGAAGGAATATGATAAAGTCTTTACATGCAGTGATTGTCTTATGGGGAGAGGATTTCTCATCCTTAATTATAATTGCTTATTTTGTGGTAATAAAATGTTTGTTTCTGATAAAAAAAAATGTTATAAATTATTTCACTACCTCAGTTTATGAAGGCTTGTATTCCTTAAGGAATAGAATAAGCCATTCATCTTGCCAAAATACAAGGTTGTTTTGATCTCTGCTCTCTTTCACCTTGCTCTATCCCTTGTACTTTTTTGACATGTATTTTCAGAAAAGGAGGCACACCCAGGGGAAAGTACAGTGTTGACCTTGCAATGCTGCTGGAGCAGACTAGCTGGGTAAGGTGGAGCAGAGCATAGTGTAACTTAGTATTTCCAGATGAACATCTAGTGTGTCAACTGGACAATGAGTCTCATACAGAAATGTCACTTCATCCCAAGACCAAGACTTGCCAACTGATATGGTTACAAGGAAATATAAAAGACTCATCCTTAGAAGGAACAATTCATCCAAATTAATGAGGTTGTAGTAAGGAGATAACTTCATCATCTTTACCTTTTTCCATTTTCATTTCTTCTTTACTTTATCTGAGAAGCCTTGAAGCCTCTGGAAGAACTAAGGAATACCCATTCACTCTTTTTGATGGTGCTGATTGTAAGATGTATCTGGAAAAGGCATGCAATACAGAGTGGCGAAATAACAAGATGACTTAACTTTGGAAGTGAGTTGGAGATCTGAGAGGAAGTGTATGGTAGGAACATGGCAGTTGGTGAGAGTACATGATATCAGGATATGCATTCCAATACAAGGGAGGCCAGGGACCAGAGCTATTCAATGATTCATCATGGGCATTCTATAGGTGACACTGTTTGCGCAGCTTGCAGAAAGACAGCATAACAGCAAATAAAAAAGCTCTAAGTAGAAATAGGTTGCAGGGTCCAAATCACTGGGTTGCACACTTAGAGAATCAATGGCAGGTAACTGAAAAGGCAGCACAAAATAAGCAATGGTAAAACTTGTTTTGCGAAAAATTTTGTTCCTTGTCTCCCTCCCATATCAAATGAAACCAGCCATACCACCCTTGGAAAGCCAGGAGTTGATATTTGTCTCAAAAAGGCCCCAGCTCTAGCAACAAAGACAAGGCCCAGAAGCCACCATGTAACATCTAGATTCTACAGTGCATATGCAAATACATTTGTCTGTCATTTCAGCAAAACTATTACCTAATACCCCTGATCAAAGCATGCAATCAATCTTGTGGAGGAACAATAAAAAATTTGAAAATTTGAAGAAGCTCAAAACATCTAATTTACACAATTCTATTTAATATTGAACCAAATACCCTGAATGTTGCTAATTTCAGCCACCTTAGATCATTTAAGTCAATTTGGAATAATGCATATAATATACCCAACACAACCCTACTATTAGTTTTAGAAGTCATAAAAGAACAAGAGTAACAAACTAAACTAAAATAAATGTAGATAACTGTCGCCCAAATATCAATATTCACAATTCCAACTAACAAATAACACTACGTTTCAGCTTCTTCAAGCATACAAAGAGAATAAAAGCCCCCTTATTTTGCAAAATGAATTACATTGCATGCCACTGAGTTCATAGGAGAAGCCAATTTTGTCAAGCGATTTGGAATTAGAAAATTTCCTTTACGAGTACTCACCAACTGACATCCATTCAGGGGGCCGAATGGTGCATTTCCCTCGTTTCTTCAAAGCCACTGCAAGCCACAACGGAACTTGAGTAGCTATTTGTGGCCTGAAAGGCCCAAAATCCCCCTGTTAATGAACAAAACAGAAAAACATATCAAACTCATCTGATTAAACACAATTTCCCACTCAGGCATGCGTATGGAGATTGGAGTGACAGAACAAACTCATACACAGATCAAATTCAGGGGATCCATTCTCATATTGGGAACAATCTCCACCATTTCATCTTCGCCAAGAAATTCCACCTAATAAATCGAATAACAACATCCCAAGACATAAATCCAAAGAAAATTAACCAAAATATGAACTAGAAAAATCCAAATGAATAGAAATCAGAAAATGGCCGAAATATGTACTAAAAAAATCCAAATAAATGGAAATAAATAAATACATAAATGGGTCAGCTTGTATGCATACAAATCAAATTTCTCATCTTCCAATTCATAAATTTACAGAAATGGACCAAAATCCAAACTAGAAAATCCAAAATGAAGTAGAGACTAGTACAGGTAGAGAAAGGGAGAGGAACAGAGGAACAGACCTCCTGGGCAGAAAAGAGGGATATGTAAGGATCAGATTGACCGGCCATTCCTGAGAATTTGAACTGATCTAGGGTTTTGTGAGTGTGTTCTTCGTGAAATTAGGATGACAACCCTACTCTCTATAATGGCGGGAAAAATGTTGTTCAGAGTCCCAACTCGTGAAACAGCGTCGTATCTATGAATACCCATTAGTAGAATCAAATAGTAGAACTAGTTTCTTCCTATGCAAAGGCCAACTTCCCAAAATATATATTTTAATTTTACTTTTTTGCCAAAATCATAAAGAATTAATAAAAAATATTCTAATATAAAAATATTTCTATTTATACTAATTTATACTCTAATAAATCAACAAAATATTTTTATCATATTTTAGGATAATGTATGATTTCAAATATATATAAGATAATATTTTGTTCATATTCATATTTCTTTTATATAGTGGTTTCACAATATCTATTTTTTGTAATATTAATTTTTACTTCATTTTTCGTGTTCTTTAGAAAATTTTGCAAACATCAAATTTATGTTTTCATTTTTTGAACTCAATTTTCCACAAAATAAAAATGAAAAAAATATACATATATATATAATTAAAATTAATTAAAAGGTTATATATTTTTAAATTATTTGATGTTATATAAAAAATAAAATAAGTTTGAAAAATATATAAAAATAATTTATTAATTTTAAATCATGTTTTTTTCTTTGATTTTTATTTATTTTTATTTTCTTTCCCTCACCTTTTTTCTAGAATAAAACATAACCCTAATTATTTGAAACCAAGTAATCGATGAATTTGTTTGGAGGAATTTTTTTTTCGTATCAAAAATAATTTTAAAAGTATCATAATTTTGGATTTCACGTAAACTCACCGTTTTGCCAATGTCGTGAAAATATGCTCTCATGCAAAAGGACATCTATTTATGAATACTAGGAAATATGACAACATAGTGGTAAATATTTTATAAATGAACAAATATTAAATTATTCGAATAAAAAGTCCATATGGATGCATATTTATGTATGTCTATTTTATTAGAACTTTAGAAATGATATGTTTGGCCGCATTTTTATTTTTTTTGAAGTTTTTTTTTCTCAAAAATTAAAATTTTAAGAGTAATAATTTTAAAAACCATTTTAATTTTAATTTTTAAAATTTGTTGATAAAAACTATAAAAAATAAAAGTGTCAAAAAATTTATAATATCACAAATTTTTAAACAAATTTTAAAATGAGAATAACAGGTATTTTCAAAGAATAATTTTTAATTGCTTTCAATTATTTTTAAAAAATAATTATACAAATATAAAGAATAATTTAAAATAAATTACTATAAATAAAAATTATTTCTAAAATATAGGAAACAATTAACAAACATTTCAAATTCCTAATTTTTTTTTGTTTTATAAAATATTAGAGAACAATTTTTTAAAACATTTTTTTCAAAAACACTTCCAAAACAAATCCTTACACCCGATGTTTTTCCTTATATCTTAGTTTTCTCACCAAATTCAACTCGTCTTTACCTCCTAATTAACATTGTGTTTTCTATATCAACATTGTAAAATTATTGAAAATCACTAAAAAAAATTAATTCAAAAATCATAAAAAATTAAATTTGGATTTTCCTTTTTCCTTATGTAATCATCAAATATGTTTTTGCCTTTTGCTTTCAAAAGTGAGGAATGATATTAGAACTAGCAAACATCTTTAATATGATTGAAAAAATGTTTATGACTTTTATTTTTTTAAATAGTAAACATAGCAAATCCCATTTATCTCATAATAAAAAAATTGAAATCAAACATTTCATTTTGGTGATGTATGAAACTTTGCCTATATCTATTATCTCAAAATAAGTTCGATATTGATTAAATTTAAAGTCTAGAATTGAGGCTTCGATCTTCCTAATTCAGTCAAAATAAAACAATCTATAATTTAAATGAATATTGTATTAAAAATTTGTAAAATTGCTAATTATTACTTGCTTAAATTAGGTTAATAAAATCTTTGAAAATGTTAAAATTTGACCGAGTTGAGGGGACTCAAGTTAAATGACTGTTAAATTATAACATTAATGGTTAAATACATTTTACCTTCTTTAACATTTAGCGTGTTTTACACTTTGCCTTTGCATATTTAAAAACTTAACATTTTGGTCCCCAAATTTATTATAATGCAAAACTTTGCCTTTAAAATTTATTAAAAAGTCAATAAATAGTTCGTTAAAATGTAAATAAAAATGACTAAAATGTGAAGAAAAATATTTATTATAAGTTCGCCACACTTTGCAACTATATGCAAAAATCAAGAACATCTCTCTAAAATAAAAAATCAAAATTGATAATTACTATATTTTAAAAATATTTGAAAATTTTCACTTTGAGACTATTAATTTAAAATTGGCTTTACCCAATTTTTTACTAATGTCAAAACCAAAGTATAAAAAAAATAAATCTCTTTTATAATTTTATGAAGGATTTATAATTTGGGTCAAAGTGTTAGTATTTAATAAGTTTAAGGGGTAAAAAAATCGGGTTTTGAATGTGAGATGGTAAAGTGTAAAACATGTTGAATATTAAGTGAGACAAAGGAGAAAATTCATTAATTTTTTTTGGTTATTTATGTAATTTTTAGAGTTTTTTTAATCATAAATTGTAGTTTTTTCCATTATTTTTACCATAAAAGATAATTAAATTACTTGTTAGATCCACTATATGATACTTGCATGTTATTAGTTAAGGTACCCATTTTTAAGTCGTCATTAAAAAACCAATTTTGATTTTTTTTTTTGAAATTAAATTGTGTTCTTATCGAAAAATATTTAATTGAACCATAATTTAGAACTTAATTCAAATTTAATTTAATAACACTACAAATAAAAAAGTAGAAAAAAAATTAGAATCTAAAACCATCTTGTCCCGGGGACTTATAAGTTCAAGAATAATTCCAACTCTTCAATCATTTTCAATGACCTCAATTTTCACCCTAAGAAAGTTCAAGAATAGTTCCAACCCTTCAATCCCTTTCGATGATCTTAATTTTTTTAATAAAATTTGAGATGTCTTCTTCAATGGATTTAGACAATTGAAGAGTGTTATAGAGTTTCCGTGGCTTGTTCATCTATGCATGTATCTCTACATCACAAGAAAATTTTTATCTAAACATTTTCTTCTTTCACTTCAAATTTAGACAATTGAAGAGTGTCATAGAGTTTCCGTGGCTTGGCTTATTTGTCTATGCATGTGTCTCAACATCATATAATAAAATGAATGTATCTCTATATCATATGAAAAATCCTTTCCAAGCATTTTCTTCTTTCACTTCGAATTTAGACAATTGAAGGGTGCCATAAAGCTTTCGTGGCTTGCTCCTCTATGCATGATGGGTATATTGATAATTTGAAAAGTATCGAACAAAAAAAAATGTTAAGAAAAATAGTTTTTTCATGTTTAGTTTTACTATAAAACGTGAAAGAATTAAATATAATTAAAATTAGTTAAATATTTATACATTTTGAAAATTGTTTAATATTTATATAATAGAAAAAAGTAAAACAAGTTTGAAAAAATATATAAAAATAATTTATTAAATTTGAATCAATTTTTATTTTCCTCTACCTTTTCTTTTCTTAAGCTTTTTTGCTACGTTTGGTTCATCGAAAGTACTAAAAAAAGAAAAAAAAAGTGTTAAAAAAAATAATTTTTTCATATTTGGTTTCATAATAAAAAAAATATAAAAAAGGATAAAATATAATTAAAAATTTTCAAAAATTTATATATTTTTAAATTATTTAATTTTTATATAATAGAGGGAAATAAGTAAAATAAATTTAAAGAAATATGTAAAAAATAATTTATTGAAGTTAACATTAATTTTTATTTTCCTTTACTTTTTTTTTTTTCCTTATACTTTTCCTCTCTATTTTCTTTCTCTTATATTTCCCCTTAAATTTTCCAAAAACAAAACATAACCCAATTCCTTTTTATTTTCTTTCTATCACATTCCCTCAAATTTTTGGGAATCAAATTTCATTTTGGTTGATGATACCTAAAAAAGGGTCACGGGCAAGGTCTCCATGCCAGTTGGCCTGCAAATATTAATATAAGTGAGTCATGTTTGTCACAAATGTATAGAATATTGGGAAGAAAGAGACATCGATTTTATATTATATATGACTATATATAGATACCCTAGTCATGCACGATGGACACATGATAAAATTTTGGAGAAAAAGTCAAGGAGACTGATAAATTATGTGATTAATTAATAAAATATACTATCACAAAACTCATAAAGTATGCTTTTAATTCTTGGACTTCTTCCTTTCCAATATTTTTCTATAGTGTTTTCTTTTAAAAAGTGAAACACAAGTTTAAGGTAACCACATGTGTGTATACTAAATTTGATGCATATTAAATTGAAACCGTCATTTTTTTTTTTTATGTAACATAAGAAACTTGACAATTTTCCTTTAAACTATGTTTGAATCTCGAAAAGTTTAAAGGAAAATGCAACATAAAAAAATGTAGAGAAAAAGTAGAAAAAATGAAAAATAAGAAATAGATTTAGGTTATGTTTGGTTTCCAAAAAATTTGAGAGAAAATATATAAAAAAAAAGTAAAAGCAAAGAAAAAGTAAAAAAAAAAAAAATCAATAAATTATTTTTATTTGTTACTTGAAACACATTTTACTTATTTTAACTCATTGAAATAAAAATAAAATAATTTAAAAATATATAATTTTTTAATTAATTTTAATTATATTTGATTTTCTTTGATTTTTTTCATAGAACAATTAAATATATATATATATATAATTATTTTTTTTCTTTTTTTTTTCTTAGTATTTTTTGTGAACCAAACATCATCGAAATATTTGCTAGAGAAAGAAATAAAAGAGTTAAACATCTCTTGCTAAAGAAGAACTACTAGTTCTTTATCACGTTTATTGATGAGCAATGACTACTAGCTCTTAAAGGTTCACAAACTTGAAAATTTAATTTGCATTTGCATTTGCATTTTTCATTTTCAGAAGATAAGTTGTGGTGACCGAAGCAATGCCTTCCAGTGGTTTGGTAGTGACCATTGAAGCATTGGAAGCTGCTTCTTCCTTCACGTCGTACTCGATCTTTAATTTGATGACACATGAATCCTTGTCTTTTTCCACAATCTCGATGCAAACTCGATACAAAGTAAATCCCAAGTCCAGAAATCCTCCTTCAACTACCTCAGTCTCCTTGATGCGCTTCTCGTTATCAATCTTTGTGAATTTCTCCTTGTAAATCATAGGTCCTTGCGCCCCTTATTCATCAAAATAAAACAATCTATCACTTGAATAGAAAGTATCAACTCTAGAAGAAAAATTAGGCTAAAAATAAAATAAAAATAGTACCAGGGGGTGGGGCAAGCGTGAGTTCAACAACAGTGCCAACTCCTCCATCACCTTCAACCAGCTCAACTTTCTCAAGCATAGGAGAGAGGCCTTCTTGGACAACCTTGGCCAGTTGAAGGGTGCTATAGAGCTCCCAGGCATCGCCGGCCGGCACGTCGACCTCCACATCATATGAAACTTGGCCAAACATCTTCTTCTTCAGCTCACTTCTCTGTGGTTACAGACCTATGAAGATGGTGTTTTAGGCTTTGGTGGTTGTGTTGTTTATAAAGTGAAGAACCCTTGCCTCCCTTCATTGACTGTTGGATAGATAATAACAAGGGCATTGTGAATGAGGACAAGGTTTCTTTCCCAAGGATCTGAGGAAACTCTGGCCTGCCAATATTCCGAAGTTAATGGGCCTTGTCAATATTGGAAAATTTGGAATTAAAAAAAAAAGAAAAAAAGACTTGAATGATGTGAAGTTAATGGAATAATATGCTGTTGGAAAGCCAAGAATACATACATGATTAATTTTTTTTTAATATATATATTTTTCTATATAATAATTTAAGTTGTTTTCAGTTTCTTAATTTATTAATAAATCTACTAGGGGCTTGCAAGTGGTAGTTTTCCTAGCAATAGAAGATGTAGGAGAATAGAAATAGTTATTGCTCTCAATTGCATAATTGAATTTATGTCTTAAAACTATATTTTAAAAAAATATTATTAAAAATAAGAATAATTATAATATAAGTTTAAGTCTCTATTTTTTCAAAACCCATACTTTTACACCATATTTGGTTATGGAAAAATGAGGGAAAAAAAATAGAAGGGAAATGTGAAGAAAAATAAAAAATATATTTAAAGTGAATAAATTATTTTTATATATTTCTTTTAATTAATTTTAGTTATTTTTCTCTGTTATAAAAAGATTAAATATTTTAAAATATATAAAATTTTAATTAATTTTAATTATATTTAAATTTTTTGCATTTTTTATAATGAAATTAAATATAAAAAAAATATTTTTCTTAATATTTTTTTCTTTCTATATTCTTGGAACTAAATATATTATTATATTTCAAATAAACCCTAAATCATTTTTCTTTTCTTATCTCATTATCTCACATTGGGTTTTTTCTTTTCTTTTCAATTATGAAGCCAAACCAAAACCTTGTCAACCGACTTTCTTTTTCTTCATATAATCTCTTTATCTTTGTGGATGGTGGACCAACAAAAGGGCCAAGGAATGTAGCTTTCAAGGGGTGGATGAGTGGTGGAGAGATATTCAAGATGATGAATGGTCTGTATGATGAGAATAGAATTATGGTGTTGTTTGGGAATCTTTCCTTAAATAGTATTTCAAAATCAATTATTGAATATACTTTTTTTAAAAATAGTTTTTAGTTATTTTGAAGACTATAATTCCTTTGAAGAAGTCAAACATCAGAAACAATTTTTTCAACCTACTCTCCAAGGAGGTACTGATATACTTATATGCAATGCAAAAAGTTTTTTTGTATACTCTTTATATTTCTAATTGTATTTCCTAGAAAACTATAAAAAATAATTAAAAATACCTTAAATTATTCTAAAAAGTCACTTGTTTCCAAATTAAGAGAGTCTTTAGTAAATTAATTTAATAACTTAAAGTGACTTAACAATTTAATGTAAATTATTAAGTAAATTAAATATGTTTGGTTAAAAAAAAACTTAATATTACAACTATAAGTTAAAAATGACTTTGGGCATTAAGTCAAAATAATTAACTTACTCTTCATCTTTTTTTTTTTTTGTCTTATTTACCCACATCTAATGAGAACATATTTAATAACCATGACTCCATATCCTTAACTCATTTTTTAGTTAAATTTTTTAATAATAAATATTAATTACAATTAATAAGAATAAATATATCAATATAATGATTTAAAATAAATTTTACCAAACAACTTTAATACTTGAAGTAAAAAAATTTGAGTAATAAGTTTTAAATTAACAATTTAAGAATAATTTAAATTAAAGTAAACTTAAGTTATTAAGTAATAAGTATTAAAAACTATCAAACACGACATTTGTTTTTTTAAACTTAATTCTAAATAAAACTTAAAACTAAATAGTGTTTAATAGTGATAAACATTAAGTCATTTATTTATTTTAATATTTTACTTCTATTAAGTATTAAAAAGTAAAGAAAAACTAAAGTGAAATATTTTACGAATTTATCTTTATCTTAAAACTTTTTTTTGGCACTCAAAATAACTTTTATTTTCTTATGTTCTTCTAATAGAGTAACCCAAATATGGAAATGGATCGTAAATGATATGAATCTTTTTTTTTTTTCACATTCCATATTCCATTGATTTAACCATTAAACATTTCTCATCTTCGAATATTGCAAAGCAGCAGTGACAATTCCAAGCCCAACCGACATGGACTGGGTTTAGTTTACTAGCCATGAACCTAAGCCAGATCAAGCCCAACATTGTAGCCCACTTATATTTTCGGGTTGGGTTCAGCCTAGGAATTTGGGACCAAACCAGCACAGTGTTTCTACATAATGGCCCATTTTGGCTTGATTATATAGTTGGTGTGTGACTTTTTGGCGTTTTTTTTAATCCCATAAATTATTAAGACAAGGGTGATTGATCATATAAAAACTGGTTTATTTTGACTAAGAAAAAACAAAAACAACAAAACATGATTCAACTTGGGGAGCCCAAGCCCAAGCCCATTGTCAATATTGCTTAAAGAGACTACAAATTTGAGGCAAAGTTTAAGTTTGAGTTTGGATCATGGAGAATTGTGGAAATAAATAACAAGGAAAAAGGTAAAAAGAGGAGAAATGAGGATTAAATTTAAATGATTTTTTCATTTTTTTTAAAAACGTTATTTTATACATATAAAAGAAAAAGAAGAATTTAAAGTTTTTTCAAATTTGTTGTTTTTATTATTATTAATATTATTATGTATAGGTTATGTTTGGATCCTGGAAAATAGTAAATAAAGAAAAAAAATATGAGGGAAAATAATTTTTTTCATGTTTCGTTGTTCTATGAAATTTTTTAAAGAAATTCAAATATAATTAAAATTAATTAAAAAATTATATATTTTTATATTGTTTAATCTTTATATCATTGAGTTAAAATAAGTAAAATGAATTTGAAGTAGTAAATACAAATAATTTATTGACTTTTAATATATTTTTTTCTTTCATTTTTTCATTTTTTTTTTACTTTTTCTTTATATTTTCTTTCTCTTACATTTTCTCTCAAATTTTCCAAGAACCAAACATAACCATAAAGAATGAAGAATTTGAAAATACACAAATTTTGAAATATTTTTATTATATTTGATTTTTTTATTTATCATATTTCTCATGATAAAGTAAAAACAAAAGATTTTGGATCTCTAATTATTATTTGTTTCTTTTCTTTAGTACTTGTAATATAAATAGAATATAAGACTACTTTTAAATCTTGTAAAGTTTAAGGGAAAATTAAAAAACAAAAATAGAAAGAAAAATGGAAGGAAAGAAATGTATTATGAGGAAAGGAAATAAATTTAAACTCAAAGTATTTTTCTTAGATACTTTTAAAATTTGTTTTTCATCTTTTGAAGAATTTGAAAATGTATAAATTTCAAAATAATTTTTATTACATATATATATATATATATATTATGATAAATCAAATAAAAATTTGGAATTCCCCTTATTTTTTTTCCCTTTCCATCCATGCTTTTCATGAGAGGAACCGAAAATAATTTACATTCATACTTTCTTTCTATGCCCACCAAAATGGAGGGTAAAATTTATTGTCTTTCTTATTACTTTTTTTCTAAGAAAATATTGTCATATTACTTCTCCAAAGTAATTACTCGAGGAAACATAAGTAATCACTTCTTAAAGTTTTTATTTTTAAAGTTGAGTTTTGAGGATTGTAATATATTTTTACTTACTTTGAATAAAAATTTGGTAATGGATAATTTCTTGATAATCATCATGTCATTAGAGTGGATTCATAAATAATTAAAATAAAAATATATAAAAAGGTGAAATAATGAAAAAAATTGAAATTAAAAAATATTTTATGAAACCAACACATAAAAAAGTGGAGATATTAAAGAGAAAGAAAAAATTGAAAAAAAAAAATCATATAACATGATTGATTGTCACATGTTTATATATATATATATATATATATATATATATATATATATATATATATCTATATATATTTTAAAAAAAGAAAAAAAACACTTTATGGATGTAAAAAAAAAAAATATAAATAAAAAGAAAGAAAAAAAAAATGGTGGTAGTTGGTAGGAGGAAAGGAGGATTAGGGGGAAGTTTTAAGTGGATATTTCTTGGTTTATTTTTTCTAAAATATATTTAATTTAAAAGTCAAAATTCAAACTTTAGAAAAAAAAAATCACGTGATGCATAATTACATAATTCCCCTTACAAAAAGTCAAAAACTTTTTGTCCATATTGAGGAAATTAAAGGGGAAGTATTCATGAGCTGGATGAGTCGGATGTCGGATACAAACGGATGACTCGGATGTCGGATACAAACGGAAGAAAAAGAGGTAAAGAAAAGGTGGGATTGAAACCGATATTTGGATGATTTTATATGGGCTACTTTTGGACTTTCCAAGTTTATCAACCTTTTTATGATTGAAAATTGAAATCGAAGCATCAAAGTGTCATTGTTTCCTATTTTTATTGCGGGCAGCCCACTGCCGTTTGGCGTGTTTGTTCCAATAAAACCGCTGTGCTCGTTGGTGTCAGTTTGGTATATAAAATTACTAAGAGAAAAATCCCAAATCCTAAGAGCAAGGCTGTGTGATTAAACTATGTCGGTTGGCGTCAGTTTATCTCCTCGATCTGACCTGAGAACACAATTCCTATTAAAAATTCCCTCTTGTGGTGGTCCACCAAAGACTTTATTTCTAAAGTTCTGTAGCTGTGTATTGATGTCAGTTTATCTCCTCTATCTGACCCAAGTCCATGCTCTTAAAACATACAAAGTTGCCTCTACAACCCGTGGCGGACCCCATTGTCTCCAATGATAGAATTTCGAACTCAAACTGACATAAAGGCATGTGTCCTCAATGATATGGCTTCCGTTTATCTCCTCAAACGGATCATCAACCGAAGGCAACTCTCTTGTATAAATTTCCCTCCCAAAGTTAACCACTATGAAGCAAGCTCAGCCAAGCATTGGATAACAATTCACATTGTTTCTTCAAGGTCTTAATCTTCTCTTCACAGCTTGCTATTCAACGGGGCTTCGCTGGTTTTTAAGCAGTAGTATGTTTGATGGAAAATTTATTGAGTTGATTTTTTCCATCTTTGCAGGGAAATCCATGATGGCAAGAGCAGAGGAGCAGAGACCGCGATGGACCGAAGAAGAAGACCATAAGCTCATTGAATGTAAAAGCAGAAACCCCCATCTATCTTGGCCAAATATCGCAATGCTGGCAGGGCTGGAGAGGAGTGGCAAGAGTTGTAGGGAGAGGTGGAATAACAGTCTGACGGAAGACAATACCCTGCAGTGGCTTCATGGGAATAGGTAATGGGAATCCTCATACTCATATTTTTCCATTATGAGATGATATGATAGTGTGGTCAGTTTGAGTTTGAGCTGGGCATTTATAGCAAAAAATCATCTTCCAGGGCGAGCCGCTGGAACAACCAATTGAAGAAGAAGCTTGGGATAAGTACTCATCAGAATATTCCTGACCCACAAAGCTCGTTCATCTCAACCAGAATATTCCAAACGCAAGCTCCATTTCTACACCCATTTCAGCCTCACAAGGACTCGCCAACCCTTGCTTCAGAAGCCTAGCTACCTAGAATTTCTTAGTGATGAGATTATCGATCACTCTGTCGAGGGAGATGAGCTTGAGTCTTTAATTGTCGGGTTTGCTTCTTTGATTCCCAAAGTCAATCCAAATGAGACCAATTTCGGGGAAGATTACTTTGAGCCTTGGATTTCTGGACCGGTTTCAGCTTCAGTGGAGGAGAAGTTCATGCCAACTGAACAAGTCACCAGAAATTGGCAGAACTTTCCGACTATGAGACTAGTAGAGAATATATAATATATGTATGCTCCATGATCATGAACCCATGTTTTTGTATTATGTTGAAGGGTTAGACCCATTAGTTTAATGGTCGACTTATTGTATTCATGGATGAAATTGTTATAAGAAATAGACAAGCAGCCCCTTTTTTTTCTTTTCTTAAAAAGAGGTCTGAGGAGAAAGGTGTCAGCAATTCCCACTTTGGATTTGTAACTAGCCAATTTGAAGGAAATATTAAAAAATAAAACCTAAACTATTCATGGATACCATATCTGGTCGGATGGTCGTGAGAAACCGGGGCGAAGAAGTTTGGTGTTTTCTGAGCAAGGCAATGAAATTAATGATAGCTAAGGACACAACCTCACTTCTTTGTTTCATTCATGCGATTGCGAAATTAATCAGAACAAAGGACAGAACCTCACTTCTTTGTACCAATCTTGCAATTGAAGTATGGCGCATTATGAGTTCAGGACGGCAGTGTGCCGGATTTTTTTGGATACCCGCTCCATCCGTCCCGTCGGCCTGTATGAAGTTTTCATAAATGGGTTATGAATGAGTCTAAGATTTTTTTTTTTAAAACCTAAAATGAGTTTGGGTGTTGTTTTGTTTTGTCACAAAGACATAAAACAAACTTTAAATTTAATTTAATTTAATTCTTATTTTTTTATTTTTAATATCTATAAAAAATAAAAATAACTTTTTAATAAAATAAATTATAAAAAATTATAATACTTTAATCATTTATAAAGTACATTTATTTTATTGTTATTAAAAAAATTTTAAAAAATTTATTTTTATTTTTTAAATTTAATAGGTCAAGGCAATGTGGGTATGAGAAATTTCCATCAAACATACTACTGCTTAAAAACCAGCGAAGCCCCGTTGAATAGCAAGCTGTGAAGAGAAGAGTGAGACCTTGAAGAAACAATGTGATTGTTATCCGATGCTTGGCTGAGCTTGCTTCATAGTGGTTAATTTTGGGAGGGAAATTTATACAAGAGAGTTGCCTTCGGTTGATGATCCGTTTGAGGAGATAAACGGAAGCCATCTCTTCGAGGACACATGCCTTTATGTCAGTTTGAGTTCGAAATTCTATCATTGGAGACAATGGGGTCCGCCACGGGTTGTAGAGGCAACTTTGTATGTTTTTAAGAGCATGGACTTGGGTCAGATAGAGGAGATAAACCGACGTCAACATACAGCCACAGAACTTTTGAAATAAAGTCTTTGGTGGACCACCACAAGAGGGGATTTTTAATAGGAATTGTGTTCTCAGGTCAGATCGAGGAGATAAACTGACACCAAAGGATTTTGGAACGAACATGCGAGAGGCCGCCCATCTTTGCTATAAAAATAGGAAACAATGACACTTTGATGTTCCGATTTCAATTTTCAATTTTAAAAGCTTCAAAAAGTTGGAAAGTCCAAACGTAGACCATATAAAATCATCAAACATCGTTTTCAATCCCACCTTTTCTTTCACTCTTTTTCATCCGTTTGTATCCGACATCCTACTCATCCGTCTCATGAATACTTCCCCTTTAACTTCCTCTATATGGACAAAAAGGTTTCGGTCCTAACACAGGTTTTATTATAAAAAATAATGAAATAAAGTTAAAAGATTATTTTAATAAATATTTTGAAAAACAATTTAGATGTGAAATATATATATATTTTAAAAGGATTATTTTTTCGATAAACTCTTAACACAAATTCTCACAAAATCATCATTTTTTCAAAAAGAAAATTATGGTATATGTTAGGAAATGTCCCAAATTTTTAAATAATATAGATTTTTTTTATAAAGAATATTGTATAAAATATTTCTAAATTGATATATTATTATAATATTAGACTTCTTTATAAGATGATGAACTTATAAAGACTATATAAAGTGGATAGAAAGGTACGGATGGAACGAGATGACTCGTGGTAGGGTAAGGATACAAAGAGTGTGAAAACATGAGATGTTTCAAAAACTTAATAATTGTATCTGATTCTGTCCTCTGTAATGTTCTAGTTTTGTTATCTATAATGTTATCTATTGTATATTGAAATGATTATCTTCCATTCATGGACAAAGACATGGTTGTCGAACCACTTTAAAACCTCATGTACTATTTGTGTTGATTTTTTTTATCTTTGTGTTGTTAATTAACAATGTTTGCATCAAAGCTTCCGCCAATGTAACAGAATATGAACATGAAAAAAAGAAAAAGAAAGAGGAAGAAAAACAAACTAATCCTGAAATTACGCGGGGATTATATAATCATGCGCCAAATTACTATTTAAACATCCTCTCCTCCTGAAATGTTTTCCTTTTCTCATTTACACATGACAACTCAAAGAGTTGTCTCTTATTTTTATTTTATTTTAAAAAACATTGACATGTGATAATCAACCATGTCATATGATTTTTCCTTTTTTATTTTTTTATTCCTTCATAAATACGGTAAATACCTCCACCTTTTTGTTTTTTGTTTTTTTTTAATGTGTTGATTTTATAAAATCTTTTAAATATATATATATATATATATATTTTCACTATTTCATCTTTCTATATTTATTAATTTTAATTATTTATGAATATTTTTAAGACAAAATAATAATACATAATAAATAATTAATGAGAACAAATTTAATATAAAAATAAATACATAATGAACAAATTTAAAAGTTTACAATATAAGATTTTCTATATTTTTTCTAAATAAAATATTTATTTATTTTATAAATTTTATTACATTGTTATATTATTTTATTATTTATATTTTTAGAAATTTTAAATTTTTATATGCAAATCAGAGTCGATGACAATAGTTTTAGTTTTTTGCTCATGGATCTAAATTGATCATAGTTTTAACTTTCTTTTTGGTTAAATTATTTAATATTTCTAATTATATAAGATAAAAACTTGATTGTTGTTCTAACATTTTACTTTATTAAAATATTTAAGTTTGAATTTATATAAAATAAAATAAAATAAAACATATTTATCATAAAAAGTTGTATTTAATCATTTATATTAATTTCTCTTAATTTTATTAAAAATTCAAATTTTTACATGTTGAAATTGTGCACCTTTCAAGTTTGAGCAATTTGAATTGAATAGCACTTTTGTAGTTACAATACATAGGAGCAAGACAAGAAAGAGAAACACTCATATTAACAAGTAACCAACATAACCAAACTATCTCACTGCTGGTAAATGCCATAATATGATACTCAACTTTTGTGGAAGATTGAGAAATGATAGTTTGTTTTTGTTCTTCCAAGAGATAAGGGAATCCCTAAAAAAAATGTATAAAATATAGGGGCAGACTTGTGATATTTGAGATCATTGGTTCAATCAACATTACAATATGCATGCAACTCTTAAAAAAGAAGTAGATGGAAATAAAAGACTATGAAATATAGTGCCTCAGAGATATTACAGAACACAAAGACAACAACTCAATGAAATGTAGTAGGAAAAGCAACAAACTAACTAACATTATGAACAACATTAGTGATGTTTGAACGTGTAATGGTGAGATATACCAAGCTGCCAACAATAGTACGATATAAAGCAGGTTCTAGCAAGGGGTTGCCATTAGAAGAAGAATACTAAACATTAACTTTAAGAGTAGTATCAATAAGGTGAGCATGATTGAGAATATCAATTATGTACTTCGATTGTGAAAGAAGATAACCTTTTGGAGAAGAAACTATCTCAATACCCAAAAAGTATTGTATCGAGCCCAAATCCTTCATTTTAAAATGGGAAGTCAAATATAATTTCAACACTATAATCTTATCAACATCATCACCTATAATAATTATGTCATCAACATATAGAGAAAGAAGAATACAACCAATAGAGGTGTACTACTTTAAAAAGAGTGTAGGATCATGACGACTAGGTGAAAGCCAAGAAAAATAAGCACATCAAAGAACTTTGCAAACCAAGCACAAGGTGTTTGTTTGAGACTGTATAAAACTTTCTTAAGCTTGCAAACTTCTCTAAGATTATGAGAAACACTAGGAGGAAGGACCATATAGACTTCTTCTTGAAGATCACCATTCAAAAAGACATTTTCAACATCCAACTGAGATAAGAGTACATAAGTAATTATAATAAGAGTACAAAATGCAGTCATCTTTGTAATAAAAGCAGAAGTTTCCTCATGATCCATACCATACTATTGAGAAAATCCCTTAGCAACCAATCAGGCTTTGTACTGCTTAATTGAACCGTTAGAATTAGTTTTGATTTTATAGACCTAATGAGAACCTATTGCATTCTTTCCAAGTGGTAAAGGTACCAAACCCCAAACATTAATCTTATGAAAAACAAAAAGTTCCTCAATCATAGTTTGCTACCAAAAAAGATCAAGAATAGCTTCTTTATATGATAGAGGCTTAGAACGGTTGTGAATAAAAGCCAAAAATGATGTTAAAGAATTTGAATAAGAGAAATGAATAAAATATGGTAATTGAGTAGACTCATGAAGACGTTGAAAATAATGTGGGGGAAAAGGATCCATAGTCTCAAAAGGTGGTAGAGTAGCCGTATGAGGAGAGAAATGAGCATGATGATCCAAAACTAAAGTATTAGTATCTATATGAAAACTATTTATATCATCCAAGAAAAGATCAATGTGAACAAGTTTAGACTTAAAGACATTATGAGACTTAACAGGAATAAAAAATAAAAGTATATGTTCAAAGAAGAAAACATGATGAGAAACATATAATTTATGGCTAATCAAATCAAAGCAACGATATCCCTTTTGACTTTCATCATATCCTAGAAAAAACAAAGGACATAATGAGAAGATAATTTGCTATGCTTTGTACAAGGACGAAGAACAAAACAAGTATAACAAAAGCCTCTTAAGGAAGAGTAATTAGGAGTATAGCCATACAACTTTTCAAATGTGACAAACCAGAGGTGTGGAATTAGGGAATTTTATTAATTAAGTGAACTATAGTAAAAACTGCTGCCCCTCCCCCATAATTCAATAGGAATGCATGTAGACAATAAAAGAGAACGAACAATTTCAACAATATGCCTATGTTTCCTTTTAGCAACAACATTTTTCTATGGAGTGTTGGTATAAGATATGTGGTACATAATTCCATGTGAAGCAAGTAATTCCCAAAATGCATTAGAAGAATACTCTCTATCATGCCCCAAGACCCGCTCCAAGGGCGTAATAGTCATTTCACACTTCAAGCCGAAAAGCTCAAAACGTAAATTGACCCAAACATTCATCTTGTAACTAGAAGTTACCTATTATCTAATTCTTATTCGGAGTAGTAGAACAAAAGTTTAAAACTAACACATCAACCAAAGGGCTATTGTCCAAACAAATTCAAACTTAAACAATAACTAACAATAATTAAATTCTAACATTTAAACAATGTCTAAAATAAGAGTTTAAACAAAAAGTCCTAATAATGCTAAAATCTTATCCTAATCATCACTCCTTGCCTGAATCGATAGTACTTGAAAAATTGTCAACAAAGAGGAATGACCTCAAAGCACAATAAAGAATATTAATACAATTTCATAGATTAAATATTTTCAATTATGATTGCAAATAGGAGATATAATGTATAATTATTTTTATAAAAACTTCTGAGTTCAACAGGCTAATACATTCAAAACTTTTCCACCAAAAATTTTCATATTTATATCAAAACAATTTTATATTAAATCCAAATCAAATACATTCAAAACATTTTTACTTTGGTTATCCAATAACAAATGGTGCCTAGTTAAGTGAGACTTTACGAATGAGTGACTAACTT
Source organism: Vitis vinifera (assembly GCF_030704535.1). NCBI lineage: Eukaryota > Viridiplantae > Streptophyta > Magnoliopsida > Vitales > Vitaceae > Vitis > Vitis vinifera. Next base: position 1,676,767 of record NC_081820.1, on the reverse strand, counting down.
TAAATTTGTTTCTTTTAAGGTAGACAGAACCAAACATTACTAGTGCTAGTAACCTCTAATCAAACCCGAAGAGGCTGAAGTCTAAATCAATTACATTCCTCACCACGAAATGTAAAAGTCAACTATTATATCCCGATGACAAAGGCTGAAAAGTCAACATTTATATCATGTTGATTAGGGCCAAAGAAACCAGAGTCAAACACTTTGTTTTATTTATTCAAACTTACAAAAACATAATATCTCCATATTTTCTGTTATAAAAAAAAAGAAAAAGTTATAAAATATTTTTTCATGCAAAATATATTTAATTCATGCATAAAAACAAAGATGACATTTTACACATTTCAAAATAGCATAATTTTTTTTTTTTGGTATTTATTTATCAAATCTACATTAATTTCTCTTACTTCAAAGAAGCACTTAAAAACCTTGAAAAAAAATTAATCTTGAAGAATCTACTCCTCACCTAACATAACAAAAAAAAATTGTTATTACTATTTATCTAAAAAAATTATAAGTTTGACAATTCTAAAAATTTTATATATTAATATTATTATTTCTAATTATAAATATTAATTTAAGTAATCTATTCCTCATTTAAGTAAAATTAATAAGCTTCTAATTTATATAAAGCTATTTCCCCAATTTGTTTCTAAGAATATATATAGCTAATTTAATTAAAGTACAATCTTATTTCATTTATTAAATTCTATTTGAACTTAACAATTTAATTAATGAGTTCTCAAAGTTAATTAGTTTTTTTAAAGAACATTTTCCTTATTTATTTAAATTAAATCTTTCCAAAACCTATTCTTTTTTATTTATTTAAATTAAATTTCTAAAAAAAATATTTATTATCACTATAATTGTTTATCAAAAGTAGTTCGTACTAATTTTTATTTTTAATCTTTTTTTCTCTCCCAACCCAACATGCAAATAATGTAAACACACTTCACTCATAATAGAAAACCTTTTATTCATGAATCTATATCAATATTCCTTACTGGAGTTTGAATTCATTTCATTTTGTTGATTATTTTTTTAGGTACCCTTAGGTTAGACGAGAAGTGATAGTTAGAAGGAAAATCATTCTCTATTGGGATTTGTTGTTTAGAGTTTCATTTTGGCTTATTGTTTGAATGTTTAAAAAAAAAGTGACTATTTAAATTGTTTGAGATTTTTAGTTTTAACGATGGTTTCAACTTTTATTTTTGGAGTTGAGTTTTGAGGATTGTACTAAGTTTTTATTTATTGTATATGGTAATTTAGTAATTGATAATTTTTTGATATAAGATACTTGTTTTGAGTCATTTATATTTTGAGTTTCCATGTTTGAAGTGTAAAATAATTATCATGACCTGAGAGTAGATACTGGGACATGACAAATGCAACTAAATGGAGCATTGTGAAAGACAAAAATAAAATAGATATCATAGTATTTCCCAAGTTGTGAAGCTCATTTTTCTAATTTAGTCATGCAAATAACACAATACACAAATATTCAAATTGTATTTTTAATTTTCATAAATATTCTAGATAGTTCTAATTAATGTTTTTATTTTTAAAAACAAAAATCAAAAGAAAAAAAATTCATCCATTTTTCGAGAATCTTTCACTAATTTCAATGGTTCATGGATAGGACATAGACGAGTTACAAGTGTTAATTTTTTATTTTACAATTTTTTTATAAAGTTTTAAAATCAAATACTTTTATACACCTTTATCTTTGATTTTTTTTTGAAATTATAAAAGTACAAAATAACAAATGGACTTCTAATTTCGTTCCAATAAGATATTGCTTCATTTAAAATTTTTAATTATCATTATCATTATTTTTAATTTAATTTAATTTTTTTAATTCCATATTTAATATTTTTGTTTCCACTTATTTTACTTTCTTTTCTAGAATGATGATAGGGTGAGTTTTTTTGGCTACTCGTCCCACCAGTGGGGGGAGGGGGTGTTTCCCTCCATGTGTCCTTTTCAAATTCAAGACCACTTGGTCGACCAGGACAAACACATAATTTGTCAGGCGCACCTGTTTGAGACGGGCATAAGCTCTGTCTGGCACCAAAAGTGAGAAGTTTCCTTCTTCCACATTGCCAGATGAGCCAGCTGGACTCCCAGAATGCTAGACAAGATGGACAAACCAAGTCGACTGGACCTTTTAGACGGGCAAATCAATCCAATCAAGTCCTTAGGATTTTTGACATACGTGGTTAACCATACTGGATGTCTGAGCATCGGCCAGACACCTGACTTCTAAGTGGCGAATGGGACTCCATTTACACCCAAAAGTCAATACCAATTTATTGTTACACACAATTTCAGACATTGGCAGACTAAATGGACAATTAGCTGCATGGTTCGATATTTTGGCATCTCAGCAGATGTCACCAATCAGTTGCTCTTATCTAATATGATCGCCCAATCGCCTTAAAGGCAATCATCATTACCAGAAAGGTTAGAGTGCATAGTCAGCACTAAAATGACGGTGCCATCGACTCTATATAAACCCCTTAAAAAGCACGAAAGAGGTACGCACACACATACACTCATTCTCTCCCACAAAATAGTTAGAGCTATCCTTGTTTTACTTAAACTTTGGAGGGGAGTGCCCGGGCCACCTGTCCAGACATCTTTTTGTGTAGGGAAGAAGTCCGTCCAACTTCAGTGCAGTTGGACAAACTTCTCAAGAAGCACAAATAAGGGAAGAAGTCCGCCTGACTCTAGTGGAACTGGACGGACTTGACTCCAGTTGGGAATGACACCAACACTACCCTTAATAAATAAGATTTAGGATGAAGAGAATCAAGTTAATAGTGAGTTCGAGATTTTTTTTAAACAAAATATTTTTAATCATTCATAAATTTTAAAAAACTCACGTACCTGAAATTGAAAATTAGGGTAGAAAATTAACCCTTCTCGATTGGCGTAAGTTTAAAAGAGCCATAGTTGTAACCCTAGAGTCAATTTGTTTGGTTGTATCCTTATAAGTTGTTTGCTCCACTTCTCTCTAACAAGGCCTTCATGGTATACTTTTGAACTCTTATTACTGAATTAATATTCACCAATCGACCATATATTTGTCACACCAATAAATATGGTTGTAAAATGATATAAAATTAATGACTAAGAAATATAGAAAACTATTTGTTATAGGTAAATATTATGGGTTAGTGTCCTTAAATATGACTTAGGTGTATTATAAATATAAAGTTATGTCAAAAAAATTATTATGAAACACTCAAAACAGCTGTGTTGAGGAGTGGTGAGAGCTACGAGGTGGAGAAACAATTCAAAGTGATGTTCAAATCTAGTATGCAACTTATAATAACTAATTACTACGACGAAAAGCCTAAGAACAAATCTAAGAGACTAAACTATGTCCGTTGGCGTAAGTTTATCTCCTCAATCTGACCTCCAAACAAATGTCTTATTAAAAATTCCCTCTTGTGGTCCACCAAAGATTTTATTTCAAATGTCTGTAGTCCGTTGGCGTCAGTTTATCTCCTTAATCTGACCGGATTACAGTCTTGACTCATTTTCCTTGACTAATCTCAGGGACTGAGAAAGCAAAAGGTGACATGTCCGTTGGCGTCAGTTTATCTCCTCAATCTGACCTCAATCCATGCTCTTAGAACAAAGAACGTTGCCTCTACAACTCCCGGCGGATCCTATGAGATGCTGCTTCAGTTTATCTCCTCAAACTGATCAACTGAAGGCAACTCTCTTTCTATAAATTTGCCTCCTCATATGACCACTATGAAGCAAGCTCAGACAAGCATTGGATAACAAGCACGTTGTTTCTTCAAGGTCTCAATCTTCTCTTCATAGTTTGCTATTCAATGGGGAGGGCTTCCTTGGTTTTTTTTTTTTTTCTACATTCATTGTATTTATTTATTTGTTTTCTTGTAGTATATTTCATGGAAGCAACTTTATTGGGTTAATTTCTTCCATCTCTGCAGGGAAATCCGTAATGGAAAGATCACAGCCAACGAGTGGGTCAGAGACACGGCCATGGACCGAAGAAGAAGACCAGAATATAATTGAATGTAAAACCAAAAATCCAAGAAAATCTTGGATAGAAATAGCAAAGGAGGCTGCGCCAACGAGGAGTGCTAGGAGTTGTAGGGAGAGGTGGGAAAAGCATTTGAAGAATAACCATTGAGTTTGCTCCATGGTCAGGAATGCATCTTATAATAAACCTGGGCTTCGTTTTATGATGAAGGGTTAGACCCATTAATTTCTGCATAATATAATGGTTGACTTATTGTACTCACCGATGAAATTATTCATCTTATAATAAAATGTGTTTTGTATTATGTTGAAGAGTTGAAGGGTTAGATCCATGACTTGTGACCATCCATTTGAAGGAAATATAACAAATAAAACCTCAACTGTGAACGACATAAAAAGACTAAAAAGTAATTTCGCATACAATAAAAAATAAAATAAATTAAGTGCAAATAAATCCACCATTCTTACATTATTAGTTTTTAAATTTACTTATAGTTTTAATTATATTATTAAAGAGTTTATAGCTCAAAAAAAAAAAAAAAAAAAAAAGAAAGAAAAGAAAAGAAAAGAAAAAGAGATAATGAGTACAGAGCACCATTCTTATAACCACTTTCAAGATAAAAATCCAAAGCCGTTAGTGCCTTTTGATTATTATAAACAACAAAAAATAAAGTCTAAATAGCTTAAATTACTTTTAATATTGATTTTTGAAATATTTTGGTCAACCAATTGAAATAAATTTATAAAATTCCAAATACCATTTGTTTAACATGACTTAAGTATGTTGTTTCAAAATGTAAATAAAAAAAATATTTTTTCTTATTTATAATTAAAAAAAGTATGTTTTGATACATTTATATGAAATAACACCATAAAATAGAAAATTAAATTTATAAAATACGAATTTTAAATAGCTATCTAAAAATAATTAACATTTCATATAATTTTTTATTTAAGCACTATCTTTTAATAATATAGACGCTACTTTTGACCATTTTAAGTACTACCTTTGACCGATAAGTGCATATATAAAATTTAAATTATTTTTAAAGAATTCATGTTTTATAATTATTTTTATATACATAAGTGTATGGAAACCATTTTTTCCTTTATAATTTTCAATTTGCCAAATATGTCCTCGACTCAACTATTCTTTTTATTATTATTAAAAAACAAAACCTAAAGAAAGAATAAATCAATTGTCAATTTGATGTATTCCATGGCCAAATAAAAGCAATCAATTGTCAATACTTACAATTAAAAGCAATTTATGTATTTAAAAGGCTTGAATGTACGCTAAGGTAATATACGGTTTGTAACTGTTTTTGAGAATTAAAAAAAAAAATAGCAAAACGTGTTTGAAAATTAAAAAAATTAAAAACAATATTCTTTTCTTGAAAATAGAAAATAGGATATTTTCTAAACACATATTTTTGTTGTTTTTACTTGTTTCCTTAGGTGATAGTTTTAAAAACATATTACTTGGTTTGCATGTAACAGACCCTACTCCAACACTCCCCTGTCTTCCTAATCCTCAAGCACCCACTTTCAATTCTTTTTTTTTCCTAATTGTTTGAATTGCTTTTACTTTTCCAAAAATGCTGAAGGAAAAGAACAAACCTTTTAAGACATAGAAATGTTAGGAGTTTCATTTTGTTTTTGGGTTCATAGCAAACCGATTAATTTTTTACTTGTTATTTAGTCTAAGAGAGGCTACAGTTGAAGACACCAATTCTATCTAGCCCTGCAAGGTCTGGGCTATCTCTTCGAAGTATATAGCCCTGCAAACTTCGCCCCGGTTTTTTCCTTCGAATTGGACGGTTACAAATCCAAAGTAGCAATCGTTGACACCTTTCTCCTCAGACCTCTTTTTAAGAAAAAAAGGACTACTTGTCTATTTGTTATAACAATTTCATCCATGAGTACAATAAGTCAACCATTACATTAATGGCTCTAACCCTTCAACATAATACAAAAAGATGGGTTCATGATCATGGAGCATACACACATATTCTCTACAAGTCTCATAATCGGAAAGTTCTGCCGATTTCTGGTGACTTGTTCAGTTGGCATGAACTCGTTCTCCACTAGGCTGAAACCGGTCCAGAAATCCAAGGCTCAAAGTAATCTCCGCCGAAATTGGTCTCATTTGGATTAACGTTGGGAATCAAAGAACCAAACTCGGCAATCAAAGACTCAAGCTCATCTCCCTCGACAGAGTGATCGATAATCTCATCATCCCTAAGAAATTCTAGGTAGCTAGGCTTCTGAAGCAAGGGTTGACGAGTTCTTGTGAATCTGAAATGGGTGTAGGAAAGGAGCTTGCGTTTGAAATATTCTGATGAGTACTTATCCCAAGCTTCTTCACTTGGTTGTTCCAGCTGTCGGCCCTGGAAGATGATTTTTTTGCTATAAATGCCTAGCTCAAACTCCAACTGACCACACTATCATATCATAATCGAAAAATATGAGTATGAGGATTCTCATTACCTATTCCCATAAAGCCGCTGCAGGCGAGTGATGGTATTGTCTTCCGTCAGACTGTTATTCCACCTCTCCCTACAACTCTTGCCACTCCTCTCCAGCCCTGCCAGCATTGCGATATTTGGCCAAGATAGATGGGGATTTCTGCTTTTACATTCAATGAGCTTATGGTCTTCTTCTTCGGTCCATCGCGGTCTCTGCTCCTCTGGTCTTGCCATCATGGATTTCCCTGCAAAGATGGAAGAAATCAACCCAATAAATTTTCCATCAAACATACTACAGCTTAAAAACCAGCGAAGCCCCGTTGAATAGCAAGCTGTGAAGAGAAGATTGAGACCTTGAAGAAACAATGTGATTGTTATCCGATGCTTGGCTGAGCTTGCTTCATAGTGGTTAATTTTGGGAGGGAAATTTATACAAGAGAGTTGCCTTCGGTTGATGATCCGTTTGAGGAGATAAACGGAAGCAATCTCATTGAGTACCCATGCCTTTATGTCAGTTTGAGTTCGAAATTCAATCATTGGAGACAATGGGGTCCGCCACGGGTTGTAGAGGCAACTTTGTATGTTTTAAGAGCATGGACTTGGGTCAGATAGAGGAGATGAACTGACGTCAACATACAGCTACAGAACTTTTAAAATAAAGTCTTTGGTGGACCACCACAAGAGGGAATTTTTAATAGGAATTGTGTTCTCAGGTCAGAGGAGATAAACTGACGTCAACATACAGCCACAGAACTTTAGAAATAAAGTCTTTGGTGGACCACCACAAGAGGGAGTTTTTAATAGGAATTGTGTTCTCAGGTCAGATCGAGGAGATAAACTGACACAAAGGATATTGGAACGAACATGCGAGAGGACAGAGGGGCGCCCATCTTTGCAATAAAAATAGGAAACAATGACACTTTGAAAAGACACTTTGATGTTCATAAAAGCTTCAAAAAGATTTTCAATCATAAAAGCTTCAAAAAGTTGGAAAGTCCAAAAGTAGGCCATATAAAATCATCAAAACATCGGTTTCAATCCCACCTTTTCTTTACCTCTTTTTCTTCCGTTTGTATCCGACAACCTACTCATCCGTCCTATGAATACTTCCCCTTTAACTTCCTCGATATGGACAAAAAGGTTCTGGTAACACAGAGTTTGATGCCAAACTAAGGGCTTTTGAAAAAAAAAAAAAAAAAAACCCGATCTTACGATTCTTTCCATATCAACATCTACGTGTTATTATTATTATTTTTTTATAACAAAATCATAATTGATGATTGTGATTTTAGCTCTAACATTGAAAGATATTTACTGATTATGGTTTTATTATAAAAAAATAATGAAATAAAGTTAAAAGATTATTTTAATAAATATTTTGAAAAACAATTTATATATGAATTTTTTTTTTATAAAAAGGATCACTTTTTTTATAAACTCTTTACACAAATTCTTACAAAATCATCATTTTCTCAAAAAGGAAAATACCGTATATATTAGAAAATGTCCCAAATTTCTAATTAGTATAAATTTTTTTTACGAAGAATATTGTATAAAATATTTCTAAATTTATATATTATTGTAATATTATACTTTCTTATAAAAATAAGGAAGATTATTAGAAATATTTCTATAAATATTTTAAATTATGAAGGAAAAAAGTTATGAGATAGATATGAGTCTATAAAGATTATACGAGGTGGACAGAGATGTAAAGAGCTTATAAAGATTATACGAGGTGGATAGAGATTTGAGGAAGAACGAGAGGTACCCGGTGGAGCAAGAGGGTTCATGGTAGGATAGGGATACGAAGAGTGGGGAAATATGAGATGTTTCGAGAACCCAATTATTATATCTGATTTTGTCATCTGTAATGTTCTGGTTTTGTCATTTGTAATATTCTGGTTCTATAATTCATAATGTTTTTTATTGTATATTGGAATGATTATCTCTCATCCGTGGATGAAGACATGATTGTCGAACCACATTAAAATGTCATGTATCGTTTGTGTTGATTTTTTTTTTTATCATTGTGTTGTTGATTAATGATGTTAACATTGAAGCTTCCGCTTACATAATAGTATATAAACATGAAAAAAAATAAAAGAAAAGAGAAAAAAAAAAAAAAGCAAACTAGCCATGAAATTATGTGGGCATCATATAATCATGCACCATATAATTTTTTTTTTCTTGAAGTTTAAATTTTGACTTTTAATGTACATATATTTTGAAATCCTATATATACGCACTCCAAAATTACTATCTAAAGCTCCTCTCCTCCCAACAACTTCTGAAATGTTTTCCTTTTCTCATTTACACACGACAACTCAAAGAGTTGCCTCTTATTTTTATTTTATTTTAAAAAACATTGACATGTGATAATCAACCATGTCATATGATTTTTCCTTTTTTATTTTTTTATTCCTTTGTTAATACCTCCACTTTTTTTTTGTTTTTGTTTTTTAATGTGTTGATTTTATAAAATCTTTTTAATTTTGATTTTTTTTCACTATTTCATCTTTCTATATTTATTGATTTTAATTATTTATGAATATTTTAAAGACAAAATAACAATACATAATAAATAATTAATAAGAACAAATTTAATATAAAAATAAATACATAACAAACAAATTTAAAAGTTTACAACATAAGATTTTCTATATTTTCGCTAAATAAAATATTTATTTATTTTATAAATTTTATGACATTGTTATATTATTTTATTATTTATATTTTTAGAAATTTTAAATTTTTATATGCAAATCAGAGTCAATGACAATAGTTTTAGTTTTTTGCTCATGGATCTAAATTGATCATAGTTTTAACTTTCTTTTTGGTTAAATTATTTAACATTTCTAATTATATAAGATAAAAACTTGATTGTTGTTCTAACATTTTACTTTATTAAAAATTTTAATTTTTAATTTATATAAAATAAAATAAAACAAATAAAATATATTAATTTTCAAAAAAAGTTATATTTAATCATTTATATTAATTTCTCTTAATTTTATTAAAAATTAAAATTAAAATTTTTACATGCTGAAATTGTGCACCTTTCAAGTTTGAGCAATTTGAATAGCACTTTTATAGTTACAATACATAGGAGTAGGACAAGAAAGAGAAACACCCATATCAACAAGTAACCAACATAATGAAACTATCACAGTGGTGGTAAATACCATAATATGATACTCAACTTCTGTGGAAGATCAAGAAATGATAATATGTTTTTGTTCTTCCAAGAAATAATGGAATCCCTAAAAAAAATGTATAAAATCTAGTGGTAGACTTGTGATCTTCAAGATCACTGGTTCAATCAACATTAGAATATGCATGCAACTCTTAAAAAAGAAGTAGATGGAAATAAAAGACTATGAAATATAGTGCCTCGGAGATACTACAGAACACAAAGACAACAACTCAATGAATTGTAGTAGGAGAAGTAACAAATTGACTAACATTATGAACAACATAAGTAATGTTCGAACGTGTAATGGTGAGATATACCAAGTTGCCAACAATAGTACGATATAAAGTAGGTTCTAGCAAGGGGTTGCCATCAGAAGAAGAATACTAAATATTAACTTCAAGAGTAGTATCAATAAGGTGAGCATGATCGAGAATATCAATTATGTACTTCGATTGTGAAAGAAGATAACCTTTTGGAGAAGAAACTACCTCAATGCCCAAAAAGTATTGTATAGAGCCCAAATCCTTCATTTTAAAATGGGAAGTCAAATATGATTCCAACACTATAATCTTATCAACATCATCACCTATAATAATTATGTCATCAACATATAGAAAAAGAAGAATACAACCAATAGAAGTGTAACACTTTAAAAAGAGTGTAGGATCATGATGGCTAGGTCAAAGCCAAGAAAAATAAGCATATTAGAGAACTTTGCAAACCAAGCACAATGTGTTTGTTTAAGACTGTATAAAACTTTTTTAAGCTTGCAAACTTCTCTAAGATTATGAGAAACACTAGGAGGGAGGACCATATAGACTTCTTCTTGAAGATCACCATTCAAAAAGACATTTTCAACATCCAACTAAGATAAAAGTACATAAGTAATTATAATAAAAGTACAAACTGCAGTCATCTTTGTAATAAAAGTAGAAGTTTCCTTATGATCCATACCATACTATTGAGAAAATCCCTTAGCAACCAATCAGGCTTTGTACTGCTTAATTGAACCGTCAAAATTAGTTTTGATCTTATAGACCTAATGACTATTGCATTCTTACCAAGTGGTAAAGGTACAAAACCCTAAGTATTAATCTTATGAAAAGCAAAAAGTTCCTCAATCATAGAAGCTAAAAATGATGTAAAAGAATTTGAACAAGAGGAATAAATAAAAATATGGTAATAGATTAGACTTATGAAGATGTTGAAAAGAATGTGGGGGAAGAGGATCCATAGTCTCAAAATGTGCTAGAGTAGCCATATGAAGAGAGAAAGGAGCATGGTGATCAAGAACTAAAGTATTAGTATCTATATGAAAACTATTTATATCATCCAAGAAAAGATCAATGTGAATAAGTTTAGACTTAAAGACATTACGAGACTTAACATGAATAAAAAATAAAAGTATATGCTCAAAGAAGAAAACATGATGAGAAACATATAATTTATGACTAATTGAATCAAAGCAACGATATCCCTTTTGACTTTCATCATATCCTAGAAAAAACAAATGATAGAACGAGAAGATAACTTGCTACGCTTTGCACAAGGACGAAAAACAAAGTAAGTACAACAAAAAACTCTTAATGAAGAGTAATTAGGAGCATAGCCATGCAACTTTTCAAATGTGACAAACCAGATGCGTGGGATTAGGAAATTTTATTAATTAAGTGAACTATATTAAAAACTATTGCCTCCCAAAATTCAATAAGAATACATGCAGACAATAAAAAAGAATGAGGAATTTCAACAATATGCCTATGCTTCCTTTTAGTGACAACTTTTTTCTATGGAGTGTTGGTATAAGATATGTGGTAAATAGCTCCATGTGAAGCAAGTTATTCCCAAAATACATTAGAAGTATACTGTCTTTCATGCCCCAAGACCCACTCCAAGGGTGTGACAATCATTTCACACTTCAAACTTGAAAGCTCAAAATGTAAATTGACTGAAACATTCATCTTGTAACTAGAAGTTACCTATTATCAAATTCTTATTCAAAGTAGTAGAACAAAAGTTTAAAACTAACACATCAACCAAAGGGCCATTGTCCAAACAACTTCAAACTTAAACAATAACTAACAATAATTAAATTCTAACATTTAAACAATGTCCAAAGTAAGAGTTTAAAGAAAAAGTCCTAATAATTCCAAAATCTTATCCTAATTATCACTCCTCACCCGAATCGAGAGTACCTGAAAAATTGCCAACAAAGAGGAATGACCTCAATGCATAATAAAAAATATTAATACAATTTCATTCAATTCTGATTGCAAATAGGAGATATAATGTATAATTATTTTTATAAAAACTTTTGAGTTCAACATGCTAGTACATTCAAAACTTTTCAACCAAACATTTTCATATTTATATCAAATCCAAATCAAATACATTCAAAACATTTTTACTTTGGTTATCCAATAACAAATGGTGTCTAGTTAAGTGAGACTTTACAAATAAATGACTAATTTCAAATTTGTTTCTTTTAAGGTAGACATAACCAAACACTATTGGTTCTAGTAACCTTTAACTAAACCCTAAGAGGTTGAGGTCTAAGTCAATTACATTTCTCACCATGACATGTAAAAGTCAACTATTATATCCCGTTGACAAGGACTGAAAATTCAGCATTTATATAGTGTTGATTAGGGCCGAAAGGTCATATATTATATCCCATTGATTAGAGCCAAAGAAACTAGAGTCAAACACTTTGTTTTATTTATTCAAACTTACAAAAACATAATATCTCCATATTTTGTGTTATAAACAAAAGAAAAAGTTATAACATATTTTTCATGAAAAATATATTTGATTCATGCATAAAAACGAAGATGACATTTTACACATTTCAAAATAACTTATAAAAAGAAAATTATTTTCTTTTATCAAATTTGCATTAATTTCTCTTACTTCAAAGAAACACTTAAAAACCTTGAAAAAAAAATTAATCTTGAAGAATCTACTCCTCACCTAACATAACAAAAAAATTTGTTATTACTATTTATCTAAAAAAATTATAAGTTTGACAATTTTAAATTTTTTTATATATGAATATTATTATTTATGATTATAAATTTTAATTTAAGTAATCTATTCCTTATTTAAGTAAAATTAATGAGCTTCTAATTTATATAAAACTATTTCCCCAATTTGTTTCTAAGAATATATATATAGCTAAGTTAATTAAAGTACAATCTTATTTCATTTATTAAATTCTATTTGAAATTAACAATTTAATTAATGAATTCTCAAAGTTAATTAGTTTTTTTAAAAGAACCTTTTCCTTATTTATTTAAATTAAATATTTCCAAAACCTATTCTTTTTTATTTATTTAAATTAAATTTCTCAAAAATATTTATTTGTATTATCCCCTCCAATCACTATAATTGTTTATCAAAAGTAGTTCGTACTAATTTTTATTTTTAATATTTTTTTCCTCTCCCAACCCAACATGAAAATAATCTAAACACACTCACTCATAATAGAAAACCTTTTATTCATGAATTTATATCAATATTCCTTATTTGAGTTTGAACTCATTTCCTGTTGATTATTTTTTAGGTACTCTTAGTTTACGCGAGAAGTGGTAGTTAGAATGAAAATCATTCTTTGTTGGGATTTTTTTGTTAGAGTTTCATTTTGGCTTATTGTTTGAATGTTTTTTTTAAAAAAAAAAAAAAGAAAGAAGTGACTATTTAAATTGTTTAAGATTTTTAGTTTTAACAATGGTTTTTATTTATTGTATATGGTAATTTAGTAATTGATAACTTTATGATATAAGATACTTGTTTGAGTCATTTTTATTTTGAGTTTCCATATTTGAAGTGTAAAATAACTATCATGACATTAGAGTAGATTTTGAGACATGAAAAATACAACTAAATGGAGCATTGTCAAAGACAAAAAGAAAATAGATATCATAGTATTTCTGAAGCTGTGAAGCTCATTTTTCTAATTTAGTCACGCAAATAACACAATACACAAATATTCAAATAGTATTTTTAATTTTCATAAATATTCTGGATGGTTCTAATTAATGTTTTTATTTAAAAAAAATTAAAAGAAAAAAAAATCATCCATTTTTCGAGAATCTTTTACTAATTTCGATTTACAAGTGTTAATTTTTTAGTTTACAATATTTTATAAAGTTTTAAAATAAAATATTTTTATATACCTTTATCTTTTGATTTTTTTAAATTAATAAAGTACAAATTAACAAATAGACTTCTAATTTTGTTCCAATAAGTATGATATTGCTTCATTTAAACTTTTTAACTATCATTATTTTTAATTTAATTTTTTTTAATTCCATATTTAATACTTTTGTTTCCACCTACTTTTACCTTCTTTTCAAAAATGATAATAGGGTGAGTTTTTTGGGCTACTCGTCTCACCCTTAATAAATAAGGTTTAGGATGGAGAGAATCAAGTTAACAGTGAGTTCAAGATTTTTTTTTTTTTTTTAAATTTTTTTTTAAGCATTCATAAATTTAAAAAAACTCACTTGCCCGAGATTGAAAATTAGGGTAGAAAATTAACCCTCCTCGATTGGCGTAAGTTTAAAAGAGCCTTAGTTGTAACCCTAGAGTCAATTTGTTTGGTTGTATCCTTATAAGTTGTTTGCTCCACTTCTCTCTAACAAGGCCTTCATGGTATACTTTTGAACTCTTATGACTGAATTAATATTCACCAATCAACCATATATTTGTCACACCAATAAATATGGTTGTAAAATCATATTAAATTAATGACTAAATAATATAGAAAACTATTTGTTACAAGTAAATATTATGGGTTAGTGTCCTTAAATATGACTTAGGTGTGTTATAAATATAAATTTATGTCAAAAAAATTATTATGAAACACTCAAACAGTTGTGTTGAGGTTGTAGGGGCTTCCCCATGTGGCCACATGGCAGGCCACCTTTGCTCCACATGGCATCTTTCTATCTCTATCCGGACGAGCATAACCAGATCGGAATGTCCAATCCGGTCTATGAGTATCAGTAGTCGGTTACATTGTGTTCCTCTAGGACTACACGATGCATTCTGAATAGGTTTCCTGACCTACTCCCACGAGCAATCATTCTCCTCATGCCAGAAGTACGCTTGATGGGACGTCACTCTGTCTCTGCAAGCGACCTGTTACATGCTGCACCATATTGCCTGCAGACTGAGGTGAAAAGTGAACCATCAGGTGATCCCTGCTACAAATCCTTGTCATCCGCCTAAAGGGTGATGATTGCTCTATCATTAACTGTGTTGTCACCATGATTGCGAAAGTCAAGAAGCCACCTCAGCACAGATGTGACATCGTTCAAGGCACTATAAAAGCCCTCCTCCAGCCCAAAATCAAGGTACACGCACAATACAACACTCCTTTAGCTCCAAAAAGGGGGCAATCTCTCGAGTTGACATTAATCATCTGACTTGAGCTTCAGAGAGTGTGTCTGGATAACCTATCTGGACATCTTTTGCAGGAAAGAAGGGAGAAGCATCACTCCCAGTTGGCCTGGCTTCAACAGAGGTGTGGTGAGAGCTACGAGGTGGAGAAACAATTCAAAGTGATGTTCAAATCTAGTATACAACTTATAATAACTAATTACTACGACAAAAATCCTAAGACCAAATCTAAGAGACTAAACTATGTCCGTTGGCACAAGTTTATCTCCTCAATCTGACCTCCAAACAAATGTCTTATTAAAAATTCCCTCTTGTGGTCCACCAAAGATTTTATTTCACATGTTTGTAGCTGCATGTTCAAAAACATATCCGTTGGCGTCAGTTTATCTCCTCAATCTGACCAGAGAACAATGAATTAGATATCATAGGATAAATTTCCGATCAAATCCCAAGCGATTGGTAGCTTATGATCTCCCATTAGAACCAAACTTTTATATCCGAAACTGTAAATTACTTTGTCTTGACTCATTTTCCTTGACTAATCTCAGGGACTGAGAAAGATAAAGGTGACCATGTCCGTTGGCGTCAGTTTATCTCCTCAATCTGACCTCAATCCATGCTCTTAGAACAAAGAACGTTGCCTCTACAACTCCCGCAGTATCCTATGAGATGCTGCTTCAGTTTATCTCCTCAAACTGATCAACTGAAGGCAACTCTCTTTCTATAAATTTGCCTCCTCATATGGTCACTATGAAGCAAGCTCAGCCAAGCATTGGATAACGAGCACGTTGTTTCTTCAAGGTCTCAATCTTCTCTTCACAGCTTGCTATTCAATGGGGAGGGCTTCCCTGGTTTTTTTTTTCTACAGTCATTGTATTTATTTATTTGTTTCCTTGTAGTATATTTCATGGAAGCAGCTTTATTGGGTTAATTTCTTCCATCTCTGCAGGGAAATCCCGAATGGAAATATCACAGCGAGCGAGTGGGTCGGAGACACGGCCATGGACCCAAGAAGAAGACCAGAAGCTCAATGAATGTATGAACAAATGGACAACCGAATGTCAAACCAAAAATCGCCCTCTATCTTGGATAGAAATCGCAGGGCAGACAGCGCTGGCGAGGAGTAGTTCGAGTTGTAGAAGAGATGGGAATATTTGGAGAATAAGCATTGAGTTTGCTGCATGGTCATGAATGCATCTTATGATAAACCTGGGTTTCGTATTATGTTGAAGAGTTAGACCCATTAATTTCTGCATAATATAATGGTTGGCTTATTGTACTCACCGATGAAATTATTCATCTTATAACAGTTAGACCCATGACTTGTGACCATCCATTTGAAGGAATTAAATATCACAAATAAATCCACCATTCTTACATTATTAATTTTTTATTTTATTTATAGTTTTAATTATATTATGAGGAGTTTATAGCGCAAATAATAATAATAATAATAATAATAATAATAATAATAATAATAATAATAATAATAATAATAAGAATATTAATAATAATAATAATATGGAAGCCAAGAAAATATTGATTCTTATACAAACAAATTATATTATGCAACTTATAACAACTTATATATATATATATTTGGGTTATGCTTGAATTGTTCAAATCTTGACTTTAGTTAATCCAAATTGAATTGAGGTTCGATAACACTTAACTTAAGTCCAACCATAAAGTAATTGTCCAATCATAAAGTCTGAGAAATTTTAAAATATCATAAAAACCAAATAAAATTGAATATGAGATTATTTTTCTTCTCTTTTCATGATCCAATATTGATTTTGAAAATCTTCAAATATAATATTCCTTTAATTTACATGTGCTTTTTTGAATTTCTTTTAACTTGTCTAAAATTTTCTTAAGTAAATAAATTCCAAATCAAACTAAATACATATAATTTATTAATTTTAAAAAATAATTGAAATCTCAAAAATTAATTTAATTAGTATTAAAAAGTCATAAAACTCAATAACATTAAAAAGTCATAAACCAAAATTTATTTTAAATAACCTGACTAACCATACCTATATTTTGATCGAACTACATTAAAACCTCATATACCTTTATGTGACTTGTTTTATTTTCATATTTTTGAATTAATATTGTTTGCATTAAAGCTTTTATTGACATCTAAAACTTTTATTAAGAAAATAAATTCCAGATCAAACTAGATACATATAATTTATTCATTTTAAAAAATTATTTTAATCTCTAAAACAAATTTAATTAGTACTATTAGAAAGTCATAGAAATCAATAAAATTAGAAAATCATAGGGCAAAATTTATTTTAAATGACTTGGTTAGCTTCTTTTTTTGTTGCATATATCACATTTTTACAATTTTTTTCATTAGACAAATAAATTTCAAATCAAGCAAGACTTAATATGCTGGATTCATTAACGATTTAGTAATTTTTAAAAGTAAGTTAAAGTTCAAATAGTGATCCAATCAATACCAAAAATTGGTCTATAACTACTATATTGTTTTTCTTCTACATAGAATCATATTTTTCTGAGTTTTTTTTTTCATTAGGAAAATAAACTCCAAATTAAATAAGACTTAATGAATTTGATTCATTAATGAGGTTAGTCATTTTTAGCAATAATTAGAAACTCAAATAGCGGATCCATTAATACAAAAAATTATGATAAAAATTAGTTCATAATGACTTTATTATTTCTTTTTGCACATAATTAGATTTTTATAAGTTTTCTCACTAGAGAAATAAACTTCAAATCAAACGACACTTTGTATTGAAATTACTAATGAGTTTAAGAATTTTTAAAGATTATTTAAAATTAGATTCAATCAATACAAAAAATAATAACCAAAATCGATATATTATGACTAATGATTTTACTTTTTCTCTTATACATGCAACTATATTTTTTAATTTTCTTATTAGGAGTGAGATATAATTAATAATTTAAATTTTTTAATGAATCTTTTAATTTTTAAAAATAATTTAGAATTTAAAAATTTAATCTAATTAATTTAATATTAAATCAAAGTATTCTAGAATACCATCTTTGTAATTAAGTACTATGTGCATGTAACAAAAAATTGGTTTATTTTGCATATTTAAAAAATTAAAATTCATTTTAAATAAAAAAAAATCAATTATGTTTTTATTAAGATATTAATAATATCCATATTTTTCTAATATACACTAAAATAGTATTTTTTTTTATAAAAAAATATAATTTAAGATATTACTTTTCATGTTTTACTTTTATATTTTAATTTATTCAATATTACAAAATTATTTTTATTTTTGGTAAGACTTGAACTAAATTTAACTAATATTATATAAATTGAATTTATAATATTTCCATAAAATCAAAATAACTTATCCAAAAATTGTTTTTTTTGTGTTTTTTGTTTTTAACTTAAAAACAGTTTTTAAAATCAAGAAAAAAACAGTAGTAGATATGACAAATTTCCGACGAAATCCCGAGCAGTTGATAGGTTGTCTCCTAATAGAACCAAACTTTTTGTAGTGCAAAATATTATGTGAAATGACTAAAGACACTAAACTATGTCCATGTCCGTTTGGTTTCAAACAAAAACGGAGAGAAAGAAGGGTGGGTTAGTCTCAAATCAGATATGATGAACGTGAAAAAGACTAGAGAGATTTCTGAACTCAACACTGACTTAAACGCACGCATGTCTCGTTCGATGGGGTTTGTCATATCGTCCATTCGCAAGAGCTTCGGAAACTGCCACATGTGAACTGATCTTCTCCCTGTGTTAAGTTTCTCCATTTTTTCTTGTGAAAGGAAAGTTGAAAATCAGTTTGGAGATAGGAAATTAACCATTTTTTTGCCTGATAGCTTTTCTAGAAACGACAAAAGGAGTTTGCTTTTAAGTTTGAAATTTTCCTCTCTTATCAGTTTTATACCACCACTATTATAATTTATTTGGGTGTCAAAGATTGTCTTCTAACAAGGCTTGTTGGATGAGAAAGATGGTAGACTGGAAATTCAAGTCTAGTATGCAACTTATAATAAGTGATATTTTATGGAAATCTAGTATGCGAAATAATTCTAAGTGATACCCAAATCTAGTATGCAACTTATAATAACTAATCACTAAGAGAAAAATCCTAAGAACAAATCTGATTGATTAAACTATGTCCGTTGGCGTCAGTTTGCATGTCCTCTTAATCTGACCTCAGAACATATCTTCTATTAAAAATTCCCTCTTGTGGCCCAACAAAGATTTTCAAATGTTTGCATCTGCATGTTCAAAACCATGCAGGGTTGGCGTCAGTTTGAGCCAAATCCATGCTCTTAGCGTCAGTTTGTAACTCCCTTCTATAAATTTCACTTCAGTGTGTCTCTAACTGATAACATGAAAGCAACTCTCTTCTATAAATTCCCTGAGCACATGACCAATATGAAGCAACCTCAGCCAAGCACATTGTTTCTTCAAGGTCTGAATCTCCTCTTGACAGCTTGCTTTTCAATGGCGCTTCCCTGGTTTTTAATCAGTCATTGTATCTATTTTTCTCAGTCATTGTATCTATTTTTCTTGTAGTATATTTCATGAAAATTTTATTGGGTTAATTTCTTCCATCTTTGCAGGAAAATCCATGATGGTAAGATCAGAGGAGCAGAGACCCGAAGAAGAAGACCGGATGCTCTTTGAATAAGCAGAAATCTCGATCCACATCGGCCAGATATCGCAACGCTGGCAGGGCTGAGCAGGAGTGGTAAGAGTTGTACGGAGAGGTGGAATAACCATCTGGATCCTAACGTCAAGAGAGAGAACTTCTCCCAAGAGGAAGATGACGCCATCATCTGCTTCCAGTCGCTCTATGGGAATAGGTAATGAGAATCATCCTCATACTTTTCCATAATCATATGATATGATAATTTGATCAGTTTGAGGAGTTTTTATGTTGTGTTGCAGCTGGGAAAGTATAGCAGCTCATCTTCCAGGGCGAACCGATAATGATGTGAAGAACCGCTGGTACAACCATTTGAAGAAGAAGAAGATTGGGAGAAGTACACCCACAAAGTAGCACCGGGGATCAGCCACATGCCACTCAACTCTTTCATCTCAACCACAATAATGATCCAAACACAAGCTCTACACTGGTTATAGCCTCACAAGAAATCGCCAACTCTTGGTCCACTTCTGAATTAGTATACCCAGAATTTGCAGGGAATATCTTACGAGCGATGATAAGATTATCCATCACTCTTTCGGGGGAGATTACTTTTGAGCCTTGGATTTCCGGACCGTTTTCAGCCTCAATGGAGAGCGAGTTCAGGTGAACTGAAGAAGTCACCAGATTTTGGTCTGCTTGAATATATATATATATATATGTATACATACACATTATCTCTTCCTACTAGTCTGTAATGTGCAGCAATTTTAATTATTTATTTCAGATATTTTGGTTTATTGAGTTAGTTCAAATAACTAGTAGTAGTGGGCTAGAGAGTGGTTAACGTGAGCTATTCTTTAGCTAGCTAATTTTTAGTAATTGTTGTTGTTTAATCTCTAAGTTATTGAATCTGTTAAGTTATAAATTTTCTTATCCTTGAACAATAAAATTATTAGATGAAAAACTTCCAAAAACCTGTCTTGTTTTCTGTTTTCCAAATTCTTTCAATTTTGCTCATATTTTGTCTTAACAACATAGCTCAAGGGCGAGGTAGGGGACGGGATCGTGCCATTAACTTAGAACGTGACATAGTCATTATTCATAAGTTCCACATATAGATATATAGACACACAGGCTTCCATGTTCATGAATCCATCTTATAATAAAGCTGTGTTTTGTATATGTTGAAGGGTTATTAGACCCTTTAATGTGATCAAACGTAGAATTCTTTTTGATTTAAAAAATAATAAATAGACAAGTAGTGTATGTTTTGCATCTAAACTAGTATTATTATTGGCATAAATAGCATACCTGGTGGATGGTTGAAGAAACCGGGAAGAACTTCGTAAGAATTCAATTTCCATTTTGAGAAAAGAGTTGATTTTGTGAGAATTTGTGTGAGGGAGTTTATCATAAAAGTAATCATTTAAAAAATATATATTTCACATCTTGATTATTTTTCAAAATATTTATTAAAATAATCTTTAAACTTTAATTTACTATTTTTTTTATAATAAAACCATAATTAGTAAATATGATTTCAATTTTAGAGCTAAATTTATAGTCATTATGGTTTTATCGTAAAAATAAAAAGTAGAACATAAAAATATAATATGTAGATGCTGATGTGCATAAACGCGATTACTCTGATGAATATTTTAAAATTAAATTGAGAATGATTTTTTATTTATTTATTTATTAAAAAAGCTTAGTTTGACAGCAAATTCTTAGTCCTTTTTGTCCATGTGGAAATTAGAGGGGAAATATTCATGCGACGGATGAGTAGGATGTCGGATACAAACGGAAGAAAAAAAGTGAAAGAAAAGGTGGGATTGAAACCGATGGCCTACTTTTGGAATTTATGAAACTTTTATGATTGAAAATTGAAATCGCAAAATCAAAGTGTCATTGTTTCCTATTTTACTGCAATCGGCCCTCTGCCCTCTGGCATGTTTGTTCCAATAAAGCCGCTATGTTTGGTGGGGTCAGTTTGGTAATAATTACTAAGAGAAAAATCCAAAATCCTAAGTGATTATTATATGTCCGTTGGTATCAGTTTATCTCCTCAATCTGATCTGAGAACGAATCTTTTATTAAAAATTCCTTCTTGTGGTGGTCCACCAAAGATATTATTTCAAAAGCTTGTAGCTGTATGTCGGTTGACGTCGATTTATCTCCTCAATCTGACCCAAGTCCATGCTCTTAAAACAAAGAAAGTTGCCTCTACAACTCGTGGCGGACCCCATGGTCTCCAATGAGAAAATTTCACTAGTCAAACTGACATAAAGGCATGTGTCCTCATTGAGATGGCCTCAGTTTATCTCCACAAACGGATCACGGATCATCAACTGAAGGCTGTTGTCAAGTCCATTATCAACTCAGAAAATAAAATCTCATATTAAATCATATAAAGAAAACATGTCAATTATTTGAGAGAATGTGGACAAACCTAAATTCATTTTCGGTATTGAAGAAGTATGATTCTTCTAAGACAATAGAGGAGAAAACTACCTTTCTGTATTTTTTCTTGTGATGGGAGGCAAAAGAGGGAACATTTTGTATTTTTAGAAAAGAAAACTTAAGACACACAACTTTAGTTTTATTGTCCCTTTTATTAATTTTCTCTATGTCTTAAGGACCATACCCATTGGTTGTTTGGTCACATGTGTCTTAGGTCCATTATGTAAGACACATGTAACTTGGACTCTACACACAAGATGACCCATACTTTATAACTAAATAATTGAATATATATATAGCTTAATCATAAACAATTATTAATATATGTGAGTTCAGAATTATTTTAACAATCTCCCACTTGGATCACATATATTACCGAATAATGTTCATGATAATACTTTATTGAGCTCATCTTTGTTATCCTATCCAAATATCCTTAAACAATCCGGTCTACTAATTATGCTAACACAAGATTAAAGCAGCCTTCGTTAATCATAACTATAACTAGATCCATCAATGATCACAACATCAACAAAATTAGCAACATGGATCAAGTATGGATGTGTAGCATGGAAATTACATAAAATGTGATCTTTAATATGTCTATTTCCAATTGGTCCTACTTTATGATTAACATAGTCAAATTCCCCTTTTAACACTTAATGATAAACTGCTTCTGAAAGTCATCATTTGAATTTAGAGTATTCAAACACAATAGTCTTTAAAACTAAAGTCTGTACATATAACACAAACATAACAATACATCAAGAAAACAAACATAAAAAAAAAAAAAAAAACCAAATACAAACTCCCACTATACTAAGCCTCTCCAAAAAGCCCGCAGCCCGCGGCCCGGTAGGCCCGAGCCCATTTCTGGACGGGCCGGGCCATGGGCCCCAATTTAGGTCCGGCGGGCTGGCCCGCCCATAGGCCCGCCAACTCACTTTTATTTTTTTTCAAAAATCATACAACATTTCTAATATATATATAACTAATGCAAAATAGTTACACAAAAAAGGGTCAGCTCAATTGGTGGCTAGCTCCCTTGAGTTCCATAAGGGAAGGGGTTCGAACCCCCTTCCCTTCAAAACTGAAAATTATTTAAATTTTTACCCCAACCCGTAGCCCGGCCCGCCAGCCCGGCCCGGCAAGCCCGCCCAGCTTGAGGGCCCACAGGCCTTATATATACCAAGGCTCGGCCCGGCCCGGCCCATTGACCAGTCAACGGGCTCATTGGCCCTGCCCGGGCTGGGCCACGGGCCTGACTCCTCCGGGTCGGGCCGCCCGGCCCGGCCCGTTGGAGACCCTTACACTATACTGACACATCATTAATATGTACAACACCCATATGTGTGACATGCTCATGATATGCTTTGGGTGGCAAACCTTTAGTGAGTGAATCCACAATCATGGAGTTTGTGCTTATGTGTTCGATTGATACTTGAAGACTCTGAACTCTTTCTTTCACAACTAAGAATTGGATGTCAATGTGTTTGGACTTTGACGAACTTCGATTGTTCTTAGAATACAATTCTGCAGCCTTATTATCACAATTGATTCTCAATGGTTTCTCAATCCCATCAACAATCCGCAATTCAATGATAAAATTCTGTAGCCATATCCCATGGTCTAATGCCTCATAGCAGGCTATGAATTCTGCCTCCATGGTGGAAGAAGCAATAAGTGTTTGTTTAACATTTTTTCCAAGAAACCGCTCCTCTAGCCAACATGAAGATGTATCCTGAAGTGGATCTCTTGTTGTCAAGACATCCTGCAAAATCGGAGTCTGAATATCCCACGATCTCTAAATGATTGGATCTTCGATATGTGAGCATATAATATTTAGTTCTCTATAAATACCACATAACCCGTTTTGCCTTTTTCCAGTGATCCATACTTGGGTTACTCAAATATTTACCCAACATTCCAACAATGTACGTAATATCTGAACGCGTACAAACTTGTGCATACATGAGACTTCCTACTACCAAGGCATAGGGAAACCTCTCCATATCATTCTTCTCAAGTTCATTTCTCGGACATTGGTGCAAACTAAATTTATCGCCTTTTGCCACAGGTATGTCTCCTGGTGCACAATTGCTCATGCTAAACCTACTTAGCACCTTATCGATGTAGGACTTTGGTGATAGCCCAAGTATACCTTTTGAACGATCCCTATAGATCTATATACCCAGTACAAAAAATGCATTAACAAGATCCTTCATGTAAAATTTACTAGACAGAAATCACTCGGTTTCATGCAAAACTTCCACATCACTACTTGCAAGTAGAATATAATCTACATATAGCACCAAGATAACGAATTTGCTCCCATTGAAATTGAGATATATGCATTGATCAACGGTGTTCTCCTTGAAACCAAATGAAGTAACCACTTGATCAAACTTTTGGTACTATAGTTGGGATGCCTGCTTTAAACCATATATGGACCTTTTTAATTTGCATACAAGTTGCTTTGAATCATTAGACTCAAAGTTCTCCGGTTGCACCATGTATATTGTCTCATCAATGTTACCACTAAGAAACGCAGTTTTAACATCCATTTGATGTAGCTCTAAATCATAATGAGCCAAATGTGCTATGATGATTCTAAAGGAGTCCTTTGACGAAATTGGTGAAAATGTCTCCTTACAATCAATGCCTTTTTTTTTATTAGTAAAACCTTTTGCGACTAGGCGTGCCTTATACCTTATAATGTTACCTTTTGAATCCTATTTGGTCTTAAAAATCCATTTGCAACCAATCGGTTTTAC
The DNA here is from genome assembly GCF_030704535.1 of Vitis vinifera. NCBI lineage: Eukaryota > Viridiplantae > Streptophyta > Magnoliopsida > Vitales > Vitaceae > Vitis > Vitis vinifera. The sequence continues at coordinate 1,651,815 of NC_081820.1, read as the reverse complement.
ACCTTTAGGAAACTTTACAAGGTCCCAAACACCATTGTCTTTCATTGATTTCATCTCATCCTTCATGGCTTCTATCCACTTTTCAGAATCAGAACTTTGTTTGACTTGACTAACTAAAATTGGATCATCTTCCAAACTCATGTCAAACTCATGTTCCTGGAAATATACAACATAATCATCTGAAATTGTACTTCTCCTTTCTCTAGTGGATCTTTTCAGTGGCACTTGAACTTGAGGTTCTTGAGGTTCTTGAGTTACCTCTTCATGAACTTGAACTGGTTCCACAACTTGAGTAGGAGGAATTTCAAGTGTGTCTACAATCTCTGTTATTAGTTGTACATTCTGGATAGTGTCATCAAACATAATATGACCATGTCCAGTTGCAATAATAGGAATACTAACATATTTCTCTTCAAATACCACCTTTCTTAATGGCTCTCTCCCACTTAACTCAACATCCTCAATGAACTTAGCATTATTGGTTTCAAAGAAAGACCTAGTTGAGGAATCATAAAACTTGAAACCTCTCGACCTTTCAGAATACCCTACAAAATAGCACCTCACAGTTTTGGAGTCCAATTTTTTCTCATTTGGCTTGTAAGGCCTAGCCTTAGCTGGACAACGCCAGACATGCAAATGCCTAATACTAGGTTTCTTGCTAGTCCATAGCTCATATGGGGTTTTGGCTATTGCTTTGCTTGGGACTCTATTCAAAATGTAAACTGCAATTTTGACAGCTTCTCCCCAAAGTGATTCTGGCAAGGTGGAATGATTGATCATACTTTTTACCATATTCTTAATCGTACAATTTCACCTCTCTGCCACACCATTTTGGTTTGGAGTCCCCGACATGGTGTATTGAGGGACAATACCACACTCCATCAAATATTTGGCGAATGGCCCTGGACGTTGTTCATCAGATCTATCATATCTACCATAATATTCACTTCCACGGTAAGATCTAACGACATTTATTTTCTTACTTAGTTGGTTCTCAACTTCGACTTTAAAATTCTTGAACACATCCAATGATTGAGACTTATCATGAATCAAATAAAGATAGCCATAACACGAGTAATCATCAATGAAAGTGATATAATATTGTTGTCCATTCCAAGAAGGGGTAGGAAATGGACCACAAATGTTCGTATGTATCAATTCCAAGACGTCATCACACCTATCGACATCATATTTCCTCATATTTGTTTGTTTACCCTTAATACACTCTATATAGACTTGAAAGTTTGACAAATCAAGTGGATCAAGAATTCCTTCTGACACAAGCCTTTGAATACGTTGATTTGAAATATGACCTAAACGTTTGTGCCATAACATTGAGGAATTCTTATTTGTTAACTTTCGCTTAATGCTATAATTACTTGAATGCAAGGTTTCATTACCATTAGAGGCCTTTAAGTTCAATTTGTATGACTTATCTATTAGACTACCAGTACCAATAACACTTGAATTTAGATAAAGACTAACCATTCCATTTCTAAATTAACAAAAATATCCACATTTTTCCAAACATGAAACATAAATTAAATTTTGTCTAAACGACGGTACCACAAAAGTCTCATCTAAATCCAAAGTACATTCAGAATCTAACTGTAATCTAAAAACACCAATAACCTTCACTGTAGCCTTGTTGCCATTTCCTACATAGATGTATTTTTCACCATCAGTTGACATTCGGCTCCTTAGGCAACCCTTTCTTTTCAAGCTAAGCGGCGTATTTGGTACATGTCTTCTTCATATGACCAACATTCTTGCAAAAGAAACAAGTGATCTCCTTATCTTGTTTATTCTGCATCTTTTGCTTAGATGTCCTAGAAAATGTAGTTTGTTTTCCCTTATTCTCCCTTTTTCTTTTCTTGTTGGTACCATGTCCCTGAGATGTGGAAGCCAAGTGAGCACTTTATATCTTCTCTTATTTCAGTCTCTCCTCCTTTTGCACGCACTAAGCAATAAACTCATTTAGAGTCTATTTTTCCTTTTGTGTGTTGTAACTGATCTTGAATGGACTAAATTGTGTAGGTAAAGAGATCAAGACCAAGTGCACAAGTATGTCTTTTGATAACTCTAACTTTAGAGCCTTGATTTTAGTCACAAGATTGGACATTTTCATTATGTACTCCCTTATATTCTTTTTCCCTTTGTACCGCATGGAGTCAAGCTTACTAAGAATAGCGTTGTCTCAAATTTTTCATTTGCAGCGAAACGATTTGCTATCTGGTCCAAGAATGTCTTGGCTTGGGACTCCTCAAGTATTGCACCCCTTATAGCTTCTAGAATTGTGTGCTTCATTATCATTAGACTCATGCGATTGGATCGCTCCCATTTTTCTATAGCAGCTCTTTGCTTAGTAGTGCTAGCACCAGTAAGGTCTGCAGGGCGATCCTTTCTTAATGCATAGTCCAAATCCATGCACCCGAGCACAATTATAACGTGCTCCTTCCATTTCTTGAAGTTTGTGCCATTATGCACAAGAATGTTATTAACATTAGCAGATATAGAAGATGCTGAATCCATAACAATAAAGCTCACAATCAGTCACAAAAATATCATACATATATGAATGAATAAAAAATTTAATATATATATGCATGTGGACCCATTATAAGATATCTAGCATAAACATTAACATTCAATCTTTGGACAAAAATATCAACTTGTAATTGGTACTCTTTTACAAAATTAGTTCATAAATATTGACAATAAAACCGAAGCAATGTGTCTTTCTTTGGACTGACATACAACATGCAAGGTAAACTTTATATGTCACACATTTATGACTACTTTATTTATTATTATATTAAAATAATCTTCCTTTGGGCCGATTATTTAACACAATAATAACATGTTTACATATTTCAAAAATAAATAAAATTACATAATATAAGTTACTTTGGAAACAAATATTCATAACTCATTTATTTTAAAATATTAAACACAAATGTAACAAGAAAAGGCTAAATCCATCTATTTAATGTGGTACACAGAATGGAATACAGAAATCTGCTCTTTGGTTGGTTTGAGTATCGACCAATAAGGATATTCATCAGTGTATATGTTGTTCATTGTCATGTTACAACTTTTTTTTTATTTTTTATTTTTATGTCGAGGATAGATGAAGAACATTAAGAACTGTGTTTCCTTTTAGTTGCTAGACTCTTTAGGAAACACTATCATTTTGCAGTAAAGCTCAGAGATCATTAGTAACGGACAATTTGCCTGCCTTAGTTTCTTATGTCAATTATTAGTTAGACAATAATGTGGCACACTCTTTTATCAACACATTGTATGATGCATTAAAACTAACATGTATCAAAACATCAGCAACATGTCTTCTCTGAAATTTTATTTACAGTTTGTTTTACATTATCATATCAACCGTTGGACCAGTGGAGGCGGAAAACGGAAGTCATCGAATTGACGACCGACATTTCAACAAGTGAGAAATCAAAAACAGATGGCAACTAACCTCGACGAATAAACGAACCGAACGAACGTCAAAATGGCGTCGCAAGGAACGCCGAGGATCAGAATCATCTTTTGGATCGAAATCATCTTCTTCGATCACCAAATGAATGCCAAAAAGGGCGTTGCAGGCTTCTCCAATTGCCAAACAATCCTATCATGTTACAACCTTATATATATATATATTCATATAGAAAATGAACCCAGAAAAAATTCCCATATTCTATCAAGAAATTTCTTGCCCTGAATCCACCATATGAGAGAAAAATCATGTATCTTTGAATCAACAGACATTTCTTAATGATTCAACATGTGTGGCTCTGATACCACTTGTTGTCAAGTCCATTATCAACCCAGAAAAAAAAACTTATGTTAAATCATATAAAGAAAACATGTCGATTATTTGAGAGAACGTGGACAAACCTGAATCCATTTTCGACCTTGAAAAAGTATGGTTCTTCTAAGGCAATAGAGGAGGAAACCACCTTTCTGCATTCTCTCTTGTGATGAGAGGTAGGAGAAGAAACGTTTCGTATTTTCAAAAAAGAAAACTTAAGACACACAACTTCAGTTTCATTGTCCTTTTTATTAATTTCATCTATGCCTTAGGGACCATACCCATTGGCTGTTGGGCCACATGTGTCTTAGGCCCGTCATGTAAGATACATGTGACTTGGGTTTTACACACAACGTGACCCATACTTTATAACTAAATAATTGAATATATATATATATATATATATATATATATATATATATATATATATATATATATATATATATATATATATATATATAGCTTAATCATAAACAATTATTAATATATGTGAGTCCATAATTATTCTAACAAAGACAACTCTCTTGTATTAAATTCCTTCCCAAAATTAACCACTATGGAGCAAGCTTAGCCAAGCATTGGACATCAATCACATTGTATTAGCAAAAATGGCAGTTTGAAACAACACGAGAGGGAAGTCGATTTATGAGAAAAATAGCAGTTTGAAATGCAAATGACCAATATTTGAGAGGCATACCAGCTTGTATTAACAAAGAATGATCAACTTTCACAACATGACGATTCTTCTTTTCTACTCTTCCATTTTACTGAGGAGTATAAGGACAAGAGACCTGATGAAGAAGACCATTTGTAGCTAAATAATTCTTAAAAGCCTAAAACTCACCCCCCTCCCCAATTGGACCGAACACATTGAACTTTAGTATCAAACTATCTTTCAACCATGACTTGAAAACGTTGGAACATATAAAGCTTCATCTTTAGTTTTCAAAAGATACAACCATGAGAATGTACTAAAATAATCAACTAGCAACAGGAAATATCGAGCACCATTAACAGAAACTATAGGAGCTGCACTACTTCAAAGATCGTCATGGATGAGACCAAATGGTTTTATTGCTCTAAAAGTGGACCTTTCAAATGGCAAACAATGGCTTTTAGCCAATTAGCAAGAGTCACAAATTTGACATTAGAAGTGGAATGTTTAGAATCTTTTGGCTGATAATCAAAGTTAAATCGATACCAGCATTGTAAAGTAGTGTGCTTGAACTTAGAACAAATCTGACATTGAGGCTTGAAAGTTCCAAAGGAGGTACCACTATTGTTTATGGTCTATCTAGTAGCCGAATTCTTTGTTTTTAAATTCTGATTGTTAGAATTATGAAAGGTACCACTAGAAAGTTGACCATTTCCTAAGATTTGTTCGGTATTTGGACAAAAATTAGAATTGTAGGTTTTCTTCCTATTCTTTTGTTGCTGAAATAGAACAACATTTGCCAATGACAAAATTTAAATTTATTAATTTTATTTGTCTCACAACTAAAAAAAAATCCCTCACAAAAACATTGCATTCAAATATTTCGTTATAACTAAATGCATATTTGTGGAATAATTTTATCATATCATGTGTTTGGTTAAAATATGAAATTTGGATTCTTATAAAATATAGCATAATTCTTCCAAGAAAAATGGAAGAAAATAAAAAAATAATGATAACAAAGAAAAAAAGAAAAAAAGAAAAAAAAAACGATGGATAAAAAGACAAAAATATCATTCATTTGTCCTTTTTCTTTATTTTATCATTTTCTTCTTTTCTTAATTTTTATTTACCATTTTATTTTATTCTTTTTATTATTATTAAGATTACTATTTTTTATTAATTATTATTATTATTTGATCATTTTAGTACTTTTTTAACACAATCATGAGATATTTATTATACATATTAATATTTTTAATATTATTATTTATTAACATTTGATATTAGTATTATTATGTGATGTATTATTATAGATAATCACTTATTAGTAAAGAAATATGAATAAAATTTATATTAATATATACTACATGTAATGTAATTGTAATATATATAGTATTTTCTATTATAATTTAAATAATTAAATAATTAAATAATTATTTATTTTTAAAAATAAAAACAATATTTAGATTAATATTTTAATAATAACATTGTAAATAATATATAAATAGAAAAAAAACAATGGAAAAAAATTATAAAAGGAAATGCTAACTTTTCATGTCCTTTTAAAGGATTATACCACTTGGAAGATTATAATTTTCCCATGAAACAATTGCCTTCCACCATTTCATCATCTCTCCATAAAGAGACAAATCCATGAGGTCACAATCTCTTCTCTCCTCTGGCGGTTCTAGAGCCCCCTCTCATCAATCATCACAATCCATCTCACCACTAATTATTAAAGAAATATGAATAATATTTATATTAATATGTATTTCCTTCAATGTAATTGCAATATAAATATAGTACGGTTAGTCTGTGTCTGCATATATAATTATAAAAAAATAAAATTAATTTAACAATTATGGTCCTCCCAAATCAAGAAATATCATAGTCCTATTCTAATATCATTTAATAGGTTTGGTTTTAAAAATCAAAAATTATTTATTTAACTAATAAAATTATTTTAGTTTTATTTAATAGTGATTAATTAAAGTTTGATTGTTATTATTTATAATTTAAAATATGGTATTAAATCATGTTTTATGTTATAATTTAAATTAGAGATAAATAATTTAATAATTAGTTATTATGAAAAATAATAATGATATTTATATTAATATTTTAATATTAACGTTATAAATAATAAAGTGAATAATAATAATAATAATAATAATAATAATAATAATATATAAAATAAAAGAAAAAAGGGAAAAATAATTATAAAAAGAAAAGGTGGACAATAGAAAAGAAAGAATAATTTTGATAATTTTTTATAATTAAATAGTTAGATATCCTAAAAACAATGTTGGTAAAACATTTAAGTTATAGCACAAAATTTTATGATATTTGAAGTTGATATTAAAGATCGAGGTAGAGGAAGCATCTAAGTTCCACCGAATGTATGGTCACACAGCTGCATTCCACTTCTTTTAGTTTTTGGTGGGAACCAACCAATGAAAAAAAAAATTATTTTTTTAACATGTATAATTTAATTAAAAATAATTTAATTCTTTTTCATTTTCTAATTTTTAACATGTATAAAATAATAATAAAATTATCTATTTAGTAAAAGAAATGATAAAAATTTATAATATTTATCAATATAAAAGGTATGGAGATGATTTTGTGAATTCGTGTTAAGACCAAAACCTTTTTTGTCTCCATCGAAGAAAAAGGAAGTAATCATGAGGCAGATGGGTAGGATGTCGGATGATAAGAAAGAAGAAAGAGGGAGAGTGAAAGAAAGGGTGGGGATTGAAATCAATGTTTGGATGATTTCATTATCTACTTTTCAACTTTAACTTTTTATGACTGCAAGTCAACTTATTGGCATGATATATAAATTTATTAAAAACTTATGTTGTCCTCAATATGACTTGGTTGTATTATAAACAATACCAAGTGATTAAACTAAGTCCGTTGGGGTCAGTTTCTCTCCTCAATCTGACCTGAGAACAAATCTCTTATTAAAACTTTTCCGTCTTGTGGTGGTCCACCAAAGATTTCATGTTCAAAACCATGTCCGTTGTCATCAGTTTATCTCTTCAATCAGACCTAAATCCGTTGTCTCCAATGAGAAATTTTAAAACTCAAACTGACCTAAAGGCATGCATGTCTCCTCAATGAGATGGCTTCAGTTTATCTTCTCAAACTGATCACCCAAAGGCAACTTAATTTTTTCTATAAATTTCCCTTCCCTTCCCATACCACTATGAAGCTCAGTCAAGCATTGGATAACAATCACATTGTTTCTTCAAGGTCTCAATCTTCTCTTCATAGCTTGCTTTTAAGCAGTCATTGTAATATTTATTTATTTATTTGTTTTCTTGTAGTATATTTCATGGAAGCTTTATTGGGTTAATTTCTTCCATCTTTGCAGGGAAATCCATGATGGCAAGACAACAGGAGCAGAGACGGCTATGGACCCCAGAAGAAGACGATAGGCTCATAGAATTTAAGCGCAACTACCCCGATCGACCTTGGCCAGGTACCGCAGATCTGGCAGGGCTGGACAGGCGTGATAAGAGTTGTTGGGAGAGGTGGTATAACCATCTGAAGCCTGGTGTCAACAAAGAGAACTTCTCCGAAGAGGAAGATGACATCATCATCCGCATCCAGCGAACGGAGCATAGGAATGAGTAATGAGAATCATCCTCATATTTTTCGATTATCATATGATATGATATGATAGTGTGGTGTTCAGTTTGAGTTTTGAGGTAGGAGTTCCTGTGTTGTGTTGCAGGTGGGCATATATGGCAAAAGAATATCTTCAAGGGCGAACCGCTAATGCTATCAAGAACCGTTGGAACAACCATTTGGAGAAGATGCTTATGGGTGACCTTGAGCGATACCTTCTCACGGATGATGAGACTAGTGATCACTCTGCCCGGGAAGATGACGTTACGTCTTTGATGGCCAAGTATGGTTCTTTGATTTAGTGAACGTACCAGTTGAAGAAATCGCCAAATTATGGATAATGAGTCTAGTCCAAAGTATATATATTACGTGTCTTTGAGTGTCATATATATATATATATATATATGTATGTATGTATGTTTTCAGCTAAATTAAGCATCATCTTCTCCATGGTGATGAATCCATGCACCTTATAATAAAGTTGTCTTGTATTATGCTGAGGGTTTCGTCGGTTGATTTCTGAGTATTGAGCACTGTTCTCATATGATAATAATAAATCCTCTCATCCTCTATTGCATCAACTCCATACTCCAATCTTCTTACTCTAACAATTTACTCCCATTGAAAAAATCTCTCTAAGTTTGATCACAAATTAAGTTAAAATCAACTGGTTGACACATCTATAATACTATCTTCCCCCAATGCTTTGTAATAAATTCTAGGGCAGACTATTTCAGCTGCCTTAGACGACAATAATATAATTCCACAGGGAGATTGTTTTGATTGACATTTGACCTCAATTTTATCTTCTTCCTAATCTTAAGAGCAATTCTAAGTGATTAAACTATGTCCGTTGGTGTCAGTTTATTTCCTCAATCTGACATGAGAACAAATCCTTTATTAAAAACTCCCTCTTCTGGTGGTCCACCAAAGATTTTATTTCAAACGTCTATAGCTGCATGTTCAAAGCCATGTCGGTTGGCGTCAGTTTATCTCCCATTGAACAAATAACTCTTGGCGGATCCCATTGTCTCCAGTGAGAAGTTCAAACTCAAACTGACATAAAGGCATATCTCCTTAGTGAGACGCTGCTTGATCAGTTTATCTCCTCAAACTGATCAACTCAAGGCTACTCTAAACTATAAAGAGTGAGTTTATGGTCTTCTTCTTTTGTTGACCTCTCCTCTACTGTGGTGCGACATCATCAATTTCCCTGGAAAGATGGAAGAAAACCTCATAACATTTGAACAATGTAGTTGGGTTTCAATCTCAAACAAAGATTGAAGTTTCCCACCTTGATGAAGATATAATTCATTGGTTGGTTCACACCAAAAACTAATAATTTTTTCAATTTTTTTTTCTATGTATAAAGAATAAAGAATTGGAAAATACATAAATTTTAAAATAATTTTTATTGTATTTGACTTTTTATCATATATTTCATGATGAACTAAACAAAAGATTTTGGATTTATTATTATTATTTGTTTCTTTCCTTTAGCACTTGTGATATAAATAGAATATAAGACTTCTTTTAAATCTTGTAAAGTTTAAGGGAAAATTAAAAAAAAATAAAAATAGAGAGAAAATTGGAAGGAAAGAAAAGTATAACCATGAAAAGAAATAAATTTAAACTCAAAGTATTTTTCTTACATTTAAAATTTATTTTTCATCTTTTTCCTCCTATATAAAAAATGAAGGGTATGTTTGGTTTTCAGAAAGTATTAAGAAGGAAAAAAAAAATACTAAGGAAAATTATTTTATTATGTTTGGTTTTATTATGAAAAATATAAAAAAAAATCAAATATAATTAAAATTAGTTAAAAATTTATATAAATTTAAAATTTATTTTTCATTTTTTTTCTCCTACACAAAAAATGAAGGTTATGTTTGGTTTCTATAAAGTATTAAGAAGGAAAAAAAAATATTAAGGAAAATGATTTTCTTCTGTTTGGTTTCATTATGAAAAATATAAAAAAAAAATCAAATATAATTAAAATTAGTTAAAAATTTATATATTTTAAAATCATTTAATTTTTATATAATAATTTATTAACTTAAAATTTATTTTTTATTTTTCTTCACTTTTTCTTTCCAAAGATTTTATTTCTAAAGTTTTGTAGCTGCATGTCAGTTGACGTCAGTTTATCTCCTCAATCTGACCCAAGTCCATGCTCTTAAAACAAAGAAAGTTGCCTCTACAACTGGCAGCGGACCCATTGTCTCCAGTGATAAAATTTCAAACTCAAACTGACATAAAGGCATGTGTCCTCAATGAGATGCCTTCCGTCTATCTCCTCAAACGGATCATCAACTGAAGGCAACTCTCTTGTATAAATTTGCCTTTATGTCAGTTTGAGTTCGAAATTCAATCATTGGAGACAATGGGTCCGCCACGGGTTGTAGAGGCAACTTTGTATGTTTTAAGAGCATGGACTTGGGTCAGATGGAGGAGATAAACTGACGTCAACATACAGCTACAGAACTTTTAAAATAATGTCTTTGGTGGACCACCACAAGAGGGAATTTTTAATAGGAATTGTGGTCTCAAGTCAGATCGAGGAGATAAACTGACGTGAACATACAGCTACAGAACTTTTGAAATAAAGTACTCTTTGGTCTCAGGTCAGATCAACGAGATAAACTGACACCAAAGGACATACTTCAATGACATAGACTTGTTCTTAGGATTTTGGATTTTTCTCTTAGAAACTATATACCAATCTGACACCGACGAATAGAGCGGTTTTATTGGAACGAACATGCAAGAGGACAGAGGGGCGCCCATCTTTGCTATAAAAATAGGAAACAACGACACTTTGATGTTCCGATCTCAATTTTCAATCATAAAAGTTTCAAAAAGTTGGAAAGTCCAAAAGTAGACCATATAAAATCATCAAACATCGGTTTCAATCCCACCTTTTCTTTCACTCTTTTTCATCCGTTTGTATCCGCCATCCTACTCATCCGTCTCATGAATACTTCCCCTTTTAACTTCCTCGATACGGACAAAAAGGTTTCGTCCTCACAGAGTTTGATGGCAAACTAAGCTTTTTTGAGAAAAAAAAAACAATCTTACGTTCTTTTTGTATCAACATCTACGTATTATTATTATTTTTTTATAAAAAAAATCATAATTGATGATTTCAATTGTAGCTCTAACATTGAAACGATGTTTACCGATTATGGTTTTATTATATAAAAAAAAAAAGGAAATAGAGTTAAAAGATTATTTTAATAAATATTTTGAAAAACAATTTAGATGTGAAATATTCTTTTTCTTTTTTTAAAGGATTATTTTTTCGATAAACTTCTAACACAAATTCTCACAAAACCATCATTTTCTCAAAAAGAAAATCACCATATATGTTAGGAAATATCCAAAATTCCTAATTAGTATAAATTATTTTTTTTTATGAAAAATATTGTATAGAATATTTTTATGTTGATATATTATTATAATGTTAGACTTCCTTATAAAATAAGAAAAATTGTTGAAAATATTATATAGGTCATGAAAAAAAAAAGTTATGAGATAAAATATGAACTTATAAAGATTATACGAGAAATACTCGATGGAACGAGATGACTCGTTGTAGAATAGGGATACAAAGAGTAGAAAAACTTAAGATGTTTCGAAAATCCAATAATTGTATATGATTTTATCCTCTATAATGTTTTGATTTTGTCATTTGTAATGTTTTTTTATTGCATATTGAAATGATTATCTCTCATTCATGAACGAAGACATAGTTGTCGAACCACGTTAAAACCTCATATTCCATTTGTGATGATTTTTTTATCTTTATGTTGTTAATTAAAGATCATCAAAGCTTCCGCTAATGTAATAGAATATAAACATGAAAAGAGAAGGAAAGATTACAAAAAAAAAAAAAAAAAAAAGCAAACTAGCAATGAAATTACGTGGGGATTATATAATCATGCGCCACTATTTTTTTTTTTTTTTTCCTTTGAAGCTTAAATTTTGACTTTTAATGTACATATATTTTGAAAGAAATAATCCTAGCAACCTAGCAACGTGCACTCAAAATTACTATCTAAAGCTCCTCTCCTCCTCAAATGTTTTCCTTTTCCATTTACACATAACTCTTTGATAATCAACCATTGACATGTGATAATCAACCATGTCATATGATTTTTATTTTTTTTATTTTTTTTATTCCTTTAGTAATAACTCCACCTTTTTGTTTTTTGTTTTTTTTTAATGTGTTGATTTTATAAAATCTTTTTAATTTTAATTTTTTTTCACTATTTCATCTTTCAATATTTATTGATTTTAATTATTTATGAATATTTTTAAGACAAAATAATAATGCATAATGAATAATTAATGAGAACAAATTTAATATAAAAATAAATACATAATAAACAAATTTAAAAGTTAACAACATAAGATTTTCCATATTTGTCTAAATAAAATATTTATTTATTTTATAAATTTTATTACATTGTTATATTATTTATATTTTTAAAAATTTAAAATTTTTATATGCAAGTCAGAGTCAATGACAATAGTTTTAGTTTTTTGCTCATGGATCTAAATTGATCATAGTTTTAACTTTCTTTTTGGTTAAATTATTTAATATTTCTAATTATATAAGATAAAAACTTGATTGTTGTTCTAACATTTTACTTTATTAAAATTTTTAAGTTTTAATTTAAATAAAATAAAATATATTTTTCATAAAAAGTTGTATTTAATCATTTATACTAATTTCTCTTAATTTTATTAAAAATTAAAATTTTTACATGCTGAAATTGTGCACATTTCAAGTTTGAGCAATTTGAATAGCACTTTTGTAGTTACAATACATAGGAATAAGACAAGAAAGAGAAACACCCATATCAACAAGTAACCAACATCACCAAACTATCTTATTGGTGGTAAATGCCATAATATGATACTTAGCTTCTGTGGAAGATTGAAAAATGATAGTTTGTTTTTGTTCTTCCAAGAAATAAGAGAATCCTTAAAAAAAATGTATAAAATCTAGTGGTAGACTTGTGATCTTTGAGATCACTGGTTCAATCAACATCAGAATATGCATGCAACTCTTAAAAAAGAAGTAGATGGGAATAAAAGACTATGAAATATAGTGCCTCAGAGATACCATAGAACACAAAGACAACAGCTTAATGAACTGTAGTAGGAGAAACAACAAATTGACTAACATTATGAATAACATAAGTAATGTTCGAACGTGTAATGATGAGATATACCAAGTTGCCAACAATAGTACAATATAAAGTAGGTTCTAGCAAGGGGTTGCCATCAGAAGAAGAATACTGAACATTAACTTTAGGAGTAGTGTCAATAAGGTGAACATGATTGAGAATATCAATTATGTACTTTGATTGTGAAAGAAGATAACCTTTTGGAGAAGAAACTACCTCAATACCCAAAAAGTATTGTATAGAGCCCAAATCCTTCATTTTAAAATGGGAAGTCAAATATGATTTCAACACTATAATCTTATCAACATCATCACCTATAATAATTATGTCATCAACATATAGAGAAAGAAGAATATAACCAATAGAGGTGTAGTACTTTAAAAAGAGTGTAGGATCATGATGGCTAGGTGAAAGCCAAGAAAAATAAGCACATCAAAGAAGTTTGCAAACCAAGCACAAGGTGTTTGTTTGAGACTGTATAAAACTTTCTTAAGCTTGCAAACTTCTCTAAGATTATGAGAAACACCAAGAGGAAGGACCATATAGACTTCTTCTTGAAGAACACCATTCAAAAAGACATTTTCAACATCTAACTGAGATAAGAGTACATAAGTAATTATAATAAGAGTACAAAATGCAGTCATCTTTGTAATAAAAGCAGAAATTTCCTCATGATCCATACCATACTATTGAGAAAATCCCTTAGCAACCAATCAGGCTTTGTGCTGCTTAATTGAACCATCATAATTAGTTTTGATTTTATAGACCTAATGAAAACCTATTGCATTCTTGCCAAGTGGTAAAGGTACCAAACCCTAAGCATTAATCTTATGAAAAGCAAAAAGTTCCTCAATCATAGTTTGCTACCCAAAAAAGATCAAGAATAGCTTTTTTATATGATAGATGCTCAAAACGGTTGTGAATAGAAGCTAAAAATGATGTAAAAGAATTTGAATAAGAGGAATGAATAAAATATGGTAATCAAGTAGACTTATGAAGACGTTGAAAAGAATGTGGGGGAAGAGGTTCCATAGTCTCAAAAGGTGCTAGAGTAGCAGTTTGAGGAGAGAAATGAGCATGATGATCCATAACTAAAGTATCAATATCTACATGAAAACTATTTATATCAGCCAAGAAAAGATCAATGTGAACAAGTTTAGACTTAAAAGACATTATGAGACTCAACAGGAATAAAAAATAAAAGTATATGCTCAAAGAAGAAAACATGATGAGAAACATATAATTTATGGCTAATCAAATCAAAGCAACGATATCCCTTTTGACTTTCATCATATCCTAGAAAAAACAAATGACAGAACAAGAAGATAATTTGCTATGCTTTGCACAAGGACGAAGAACAAAACAAGTACAACAAAAAACTCTCAAGGAAGAGTAATTAGGAGCATAGCCATACAACTTTTCAAATGTGACAAACTAGAGGTGTGGAATTAGGAAATTTTATTAAGTGAACTATAGTAAAAACTGCTGCCCTTCCCCATAATTCAATAGGAATACATGCAAACAATAAAAGAGAACAAACAATTTCAATAATATGCTTGTGTTTTTAATTTTCATTAATATTCTGGATGGTTCTAATTAATGTTTTAAGTTTTAAAAACAAAAACCAAAAGAATAAAAATTCATAAAAAAATATTTTTTTTAAAACAAAATATTTTTAATCATTCATAAATTAAAAAAACTCACACGCCTGAAATTGAAAATTAGGGTAGAAAATTAACCCTCCTCGATTGGCGTAAGTTTAAAAGAGCCCTAGTTGTAACCCTAGAGTCAATTTGTTTGGTTGTATCCTTATAAGTTGTTTGCTCCACTTCTCTCTAACAAGGCCTTCATGGACCATGGTATACTTTTGAACTCTTATGACTGAATTAATATTCACCAATCAACTGTATATTTGTCACACCAATAAATATGGTTGTAAAATGATATAAAATTAATGACTAAACAATATAGAAAACTATTTTTTACAGGTAAATATTATGGGTTAGTGTCCTTAAATATGACTTAGGTGTGTTATAAATATAAATTTATGTCAAAAAAATTATTATGAAACGCTCAAACAGCTTTATTGAGGAGTGGTGAGAGTTACGAGGTGGAGAAACAATTCAAAGTGATGTTCAAATCTAGTATGCAACTTATAATAACTAATTACTACGACAAAAATCCTAATAACAAATCTAAGAGACTAAACTATGTCCGTTGGCGTAAGTTTATCTCCTCAATCTGACCTCCAAACAAATGTCTTATTAAAAATTCCTTGTTGTGGTCCACCAAAGATTTTATTTCAAATGTCTGTAGCTGCATGTTCAAAAACATGTCCGTTGGCGTCAGTTTATCTCCTCAATCTGACCGGAGAACAATGAATTAGATTTCATAGGACAAATTTCCGATCAAATCCCTAGCTATTGGTAGCTTATGATCTCCTATTAGAACCAAACTTTTATATCAGAAACTGTAAATTATTTTGTCTTGACTCATTTTCCTTGACTAATCTCAGGGACTGAGAAAGCAAAAGGTGACCATGTCCATTGGCGTCAGTTTGTCTCCTCAATCTGACCTCAATCCATGCTCTTAGAACAAAGAACGTTGCCTCTACAACTCCCGGCGGATCCTATGAGATGCTGCTTCAGTTTATCTCCTCAAACTGATCAACCGAAGGCAACTCTCTTTCTATAAATTTGCCTTCTCATATGACCACTATGAAGCAAGCTCAGCCAAGCATTGGATAACAAGCACGTTGTTTCTTCAAGGTCTCAATCTTCTCTTCACAGCTTGCTATTCAGTGCGGAGGGCTTCCCTGTTTTTTTTTTCTACAGTCATTGTATCTATTTATTTGTTTTCTTGTAGTAGATTTCATGGAAGCAGCTTTATTGGGTTAATTTCTCCCGTCTCTGCAGGGAAATCCGTAATGGAAACACCACAGCAGACGAGTGGGTTGGAGACACGGCCATGGACCAAAGAAGAAGACCAGAAGCTCTTTGCATGTAAAAGCAAAAATCGCCATCTATCTTGGCCAGAAATCGCAATGCTGACAGAGCTAGAGAGGAGTCGTAAGAGATGTAGGGAAAGGTGGGAAAAGCATTTGGAGGATAAGCATTGAGTTTGCTCCATGGTCATGAATGCATCTTATATGGAGGATAAGCATTGAGTTTGCTCCATGGTCATGAATGCATCTTATAATAAACCTGGGCTTCGTATTATGTTGAAGGGTTAGACCCATTAATTTCTGCATAATATAATGGTTGGCTTATTGTACTCACCGATGAAATTATTCATCTTATAACGGTTAGACCCATGACTTGTGACCATCCATTTGAAGGAATTAAACATAACAAATAAATCCAACATTCTTACATTATTAGTTTTTTTTTTTAATTTTATTTATAGTTTTAATTACATTATGAGGAGTTTATAGCTCAAAAAACAAAATAATAATAATAATAATAATATGGAATTCTTATAAATAAAAAAATTATAATATGCAAATAAAGATAATATATTTTCGATTTATGCTTGAATTGTTTAAATCTTAGTTTGAGTCTAATCCAAATTGAATTCGGGTTGATAATACTTAGCTTAAGTCCAACCCGAAAATAATTGTCCAAACATGCCTTAATTAGGTTGGGTTTAGGTTAGATTATTAGATTGGGCTAATCTGTTGAAATTACACCTTAGTGCAGAGGTGTGGTAAGAATGATAGAGTGAGGTGGAGAAACAATTTTAAATGATTCAATTATCCTTTTTATTATTATGAAAAAACAAAAATCTAAATGGCTTAAAAGTACTGCTTCTCTAAAAATTGAAAATTGATTTTTGAAAATTTTTAATGAATCAAATTCAATTAATAAACTAATAAAACTTCATCCATCATTGGTTTGTTTTTTTTCTTTTTAATCAAAAATGGAAATGTGTGAGACTTTACTGCACTATATTGATTCAAAATGTAAATGAAAACCATTTTTAATCATTCATAAATTCCAAAGGACTCCCGGAACCAAAATTGTTAAAGTAGTATTTACCATATTTCAAAATATTTAATTTTTTTTAAGTGATCACATAATTAAGATTTTTCTCATATTTTATTCTAATTTTGGTTAATTTTACTTTTTATTTAAAATCAATCCTTTTCAACCCTTATCGATGACTTTTTACTACCTCACCATTTCATCATCACCAACTTAAGCCACACCATTTTCTCTTAATTACCAAACACATTTACTATCCAGTGGACCATACTTAGAGCCATTATTTGTTGTTTTTTAAAGTTCTTTTAATTCAGTAAAAGCTATTATTCTGTTAGAGTTTGTTTAGTTGTGTGATTAAAAATCATTTTTTTATTCTTAAAAATAAGAAACTATTTTTAAAAATTCATAATAATGTTTGATCATTATTTTCTATTTTTAAATTCTAAAAACAAAGTAAATAGAGAACGGTTTTCAAAAAATAATTAGAAATTATTTTCATCAATTTTTATAAGTAAAAGGAAAACATAGAGAAATTTTAAAATATCATAAAAAACCAAATAAAATTGAATATGAGATTATTTTTCTTATTTCTTTATGATCGAATATCGATTTTGAAAATCTTCAAATATGATATTCCTTTAATTTATATGTGCTTTTTTGAATTTCTTTTAACTTGTCTAAAATTTTCATTAAGTAAATAAATTCCAAATCAAACTAAATGATATAATTTTTCAATTTAAAAAAATAATTGAAATCTCAAAAATTAATTTAATTAATATTAGAAAGTCATGAAACTCAATAACATTAAAAAGTCATAAACTAAAATTTATTTTAAATAACTTGATTAACCATGCCTATATTTTGGTCGAACCATATTAAAACCTCATATACCTTTGTGTGGATTATTTTATTTTCATGTTCTTGAATTAATATTGTTTGCATTAAAGCTTTTATTGACATGTAAAACTTTTATTAAGAAAATAAATTTCAAATCAAACTAGATACATATAATTTATTAATTTTTTAAAATAATTTTAATATCTAAAACCAATTTAATTAGTATTATTAGAAAGTCATAGAACTCAATAAATTAAAATTAGAAAATTATATGATCAAACTTTATTTTAAATGACTTGGTTAGCTTCTCTTTTTTTTTTTTTTTTTTTTTTTTTACGTATATCACATTTTACAATTTTTTTACATTAGACAAATAAATTTCAAATCAAGCAAGACTTAATGTGCTGGATTCATTAACGATTTAGTAATTTTTAAAAGTAAGTTAAAGTTCAAATAGTGATAAAATCAATACCAAAAATTGGTTTATAACTACTATATTGTTTTTCTTCTACATAGAATCATATCTTTCTAAATTTTTTTTCACTAGGAAAATAAACTCCAAATTATATAAGACTTAATGTATTTGATTCATTAATGAGGTTAGTAATTTTTAGCAATAATTAGAAACTCAAATAGTGGATCCATTAATACAAAAAATTATGATAAAAATTAGTTCATAAGGACTTTATTACTTCTTTTTGCACATAATTAGATTTTTATAAGTTTTCTCCCTAGAGAAATAAACTTCAAATCGAGCGAGACTTTGTATTGAAATTATTAATGAGTTTAAGAATTTTTAAAGATTATTTAGAACTCAAAAACTAGATTCAATCACTACAAAAAATAATAACCAAAATCGATATATTATGACTAATGATTTTATTTTTTCTCTTATACATGCAACTATATTTTTTAATTTTCTCATTAGGAGTGAGATATAATTAATAATTTAAATTTTTTAATGAATCTTTTAATTTGTAAAAATAATTTAGAATTTAAAAATCTAATCTAATTAATTTCATATTAAATCAAAGGATTCTAGAATACCATCTTTGTAATTAATTACTGTGTGCATGTAACGAAAATTGGTTTATTTTGCATATTAAAAAAAATTGAAATTCATTTTTTATTCATTAAAAAAAATCAATTATGCTTTTATTAAGATATTAATAATATCCATATTTTTCTAACATATACTAATTAAAATAGCATTTAAAAAAATAATTTAAGATATTATTATGATACTACTTTTCATGTTTTACTTTTATTTTTTAATTCATTCATTATTACAAAATTATTTTTATTTTTGGTAAGACTTAAACTAAATTTAACCAATATTATATAAATTGAATTTATAATGTTTTCACAAAATCAAAATAGAAAAATTATTTTCAAAAATAATTTATCCAAAACATGCTTTTTGTTTTGTTTTTTTTTTAACTTAAAAACAGTTTTTAAAATAAAGCAAAAAAACAGGAGTAGACACGGACAAATTTCCGACCAAATCCCCAGCAGTTGATAGTTTGTCTCCTAATAGAACCAAACCTTTTGTAGTGCAAACTATTATGTGAAATGACTAAAGAAACTAAACCATGTCCATGTCCGTTTGGTTTCAAACAAAACCGGAGAGAAAGAAGGGCGGGTTAGTCTCAAATCAGATATGATGAAAGTGAAAAAGACTAGAGATTTCTGAACTCAACATTGACTTAAACGCACGCATGTCTCCTTCGATGGGGTTTGTCATATCCTCCATTCGCAAGAGCTTCGGAAACTGCCACATGTGAACTGATCTTCTCCTTGTGTTAAGTTTCTCCATTTTTTCCTGTGAAAGGAAAGTTGAAAATCAGTTTGGAGATAGGAAATTAACCATTTTTTGCTTGCTAGTTTTTCAAGAAACGACAAAAGGAGTTTGCTTTTAAGTTTGAAACTTTCCTCTCTTAGTCTCTTATCAGTTCCATACCACCTATTATAATTTATTTGGGTGTTAAGATTTTCTTCTAACAAGGCTTGTTGGATGAGAAAGATGGTAGACTGGAAATTCAACTCTAGTATGCAGCTTATAATAAGTGATATTTTATGGAAATCTAGTATGAGAAATAATTCTAAGTGATACCCAAATCTAGTATGCAACTTATAATAACTAATCACTAAGAGAAAAATCCTAAGAACAAATCTGATTGATTAAACTAAGTTTGTGCCATTAAGCACAGGAATGTTATTAACATTAGGAGATATAGAAGATGAATCCATAACAATAAAGCTCACAATCAATCACAAAAATATCATACATATATGAATGAATAAAAAATTTAATATATATATGCATGTGGACCCATTATAAGATATCAAACATTAATATTCAATATTTGGACAAAAATATCAACTTGTAATTGGTACTCTTTTACAAAATTAGTTCATAAATATTGACAATAAAACCGAAGCAATATGTCTTTCTTTGGACTAACATACAACATGCAAGGTAAACTTTATATGTCACACATTTATGACTACTTTATTTATTATTATATTAAAATAATCTTCCTTGGGCCGATTATTTAACACAATAATAACATGTTTACATATTTCAAAAATAAATAAAATTACATAATATAAGTTACTTTGGCAACAAATATTCATAACTCATTTATTTTAAAATATTAAACACAAATGTAGCAAGAAAAGGCTAAATCCATCTATTTAATGTGGTACACATAATGGAATATAGAAATCTGCTCTCTGGTTGGTTTGAGTATCGACCAATAAGGATATTCATCAGTGTAGTATATATATGTTGTTCACTGTCATGTTACAATATTTTTTTTTTTTTTAATGTCGAGGATATATGAAGAACATTAACAACTGTCTTTCCTTTTAGTTGCTAGACTCTTTAGGAAACACTATCATTTTGCAGTAAATCTCAGAGATCATTAGTAACGGACAATTTGCCTGCCTTAGTTTTCTTATGTCAATTATTAGTTAGACAATAATGTGGCACACTCTTTTATCAACACATTATATGATGCATTAAAACTAACATGCATCAAAACATCAGCAATATGTCTTCTCTGAAATTTTATTTACAGTTTGTTTTACATTATCATATCAACCGTTGGACCAGTGGAAGCGGAAAATTGAAGTCATCAAATTGACGACCGACATTTTAACAAGTGAGAAATAAAAAATAGATGGCAACTGATCTCGACGAATAAACGAATCGAACGAATGTCAAAACGGCGTCGTAGGGAACGCCGAGGATCAGAATCATCTTTTGGATCGAAATCATCTTCTTCGATCACCAAATGAATGCCAAAAAGGGCGTTGCAGGCTTCTCCAATTGCCAAACAATCCTATCATGTTACAACCTTTTATATATATATATATATATATATATATATATATATATATATATATTCATACAGAAAATGAACCCAGAAAAAATTCCCAGATTCTATCAAGAAATTTCTTGCCTTGAATCCACCATATGAGAGAAAAATCATGCATCTTTGAATCAACAGACATTTCTTAATGATTCAACATGTGTGGCTTTGATACCACTTGTTGTCAAGTCCATTATCAACCCAGAAAACAAAATCTTATGTTAAATCATATAAAGAAAACGTGCCGATTATTTGAGAGAACGTGGACAAACCTGAATCCATTTTCGACATTAAAGAAGTATGGTTCTTCTAAGGCAATAGAGGAGGAAACCACCTTTCTGCATTCTCTCTTGTGATGAGAGGTAGGAGAGCGAACGTTTCGTATTTTCTAATAAAGACTTATTATTAAGTTTTCAGAAAAGAAAACTTAAGACACACAACTTCAGTTTCATTGTCCTTTTTATTAATTTCATCTATGCCTTAGGGACCATAACCATTGGTTGTTGGGCCACATGTGTCTTAGGCCCATCATGTAAGACACATGTGACTTGGGCCTTACACACAAGGTGACCCATACTTTATAACTAAATAATTGAATATATATATATATATATAGCTTAATCATAAACAATTATTAATATATGTGAGTCCATAATTATTCTAACAAAGACAACTCTCTTATATAAAATTCCTTCCCAAAATTAACCACTATGGAGCAAGCTTAACCAAGCATTGGACATCAATCACATTGTATTAGCAAAAATGGCAGTTTGAAACAACACTAGAGGGAAGTCGATTTATGAGAAAAATAGCAGTTTGAAATGCAAATGACCAATATTTGAGAGGCATACCGGCTTGTATTAACAAAGAATGATCAACTTCCACAACATGACGATTCTTCCTTTCTACTCTTCCATTTTACTGAGGAGTATAAGGACAAGAGACTTGATGAAGAAGACCATTTGTAGCTAAATAATTCTTAAAAGCCTAAAACTCACCCCCTCCCTAATCGGACTGAACACATTGAACTTTAGTATCAAACTATCTTTCAACCATGACTTGAAAACGTTGGAACATATAAAGCTTCATCTTTAGTTTTCAAAAGATACAACCATGAGAATGTACTAAAATAATCAACTAGCAACAGGAAATATCGAGCACCATTAACAGAAACTATAGGAGCTGCACTACCCCAAAGATCGTCATGGATGAGACCAAATGGTTTTATTGCTCTAAAAGTGGACCTTTCAAATGGCAAACGATGGCTTTTAGCCAATTAGCAAGAGTCACAAATCTAACATTAGAAGTGGAATGTTTAGAATCTTTTGGTTGATAATCAGAGTTAAACCGATACCAGCATTGTAAAGCAATGTGCTCGAACTTAGAACAAATCTGACATTGAGGCTTGAAAGTTCCAAAAGAGGTACCACTATTGTTTATGGTCTATCTAGTAGCCGAATTCTTTGTTTTTAAATTCTGATTGTTAGAATTATGAAAGGTACCACTAGAAAATTGACCATATCCTGAGATTTGTTCGGTATTTGGACAAAAATTAGAATTGTAGGTTTTCTTCCTATTCTTTTGTTGCTGAAATAGAACAACATTTGCCAATGACAAAATTTAAATTTATTAATTTTATTTTTGTCTCACAACTAAAAAAAATCCCTCCCAAAAACATTGCATTCAAATATTTCGTTATAACTAAATGCATATCTGTGGAATAATTTTATCATATCATGTGTTTGGTTAAAATATGAAATTTGGATTCTTATAAAATATAGCATAATTCTTCCAAGAAAAATGGAAGAAAATAAAAAAAATAATGATAACAAAGAAAAAAAAGAAAAAAAGAAAAAAAAACGATGGATAAAAAGACAAAAATATCATTCATTTGTCCTTTTTCTTTATTTTATCATTTTCTTCTTTTCTTAATTTTTATTTACCATTTTATTTTATTCTTTTTATTATTATTATTAAGATTACTATTTTTTATTAATTATTATTATTATTTGAACATTTTAGTATTTTTTTAACACAATCATGAGATATTTATTATACATATTAATATTTTTAATATTATTATTTATTAACATTTGATATTTGTACTATTATGTGATGTATTATTATAGATAATCACTTATTATTAAAGAAATATGAATAAAATTTATATTAATATATACAACACGTAATGTAATTGTAATATATATCGTATTTTCTATTATAATTTAAATAAGATAAATAATTAAATAATTATTTATTATTAAAAATAAAAACAATATTTAGATTAATATTTTAATAATAACATTGTAAATAATATATAAATAGAAAAAAAACAATGGAAAAAAATTATAAAAGGAAATGCTAACTTTTCATGTCCTTTTAAAGGATTATACCACTTGGAAGATTATAATTTTCCCATGAAACAATTGCCTTCCACCATTTCATCATCTCTCCATAAAGAGACAAATCCATGAGGTCACAATCTCTTCTCTCCTCTGGCGGTTCTAGAGCCCCCTCTCATCAATCATCACAATCCATCTCACCACTAATTATTAAAGAAATATGAATAATATTTATATTAATATGTATTACCTTCAATGTAATTGCAATATTGATATAGTATGGTTAGTCTGTGTCTGCATATATAATTATAAAAAAAAATATAAAATCAATTTAACAATTATGCTCCTCCCAAATCAAGAAATATCATAATCCTATTCTAATATCATTTAATAGGTTTGGTTTTAAAAATCGAAAATTATTTATTTAACTAATAAAATTATTTTAGTTTTATTTAATAGTGATTAATTAAAGTTTGATTGTTATTATTTAAAATTTAAAATATGGTATTAAATCATGTTTTATGTTATAATTTAAATTAGAGATAAATAATCTAATAATTAGTTATTATGAAAAATAAAAATAATATTTGTATTAATATTTTAATATTATTGTTATAAATAGTAAAGTGAAAATAATAATAATAATAATAATAATAATAATAATAATAATAATATACAAAATAAAAGAAAAAAGGGAAAAAATAATTATAAAAAGAAAAAGTGGACAATAGAAAAAGAAAGAATAATTTTGATAATTTTTTATAATTAAATAGTTAGATATCCTAAAAACAATGTTGGTAAAACATTAAATTTATAGCACAAAATTTGATGATATTTGAAGTTGATATTAAAGAAAGAGGTAGAGAAAGCATCTAAGTTCCACTAAATTTATGGTCACACAGCTGCATTCCACTTCTTTTAGTTTTTGGTGGGAACCAATCAATGAAAAAAAAATTATTTTTTTAACATGTATAATTTAATTAAAAATAATTTAATTTTTTCATTTTTTCATTTTCTAATTTTTAACATGTATAAAATAATAAAAAATTATCTATTCAGTAAAAGAAATTATAAATATTTATAATATTTATCAATACAAAAGGCATCGAGATGATTTTGTGAATTCGTGTTAAGACCAAAAACCTTTTCTGTCTCCATCGAAGAAAAAGGAAGTAATCATGAGGCAGATGAGTAGGATGTCGGATGATAGATAAGAAAGAAGAAAGACGGAGAGTGAAAGAAAGGGTGGGGATTGAAATCAATGTTTAGATGATTTCATGGTCTACTTTTCAAATTTTCAATTTATGAACTTTTTATGACTGCCAGTCAACTTATTCTTTTGTTGACTGATCAACTCAAGGCCACTCTCTTCTATAAAGAGTGAGTTTATGGTCTTCTTCTTTAGTTGACCTCTCCTCCACTATGCTGCCATCATCAAATTCCCTGGAAAGATGGAAGAAAACCTCTGTGACCCCATATTTTGCTCGATGTGTTACCATTTGATGAAACTCACTTTTTATTTTATTTAATAAAAATTTGATTTTTAGAAAAATACTTGGAGTCGCCACTTATTTTTGTTTTATTTTTTTTTAAGGGAAAAATCAAATAAGAAAGAAAACTCTAAGTGTGACTCCTGAAAGAAAAAAAACGAATCTGTGAAAAACTAAGTCTAGGTCCAGGGGTCAGGTTACTTATTGGGAAGGTACGGTGGTAAGCCGTAGCACCCCTCTAAACCCGCATACGTACGACCTCTACTAAAGGAATTGAGGAAATTATGGTAATTAATTAATTAATTATGGATACCAAGAAAAATAATCAATATATAAGTCATGGTGAGAATTAATATGCACAAAACAATGATGAAATCTAATTACAAAAATACACAAAATAAATAATAAGAGAATTATGCAAAATGATTTATTGAATTAAATAAATAAAATATATTAAAAAAAGTTTTAAAGAAATTTCAAAGGATTTATTAAAAATGATTTTGAATTAATGATTTCCATTTATTTACTTATAAAAAGAAATAATTTATTTTCTCAATTTTAATTATTGTATTCAATTTAAAAAAAAAAACTCTTTACACTTATTGTATCAAAAGAATTCATTACAAAATTTCAATTTGAGCACAAAAATTATTTTTCACTTGCTTTTACTAAAAAAATAATGAATTTTTACAATTTTATTTACAAAAGCATTTAAATTCATTTTCATTTAAAAAAGTGATTTTTACAAATTATTTAAAATGACATAACTTTATTTGCAAAGAAATTTTAATTAAAAGGAAAAAATAAAAATAAAAGTAAAAATATAAATATAAATAAATAAATCATCTATTTCTAAAAATGACTTTTAATCCAATTTTAATTAAGTAAAAGAATTTTTTTTTTAAAAAAAAAACATTTTTTTTGTTAGACAAAGAAATTTTTGGACAAATATTATTTAAAAACAAATTTCCAAATTCCATTAAAAACATTTCTTTTGGATTTTTCTAAATGCATTTTTTTGAATTTTTATAAATAAAAAATAAAATAAAATAAAAACAAAACTTTCTTTTATTAAAAATAATATTTTAAAATTGTTATTGTACTAAAATACATTTACTGACTTCTTCCTCTCATTTAAACAAAATTTTTAGTTTGTTCGATGTTCAATTCTGTACACACTCAATAAATACATGCGAATGAATATTTATACAAACTAATAAAAATAACACCAAATAAAAAGTGAGAAATAAAATATGTACCCAAATAAACTTACAATAAATTCCACATGTCATCAATTCGTACTCAGTCAATAAGATTGCAGAATGAGTCCATGCAAAAACAAGAATAACACAGATGTAAATATCCAGAGATGTATAAAATCTCAAACAAATATTCAAACCCAAATTCCAATTTCAAATTAGCCCCATAAATTTCATCAATTAAAATGAGCTCAAATTACTATAGTTTTTAACATAGAACATCCAAATTAATAACAAAAAATACAAACACAATCAATCAAACCTAAAATGGGATAAATTAAAATAAATTCTACTAGACTTAAATTTAATATTTCATAATCTAAGCCTAGTTTAATATACACCAAAATTGTCCCATGTCCGAATTAAACAATTCAAATTGGTCAAGCTCATATCAAATATTCAAATAATCCAACAAATCCCACCCACATTATGGGCCCCAAAATTCATATCAATTAACAAGCCTACATAAAAAAATACATAGTCAAGAGAAATAATATTCCAAGCCCAAACAAATAACAACTTAACAATAGGCCCAAGTCCAAATAAACAATATGCAATTGATATAATCCAAATATCCTCAAATTAATCACCAAATACAATATATCCACAAACCCAAATTAACAAATTTCAAATTAATTCACTAACAATAAATTAAATCGAATTACGTATTGATTTACCAACAACAAATTAACCCCAAATTTCATATTAATTCAACAATCCAAATTTCACAAACAACAATTACTATTAAAATAAAATAAAATAACAATAACAATAAAAATAACAATAATAATAATAATAATAATAATAATAATAATAATAATAATAATAATAATAATAATAATAATAATAATGGAAATGGGAAGGGGGTTGCCGACCGGCGTCATGCCACTGTCATGGAGCGAGAGAAAAAATGGAGAAAAAAAAATGAGGGAAGGAAAAGAGGAAATGGGAGGCTCGGCCACCTAAAAAAAAGGAAAAAAAAAAAAGAAAAAAAAAAACCAAAATCCAAAGGGAGAAATGAGAAGAGAGAGAAGAGGGAAGAGATGAGAGCGTGGGTGTGTGGCCGGCCGGGAAGGGAAGTGGAGTGTGGGGAGAGAGAAGGAAAAAAATGGAGAGAAAAAAATAAAAATAAAATCCATGGGGCCATGTGTGTCTTCGGGTGGAGAAAAGAGAGTAGAAGAATGGAGGGGCGCAGAAGAATGGAGCGGGGCAGCAGAGAAATGGTGGAAAAGAGGGAAAAGGCGGGAGAAGAGAGGAGGAAAAAATTGGGGGGGGGGGGGGGGGGGGGGGGAACTGGGGGTAAAATGGGGAGAAACATAAAAATGGGGAGAAAGGAAAATGAGGGGGAGGGGGGGCGGCTGTGTGGGAAGAATGGGAAGAGAGAGAAGAAGAGGGTGGGGTGGTTGGGGAGTAGGAAAGAGAGAAGAGAGATGAGAGAGAAAAGAAAAAAAATAGATATAATAATAATAATAATAATAATCAATGTTTTAAAAACCGGACCGGACCGGCCGGTCCGACCGCTGGTCGGTCACTGTTCCGGTTCGGTTCGATCATTTGGACTGGATGGGGATCAAACCAGGGTTGGACCGCTTGAACCGGCGGTCCAATCGGTGAACCGGACGAACCGGCCGATTCCAAGGGAACAGACCGGTTCAATTGATTTTAATTTTTTTTTAAACAACATCAAAACGAAATTGTTTTGATGCTTCTAGCATCAAAATGACGCCGTTTTGGAGTCCTATTTAACAAAACTAAAATCTCCAAATCTCCAGGCTGCGCCGCTGCAACCTCCAAGCTCCAACTCTTCCTCCTCCGCCTACCATCAACGTCCCATCCGCTACACCAAGGGTCCAAGATAGATCCCGCCAACGGCTTGCAACAGCAGCGACACTCACATAGGTCCCACCGGCGGCCCACGACATGCACACTGGTAGCTTCCCCCCTCTCCTCCGCCCGCTGTTGACGCATCCCTGCCGCGACACCAAGAGAGATCCTGCCGACGGCCTACAACTCCCACACAGGTCCCGCCAGTGGCCTACGACACGCACACTGGTAGCTGACCCCCTCTCCTCCGCCCGCCATCGACGCATCCCTACCATGACACCAAGAAAGATCCCGCCGACGACTTGTGACACTCACACAGGTCCCGCTAGCGGCCCACGACACCCACACGGGTATCGCCTGCATTAGAAAACTCCCTCCCTCTCCCAGTTGGTAGCCCGCCCTGGCGTTAGAGTTTGCCTAGTGAGTAGCTGTTTTCTTTGCTATGCAGCTATGCTATACAAGTTCATTAAGATTAATAGATTATTAATAATAATAATTCGAGGTGATGATGCTAAGATAGACATGTGAAAGGAAGCCATCATGCATTCATGCCTTCTGGTTTAATTAATTGCCTATTCATAAGGAATTCTTAAGTAACTTAAAGCAAATTGATTTAGTTTATAATATGATGGAATGCATAGGATGCTTTAATAATTCTTATTTTAAAAATGACCTTACCTTTGATGAAGAAGTGGTAAAATAATGATATAATGATATCATACATTAATTATATACGAGTGATTATGAAGATTGATCCCTTTTGGACCACATGTATGTTGACGCATGCCATAGAGAAAATGTGAAAGCATGCATTGAAAAAGAAGCATAATTTCCAAGATATTTGTGGAAAAATTTCTCCAAACATGCTTGTTTAGATATTTGTGGAGTTTGCCCATCAATATATCTATACAAAATTAATTTAAAATTTAGATAAATTTATAATTGGATCAAAACATGCTTGTTATAATGACGGTTGTTCCTTTAGATAAATTTACCAATTGATATGTGATTGTTATAAATTGTTGATGACTTGATTATAAATCATTAAATTGTTGATGACTTCCATTCTCTATGTTAATGTGAGATTTTTGTTTCTAATTTGATAGAAAAATAAAAAAATGGAATCAAACTTGACTCCATCATCTATCTAAGATTCAACTATCAATTCTCAATCAACTAGAAGTAAGATCAATCCTGCATGGGAGCATGTTTCTAAAGAAAGATATGCAAATGGAAGGAAAACTCTTATTTGTTTGTATTATAAAAAGATTACAAAAGGTGGGGGTATTCATAGAATGAAACAACATCTTCCTGGAGTGAAAGGAGATATTGGTCCATGTAAATCGGTTCCTCCTGATGTAAAATTTCGAATGGAAAATTCTTTGCAAGAGTTTGTGAATTCTAAGAAAGCAGCCCAAGAAGCATATGAATGTAGAAATCCTTATGGTCCTAATGTGTCACAATTTGAAGGGGATATGGCAGAAAGTGAAGAAGAGGTTCAAGAAATGCAAAGTCTTATGGCAGCTAATAGTGGAAAGTGGAAAAAGGAAAAAATCAACAGTGGATAAGTATTTTGCACCAAGAAATACTCAAAGAGCTCAACCTTCCATGAGTGTACTAGCTGGGAAAGAAGCTATTTGGAGAGCGGATATAGCGATTGGGAGATTCTTTTATGATGCATGCATTCCTATTAATGCAGTGAATTCCTTATACTTTAAGCCAATATTGAATGTTATATCTGCAATTGGTCCTGGATATATAGGTCCAAATTACCATCAACTACGGGTTAATCTTTTAAAGGATGCCAAGAAGGAAGTTCAGTTACTTGTGGACTCTTATCATGCAATTTGGGCAAAAGTTGGGTGTACAATAATGGGTGATGGTTGGACAGATAATAGACAAAGAATACTCATCAACTTCCTTGTGTATTGTCCTGAAAGAATATCGTTTGTGAAATCCGTTGATGCTTCAGACATTGTCAAGAATGCAACTAATTTGTTTCAGTTATTTGATGAGGTGATTGAATGGGTTGGTCCACTCAATGTAGTTCATATAGTCACTGATAATGCAGCAAATTATGTGGCCGTGGGGAGATTGATTTCTCAGAAGCATAAACACATTAATTGGTCACCTTGTGCAACTCATTGTCTTAATTTGATCTTTAAGGATATTAGTAAGATGGACCATGTTGCTGAACTTGTAAAACGTGCATCAAATGTGACAATTTTTGTTTATAATCATGTTACTTTATTAAGTTGGTTGAGAAAAAGAGAAGGATGGACAGAGATTTTGCGACCTGGTGCAACTCGCTTTGCTACTACATTCATTGCACTCAAGAGTCTTCATGATAAAAAACATGACTTGCAAGCTTTGGTGACTAGTAAGTTTCTTGTGGACTCTAGATATTCAAAGGATTATAAAAGCAAAGTTGCAGTTTCCATCATCTTGGATAATAGATTTTGGAATGATTGTTTGATTGTTGTGAATCTTATGTCTCCACTAATGCGCTTATTGCGTATTGTTGATTGTGATGAGAGGCCTTCGATGGGATATGTGTATGAAGGCATGTATAGGGTTCGTTTGGGCATCAAGAAATTGTTTAACTACAATGAAAGACTATACAAGCCTTATACAGAGATCATAAAGCAACGTTGGGATCAACAACTAAAGAAAAGCATTCATTCAGCAGCTTATTGGTGGAATCCATGTTTCCAATATGATCAGGAAAACTTTTGTAATAAGCCAAATGTTATTGGAGGTGTTATGGATGTTATTGATCAGAAAGTTCTGAAAGGCAAGCTTGAAACAATGAATGAAATGAAGTTATTTCGTGATCGATTGGGAAGTTTTGGAAGAGAACTTGCTTATTCTTCACGTGAAGTACTTTAACCTGGTAAAATATTATTTTCATTTATTAGTATGTTTATTCTTTTTTATTAGTTACCTACTTACTATTTAATATTTTAAACTTGCTAATGTGTTTTATTTTTATTTTTTTCTTATTTTTAATGTGAAATGGTAACTAGATGAATGGTGGAGGCTACATGGATACAATGCACCACATTTGCAAAAGTTAGCCATTCTAATATTGAGCCAAACTGCATCGTCTTCTGGATGTGAGAGGAATTGGAGTGTCTTTGAATGTATACATACCAAAAGAAGGAATAGATTGGAACATCAAAGACTTAATGATCTTGTATACGTTCATTATAATTTGTGCCTAAAAAATCGGTATAAATGATTTCTTAGTTGTTTTGATTTTAAATTCTTTTATTTACAATTATGAATAATAATATGTTTTTTTTTTTAGGTTCTATAACAAGAAAAGAATCTATGATCCAATTTACTATGCATGCATTGATGAGACTGATTTTTGGGTAGTTGATGACGATCAACCAGTAGAGTTAGATGTTGAAGAATTGGAAAATCTTCTATATGAAGAAAGGTCAATTCCAATAAATGAAGTGGAAGGTTCAAGTTCTCACATTGGTTAATAAAATATTTAAACTTATAAAAGTTCAATAATTATATATTTTTTTTCTTTAAAGATGATTTATTGTTGATATATATTCAATATTTTTGTAGATGATGAGGATGGTGGTGACGTGGCTATAGAAGGGCTTGATGTGGAGAACTTTGGTTTTCCAAATGCTCATGTTCGATCTCCATATTCCAATTTCCAAAATGAATGAAGACATGAATTTTATATTTATTAGTATGCAAAAAACTTCATGAATATTCAAACATTGACATGTTATATTTTTATTTTGAGTAATTATTTAAGTGTTGTGGACCTATGGTTGACATTTGTATTATCTATTATGGACAATGTGTTAAGTTAACAACTCTTTGATAATTTGGTTATTATGGGATAGTAATGGTTTGATTATTTGATAAATATTGAGTTTATTGACATTGTGAATGTATAACATCTTATATTGTGTTATAGATATCATATATGATAATTGATGACTTCTATAGGTAAAAAATTTTATGACAAAACTCAACAAACAAAGTAGATGCTGTCAAAATTTACATAGAATTTATTAATTTTTTAATTTTTTATAATATATAAAATAATAAAATATATATTTATGACGTCACCGATTCGATAGCGGTTCGACCGCCGGTCCGATCAATGAACCGTGAACCGGTAACTTTTCCGGTTCAATGACCGGTCCGGTTCTAAAAACATTGATAATAATAAAAAAATAATAGTAATAATAAAAATAAAATAAAAGTATTAGTAATAAAATAAAATAAAATGATATACAAAATAATAAAAACTATTAAATGGTGAGTGGGCCAAAAAATATATATAATTGGAATTTAAAACTGGGCTCAAAATTAATGTAAAGATAAAATTGGGACAAATTTTGGGGTCTACAACCTCATAGCATTTTAATAATGTGGTTGAGTTTCAATCTCAAACAAAGATTGAAGTTTCCCACCTTGATGAAGATATAATTCATTGGTTGGTCCACACCAAAAACTAATAATTTTTTCAAATTTTTTTCTATGTATAAAGAATAAAGAATTGGAAAATACATAAATTTTAAAATAATTTTTATTGTATTTGATTTTTTTATCATATTTTTCATGATAAACTAAACAAAAGATTTTGGATTTCTTATTATTATTTGTTTCTTTCCTTTAGTACTTGTGATATAAATAGAATATAAGACTTTTTAAATCTTGTAAAGTTTGAGGGAAAATAAATAAAAAAAAAAGAGAAAAAATTGGAAGGAAAGAAAAGTATAATCAAGAAAAGAAATAAATTTAAACTCAAAGTATTTTTCTTACATTTAAAATTTATTTTTCATCTTTTTCCTCCTATACAAAAAATGAAGGCTATGTTTGGTTTTTGGAAAGTACTAAAAAGGAAAAAAAAAAAAACTAAGGAAAATGATTTTCTTCTATTTGGTTTTATTATGAAAAATATAAAAAAAATCAAATATAATTAAAATTAGTTAAAATTTTGTATAAATTTAAGCTTAAAGTATTTTTCTTACATTTAAAATTTATTTTTCATCTTTTTCCTCCTACACAAAAAATGAAGTTTATGTTTGGATTCCAGAAAGTATTAAGAAGAAAAAAAAATACTAAGAAAAATGATTTTCTTCTATATGGTTTCATTATGAAAAAAAAAAAATCAAATATAATCAAAATTAGTTTGAAATTTATATATTTTAAAATAATTTAATCTTTATATAATAATTTATTGACTTAATATTTATTTTTTTATTTTTCTTCACTTTTTCTTAGTCACTAAAACTTAATTTCTAAAGTTTTGTAGCTGCATGTCAGTTGACGTCAGTTTATCCCCTCAATCTGACCCAAGTCCATGCTCTTAAAACAAAGAAAGTTGCCTCTACAACTCGCAGCGGACCCATTGTCTCCAATGATAAAATTTCGAACTCAAACTGACATAAAGGCATGTGTCCTCGATGAGATGGCTTTCGTTTATCTCCTCAAACGGATCATCAACTGAAGGCAACTCTCTTGTATAAATTTGCCTCCTCATATGCCCACTATGAAACAAGTTCAGCCAAGCATTGGATATCAATCTCATTGTTTCTTCAAGGGGTAATCTAAAAAATCACCCCTCATTTGTGCTTATAAATGAATATGTTAAAACTACCTATTATCGATTTGTTTGGGTTTCCATATCATTTATGTAGAAAGAGTGTAAATAATTTTATTTTATTCTATTAGTCTTATATTTTTGGGAAGAGTCTTATTATAAATTATTTTTATTTTATTTTATTTTATTCTATTAGTCTTATATTTTTAGGAAGAGTCCTATTGTGATAATTTATTTTAAATGACTTGGTTAGGTTCTTCTTTACATATGTCACATTTTAAAATTTTTTTTATTAAGCAAATAAATTTCAAATCAAGTAAGACTTTAATGTGTTAGATTCATTAACAATTTAGTAATTTTTAAAATAAGTTAAGGTTCAAATAGTGATCCAATTAATATAAAAAATTTATAGACAAAAATGAGTCCATAAAAACTGTATTGTTTATCTTTTACATAGAATCATATTTTTCTGATTTTTTTTTTCACTAGAAAATAAATTCCAAATTAAACAAGACTTAATGTATTTGATTCATTAATAAGGTTATTAATTTTATTATGATATTATTTTTCATGTTTTACTTTTATTTTATAATTTATTTACAATTACAAAATTATTTTTATTTTTAGTAAGACTTGAACTAATTTAACTAATGTTATATAAATTGAATTTATAATATTTTTACAATATATATATATATATATATATATATATATATATTTAAAAAAAAAAAACTTATCCAAAACTTGTTTTTTGCTTTTTGTTTTTTAATTTTTTAAATTTAAAAACAGTTTTTAAAATCAAACAAAATAACAGTACATATCGGGTCTTAGATTAGATACCACAAATTTCCGATCAAATTAATCCCAATAGGTTGATAGATTATCTCCTAATAGAACCAAACTTTTTGTACTGCAAAATATTATGTGAAATGACTAAAGACACTAAACCATGTCCATTTGGTCTCAAACAAAACGTCTCAAATTAGATATGATGAAAGTGAAAAAGACCAGTGATGAAAAAAATCAGATATTATTTCCGAAATATCGATGATATTTTGGATATTGGAGGTGGCTGAAACAATTTTGGCCTCGGTTGAGAGGAATTTGGACAAAAAAAATGGGCAAAATGGCCGAACGGCCATATATATATATATATCGGCTGAAAATTTGATTTTTTTTCCAATTTTTTATTTTATTTTTTGAACTTTTAAATTTTTGATGATCCAACTGTCAAATTTAAATTTTTTGACAATCCAATAACCCATATTTCACCCGTGTTTTAATATTATCCTTTTATTTTTAACTACTTTTCATATTTACCTCATTAATCCTATTTTTCAAAATTATTATCACTTCACTCTTAAATTTTTTTTTTTTATATTTATCCTTTTAATTTTATTTAATTTTAAATGTTTTTATTTTAAAATATTAAAAATATAATTTTACCCAAAAAATTGTTATAATATAAAAATATTAAGGAAGTTATAATATTTTATAAATTAAAATTAATTTGATAAGATAAATTATTAAAATAAATTAATATTAATAGAAAAAATTGTTACCACATATTTTTAATAAAATTTTAGAAATTGTTCTCGAATAAAATATTTTGTATAAATTAATTTAATTTTTCATTTAAAATATAATAAAACATATTTTAATAAAAGCATTTTAAAAATTTTAAAATAAATGAATATAAATATATTAAAGGAATGTAGACTAATTTTTTTATAAAAATTTGATAAATATTATCTTTAATCGTATTTATGTCCATTAAACTTACAAAATAACTTTAATATGTGTATTATTTCTTATTTTATCAATTTTTTGAAATTTTTTTAAGTATTTTTATTAATTTTTTATATATCGATAAAATTTAACTACCGATATATTATGTTTATTCATATTTTAAACCTTGAAAAAGACTAGAGAGCTAAACTCATGACTGACTTAAAAGCACACATGTCTTTGATGGGGTTTGTCATATCCTCCATTCGCAAGAGCTTCGAAAACTGCCACATGTGAACTGATCTTCTCCTTGGGTTAAGTTAATTTCTCCATTTTTTCTTGTGAAAGGAAAGTTGTAAATCAGTTTGGAGATAGGAAATTAACTTTTTTTTTTTGCTTGCTAGCTTTTCTAGAAACGACAGAAGGAGTTTGCTTTAATTTTGGTATACTACTGTATATTCAACTCTAACAAGGCCCGTTGGATGAGAAAGATGGTATACTACTGTATATTCAACTCTAGTATGCAACTTATAATAACTAATCACTAAGAGAAAAATTCTAAGAACAAATCTGATTGATTAAACTGTGTCCGTTGGCGTCAGTTTGTCTCAATCTGACCTGAGAACAAATCTTCTGTTAAATATTTGAAATGTTTGTAGCTGCATGTTCAAAACCATGTAGGGTTGGCGTCAGTTTGAGCTAAATCCATGCTCTTAACGGATCCCATTGTCTTGGCGTATCCCATCCATGTGCAATGAGAAAATTTCAACTCAAAACTGTTCTAAAGGCATCTCTCCTCAATGAGATGGCTTCAGTTTATCTCAAACTGATAACATGAAAGCAACTCTCTTCTCTAAATTTCACTTCAGTTTGTCTCAAACTGATAACACGAAACCAACTCCCGTAAATTTCGCTTCAGTTCGTCTCAAACTGATAACACGAAATACTCTCTTCTGTAAATTTCATTTCAGTTTGTCTCAAACTGATAACACGAAACACTCTCTTTTGTAAATTTCACTTCAGTTTGTCTCAAACTGACAACATGAAAGCAACTCTCTTCTATAAATTTCCCTGCGCACTATGAAGCAAGCTCAGCCAAGCATTGGATATCAATCACTTTGTTTCTTCAAGGTCTCAATCTCCTCTTGACAGCTTGCTTTTCAATGGCGCTTCCCTGGTTTTTAAGCAGTCATTGTATTTATTTTTCTTGTAGTATGTTTCATGAAAATTTTATTGGGTTAATTTCTTCCATCTTTGCAGGGAAATCCATGATACCAGAGGAGCAGACACCGCGATGGACCACCGAAGAAGAAGACCAGAGGGTCTTTGAATGTCAAAGCAGAAATCCCGATCTACATTGGCCAGATATCGCAACGCTGACAGGGCTGAGCGGGAGTGGTAAGAGTTATAGGGAGAGGTGGAATAACGATCTGGATCCTAATGTCCAGAGAGGGAACTTCTCCCAAGAGGAAGACGACGCCATCATCTGCTTCCAGTCGCTCTATGGGAATTGGTA
The DNA here is from genome assembly GCF_030704535.1 of Vitis vinifera. Classification (NCBI taxonomy): domain Eukaryota; kingdom Viridiplantae; phylum Streptophyta; class Magnoliopsida; order Vitales; family Vitaceae; genus Vitis; species Vitis vinifera. The sequence continues at coordinate 1,614,569 of NC_081820.1, read as the reverse complement.
ATGAGAATCATCCTCATACTTTTCCATTATCATATGATATGATAGTTTGATCAGTTTGTGTTGTGTTGCAGCTGGGAAAGTATAGCAGCTCATCTTCCAGGGCGAACCGATAATGATGTCAAGAACCGCTGGTACAGCCATTTGAAGAAGCAGCCTTGGAGAAGTACTGATGAGAATATTCTTGACCCACAAAGTAGCACCAGGGATCGCCCACATGCCACACAACTCTTTCATCTCAACCACAATATTGATCCAAACACAAGCTTAAGCTCGATTCCTACACCAGTTTCAGCCTCACAAGAAATCGTCAACCCTTGGTCCACTTCTGAATTAGCCTACCCAGAATTTCCAGGGGATATCTTCTGAGTGATGATGAGACTATCCATCACTCTTTCGGGGGAGATTACTTTGAGCCTTGGATTTCTGGACCATTTTCAGCCTCACTGGAGAGCGAGTTCATGCCAACTGAAGACGTCACCAGATTTTAGTTTGCTTGAAAAAATATATAGAACTTTCTACTAGTCATTTTGCATAAGTTCCACATATAGATATATAGACACACAAGCGTGTGTGTTTGTTCCATGTTCATGAACCCATCTTATAATAAACCTGTGTTAGTATTATGTTGAAGGGGGATTAGACGGTTCAGACCCATTAATGTTATAAAAGTCTTCAATTTTATCTTCTCCCTGTTATTGGTGTTCAATTCTCTTCGATTTAAAAAGTAATAGATAGACAAGAAGTGTATGTTTTGTATCTAAACTAGTACTATTAATGGCATAAATAGCATACCTGGTGGATGGTCGTAGAAACCGGGAAGAGCTTAGTTGTTTTTTTAGCAAGGCAATGAAATTAATCATAGCTAATAACACAACCTCACTTCTTTGTTCCATTTTTCCAACTGCAATTGCAATACCACATATTATCATAGTCACACCTTTCTTTCGGGTCTGGGAAAATTTCTCTTTAACATTGATCATAGCTGGGTTAAAAACCTAAAATCATAATCCAATAGATTTTTGGCAGCTGATTTTGCTTTACCTTAATTTTAGCTTTAGCTCCATTTAGAAAGAAAAAAAATAAGAAAAAAGTACGAAAAGTATGTGGTAGAAATTAAAAAACAAGTAAGAAAAGGGTATGAAAAGTATACGGTGGAACAACAAGATTGGAGAATTCTTGATAATATATATATATTTTTTAACATGTTATAATTGATTATACCTTTTCAACATTGAATGTTTACTATTTTAATTTTTTTAAAAATTTTAAATAATATTGACTTTATAAAACATGTCATGCTAGACCCTTTACAAGTTTTCAATGCATGATGTTCATTTCTATTGTTAGTAGGTATTGAGAAGAATTGTTTGATGCGTATACAGACGTATTTTAAAATCGTAAAAACTCTACATTAAACTTTGATGTAGTCCTTTGTCAGTCCCACCTATTAAGAATATCAATTTATAATACTTTAAATCAATTTTTTTTCTTTTTTAAGAAGGTCAAACTAAATTTATCTTCTATAAATAAAATTAAAATTATTTTTGTGAACAAGATTGAAAGAATTGAACAACATTTTTTTAAGATAATAAAAATGAAAATCATTTGCCAACAACAAAATTTAAATTTATTTATTTTATTTTTCTCACAAGTAAAAAAAATCCCTCCCAAAAACATTGCATTCAAATATTTCATTATAATTAAATGCATATTTGTGGAATAATTTTATCATATCATGTGTTCGGTTAAAATATTAAACACAAATGTAGCAAGAAAAGGCTAAATCCATCTATTTAATGTGGTACACAGAATGGAATACAGAAATCTGCTCTCTGGTTGGTTTGAGTATCGACCAATAAGGATATTCATCAGTGTATTTGATGTTCATTGTCATGTTACAACTTTTTTTTTTTTTTTAATGTCGAGGATATATGAAGAACATTAAGAACTGTGTTTCCTTTTAGTTGCTAGACTCTTTAGGAAACACTATCATTTTGCAGTAAAGCTCAGAGATCATTAGTAACGGACAATTTGCCTGCCTTAGTTTCTTATGTCAATTATTAGTTAGACAATAATGTGGCACACTCTTTTATCAACACATTGTATGATGCATTAAAACTAACATGCATCAAAACATCAACAATATGTCTTCTCTGAAATTTTATTTACAGTTTGTTTTACATTATCATATCAACTGTTGGACTAGTGGAGGCGGAAAACGGAAGTCATCGAATTGACGACCGACATTTCAACAAGTGAGAAATCAAAAACAGATGGCAACTGACCTCGACGAATAAACGAACCGAACGAACGTCAAAACGGCGTCGTAGGGAACGCCGAGGATCAGAATCATCTTTTGGATCGAAATCATCTTCTTCGATCACCAAATGAATGCCAAAAAGGGTGTTGCAGGCTTCTCCAATTGCCAAACAATCCTATCATGTTACAACCTTATATATATATAGAAAATGAACCTAGAAAAAATTCCCATATTCTATCAAGAAATTTCTTGCCCTGAATCCACCATATGAGAGAAAAATAATGTATCTTTGAATCAACAGACATTTCTTAATGATTCAACATGTGTGGCTCTGATACCACTTGTTGTCAAGTCCATTATCAACCCAGAAAATAAAATCTTATGTTAAATCATATAAAGAAAACATGTCAATTATTTGAGAGAACGTGGACAAACTTGAATCCATTTTCGACCTTGAAGAAGTATGGTTCTTCTAAGGCAATAGAGGAGGAAACCACCTTTCTGCATTCTCTCTTGTGATGAGAGGTAGGAGAGGAAACGTTTCGTATTTTCAGAAAAGAAAACTTAAGACACACAACTTCAGTTTCATTGTCCTTTTTATTAATTTCATCTATGCCTTAGGGACCATACCCATTGGCTGTTGGGCCACATGTGTCTTAGGCCCATCATGTAAGACACATGTGACTTAGGTTTTACACACAACGTGACCCATACTTTATAACTAAATAATTGAATATATATATATAGCTTAATCATAAACAATTATTAATATATGTGAGTCCATAATTATTCTAACAAAGACAACTCCCTTGTATAAAATTCCTTCCCAAAATTAACCACTATGGAGCAAGCTTAGCCAAGCATTGGACATCAATCACATTGTATTAGCAAAAATGGCAATTTGAAACATCACTAGAGGAAAGTCGATTTATGAGAAAAATAGCAGTTTGAAATGCAAATGACCAATATTTGAGAGGCATACCAGCTTGTATTAACAAAGAATGATCAACTTTCACAACATGACGATTCTTCCTTTCTACTCTTCCATTTTACTGAGGAGTATAAGGACAAGAGACTTGATGAAGAAGACCATTTGTAGCTAAATAATTCTTAAAAGCCTAAAACTCACCCCCCTCCCCAATCGGACCGAACACATTGAACTTTAGTATCAAACTATCTTTCAACCATGACTTGAAAACGTTGGAACATATAAAGCTTCATCTTTAGTTTTCAAAAGATACAACCATGAGAATGTACTAAAATAATCAACTAGCAACAGGAAATATTGAGCACCATTAACAGAAACTATAGGAGCTGCACTACCCCAAATATCGTCATGGATGAGACCAAATGGTTTTATTGCTCTAAAAGTGGACCTTTCAAATGGCAAACGATGGCTTTTAGCCAATTAGCAAGAGTCACAAATCTGACATTAGAAGTGGAATGTTTAGAATCTTTTGGCTGATAATCAAAGTTAAACCGATACCAGCATTATAAAGCAGTGTGCTTGAACTTAGAACAAATCTGACATTGAGGCTTGAAAGTTCCAAAGGAGGTACCACTATTGTTTATGGTCTATCTAGTAGCCAAATTCTTTGTTTTTAAATTCTGATTGTTAGAATTATGAAAGGTACCACTAGAAAATTGACCATTTCTTGAGATTTGTTCGGTATTTGGACAAAAATTAGAATTGTAGGTTTTCTTCCTATTCTTTTGTTGCTAAAATAGAACAACATTTGCCAATGACAAAATTTAAATTTATTAATTTTATTTTTGTCTCACAATTAAAAAAAAATCCCTCACAAAAACATTGCATTCAAATATTTCGTTATAACTAAATGCATATTTGTGGAATAATTTTATCATATCATGTGTTTGGTTAAAATATGAAATTTGGATTCTTATAAAATATAGCATAATTCTTCCAAGAAAAATGGAAGAAAATAAAAAAATAATGATAACAAAGAAAAAAAGAAAAAAAGAAAAAAAAAAACGATGGATAAAAAGACAAAAATATCATTCATTTGTCCTTTTTCTTTATTTTATCATTTTCTTCTTTTCTTAATTTTTATTTACCATTTTATTTTATTCTTTTTATTTATTTATTTATTTATTATTAAGATTACTCTTTCTATTAATTATTATTTGAACATTTTAGTATTTTTTTTAACACAATCATGAGATATTTATTATACATATTAATATTTTTAATATTATTATTTATTAACATTTGATATTAGTATTATTATGTGATGTATTATTATAGATAATCACTTATTAGTAAAGAAATATGAATAAAATTTATATTAATATATACTACATGTAATGTAATTGTAATATATATCGTATTTTCTATTATAATTTAAATAATTAAATAATTAAATAATTATTTATTTTTAAAAATAAAAACAATATTTAGATTAATATTTTAATAATAACATTGTAAATAATATATAAATAGAAAAAAAAAATGGAAAAAAATTATAAAAGGAAATGCTAACTTTTCATGTCCTTTTAAAGGATTATACCACTTGGAAGATTATAATTTTCCCATGAAACAATTGCCTTCCACCATTTCATCATCTCTCCATAAAGAGACAAATCCATGAGGTCACAATCTCTTCTCTCCTCTGGCGGTTCTAGAGCCCCCTCTCATCAATCATCACAATCCATCTCACCACTAATTATTAAAGAAATATGAATAATATTTATATTAATATGTATTACCTTCAATGTAATTGCAATATAAATATAGTATGGTTAGTCTGTGTCTGCATATATAATTATAAAAAAATAAAATTAATTTAACAATTATGGTCCTCCCAAATCAAGAAATATCATAGTCCTATTCTAATATCATTTAATAGGTTTGGTTTTAAAAATCGAGAATTATTTATTTAACTAATAAAATTATTTTAGTTTTATTTAATAGTGATTAATTAAAGTTTGATTGTTATTATTTATAATTTAAAATATGGTATTAAATCATGTTTTATGTTATAATTTAAATTAGAGATAAATAATTTAATAATTAGTTATTATGAAAAATAAAAATGATATTTATATTAATATTTTAATATTAACATTATAAATAATAAAGTGAATAATAATAATAATAATAATAATAATAATAATAATATACAAAATAAAAGAAAAAAGGGAAAAATAATTATAAAAAGAAAGAATAATTTAGATAATTTTTTATAATTAAATAGTTAGATATCCTAAAAACAATGTTGGTAAAACATTAAAGTTATAGCACAAAATTTTATGATATTTGAAGTTGATATTAAAGATCGAGGTAGAGAAAGCATCTAAGTTCCACCGAATGTATGGTCACACAGCTGCATTCCACTTCTTTTAGTTTTTGGTGGGAACCAACCAATGAAAAAAAAATTATTTTTTTAACATGTATAATTTAATTAAAAATAATTTAATTTTTTCATTTTTTCATTTTCTAATTTTTAACATGTATAAAATAATAAAAAATTATCTATTTAGTAAAAGAAATTATAAAAATTTATAATATTTATCAATATAAAAGGTATGGAGATGATTTTGTGAATTCGTGTTAAGACCAAAACCTTTTTTCTCTCCATCGAAGAAAAAGGAAGTAATCATGAGGCAGATGAGTAGGATGTCGGATGATAAGAAAGAAGAAAGAGGGAGAGTGAAAGAAAGGGTGGGGATTGAAATCAATGTTTGGATGATTTCATGGTCTACTTTTCAACTTTAACTTTTTATGACTGCAAGTCAACTTATTGGCATGATATATAAATTTATTAAAAACTTATGTTGTCCTCAATATGACTTGGTTGTATTATAAACAATACCAAGTGATTAAACTAAGTCCGTTGGGGTCAGTTTCTCTCCTCAATCTGACCTGAGAACAAATCTCTTATTAAAACTTTTCCGTCTTGTGGTGGTCCACCAAAGATTTCATGTTCAAAACCCTGTCCGTTGTCATCAGTTTATCTCTTCAATCAGACCTAAATCCGTTGTCTCCAATGAGAAATTTTAAAACTCAAACTGACCTAAAGGCATGCATGTCTCCTCAATGAGATGGCTTCAGTTTATCTTCTCAAACTGATCACCCAAAGGCAACTTAATTTTTTCTATAAATTTCCCTTCCCTTCCCATACCACTATGAAGCTCAGTCAAGCATTGGATAACAATCACATTGTTTCTTCAAGGTCTCAATCTTCTCTTCATAGCTTGCTTTTAAGCAGTCATTGTAATATTTATTTATTTATTTGTTTTCTTGTAGTATATTTCATGGAAGCTTTATTGGGTTAATTTCTTCCATCTTTGCAGGGAAATCCATGATGGCAAGACCACAGGAGCAGAGACGGCTATGGACCCCAGAAGAAGACGATAGGCTCATAGAATTTAAGCGCAACTACCCCTATCGACCTTGGCCAGGTACCGCAGATCTGGCAGGGCTGGACAGGAGTGATAAGAGTTGTTGGGAGAGGTGGAAAAACCATCTGAAGTCTGGTGTCAACAAAGAGAACTTCTCCGAAGAGGAAGATGACATCATCATCCGCATCCAGCGAACGGAGCATAGGAATGAGTAATGAGAATCATCCTCATATTTTTCGATTATCATATGATATGATATGATAGTGTGGTGATCAGTTTGAGTTTTGAGGTAGGAGTTCCTGTGTTGTGTTGCAGGTGGGCATTTATGGCAAAAGAATATCTTCAAGGGCGAACCGCTAATGCTATCAAGAACCGTTGGAACAACCATTTGGAGAAGATGCTTACGAATATAAGTGACGTTGGGCGATACCTTCTCACGGATGATGAGACTAGTGATCACTCTGCCCGGGAAGATGAAGATGACGTTACGTCTGTGGTGGCCGAATATGCTTCTTTGATTTAGTGAACGTACCAGTTGAAGAAATCGCCAAATTATGGATAATGAGTCTAGTCCAAAGTATATATATTACGTGTCTTTGAGTGTCATATATATATATATATATATATATGTATGTATGTTTTCAGCTAAATTAAACATCATCTTCTCCATGGTGATGAATCCATGCACCTTATAATAAAGTTGTGTCTTGTATTATGCTGAGGGTTTCGTCGGTTGATTTCTGAGTATTGAGCACTGTTCTCATATGATAATAATAAATCCTCTCATCCTCTACTGCATCAACTCCATACTCCAATCTTCTTACTCTAACAATTTACTCCCATTGAAAAAATCTCTCTAAGTTTGATCACAAATTAAGTTAAAATCAACTGGTTGACACATCTATAATCCTATCTTCCCCCAATGCTTTGTAATAAATTCTAGGGCAGACTATTTCAGCTGCCTTAGACGACAATAATATAATTCCACAGGGAGATTGTTTTGATTGACATTTGACCTCAATTTTATCTTCTTCCTAATCTTAAGAGCAATTCTAAGTGATTAAACTATGTCCGTTGGTGTCAGTTTATTTCCTCAATCTGACATGAGAACAAATCCTTTATTAAAAACTCCCTCTTCTGGTGGTCCACCAAAGATTTTATTTCAAACGTCTATAGCTGCATGTTCAAAGCCATGTCGGTTGGCGTCAGCTTATCTCCTCAATCTGACCTAAATCCATGCTTTTAGAACAAAGAACTCTTGGCGGATCCCATTGTCTCCAGTGAGAAAAGTTCAAACTCAAACTGAAATAAAGGCATATCTCCTCAGTGAGACGCTGCTTGATCAGTTTATCTCCTCAAACTGATCAACTCAAGGCCACTCTAAACTATAAAGAGTGAGTTTATGGTCTTCTTCTTTTGTTGACCTCTCCTCTACTGTGGTGCCACATCATCAATTTCCCTGGAAAGATGGAAGAAAACCTCATAACATTTGAACAATGTAGTTGGGTTTCAATCTCAAACAAAGATTGAAGTTTCCCACCTTGATGAAGATATAATTCATTGGTTGGTTCACACCAAAAACTAATAATTTTTTCAAATTTTTTTTCTATGTATAAAGAATAAAGAATTGGAAAATACATAAATTTTAAAATAATTTTTATTGTATTTGACTTTTTATCATATATTTCATGATAAACTAAACAAAATATTTTGGATTTCTTATTACTATTTGTTTCTTTCCTTTAGCACTTGTGATATAAATAGAATATAAGACTTCTTTTAAATCTTGTAAAGTTTAAGGGAAAATTAAAAAAAAATAAAAATAGAGAGAAAATTGGAAGGAAAGAAAAGTATAACCATGAAAAGAAATAAATTTAAACTCAAAGTATTTTTCTTACATTTAAAATTTATCTTTCATCTTTTTCCTCCTATATAAAAAATGAAGGCTATGTTTGGTTTTCAGAAAGTATTAAGAAGGAAAAAAAAATATTAAGAAAAATTATTTTATTATGTTTAGTTTTATTATGAAAAATAAAAAAAAATCAAATATAATTAAAATTAGTTAAAAATTTATATAAATTTAAACTTAAAGTATTTTTCTTACATTTAATTTTTTTTTTTCATCTTTTTCCTCCTACACAAAAAATGAAGGTTATGTTTGGTTTCTAGAAAGTACTAAGAAGAAAAAAAAATATTAAGAAAAATGATTTTCTTCTATTTAGTTTCATTATGAAAAATATAAAAAAAATCAAATATAATTAAAATTAGTTAGAAATTTATATATTTTAAAATTATTTTATTTTTATATAATAATTTATTAACTTAAAATCTATTTTTTATTTTTCTTCGCTCTTTTTTTGGTCCTCCAAAGACTTTATTTCTAAAGTTTTGTAGCTGCATGTCAGTTGACGTCGATTTATCTCCTCAATCAGACCCAAGTCCATGCTCTTAATTGCCTCTACAACTCGCAGCGGGCCCATTGTCTCCAGTGATAAAATTTCAAACTCAAACTGACATAAAGGCATGTGTCTTCAATGAGATGCCTTCCGTTTATCTCCTCAAACGGATCATCAACTGATCGAAGGCAACTCTCTTGTATAAATTTGCCTTTATGTCAGTTTGAGTTCGAAATTCAATCATTGGAGACAATGGGTCCGCCACGGGTTGTAGAGGCAACTTTGTATGTTTTAAGAGCATGGACTTGGGTCAGATAGAGGAGATAAACTGACGTCAACATACAGCTACAGAACTTTTAAAATAATGTCTTTGGTGGACCACCACGAGAGGGAATTTTTAATAGGAATTGTGTTCTCAAGTCAGATCGAGGAGATAAACTGACGTGAACATACAGCTACAGAACTTTTGAAATAAAGTACTCTTTGGTCTCAGGTCAGATCAACGAGATAAACTGACACCAAAGGACATACTTCAATCACATAGACTTGTTCTTAGGATTTTGGATTTTTCTCTTAGAAACTATATACCAATCTGACACCGACGAATAGAGCGGTTTTATTGGAACGAACATGCAAGAGGACAGACGGGCGCCCATCTTTGCTATAAAAATAGGAAACAACGACACTTTGGTGTTCCGATTTCAATTTTCAATCATAAAACTTTCAAAAAGTTGGAAAGTCCAAACATCAAACATCGGTTTCAATCCCACCTTTTCTTTCACTCTTTTTCATCCGTTTGTATCCTACATCCTACTCATCCGTCTCATGAATACTTCCCCTTTTAACTTCCTCGATACGGACAAAAAGGTTTCGTCCTCACAGAGTTTGATGGCAAACTAAGCTTTTTTGAGAAAAAAAAACCAATCTTACGTTCTTTCTGTATCAACATCTACGTATTATTATTATTTTTTTATAAAAAAATCATAATTGGTGATTTCAATTGTAGCTCTAACATTGAAACGATGTTTACCGATTATGGTTTTATTATAAAAAAAATAATGAAATAAAGTTAAAAGATTATTTTAATAAATATTTTGAAAAACAATTTAGATGTGAAATATTCTTCTTCTTTTTTTAAAGGATTATTTTTTGGATAAACTTCTAACACAAATTCTCACAAAACCATCATTTTCTCAAAAAGAAAATCACCATAAGGAAATATCCAAAATTCCTAATTAGAATAAATTATTTTTTTTATGAAAAATATTGTATAGAATATTTTTATGTTGATATATTATTATAATGTTAGACTTCCTTATAAAATAAGAAAAATTGTTGAAAATATTATAGGTCATAAAAGAAAAAAGTTATGAGATAAAATATGAACTTATAAAGATTATACGAGAAATACTCGATGGAACGAGATGACTCGTTGTAGAATAGGGATACAAAGAGTAGAAAAACATAAGATGTTTCGAAAATCCAATAATTGTATATGATTTTATCCTTTATAATGTTTTGATTTTGTCATTTGTAATGTTTTTTTATTGTATATTAAAATGATTCTCTCTCATTCATGAACGAAGATATAGTTGTCGAACCACATTAAAACCTCATATTCCATTTGTGATGATTTTTTTATCTTTATGTTGTTAATTAAAGATCATCAAAGCTTCCGCTAATGTAATAGAATATAAACATGAAAAGAGAAGGAAAGATTAAAAAAAAAAAAAAAGAAGCAAACTAGCAATGAAATTACGTGAGGATTATATAATCATGCGCCACTATTTTTTTTTTTTTTTTTTTCCCTTTGAAGCTTAAATTTTGACTTTTAATGTACATATATTTTGAAAGAAATAATCCTAGCAACCTAGCAACGTGCACCCAAAATTACTATCTAAAGCTCCTCTCCTCCTCAAATGTTTTCCTTTTCCATTTACACATAACTCTTTGATAATCAACCATTGACATGTGATAATCAACCATGTCATATGATTTTTATTTTTTTTATTTTTTTTATTCCTTTAGTAATAACTCCACCTTTTTGTTTTTTGTTTTTTTTTTAATGTGTTGATTTTATAAAATCTTTTTAATTTTAATTTTTTTTCACTATTTCATCTTTCAATATTTATTGATTTTAATTATTTATGAATATTTTTAAGACAAAATAATAATGCATAATGAATAATTAATGAGAACAAATTTAATATAAAAATAAATACATAATGAACAAATTTAAAAGTTAACAACATAAGATTTTCCATATTTGTCTAAATAAAATATTTATTTATTTTATAAATTTTATTACATTGTTATATTATTTATATTTTTAAAAATTTTACATTTTTATATGCAAGTCAGAGTCAATGACAATAGTTTTAGTTTTTTGCTCATGGATCTAAATTGATCATAGTTTTAACTTTCTTTTTGGTTAAATTATTTAATATTTCTAATTATATAAGATAAAAACTTGATTGTTGTTCTAACATTTTACTTTATTAAAATTTTTAAGTTTTAATTTAAATAAAATAAAATATATTTTTCATAAAAAGTTGTATTTAATCATTTATACTAATTTCTCTTAATTTTATTAAAAATTAAAATTTTTAAAATTGTGCACATTTCAAGTTTGAGCAATTTGAATAGCACTTTTGTAGTTACAATACATAGGAATAAGACAAGAAAGAGAAACACCCATATCAACAAGTAACCAACATCACCAAACTATCTTATTGGTGGTAAATGCCATAATATGATACTTAGCTTCTGTGGAAGATTGAGAAATGATAGTTTGTTTTTGTTCTTCCAAGAAATAAGAGAATCCTTAAAAAAAAATGTATAAAATCTAGTGGTAGACTTGTGATCTTTGAGATCACTGGTTCAATCAACATCAGAATATGCATGCAACTCTTAAAAAAGAAGTAGATGGGAATAAAAGACTATGAAATATAGTGCCTCAGAGATACCACAGAACACAAAGACAACAACTTAATGAACTGTAGTAGGAGAAACAACAAATTGACTAACATTATGAATAACATAAGTAATGTTCGAACGTGTAATGATGAGATATACCAAGTTGCCAACAATAGTACAATATAAAGTAGGTTCTAGCAAGGGGTTGCCATCAGAAGAAGAATACTGAACATTAACTTTAAGAGTAGTGTCAATAAGGTGAACATGATTGAGAATATCAATTATGTACTTTGATTGTGAAAGAAGATAACCTTTTGGAGAAGAAACTACCTCAATACCCAAAAAGTATTGTATAGAGCCCAAATCCTTCATTTTAAAATGGGAAGTCAAATATGATTTCAACACTATAATCTTATCAACATCATCACCTATAATAATTATGTCATCAACATATAGAGAAAGAAGAATATAACCAATAGAGGTGTAGTACTTTAAAGAGAGTGTAGGATCATGATGACTAGGTGAAAGCCAAGAAAAATAAGCACATCAAAGAAGTTTGCAAACCAAGCACAAGGTGTTTGTTTGAGACTGTATAAAACTTTCTTAAGCTTGCAAACTTCTCTAAGATTATGAGAAACACCAAGAGGAAGGACCATATAGACTTCTTCTTGAAGAACACCATTCAAAAAGACATTTTCAACATCTAACTGAGATAAGAGTACATAAGTAATTATAATAAGAGTACAAAATGCAGTCATCTTTGTAATAAAAGCAGAAATTTCCTCATGATCCATACCATACTATTGAGAAAATCCCTTAGCAACCAATCAGGCTTTGTGCTGCTTAATTGAACCGTCATAATTAGTTTTGATTTTATAGACCTAATGAAAACCTATTGCATTCTTGCCAAGTGGTAAAGGTACCAAACCCTAAGCATTAATCTTATGAAAAGCAAAAAGTTCCTCAATCATAGTTTGCTACCCAAAAAAGATCAAGAATAGCTTTTTTATATGATAGATGCTCAAAACGGTTGTGAATAGAAGCTAAAAATGATGTAAAAGAATTTGAATAAGAGGAATGAATAAAATATGGTAATCAAGTAGACTTATGAAGACGTTGAAAAGAATGTGGGGGAAGAGGTTCCATAGTCTCAAAAGGTGCTAGAGTAGCAGTTTGAGGAGAGAAATGAGCATGATGATCCATAACTAAAGTATCAATATCTACATGAAAACTATTTATATCAGCCAAGAAAAGATCAATGTGAACAAGTTTAGACTTAAAAGACATTATGAGACTCAACGGGAATAAAAAATAAAAGTATATGCTCAAAGAAGAAAACATGATGAGAAACATATAATTTATGGCTAATCAAATCAAAGCAAGATATCCCTTTTGACTTTCATCATATCCTAGAAAAAACAAATGACAGAACAAGAAGATAATTTGCTATGCTTTGCACAAGGACGAAGAACAAAACAAGTACAACAAAAAACTCTCAAGGAAGAGTAATTAGGAGCATAGCCATACAACTTTTCAAATGTGACAAACTAGAGGTGTGGAATTAGGGAATTTTATTAATTAAGTGAACTATAGTAAAAACTGCTGCCCTTCCCCATAATTCAATAGGAATACATGCAAACAATAAAAGAGAACAAACAATTTCAATAATATGCTTGTGTTTTTAATTTTCATTAATATTCTGGATGGTTCTAATTAATGTTTTTAGTTTTAAAAACAAAAACCAAAAGAAAAAAAATTCATCCATTTGTCGAGAATCTTTTACTAATTTCGATGGTTCATGGATAGGACATAGACGAGTTACAAGTGTTAATTTTTTATTTTACAATTTTTTTATAAAGTTTTAAAATCAAATATTTTTATATACCTTTATCTTTTATTTTTTTTTAAATTATAAAAGTACAAATTAACAAATGGACTTCTAATTTCGTTCCAATGAGATATTGCTTCATTTAAAATTTTTAATTATCATTATCATTATTTTTAATTTTACTTTATTTTTTTAATTTCATATTTAATACTTTTGTTTCCACTTACTTTTACTTTCTTTTCTAAAATGACAATAGGGTGAGTTTTTTGGGCTACTCCTCCCACCCTTATTAAATAAGATTTAGGGTGAAGAGAATCAAGTTAACAGTGAGTTCAAGATTTTTTTTAAAACAAAATATTTTTAATCATTCATAAATTAAAAAAACTCACACGCCTGAAATTGAAAATTAGGGTAGAAAATTAACCCTCCTCGATTGGCGTAAGTTTAAAAGAGCCCTAGTTGTAACCCTAGAGTCAATTTGTTTGGTTGTATCCTTATAAGTTGTTTGCTCCACTTCTCTCTAACAAGGCCTTCATGGTATACTTTTGAACTCTTGTGACTGAATTAATATTCACCAATCAACTGTATATTTGTTACACCAATAAATATGGTTGTAAAATGATATAAAATTAATGACTAAACAATATAGAAAACTATTTGTTACAGGTAAATATTATGGGTTAGTGTCCTTAAATATGACTTAGGTGTGTTATAAATATAAATTTATGTCAAAAAAATTATTATGAAACGCTCAAACAGCTTTATTGAGGAGTGGTGAGAGCTACGAGGTGGAGAAACAATTCAAAGTGATGTTCAAATCTAGTATGCAACTTATAATAACTAATTACTACGACAAAAATCCTAAGAACAAATCTAAGAGACTAAACTATGTCCGTTGGCCTAAGTTTATCTCCTCAATCTGACCTCCAAACAAATGTCTTATTAAAATTCCCTCTAGTGGTCCACCAAAGATTTTATTTCAAATGTCTGTAGCTGCATGTTCAAAAACATGTCCGTTGGCGTCAGTTTATCTCCTCAATCTGACCGGAGAACAATGAATTAGATTTCATAGGACAAATTTCCGATCAAATCCCAAGCGATTGGTAGCTTATGATCTCTTATTAGAACCAAACTTTTATATCAGAAACTGTAAATTATTTTGTCTTGACTCATTTTCCTTGACTAATCTCAGGGACTAAGAAAGCAAAATGTGACCATGTCCGTTGGCGTCATTTTATCTCCTCAATCTGACCTCAATCCATGCTCTTAGAACAAAGAACGTTGCCTCTACAACTCCCGGCGGATCCTATGAGATGCTGCTTCAGTTTATCTCCTCAAACTGATCAACTGAAGGCAACTCTCTTTCTATAAATTTGCCTCCTCATATGACCACTATGAAGCAAGCTCAGCCAAGCATTGGATAACAAGCACGTTGTTTCTTCAAGGTCTCAATCTTCTCTTCACAGCTTGCTATTCAATGGGGAGGGCTTCCCTGTTTTTTTTTTTTTTTTTCTACCGTCATTGTATCTATTTATTTGTTTTCTTGTAGTAGATTTCATGGAAGCAGCTTTATTGGGTTAATTTCTCCCGTCTCTGCAGGGAAATCCGTAATGGAAACACCACAGCAGACGAGTGGGTTGGAGACACGGCCATGGACCAAAGAAGAAGACCAGAAGCTCTTTGAATGTAAAAGCAAAAATCGCCATCTATCTTGGCCAGAAATCGCAATGCTGACAGAGCTAGAGAGGAGTCGTAAGAGATGTAGGGAAAGGTGGGAAAAGCATTTGGATATAAGCATTGAGTTTGCTGCATGGTCATGAATGCATCTTATAATAAACCTGGGCTTCGTATTATGTTGAAGGGTTAGACCCATTAATTTCTGCATAATATAATGGTTGGCTTATTGTACTCACCGATGAAATTATTCATCTTATAACGGTTAGACCCATGACTTGTGACCATCTATTTGAAGGAATTAAATATAAAAAATAAATCCACCATTCTTACATTATTAGTTTTCTTTTAATTTTATTTATAGTTTTAATTACATTATGAGGAGTTTATAGCTCAGAAAACAAAATAATAATAATAATAATAATAATAATAATAATAATATGGAATTCTTATAAATAAAAAAAATTATAATATGCAAATAAAGATATATATATATTTTCGATTTATGCTTGAATTGTTCAAATCTTGGTTTGAGTCTAATCCAAATTAAATTCGGGTTCATAATACTTACCTTAAGTCCAACCCGAAAATAACTGTCCAAACATGCCTTAATTAGGTTGGGTTTAGGTTAGATTGTTAGATTGGGCTAATCTGTTGAAATTACACCTTAGTGCAGAGGTGTGGCAAGAATGATAGAGTGAGGTGGAGAAACAATTTTAAATGATTCAATTATCCGTTTTATTATTATGAAAAAACAAAAATCTAAATGGCTTAAAAGTACTGCTTCTCTAAAAATTGAAAATTGATTTTTGAAAATTTTTAATGAATCAAATTCAATAAATAAACTAATAAAACTTCATCCATCATTGGTTTGTTTTTTTTTTTTTTAATCAAAAATGGAAATGTGTGAGACATTACTGCACTATATTGATTCAAAATGTAAATGAAAAACATTTTTAATCATTCATAAATTCCAAAAGACTCGCGGAACCAAAATTGTTAAAGTAGTATTTACCATATTTCAAAATATTTAATTTTTTTTAAGTGATCGATCACATAATTAAGATTTTTCTCATATTTTATTCTAATTTTGGTTAATTTTACTTTTTATTTAAAATCAATTCTTTTCAACCCTTATCGATGACTTTTTACTACCTCATCATTTCATCATCACCGTACCAGCTTAAGCCACACCATTTTTTCTCTTAATTACCAAACACATTTACTATCCAGTGGACCATACTTAGAGCCATTATTTGTTGTTTTTTAAAGTTCTTTTAATTCAGTAAAAGCTATTATTCTGTTAGAGCTTGTTTAGTTGTGTGATTAAAAATCATTTTTTTATTCTTAAAAATAAGAAACTATTTTTAAAAATTCATAATAATGTTTGATCGTTATTTTCTATTTTTAAATTCTAAAAACAAAGTAAATAGAGAACGGTTTTCAAAGAATAATTAGAAATTATTTTCATCAATTTTTATAAACAAAAGGAAAACATAGAGAAATTTTAAAATATCATAAAAAACCAAATAAAATTGAATATGAGATTATTTTTCTTCTTTCTTTATGATCAAATATCAATTTTGAAAATCTTCAAATATGATATTCCTTTAATTTATATTTGCTTTTTTGAATTTCTTTTAACTTGTCTAAAATTTTCATTAAGTAAATAAATTCCAAATCAAACTAAATGATATAATTTTTTAATTTTAAAAAATAATTGAAATCTCAAAAATTAATTTAATTAATATTAGAAAGTCATGAAACTCAATAACATTAAAAAGTCATAAACTATAATTTATTTTAAATAACTTGATTAACCATGCCTATATTTTGGTCGAACCATATTAAAACCTCATATATCTTTGTGTGGATTATTTTATTTTTATGTTCTTGAATTAATATTGTTTGCATTAAAGCTTTTATTGACATGTAAAACTTTTATTAAGAAAATAAATTTCAAATCAAACTAGATACATATAATTTATTAATTTTTTAAAATAATTTTAATATCTAAAACCAATTTAATTAGTATTATTAGAAAGTCATAGAACTCAATAAATTAAAATTAGAAAATTATATGATCAAACTTTATTTTCAATGACTTGGTTAGCTTCTTCTTTTACATATATCACATTTTTACAATTTTTTTACATTAGACAAATAAATTTCAAATCAAGCAAGACTTAATGTGTTGGATTCATTAACGATTTAGTAATTTGTAAAAGTTAAAGTTCAAATAGTGATAAAATCAATACCAAAAATAGGTTTATAACTACTATATTATTTTTCTTCTACATAGAATCATATTTTTCTAATTTTTTTTTCACTAGGAAAATAAACTCCAAATTAAATAAGACTTAATGTATTTGATTCATTAATGAGGTTAGTATTTTTTAGCAATAATTAGAAACTCAAATAGTGGATCCATTAATACAAAAAATTATGATAAAAATTAGTTCATAAGGACTTTATTACTTCTTTTTGCACATAATTAGATTTTTATAAGTTTTCTCCTAGAGAAATAAACTTCAAATTGATTGAAATTATTAATGAGTTTAAGAATTTTTAAAGATTATTTAGAACTCAAAAACTAGATTCAATCACTACAAAAAATAATAAACAAAATCGATATATTATGACTAATGATTTTATTTTTTCTCTTATACATGCAACTATATTTTTTAATTTTCTCATTAGGAGTGAGATATAATTAATAATTTAAATTTTTTAATGAATCTTTTAATTTGTAAAAATAATTTAGAATTTAAAAATCTAATCTAATTAATTTCATATTAAATCAAAGGATTTTAGAATACCATCTTTGTAATTAAGTACTGTGTGCATGTAACGAAAGTTGGTTTATTTTGCATATTAAAAAAAATTAAAATTCATTTTTTATTCATTAAAAAAAAAAAATCAATTCTGCTTTTATTAAGACATTAATAATATCCATATTTTTCTAACATATACTAAAATAGCATTTAAAAAAAATTATTTAAGATATTATTATGATATTACTTTTCATGTTTTACTTTTATTTTTTAATTCATTCATTATTACAAAATTATTTTTATTTTTGGTAAGACTTAAACTAAATTTAACCAATATTATATAAATTGAATTTATAATGTTTTCACAAAATCAAAATAGAAAAATTATCTTCAAAAATAATTTATCCAAAACTTGTTTTTTGTTTTGTTTTTTTTTTTTTTTTTTTAACTTAAAAACAGTTTTTAAAATAAAGCAAAAAAACAGGAGTAGACACGGACAAATTTCCGACCAAATCCCCAGCAGTTGATAGGTTGTCTCCTAATAGAACCAAACTTTTTGTAGTGCAAACTATTATGTGAAATGACTAAAGACACTAAACCATGTCCATGTCCGTTTGGTTTCAAACAAAAACGGAGAGAAAGAAGGGTGGGTTAGTCTCAAATCAGATATGATGAAAGTGAAAAAGACTAGAGAGATTTCTGAACTCAACATTGACTTAAACGCACGCATGTCTCCTTCGATGGGGTTTGTCATATCCTCCATTCGCAAGAGCTTCGGAAACTGCCACATGTGAACTGATCTTCTCCTTGTGTTAAGTTTCTCCATTTTTTCCTGTGAAAGGAAAGTTGAAAATCAGTTTGGAGATAGGAAATTAACCATTTTTTTGCTTGCTAGTTTTTCAAGAAACGACAAAAGGAGTTTTCTTTGAAGTTTGAAACTTTCCTCTCATATCAGTTCCATACCACCTATTATAATTTATTTGGGTGCTAAGATTTTCTTCTAACAAGGCTTGTTGGATGAGAAAGATGGTATACTGGAAATTCAACTCTAGTATGCAGCTTATAATAAGTGATATTTTATGGAAATCTAGTATGAGAAATAATTCTAGTATGCAACTAATAATAACTAATCACTAAGAGAAAAATCCTAAGAACAAATCTGATTGATTAAACTATGTCCGTTGGCGTCAGTTTGCATGTCCTCTTAATCTGACCTCAGAACATATCTTCTATTAAAAATTCCCTCTTGTGGCCCACCAAAGATTTTCAATTGTTTGTATCTGCATGTTCAAAACCATGCAGGGTTGGCGTCAGTTTGAGCCAAATCCATGCTCTTAGCGTCAGTTTGGCGTCAGTTTGCAACTCCGTTCTATAAATTTCGCTTCAGTGTGTCTCAAACTGATAACATGAAAGCAACTCTCTTCTATAAATTCCCTGAGCACATGACCACTATGAAGCAACCTCAGCCAAGCACATTGTTTCTTCAAGGTCTGAATCTCCTCTTGACAGCTTGCTTTTCAATGGCGCTTCTCTGGTTTTTAAGCAGTCATTGTATCTATTTTTCTTGTAGTATATTTCATGAAAATTTTATTGGGTTAATTTCTTCCATCTTTGCAGGAAAATCCATGATGGTAATATCAGAGGAGCAGAGACCCGAAGAAGAAGACTGGATGCTCTTTGAATAAGCAGAAATCCCGATCTACATCGCCCAGATATCCCAACGCTGGCAGGGCTGAGCAGGAGTGGTAAGAGTTGTACGGAGAGGTGGAATAACCATCTGGATCCTAACGTCAAGAGAGAGAACTTCTCCCAAGAGGAAGACGACGCCATCATCTGCTTCCAGTCGCTCTATGGGAATAGGTAATGAGAATCATCCTCATACTTTTCCATTATCATATGATATGATAATTTGATCAGTTTGAGGAGTTTTTATGTTGTGTTGCAGCTGGGAGAGTATAGCAGCTCATCTTCCAGGGCGAACCGATAATGATGTGAAGAACCGCTGGTACAACCATTTGAAGAAGAAGAAGATTGGGAAAAGTATACCAACAAAGTAGCACCGGGGATGAGCCACATGCCACACAACTCTTTCATCTCAACCACAATATTGATCCAAACACAAGCTCTACACTGGTTTCAGTCTCACAAGAAATCGCCAACTCTTGGTCTACTTCTGAATTAGTCTACCCAGAATTTGCAGGGGATCATCTTATGAGTGATGATGAGATTATCCATCACTCTTTCGGGGGAGATTACTTTTGAGCCTTGGATTTCCGGACCGATTTCAGCCTCACTGGAGAGCGAGTTCAGGCCAACTGAAGAAGTCACCAGATTTTGGTCTGCTCGAATATATATATATATATATATTCTCTTTCTACTAGTCATTATGCATAAGTTCCACATATAGATATGTAGACACACAGGCTGTTCATGAATCCATCTTATAATAAAGCTGCGTTTTGTATATATTGAAGGGTTATTAGACGGTTCTCAGACCCATTAATATGGTCAAACATAGAATTCTCTTCGATTTAAAAAGTAACAAATAGACAAGTAGTGTACGTTTTGCATCTAAACTAGTACTATTATTGGCATAAATAGCACACCTGGTGGATTGTTGAAGGAACCGGGAAGAACTTCGTAAGAATTTGTGTGAGGGAGTTTATCATAAAAGTAATCATTTAAAAAAAATAGATTTCACATCTAGATTGCTTTTCAAAATATTTACCAAAATAATCTTTAAGTTTTATTTCACTATTTCTTTTTTATAATAAAATCATAATTAGTAATTATAGTTTTAATCTTAGAGCTAAATTAACAGTTAACATGATTTTCTCGTAAAAAAAATAAAAAATAAAAAATATAATATATTCATACTGATATGCGTCAACGTAATTACTCTGATGAGTATTTTAAAATTAAATAAAGGTTAATTTTTTTTCTTTCCTTTTTTTATTAAAAAAGCTTAGTTTGACAGCAAACTCTTAGTCCTTTTGTCCATGTGGTAATTAGAGGGGAAGTATTCATGAGACGGATGTCAGATACAAACGGATGAGTAGGATGTCGGATACAAACGGAAGAAAAAGAGTGAAAGAAAAGGTAGGATTGAAACCGATGGTCTACTTTTGGACTTTCCAACTTTATGAACCTTTTATCATTGAAAATTGAAATCGCAACACCAAAGTGTCTTTTCAAAGTGTCATTGTTTCCTATTTTACTGCAATCGGTCCTCTGCCCTCTGGCATGTTTGTTCCAATAAAGCCGCTGTGTTTGTTGGTGTCAGTTTGTCATATAATTACTAGGAGAAAAATCCAAAATCCTAAGAACAAGTCTAAGTGATTAAAGTATGTCCGTTGGTGTCAGTTTATCTCCTCAATCTGACCTGAGAACCAATCTTTTATTAAAAATTCCCTCTTGTGGTGGTCCACCAAAGATATTATTTCAAAAGCTTGTAGCTGTATATTGGCTGACGTCAATTTATATCCTCAGTCTGACCCAAGCCCATGCTCTTAAAACAAAGAAAGTTGCCCCTACAACTCGTGGCGGACCCCATTGTCTCCAATGAGAAAATTTCACTACTCAAACTGACATAAAGGCATGTGGCCTCAATGAGATGGCTTCCGTTTATCTCCTCAAACGGATCAACTGAAGGCAACTCTCTTGTATAAATTTCCCTCCCAAAATTAACCACTATGAAGCAAGCTCAGCCAAGCATTGGATAACAATCACATTGTTTCTTCAAGGTCTCAATCTTCTCTTCACAGCTTGCTATTCAATGGGGCTTCGCTGGTTTTTAAGCAGTAGTATGTTTGATGGAAAACTTATTGGGTTGATTTCTTCCATCTTTGCAGGGAAATCCATGATGGCAAGACCAAAGGAGCAGAGACAGCGATGGACCGAAGAAGAAGACCATAAGCTCATTGAATGTAAAAGCAGACATCCCCATCTATCTTGGCCAAATATCGCAATGCTGGCAGGGCTGGAGAGGAGTGGCAAGAGTTGCAGGGAGAGGTGGAATAACAGTCTGACGGAAGACAATACCATCACCCGCCTGCAGTTACTTTATGGGAATAGGTAATGAGAATCCTCATACTCATATTTTTCCATTATGAGATTATATGAATATGATAGTGTGGTCAGTTTGAGTTTGAGCTGGGCATTTATAGCAAAAAAATCATCTTCCAGGGCCAACCGCTGGAACAACCATGTGAAGAAGAAGCTTGGGATAAGTACTCATCAGAATATTCCCGACCCACAAAGCTCTTTCGTCTGAACCAGAATATTCCAAACGCAAGCTCCATTCCTACACCCATTTCAGCCTCACAAGATATCGCCAACCCTTGGTTCACTTCTGAAGCCTACCTGGAATTTCTTGGGGATGATGAGACTACCCATCACTCTTTGATTGCCGGGTTTGCTCCTTTGATTCCCAAAGTTCATCCAAATGTGACCAATTTCGGGGGAGATTACTTTGAGCCTTAGATTTCTGGACCGGTTTCAGCCTCAGTGGAGAAGGAGTTCATGCCAAATGAACAAGTCACCAGAAATTTGCAGAACTTTCCGACTATGAGACTAGTAGGGAATATATATATGTATGCTCCAAGATCATGAACCCATCTTTTTGTATTATGTTGAAGGGTTATGAAATTGTTATAAGAAATAGACAAGTAGTCTTTTTTTTTTTCTTTTTTTTCTTAAAAAGAGTCTGAGGAGAAAGGTGTCAGCAATTCCCACTTAACCATCCAATTTGAAGGAAATATTAAAAAATAAAACCTAAACTATTCACGGATACCATACGGTCCATACCTGGTCGGATGGTCATCAGAAACCGGACGAAGTTTGGGTTTTCTGGGCAAGGCATTGAAATTAATTGATCATAGCTAAGGACAGTGACACAACCTCACTTCTTTGTTCCATTCCTGCAATTGCTAAATTAATCATTACGAAGGACATAACCTCACTTATTTGTTCCATTCAATTCTTGCAATTGCACTACCACATGTTATTGGTCCAAGGTAGCAATGAAACTGATTTTTTCGATTCTCGTCCCACCTTAATGAATTGAGTATGAAATTATTATAAACGGATTATGGATGAGTTTGAATTTTTTTTTAATTATATTTTAAATTTCATTAATATTCTTGATAGTTCTAAATGTTTTTTATTTTTAAAAATGAAAACTTAAGAAAAAAATTTTAAACGATTTTTCTACCATCTTTTACTAATTTTGATGGTTTACAGATAGATAAAGACTAGTTATAAGTGTTAATTTTTTATTTTAATTTTTTTAAATGTTTTAAAATCATATATTTATCTCTTTTTTTTTAATTATAAAATTACGAAGTACATGCAAATTAACAAACATGACTATAGACTTCTAATTTTGTTCTGATAAATATAATATTGATGCATTTACGTTTTTAAAATATCATTATCATTATCTTAAATTTTATTGCTTTTTTTTTGTTCAATTCTATATTTCATATTTTTTTCCCTCATTATTCATCTTTCTCTTTCATGGGTTCCATCGACTTTCACTATTTTTTTTTTCTCTTTTATCCTCTTCTTTTCTTTCTTAGGAAAATAATAAGGGGATTTTTTTGGAATTCCCGATCCTACCCTTAATAAATCAAGTTTAGGATGAAGATAAATAGGTTAAGGGTGGGCGAGTCTAAGATTTTTTCTCAAATTTAGGACAAAGTTGGGTATGGGTATTGAGGTGTCTTATTCTGCCCCTCCCCCATTATATAGGTAATTAAATTAAAGTTTATTCTTTTTCTTTTTCTAATTTTTAACATGTATTAAATAATAAAAAAATATCTAGTTAGGAAAAAATTATAAAAATTTATAATTTTTATTTATTTAAAAAATGTTTCGAGATGAATTTGTGAATTTGTGTTAAGACCAAAACCTTTTTGTCTCTACGGAAGAAAAGGGAAGTAACCATGATGAGGCAGACGAGTAGGATGTCGGATAAAGAAAGGAGAAAGCAGAGGGAGAGTGAAAGAAAAGGTGGGGATTGAAATCGATGTTGGGAAAGATGTCCTCAAAATATAAACATTTATTGAAAACTGAACTTTCATCAACAGATATATATTGTCCTCACATACGACTTTGGTGTATTATAAACAATACTAAATGATTAAATTAAGTCCATTGGCGTCAGTTTATCTCCTCAATCTGACCTGAGAACAAATCTTTTATTAAAAATTTTCCGCCTTGTGGTGGTCCACCAAAGATTTTATATTCAAAACCATGTCAGTTGGCATCAACTGATTGACACATCTATAATCCTATCTTCCCCCAGTGCTTTGTAATAAATTGTAGGGCAGACTATTTCAGCTACCTTGGACGACAGTAATATAATTCCACTGGGAGATTGTTTTGATTGACATTTGACCTCACTTCTATCTTCTTTCTAATCTTAAGAGCAATGCTAAGTGATTAAACTATGCCCGTTGGTGTCATTTTATTTCCTCGATCTGACATGAGAACAAATCCTTTATTAAAAATTCCCTCTTTTGGCGGTCCAACGTCTATAGCTGCATGTTCAAAATCAAGTCGGTTGGCGGCAGTTTATCTCCTCAATCTGACCTAAATCCATGCTCTTAGAACAAAGAACTCTTGGCGGATCCCATTGTCTCCAGTGAGAAAAGTCCAAATTAACTCAAACTGAAATAAAGGCCTACCTCCTCAATGAGATGCTGCTTGATCAGTTTATCTCCTCAAACTGATCAACTCAAGACCACTCTCTTCTATAAATTTCCCTCCGCACATGATCACCATGAAGCTCAGCCAAGCATGGGATATCAATCACATTGTCTCTTCAAGGTCTCAATCTTCTCTTCACAGCTTGTTATTCAATGGGGAGGGCTTCCCTGCTTTTTAAGTAGTAGTATATTTGATGGAAAATTTATTGTGTTAATTGCTTCCATCTGTGCAGAGAAATCCGTGATGGCAAGACCACAGGAGCAGAGACGGCCATGGACCCTAGAAGAAGACAATAAGCTCAAAGAATTTAAGCTCAAATTCCCTAATGAATCTTGGGGAAAGATCGCAGAGCTGGCGGAGCTGGACAGGACTGATAAGAGGTGTTGGGAGAGGTGGAATAACTATCTGAAGCCTGGTATCAACAAAGCGGACTTCTCTAAAGAGGATGATAACATCATCATCCACCAAATGTCGCTTCCTCAGAATAGGTAATGAGAATCATCTTCATATTTTCCCATTTTCATATGATATGATATGATATGGTACCATCTGATAGTGTGGTGATCAGCTTGAGTCTGAGGTAAGAGTTCCTGTGTTGTCTTGCAGCTGGGCATCTATGGCAAAATATCATCTTCTTGGGCGATCTCATAATGATATCAAGAATCGCTGGAACAACCACTTGAAGAAGAGGCAAGCGACTATAAGTGACCTTAGGCAACACCTTCTCTACCTAGAGGAACAACTTCTCATGGATGATGAGACTAGTGATTACTCTGTCCGCGGGGATGACCTTGAGGCTTTGGTGGCCGAGTTTGCTTCTTTGATTCCCAACGTTGATCCAAATGCAAGTTCAATCCCTAAACACACCAGCTGAAGAAATCACCAAATTATGGATGATGAGACAAGTCGAAAGTATATATAGTACATGTCTTTGAGTGTCATATATCATATACGTTTATGTTTGCAGCTAAATTAAGCATCATCTTCTCCATGCACCTTACTGTAAACCTATGTGTCTTGTATTATGCTGAGGGTTTCGTAGGTTGATTTCTGAGTATTGAGCACTGTTTTCATATGACAATAATAAATCCTCTCATCCTCTACTGCATCAACTCCATACTCCAATCTTCTTACTCTAACAATGTACTCCCATTGAGAAAATCTCTCTAAGTTTGATCACAAATTAAGTTAAAATCAACTGATTGACACATCTATAATCCTATCTTCCCCCAATCCTTTGTAATAAATTCTAGGGCAGACTATTTCAGCTGCCTTAGACGACAATAATATAATTCCAGAGGGAGATTGTTTTGATTGACATTTGACCTCACTTTTATCTTCTTCCTAATCTTTAGAGCAATTCTAAGTGATTAAACTATGTCCATTGGTATCAGTTTAATTATTTCCTCAATGTGACATGAGAACAAATCCTTTATTAAAAATTCCCTCTTGTGGAGGTCCGCCAAAGATTTTATTTCAAACGTCTATAGCTGCATGTTCAAAACCATGTCGGTTGGCGTCAGTTTATCTCCTCAATCTGACCTAAACTCATGCTCTTAGAACAAAGAACTCTTGGCGGATCCCATTGTCTCCAATGAGAAAAGTTCAAACTCAAACTGAAATAAAGGCATGTCTCCTCAATGAGATGCTGCTTGATCAGTTTATCTCCTCAAACTGATCAACTCAAGGCCACTCTCTTCTATAAATTTCCCTCCGCACATGACCACCGTGAAGCTCAGCCAAGCATTGGATATCAATCACATTGTTTCTTCAAGGTCTCTATCTTGGTCGATATGGCAATTCTGGCAGGGCTGGAAAGGAGTGGTAGGACTTGTAGGGATTAACAACAACTATGCAGCCGATCTTGGCTCTTTGTTTGGGAATAATCCAAAGGCAGGTTCGACATGGTTTCAGAGTCATCGGAGCGCTCTATGACTAATCAAGTAGAAAAAGTGGTCACCCCACCAGATGAAGAGATCTCCCCTTTGGAAGCCTGGCTAGAAGAATTTCTCTCTGGGGAGACTGGTGAGACTGGTGAGACTGGTGACTCTTTTTGCGGAGACACTGCACTCGTGTAGTTCTCGTGCGTGCATACCTCCATTATGTAGTGTTTCGGGAGTGCTTTTTGCATTATGTTGTGGGGATAGATAGATTCATTTCTATATAAAATAATGGTTCATTTTTGGGTTGGTTAAAGTGAGTTGTTTAGGTTCTGAAATTCCATCTCTAGTTGGGGGTCTTGGTTCCAAGGTTCTAAAATGTGGTGCGGGTTCATCTCTCGATCTCTTATCTATGGCGGGAGGCTTATTTCGTATCAAGAGTGTGTTGAGGAGGTCATGAAAGATTAAATTCATATTTAAATTTATTATTAGTATTGATTAAGGTGATTTTTAAAATAAAAAAGTGAAAAATAGTTCATATTTTTATAAATAGTATAGGTATAAGTTTATTTAAATAAATATAAGGAAAAGTGACAAAAATTTAATTTTTATTATAAATTCCAAAACTAGTCCACAGACCTTGGATTCAATATTGCTTTGAAATTATAGAAATCTGGTCGGATCCTACATGCTCGCCCACCTTTTTTTAACGGGATACTTACTAAAACTCTTAAAGACCCTTCTTCTATCCTCATCCAAAACTCTTAAACTCTTAATTTTTATTATTCACTCTTTGATGGAGCATGTCTTATGGTCTACTGGTGGACCTACATTGTAATTAATCAAAGCAAATTAGAGGTCTATAGCGGTAGAATTATGGTTGAAATAAGCAACTTTGTGTTAAAGATAATCTTGATGATCTTAATAAAAAGTATTATAAATTTGAGGAATATTGACGTTAGAATCTATTGGGCTCCCTCGTATGTGAGGGAGTGGGCCCCATATGCTTGGGGACCAAGTCAGTTGCATTAAAAAAAGAAAAAGAAAAAAATGAAGGAAATCGGGAAAAATAGAGAGAAGAGAAGAGAGAAAAAATTGCATCTAATTGCCCAAATTTCATCAATGAGCCAATCCTGTTTCATCTGTGGTCCGATTGAGTTGAAATTAAGAGGAGAGATTTGAAACTCAAGTAGCTACAATCGAAACAGTGGAGATCATATTTTGAGCTTGGGAACTGATGTTACTGCCCGTCAACAGTAACGATGCTTTTGGTATACTTTCTCTAATTTTCTTTGCTTTTGCCAATAGAGATTGTATAATCCAAGGCTACATGTGCTCTCGATGTATTTGGCAGCCTCTAGATATTATTGTAGAAAAGATAGGTGTAACCCATTATTGTTGATATGGAAGTTTGAACTATACTAGGTCCCATGGTTTTTCCCTTTACATTGGGGGTTTTTCACGTAAAAATTATGGTGTCTAATTTATTTTCTATTGCATGAGTTTATTTATTTATTATTGCTAGTTGATATTGCCTATTTAGTTTTGCATAAGGAAATAGTAGAAAAATTTTGGTGTTTGTTAGAATATTGTGAATTCACTCTAACAAGTGGTATTAGAGCCAGGTTGATTATCAATTGGATCTCTTGTGTGAATTAAATGGAGGAGGTAGGTAGTGGAATGATTAAACTCACAAGTTCCAATTATTCAGTTTGGAATACTAGGATGGAGGATATTCTATATTGCAAAGAGTTGTTTGAGCCCATTGAACGTAAGGATTATAAGCCAGTTACTACAACTGAGGATGAGTGGAAGAAATTAAATAGGAAAACCATTGGACATATTAGGCAATGGGTTGATCAGAGTGTCTTCCATCATGTAGCTAAGGAAGTTGATACATATAGCCTTTGGTAGAAATTAGAGTCTTTATGAGAGAAAGACTGCATAGGACAAGATAAGAAGGGTTGTGAATTTAAAGTACAAGGATGGTAATAGTGTTGCAGAGCATCTCAGTAATTTCCAGGGACTGTTGAATGAGTTGTCTACCATGAAGCTTGAGCTAGAGAAAGCATTGAAGAATAAATGGGTACTAAAGACGAAGCCTGAACCAAATAGATCACAACCAAGGTACAAGACAAGATTGGTTGTGAAGGGTTTTAGTCAGAAGAAAGGCATTGACTTTGAAGAGATTTTCTCACCTGTGGTTAAGATGTCTTCGATCCAAGTTGTGTTAGGCTTGGCTTCCAGTATGAATCTAGAGATTGAACAGCTTGATGTGAAGATTGTTTTCCTCCATGGTGACTTAGAGGAGGAAATATATATGGAGCAACCAGAAGGGTTTACAATCAAAGGTAATGAACACTTAGTGTGTTGACTGAAGAAGAGCTTGTATGGTCTCAAGCAGGCACCGAGACAGTGGTACAAGAAGTTTGATTCCTTCATGGTTGAGCATGGGTATGATAGAACTACTTTTGACCATTGTGTGTTTGTGAAGAAATTCTCTGATGGAAAATTTATAATTCTCTTGCTGTATGTGGATGACATGTGATTGTTAGCCGTGATACTGGTAAAATTAATAAGTTGAAAAATGAGTTAAGCAAGTCCTTTGAAATGAAGGACTTGGGGTCTGCAAGTCAGATTCTTGGTATAAGGATTTCTCGAGATAGGACGAATGGAAAATTGTGGCTATCTTAAGAAAGCTATATTGAGAAGGTTTTAAACAAGTTCAACATGGGCAAGGCAAAACCAGTGAGTTCTCCACTTGGAAGTCATCTAAAGCCAAGTTCCAAACAAAGTCCTTCAAGTGAGAAAGAAAAAAAGAAATGCGAAAGGTGCCCTATGCATCAGCTGTGGGTAGCTTGATGTATGTTATGGTGTGCACAAGGCCTAATATTTTTCATGCTGTTGGAGTTGTCAGCAAGTTCCTTTCTAATCTTGGCAAAGAACATTGGGTTATAGTGAAATGGATTCTCATGTATCTAAGGGGTACTTATAAAAGATGTTTATGTTTTGGGACTGACAAACTTGTGCTTTTAGGATGCACAGATGCAGATATAGCTAAGGATGTTGATTCAAGAAAGTCTACTTCTGGTTATTTGATCACTTTTTTAAGGGAAGCAGTGTCATGGCAATCAAGGTTGCAGAAATGTGTTGCTTTGTTAACCACGGAGGTTAAGTATATTGCTATCATTGAAGCTAGCAAGGAGTTATTGTGGATGAAGAAGTTCCTACAAGAATTGGGTCTACAACAAAAAAGGTATCTACTTTACTGTGATAGTCAAAGTGCTATTCATGATCATCTCAGTAAGAATCCAACTTTTCACTCTAGATCCAAGCATATTAATGTGAGATATCATTGGATTTGTGATGCACTAGAGATCAAATTGTTTTGCCTTGAGAAAATCTATATTGATGAAAATGGATCAGATATGATGACAAAACCAATACCTATAGAGAAGCTACAATTTTGTAGAAAGCAAGTAAGCTTGGTAGAGCCCCTCACATAGTCGGGAGGGGAAGATTTGTTGGGTTCCCTCTTATGTGAGGGAGTGGGCCCCATATGCTTGGGGACCAATTTAATTGCATTAAAAAAAAAACACATCTAATTGCGCAAATTTCATCAACGAGCTGATCCTGCTTCATTTGTGGTCCAATCGAGTTGAAATTTAAAGGAAAGATTTGAAACTCAAGTAGCTACAATCTGAACGGTAGAGATCAGATTTTGAGGTCGAGAACTAATGTTACTACCCATGAACAGTAACGACGTTTTTGGTATACTTTCTCCAATTTTCTTTGTTTTTGCCAACAGAGATTGTATAATCCAAGGCTATATGTGCTCTTGATGTATTTGGCAGTCTTTAGAGATTATTCTAGAAAAAGCAAGTGTATCCCATTATTATTGATAGTGGAAGTTTGAACTGGACTAGGTCTCATGGTTTTTCCCTTTGCATTGGGGGGTTTTTCACGTAAAAATTCCAGTGGTTGATTTATTTTTCTATTGCATGAGCTTATTTATTTATTATTGCTAGTTGATATTGCCTATTTAGTTTTGCATAAAGATAGTGTAGAAAAATTCCGGTATTTGTTGAAATATTGTGAATTCACTTTAACATAATCAATAATGAAAATCAAGTCATAATATCAATGTATTTTTTGTTATCAAATTTTAATATGCACTTTGTGAATATCATGATGTATGTCAAAAATAATCTCTTCATAGAAAATGTTAAAACAAACTTCAACTCAACAGGTTGAAAAAAAAGTTTCTAATCATAAAAAGGAAAAATCAAGTGAAAGTTTGGTAGTTAGAATGAAAATAGAAAAGTAAAATAACAAAGGAAACCAGAGGTGTTTCAATTGTAGCAAAGAAGGAAACTATATAAGAAATTCTTCAATTTAAAGGAAGTTTTTCTTCATTTTAACCCTTAAATGTAAGTTTTAGACGGAACTAAATAAATTGTTATTTTTTTTAATTCTCGTTCTCTTCTTCTCTTCTCTCGATTATTATTCTTAATTTGTTGTATTTTTTCGCAACACACATAATGACTTACTCTATTGGTTCAAAATGTAAATGAAAAATATTTTTTGTCATTTGCAAATTTCTAAAGACTTTTTACAAGAAATTGGAACAAGAACTATTATCATTCACACTCAAATAATATTAATATTATGGTCCATTATGATTTGATTAAGTTGATGTTATATGACTTTTGGGTGCTTGTAGTATTAATCATGTAAAAGCAGTTTGTTTGGTAACTATTTTAAAAATATTTTTCAATTTTTCAAGGAAAAACGGAAAACATGTTTAATAATTAGAAAAAAAAATTATTCTTATAAACAAGAAATAAAGTGTTTTTAGAAGAAAAAAAAATTAGTTGTTTTAATATTAATTGAACAATTAATATTATTGGATGATTATATTATTATATAATAGTTCCACATCATAAATAACGTTATGAAAATAGTAAAAAGGCAATGTTCCAAGTCATACCCTCAAGCCAATGCACCCAAAGCAAATATATATATATAGAAGCACTTCAAACAACAAAAGTTACCAGTTTTAACTGCAAAGGGGGTAATTTAGGCCTGTTTGCATATAGGATTTTATTTGTTTTTTTTAAATGAATACTAGGCTTGAGTTATATCACGGGTTAGATTATTTAAGAGTGGGATTGACGAGTTTTGGGCAAAAAATAATTTATTTGAAACAAAAATTCATAAAATAAATTCCCTCCTAAAATAATTTTTAAAGTACTACTTCTCATCCATGTCATAAAATTGTAATTGATAACTAGATTTTGAATATTTTTTAAAATAATCAAAATCATAATTACCAACTCCAATATTCTTCTTAATTATAACCGTTAACTCCACCATTTAAATGGGTTTATCATCTTCTCCATGGTCATGAATCTTATAATAAACCTTGTGGCCGGTTGCTTCAGTTTAATAATCTCCCCAAACTGACCTAAATGCATGCCTTTCATTAGAACAAATCTTCTATCAAAATTTCCCTCTTCAAACAACTTTGTAGCCATATATAGCTTCAAACAACTTTGCCTCTACAAGAAATAGGATTTTTGGTGACGGTTGGCAACCGTCACCAAATCGTATATATCCGTGATCAAAACCTATTGTCGCGGTCTTATGAAACCGTGACCGAGCGTCACAGTATGAGGCGTAGCTAAAGGTATTGGTCACGGTCAAGTAATAAACCGTGACTATATGTTTAACCTTTGGTCACGGTTAGTACCCTAACCGTGACTACATGTAAGTCTATAGTCACGGTTAATAAAAATGACCGTGACTAAAAGTTGACATTTGGTCACGGTCAATGTCCCTAACCGTGACCAAATGTCACCTTTTGGTCACGGTCAATGCCCCTAATCGTGACTAAATATAGGTATATGGTCACAGTAATTAAGTGACCGTGACTAAACATTAAGTCTATTATCGCCACTATCCCTAACTTTTGGTGACGATTCATTTTAAGCGTGACTAAAAGCACACTTATGGTCACAATTTTTTAGTGGCCGTGACTAAAATATGTTATATTTTGGACATTGGTTTTTTATAAATTAAAATTTCCCAAACCTGTTATAAACCCAAACAAACCCATTTTAGACCTGTATATGTAATTAAACAATTAAACCAATTTCAAAATATTACAATCAATTATTCCAAGCTAGTTAAAAACTTATATATCAATATAAGTCATTAAATAAAAAAAACATAATATAACAAAAAAAAAAACCAAA
The DNA here is from genome assembly GCF_030704535.1 of Vitis vinifera. Classification (NCBI taxonomy): domain Eukaryota; kingdom Viridiplantae; phylum Streptophyta; class Magnoliopsida; order Vitales; family Vitaceae; genus Vitis; species Vitis vinifera. Next base: position 1,581,511 of record NC_081820.1, on the reverse strand, counting down.
CAAACAAAAAACAAAGAGATTCAAATTTAGTTTCACATTCTAACATAATATAACAAATCAACCAACCAAACATCACATAATAGTCATAGAAAGCAAAAAAAGTTAGAAGAATCTATCATATAAATAAGTAGCATAATCTTCAAAAAAAAGTTAAGAGAATCTATCATATAAAGATATAGCAAAATCTTCAAATGTCTACTGCTTTTGCTGAAATTGTTGCATCATTTGCATCATCTGTTCTTGAATTTGTGCTTGCATTTGTGCTTGCATTTTTCTTTGCATTTCCATCATTTTTTCTTCAAACTCTTCTTTCACTTCTTCACGTGTCTTCTTTTGAACTTCTATCAACCTCTCTTCAAATGTTTCTTTCACATGTGAGAGTTCATCTTTCACATTTGAGAGTTCTTCAGTTGCAGTTGTAAACTTTTGTTCTGCAGCTATTAGCATCTCTTGGGCGTTTTCAAGTTGTGTTGAAAGAATAACTCCTGATCGTCTCCTACTAGTAGAACCAAAGATTGAGGTAGGAGTAGGACCAAATCCATACCCTCGAACACGACCATGCCTCTCTGGACCCATGACTTGAGTATATATCTCATCTACATATGTAGATGCTACAGATGTAGATGATACAGATGTAGATGCTCCAGATGATGCAGAAGTAGAAGAAGATGTCCTCTCAGGTTGAGATAGTAATTGTTAAAATTGATCCTGGAATTATAAAAAATAAAAAATTGTTAGACTTCTAAAATAATTTAGTATGAGGCTATGACTGAAATACAAGTATATAAAATTTATTTACTTCATTACCATAATCTCCTTAGAATGATCATCAACAGGCATCCCATCTTTTCTTGTGTGTGTGTCAGGGCAAACATCTCAATTCTATTGGGCTCACTTCGATCCTCTTTCTTTTGTGCCTATTCTTATAAGTAAAACAATTGAGTTATTTATGATGAATTATTTATGTACAAACAAATCATATTAATAATAAATTTCAACCTTTTCATATCGAATTTGAGCATAACTTTTTGATCCCGATGTATGCTTTATCACTTGTTTTGCCCTATTTGCCTTGTTTTTTTTCTGAGATATCCTACATCAATTAAAAAATAGCAAGTTACTTATATAGGTAATAGAAACATAATAAAAGTTATATACATGAAGTATTAGGTTAGATATAACTAATAAATATCATTTTATGTGAATATGAGTATCATAAGATACATTATCAAGAAAAGATCATTATCTTTACCTTGGCCTCAGGTGTACCCCAAAAGTGGATGAGCCACCTCCAATCATCATCCGATAAGTGTGGAGGTCGATGGCACAATCTCTCCTCATCTGTATTATAAGGGTTATAATACTTGGCCTTCATTTTATTTCTGTAGCTTCTAAACAAATTTCCACAACATTGAAGAATGTAGCTCTTACATGTTTCTTCTAGTTCATATTTTTCCTGTATTGCATTAAAATGTCATGTTTAAATAAGAGGTATCATTTTTAAAAAATAACATTACAATTTAGATTGAATATTAACTAGCATATACCAATACTAAGGCCCAAATCTTTTCCTTCACATCTTCACTAACATGATTCCAATCTTGAACTTGGATGGGTACATTGTGTTGAGATCGCACCAATGTTCCCATATAGCTTGACAATCTTTCCCCTTTTCCATCATAAACAACTTGTCCTCTGGTATTGAATCGTGTAGTTTTTTTTTCCCCGGGTTTCATACTAAGTAAATCTAAGTTACATGTTAGGCCACGTGTCCTCTTTTTGCTAGAGGATGAACCTATTAAGAGTAATAATGAAATTAAAAGAAACATAATTTACTTATCTTATATAAAATTAAACATTAAAAACCTATCATTCAAGAAATTAAATATATGTAAACACATTTATCATATGTAAAGTTAAACATAATCTTCTTAATCATACCAACAACAGAAGGATCTGAAGAATCAGAAGGATCAGAACTACTAGGAGTAGTAGTTGCAGCAGGTTGTATGTCTAAGAGTTGTTGTAGATTGTCCAAATCATCTTCTGGAGACACTATTTGTACTCTTCCTCTTCGATGTGACATTTCCTACATAATAAAGTAAATTAGAAAAAGTAATACAAAATAAGTTACATAAATAATTGAAATAAATTACAATTTGTATAGCTGGTAAGTATATATTTATGTACTTACCAATACTATTAGCTACACATCATCTATATCATCATCATGAATAAATTCATTATCTCTTTCAACAATGTTTTTTTGTCGTGATAGTAGAACATCTGTTTGGATAGTTTTTCCTGCAATATCATTTCTATCCCAATTGATTAAATCATTCTCGATCAACTCATGCACATCACGTTGACTATGAAGTGTTATAAGTTGTTGATATGGCTCTGGATCATTAGTAGATACTTTCTGATTCATATCATAAACCCCTCGAGTTTGTATCTCTACAACGGTGTGCCAATTTTCCTCATTTGAATTTTGAACATAGAAGACTTGTTTTGCTTGAGATGCAAGCACAAATGGTTCATCTGTGCATATGGTACGTTCAAAATTCAAACACGTGAACCCATATTCATCCTTCTTCATTCCCCTTCCACTATTGATTACATCCCACCAGTCACACTTGAATAAAATAACTCTATTTCCACCAAGGTAATGTAACTCAATTACATCAGTTAGCACACCATAGTAAGAAACATGACCAGGAATTGGGTTCTTATCTCTTGCACTTGCAAAGCTTGATACCTCTGCGGTCACAACAACTCCACTATTTTGAGTTTTTTTTCCCTTTTCTCATTCTCTTGTGTGAAATCTGAACCCATTAATGATGTATCCTCTATAACATGTAACTGATGTACTTGGTCCACGAGACAATGATAGTATGTGTTCAGAAATTGGACCTTCATGTCGCATTTGTATAATCTATATATTCAAATATAAGATGTTAATACATACATGTGTATTAGATAATAGAACAATTTATGTAGTGCATGAACTTACACGTTCTTCAAACCAACTAATGAATTCTCTTCTGTGAAACAAATCTACATCCCGTGCACGAATACAAGGCTTAACCCTTATAGATTGCTTATGTTCTCTGATAAAAATGAAAAAATTAATTATAATGCTCACAAATACCAAAATTAAATTTTTGTATGAGAATTAATATAAAGTTTTATTCAAATAAGTGTCTTACTCAATAAATGACGTCACTTCCTCACAATTAGTCAACACATATAAATGTGCTTGGGACCATTCTTCTGTGCTAAGAACACGAGATGTTAACTTTCCTATTGTACGTCCCATGCATTTGAAAATGCTTAACCCTCCACCATTTGTTATGTTATTTTCAATGACATAATTTCTTTCTTCACGGTCATGCTTCGTTTCAACATCATGCAAATATCTTGAACAAAAGGTTGTACATTCTTCTGCTATGTACCCCTCTGCAATAGAACCTTCTGGACGACTCTTATTACGGACATAAGACTTTAATGTACGTAAATACCTGTCATTCCACAACATGATAGATTTGTTTGATGAACTATATGAAACCTAATATACATAAGATTAATTGAATGAGAACATACCGCTCAATAGGATACATCCATCGATATTGCACTGGTCCAGCGATCTTTGCCTCACTTGCAAGATGAATAGGTAAATGCACCATAACATCAAAGAATGATGGAGGAAATATTCTTTCTAATTTGCAAAGTGTGACTATTATGTCATTCTCAAGGTGCTCTAATTGATCAGTCATTAACACTTTAGAACACAACTGTTTCAAGAAACTACATAGTTCAACTATAACAGCACAAACATTCTTATGTAGAACTCCTCGAATTGCAAGTGGAAGGAGTTGTTGCATGAGAACATGACAATCATGAGACTTCAACCCAAATATCTTTCTTTCATTCACTTGTACACACCGAGAGATGTTAGAAGCATAACCATCTGGAACCTTTACTTCTTTCAAAAATTTACAGAATTCCTTTTTTTCATTTGAAGTTAGTGAATAGCATGCAGCAGGCAACATAACCCTATTCCCTCTTTGTATGGGGTGAAGTTGATCTCTGATACCCATAGCTTGCAAGTCAAGACGACTATTGAAGTTATCCTTCGATTTACCATCGATACTCAACAAGGTGACAACTATACTGTCACATATATTCTTTTCAATATGCATTACATCCAAATTATGACGCAAAATGAGGGTTTTCCAATATGGCAATTGGAAAAAAATGCTTTTTTTTTTCCAATTGTGCTCAAGTTCAACATGTTCTCTTTTTCTTTTTGCTGACATCTTATTTTTTGATGTCTTCCCTAAAGTAATATGTTCCATTCCATCTAATTGATGTAGAACATCTTCCCCAAACAAATGTTTAGGTGCTGCTCTATGCTCTTCATTTCCATCAAAGGACTTTTTATCACGTCGAAATCTATGATCAATCGGCAAAAATCGACGATGACCCATGTAACACCATTTCCGTCCATTTTGTAATCGATATGAAGAACAATCTTTATTACAAATAGGACAAGCAAATTTCCCTTTAGTACTCCAACCCGAAAGATTTGCATATGCAGGAAAATCATTGATGGTCCATAATATAGCTGCACGCATACAAAAATTTTGTTTTGTTGAAGCATCATATGTTTCAACTCCAACCTCCCATAAGTCATTCAACTCATCTATCAATGGTTGTAAGTATATGTCAATGTCATTCCCAAGTGCAGTTGGACCAGGAATAAGTAGTGACAACATGAAGAATGTTTGTTTCATACACATCCAAGGTGGTAAGTTATATGGAATAAGAACCACCGGCCACATACTATATGAAATTGACATATTCCCAAAAGGATTGAACCCATCACTTGCTAAACCGAGCCTAACATTTCGAGGTTCTAGTGCAAATGAAGGGTGTACATTATCAAAATTTTTCCAAGCCAAAGAGTCCACTGGATGCCTTATCATCTCACCTTCCATGCGACCATCAACATGCCATTTCATGTGAGAAGCTGTCTTAGATGACATATATAACCTTTGAAGCCTTGGTTTTAAGGGAAAATAACGCAAGACCTTAGCAGGAATTTTCTTTTTCTTTACTGACTTAGTGAACTCATCTGTAGAATTATCATCACTCGATTTCCATCTGGAGACACCACAAACAACACACTCATTTGCATTTGCATGCTCTTTTGAATACAACATACAATCTGAGGGGCATGCATCAATTTTGATATAATGAAGGCCAAGGTCACGAAGCAGTTTTTTTGCTTCATAATAGTTGCTTGGCAATGTCTCACCCTCAGGAAGTGCTTCCTTCAACAATTCAAGCAACATTGTAAATGACTTATTGCTCCATCCATTAAGACACTTCATATGAAATAATCTTATGATAAAAGACAACTTTGTGAATTTTTTACACCCTGGATATAGTTCGTGATCTGCTTCTCTTAACAAATTATAAAATTTGTTTGCATCCTTATTCGGTTTTTCAAACTCCTCATGCACATGTGGACTTCGTTCAGATTCCTCATTTGGCATTGACATTCCAAATGCATCATTTAACATTTCTTCCATCTCATCATGCATATCAGACTCATTAGTGCTAGTATTCGCAGGTTCACAAAACTCATATTCCCCATGCATTAACCATCGCACATAATTTCTAGCTATCCCATTGTCCAACAAATGGTCATACATGATTTCTCGCTTCTGCATAACACAATTATTGCAACAAATGCAAGGACATGGGAGCATTTCTTTTCCAGGTGCATTGGTAAAGGCAAAATCTAAGAACTCAAAAACTCCTTTATGATATTCACTACTTACTCTTGACTTCTGCATCCAACTCTTATCTATTGGCATTTTTCTCGTACTTCCGCAAATTAAACCCTTCAATCACATAACAATGAATCTTCATATCAACTTATAATGAATGTGATATGTTTTTTATCATCTCAAACTCCTATATTTGGTAGTGGTTCCTATCCCATTTAGAAATACATAATCCCTATGAATCAATCACTAACATGCTTAGTTTCATTTTGATAAAATTTCGGCAGCATTTCCCCATAGTTCTCCAAGTACACGAATTGGCTAAGGTATAAACATACTATTAGTTAGCTTAATTAAGCTGCTAACAATATGTCACCTTGTCCAAATATGCACCCAGAGAACAAGGGGAACCACTGTCAAATCTTATCAATATGTTAAAGCATAAGCGTGTGATTTCATAGATATTATGTATTTCCAAACTGTCCAAACGGACAATTCAAGCATCATTTGCAGACAATTCTACCAATCATATACAAAACATATAGGTTGAAAACTTGAATATGACCACAATAAATAATCATATCCACACGTCTACAACTTATATGTTTTTAATATATGATAAAAGAGACATTTGTCAAGCAAGGATACTTGAACGGGAATTCTAGGGTTTTCTAATATGAAAATGAGTAAATGATAAAATTAATGACAAATAATATTAGAAAAAAATAGATAAAAACACACAATGAGACTAACACATTCGATAATTTATATAAATGAATTACTAATATTTCTATTGCATAAAATCAACGAGGGTTAGTTCACAGGTAACAATAATAAAATATAAAATCATAGATAAGGCCTCACAATAAATGCAACATATGCATATCTTATATCATGAAGTAACGAAAGTGTAAGGTATAAATAAGATGAAACAAAACAAAAATTTTCTTAATTTTCTAATTTGGGTGCAAAACAAAAATTTTCTAAATATTCCTATTCTTTTTCTAGAATAGGTTTGGTATTATTTTTATTTATTTATTTTTAATAAAAAATGGTTTTTGTTGAGAAGTTGTTTTGGAAGTAGGATATTATTTGAGAGTATATTTAATTAAAAATATTATATAAGTTTACTATCTTTAAACTTTAAAAACTAATTACTTTATTTTAAATAAATAAAAAAGACACGACTTATAAATTAAATCATAAAAAGAAATATATAAATTTGAGAATAGATTTTATTTGTATCACTTTTAAAATTTTAATTTTTTATTTTTTACTTTTCACAATAATTAAAAATGTAAATATTTCACTAAAGTCAAGCATGGTTTAATTAATAGTTCTTAAATTATATTTGGGAATTCAAAGATAAAAAAAATTATTTTCTCCATCTATTTTTCATGAAGGTACATATAATATAATTAATAGTTCTTAAATTATAATTTTCTTTATATCTACTTTCTATGTTTTTTATCTACTTAAAATATCATGAATTTTAGATTATAATATATATGCAAATTCATATATAAACCCAATTTTTTATAAATAATTCATTTAAAAATATTGTGAAATGCATTTTTTCATAAGTCACATAATTATTTCCTTAAAATATCATGAATTTTAGATTATAATATGTATGCAGATTCAGGGCCTATATCCAACTTAGCATTAGTGGCTGTAACGTGTAGCTCATGTGGATCGGGGGTTTGGTTGATTGCCAACTCAAACTCTATCCAAAAAAATAAAATTATATATATGTATATATTAAAGGAATTTGGAATCAATGAAAATTAAATGTATTTGGTCCAAATTTTAATAAATCACGTATAGGAAGTTTTATCTAATCTAATTTATTACCTAAATTCAATTCAAACTCTTTTTTTTCTTTTTTTAAGAAAAGTGGGTTTTGACTCACTTTTTTAAAAAAAATATATAAAAAATAAAAAATAATTATTTGTATATATAAAATAAAATATTTACTTGTATCTCTTATTTGTATCTCGACGCCTATAAAATAGTTGCCAATTAAGCTAATCAATAATCCATCCTTTATTATTTTATTCATTTCATAATTCTAATTTATAAAATTTCTTTAATCATGTAAGTTTGGATGCATTGAGGGATTTACTTTAACTTTAATTAATCCACCATTGCAATCTAGTTTGCACCACTATTGTAAATTTCTTTATTTATTTTAGGATAAAAATGATTTGACTATGACATGATGTCATGCCACATGGAAAATCATTAAATTTTAGGGGACTTATGGTGGGAGCTATTACATACTTAAGTTTCATTCTATATTATTAATTGTATAATGAATTTATTTAGAAAGAATTATGATTCAAAATTTTTAATAGCATGTTTGATAATTATTTTTAAAAAGAGTTTTAATAATTATGTTTAATAAAACAAAATAATATTTAAAAATTTAAAATATTTTTAAAATAAATTTTATATATAATATTTTATTTTATATATTTATATAATTATTTTTTTAAACAGTTATTTGTATACAAACTTTTCCATAATTATTTGTATCTCTTATTATATAATTAATAGTTCTTAAATTATAATTTTTTTTTATCTACTTTCTATTTTTTTTTATCTTCTTAAAATATCATGGATTTTAGATAGTTGGTAATATGAGTTCCCAAAGCTAAAAAAATATTATTGAAAAGGCAATTTAAAATTACTTTAAAAAAGAAGAAGATAATTTTAATTTTAATTTAAAATTGTCTTTTAAAAAATATTTTAATATTTAATTGAAAAGGCAATTTCCTAATACACTTAATGGGTATCATAAAATTTAAAATAATTTTTAGGACTATCTTAAAAAATATTTGTTTAAATTACCATATCCTTAACTAAAGTGTGACATATGGTATAAAAATCTATCTTACATGGAAAATAATATTCATAAAAGTGATGTGTCTTAATTGTATGACTATTTGATATACAAATAAAATATTTAAAATTTTGTAAAATATTATTGTTTGTGAGACTCATAAATAGGACAAAAAAAACAAAGCAACAGAAACGTGGAGTGTGGAATATATGGTTTTAATCCATATCAACATGTTCACAAACTCAAAGCTACAAAAACAAAGAAAAAACAACATTGTTGGAAACTAATCAAATTTTCAACACAATAATTAAACCCAATGGAAATAGGCAATTGAAGATAATGCAACAAACAAAAGAAAAATTCTTTCATTACACAGTAACAATGGAAATAAACCCAATAACAATGAAATCAGAATTAAATCATAGAAAAAATAGAGAGAGAAACTAGAGAGAAATTGTACCTTAGGAAGTAATTAAGTGTGATTTTTCCAAAAGCACCAAAACCCTATAACAATGGAAATAAACCCAATAAAATGAAAATAAACCCAATAACAATGGAATCTCAAACCTAATCACAAACATTTCCAAAATACCAATTAACAAAACTCAAAAAAAAAAAAAAAAAATTCCAAAACTCACCAAAACCTAGAGAGAAACGATTTTTACGGGAGTTTCTTGGAGGTGGCTTTGGCTTTACGGACCATAGCTTCCATGGGGCTTCTTCGGCATGGCTTCCATAAGCTTTTTCCGGAAATGGCTTCCTCCAAGCAATGGGGGCTGTGGGTAGATTTTATGGGTTTTATGGCCGTGGGTTTTGGAGAGGAAGAGAAACAGAGTTTTGTTGGCAGAAGAGAGGGGCTTTTATATTGGAAATGTTTGGGAGAAGGCTTTTACTCAATGGTTAAATGGGTTAAAAAACGTTGCCTGTGTCTTTGATATTGGAAAGTCAATGGTTAAGGCCCACATAGTTAAAATATTATATTGGAAAGTGATATATTATATTGGAAAGTGATGTGAGACTTTATAATATGGCTTTATATATGGTTATTATCAAATCTCATTTTAACATTTTAAGAGTTAAAATGTTGGCTGTGGTTATTATCAATTATTTTAAAATTTTAAATTTACAATTATTTTAAAATTTAAAATTAATTTTGAAAGTTCAATGTTTTACTCAAAGTGTTGTTTTAAAATTTTTATTAAGTTTTATAAAGTTTTTCAATTTTTAAAATTATCAAGTTTAAAATTTAAAAATTTTATATTAGAAATTTATCAAGTATTATATTTTAAATTTTTTTATCAAGTTTTAAAATTTTAAATTTTACAATTATGTATGAGAAAATTATCAAGTTTTATATTTTAAAATTGTTATTTTCAAAGTTTTATCAAGCTTATCAAGTTTTAAAATTTTAAAATTTTATATTAGAAATTTATCAAGTTCTATATTTTAAAATTTTAATAGTTAAACATGTTTAGTAAATTTAAGTTTACTAAAAAAGAAATAACTGCTCTTAGTGATGTTAATATTAATGATGATAAAATTTAATAAAATCTTCTAATAATAACTTATCTTATTATAAAACCTATTATTTATCATATATAAAATGTTCTTTTTCTAAAATAATTCAAAGGTATAGGCAGTGTTTGCTAACGAGCTTTTAATTATAACAAATTTTTATTCTTAATAATAAATAAATAAATAAGTAAACCATAGAGGGGAAACAATTTTTTGTTCTTAAAAACAAAAATAAGATATTTAAAAAAAAATATTAATATTTTTAGTTATCTTAAATTGTTTTCACTTATTAGAGTAAAAGATATTTTCAAAAATAATTATATAAATACAAAGAATAATCAAAAATAAAATATAACATATAAAAGTTATTTTTTAAACATATTTAAAAACATAAAAAATATATTGAGAATATTATAGGTTTCTAAATCGACTTTTATTTTAAAATACATCCGCTAACAAATTTTTCAAAATGTTTTAAAAAACTGTTTTTTGTATAACTGTTTATGAAAATGTCAAAATACTTCACAAATAAAACTATAATTTATTAGTATTTTTGTGGGCCTTAGGTGCTAGGAAATGTTACATGTGCATTCTACTTCTACTCTGTCTTCATTATTTTCAGTCACGTGTCTCTTTATATCTTATACCAATCTATTATTATTTTATCATATGGTATCATTTTTTCATATTTAATGATATTAATTTCTACCTTATCCCATATGCTTGTAGCTTAATTTCATCATACATTTGGACAACAGAATTTCAGACTTCCATTTGGTACTAAATATAATAAACATAAACAAAGAATGGTGCATTTAAGAATATTTTTCCATGAATTTTAACTTTATAAATTTGTTAATTTTACAAATTTAAGAATTATAAAAGTTTAGAACTTTTATTTTTAATCATAAACAAAGAATGTTATTTTTGTAGTTATAAACTATTTCTGTATTGCAAAAATCATAAAGATTAAAAAATATTTTATGATTGAAAATTAAATAAAACTATAAACAATTTTACTAGTAATTGTTCGTAGTAAAATTTATTTATCACGACTATTGATACTTTAAATATAATAAGAATTATTTATCATATATAAAATCAAAATTGTTTTTAATTTGCTAACTCACTTGCATTTAAACTTTTTATCAAATAATATCAAATTGAACCATCATATTTTTAAACTAACATATTAAACTTTATTTTGCTTCTTATTAAAACATTAATCATAACAAGCAAATTAAATAATTTTAACTAAAGAAAAATAGGTAACACACTAATTTGTTTCTTAACTTAAAAAAAATATAGTAATATAACTTTAAACTTTTTATAATTAATAAGAACTATTATTATTACTATTAATGATAATTTCTATTTATGATATATATATATAATTTTCTAAAAAATTATAATAGATAACCCAAAAAAAGTTTAAAATAAATAATAGACTTTTGGTCACGATTATGTGAACCCCGTGACTATAGGTTCAAAATATTTAAAATAAACCTCTATGCATTTGGTCACGGTCATGAGAAATTCGTGACTATAGCTTCCCCTACAGTCACGGTCAATCCATGGTGTGACTAAAAGTCACAATATATATATATATATATATATATATGGTCACGGTTTTACAAAAAATCGTGACTAAAACATCTTTTCGTTACACTTTTTGTCACGGATGATAAAATTACCGTGACTAAAATTATTGGCGCCAAAATTTCCCTCCATAAATTTACAAATAGTCACGGTTTCAAAAAAATCCGTGACTAAAATACCCTCTCATCAATACTTTTGGTGACGGTTGATAAAATCACCGTGACTAAACATATTTTTTTCCACATTAACACATTTAGTCACAACTTTATCCTGGCCGTGACAAAATAATATCTTTGGTCCCTATATTTGTGGCCGTGACCAAAGATTCGTCACTAAAAACCTATTTTTTTTTGTAGATATCTTCAACTCTTGTTGGAGCCCATCTCCAATGAGAAAATTAATTTTTTTTATTTTTAAATTTTAATTTCATGATAGTCCATTAATTAGTAACATAAAATCCTTAATTAATTTCTTTAACATGTAATTTGGTAAATAATGAAATAAAATTTTCATTTCTTCAATGTCTAATATCATGGTAATTAATCAATTTTATGAAATAAATTCTACCTTCATTAATATCTAAATTAGAAGTGAGGTCTTGAACAACATCCATGTTTTAAATTATGCTCATTATGTTAAACAGTGACATGTTTGTAGTGAATATAATGAGAGATGTTTTTATGAATGTGAGTAACAATTAAAAAAAAATTGTTAGTTCATCATTCATTTTTTTAATGGATATGGATATGTGAAGGACTTTATTTCAAATTTAATTTCTATTTGGTTAATACTTTATGTGAAATTGGGGAAAATATTTTGAAAAAAAAAAAACTTTGAGATTATTATTTTAAAAATATGAAAAAAAAAAGGGAGAAAATTTAAATGTTTGCATAATTGAGTATTTGTTTTTAAACTTTCAAAAAAATAAAAATAAATACTTAATATTTTAAAACAATTGTAAAAATCTGTGATTGTTTGTTTGTTTTTTTGTATTTTGAAAGAAATTTTAAAAGATAAAGGCATGGAAATTTATTTGATTTTGAATCTTTTTAAAAAACAATTTTAAATGAGAAATCAATACTTATAACTCATCACCATCCTATTCTTCCTGTCCAAATCATACCGCCAAAGATCGGTAAAAGATTATTGAAAAATCATTGAATTTTTCTTTTGTTTTTGTTCTTAAAAAAATAAAAATACAATTAGAAGTGTTAAAAATATTTATAAAAACTAAAAATATAATTTGAAAACATTTGTGCATCGTATTACTTGAAAATCCTGCTTGGTTGTACCCTAACTCGATCAACTTGATCAATTTGTTCGATCCCCTTATCCTATCCATCGCATGTTTTGTCCCCTCCATCAAGATACCCAACTTGAATGGTGTGGTTTATTCATAGAAAAAGAATGAAGTAGTTGCTAGGTTGATCTTTTCTTGAGAAAGGGTTCATGGGCAACCAATCGATGAAACAATTCTAATACAAGACAAACTTCTCATCCTAAGCCTTTGTTTGGTAAAGCTGAGCAGAACATTCACAATTGTGTGCATGTTGGTATAGTTTATCTCCCATCTTGGCCTAGGCGGTTGGTACAGTTTATCTCCCATCCCAACCAATGAGCTCTTAAAAAAAAATGCTTAAGTTAAAAATTATTACATTAATTAAATATATTCTAAAGACCGGTCAAGTCTTTTCAGTGGAAATCTAGCTTTCTTTCAGTCCATGAGTGAGTTGGTGTACTAGGGTACCAGTGGTCTACCTCCAAGATTCAACAACTAGATCTCGCATTGGGTGATTTTTGTAAGCAAGATGCGTACAACTCAGGTTTTGAATAAATTCCTCTAGATAAATGTATGAAAATACTCCCTGAAAAACTCTTTGAAAAAATGGTATTCATATTTAAAGAATGAGGTGTGACCTACTTTTATAGGCCACTAACACAATCCTAACAAGACTCTACTTGTAAACGGAATAGGACTGAAAATGGAACAAAATTCTACTTATAAGTGGAACGATGCTCCATTAGCACAATCTCAATAGGACTCTTCCCAAAAATATAAGACTAATTCAAATGGAATAAAAAAATTTTAAAAAAATATTTTGAATTTTGTAAAAATTAGCCGAATTCACTAAAACGCTTTTTCAGATTTACAATCCCCCATAGATGTAGATGTGAAAAGAAAAAAAATGGAGGAAAAAGATAATCCAATGCATCAGTACTGGTGCCCGAGGGCTATGAACCAGTCTTAGGACAAATAAGTATTGAATCACAAAACACGGTGAAAATAAATTTCTATGAACCAGTATTTCTTGATCTAACTCAAGGGACTTTTATCCACATTGGTTTTCTTAACTACACAACGAGTTGTACAAAACGAGTTGGCACAAATAGGTCATGCGCCTTACTTGGATATTCATGAGAGCTCTAGGGAACCTGCCTGAGTTCTCATAGGAAACGACCCCACCTCCACTCTCATATAGGTAAATTCATCAAGTATGTTCTGCATTTAAACATACCATCCATAAGGAATATGGTATTCATTAAGAGTAAACACTCAACCTTAGTCAATGCAGAATACACTCTATCTACACCATAGGGATGGACTCTCGTATAATTAAAGTTGATAGAGTACCTCAAGTCAACAAGTGATTTGTTATTACTCATATGAACCTACTTCATGGAATTTCCATTCTAATAGGTTGGGTTACCACCACTCTTGACTTATGTAATAGGCATAAGCCTCATCTCTCTCGATGTTTCTTCCACTAGTTTCTTATTTAGTGGTTTGGTGAAAGAATCGACTAAATTCAACTTTAACCTTACAAATTCTAAAAATATAACCCCTGTTTCAAGCAATTGTTGCACAATATTGTGCCTTAGGTGTATATATCAGTTCTTCCAATTAAATATTTTACTCTTAGCCTTAGCAATTGCAGCTTGGCTATCACAATGCATAGACACAAACGGGGTTGGTCTTATCCATAAAGGGATATCTACTAAGAGGTTTCTAAGCCACTCAGCCTCAGAACTTGACTTTTCTAAGGTAATAAACTTAGCCTCCATAGTAGACCGAGTAATACAAGTTTGCTTGGTAGACTTCCAAGAAACTGCACTTCTACCAAGGATGAAAACATATCCACTAGTGGATTTCATCTCATCTGAATTCGAGATCCAATATGCATCACTAAATCCTTCAAGGACACTTGGAAATCAACTAAACCACAAACCATAGTTAATGGTGCCTCTCAAATACTTAAGGACTCTACAAACAACAGTCCAATGGTTCTGATTAGGACTTTGGGTGTACCGACTCAATCTACCTACTGCATAAGCAATCTCAAGTTTGATACAATTCATTAAGTACAATAGGCTTCCTATGATCTAAGCATACTCTATTTAGGCAACACTATGTTCTCTATTTTTCTTCAACTGTGAGTTGGGATCATAAGGAGTTGACACTAGTTTACAATCAAAGTGTTCAAACTTCCTTAGGATCTTCACAACATAGTGCTCTTGAGAAAGTTTAAGCCCATTAGGTGTTCTAGTTATTTTAATTCCTAGAATCACCTCTATCTATTTAAAAATCTTTAATTTCCTCCAATATTTTAAAAACATGTGTAAACTCCATAATAAAAACCAAATATACATTTAAGATTAGTTTCTCCATGTATAAGATCAGGTTATATATAGTGAAGTATAAATTAGGATAGCATGAAAATAAATCACCTTATTTTTACATATAACACATGGTTATTGACACTCTCATCATTTTTGCATTGAAGTTGATATATTTTGAGGCAAGATTACTCATATAAACTAGTCATAGTTACAATTTCGGCTCAAATCCAATTAGCATGACTTTGTCTAAGTATAATCTCATATAAAATTTACTGAAAACCTAATTAATAGAAATTTTCAAAAATAAATATATCAACTTCAATGGAAAAATGATGAGAGTGTCAATAACCATGTGTTATATGTAAAAATAAGGTGATTTATTTTCATGCTATCCTAATTTATACTTCCACTATATATAACTTGATCTTATACATGGAGAAACTAATCTTAAATGTATATTTGGTTTTTATTATGGAGTTTACACATGTTTTTAAAATATTGGAGGAAATTAAAGATTTTTAAATAGAATCAAACTCGTTTATTAAACCCTGTCCTATTAGGGTAAGGGTGGGGCAATAAGTAATCAGTAATCAGAGTCATCCTCATTTTGTTCATCATTTTTCTAGCTATTAAGGTTTAGGGTTTAGGGTTTAGGGTACTTAATCGAACTTGTGTTGGCTTTTCAGGTGGGCAACTATTGCAAAGCACCTGAAGAAGAAGCTTTCAAAAAAGAAGACTCCGACCCTTGTCACTCAGACACCATGGCACCAGCTTCTTGACACTGCTAATTGGTTGACTTGTGCTTTGAATGATCCCAGGGATGAAGTCCGCAAGTTGCACTCAGATGCCAGCTTTGCATGGAATCATCGGCATGGACATCGCTTCCATCCAACAGATGAGAAGCTTCTCACTTCCCCTTCTCCTCTTCCTCCTCAAACACCCAGTTTCAATTACCAGCAGACTATGGAGGACCCACAAGTTTCTACCAGGAACCCAGATGGGATCGGTTCTAGGCCTGCGAGTATTCCAAATGCAAGTTCCATTCTTGCGCCGGTTTCAGCCTCACTGGAGCCCTCCAAGGCCGATCAAGTAGTGGAGATTGTTGAAGTCACCTCAGTTGACCAAGAAATCGCCAACCGTTATTCCAGTACTTCAACCACCTTTGAAGCCTGGATCACAGACCTTCTTTAAGGATAATAAGAATAGTGACATTTAGGTTCAGAAGACATTCCACTCGCTAGTATATTTAGTGACTGGTTCCGTCCAGAAGACATTTCAGTCGATAGTATATTTAATTAGTACATGCATGCCTACATCGATCTCCTCCATGCTCATGGATCATATAACATAATAAATTAAGACTCTGGTTTGTGTGATCGTGTTGATAGGTTACTTAGACCCTTTCAACACAAAATAACGCTTCATTTCTAGATTGGGTTCGTAGAGATAATGAGTATGTATTGGGCTATGATGAGTGTTTGATTTGTATGCTAAATCGCATCAACTTCATCTTCTCCATGGTTATGAATATTATAATAAACCCGTGTTTTGTGTTATGTTGAGGGGTACTTTAGTCCCCTTTCTACACAATAATAATGGTTCATTTCTAGGTCTCTAATGCGTGCATAATGAGCCCACATGTATTTGACGGGTATACCAGATCCTCTGATCATCATCTCCAATCTTGTTAATTTAACTAAAACTCCACCATTTGAATGGTTTGATGAACTTATAACAACTGTCCCAAGTAAGTGATTCAACTCTTTTAAGTACTATCCCGCAATCACATGATTCAACCTTGGAGTTAGATTATTTTGCTGTAAGATCATTGATAATTCCCACTTCTTTTGCTAATGAGATAGCATATTACACGGAAGGAAAATAATTGTAGGATATGTCGGATACAATCATTTGACAGGTATTTGTAAGATACAAGGCAATACTAATAAGACAAAAAAAAAATTATTCGAGACAAAATTTAGTATAAAAGACCACTACGGAACACAGAGAGAGGGATGACAATGGGCGGGTTTTTTCTACCTGCCCACCCTACCCCGCCCCTACCCTAATAGGACGGGGTTTAATAAACGGGTTTGATTCTATTTAAAAATCTTTAATTTTCTCCAATATTTTAAAAAACATGTGTAAACTCCATAATAAAAACCAAATATACATTTAAGATTAGTTTCTCCATGTATAAGATCAAGTTATATATAGTGAAGTATAAATTAGGATAGCATGAAAATAAATCACCTTATTTTTACATATAACACATGGTTATTGGCACTCTCATCATTTTTGCATTGAAGTTGATATAATTCAATGCAAAAATGATGAGAGTGCCAAATATACTTCAATGCAAAAACGATGAGAGTGCCAATAACCATGTATATGTAAAAATAATGTGATTTATTTTCATGCTATCTTAATTTATACTTCACTATATATAACTTGAACTTATACATGGAGAAACTAATCTTAAATGTATATTTGGTTTTTATTATGGAGTTTACACATATTTTTAAAATATTGGAGGAAATTAAAGATTTTTAATACATGGAGAAACAAGACTTAATGTATTTGATTTATTAATGAGGTTAGTAATTTTATTATGATATTACTTTTCATGTTTTACTTTTATTTTTTAATTTATTTATAATTACAAAATTATTTTTATTTTTAATAAGACTTGAAATAAATTTAATTAATATTATATAAATTGAATTTATAATGTTTTTAATTGATATATCTATATATATACATACATATATATATATATATATATATATATAAAGGGAATTTTTCCTTTTTCTCCTTTCAAGCCTCTCGCTACTGTGTCCAATCCAATATCGTCAAATCAGAATAATTCTAATTCATTGGTCCTTGCTCTTCCACGTGTCCTCGCCGTCAATACTATTGACCACAGCATAATTTATCAGTCCACCCTTGTGTCAACGCGTGTCGCCAACCAAAGTGGTCGGCATTTTTTTCCAAATCTAGGTAGGCTTCAATCTCTCTCCACGTATAAAGGCAAGTGGGCCAACTCACACCGTCATGACCTCCAACTGACGGTGTCAGTTTTAACGTCGTTATCCTCGAGAAGCAAAACCACACTCTGCACCCCACCGCTATTTGCTTCCGAAAATTTTGATTTTCGAATTTCTCCTAACCGGCTGGCTCGGTTACGAAACTAGAGTAGTGCCGTACTTTTCTTTGCAAAATATGCTTTAATTCTTTTATTTAAATAATTATTTGATTTGAAAATACCTCCGAATTATAATTTATAAATCAAAATAATTTTTTTCATAAAATAACATTTTCTTATCTTTTATATTAAGGTTTTTTTAAACTCTTAGATTATAAAATTAGTCAAATAATTAGAGAAATTTTTATTGAATTTAAAAATATATTTATAGTCTTGAAAAATAAAATTGTCTCTAAATAATAAAAATAAATAAAAAAAGAAAAAGAACAGGCCATAGTGAGATGGAGATGTCAAAAGCTAAAAAAAAATCTTCTCAGAATCTGGTTCGGGCTCCAAACCTGAGGCTCGGACTAATCTCTTTGGACGGCTAAGATATGTCGACGGATTATTTAGCCCACTAAGAATCTCCAATACTGAGAGCTCTCAACTCCATTTTCATTCACTAGAATCTCGTTTCTGTCCCCGAAATACTCTCTTCTGTAAATTTCATTTCAGTTTGTCTCAAATTGATAACACGAAACACTCTCTTCTGTAAATTTCATTTCAGTTTGTCTCAAACCGATAACATGAAAGCAACTCTCTACTGTAAATTTCACTTCAGTTTGTCTCAAACTGATAACATGAAAGCAACTCTCTTCTATAAATTTCCCTGCGCACTATGAAGCAAGCTCAGCCAAGCATTGGATATCAATCACTTTGTTTCTTCAAGTCTCAATCTCCTCTTGACAGCTTGCTTTAAATGACGCTTCCCTGGTTTTTAAGCAGTCATTGTATTTATTTTTCTTGTAGTATGTCTCATGAAAATTTTATTGGGTTAATTTCTTCCATTTTTGCAGGGAAATCCATGATGGTAAGGCCAGAGGAGCAGACACCGCGATGGACCACCAAAGAAGAAGACCAGAGGGTCTTTGAATGTCAATGCAGAAATCCCGATCCAGATATCGCAAAGCTGACAGGGCTGAGCGGGAGTGGCAAGAGTTGTAGGAAGGTAGAATAACGATCTGGATCCTAATGTCCAGAGAGGGAACTTCTCCCAAGAGGAAGACGAGGCCATCATCTGCTTCCAGTCGCTCTATGGGAATAGGTAATGAGAATCATCCTCATACTTTTCCATAATCATATGATATGATAGTTTGATCAGTTTGTGTTATGTTGCAGCTGGGAAAGTATAGTAGCTCATCTTCCAGGGCGAACAGATAATGATGTCAAGAACCGCTGGTACAGCCATTTGAAGAAGCAGCTTTGGAGAAGTAATGATGAGCATATTCTCGACCCACAAAGTAGCACCAGGGATCAGCCACATGCCACACAACTCTTTCATCTCAACCACAATATTGATCCAAACACAAGCTTAAGCTCGATTCCTACACCAGTTTCAGCCTCACAAGAAATCGTCAACCAGAGTTTAGTTTGCTTGAAAAAATATATAGAACTTTCTACCTACTAGTCATTATGCATAAGTTCCACATATAGATATATAGACACACAAGCCTGTGTGTTTGTTCCATGTTCATGAATACATCTTATAATAAACCTGTGTGAGTATTATGTTGAAGGGTTATTAGACGGTTATCAGACCCATTAATGTTATAAAAGTCTTCAATTTTATCTTCTCCCTGTTATTGGTGTTCACTGGTCAAACATTGAATTCTCTTCGATTTAAAAGGTAATAGATAGACAAGAAGTGTATGTTTTGTATCTAAACTAGTACTATTAATGGCATAAATAGCATACCTGGTGGATGGTCGTAGAAATCGGGAAGAACTTAGTTGTTTTTTGAGTAAGGCAATGAAATTAATCATAGCTAATAATACAACCTCACTTCTTTGTTCCATTTTTGCGATTGCAATACCACATATTATCAGGCACACCTTTCTTTGTGGTGGGTCTGGGAAAATTTCTCTTCTAACATTGATCATAGCTGGGTTAAAAACTTAAAATCATAATCCAATAGATTTTTGGCAGCTGATTTTGCTTTACCTTAATTTTAGCTTTAGCTCCATTTAGAAAGAAAAAAAATAAGAAAAAGTATGAATAGTATGTGGTAGAAAAAAACAAGTAAGAAAAGGGTATGAAAAGTATATGGTGGAACAAGAAGATTGGAGAATTCTTGATAATATATATAATTTTTAACATGTTATACTTGATCATATCTTTTCAACATTGAATGTTTATTATTTTAAATTTTTAAAATTTTTAAATAATATTTACTTTATAAAACATGTCATGCTATACCCTTCTTTACAAGATTTCAATGCATGATGCTCATTTCTATTGTTAGTAGGTATTGAGAAGAATTGTTTGATACATATACACTTCTTTTAATGAGACGTGTTTTAAAATCATAAGAACTCTACATCAAAGTTAGGGATGTTGATCCCTGACTTTGATGTAGTCCTTTTTCTGTCTCACTGTGGATCCCGCATTTCGAGTCATGCGTTCCCCACTCGATGGCAAAACTCACTTTTATTTTAGAAAATTGATTTATTCGTTATTTTTTTAGAAAATAACTTGGAGTCGTCATTTATTTTTGTTTTATTTTTAAAAGGTAAACAAAATAAAAAAGAAAACCTTAAGTGTGACTCCTTGTTTTGAAAAAGATGATTTGTGAAAAACCAGATCAGGTTCAGGGGTCAGGTTACTTATCGGGAAGGTACGGTATGGACCGTAACACCCCTCTAAGTCCCTAAAATCAGGTCTCTACTGATAAGGTGAGACTGACGTGGCAATCAATAAAAAAATCAATTAATACTCAAATCAATCATACGCATATGGAAATCAAAACATGCATAGGAAATAATCAGAATAGAAATGGATGCGTACCTCGGTCACGAGCCACAAATGCGCTATCAAGCAACGGGGCTAGTGCACAATTAATGATTGCAAAATATAGTATGCATGTCACTAAACAAAATACAAAATCATCAATAGCACATGTGTCACTTCATTCAAATTTATTATTTTTTATTTTAAAGAAAATTCATTTGATGTTGGGTCTTTACCAAAGCCTAATTTTATTTTTGCACGAATTAGTCTCACAAATTCCAATACCCAGGAATTGTGAAAATCGTATTAATGCTTATGTAAAACCAAGAAGAACAGAAAGTTTATTTGGGAACCGAAGTAGGAATAAAACGGTTCGAGAGGAAACTTGATTTTTGAAATTTATTGGAAAATTGGAGTCTTGGGAATTAAATTTAAGGATTTGGAATTTTTTGGGTTAAATTTGAAGGAAATTAGAATTTTGGAATTCGGAAATTAAGTTCGAAAATTAGGGTTTTAGGAAAAACATGCGTAAACATTGAAATTTTTTAAATTGAGAACCAAATTCAGAAGTCAGAAAATCGGGATCACTTGAAAAAGGAATTTTTGAAATAAATAAAATAGAATAATGATAGTAATGAAAATAATGATGATTAAGTAAATATAAAAAATAAATTTTGGCAATTCAATTTGGAAGTCAGAATTTTGATGAATTGTTCAAAAATTAAATTTTAAAAATAAAAAAATAAAAAAATGAATAAAATGATGATTAAATAAATTGATGTGAAAATCAAAATTTCGCAAATTGGAATTTAAATTTAGAGATCGGAATTTCGAAAAGTTATTTAAAGATTGAATTTTTAAAAATAAACACATAAACAAATAAAATAATGATGATAGTGAATAATTAGATTGGTGTAAAAAAACGGAACTTCGAAAATAGGAAATTAAGTTCGGAAATCGGAATTTTAGAGAAATGCTTAATGATGGAATTTTAAGAACAAGTGAATAAATAAGATAGTAGTAATAACCTAAGTAATAATGATTATGTAAATAAATATGGCAATACAAATCCCGGAGATTAGAAATCAAATTTTGGAAAATCATGGTTTTGCAGAATTATTGAAAGGCAAAACTTTGTAAAAGTGGATTATTTGGATGGGGGATTTTTCATAAATTGAATTTTAAAGTCCAAGGGCTTTGGGAATGAGCAAAAGATAATGGCCATGCGAATTGGGCATTTAGGAATAGGCCCAAATTGGAAAGGAGTCTTTAAGGAATGCTCATGGGCCTTGAGCATTCATGATGGTGCATTGTCTAGCTTAGGCCCAATTAACACTTATCTATATGGGCCATAATAGGGAAAGTTCTAGTAATGAGAGTTGAATACTCCGATGATGGTGAAGTTATAGTCAGGGAGCTCCGGCAGCTTTCGGGAAAGAATCTAAGGTGTCGTCAATGTAACAAATCGTGAGGGCTTCGACGCCGCACAAGGACTTGCTGTCCGCAAAAGTAGTAGGGACGGAATACCAGCTACCAGTAAGCTGGCACAAGACAAATCACATTCCGAAACCACTCTTCTTCAGACCCACCTCCACGTATGGCAAAACATCCGCGGCTCTTTGACGAGTCCGAAGTTGAATCCTCGCTCGGTACGAGCCTTGAGCTCGTCCAAATTCCCGTCGATGACGCTCTAGCTGCGGCAGTGGGAGAGGCGGGTGTCATTACTCTCATGACGATGCTGTGCTTCGTCGCTGTAGGTGGCGGGTGCCCACAATTGCTGCTTGTACAGAGGCGTCATCGGCGACGCTAGGCGGAGGAGCTGGTGGCCGTGTAGGTGGTGGTTTGGGAGGCCATCGCGGTAGGAGCTTGGTAGAGGGGTTGACAACTGGATGCAGGAATCCTAGTGAGAGAAAGTGGGTCTGGCAGCGGTGTGACGGGTATGGAAGATTAGTGGTGGGAGAAGGATAGATAGTTGGTATGAGAGAAGAGGGCGTGGAGGGCAGTGAGCAAATGAGAAGTGGGCAAAGGTGTGGATATAGAAAGGGCTTCGCGGCAAACGGAAGTGGGGTACGCCACTCCCATGCGAGGTGATCACATGCATGCAAGGTTGATGGGTTGATGAGCTTTGGGGCAATAGAAAACAAGAGATGAGGTTTAGGTCAGTTGGTCGTGTATGCAAGAGGCCATACGCATGGAATGGACGTTGAATGGGGTCATGCATGGTCAGGCAACGGCCTTGCAAAACTAACGAATGGCCTATGACATCCACTCCAATCAACAAACGAACTCAATAATAAAAAAAAAAACAAGAATCAGGATTGAATCATAATGAAATGTGAAAATCCAAGAAGATGCTGAAATCATACCTGGACCACTCGGGCGAGCTCCCCTGCTCCTCCCTGAGCTTCTTTTTCCCTGTTCTCAGCTCTCTCTGTGAACGTATTTTTCTCTCTTTAACCGCAACCCCTCCTCCTCACTTTTTCTCTCTGTTTTTTCTTTGTCTCTCCTCCGTCGGTCCAAACTCTTTCTGCAAGCCATGGACCTGCTCTCCTATTCCCTACTCAGCTGGTCGCCATCCCAACTAACACCATGGCCACGGTCAATTGCTCCGCCACGCGTTTCATGCAGCTGATCTTCCAAGAAGCTCGGTCCCCCCTCCCTTTCAACGAGCTGTCATCTACCCGAGTCCTCCACGGGGTGCTCTCCAAAGGTGGCGGGAAAGGCTCCAAAATAAACAAAATAAATAAATAAATAAATAAATATATATATATAAGAAAAAACAAAACAAAAAGAGGGGGTCTACACTCACCTATTAAGAATATCAATTTATAAAACTTTAAATCAATTTTTTTTTTTAAAAAAAAAAGGTTAAACTAAATTTATATTTTATAAATAAAATTAAAATTATTTTTGTGAACAAGATTGAAAGAATTGAACAACATTTTTTTAAGATAATAAAAATGAAAATCATTCGCCAATAACAAAATTTAAATTTATTAATTTTATTTTTCTAACAAGTAAAAAAAAAAATTCCTCCCAAAGACATTGCATTCAAATATTTCATTATAATTAAATGCATATTTGTGGAATAATTTTATCATATCATGTGTTTGGTTAAAATATGAAATTTGGATTCTTATAAAATATAGCATAACTCTTCTAAGAAAAATGGAAGAAAAAGAATAAATAAATAATGAAAAAAAAAACGGCACAATTATGTTATAGGGTGCATGTGGAAAGTGGGGTAATATGAAGTAAAGGATTGAAAACTCTGAAAATTGGTAGAAAGTTCATGATGGATAAAAAGACAAAAATAAAATTTAAATATAAAAGATAGTTTTTTTATTTATTCTTCGGAATTTACTATCTAATTATATATAATGTCAAATATTTTAAAGGATTTTTTATATTTTTTATTATCATTTAAAACATTGTAAAAAATAACTGAAAAAACTTAGGTTATGGTTGGGTTCGAAAGATATAATGAAAAAAAACTACTAGAAAAGAAATGGGTAAGTACGTCTTTTCAAAAGAATACTTCCAAGGTGTGGTTTAAACGATTACAGTATTTCATGGGAAATTTATAGGATTTTTTTTTTTTTTTTTGCCATCTGTGCATGTGATTGATAATGGCAGCATCACAGGAACATGGGCGGAATGGGTTGAAGAAGAGTCCATGGACTCCTAAAGAAGATCAGAAACTGATTCGATACATGAAGAGACATGGTGAGCCTACACGGTGGACGGAGGTCCCAAAGCTTGCGAGGCTGAACAAGTGTGGGAAGAGTTGTCGATTGAGGTGGAGCCAGTATCTGAAGCCTGGTATCAAGCGAGGGAACTTCTCTCAAGACGAAGAAGACACCATCATCAGACTTCAATCTGATCATGGCAATAGGTAATGAGAATCTCCTCATTTTTTTGATCTTTTTCATTCATGAAAATACATCATTTGAGCAGATTGTCTTGTTTTTGTAGGTGGGTATTTATAGCCACTCACCTTCCAGGTCAGACTGACAGTGAAATCAAGAACTATTTGGAACACCAGTTTGAAGAAGAAGCTTGCGAAAAAGGAAATTCCCCCTGCCACTCAGACACCGTTGTTCCAACCGTTACTAGCTGCTGCTGTTTTTTTGGATTCTTGTGTGAATTATATAAGGGCCTATGCCCTGAGGTTGCACTCAGATGCACGGCTACCCAATCCTCAGCCCCATGGAGTTGGCTTCATTTCAACAAACCCTACGGGCGCTTTCCCCGCTCAAGGACCTGGTTTCAATTATCAGGCTATGGAAGACCCAACAGTTTACTATCCAGACCAGTTTGGCCCTTTGAATACCAGTTTTCTAAATACGATTCCTTTCCCACAACTTAACCAAAACTATGCAGGCCATGTTGGCTCTTTATTTGGGAATATCCCCCCTACCACTCAGACACCGATACAACCGTTACTCGCAGTTGCTGATTGGTTGGCTTCTATTACTGCTTATGTGAGGAGCTATGCCCCGGGGTTGCACTCAGATGCACAACTACCCAATCTTCACTCGCTGCATAACCCAGTAGTACAGCAGGGCTTCGGTGACATTACACCCGATCCTGAGGCTCAGCTCCATGGAGTCGGTTCCATTTCAATAGACCCTGCGGGGGCTCTCCCCGGTCAAGGACCCGGTTTCAATTACCTGGCTATGGAGGACCCAACAGTTTACAGCCATCCAGACCAGTTTGGTCCTTTGATTACCAGTATTCCAAATACGGGGGTTTTGATTCCTGACCCAAAAGTTAACAACAACTATGCAGCCGATATTGGCTCTTTGTTTGGGAATGTTCCAAATGCAGGTTCGACTCCTGCACTGATGGTTTCAGAGTCATCAGAGCGCTCTATGACTAATCAAGTGGAAAATGAGATGACCCCACCAACTGAAGAGATCTCCCCTTTGGAAGCCTGGCTAGAAGAATTTCTCTTTGGGGAGAATGATGAGACTAGTGACTCTTTTTGCGAAGACGTTGCACTCGTGTTGTAATGACCGGGTTGTGGACCCGCATTTTTCACGTGCGTCCCCACTCGATCGGCGAGACTCGCTTTTTATTTGTGAAAAATTGATTTTTGAAAAAAAGTTGGAGTCGCCACTTATTTTATTTTTATTTTAAAGGGAAAATAAAACAAGAAAGAAAACCCTAAAATGTGACTCCATAATTTTTGGAAAAGCGTGTCTTTGAAAAACCCGAGTCTAGGTCCGGAGATCAGATTACTTATTAGGAAGGTACCTCTAGGAGGTAGCACCCCTCTAAGCCCTAAGGAGGTCTCTATTGACAAAGTTACGGGAAGTGTGGCAATTAATCAGTTAATTATAGATACCTAAATAGGCTAGGTGATTTTAAAGAGTGGTATGCCAAACACAATCAAATTGCAATAAAGGAGAGTTAGGGCGCGTACCTGGACTGCCTCTCAAGCGCTATCATAAAACATCAGAGTTAGTATAGAAATGTAGCACACAACATTTGTTTTATTCAAGCAAATCAAGCATATATCAAAACATCCAAGAATCGCATCATGTATGGGTATAGTCATCAGTAACATATGTGTCAATAGAATTCTCAAAAATAGATGTGAAGGAGCGTACCTGGATAGCAAGCTAAAATGCCTCTATGGGAAACAAGATTGCTTAATGATAGGTGCATAATAATCTCACGTATCTCAAAGAGAAAGCACAATTAATCAAATATCAAACAAAAATATTTGAGGAAATATCATGAATGTCGGGCCCCCCTCCAAAGCCCTAATTAATTTTGCATGAGTTGATTCTATAAATTCCATTATTTGGAATCATGAATTTTGTTCATGCTTGAGAAAATCGAGAAAAATCGAGAAAAATCAAGAAAATCGGTTAAAAATCGAATAAAATAGTGAAAACGCGTGCCGGAAGGAAAATGACAGCAAAAGGTTATTAAAATCTGGATTTTATTGCCTAGAGAAGGTCTAAGGAACTTTAAAGAAAACCAAAGTTATTTTGATGGAAAAAAGGTTTTGAAATCCATATTTAAGATGTATAAGATCACAAAATAAAAGAAAAGAAACATTAGGAGGGGTAGGATGTGTGGCAAAGTGGCCATGCTAGAGTGAGGTTGGGAGGTGCACTTGAGACTGCATTGCTGAAGCAGATTCGTGAGAAGTCCTCTGCAAATCACTGGTGTTATTCTCTCTGGATTTTCTCCTTCTTCCCTCTTGTGTTTTCTTTCTTTGTCCCATATTGGTCTATGAGCTGTGCTTGATATTCTAGGGCCCCCTCCATACCCTGGGCTCTTCCATATGATGAGTCCGCGTCATCTTCAGATTGGATAACCTAGATCTTCATCATATATCCTAAGCACATTGGTTTGCTAGTTGGTTGAGTTTCCTTGAATCCCAAATACTTCAATATTCCTCCCCTAGTGCAATTTCCTTGTCATTTGCAATTGCACCAGCATTTTCTAAAGCAAAGCCCATAGGCGACTGATCTTTTCCCAGAACACAGTAAGCATTATCCCATGACTAGACTGAACTAGTTCCTTTCATTGTTTTGGAGTAGCCGAATCCATTGAGAACAATCAAGTCCCCACCTTGAAATGATGGTCAGCACTTACCAGCATAGGAATAAACGTTGAGAGGTTTTTCAATATTCCACAAAATTCTCTTCTTGCATTTTATTAGTTTCCTGTGATTCAAGCTGGACATCGACAACATACTCAAAGTGAATATCCGGATTTTCTAGGTATGACAGTCCTTGTTCTTCTATTTGGATCTCATTATGAAGATCACCTCCAACAAAGTTTGTTCTTGTTTTGAGGCAACAGTATCAGCAGCTTCATCGTTCCCTCTATCGGACTTACCGACCTGTTTGATATCAAATACACCCTACTCTCTTTCCAAGCTGTCTGTTTTCATAATGGATTTATGAACCTTTGCCCTCTGGAAAATCATTGGCGTCAATTGTCTTTCCATTTAAAGCTATGACAGTGCAATGAACTTCCACTCCAGAAGGTATAATTTGAACAATGGTTTTTGCTGCACCTAGAACTGTAGCTGAACCCCCATATCAAACTTCATGAGTTCAACATGATAACGAGTCCAATCCATTAAATCTGACTCTCCAATAAATTTTTGAACTATCATCTTCATCCTTGTAAAAATTGTTTCCAGCATCTGAGCCATCTGTGTTGTCACCTTCATGCTCAGAACCATCATCATCATCTTCTGGACTCCTGTGATCGTTGGGAAGGTGATTGAAAGTGATGAGCAGGTTCCAGGCTCCCTTTGGAAATTAAATACACTATATCAGTTTCAATCTGATTGTAGAGTTGATCAGCTACAGCAGTGAAACATATTTCCCTAATTTCTCCACCATCAACTCACCAGCAGCTACATCAAGTGTTAAAACATCACCGCTGCCTGTTCCCAACATTAATAACGAACATTGAAGCTTCCTTTTTTCTTTGTCTTGCTGTCCAGAAGCAACCATTTTAAACAAGTATAATCGACTGAAAGGTGCCCTCTTTCAGGTTTGTTGTATAAATTAGCTGCATCTGTTGATATGATGTCTGCAAATTCAATCTGAATCTGACCATTCAAAATACCTCAAATCTTAATTTGTCCATCTCCATAACTGATGGCAAAGAAGTCCAAAGAAGGGCCAAAAGTTGTTAACAAATCTTGAGAAGCGGAGGGTTGGTTTCACTGAAAGTGATCTACGGACCCATAAAAATTTCTGGTTCTGATACTTCAAATAATGAATTCCTCTCTAAAGAACTAGACTGACCATGCTGCACTTCGATCCCTTGATTGATCCACCTTACGAAGAAGTTCAAGCACATTCTGACTTGATTGAGCAGTCTTGTTTTAGATATAGATATCAACTGATCTGGGGAAAATCTCCTTTTCATTTCACTAGAATCTTTAGGAATATGACTAGGAAAATTTAGATGATCCAGAAAATCCTTGTTCATTACATCTATAGGCACCGTTCTATCAAATTCTGGACAAATTCAATATCTTTACGCGAAACTTTCCTGCTGTCATTGCTTGAAATGCATATTGAACCTGAGTCTACCACAGGAGCCTCCGTTGTGTTGTTCTGGTGATCACTTTGGGACTCATGTGGAACTTAGGTTGAGGACTGTATTTCCCGTGCGCTCTGAATCCTGTAGGGTCTTCACTATATCTGAATGCAAGTTGAACTCATCTCTCTGTTTAACTCAGGTATCTCCCAACTGCAGCTAAGGTTGTCTGATTTACTAAATTAAGAAGTTTGCATCTAAATCTCCAATACTTCCTAAAATTGAGACTGTTTTCGCCTCAATTTAATGCCCCTTTGACGTCATAAAAAATTATAAAAGGTAACTTAAACTGCAGTCAACCCATGTTTCTTGGCGATCTTCAACCGGAATCACGTAGTTCTCTTGCATGAGCCAAACACTTGAGTGCACATCCGACAACAAAACTCTTATTTTCATAAGATGAGAATAGGCTATGCTGCTATAGTGTGACATGTAAGGTGCTACGTCAACCATGTCTTCAAAAAAGGGGGGCGCCATGCGTAGTACTGCACATCTAAGAAGGTAGCCTATCGTGCATGCAAATGGGGACGTGAAGAGTAGTTGGGTGAGCATGCTGATGTGGGACAAATTGGTGGTACTTGAGTCTCTACTCTTCTTAGGCCTAGGAAGGTAGTCGTGTGTGACAAACTTCCACGTACACGGGGGATGAGTGGTGGTGTAGTGTAATTCTTTGAGAAGAAATCAATCCAACACCGGTAAACCGCTTTTAGACATGCTTGTATGAAAAAGTCAACATTCTTGTATGTGATTATTTCTATTTGATGTGAAACTCCCCTCAGTGGATGCCAAACCCATGTTTCCAAAAGCAGCAGAGTCAGGAATGATGATTCTGAGGAATCACCGAAGTGTTTTTCTGATGGCACACCCGTTAATATAGAAGCCACCCATTCTTGATCAATGATGAGCAAATAAGATGGATCCACGTAGACCCCAAGGCAAACTAGACTGCAGTCAACCCAAGCATGAAAGAAACCACATTCTTGAAGACCGGAACAGTTCCAATTCGCAATAGAAATTCAAGTATTCATAAGATGATGCTGAAAAATTCTCAGATTGGTTTCAAATCCCACATCTGATCAATGGATTTGCAGTTGTCATTGAGAAGAAGCTATAGATGCTTGCCTTTCTGGATTTTCTCTTCCCAGATTCTTCAGGGGCGAGTTGTGCGCTGGTTATGGGTCCAGAAACTGCAAGCAATCCATGAAGAGCCCAAAATCAACAGCATCTTGTGGTCTTTGATGGCCACTCCAATCATCCAAACAAATATCAATAATTACAAATGGAATAAGAGTAGAAAGGAACATGGATTTAAAATGAAGAACTTATCTTAAGAAGACGCAGGCTGACGAATATCCTCTCAAGAATCCCAGGACCAGTGAGGTCCTCCTCTGCTTCCAACTAAGTTCTGCACTCTTCTTCTGTTCTCTCTTCTTTCCTCCCTCCACAGTCCAGAAAAGTGTCTCCTCCCTCTTTTTTTTCTTTTCTCACGTATATATATTACCCCTTAAAACCTAAATCTCTCTAAAAAGGTAAATTCTCTTATTTCCCATCTTTTTTTCTCCCTTTCCTTTTTTTTAAATCTTCCAATTCAAAGACAATTTTCCTAATTTCAAATCTCCTCCCCAAAACCTTCCAAGGAGGGTCCCACTTTCCTTAAGCTCCAACGGTAAGTTTCCTTGCAAAAACATGAAATTTTTGAAAGTAAATAATTGAGTGGATAACTAAATAGGTAAACAAATTAAAAAAGTTAAACAATTAATAAATAAATAAATTAAAGAAAATAATATAAAGAGGAAGATAACAAATAAATAAAAAACGAGTGATTGATAATCATAAAACCAAACCTAAAAATAAAAATAAATAATAATAATAATAATAAAAAAAGTAAATTAACAAAAATTGGGCCCCACGAGCCATGCAAACACGCAAGTCATATAAGTCACACTAAAAATATCCGAATGGGCCAAGTGTGCCTAAACGGCCTATGATGAGACTAAGTGGGCCTAGGGTGGTGCCTAATGGGCCAAGTGTATCTAAAGGCTATCCTAAAAAAACAAGAAAAGCCTAAGTCTAAATTAGGGCTGCCAAGGGTCACAATAAGGGATCAAATAATCCCTCAACCAAAGTCTCCAAGGTGACTCAGAAAAAGGTAAGTGGTGAGTAGTACTGGGCCACCAAGGAACTACTGTGGAGCACTGAAAACGAACTTAAAGACATGTGTTAAAGGGACAAAATTGAGGGTCTACAAATATGCCCCTCTTCGGTATAGATCACGAGTGTAGAGAATGCAAGTAGAATCACGAGCAATGAGCGAAATGAAGTGAACTATACTGAAGAATTAAAGAAGGACCAGAGATTTTGTCCTAGCGCATGAAGAGGTAAGGTCAAAAGATGGGGTCTCAATGATATGGACGGGACAACTCTATGCAGGGGGGAATGACAATAAAGAGAGAACAGTATGTGACAAGTAGCACAAAGATGGAAAGAGGTGGAAGTGATGACTCAAAGTCATGGATGAGATGAATGAATCTGGGTCAGGGACAAGATGAACGACTCTGGATCTAAAATAGGATAAAAAGACTCTGGGTCATGAGCTCAGGGCTCTAATTGGGAAGAATGACTCTGGGTCAGGATGGGAAACGACTCTAGGTCGAGAGCCATAGGCTCTAAATGGAAAAGAAATGACTCTGAGCCGTAATGGAAAATGACTCTGGGTCGAGAGCTCCAGGCTCTAAAATAGGAAGGAATGACTTTGGGTCGAAATGGAAAGTGACTCTGGGTCGAGAGCTCCAAGCTCTAAAATAGGAAAGAATGACTCTAAGTCGAAATGGAAAGTGACTCTGGGTCGAGAGCTCCGGGCTCTAAATGGAAAGGAATGACTCTGGGTCAAAATGGAAAATGACTCTGGGTCGAGAGCCCTGGGCTCTAAATAGAAAGGAATGACTCTGGGTTGAAATGGAAAGTGACTCTGGGTCGAGAGCTCCGGGCTCTAAAATAGGAAATAATGACTCTGGGTCGAAATGGAAAGTGACTCTGGGTCGAGAGCTTCGGGCTCTAAATGGAAAGGAATGACTCTGGGTCAAGAGCCCTAATGGAAAATGACTCTGGGTCGAGAGCTCCGGGCTCTAAATAGAAAGGAATGACTCTAGGTCCAAATGGAAAGTGACTCTGGGTCGAGATGGAAAATGACTCTGGGTCGAGAGCTCCGGGCTCTAAATAGATAGCCGATCAGGATACTTTCCGACTCAAGGTGTCGGGTCGAGGCCACTCACAAGTGGCTAGAATGATGAAAACGAAACATCTCAGGGATGTGAATGATGCAAATGACTCCGGGTCGTGAGCTCAGGGCTCGGGGTGCTATGAATGACTCTGGGTCAAGATGGAAAATGACTCTGGGTCGATGAATAGCTCAGGGCTATGAGCTCCGAGCTCTATGACTGATCGGCTAGAAGGAGAATGCGATACGCAAACTCCAGGTCAAACCACTCATGGGCGACCAAGTGATGAAAGCTCAGCTAAGAGCTGGAAAGACTCTGGGTCTATAGGAAATGATAGCTCAGGGCTAGCGGGCTCAGGGCCTAAGGGAAAAAAGATAGCTCAGGGCTACAAGACTCAGGGTCTAGAAGGAATGGATAACTCATGGCTACGAGGCTCAGGGCCTAAAAAAAGGATAGCTCAGGGCTAGCGGGCTCAGGGCCTAAGGGAAAAAGGATGCTCAAGGCTATAAGACTCGGGGTCTAGAAGGAATGAATAACTCAAAGCTAAGAGGCTCAGGGCCTAGAAGGGAATAATAGAAAAGACCAACTCGGAAGTGCACATGAAATAAATTGGCTCAAAGCCACATACTCAAAATGTCAAGGGTCGGACTACTGAAACCAAGAAGGGAAATATGCCCCAGTATCCAAGGTGCTCGCACTGCCGAAACAACCAGTAAATCAATCATCCGCTGAAATCAATAGGTCAGAAACTGATGCATCGTGACAAACCTCTGAAAAGTCTAAACTGAAGGAACCCTCTATGTCTGAAAAGCTGCTCTGTCGATGAATCTCAAAAGGTAAATCTCAAAGAATGTATATCATGGCTCATCTAAAAGTAAACCTCAAAGTGCGTAAAATGCTGCTCATCTGGATAATCCAATCTGCAAGGTAACAATGACGAAAACAAATCTGTCTCATGAACATCTGGCTAAAGGATCCACCCACACTCCTCGGGTGAAACCTGATGCGATCCGTCTCTATCTCAACAAATCCATGTAGGGAGGCCCTGATGCAGTCAATCGTCGGAAGCTCTGGGCTAGCGCTCAATCTAAAACCAAACTAGCCACTGTCTCAATCTCAAGGATACTCAAAGAAAATGGGGGAAATATGCCCCAGTATAAGATCTGACGTCAAAGTCATAAGCTAAACAACCGACACCAATCATCCATCCTCATATCACTGCCTAAATAAATCTCGTAATGGAGAGGGGAATATGCCCTAGTATGGATATCGGATGTCGAAGTCGTGAGGTAAACAAACTAACAATGATCATCCATCCTCGTACCGCTGTCCAAACACAATCTCATCAAGGCGAGGGGAATATGCCCCAGTGTGGATATCCGGTGTCAAAATCATAAGGTAAACAACAAACAATGATCATCCATCCTCGTACCACTACCCAAACACAATCTCATCAAGGAGAGGGGAATATGCCCCAGTGTGGATATCTGATGTACAATGAAGAGTCTGTCAAAATCAACCGAACATCTCTATAACCATGAATAAGGATAGTCATACCGCATAATAACAAATAAGAATCTCGGGGGAAGGTGGAATATGCCCCAATGTGAATATATAATGCACAACCAAAGGATGAATCCAACATCATCAATCAACTGTCCTCAGCTCAACAATAATCCGCTAAGAAGTCAGAATGATGTATCAACCAATGCCTCAAGGGAGACACTCTAAATCTAATCTCAAATGAACAGCCAAAATGATGAGGAATGTGGTAATCTCAAAAGTAGAAACATGTCTCTGATGAATCCCTGACTGAATCTGATAGGAATCTGGTAACCTCAAAATGGGGAAATATGCCCCAGTATGCCTGGTCTATACACTGCACTGAAAACTGCCTCCAACTCAGTAA
Organism: Vitis vinifera; assembly: GCF_030704535.1. NCBI lineage: Eukaryota > Viridiplantae > Streptophyta > Magnoliopsida > Vitales > Vitaceae > Vitis > Vitis vinifera. Next base: position 1,546,956 of record NC_081820.1, on the reverse strand, counting down.
CAATCCACTAGTCTATCTCAGAAGTACTCCGGGAATGGAACCACTAGGGGCTCAACGATGCTCCACTAGAACTGATATAGTCTCAACATACCTCACTAGGGATCTCTGATCGGTGAAAATACCCAGACTCGAAGAAAGTGCTCCACTAGGGGCTCATCTAAGCCAAATGAAAGGGGAATATGCCCCAGTATGGATATCTAATGCACAACCAAAGGATGAATCCAATATCCTCAATGAACTGTCTCCAAACCCAAAAATCCATCAAACATCAATATGCCAAGCAAGAGAGAGACCAAATGCTTCCAAAAGTATCTTCCATAAAAGAGAACATAGTAACGACCATACTTCAACCAATCTACCAAAAACCTGTCCAAGTGAAGACTGTCAAAGATAACGTCTGATCTCGCGGCCTCAGGGTGGTCTTAAGACACGGGACGTAACGTAGGCCAATGGTGATAGGGTGAAAGAAATGAAAGGAAACTAGGCTCAAATACCCAATGATCAAACCCGTACCCTCATGTATAAGATGTAATGCATAGAAAAATCTCATGAGTCATGGACTTAGAAGTAACCAAAGGGAATGCCGATAACGAAATGAGAGAAAGGATGAATGGTCAAACCATCAATGAAATATGTGAATGATGTGAAGAAGTTATCAAATCAGTAATGGGTATCAATATGTAGGGAATGAATAAAAGGTGGAACAAAGATCTGGAATGCGGTAATGGGATACATAAGAAAGCAATGAGAAAGTGGAATGAGTGATGATCAACCCATGTTAGTACAATAAAGGAAAGTCATATCACCAATGATGGAATGGTGGGTATAAGACAATGATCCGGAGACCCTAGTAAAAAGGTCACTCATCTCTCATACCTAAAATATATCAATCATGATCTAAGAAGCATAGGATCTCATAGAACTCTCATATGAACCCTCGACACTCCAAATGCATAATAGGAGTGGCTCAAGGACTGAAAAAAACTCATAAAAACTCACAAAAACCCATAATGACAAATATACCCAATAAATGAACCTCAAAAGGTGGCATAAATACCCAATGGAATGAGATACCATACATGAGCATATCCTTGCGCTTTTCTTTTCTTTTTCTTTTCTTTTTTTTCTTCTTTTTTTTTTTTTGATTTTTTTTTTTTTTTTTTTTTTTTTTGCGCATGCTCTGATCATCAATAAATCAAACTCCAATGGAAAAATATAAGGAATGAACAAACTCTCTCTGACCACTGATGGATACATGAACCCCAACCCCTGAGATAACCTCTCAAACTAAAATCTCCGAATCAATGTCAAATGATGGAATGAATAGAGTGATATGACAGCCCTCCTTGCACTAAGACGTGAAGAATCATCAACCCAAGGAAGAGAATAGATAAGATGAAGCAAATAATGATAGGGACAAGAAAGAGAATGAATATGTGGTGATAATAAAATAGAACAAATAGGGTGATAAGAGGATGGTAACAAAATGAGAAGATAGATTTATAAGTCTAAAGCTCATGAGACTTTCCTAGCAAAGCATGCATATACATCAAAGGGCCCCAACCCGGGTATAGAAATGGTAATCAAAGCTATAAGAAAGAAATAAGGCTATAACATACCACGCGAAGCTCAATGGGCTAGCAACGGTCTAATATATAGAGGTGATAAAGTATGAGGCTAACCGAAATGATGGCCACCCATCCTGCGACCACGGTCTCAAACATAATACTTCTTTAGTTGATCCACGTTGGTAGGCTCTGAAAATTGGTTTCCATCTAAGTCTGTCAACCATGCAGCCCCTTTTGGAGTCAATTCTCGGATAACATAAGGCCCACTCCAACTATCATCCAACATGTCCATCTCAAGCCCATCATGAAGAAAACCATGTCAATCAAATCTCCCATCTGAGAAAAACTAATGTCCTCTATAAGAACTCTCATCTGATAAACTTTGACTCATAATCCACTAAACTCATCATATGTACGAAGTCACCCTCAACAATGTCACTGGCTAACTGGGTGGTGGGGGTGGTTGGTAATGAATCATACGACATCTCATCCTGAACTGGATACTATCTATCTCACTGTCCATCAATCCTCTGGCTCAAACCTGCTAATGTCTCTTGAATAGAGTCATGGTGACTGTAAGTCGATCAACTGTATCATACTGAGGATCCATACCTGACTTCTTTGAAACCTTAACCAATCTATCTCTAACTCTGATATAAAAAGTCGAATCCAAACTGAAGCGAGTAACATTCCTATAAGGTACAAAGACGCGGAAAGAGAAATGACATGAAGGAAGCTCAGAAGAGGTGGAAACACACTAATCACAATGCAGAAAGGTGGCCCAACTGAGACTCAAACATGTACTAATCTCTGAGCACACCAAAAGGAGACCATGAAGAGGATAACTGAACCCAATTGTGACCAAGGCAGCTCTGAAGGTCCACAGATGCACCCACGTGTAGGAATGAAATCTTAATTGGGTCTAGGCTAACCTACAAGGTTAAGGTGGCTCTATAAGATAAAATGGGCGGGTCAAAGGATCCCTAGCAGAAGCGATCGTACCCTCCGGCGGTACGCAACCCTCTGCACGCCTCTAAGGAGACGGGGTGCTTCCATGCAAGGTGGTCATCACCTCCACACATGCACTTCCTCGCGTTCCCAGGGGTTTTCTTAATGGTGAAGGCTCTCCCATCTCTCAACACTCAGGGATAATCTAAAGTGCACAATGAAGGATGTGGGTGCATCCGAAAAACCTAAGATCTAAAGTGAGATAGTGAATGAAGACAAGCAATCATACGAACATGTAAGAGAAAAGGTTGTCATGCAACAAGCAGCCATGCGTAGCAGATAAATATCAAACAATCAAAGTCCTATCTAGCATATGTGAGAGTGAATCATGCTAAGTGAGCAAAACAATCAAGTGATCACTTCAAACAGTCATGCGAATCGAATAAATATCAAACAAACAAAGTCCTATTTAACATATGTGAGAGTGAATCATGCTAAGTGAGCAAAACAATCAAGTGATCATCCAAGACAATCAATCATGTTAAGATAGCAAACCAAACAAGCAAGCAAATCAAATCACCTTGCCTAAAAAGAGAGGTATCCACTAATAGACCAATTAAACGCCATATTTTCCTTAACTAGTGTTCAAGCTTGATCCTCAAAATCCCCAGCGGAGTCGCCAATTTGTGGACCCGCATTTTTCACGTGCGTCCCCACTCGATCGGCGAGACTCGCTTTTTATTTGTGAAAAATTGATTTTTGAAAAAAAGTTGGAGTCGCCACTTATTTTATTTTTATTTTAAAGGGAAAATAAAACAAGAAAGAAAACCCTAAAATGTGACTCCATAATTTTTGGAAAAGCGTGTCTTTGAAAAACCCGAGTCTAGGTCCGGAGATCAGATTACTTATTAGGAAGGTACCTCTAGGAGGTAGCACCCCTCTAAGCCCTAAGGAGGTCTCTATTGACAAAGTTACGGGAAGTGTGGCAATTAATCAGTTAATTATAGATACCTAAATAGGCTAGGTGATTTTAAAGAGTGGTATGCCAAACACAATCAAATTGCAATAAAGGAGAGTTAGGGCGCGTACCTGGACTGCCTCTCAAGCGCTATCATAAAACATCAGAGTTAGTATAGAAATGTAGCACACAACATTTGTTTTATTCAAGCAAATCAAGCATATATCAAAACATCCAAGAATCGCATCATGTATGGGTATAGTCATCAGTAACATATGTGTCAATAGAATTCTCAAAAATAGATGTGAAGGAGCGTACCTGGATAGCAAGCTAAAATGCCTCTATGGGAAACAAGATTGCTTAATGATAGGTGCATAATAATCTCACGTATCTCAAAGAGAAAGCACAATTAATCAAATATCAAACAAAAATATTTGAGGAAATATCATGAATGTCGGGCCCCCCTCCAAAGCCCTAATTAATTTTGCATGAGTTGAATCTATAAATTCCATTATTTGGAATCATGAATTTTGTTCATGCTTGAGAAAATCGAGAAAAATCGAGAAAAATCAAGAAAATCGGTTAAAAATCGAATAAAATAGTGAAAACGCGTGCCGGAAGGAAAATGACAGCAAAAGGTTATTAAAATCTGGATTTTATTGCCTAGAGAAGGTCTAAGGAACTTTAAAGAAAACCAAAGTTATTTTGATGGAAAAAAGGTTTTGAAATTCATATTTAAGATGTATAAGATCACAAAATAAAAGAAAAGAAACATTAGGAGGGGTAGGATGTGTGGCAAAGTGGCCATGCTAGAGTGAGGTTGGGAGGTGCACTTGAGACTGCATTGCTGAAGCAGATTCGTGAGAAGTCCTCTGCAAATCACTGGTGTTATTCTCTCTGGATTTTCTCCTTCTTCCCTCTTGTGTTTTCTTTCTTTGTCCCATATTGGTCTATGAGCTGTGCTTGATATTCTAGGGCCCCCTCCATACCCTGGGCTCTTCCATATGATGAGTCCGCGTCATCTTCAGATTGGATAACCTAGATCTTCATCATATATCCTAAGCACATTGGTTTGCTAGTTGGTTGAGTTTCCTTGAATCCCAAATACTTCAATATTCCTCCCCGAGTGCAATTTCCTTGTCATTTGCAATTGCACCAGCATTTTCTAAAGCAAAGCCCATAGGCGACTGATCTTTTCCCAGAACACAGTAAGCATTATCCCATGACTAGACTGAACTAGTTCCTTTCATTGTTTTGGAGTAGCCGAATCCATTGAGAACAATCAAGTCCCTACCTTGAAATGATGGTCAGCACTTAGCAGCATAGGAATAAACGTTGAGAGGTTTTTCAATATTCCACAAAATTCTCTTCTTGCATTTTATTAGTTTCCTGTGATTCAAGCTGGACATCGACAACATACTCAAAGTGAATATCCGGATTTTCTAGGTATGACAGTCCTTGTTCTTCTATTTGGATCTCATTATGAAGATCACCTCCAACAAAGTTTGTTCTTGTTTTGAGGCAACAGTATCAGCAGCTTCATCGTTCCCTCTATCGGACTTACCGACCTGTTTGATATCAAATACACCCTACTCTCTTTCCAAGCTGTCTGTTTTCATAATGGATTTATGAACCTTTGCCCTCTGGAAAATCATTGGCGTCAATTGTCTTTCCATTTAAAGCTATGACAGTGCAATGAACTTCCACTCCAGAAGGTATAATTTGAACAATGGTTTTTGCTGCACCTAGAACTGTAGCTGAACCCCCATATCAAACTTCATGAGTTCAACATGATAACGAGTCCAATCCATTAAATCTGACTCTCCAATAAATTTTTGAACTATCATCTTCATCCTTGTAAAAATTGTTTCCAGCATCTGAGCCATCTGTGGTGACAATCAAGTGTTAAAACATCACCGCTGCCTGTTCCCAACATTAATAACGAACATTGAAGCTTCCTTTTTTCTTTGTCTTGCTGTCCAGAAGCAACCATTTTAAACAAGTATAATCGACTGAAAGGTGCCCTCTTTCAGGTTTGTTGTATAAATTAGCTGCATCTGTTGATATGATGTCTGCAAATTCAATCTGAATCTGACCATTCAAAATACCTCAAATCTTAATTTGTCCATCTCCATAACTGATGGCAAAGAAGTCCAAAGAAGGGCCAAAAGTTGTTAACAAATCTTGAGAAGCGGAGGGTTGGTTTCACTGAAAGTGATCTACGGACCCATAAAAATTTCTGGTTCTGATACTTCAAATAATGAATTCCTCTCTAAAGAACTAGACTGACCATGCTGCACTTCGATCCCTTGATTGATCCACCTTACGAAGAAGTTCAAGCACATTCTGACTTGATTGAGCAGTCTTGTTTTAGATATAGATATCAACTGATCTGGGGAAAATCTCCTTTTCATTTCACAAGAATCTTTAGGAATATGACTAGGAAAATTTAGATGATCCAGAAAATCCTTGTTCATTACATCTATAGGCACCGTTCTATCAAATTCTGGACAAATTCAATATCTTTACGCGAAACTTTCCTGCTGTCATTGCTTGAAATGCATATTGAACCTGAGTCTACCACAGGAGCCTCCGTTGTGTTGTTCTGGTGATCACTTTGGGACTCATGTGGAACTTAGGTTGAGGACTGTATTTCCCGTGCGCTCTGAATCCTGTAGGGTCTTCACTATATCTGAATGCAAGTTGAACTCATCTCTCTGTTTAACTCATGTATCTCCCAACTGCAGCTAAGGTTGTCTGATTTACTAAATTAAGAAGTTTGCATCTAAATCTCCAATACTTCCTAAAATTGAGACTGTTTTCGCCTCAATTTAATGCCCCTTTGACGTCATAAAAAATTATAAAAGGTAACTTAAACTGCAGTCAACCCATGTTTCTTGGCGATCTTCAACCGGAATCACGTAGTTCTCTTGCATGAGCCAAACACTTGAGTGCACATCCGACAACAAAACTCTTATTTTCATAAGATGAGAATAGGCTATGCTGCTATAGTGTGACATGTAAGGTGCTACGTCAACCATGTCTTCAAAAAAGGGGGGCGCCATGCGTAGTACTGCACATCTAAGAAGGTAGCCTATCGTGCATGCAAATGGGGACGTGAAGAGTAGTTGGGTGAGCATGCTGATGTGGGACAAATTGGTGGTACTTGAGTCTCTACTCTTCTTAGGCCTAGGAAGGTAGTCGTGTGTGACAAACTTCCACGTACACGGGGGATGAGTGGTGGTGTAGTGTAATTCTTTGAGAAGAAATCAATCCAACACTGGTAAACCGCTTTTAGACATGCTTGTAAGAAAAAGTCAACATTCTTGTATGTGATTATTTCTATTTGATGTGAAACTCCCCTCAGTGGATGCCAAACCCATGTTTCCAAAAGCAGCAGAGTCAGGAATGATGATTCTGAGGAATCACCGAAGTGTTTTTCTGATGGCACACCCGTTAATATAGAAGCCACCCATTCTTGATCAATGATGAGCAAATAAGATGGATCCACATAGACCCCAAGGCAAACTAGACTGCAGTCAACCCAAGCATGAAAGAAACCACATTCTTGAAGACCGGAACAGTTCCAATTCGCAATAGAAATTCAAGTATTCATAAGATGATGCTGAAAAATTCTCAGATTGGTTTCAAATCCCACATCTAATCAATGGATTTGCAGTTGTCATTGAGAAGAAGCTATAGATGCTTGCCTTTCTGGATTTTCTCTTCCCAGATTCTTCAGGGGCGAGTTGTGCGCTGGTTATGGGTCCAGAAACTGCAAGCAATCCATGAAGAGCCCAAAATCAACAGCATCTTGTGGTCTTTGATGGCCACTCCAATCATCCAAACAAATATCAATAATTACAAATGGAATAAGAGTAGAAAGGAACATGGATTTAAAATGAAGAACTTATCTTAAGAAGACGCAGGCTGACGAATATCCTCTCAAGAATCCCAGGACCAGTGAGGTCCTCCTCTGCTTCCAACTAAGTTCTGCACTCTTCTTCTGTTCTCTCTTCTTTCCTCCCTCCACAGTCCAGAAAAGTGTCTCCTCCCTCTTTTTTTTCTTTTCTCACGTATATATATTACCCCTTAAAACCTAAATCTCTCTAAAAAGGTAAATTCTCTTATTTCCCATCTTTTTTTCTCCCTTTCCTTTTTTTTAAATCTTCCAATTCAAAGACAATTTTCCTAATTTCAAATCTCCTCCCCAAAACCTTCCAAGGAGGGTCCCACTTTCCTTAAGCTCCAACGGTAAGTTTCCTTGCAAAAACATGAAATTTTTGAAAGTAAATAATTGAGTGGATAACTAAATAGGTAAACAAATTAAAAAAGTTAAACAATTAATAAATAAATAAATTAAAGAAAATAATATAAAGAGGAAGATAACAAATAAATAAAAAACGAGTGATTGATAATCATAAAACCAAACCTAAAAATAAAAATAAATAATAATAATAATAATAAAAAAAGTAAATTAACAAAAATTGGGCCCCACGAGCCATGCAAACACGCAAGTCATATAAGTCACACTAAAAATATCCGAATGGGCCAAGTGTGCCTAAACGGCCTATGATGAGACTAAGTGGGCCTAGGGTGGTGCCTAATGGGCCAAGTGTATCTAAAGGCTATCCTAAAAAAACAAGAAAAGCCTAAGTCTAAATTAGGGCTGCCAAGGGTCACAATAAGGGATCAAATAATCCCTCAACCAAAGTCTCCAAGGTGACTCAGAAAAAGGTAAGTGGTGAGTAGTACTGGGCCACCAAGGAACTACTGTGGAGCACTGAAAACGAACTTAAAGACATGTGTTAAAGGGACAAAATTGAGGGTCTACACGGGTTTAGCATTTTTATTTTGAAAAGTCTTATTTTGTATGATGGTTGAAAAGTCAAAAAGAAAAGTGTTTGGAGAATACGTGTCAATTTCGGATTGATGAATTTCGTTTTATTGTGTCGGTCAATTAAATGAGTTGAAATTTTATGTCATATCAGCCTTAGGATAGAAAATTTCTTAAGATTTTAGAAATTGAAATTTTCCGAAAAATAAAAAAAATGAATTAATTAAAAAAATTAATTAGAATTAATTAAGAAAAATTAAATTAAATTGATGAATAATAAAATTGAAAAAAAATAGTTTTAGATTGGTGTTAATAAATAAATTGTGTGTTAAAAAAATGAAAAAAAAATGAATTGGAAATCAAATAAAACAATTAGAATAAAGAAAATAAAAGAAAATAAAAGAAATAAAATAAAAATATTCATTGGGCTTTGAATATTGGCCGTTTAAGGTAATGGGTTGTAAAAGAAAAAAATAATAATAATAATGGAGTTGGGCTTTTGGTTTTGGGTTTAAGTGGGTGATGTCTTAAAAAAAAAAGGAGATATGAAATGGATTGGGCTTAGATATGGGCTGGTGGTAGGAAGCCTTTGTTGTTAAAAAAAAAAAGAACGAAAAGGGGGAGAATTGGAAAACTGCAGCACGTGGGGAGAGAGAGAGAGAGGGGCTACTGCAGAAAATTTGGTCACTCACCGGATCTTTGACTGGCCGTTTGGACGGCCAAACGACCTCCATTTCGGCCCAAATTCGGAGGAAGTGCTCTATTCGACTAGAGGAACAAGTCTACAATGGCTGATTTCGTTTTTAACGACCAAATTTTCATATATGAGGTAGGGGAAAACTGACCCTAAAACTCAAATTTAATGTATTTTTCAATGGAAAAAAATTATAAATCTGATAATTATGAGTTAATTAGGTAATTTTGATGTTGTGTGAATTTTCTGGAATGATTTGGGATTTTTTCTGGATTTTTTTGTAATTTCCGAAATTCTTTATAATTAATAAATAATTATTTTAGGTTGTTAAAAATTGCTAGAAATGTTGGAAAATTCCGGAATTAGGGCAAGATTTCAAATCTAGTGACTTATGAATTTTTGAAAATTGATTGGAATATTTGTGGTAATTTTATTATGAAAAATTAGTTATTTTCAAATATTGGGAATTATTAGAGTTTTTGAAAAATTCTGAAATTGTGATATAAATTCAAGTATATTGATGTTTGAATTTCCGAAAATTTGTTGGTATATTTTCGGAAATTTTAATGTGAAAATTTTATTTGATTGAGTTATTGAGAATGTTGAAATTATTGGAATTGTAGAAATTATTAAGGAATTTTGGAATTTGTGGTATTCATTTGCATCATGGTTGTATGAAGAAATGAAAAAAAAAATTGTGAAAAGTGTATGAAATGGAAAAAAATAAAATAATAATGAAAAGTGAAAGCCCATGTGAGGCGAACTAAGAAGGGAGAGAGATCCCTAGGGTGAAAGACCCAAAAGTTTACCCCGGGAAGACTCCAAATGGGGAGTATATTTGGGTGCGGACGCATATCCTTCGGTGAAAGCCCGAGAACGATAGTGCATTGTATGATTGTGTGTCACATGTTTATATGCATTCATTTAATGAGTGGATGTTGTGGAATTAAGTATAGAGTTGTATGTTAAATTGTGTGACTTGATTTATATTGGTGAATTGTTGCGTTTGGGTTCTTAAAATATAGTAATCCCCCATTAACCCTTTGGGTGTTAGGCACCCTACTGAGCAATGTGGAAATGCTCACCTCTTCCTTTTTATATATTTTTAGATGCAGATATCACTCCTGAGGATCCACAAATGGGACAGGGAGGACTTCAGGATGCCCCTGGAGCGGTTTAGTGGAAAGGTTTTATTTTTTTATTGTGTTGTGGTATTGAGACCTTGTAATAAGTGAATTATGGATAATGTAATAAGACTTTAGTTTGATTAGGGGGATTTTTATGAAATTTTATTTTGGGATGCAATGATGTTTATTAAATCTTGATGTGTTTAAGTAAGGTTTAAAATATTGTTAGTTGGTGAGAACCCAAGTGGGACTTATATTAAAAAAAAAAAAAAAAATCCAGAGTGTTTTAGTTGACTGCCAACGTGGAATAGGAGAAACCCTTAGGGTCAAACCTTTGACCTAGGGTCACGGGCCAAATTTTGGGTCGCCCGGAATTTGTCTCATGACACGTGTAGTTCTCGTGCGTGCATACCTCCATTATGTAGTGTTTTAGGGAGTGCTTTTTGCAGTATGTTGTGGGGATAGATAGATTCATTTCTACATAAAATAATTGTTCATTTTTGGGTTACCGAGTTGTTTGGGTTCTAGAATTCCATCGTTAGTTGGGGGTTTCGGTTCCAAGGTTCTAAAATGTGGTGCGGGTTCATCTATCGATCTCTTATCTATGGCGGGAGGTGGATTTCGTATCAAGAGTGTGTTGCGAGGCCATGGAAGACTGACCGGATCTATAGGCGATGCTTTGTTGTCATGGGCTTAGGTGTTGAGCTATTGAGCAGGTTGTGACATTTGTCATTCTATACGCTCTCCCCTAACTCCGGTGAAAATTTGTCCAAAATATTAATGGTTCATTCTTGCACGATATTTTCTGCCTTCTGCGTACTTCTCCTATTATTTCATTATCGTGGTTTTCTTTTGAGAAGGCATAGTCAGACACCATTTCGACCTATTATTTTATTATTTGTTTCTCTTTTCTTGGTTGATGATTTAGACATTGAGGAAGGTATTAACCTAGGGGTTTAAGGTGAGTGGATGACTTTTGGGATGCATGTGGATCTTAAAAACCAGAAAAAACTTACGAAAATTTAAGAAAAATGGTAGAAACAGCTCTGAATTATTGAAGAACAAACTTGGCTGTTATATAGCCTTGCAAAATAAGCTGAAACAATATATAACAATCCATGTCTAACGAATCCTAATAACGTGGTATGACTAAATCTATTACACCTAGGGTTACAAACGTACCAATTGATACTCAAATACAGCATAAGTGTTTTCAAAAATTTGGGAATACAAAAATTTAAATGTTGAGTTCCTGCTTGATTTTGTGCAAAAAGATAATGTGGAAACCTGTTATAAAGAGGTACATATCTTGTATTAAACTTTGTAACTATTAGTTAACAAAATATGATATGTTTCACAAAGAAAATTTGTATTACATTACTTTACATATACCAATACCTCATGGTTCACTACGAGTAGCCCATACTACAAGAGTACATGACAAATATACATTACATCATTCCTTCAAAAAGATTTAGTCTTCGTATGATACAAAGGCAAAGCTTCAGAACACTTTCAATGCAAGTAAACAACATCCAATCAATAGAAAAGCAATGCTCAAACATTATTTCCAGTATAAGTTTTCTGATCTGCATCTAAAGGTGGAAGGGATAAGGTGAGTTCACAACTCAGTAGGAAAGTTTATAACCATCCTATACATACCCTTAAAAAAAAAAACCTTGAATTAAACATATAATAGCATGCATGATAAACAATTTACAACCATTAATAAATATGTAATAATGTTAAACATGCATCCATGATGTTGATGGTCTCATTTCTGTTTTTCTTTATTCATCCTTTCACACTTGATAAAATGTTAACCCCCACCAATGTACACTTCAGATATCAATGTTCCACAGATACTCGGTCAATATAATAATGACTATTCTAGGACTATCACCCAATGGTAAGTCATACCCCATGTCTTCTGGGACTCATACCCAAGGGCAGGACAAACCCCATATACCCACATCGGAGTGTCTTTCTCGAGGGCTTTAGGGATTTTCACCTAAGGACCCATGGTCCCACATAAACAATAAATCAAAAGATAGTGCCTATAGCTTCATATAAACACTTCCCACATATCAATCAATTCTCTAGATATCATCTGTTGTTATTCCATATCATTCTTGCAATGCAACCACATCATGAACCCTTTCCTTAATACTGAACCATGAATCGTTATACCAATATATGTTCAAATATCATTGCAACATTTAGTACAATAAACTGAGATGCAGTGACACATTAAAACATTTCATGAAACCATAGAAATGACATGAAATTTCAATAAATGTTGCAAGAAAAAAAACCAAGATACACCATGGAACGACATAAATTCTCTACCTTACACCGACTTCCCCTTTGTGATTCTTTTATGTAGGCAATCTTTACCTATTACAAGGAACTGAAATAAAACAACATAATTTAGGTTTCCTAACCATGAAAATTTATACAATTAAAACTTATGACATTTTCATTTTTTACTAATTTTAACAACTTACTATTGCTAATTTTTAATTCTCATATTCTCTAATCTACATGCCCACAAGTTTCCAAATCAAGTTTAAAATGAATTAAACAATCTTTACAATGCATATTAAGATTCCCCAATTAATTACCAAACATTAATTATTTTGATTTTCCTCAAGCCTAACCCATTAACAAGTCCCAAGTGTCCAAATAACCTAATTAATCACATGTTTTACTAATTTATTTTCAATCAAACCAAACTAAACAAACATCTATACTGATTCTTCCATCAATAAAATACTTAAGTTAAAACACTTTAAACCTTAATTAATTATGATTTATAACTAAAACATGTTTATAACTAATTACACTAAACTTTTAAACAACTTTACCATTAGTTTGTTTCAAAATATCATTGGAAACCCAAATATACCAAAATCACAAAATTTAACTTCTTACTTACCTTAATTCTTCACTTTCTCTCTCTAGATTCTCTCTCTAACCCAAGTTGCTGTAGAGACAAAGCTGCAAAACAAGGGTTGTCAACCCTTATAAAGGGTCCCTAAGCAGCCAAGCAAAAGGTGGTAGGCCATGAGGCTACCACCAACCTTAACTTTCCCAAAATTGCAATTTAGTCCTCCTAGTTATCCATTATTAAACCTACAGTTGCCCATTAGACCTTTAGGTTTTCATAACTCTAATCAATCCCTAAGAACCTAATAAGCATGCTTAAGTCATTAACTAATCCCGCTTAACCTTAATCAAGGTTTAATTCATAATTAAACAAGATTAGTACTAAACTAGTTTTAACATCTAATTGAACACGTTTAAGGTTAAGTACTAAGATAATCATGATTGCCTATTTAATTCATTAGTACTAGGTATTACATCCTCTCCCCCTAACAAAAATTTTTTTCTCGAAATTTAAAGACGTAAACCTATGAAAAGTTTCGGGTACTTGTTTCTCATATCTGATTCCAACTCCCATGTAGTTCCTTCTACTCCATGATGATCCAATAACACCTTCACTAGAGGTATGGTTTTGGTTTGTAGTACTTGTTATTTCTTATCTAATATCTCTCTCGGCCCTTCCTCATATGTCACACCTTCTTACAAATTCAAATCATGCCAATCTAGTACATGTGTGGTATCAAGCTCATACTTCCGCAACATGAAGACATAGAACACATCATGTATACCAGACGGCTATGGTAGTAAGGCTAATTTATATGTTACCTCTCCAACCTTTTGAAGGATTTCAAAGGGCCCAATATATCTTGAAGCAAGCTTTCTTTACCAAATCGAAATACACCTTTCCAGGGTGTCACACATAAAAGCACATGATCTCCTATATGGAATTCTAAGGGTTTCCTTCTGTGATTAACATAACTTTTCTGTCTATTTTGTGTTGTTAACAACATGTCACGTATAACTCGAATCTTGTCCATAGTCTCTTGTACCAAATCTGGCCCAATCAAACTAGCTTCACCAAATTCCATCCAACACATAGGGGATCTATAAGGCCTCCCATAGAGTGCTTTATACGGTGTCATTCCAATACTACTTTGGAAGCTATTATTGTAAGCAAATTTGATCAAAGGCAAATGTTCCACCCAATTTCCTTTAAAATCCATCATACATGCTCGTAGCATATCTTCCAAAATTTGAATAACTCTCTCTGATTGCCTATTAGTTTGAGAATGAAATGTCAAACTCAACCTTATTTTAGTTCCTAAGGCTTTTTGTAAGGACTGACATAACTGTGATGTAAATTTAGGATCTCTATTTGAAACAATAGAGAGTGGTACCCCATGCAACCTCATAATTTCCTTCACATACAATTTACTCAAAGCAATGACTGAATTAGTGATCCTCATTGCTAAGAAATGTGATGATAGTCTATCAACTATCACCCATACACTATCCTTACTTTGGGGAGTTCTTTGCATTGTTGTCACAAAGTCCATGGTCACATGATCCCACTTCCATTCTGCTATAGGCAGTGGTTGTAACAACCCTGTTGGCTTTTGATGTTCAACTTTCACTTGTTGACATGTTAAGCACTTGGAAACGAATTGAGCTACATCCCACTTCATACCTTGCCACCAATATTGATGCCTCAAATCATGGTACATTTTAGTTTCTCCAGGGTATACTGTGAACAGAGAATGATGAGCTTCCTTTATTACCTCCTTCACCTAATCATCATTAGGAACACAAAGTTTGTTCAAGAAATAAATCTCACCATTAGAATGTATGCTCCAACCTTCCACTGCATCACCTATCATAATTTGAGAGCGCGTGCCCTCTAACTTTGTATATTTCCTTTGAGCTTCAATAACTTTATGCAATATTGTTGGCTGAGCTACCAAAGTACAAAAGCATGCATCAGAATCACGTACATCAAAACAAGGATTGAACTTACTGATGTAATCATACATTTTCCACTCAAAAACTATCAACCCAAATAAAACACATTGAGTTTTTCTACTTAAGGCATTAGCAACCACATTCACTTTTCCTGGATGATACTACAATGTAAAGTTAAAATCTTCAAGGGTTTCCATCCACTAGCCTTAAAAGACAATTCCTTAGCTTTTTCAACATTGCCCATATTTCAGTTTTGTTCCTCAATCCTAATATGGATTATGACATCCTTTAGGGAGATTTGTTTCCTTTTATGTTTCATGTTATTTTGGTAGTCTTTTCAAGACTTTGTAAGAGTCTCTACTAAATAATTAGCCACAAAAGGTTCAGGTAATTTAATGTCTTCAATAACTAAGTCATTAATCAACAAGTGATAGTCATGGATTTGAGATGATACATCTCTATCCTCGATTATTTGGAAATTTCTAAAATTTTCTATGGCATATTTATGAGTTCTTGTATCTTCCAAAATATATTTTTTATTTATTGCATCCCAAATTTCTTTTGCAACTTTAAATTGACAATAAATATCAAAAAGTTCATTAGAAAAGGTACTCAAAATAACATGTCTAACTTGTTTATTTCCAGTTTCCCAGATTGGTAACAAATGAGAACTATCTTCTGGTTTGGGGTCAGTCAAAATGTGTCTCATGTTCACTACATTGATTGTAGAGAAAACCCTTTCCTGCCATCTCTTAAAGAATGTCTTGTTGAAGAGATCAATTTTAGAGGTGTCAAGACAGGTGTGAACTAGGGAAGCTTCCATTTGGATAAATTTCAAGATTGTTGATTTAAGGGTATGGAAACAAAGGATTAGCCCAAAAGACATAAGCAAAGAACATAATGAATAGTAAGAAAAACTTATCGGTTGAAGCGTGACAAGTATTGTCCTTGAAATAGATCCACCCTCCTCGAAGACGAACTCAGTGCACTAGGGTACCAATGGTCTACCTCCAAAATTCAACAGTCAGATCTCGCCTTGGGTGCACTCTGTAAGCGAGACATGTACAACTTGGTTCTGAAAAAATTCCTCCAAAAAGACATATGAAAAATATTTTTGTCAACGGGTATTTTTTTATTGCAAGTACTGTTTGTAAAAAGTTGTGTATAAGCAATGAATAATTCAATTTTCAATGGAGTAGGTGTGTAAAAAATTTACGACAATGTAAATATGTTGCAAAAGCAAATTTAAGTGGGTGGGTAATACTCAATTTTCTTGTAGGATATATATGAGTAAAAGGCCTAAATTAATTGTACGAAGGTAGAATGTAATCCAATGAGGTTATGAACCATATATGAATAGGGGTCTACAGGTAGACCTACATTGTAATGGGTCAAGACAAATTTTAAATTGAACTTACATTGTAATAGGTAAAAACAAGTCTTAAGGTTTATTTAGGGTTAGCAATATGTTTGGAGCTTAGAATTTAGGGTTTAGAGTAGTTTATTACATAAGAGATAATCATATAATCCATGACTTTCAAACTTCAAAATTCTAGAAGATTATAGGTTGATCAATTTCTATGATAGATGAGATTTACTTCTACTATTTCAAAGAAGATATTTTATAGCATAAGTTGAGTAAATCATTGTTTGATGTTATGCTTTTTTGCATATTAGACCTAGAATCCATTTTGTGGCATCACATGCATGTCAAGTTTGACGGTCACCGTTGGTCATTTTCATTATTTATGTGTCTGGCCTCCATTCCAAAAGCATTTCATTTTTCCAAAAGAAAAAAAATCGGGGGGATAGATGCATTATTTTTGGGCTTAGTTTGATTTTCATATGGCTTTGGGCTCAAATGATATTTGATGATTGTATTTGGGATTTAGATGATTGGGCTTTGAGTTTACATTCGTATGGGCTCTGAGCTTTTTTTCTATTTCTTTTGCTATCTTGGGTTTGGACTAGGAGTAATTTGAGACATTGAGATGGGCTTTATTTTTATTTTATTTGGGTTTGGGGTCGGGCTCTCAATGGACTTGTTTGGTTGAGCCCAATATCGGAGGCATTTGAGAGCACACGAGATCATTTTAGGACTGGCTATTTCCAAATCAGTTATGAAAAATAATTTTTAAGAATAGAAATGAAAATGATTTTCTGACGCTTTGTAAAATAGAAGTTTTTTCAAAAATTTAAAATATTTTTAATCTATTTTTTATCTTTTAAAAAAAAAATTTAAACTTTTATTATTTTATATTTAAGAATCGTGTATATTTAAATAACGAATTGCATGCTCCCTCTCTATATGAAAGAAAGTATCCCTATTAAGATTTATTTTAATAAAAAGTATTATAAATTTGAGGAATATTGACATTAGAACCAATAATGAAAATCAAGTCATAATATTGATATATTTTTTATCAAATTCCTATGAGCGCTTTGTAAATATCATGATGTACATTAGAAATAATCTCTTTATAGAAAATGTTAAGGCAACCTTAAACACAAAAAGGTTGAAAAACAAAGTGTGTAATCATAAAAATTTTAAAAAAAAAATTAAAAAAATCTCGTAGTTAGAATGAAAATAGAAAAATAAAATAACAAAGGAAATAATAGGTGTTTCAATTGTTGTATAAGAAATTTTGCAAAATATAAAAGGAGTTCTTTTCCGTTTTAAACTTTGGATGTAAGTTTTAATACCGAACTAAATAAATTGTTATTTTTTTATTCTTCTTCTTTTATTTTCTTCGTCTTATTTTTCTTTTTTATAGAAAAAAGAGAAAAACTCACTTCATAATTAAAAAAAAAAAAGGTTTTTCTTTCATATTTAATATTCATTGGGTATATTAAATAAAAATAAAGATGAATCATAATATTATATAGGGGGGAATCAAAATTCCAAGAAGAACGGGGTTTTGGTTTCCATGAAAATGAATAATATATAATGATTCATCGAACAATTTTTCTTCTCACTAAGCAAAGCAGAAGTGAGCATTCCAAGCCTAACCCACATGGGTTGCGTTGAGCTTACAAGCCATGAACCCAACCCAGGTCAAGCCCAACGTCGGATCCCTTTTGTATGTTCGGGTCGTGTCAGGTTCGGCCATGGAATATGTGTCCAACGCAGCCCAGTATTTTTGCATTATGGCTCATTCCTGTTTGATTACGCCGATGTAATATGACTTTGGGGTGTTTGTAGGATCCATCATGTAAAAATGATTTGTTTGGTAACTGTTTCCAAAATACTTTTCAGTTTTTCAAGAAAAAATATGTTTGAAAACTAAAAATTAGAAAATTATTTTTTATTCCTAAAAATAAAAAATAAAATGTTTTAAAAATACATATTTTTTAATTCTTTTATTGTTAATTGAACAAATTAATATTATTAGATTATTATATTCATAGGAAAATAGTAAAAGGGCAATATCCTATGTCCTACCCTCACACAAATGCACCAAAAGTATATATATAAAACAATAATAATAAAATTAAAATAAAAAATATAGAATCACTACATCAACAAAATTTACCATTTGTAACTGCAAAGGGGATAATTTAGGTTTGTTTGCGTGTTGGATTTTATTTTTTATTTTTTATTTTTGAATAAATCCTAGGCTTTAGTTATATCATGGGTTAGATTATTTAAGAGTGGGATTGGCAAGTTTTGGGCAAAAAATAATTTATTTGAAACAAAAATCCATAAAATAAATTCCCTCCTAAAATAATTTTTAAACTACTGCTTCTCATCCAAGTCATAAGACCATAATTGATAACTATGATTTGAATATTTTTAAAAATAATCAAAACAATAATTATCAATTACGACTTTAACCAACTAAAGTTTTGAATATTTTTTTAAATGGTTAAAATTGTAGTTTTCAACTATCATTTTAAATATAAACTTAAGATCATAATTAGTATTACGGTTTTGAAGATTTTACTAACTACAATTTGATGTTTGAAAAAAAAAAAATTCAAATTACAATTTTATGTTTTAAAAAAAAATCAAAACTGTAGTTACTAGCCACAGTTTTTATGACTAAAATAAAAATAAAAATTCCAACGTACGTAAATAGTTGGTTGGTTGAAATACATTAGTTTGAAAATTATATTGGTTGAAGATCTATTTTGTGGATTTGTTTTCAATCATCTATCAAGTGCTTCAAAAGCATTACAAGTGATTTTTCAACTTTTATAATGTTGTGTTTACACGTCTAAGTTAAAATGTTTTTAAGGTAGAATTGTTTTCTAAGTGCATTGTCACCCCGACTTTTACTTTAGGATATTTGAACTTTAATGATTTAATTGAATTGGGCTTTGGTTATTGATTTGAGTTTGCTGGTTGATGTTGGGCTTGGGTCTAAATTGCATTATTTTTGGGCTTAGTTTGATTTTCATATGGCTTTGGGCTCAGATGATATCTGGATTAAGATGATTGGGCTTTGAGTTTACATTTATATGAGCTCTGGACTTTTACTCTATTTCTTTTGTTATCTTGGGTTTGGACTGGAACTAATTTGAGACATTGAGATGGGCATTATTTTTATTTTATTTGGGTTTGGGTTTGGGCTCGGGCTCGGTCTCGGGCTCTCAATGGACTTGTTTGGTTGAGCCCAATATCGAGGCATTTGACAGCACACAAGATCATTTTAGGACAGGGTATTTCCAAATAAAAATAGTTTTTAAGAATAAAAATGAAAATGATTTCCCTGATGCTTTGTAAAATAAAAGTTTTTTCGAAAACTTAAAATATTTTTAACCTATTATTTATCTTTTAAAACATTTTTTAAACTTTTATTTATAATAATTCATTTTAATCATTTTTTATATTTGTGTAATTATTTTTTAAACAACCCTTAAAAAAAAAAACAACTACTTTGAAAACATCTTATTTTTTATTTTTAAGAACAAAAGTTGTTTTATTTCTTTGATTTCTAAACATTTTTTTTCCATAAAATAAAAAACTACTTTTAAAAATAGTCAACAAACATACCCTACACTTCTTCTTTCCCATTTTCTTTCTCTTCAAATGTTGTAAATATTTAAGACATGATCATCATTTTGGACTCGTGATAATAGTTCTTATAACATGGATGAGATTCCATGAGTTTAATTACTAAATTGAATTAGATATGTATTTTTTATTTCATTTGTTTTTTACGTCCACTTTCCTCAACTCTTAATCGAGTGAGAGTTTTAGTAACTTTAAAGCGTGAACCTCAAGCCTTTAGTATGCACTCTCGGATTCCAAGATTCCAATGAACCTTTACAAATACTTCAAGTGATCTATCTAACTTAAAAACACCACTTATAAAATGAATTCTCCAATCCTAGTATAACAAGTAAAATTAGGAAGGATAAGAATAAATGCATTTGTAAGAGTTTTGAATAAGAGAAAAAGTTAGTTTAGCAATTTGAATGTAGTGAGTCTTATTTACATAAATGTTCTTAAACACTTCAATTTATATGTTTTCAGTTCAAAATCCTCAAAACCCTAAAAAAAAAAAACAAATTATCGCTTGGCCAATCGATTTGACCAATTCACTAGCCGTTGAGGTTCAAGACCACAACCAGTTGAGCAACTAGTTCAAACACATTACTAAATACAATAGAGTATACAAAAAGCACCCCAACAGATCAAGCTCAATTGACTCAATCGATCTCTCCCCTGCCTTAATCGATTACACTATAAAGTGTATAAATGACTCCAAATCAAGGTTAGGAACCTTGGGTAACATGTGCTCAATTTCAAATAACCCTTTAAAGCGAGTTTAAGAAGAATTAGGGTTAGGATTTCATCAAAATCATGAAATCATCTAATTTTAAGAAAATGTGATCTATTTAAGTTTAATGAAAGATTATTTTTGAAATTTATAGTACATAAAAAATTCATAACTCAAATGCACTAACAAGAATCAAACTTACGAACAATCCTAGATCTTCTTAAGTTTTTAAAAAGCTCAAGTTCTCAAGGTATTAATTTTCTTTATTTGCTTGAACTTTTTTCAAATTTTCAAGAATACCTAAAATAATTAACTCGACTTGAACTATTAGGAACCTTAACCTTATTTTGTAATCATCAAAACTTGATTAGAATAATCATTAACCTAATAATATATATAGACAAAGAGAAAGAAAGGAAGAAGTTAAAAGAAAATAAGAAATATATTTAAACTTAATATTTTTCTTACATTTTTTTCAACTTACTTTTCACTTTTTTTTCTTAAAAATGAAGAAATTAAAATTTTATAAGTTTCTAAATAATTTTCATCCTATTTTATTTTCCTTCATCTTATTTATTTTTCCTCATGGAGGAATAGAAACAAAGAAAAAATTTAATTTAATTTTCTTCTAATTTTTCCTTTCCCAACTTCCCACTTAAAGATTTTTTTTCCAATAAAAAAATTCACAATGTAACTTTTCTCACACTATTTTTTTTTTCTACCTATTTTGCCATCTTTATTTCATACCTCAATCATTTCTACTAACACACCAATTAAAAAAGCCAATGGAAAAACCTATCATTGTCTTATTATATTAGATGACTTGAAAAGCTTAATCAACACAATAATTTCACATCATAAAAAACATTATTATAATCAAAGGAAAATGGTAAAAGAACAATGTCCTAAGTCTTACCCTAATGCCAATGCACCCAAAGCAAAATATATACATATATATAACAATATTAACAAAATAAAATAAATATATAGAATCACTTCATACAATAAAATTTACCATTTTTAACTATACCTTTCTCAACTACAAATTGGCAATTTAGATAAAAAGGAGCTTTGTTATAATATCAACTTTTTTCCTACTTATCCATTGAAGCAAACTTAAAAACCAGCAAACTTGAGCATCTATCAATGGCAACTACACATGCAAATATGCATAAAAATGGAGGATTAGTTTGCTTGAATTGAATTTCACCCCTCCCAAAATATCACTTATGTTTAAGTAAACTACTCTTTAATCATAGGTTTTACGTTACGTAACGATATCTATCTACAGTTAATTACTTGGAGAAATGACCTTAATTTGTGATTATTGATTACTTGTTATAGCTAATGACCAATCTTTTCTTGAAAACATATTAGAAACTCTTTGTCATTCACCAAAGAAAATACAATAAAACATTATGCGATAAAAGTTAATTTTCATTAGTGATGTTGATTTTAGTGAACCTCAAAAAATCACATTTTTTGGGCTTATAAAATATGGTAATTAAAACTACCTATTATCAATTTCTTTGGATTTCCATATTATTTATATATACATAATTTTTTTAAGGCATTTCCCATAAAATCTTAAAAAGTTATAAGGTTATGTTTGGTTTTCAAAAAGTACCAAGGAAAGAAAAAAAATATATCAAAGAAAATGATTTTTGTATGTTTGGTTGTCTTATGAAAAATACCAAAAAAAAAATTCAAATATAATTAAAATTAGTAAAAAAATTATGCATCTTCAAATTATTTAATCTTTATATTAGTGAATTAAAATTAGTGAAATGAGTTTGAAGGAACATAAAAATAAAAAAAAATAAAAAAAAATAAATTTATTTTTTATTTTCTTTTACTTTTTCTTTCCTTCTGTTTTTTCTCTCCATTTTCTTTCCCCTACATTTTCCCTCAAATTTTCTAAAATCAAACATAGTCTTAGTTAAATTAGTGAAAATATTAGGGAAAAGGGAGAAAATGAAGGAATTCAAATTCTTTATTAGGTTTATCTTAAAAATTATGAAAGACAATTAAATATAACAAAATATATTTAAAATTTCATATATTTATATAAAAACAAAAAACAAAAAGTAAATTTGTAAAAATACTTAAGAAAAAATTATTGATTTTGAAATAAAACTTTATTTTCTTTCATTTTTAATTTTATTGAAGCCTTTGGTTACTATAGCTTTTTTTTTTTTTTTTCTAAAATAAAAACTTTAGTGGAAGTCAAAGTCATAATTTTCAAACCACGATACAGTTCTTCTAAAATTTTCACTAAACATAAAATAACTTTTGCCAAAAAAAAGTAGAGTTTTTATGAAAAAATTATATATTTTTTTCTTCCATATAATGTTTTAAAAAACTCATAACCTTTTTTTAATAAAATTAATTAAATAAATATAAAAACTCTATTAAACTTAAAAAAGAACTTTCGACTTATAAAATTAAGATCAATGACTTAAAAATCTTTTTTTGAAGCTAAATCTTATCTTTTAATTAACCAACTTCTTAGGGTAAAAGAAGCTATGACTTTCCAATTCTAGAACTCAAATATAGTAAAATCTCCTATTCTTTTAATACTAATCTTCTTGGCCTAATCTTCAAACAAATAAAAAAAGCTATGATTTGGCTACATGGTTTCTTAGATGAATTGGGTAAGAAGCAGGAGATGGGCATTCTACACAGTGACAGTTAGAGTGCAACTTTTCTTGCCAAAAATTCGGCTTTTCATTCAAAGTTGAAACATATACAAACAAAATATCACTTTATTCGTTACCTTGTTGAAGATAAACTGGTAATACTTGAGAAGATTTGTGGATCTAAAAACCCGATAGACATGTTGACTAAGGGTGTCACTATTGAGAAGTTGAAGCTGTGCGCAGCTTCAATTGGTCTTTTAGCTTGAGGACAGGAGGATGGGTTGCAGGGATGAGGGATTGTTTCTTGGAGGATAACAGTTTGATATTGGTGATTGAACTAATGGTACATTGAAGGCTAATGGTACATTGAAGCTTTCACAGTCAGAGTATGTGAAAAAATTTCTCAATAGGTTCAACATGAATGAAGCTAAACCAGTGAGCATACCCTTGGGTAGTCATTTCAAACTAAGCAAATAACAGTCATCGAAGACAGAAGAAGAAAGGGACCATATGAGCAAGGTGCCCTATGCCTCAGCTATTGACAACTTGATGTATGTTATGGTGTGTACAAGGTCAGACATTGCACATGAAGTGGGAGTTGTGAACAGATTCATGAGTAGGACTGGAAAGCAGCATTGGGAGGCAGTCAAGTGGATTCTAAGATATCTGAAAGGTTCATTAGATACATGTCTTTGCTTCACAAGTGCAAGTTTCAAACTGCAGGGTTATGTAGATGCTGATTTTGCTGATGATATTGATAGTAGAAAGAGTACTATTGGGTTTGTTTTTACTCCAAGTGGTACAACTATATCATGGGCTTTAAATCTATAGAAGATTGTTACTTTTTCTACTACAGAAGCTGAGTATGTCGTAGCAACTAAAGTTGGAAAGAAGATGATTTGGCTACATGGTTTCATAGATGAATTGGGTAAGAAGCAGGACATGGGCATTCTACACAGTGACAATTAGAGTGTAATTTTTCTTGCCAAAAATTCGGCTTTTCATTCAAAGTCGAAACATATACAAACAAAATATCACTTTATCCGTTACCTTGTTGAAGATAAACTGGTAATACTTGAGAAGATTTGTGGATCTAAAAACCCGATAGACATGTTGACTAAGAGTGTTACTATTGAGAAGTTGAAGCTGTGCGTAGCTTCAATTGGTCTTCTAGCTTGAGGACAGGAGGATGGGTTGCAGGGATGAGGGATTGTTTCTTGGAGGATAGCAATTTGATATTGGTGATTGAACTAGTCTCCAAGTGGTGCAATATTTTTGGGCCCATTTAGCCCATTGTGGAACTGCCTTTTGTAATTAGGGTTTTTTAGTGTGGTGTGGTTGCCGTGTTATATATAGAGAGAAAATATTGTAGCCGCTTTGGAAGTATTCTGTATTCTTCTTTGATAATAGTGATATCCCTGCAACTCCGTGGATGTAGGCAAATTGTCGAACCACGTAAATATTGTCTTGTGTGTGTAATTGTTTTTCTTTGGCGTATGTTTTCTCTATTTTTTTTTGTTTCTCACAGGTTGGGAATTTGACTTAATTCCCTTCACCACATGCCACACAACTCTTTCATCTCAACCACGATATTGATCCAAACGCAAGCTCGATCTCAATTCCTACACCGGTTTCAGCCTCATAAGAAATGGTTTTTTTGGTGAATATGTTTGTACCACCTCTATCACATCTTATTTTTAATATCTTTAAGAAATGATTGCTTTTTTTGGCTTAATTTTGTTTTTTTTTTGTTTTTATGTAATTCTAACCCAAATATGGTAATGAATTGTAAATGAAATGAATTTTCAATTAATGTTCTGTATTCCATTAATTTAACCATTAAACATTTCTCATCTTATAGGAATATTGCAAAGCAAAAGTGACAATTCCAAGCCCAACCGACATGGACTGGGTAGAGTTTACAAGCCATGAACCTAAGCTAGGTCAAGCACAACATTATAACCCATTTGTATTTTTAGGTTGGGTTCAACCTAGGAATTGGGGTCCAAACCAGCACAGTATTTCTACATTATGGCCCATTTTGGTTTGATCATATAGTTGGTGTGTGACTTTTTGGCATTTTTTGAATCCCATCAATTATTAAAACAAGGGTGATTGATCATATAAAAATTGTTTTATTTTGACTAAGAAAAAATAAAAACAACAAAGCATGATTCAACTTGTGGAGCTCAAGCCTAAGCCCAAGCCCCAAGCCCATTAAAATAAATAACAAGTTGCGATTGCTTAAAGAGACTACAAATTTGAAGAAAAGTTTAAGTTTGGGTTTGGATCATGGAGAATTGAGGAAAAAAATAACAAGGAAAAAGGTAAAGACAGGAGAAATGAGGATTAATTTAAATGATTTTTTCATTTTAAAAAAAATTATTTTATATATATATATATATAAGAAAAAGAAGAATTTAAAGGTTTTTTCAATTTTTTTTTAACCTTGCATTCACCCAATCGCCCGCGACATTCAAACACAAGGGGAGTTGATGGACGTAGCCAACCCTCCGATCTGCCAATATTAACAATTGAAATCGATTTATGGTAACATGATTACACAAGAGGGTTTCTTCGAAAAGATGGATTCATTATCCAATGTATTTTCCATATAGTTCAAAAACCAACTAATCTTTTGGACCACATTATTAACAATACATACTAGAAGTTACTACATGTCCAATGTGGTATGTTTCTATGTAAAGACGTTATTTGCATTAACTTGAGTGATATTTTGTGTGATGAAGAAGTGCTTGTAAAGGATCAAAAACTAATGGTGAGAAAGATCTTCTCAGTTGCAATGTTGATCACGAATAACCCCACTTATGACAATTTGTTACCAATGACAATAGACATTGAAATTGTAAAATCATCCAATCTACCAAGATGAGGCTTGAGAGTTCTTGAAATATCAAGAATAATAGCTTTTATTCTATGTATTGCTTCTTGATGTAACTTAGTTATTAATTTGAATTTTATATATTTTAGTTTTGATATAAGTTTTTTAATTAATTCTTTTAAGGATACATAAGTTATTTTGTGGTTAAATTTTTTTTTTTTTAAACTATTTTTCCTTTTTCTATCTTTTTTTTTTAAATTAAATTTATGTGTGATTTTCATTTACCTCCTATAATTTTTTTTTAACAAAACATAAAAGAATTGATTTTAACAACGTGCATGACACGTTTTATTTTACTAGTATGTATAAAGTTTTGACAATTATTATGACTCATCTTTCAATCTTATTTGTAAGTATTCTATTTTATAATCTCCTTTCATAAAAAATTGTAATAAAATAAAAAAGTTTGAGGGAAAATTATATATATATATATATATATATTATGATAAATCAAATAAAAATTTTCATTTTTTTTTCCTTTCCTTCCATGCTTTTCATGATGGGAACCAAATAAAATTTACTTTTATATTTTCTTTCTATGCCCACATAGAGGGGTAGTATAATTTTTCACACAAGTTTTTATTTATTTTTTTCTTTCTTATCATATTTTTTTTAATAAAATATTGTCATATTACTTAAAGCAATTATTTGAGGAAACATAAGAGTTTGTTTGACCATGTGATGTAAAAATAGTTTTTTATTTTTAAAAATAATTTTTTAACATTTTTTTACTATTGTTTTCTATAAGCAATTTTAAAAACTAAAGTGAAATAGAGAATAATTTTTAGAAAACAAGTAAGTTGTTTTTACCGGTTTTTAAAAAATAAAAGTAAAACATGAGTCTGTTTGACTATGTTTTTTTAAACTTACATTTAAAAATTGTTTTTAAGTTAAAAAATAAAAAACAGTTTTAAAAAACAAGATTAAAAAAACATGGCCAAATAGCCACTAAGTAATTACTTCTTTAACTTTTTAGTTTTAAAAATTGTTTCCAATAAAACCGCTGTGTTTGTTGGTGTCAGTTTGGTATATAATTACTAAGAAAAAAATCCAAAATCCTAAGAACAAGTCTTTAAGTGATTAAATTGTCCGTTGGTGTCAGCTTATCTCCCCAATTTGACCTGAGAACGAATCTTTTATTAAAAATTCCCTCTTGTGGTGGTCCACCAAAGATTTTATTTCAAAAGCTTTAGCTGTATGTCGGTTGACGTTAGTTTATCTCCTCAATCTGACCCAAGTCCATGCCCTTAAAACAAAGAAAGTTGCCTCTACACCTCGTGGCGACCCCATTGTCTCCGATGATAAAATTTCAAACTCAAACTGACATAAAGGCATGTGTCCTCAATGAGATGGCTTCGGTTTATCTCCTCAAACGGATCATCAACTGAAGGCAACTCTCTTGTATAAATTTCCCTCCCAAAATTAACCACTATAAAGCAAGCTCAGCCAAGCATTGGATAACAATTACAATGTGTCTTCAAGGTCTCAATCTTCTCTTCAACTACAGCTTGCTATTCAACGGGGAGGGCTTCCCTTGTTTTTTTTAGCAGTAGTTTGTTTAATGGAAAATTCATTGGGTTAATTTCTTCCATCTTTGCAGAAAAATCCATGATGGCAAGACTACGGAAGCAGAGGCGGCCATGGACTAAAGAAGAAGACCAGAAGCTCATTGACTGTATAACTAGTAATGACCATCTAAGTTGGCCAGATATCGCAATGCAGGCAGGGCTGGAGAGGAGTGGTAAGAGTTGTAGGGAGAGGTGGAATAACTGTGTGAGTCCTCGTGTCAAGAGAGGGAACTTCTCCCAAGAGGAAGACGACACCATTATCCGCCTCCAGTGTGTTCATGGGAATAGGTAATAATCATCGTCATATTTTTCCATTATCATATGATATGATAGTGTGGTCAGTTTGAGTTTGAGGTAGAGTTCGTTGCAGGTGGGCATATATAGCTACTCAGCTTCCAGGGCGAAGCGATAATGCTATTAAGAACCGCTGGAACAACTACTTGAAGAAGAAGTCTGCGATAAGTACTCTTCAGAATATTTCTGACACACAGCTCTTTCATCTCAACCAGAATATTCCAAACTCAAGCTCGATCCCTACACCCATTTCAGCCTTACAAGAAATCGCCAACCCTTGGTTCATTTCTGATGAAGCCAACCAAGAATTTCTTAGGGGTGATGAGATTATCCATCACTCTTTGATTGCCGGGTTTACTTCTTTCATTCCCAACGTTAATCCAAATGAGACCAATTTCGGAGGAGATTACTTTGAGCCTTGGATTTCTGGACCGGCTTCAGCCTCAGTGGAGTACGCGCTCATGCCAACCGAACGAATCACCAGAAATTGGTCTCCTTTATTTGAAGCTTGGCCAGAACTTACCGACTAATATGTATGTATGTGGGTGTATGTTTGTTCTATCTCCATTAATCCATATGTGGGTGTATGTTTGTTCTATGTTCATGAATCCATGTGTTTTGTATTATGAAGGTTAGATCCATTCCTTTCTACACAATGTAATATCATGGTTGACTCATCGTACTCACTGATGAAATTGTTATCCTTTCTACACAATTTAATATAACGGTTGTCTGTTCGTTAGTCAGACAAATAGGATTCTCTTAGATTTAAAAAGCAAGAAATGACAAGTAGTCTACGTTCTTACATTCTCCCTCTTGTTTTTTTCAGTTGTCTTTTGTTGGGATTTTTGGGGAGTTGCGTCAGAATTTCCACTTCCACTATATTGGAGATTTGATCAAATAGAAAATGTTGTTACCTAAATCTCCAATCCAACTTTATTTTCTTCAATTTCTACTATTTAAGTCCATATAAACATTCTGATTCAATCAAATTCTTATAGAAGAAATGGAAATTTAACTGTAGTTGAAGAGAAGATTGAGTCCTTGGCTGAGCTTCATGTACAGTGGTGTATGGTGTATGGTGTATGGTGTATGGTGTATTTGTAGAAGAGAGTTTCCTTCAGGTATCAGTTTGAGTTGAAAATTCTCACTGGGGACAATGAGATCCTCCAGCTATATTTCAGGTCATTTGAATATTCAAAATCCACTAGTTTATTTGAATTTGATTCATTTATATATTTCAAACATTAGAAAGGAATTTGATGCCCTTTAGTATATATATATAAAATACAAAGGATAGCTGCTGTTCACTTGCTGCTCACTCCACCACAACTGATCAGCACAACTGTTGACTCATCCAAACATTGATTTCAATCCCCACCTATTCATTCGTTCTCGCTCGTGCTTCTTGCTTCTGTCTTTATCCGACACGGTACTTCCCCTTTGATTTCTTCGGTATAGACAAAAAGGTCTTGCTCCTAACACAAATTCTCACAAAATCATCCCTTTTCTCAAAGAGGAAATTACATACCGATCAAATCTGTATAAACACGAAAAAGGAAAAGGAAAACAAAGAAAATGAAAGCAAACTAGCTATGAAATCATGCATTCGATTGATTTTCATAAATTCGTTTCAAGTCCTTCCTATCTATAAATACCCATTACTTTCTATAAAGCCCAAGATTTATAGATACACGTTCATCACAAATGTTTTAAAAAAATATATATAACAATTAAAAAAATTTTATTTATTAAAATATGGCATTTTTTTAATCTATTTTCAAATTTATGACACAAGTTATCTTTCTAAAAAACAACTTCATTTCAAATACGAAAATTAATTGTTTTTTGATAGATAATTTCAAATTTTAATTGAAGTTATTTTCCTATTGTGTTATCAAGCAATCCAGAGATTGATCGAAGCAATGGGTGGTTTGCAATTGGGAGTTAAATCTTAGAGATTTGTATGCATTTTTACATGTGGATGGAATTGAAGGGGACTTTTATAGAACTCACTAGAGTTTGATCTTATTTGTCACTATGTAGGTACATTGGATTTTCTTTTTATTCAAAGTATGATGATGTGATTGAAATTTAATTAACACGCCATAATCCTAATTTTTCAAAAACAACAATAAAAGAATATGAAAAATTAAAGTATAAAAACACATAAGATTTATACTAGTTCACTCTCAATGTAATAGCTATACCCACTTACAACCGTTTCAGATTTTCACTATGATTAAATAGAAATTACAAGAGAATTACAAACGCTTCATCCTCTGGGTTTTTCTTTTTATATTTTTTCCTAAATATAACAAAATTAGGATAACCAAAATATATGTGTAAAATCCTTAAAATATCTCAACTTAAAATGCCCTTATAAAATTTTGTCAATCCATATGCAACTCGCGTGTTGTTTCTGCATAAGGTCAATATGCATTAGGATGAATTCCATTATAATAATAATTAGGTTCCACATATCTTAATAGTTTATCCATCAACCAACGCAGTAAGAGTTTGTAACTGATTTTGCATATTATGATTGTAAAGTCGATGAGGTCATCATCAAAGAACAAGAAAATTGAAACAATTCTTCTTCATTTTAATTTGTAATGTGTGTGCTTCTTCTCATAAGAATGGGTATTTTGGGTCAATTAATATCTTCAGTTCAGATATGTGTCTTTATGTATAATTGTTACTGTTAGCCATTCTTTCCATTATAATTTCAGATCATTAACTCATGTAGCAGATTGAGTTGTGTGTTTTGTTTTCATTTTTCTCACAGACACCTTGACAACCCATATTAAAGCTAATACTGGTGGTAATCCATATGCTATCTATCTAGAACATTTGTTTTTCCCTACTGACCTAAGGATGGTGAAGTTTGAAATTTTAGTTATGAAATCTTAGATGCTGTGCCTTAGTGAACTTTTTAATAATTTCTTGCAACAAGACTTGATGCAATGTATATGGCATTCATGACACTGTCATTTGGGCTCACTTAAAAGGGAGTTATTTTTCTTTTTCTAGGAGGGGAGGAGATGGGGAAGAGGAAAGGTTGTGCTTGAGACAGCTTGGGCATCCTTGATTTTTAGATCATTGATGTGAAACCTTTACAGCCAACCCTTGTGCAAGGGGAATTATTAAAAACAATAATAATAATATGATGTTGGCATGAGAAGTTAACATGCATCTATGATGCATTTTGATATGATAGTAAGAAGAAATACTCTAATTTAAGATTAAGGCTTGTTGCTTCTTATTAATCTCCTTTATTGTTAATGAAGGAAATTAGTGACATTATTTTTTGCTATCTATGATGCACTCTGTGAAGAAGGAACAACACCCGTGTATAAAGCTCTTGATGAAACTATAAATGAAAACCAAATATTATTAAAATTAATTAAATTTTATCTATTTTAAAATTATTCAATCCTTATACTATAGAGGAAAATAAATAAAATTAAATTAAAAAAACATAAAAAAATAATTTATCGATTTTGAATTTTATTTTTATTTTCTTATGCCTTTTCTTTCTTTTCATTTTTCCTCTTTATTTTATTTCCTTCAAATTTTCCAAAACCAAACATAGCCATAGTTATTATGTGGATGGTGAAAAGAAATGACAATTTCTATATTTGTCCACGTCCTCCCATGCAAAACAATTTAATTTTCATCTCGATTTCATATGGTTCATTAAGTACTTCTTTAATCCTTTGACAAATACTGCTTTAGACTATGCTAATGCTTAAGAATCCGTTCGAAATGGGTGTTTAAAACAAAGCTGAAGGAAGATGGAACCATAGATGGATACAAAGCACGATTAGTTGCTCGAGGTTTTTATCAAATACCGGGTTTGGACTTTGGAGAGACCTTCAGCCCAGTTATAAAGCATACTACGATCAGATTGATCATTTCACTAGCAGTAACCTTGAGGTGGACAATGAGGCAATTGGATGTTAAGAATGCCTTCCTACATGGGTTTCTAAAGGAAGAAGTATTCATGGAACAACCTCCAGGATTTATAAATGAGGACCTTCCGAATCATGTCTGCAAATTGAATCACTCTCTTTATGGCCTTAAGCAAGCTCCAAGGGCCTGGTTTGATAGACCATCCCAATGTCTTCTTCATCTGGGGTTTTATTGTGGTAAAGCATACTCGTCTCTATTTATTCTTCGCAAAGGTCAGTCTATTGTTTTGCAACTTATCTATGTTGATGATATTATAGTCACAGGC
Organism: Vitis vinifera; assembly: GCF_030704535.1. Taxonomy (NCBI): domain Eukaryota; kingdom Viridiplantae; phylum Streptophyta; class Magnoliopsida; order Vitales; family Vitaceae; genus Vitis; species Vitis vinifera. Next base: position 1,514,610 of record NC_081820.1, on the reverse strand, counting down.
AATGATAACAACATCATTAGTGACCTCATCAGCACCTTGAGTAGTGAATTTTCTCTCAAGGACTTAGGATCTTTACATTATTTTTTGGGATTGGAGGTTAAATATCTTCCTAATGGGTTGTTTGTTTCTCAAACAAAGTACACTAGAGATCTCCTAGAGCACACAAAAATGATGGAGTGTACTTATATCAACACACCCATGGCTCTTAAGTCCATCATCACACCTTCTGATGAACAACCTATTAATCCTACACGATATAGGCAACTTGTTGGATCCCTTGAATATTTAACTTTCACAAGGCCTAATATTGTGCATGCAGTAAACAAGGCCTGCCAACATTTCCAAGCACCCACTAAAGCTGACTTGCGAGCTGTCAAACGCATCCTTAGATATTTGAAAGGAACATGGAGCATGGAATCAGGTTTTTCAAGCAAAGTTATCTTCGTCTCACTAGTTTTTGTGATGCTGATTGGGCGGGATGCATAAACACAAGAAGAAGCACATATGGGTATTGTATTTTTCTGGGAGCCAACTGTATCTCATGGTCCTCAAAGCGACAACCTACAGTTTCTAGATCAAGTGCTGAGGCCGAATATCGATCCTTTGCATCCAGTGCTGCAGGAATAACTTGGCTTACTTTCCTTCTCCATGATATTGGCATTCAATTATGTGAACCTCCTCAATTGCTATGCGATAATCTTAGTGCCCTTCACATGACAGTAAATCCCGTCTTCCATGCACGTTCCAAGCATATTGAGTTGGACTATCATTTTGTTCGGGAAAAAGTTGCTAGTGGAGTTTTGATTACTCATTTCCTTCCATCGTCCTTACAAGTAGCTGATATATTCACAAAGGCACTCCCTAAGACTTCATTCCAAGTCTTTCGATTCAAGCTAGGAGTGCACAAGTTACCACTCACTAGCTTGCGGGGGGCTGATAAAGGAAACTCCAACTCAGCCAATTGATAATGCAATCTGCCAGAAAGGAAAACCACTCACCACTCTCCATATTTGTACTGTGGAAAATCAAGGCTGGAAGGAAATCTCACTTACCTATTCTGTGTAATATTCCATTTTCTGTGTAAAGAAAGTATGTATTGTTTATTTATTCTTTAGAAAACAATCAGAAAAACGTTGGTGAAAATTCAACCTTTCAAAAATAGTTTCTGTTCTTCAATTGCAACCCCTTAAACCATTTCTTAACAACCTAGGTATCATTTATTATCATCCATGTCCTTCTACTCTTGAACAAAATGGGAAGGTTGAACGAAAGAATCGTGATGTTGAAAAAGACCTCTCCTTACTTGCTCATGCCTCCGTACCTTTATCTTTTTTACCTTATGCCTTTCAATCTGTTGTTTATCTAATTAATAGGCTTCCTACATTGATTCTTTCCAACTAAAACACCATTTGAGTTGCTCTATCACTCCCGCCCTTCCTAAATTTGTGTTTTTGGTTGTGCTTGTTTTCCATTTCTCCGACCCTATAATCAAAATAAGCTCCAATTTCGCTCTACTGAATGTGTTTTCCTTGGGTTTAGCTCCCATCATAAGGGTTACCTTTGCCTTCAAAAGGACACTAGTTGTGTTTATATCTCTTGTCTGTTGTGTTCAATGAGTTGTCTTTTCCTTTTCATGCTTCCTCTTCTCCTTCTTCCTCCTCTTCAACTCACCAACTTTCTTCTTTTTCCTTTTTTTCTACCCTTAGATTCTTGTTCTCATTCTCCTTTGTCTTCTCATCCATCTTCTCTTCCTCATAATCCTATATCATTTTTCTCTCCATCCTCCTCTTCTCTTTTATCTTCCTCACAAGACTCTCAGGCCATGAACTCAATAGAGATATCACCCATTAATCCTACTATTGACTTGCATGGCCCTATCAATACACACTCGATGGTTACTCACTCCAAGGTTGGAATTTATAAGCTTAAAATCCTACTTGCTGATTGTGGTGTTTCATCTGAGTTGGATCTCTTCAAACCAACTACTTATAACCAAGCTACAAGGCATGCTCATTGGTTGGCTATGGACACTGAATTTTAAGCACTTTTGAACAACCACACTTGGAATTTGGTTTCCCCAAAGCCTAAACAAAAGGTTATCAACTATAAATGGGGTTTTAAGGTTAAATTGAAACCTAATGGGTCAGTGGAACGCTACAAAGCTTGCCTTGTGGCTAAAGGCTTTCATCAAACTCATGGGTTGGATTATTTTGAAACTTTTAGCCCCGTTGTTAAGTCCATGACTGTGCGGATTATGCTCAGCTTAGCTCTTACCTTCTCTTGATCTTTAAAGCAATTTGATGTTTACAATGCTTTCTTAAATGTTGACTTGGCTGAAGATGTTTTTATAGAGCAACCTACTGGTTTTATTTCCTTTACTGCTCCAACTCATGTTTGTAAGTTCAACAAGTCACTTTATGGTCTAAAACAAAGTCCTCGTGCTTCGTACAACAAGCTTAGCAGTTGCTTATTTCAATGGGGATTCTCTAGCTCCAAATCTGACACCTCTGTACTAATTTGCTGAACTTCTTATTGAACTTCATTTTTCTCTTCCTTTGCCCACTTATTTGCTTTGTGATAATCTTAGTGCCACTCAACTAGGTGCTAATTCTATTCTCCATGCTCAGACTAAACACATTGAAATTGATTTTCATTTTATTCAAGAGTGTGTTGTCAACAAGTCTTTTCAAGTTCATTTCACTCCATCATAGGAACAGCTGGCTAACATATTGACCAAACCTCTTCCTACACAACGCTTTCAAAGACTTAGGAATAAGTTGGCAGTCCTTTCTAATCACATCAGCTTGTGGGGGATGATAAAGCACTGCATTAGTGCTCTGCCACCTATATAGTGTGTTGCCAGAAACTCTCATATAAATGAAGTGATAACTAGACTCTATTTTTGAGCTGGTTCTTTCTTCATTTCTTCTCTTTGGAATTTCTATTTTAACCTAAATTCCATTTTATACCCTTTTGATTAGTGTAAAATTGCTCATTATTTATCATAATTAAATTATGCAAACTCATGGCATTGCATGCACAATAGCACGCAATATATCACGTTTTCTCAATATAAAGTGTCTTGATAATTTTATATGAGTTTTTCAAGGAAAAGTGGCAAAAGGTGGCTTAAATGGAGCAATTTGGAATTGTTAATAACCTTAGAAGGAAGATGACTCAATACCCCACTAATTCCCTTTCAAAAACCATAAAAGAATGCAAAAAAAACAAATCATCCTGGTAGGCTTAATGGTTTCTAGGCTACTAGGCTTGCTAGGCTGAGAGCCTAGCAACCAATTATAGTTTTAAGCTTTATTTTATTTTATTTTATACTTTTTCTAGCCTAAGCAGCCTCACAACCCTCCCAAATATCTCTTTCTTCATTTCTCACTCTGCATCTCTTCTCCTTAGTGGAGACTTGAACTTTAAATCACCAAATCTCAATCACTTCTTCCCATTCTCACCCTTCATCTCTCATTCCTCTTCGAGCAAAGCTTTCTATGACCATTGTCAATGTCTCGGGATATGATTCAAAGTTGTCATCAAAGCCCCAACTACCATCGCATGCATGACACTTGACAATCTTAGGAAGTCACCTCATATAGTAAGTTGTTCAAGGAAAAAAGATTCCATTTGCCTCCAAGTTGACAACTCCTCAACATCACTCCACATTCTATAAATGGCTAGCTATGAAGGTCGTAGAGAAAAGAGAAGCATTAAGTAGAACAATTTAAGAGTAGGAGAATGTGATAAATAAAGGACGGAGAACTTTATTTCCTCTAAGTGTACTTGTAATCTTACATCTTTATTTATGTTTTCAATTTCAATGTTTAATTTTCAGTAAGTGTGTGATTTCTTTGGTTTATGGTGAGGGTGAGCTTAGTCACCCATTCAATTCATCAAATCTTAGGTGAGACAAATTGGGCAAGGATCATCATATTCATTGTTGTCACCACGTGTTGTTGTTGCTTGAAAATGTCTTGAGCATATGGTAGTTTGCGAAGTGATGACTATAGTATGAAGCCTTCATAGGACTTGATCAATCTTGTGTTATATGTATAAAAGAAAGAGAAGAATTTAAAGTTTTTTCAAATTTGGTTTTTTTTTTTTCTATGTATAAAGAATAAAGAATTGGAAAATACATAAATTTTTAAACAAATTTTATTGTATTTGATTTTTTATCATATTTTTCATGATAAACTAAACAAAAGATTTTGGATTTCTTATTATTATTTGTTTCTTTTCTTAAGTACTTGTGATATAATCGAATATAAGACTTCTTATAAATCTTGTAAAGTTTGAGGGAAAATTAAAAAAACAAAAAATAGAGAGAAATTTTGAAGGAAAGAAAAGTATAACCACGAAAGAAATAAATTTAAACTCGAAGTATTTTTCTTACATTTAAAATTTAATTTTCATCTTTTTCCTCCTATACAAAAAATGAAGGCTATGTTTGATTTCTGGAAAATACTAAGAATGAAAAAAAAAAATACTAAGGAAAATGATTTTCTTCTATTTGGTTTTATTATGAAAAAAAAATTAAATATAATTAAAATTAGTTAGAAATTTATATATTTTAAAATCATTTAATCTTTATATAATAAAAGAAAATAAGTAAAATGGGTTTAAAGAAACATATAAAAATAATTTATTGATTTTAAATCTATTTTTTTATTTTTCTTTACTTTTCCTTCTTATTTTCTTTTCCTTATATTTCCCTCAAATTTTCTAAGAACCAAATATATACATACATATATATATATATATATATATATATTTTCAATTTCTTTTTTTTTTTCCTTTCCAGCTATGCTTTTCTTGATGGAACCAAATAAAATTTACTTTTATACATTCTTTCCATGCCTACCAAAAAGGAGGGTAAAGGGGCAGTATATTTTTTCACACAATTTTTTTTTATTGTCTTTCTCATCATCATTTTTGAAAGAAAATATTATCATATCACTTCTCAAAAGTAATTACTTGAGTAAACATGAGTAATTACTACTTAAAGTTTTTATTTATAAAGTTGAGTTATGAGAATTGTAGTATGTTTTTACTTACTTTGAATAAAAATTTGGTAACTGATAACTTCTTGATACAAGATACTTGTTTGAGTCATTTGTATTTTGAACCTCAGGGTTTGAAATGTAATTAAAATAATCATCATACCATTAGAGTGGATTCGTAAATAATTCAAATCAATAAATATAAAAAATGAAATAATGAAAAAAAAATTGAAATTAAAAATATTTTATGAAACCAACACGTTGAGAAAAAAGGCAAAAAAGTGAACATGTTATAAACAAGGAAAAAAAAAATCATATGACATGGTTGATTATCACATGCTAATTTTTTTTAAAAAAAAAATAAAAAAATAAAAGGCAACACTTTATCAAAGTAAAAAAATAAAATAAAAAAAGAAAAAAAGAAAAAATTGTGATAGTTGGTAAGAGGGAAGGAGGATTAGAGAGTAGTTTTGAATGCATATTTATTGGTTAATTTTTTTTACTTCAAAGGTTAAAATTCAAACTAAAAATTAAAAATTAAAAATAAAAATTGGTGCATAATTACATAATCTCCCCTTATGAAAATCCATTGAATGCATGACTTCATAGTTAGTATGCTTTCCTTTTCTCTTTTCTTTTCCTTTTCTTGTATTTATACACAATTGATCAATATTTAATTTTCTTTTTAAGAAAAGGAATGATTTTGTGAGAATTTGTGTTAGGGAGTTTATAAAAAAAAAAGTCATTTTTTTTAAAAAAAAATTTACATCTAGATTATTTTTTTAAATATTTATCTTAATAATCTTTTAACTTTATTTTATTATTATTTTTATAATAAAACCACAATAGTAAATATGGTGTTTCAATCTTAGAGGTAAAATCGCATTCACTAATTATGATTTTGTCATGAAAAAAAGAAAAGAAAATGATATGTAGATATGCTAATATGGCATGAACATAATTAGTCCCTGATGAATATTTTAAAAATAAATCAAGAATGATATTTTTTTTTTTTCCGAAAAAGCTTAGTTTGGCAGCTGTGTTAGGACCAAAATCTTTTTGCCCATATTGAGGAAATTAAAGGGAAATCCATGAGACGGATGAGTAGGATGTCGGATGCAAACGGACGAGTAGGATGTCGGATAAAAACGGAAGAAAAAGAATGAAAGAAAAGGTGGGATTGAAATCGATGTCTGATGATTTTATATAGTCTACATTTTGACTTTTCAACTTTATCAACCTTCTATGACTTTTCAAATTGTCTATGTGATTAAAGTATGTCCGTTGGTGTCAGTTTATCTCCTCGATCTGACCTGAGAACACAACTCCTATTAAAAATTCCCTCGCGTGGTGGTCCACCAAAGACTTTATTTCTAAAGTTTTGTAGCTGCATGTCGGTTGACGTCAGTTTATGTCCTCAATCTGACCCAAGTCCATGCTCTTAAAACAAAGAAAGTTGCCGCAACTCGCGGCGGACCCACTGTCTCCAATGATAAAATTTCGAACTCAAACTGACATAAAGGCATGTGTCCTCAATGAGATGGCTTCCGTTTATCTCCTCAAACGGATCACGGGCAACTCTGGTATAAATTTCCCTCCTCATATGGCCACCATGAGGCAAGCTCAGCCAAGCATTGGATATCAATCTCATTGTTTCTTCAAGGGGTAATCTAAAAAATCACCCCTCATTTGTGCTTATAAATGAATATGTTAAAACTACCTATTATCGATTTCTTTGGGTTTCCATATTATTTAGATATACCCATAATTGATTAGTTTTAAGTTTTTCTTTTCATTTAGAAAGCATTAGGCAAAAGCCAAAAAAAAAAAAAAAAATCAGTTTTTTTTATTTGTTTTGGATTATCAAAGAAAATCAAATATAATAAAAATTATTTAAAATTTCATATATTATTTTCAAAGTTTCATTATGTTTACGAAAACTGTATGGTAAGCTATATTTAAAATAAAAATAAAAACTAGTGAATTTGTACTAGTTTTTTATTTTCCTTCAAAATAAATGTTGTGAGGTATATAAATTTTTTTTGCTGAATTTGAATTCGTTTTTTGTTTTACCTTCAATCTAGTTTCTATTTTATTTCTTTCGTATTAATTTTGGTCTTATTTAGAATAGTTTTCTTTTTCTTTTCTTGTTTTTTTTTTTTCAAAAACTTTCCTCAAAACAAAGTGATAAGTTTCAAAGCATTAGTTGATATTTTAAAATTTTTCTTGAACATGAAATAACTTCATGTATATAAGTTAAAAAAGAGTTTTATGATTGGTTGTTTTTTTGAAGTCATAATCTTTTTTTTAATAAAATTAATTAAATAAATATAAAAACTATATTAAGCTTAAAAAGAGCTTTCAATCTCTAAAAAGTCAATTACTTAAAAATCTTTTCTCAAAGCTAAATCTTGTCTCTTTAACCAACCTCCAAGGGAAAAAGAAGCTATGACTTTCCAATTCTACAACCCAAATATGGTAAAATCTTCCATTCTTTTAACACTAATCTCCTTGGCAAACTCTTCAAACAAATAAGCTTAGGGACTAAGTACCACACATCATTCCTAACAAACTAATTTAATTCTTCTTGTGATGCAATAGTCCAAGATTCATCTCCTAAAGCTTCTTCCACATTTTTTAGCTCTAATTGAGAGGTATAGCAAAAAAAACTTATCTCGTTTTGTCTAGATTAAGCCTCCTTGTAACCATGGAGTCATCCATGTTTCCTATTACATTTGAGATAGGGTGATTTTTAGGTACTCTAGATTAAGCCTCCTTCTTCCACTTCACTTGACTTAGTAATTTCAAGTGGTTGTTCATCTATGTTGGGGTCAACCACCTTTTCAGGAATACTTTCAAGGATTTCCATACTCTCATCCACTATTTCAGGAATATCGCTAATGGATTCCTAGGTTAAATCATAAGAGTTATCATCTTTCTTGGAATCCCCTTGAGTCATCAATGTCTACATTATAGGATTCCTAGATGAACTTGGTATTCTAGTTATATGCCCTATAGGCTTTGCTCCTGGTGGAATAGCTTGGAAAAATTTCTAAATCGGAATTAGAATCAAATTTGCCTAGGTTTTCCCTATTCATGAAAATGTAACACTAACTGCCAAAAGTTCTAAAATCCTTAAGATTAGATTTTCTCCCTAACCACAATTCATAACATGTTTTATCTATTCTAGACCTAGGAAAAACCCTATTGGCAATATAACAAGTTGTGTCAATGGCTTTAGCCCAAAAATATACGAAAGAATCATGCATGTGAAGCATCACTTTGGTCATTTCTTGAAAAACTCAATTCTTCCTTTTAGCTACTCCATCTTGTCAAGGAGTTCTAAGGGTTGAATATTTATGTTTAACTCCTCTAATTCACAAAAGTGATCAATTTCAACACTATCAAACTCTCTTCCCCTATCACTCCTAATCCTAACAATTGGATGACCTTTTTCCACCTGAATTCTAGTACGCAAAGACTTTAAATGCTCAATAGTCTCAAATTTTTCCCTAAAAAAACATATGAAAGAAAACCTAGAGAAATTTTCAACTACAACAAGGACATATCTCTTACCACCTTTGCTCTTAGTGCCTGATTCGTCCCCGGCAGCGGCGCCATTTGATTCGAGGTTCGATCCCCGGCAACGGCGCCATTTGATTCGTGCCCAATTGGTGTCTCAGCTGATTCGTGTCCAACTGGTGCTCCTTGATTGAGGGATTAATCAACAAAATTTATAACCTATTACACCATATACTAGGGTAGCAAAGACAAAGCTACTATAGCATAGTGGCTCTAGGATCGTTCACTGGGATGGGTTTTCACTTTGCAAATGATATTAATTCAAAGCTGAATTGGTGGCTTTTCATTTCAAGGTTAGCTTTAAAAGAAAACATAAAGATGTTTGAATGAAAAAGGTTGGTTTTAAGCTAACCAAAAATAGTAACTGATTTTAACTACAAAGAAAAGTGTTTCTTGGAGTTTCAGATCACTAGGCTCAGATTCCTCATACAAAATGGGAGTTCCAGTCACTTGTTTCTTTTCCTCGCATTAGAGAATTAACATATAGTTCCTCCTCCAACCGGTATTGTACAGATGCTTCCCATTAATGGGTTCAAACACTAAATCCCTCTCACTGATGCACCTTGCCATGGCTCGTACCTCTCACCTAGCACTTACCATTCAAGATGATCTTTAACCTTGGATTACCCGTCAAAAGCTCGCAAGAGATAACTAATGGATGTCTCCTTGGAGTCCAAAAGCTTATCAAGTGTTGGCTATTCTAGAAAATCCTACCTTCAAGTCACCTCCCAAAGGCTCGCAAGGGGTAAACTAGTGCATTTCCATGATTGGAAATCACTTGCCTTACCAAGTGTTGGCCCAGGTGATTTAAAGGCGTTTTAAGTTAACTAAAAAGATAAAAACCATTAACGGGTTACACTTTCTCTTCATTAAAAACTAAAACAACAAAACTTCCAAATTATGCATGTGGAAACTTACCCGGTTACCTTAGCTCCAAGAGACGAAGAGCCTAACCTCTCATTCTCTGAGGAAAAATCCTCAGAGTTTGATTGGCTAGAAATAAAAATAAATGAAAAATGAAAGAGAAGGAAAAACAGAGCAAGGCTCTGTATATTCTATATATTTATCGATGGATTACATGATGATATGATATTTGATTACAGTGGATGCAAAGGAATATATATAGAGGAGTTTTTCCAACCTTCCTAGCTAAGAAATCTTATGGTTGGTGGCTTACAAGGAGAAGAATGGAAATTTAGACAAAAATATCTGAAGAAAAGATCTAAAAGAGTCGGTGGCAAATATCGGGAAGCACTAAGGACCATTTCGCAGGAGAAAATGGTGTCTGCGAGATTTTGCAGATGCACAAAAAGGGCTGCGAAATCATTTCGCAACAAACGGCTCTTCTCGCAGGGCTGCGAAGTGGGCTTTCATCTTGAGGTGCTCAGCTTCCAGCGTGGCGCATATATCGGGTAGCTTCAGGAGGAATTCCATAGCACTGTGCAAAAAGGCTGCGAAATTCTCGCAACAAAAGGCTGATTCCGCAACACTTTAGAGTGATTGACTTGCAGTGGCTGTAACTTCTTCGTTTCAACTCCGAATCGCGCACCGTTTGAAGCATTGGATTCTTGACTTCCTGAGCTTTGAAATGGTATATAGAATGTAGAAAATGGACTTCGGGAAGTATTCCAAAAGTGCAAAAGAAGACTGCAGCTGGCTTTCCTCTGTTTTCTTCACTCTGTTTTTCCTCTCTCCAGTGCTCTTTCCTTGCATACTTTGAACGACTTTGGCAAAGGACTATCAGGCTCCAAAGCTTGGTTCTTCATGAATTTGAGCTTCCAAAAGCTTTGCCATAACTTGTTCAAGTAGCTCCTCCATCATTTGGCATGCTTGAATTGATTCATAAGCTGATAAAAACATGTAAACTTGCCACAAAATGGTTAAAACCAATTACTAAGGACCTTAATGAATTAATTGGGTTAAATGAATATGATTACTACTCAAAGGTGCTTAAAACCATTATAATTAGGTCTACAAAATAGCACTTTTTGGTAGTAATCACACCCCCCAACCGACTCATTGCTAGTCCCTTAGCAATGGAGGAGATAAAAACTAAGTAACTATAATAATATACATAAAAGGGATCATGCAAATCACTCCAAAAAATGATATGAGTGGCATGATGGACATCCATGGATCAATAAAGATGTGAAACTCAACCTATAATAAGAGTTGTCAAAGCATTCACTTGATCATAGAGTACAAAGAATGGATATTATGCAAGTTTAAGCATCAAAAGAATTTCCACTCTCAAAAGATCCAAATCAAATTCTTCCACTAAAAGCTAAGTGTTAATGTGATTAGCTTCCGAGTATAGTATGGATAACTATCATCTCCCCCCAACCTAAGTCTTTCTTTAAGCTTTAGCAAAATTAACCATCTCTTGATAGGCTAGGAACGCACCTCTTATTTACAATTCTTTTTACTTACTAAACTTAACCAATTCACCCATGTAACAAGCAGAGGATCGGTGACTCCCAACCAATAAAGACTTAGAGCACCAGGTTTTAAAGGCTTTCGCCACCCCTTCGGACCATGCTCAGGTTTCAAGGCAAGCAAAGAAGTTTATTCTATTTTTTTTTTTTTTCTTTTTATTTTTCTTTTTTCTATTTTTTCAAAGACTCATTGGTCTTTATGAGGTGTCCCAACACTATTAAAGAGAGGTTAAAGGTGTCAAATTATGATTTCTCAAGCTTAGAGGGTGAGATAGTTTCACATCTTATAACCGGAATCTAATGTATGTGTGTGCGAATAGCTTAAGGTGGAAGAGATAAGTTTGCATGCAATTGGAGTTTCAACAATTCATCAACTTTTAGAAGAGCATAATACAAACTCTAAGACTCATGTAATCAAGTTGAAACTCGACTTCTCTCATTTAATTTTGAGAGTTAATCCTTAATATCCATGGAGTTTAAAGCAAAAATTTTAAAAATTAAGCAAAAAGTAACTAAATTACCAAAATAACTTAGCATTATTAACAATACTTACTTCCTCAACTCTCCCCCCAACCAAGCTGAACATTGTCCTCAATGTGACAAAAGCGATTAAAAAATAGGGAGGAAGTGGTACCTCCTTAGTGACATGGAGTCTGAGTCGTATAGGAGAAACCACATGTTTCAAAGAAAACATAAGAGTTAGCGAGTAGAGGAAATAGAAAAATGCCAAGTTTATACAAAAAATGATGTCTATATATGATGTATCATCAGTAACACATCCAATCCCAGAATATAAGCCATCAAAACATGGAATATAATAAGTAGAGACAAAAAGTAAAGAGATGATCAAGTAATGGTAGGGTCATGTGGAACTGATGTGTCTGTGGTGGCCTCTTGAATGGGTTGGATCAGGACTTTGACCTCTGTTCTGGTAGTCTCCTTTGGTGGCATAGTATCCTCAACTGGAGCTCTCAGTTGGTAGCTATGGGATTTGATGGTTTTAGGAGGTCAGAAATGGAGTGAGAGGCTTGGTGTGTGTGATCCTAGGGTGCGCGGGGCTCTCCTCTTCATATGCATGGTTGCAGGGCTCTATTGGCATTTTAGCAACTTCCCTTGGCTTTGCAAAGTGTTTTTGCAAATCACCCTCCATTTCACAAGTCAATTTCGCAATTTGCAGGCCATTTCTAAGCTTGGAGGTGATTTCGCAACCATTTCGAAGTTTGGAGATCATTTCGCAGAAAAGTGGCATGTTCACAGACCATTTTTGAAGCTTGGAGCATTTTCACAGCCATTCTGAAGCTCAAAAGTGATTTCACAGCCCAAAATTGATTTCGCAGCTGTATCGCAGCTTCAAAATGAGGGGAACTATGCTGCAAATGGCACTCGTGTGCCAAAAGTAGTTTCGCAGCTGCGAAACACCCTTCCAAATGGTGTCTCGGTTGCGAAATTCTCGCTCAGCTTTGCGCGCTTGTTTTCAAAAGACCATAACTTCTTCATTTCACCTCCAAATCGCATACCGTTTGAAGTTCTGGACTCATGACTTCCCAAGCTTTGAAACGAGATATCGTATGTATAATTTGAGCTCCAGGAAGTGCTTCAAAAATGTGTCGAACAGTAGCGAAATGGAGGTGCGACATTTCCGTTCATGGTTTGCATAGTCATCTTCAAACAGCCATAACTTTTCCGTTTCAAATCGAAATCGAATACCGTTTGAAGCTATGGACTCCTGACTTCCCAAGCTTTCCAACGAGATATTTCATGCATAATTTGAACTTCGGGAAGTGATCGAGATGTGTCCAACAATTGCCGAAATGGGGGTGCGGTTGTGAAATTGGGATTTTTCACTTTTTGGGACTTCGCAGCCATTTCGCAGCTACGAAATGAGGGTCACTGTGCTGCGAAATGGCACTCGTGTGCCAAAATCGGCTTCGCAGCTTCGAAACTCCTTGCGGAATGGGACTTTTGGTGCGAAATCAGGCTTTACCACTTCGCAATGCGTTTCGCAACTGTGAAATGGATGCTCCTGTGCTGCGAAGTGGCACTCGTGTGCCAAAAATGGTTTCGCAGCTGCCAAATCCTCTGCGGAATGGAGCTTTCCCTGCGAAATGGAGGATTTCATGCTTTGGTGGTTCGCAGTCGCTTTCGCAGCTGCGAAATGGGGGCTCCTGTGCTGCGAAGTGGCACTCGTGTGCCAAAAGTGGTTTCGCAGCTGCGAAAATTTTCGCAGAGAGGGCAATTGGGCTGCGAACTGGTTTCGCAGCAAAATTTCGATTTCGCAGAGGCTGCGAAATCTCGCAGACCCCTGTTTTTCCCCTGTTTCTCCTCTGTTTTCGTTCCGTTTGACTCCGATTTTGCTCCGATTTTGCTCCGATTTTTTTTCTTCAATTTCTTTGCAATTCCTCTTGATTTTGATCATCCAAAAACCTATATTACATCAAAACAAACTAGAATTAAAGCATTGAAATCAAAATTAAAGCATTGAAATCAAAATTAAAACAAGAAATTAACAAAACAAAAAGATATGGACTAGCTAGTCTTTAAAAAGACTAAGTCCATCAAAAAATTTGATCCTGATTTAGCTTGCCCGGATCCCATATGAAGTTTGCATCTCCCACTTGGGGCTTTCTCTGTATGATTTTGCCATACAAAGCTTGGAAAAAAGGTGGAAGCATGTGTTTCTTCATCAATTCTTCCTTGATGACTATCCTCTGTGATTTTTCATCTATACTTAGATCATAGTCATCTTTCTCTATGCTTTTCCCCTTTCTCTTTCCTTTGATTTCCTCCCTCTTTTCTTTCTCTGTTTCACTCTCTACCTTATGCTCTAGCTTGCATGTGGGCAGATCAACCTCTTTACCACTCCTTAGAGTGATAACCGTTTCAACTTCCTTCACCAGTGAAGATTTTCCCTCTTGAGCCTCCACTTCATGGATGCCCTTGGAATTTTGATAAGGTTGAGAAGGAGAGTTTTCTTTCTCTTGCACTGTGTTGAGGTTGGCAAGCCTTGAGATTGAATCTTGGAGAATATCTAACTTTTGGGCCATATCATTTTGCATTTCATCCATCCTTTTATTCAAAGTACTCTCCATACTGTCAATTCTTTGATTGATTTGAGCATTGATGGCTTCTTGCTTTCCAACAAAATCTCCCACGACCTTGCAAAGATTCATCATAGCTTGTTCAAGGTTTGAGGCTTGTTGTGGTGCTTGAGCAGGTTGCTGATACTGAGGTGGTTGTGGTTTCCAAGAGAAATTTGGATGGTCCCTCCAATTGGAATTGTAGGTGTTGCAATCACCAAACATTTCCCTCTCGACTAGAATGGTAGGACACTCCTTCACCAAGTGCTCATAAGATAGACAAATGGCACAAGGCATAGATTGCAATGGTGTTTGAGAGATGGCTTGCATTGGCTGCATATTTGTCATTTCTAGCTCTTCCAATCTCCTTTCCATAGCTGCAATCTCTGCCTTCATGTTCATACCATCATTCAAAATATACATCTCACCCTTAGCTTTAGGTTGAGACATCATTCTTCCCATATCTCTAGCATTTGGTTCACCCCATTCTCTTAAGACTTCAGCCACATAACTCAAGAAGTTCATGGCTTCTTCTGCTATGGTATTCAATATGGCATGCACAACTAGCAATTTGTGAATTAAAAATAGAGAACACAAAAGAAAACAAAAGAAAAACAATTCAAAGAAAGAAAATTAAGGTAAACTAAAAACTAAATAAAAGGTATACTAAAATATGAACAATAAAGAAATAACAAGAGTTAGTAAAAGGAAAAGAAAAGTCACCAAACTTGTGATGAAGATCACAAGTGTTCTCAAAAGATCATATCACTGCAAAGTGGCACCATCCCCGGCAACGGCGCCATTTGATTCGTCCCCGGCAGCGGCGCCATTTGATTCGTCCCCGGCAGCGGCGCCATTTGATTCGAGGTTCGATCCCCGGCAACGGCGCCATTTGATTCGTGCCCAATTGGTGTCTCAGCTGATTCGTGTCCAGCTGGTGCTCCTTGATTGAGGGATTAATCAACAAAATTTATAACCTATTACACCATATACTAGGGTAGCAAAGACAAAGCTACTATAGCATAGTGGCTCTAGGATCGTTCACTGGGATGGGTTTTCACTTTGTAAATGATATTAATTCAAAGCTGAATTGGTGGCTTTTCATTTCAAGGTTAGCTTTAAAAGAAAACATAAAGATGTTTGAATGAAAAAGGTTGGTTTTAAGCTAACCAAAAATAGTAACTGATTTTAACTACAAAGAAAAGTGTTTCTTGGAGTTTCAGATCACTAGGCTCAGATTCCTCATACAAAATGGGAGTTCCGGTCACTTGTTTCTTTTCCTCACATTAGAGAATTAACATATAGTTCCTCCTCCAACCGGTATTGTACAGATGCTTCCCATTAATGGGTTCAAACACTAAATCCCTCTCACTGATGCACCTTGCCATGGCTCGTACCTCTCACCTAGCACTTACCATTCAAGATGATCTTTAACCTTGGATTACCCGTCAAAAGCTCGCAAGAGATAACTAATGGATGTCTCCTTGGAGTCCAAAAGCTTATCAAGTGTTGGCTATTCTAGAAAATCCTACCTTCAAGTCACCTCCCAAAGGCTCACAAGGGGTAAACTAGTGCATTTCCATGATTGGAAATCACTTGCCTTACCAAGTGTTGGCCCAGGTGATTTAAAGGCGTTTTAAGTTAACTAAAAAGATAAAAACCATTAACGGGTTACACTTTCTCTTCATTAAAAACTAAAACAACAAAACTTCCAAATTATGCATGTGGAAACTTACCCGGTTACCTTAGCTCCAAGAGACGAAGAGCCTAACCTCTCATCCTCTGAGGAAAAATCCTCAGAGTTTGATTGGCTAGAAATAAAAATAAATGAAAAATGAAAGAGAAGGAAAAACAGAGCAAGGCTCTGTATATTCTATATATTTATCGATGGATTACATGATGATATGATATTTGATTACAGTGGATGCAAAGGAATATATATATAGAGGAGTTTTTCCAACCTTTCTAGCTAAGAAATCTTATGGTTGGTGGCTTACAAGGAGAAGAATGGAAATTTAGACAAAAATATCTGAAGAAAAGATCTAAAAGAGTCGGTGGCAAATATCGGGAAGCACTAAGGACCATTTCGCAGGAGAAAATGGTGTCTGCGAGATTTTGCAGATGCACAAAAAGGGCTGCGAAATCATTTCGCAACAAACGGCTCTTCTCACAGGGCTGCGAAGTGGGCTTTCATCTTGAGGTGCTCAGCTTCCAGTGTGGCGCATATATCGGGTAGCTTCAGGAGGAATTCCATAGCACTGTGCAAAAAGGCTGCGAAATTCTCGCAACAAAAGGCTGATTCCGCAACACTTTAGATTGATTGACTTGCAGTGGCTGTAACTTCTTCATTTCAACTCCGAATCGCGCACCATTTGAAGCATTGGATTCTTGACTTCCTGATCTTTGAAATGGTATATAGAATGTAGAAAATGGACTTCGGGAAGTACTCCAAAAGTGCAAAAGAAGACTGTAGCTGGCTTTCTTCTGTTTTCTTCACTCTATTTTTCCTGTCTCCAGTGCTCTTTCCTTGCATACTTTGAACGACTTTGGCAAAGGACTATCAGGCTCCAAAGCTTGGTTCTTCATGAATTTGAGCTTCCAAAAGCTTTGCCATAACTTGTTCAAGTAGCTCCTCCATCATTTGGCATGCTTGAATTGATTCATAAGCTGATAAAAACATGTAAACTTGCCACAAAATGGTTAAAACCAATTACTAAGGACCTTAATGAATTAATTGAGTTAAATGAATATGATTACTACTCAAAGGTGCTTAAAACCATTATAATTAGGTCTACAAAATAGCACTTTTTGGTAGTAATCAGTGCCTGTAGTGTTAGAATTTATATATAGGTAAATGAAATTTAGGACACTTTTTTTCTCTTGGAAGACGTGTTGTTTCTTAATGGACACAACTTGTTTCAAAGGATGTGTCTAGTGTTTTAAAAACACAGCCTTTTCCAAAGGAGTATGTTTGGTGTCTTACAACACAACCCTTTAATGGATTTGTCTAGTGTCTTAAAGACACATCTCTTCTAATAGTCACGAACAAAATATATAAATAAGCGCCCCCCTTGTCTTTTCAAATTCACTTTTTCATTCATCCGCTTTCTCCACTCTTTCTCATATCTAGTCTCTTAAACTTTCAAGTCCTTCTTAGCTTCAAGTTTTTAATTTTTTGTATTCAAAAGAGTACAAATCACCAAGTGATTTATTGTTTCTCGTAATTTGGAGTGCTACTATTACAAGAAAGTGATCGTTATATCCTAGGAGACAATCACTTGTATCGTAAGCACCTAAGCTGGGTGAAATTTATCTGAAAGACATAGAGTCAAACCCTAACCTCGATCAACCCCATAAGACCATCTAGTTAATAGTTGAGGACAACAAATTTAAGACAAATTTTATTTTATAACCAATTTTATTATTACAATTGATTTGTAGCAAAGATGTACTATGTTTGAGAAAAATTTGAGGATTGTACTATGCTTTTATTTATTCTATACTGTAACTTAGTAGTTGATAACTTCTTGATATTAGATACTTGTTTGAGTCATTTGCATTTTGAGTCTCAATCACTTGTATTATAAGCACCTAAGCGAGGTGAAATTTGTCTTATAGACAGAGTGATCAATCCCTAACCTCGATCAACCCCAGAAGACCATCTAGTCAATAGTTGGGGACAACAAGCTTAAGACAAATTTTCTTTTGCAACTAATTTTATTACAATTGATTTTTAGTGAAGATGTACTATGTTTCAAACAAATTTGAGGATTGCACCATGTTTTTATTTATTTTATATAACAATTTAGTAATTGATAACCTCTTGATATAAGATACTAGTTTAGTCATTTGCATTTTGAGTCTCTAAGTTTGAAGTGTAAAATAATCATCATGACCTTAAAGTGGATCTTGGAATGTGACACATACAAGTAAATGGAGCATTGTTAAAGACAAAAATAAATATGGGTTAGCGTAAAATATGGGTTACCTTAAAGCATTGTTAAAGTGTAAAATATGGTTGTAAAATGATATAAAATCAATGACTAAAAGATAGAAAACTATTCGTTAGAAGTAAATTTTATGGGTTAGCGTCCTTAAATATGACTTGGGTGTGTTATAAATATAAGTTTATGTCAAAAAATTATTATGAAACACTCAAACATGCTGTGTTGAGGTGTGGTGAGAGCTACGAGGTGGAGAAACAATTCAAGGTGATGTTCGATCAAATCTAGTATGCAACTTATAATAACTAATTACTAGGAGAAAAATCCGAAGAACAAATCAAAGTGACTAAACTATGTCCGATGGCGTAAGTTTATCTCCTCAATTTGACCTGCAAACAAATGTTTTATTAAAAATTCCCTCTTGTGGTCCACCAAAGATTTTCTTTCAAATGTCTGCAGCTGCATGTTCAAAACCATGTCCGTTGGCGTCAGTTTATCCCCTCAATCTGACCGGAGAACAATGAATTAGATTTCATAGGACAAATTTCCGATCAAATCCCAAGGGGTTGGTAGCTTATGATCTCCTATTAGAACCAAACTTTTACATCGGAAACTGTAAATTATTTTGTCTTGAGTCATTTTCCTTGACTAATCTCATAGACTGAGAAAGCAAAAGGTGACCATGTCCGTTGGCGTCAGTTTATCTCCTGAATCTGACCTGACTCCATGCTCTTAGAACAAAGAACGTTGCCTCTACAACTCCCGGCGGATCCTATGAGATGCTGCTTCAGTTTATCTCCTCAAACTGATCAACTGAAGGCAACTCTCTTCCTATAAATTTCCCTCCTCATATGACCACTATGAAGCAAGCTCAGCCAAGCATTGGATAACAAGCACGTTGTTTCTTCAAGGTCTCAATCTTCTCTTCACAGCTTGCTTTCACTGGGGAGAGCTTCCCTGGTTTTTTTTGCAGTCATTGTATTTATTTATTTGTTTTCTTATAGTATATTTCATGGAAACAGCTTTATTGGGTTAATTTCTTCCATATCTGCAGGGAAATCCGTAATGGAAAGCTCACAGCGAGCGAGTGGGTCGGAGACACGGCCATGGACCGAAGAAGAAGACCTCAAGCTCATTGAATGTATAAACAAATGGAAAACCGAATGCCAAACGAAAAATCGCCCTCTATCTTGGCTAGAAATCGCAGAGCAGACAGCGCTGGCGAGGAGTAGTTCGAGTTGTAGGAAGAGGTGGGAATATTTGGAGAAGAGGCATTGAGTTTGCTGCATGATCATGAATGCATCTTATAATAAACCTGGGCTTCTTATTAAGTTGAAGGGTTAGACCCATTAATTTCTGCATAATATAATGGTTGGCTTATTGTACTCACGATGAAATTATTCATCTTATAATAAACATGTGTTTTCTATTATGTTGAAGGGTTAAACCCATGATTTGTGACCATCCATTTGAAGGAAATATAACAAATAAAACCTCCTGTGAACGACATAAAAAGTAATTTCGCGTACAATAAAAAAATAAAATAAAATAAGTGTAAATAAATCCACCATTCTTACATTATTAGTTTTTAATTTTATTTATAGTTTTAATTATATTATGAAAGAGATTATAGCTCAAAAAAGAAAAGAAAAAAAAAGAAAAGAAAAAAGGAAAATGAGATAATGAGTATTGAGCACTATTCTTATAACCACCTTCAAGATAAAAATCCAAAGCCATCAGGGCCTTTCATTATTATACACAACAAAAAATAAAGTCTCAATAGCTTAAATTATTTTTAATATTGATTTTTGAAATATTTTGATCAACCAATTCAAATAAATTTATAAAACTTCATGTATCATTTGTTTATCATGACTTAAGTCTATTGGTTCAGAATGTAAAAAAAATATATTTTTAATCATTTATGATTTTGAATTGGAAGCCAAGAAAATATTAGTGCTGATAAAAGCTTTATTTTGATTTGTGTATGTAAGTTTTTTTATATTAAATAAAACTTTTATAATATCAATAATCTCATTTTCAAGAGCTTTTAGTTTCTTCATCCCACTTATTAGGAATCCTTTCAGCTAGGTTTGGTTCTTGAAAAACTGGAAGGAAAATGTAAGAAAAAGAAATAAAAAAATAGAAGAAAAGATAAAACGAAGGAAAATAAAAAATAGTTTTAAAGTCAATAAATTATTTTAATGTGCTATTTTAAATTCATTTTACTTATTTTAACCCTTTGATATGAAGGTTAAATTATTTGAAACTCCATATTGTTTTCTAACCAAATAATGATCACAAGAAGGTAAGGATTCCATTTTGGCCAAGGAAACTAAAGATTTTCTCACCAAACCTTGCAATCATTTCTTACTCACAAACCAGCCCAACCCCAATCATGAGATACTTAAGCTAAGTCCAACCCAACCTCATTTTTCTAAACTCATATTGAGTTTGAGTTAGTCGGGTTACATAATTTGAAATCTATGTATAATGTTTTCTAAAATTTTATATATTTATATGAAAAGTTAAATAAGAAATAAAAAAAGTTCAAGATAACAACAAAAAGTATATATATATATATTTAAACCTTGGTTCAATTTGGCTCGAATTGTTATAAAGATATATATATTTTTGGGTTGTGCTTGAATTGTTCAAATTTTAACTTGAGTTTAATCCAAATTGATTTCGGATTGAAAATACTTAGCTCAAGTCCAACCCAAAAGTAATTGCCCAAATATGCCTTACAATTAGGTTGGGTTTAGGTTGAATTGGGCCAACCTACCGAAATTACACCCTAGTGCAGAGGCGTGATGAGAACTATAGAGTGAGGTAGAGAAACAATTTTAAGTGATTCAACTATTATTATTATGAAAAACCAAAAAATCTAAATGGCTTAAAAGTACTACTTTTCTAAAAATTGAAATTGATTTTTGAAAATTTGTAATGAATCAAATTCAAATAAACTAATAAAACTTCATCCATCATTGGTTTGTTTTCTTCTTTTTAATCAAAAATAGAAATGTGCAAGACATTACTTCATATATTTATTCAAAATGTAAATGAATTTTTTTTAATTATTCGTAAATTCCAAAAGAGTCGCATATCCAAAATTGTTAATGCAGTATTTACCATATTTCAAAATATTTTATTTTTTAAAGTGATTACATAATTGAGCCTTGGAGTTAGATTTACTATAAGATCGCCTCACCAAGATTTTTCTCATTAATAGATTTTATTCTAATTTTGTTTAATTTTATTTTTCATTTAAAATCAATTCTTTTCAACTCTTATATATGTGACTTTTTACTACCTCATCATTTGACCATCATCACCTTAATCCACACAATTTTTTCTCTTAATTATCCAACAAATTTACTATCCAGTGTGGATCATACTTAGAGCCATTATATGTTGTCTTTTAAAATTCTTTTAATTTATAAAAAAACTATTATTCTATTAGAGCTTGTCTAGTTGTGTGATTAAAAAAATAGGAGACTATTTTTTAAAATTCATAATACTATTTTATCATTATTCTCTGTTTTCAATTTCTAAAAACAAAGTAAATAGAGAACGGTTTTTAAAGAACAATTAGAAATATTTTCATCAATTTTTAAAAGCAAAAGGAAAACATAGAGAAATTTTAAAATATCATAAAAACCAAATAAAATTGAATATGATATTGTTTTTCTTCTCTTTTAATGATCCAATACCGATAAAAGTCTTCAAATATGATCTTCCTTTAATTTACACTTGCTTTTTTTAATTTCTTTTAACTTGTCTAAAATTTTCATTAACTAAACAAATTCTAAATCAAACTAAATACATATAATTTATTAATTTTAAAAAATAATTGGAATCTCAAAAATTAATTTAATTAGTATTAGAAATTCATAGAACTCAATAACATTAAAAAACCATAAACCAAAATTTATTTTTAAATGACTTGGTTAGTTTATTCTTTACATATATCATACTTTTACAAAAAAAAAAAATTGTTAGTCAAATAAACTTCAAATCAAACAAGACTTAATATGTTGAATTTATTACCAAGTCTAATAATTTAAAAAATAACATAAAACTCAAATAGTAATCTAATTAATACAATAAATTTATGGACAAAAATTAGTTTGTAATGGATCCATTGTTTTTCTTCTACATAGAATCATATTTTTCTTAGTTTTTTCCACTAGAAAAATATACTCTAAATTAAACAACACTTAATATGTTAAATTTATTAATGAGGTTAGTAAACCCATTGAATAGAACCTCCAATAGTAAACACTTTAATACTAGAATTTATGGTTAAAATGTGTATCGTGGATAGTGATACAAAAAGAGTGAATAGATGAAATATTAACTTAATGGAATTTGATCTAAAATGGAAATTATTATTGGAAGGGAGAATTGTGTTTTGGGCCCAAAAATTAACATTTGGTCTTCCAATCACCCATATTTAAATCTAAGGATATGAGATAGTAATTGACAAAAATACCCATTTGACTCATTTTTGTCTTTATTCTACTACTTGCCACTCTTCTTTCTTATTTAACAATTTTTGGATTTTTCATTTTTTTTAAACTCTTTTATAAATAATTGAAAAATTACATTATTTTTTATTTTTAAATTATAAATAAAAAAATTATATTAATGATTCAAAGACTATTTTAGAAAATACTTTTTAAAAAAATATTAATTTAAATAAATAAAAATTATCTTTTATATTTATTTTTATCGTTTTCATTTTAGAAGTAAATAATTTAATGATTAAAATACCATTTAAAATAAATATATTCACTATTTTAATTTTTTTTTTATACTAAAAAGTATTTTAAAGTTTTTTTTTTACCTTTTATAAAATAAAAAGTTCAATTTTTTTTTAATCTTCTTCCTTCCTTATTTTAACAACTTTTTGAACATGACTTTTAGTAATAAGTTATATGAAATACTACAAATTCGTTTATTAAGGATTTTTTTTAATGATTTGAATTAATTGAAAATTTATTAAAATAAGAAAAAGAAAAATAAAGAAAGGGGATGGATTGAGAGTTTTTATTTTAAGTACTCGATTAAAATGAGGATGGATGGAGAGTTTTTATTTTAAGTACTCAATTAAAATGTTTTCATATGACCTAATTTTAGAAGTGGATTATATCAATACATAGTAGAGATTGATTTTTTTTATATATATAAAAGGGTTGAAAGGTATATTTACTTGTTTTAGATGAAAACAAGTAACTAAAAATTATATAGATTATATTTGAGTTTGGTTTTAAAATATTTTTTTAGTTTTTATTTTTATTTTCTATATTGCCTCTTTTTGAAAATACGTTTAAGTTATGACAAATATGAAATTTATGTCATTGTACAAGGGTATTATACTAATTGTACAAGGGAAATATGCTAAGTGTACAAGGGTGTACAAGACTCCTAATAAGTTTTGTATGATTTTTAAACAACTTGAATTTGATATTAAGACGATTATTGATAGTTTTTTTTTACTAAACTATTTCATTAAGACATTCCCTACAAAAATTAACACATAAGAAATAAAATTTTGAGTTATTTGAGTTATTATACAAGGTATTACACTAACTGTACAAGACAAATTTACTAATTGTACAAGGGTGTACAAGACTACTTTTTGTTAAGGATTTCAAGTGATTTTGAAAAATTTTCCTATTTTTTTCCATTCAAAGATTTTTCCCCCACTAAAATTCTCTCACTCAAGAATTGTTTCGAATTTTATTTTTAAATTTCATCATCAAAAATTTGTAATTGCATATTTTGTTTTTGTAGTTTTAGCAATGTTATTTCTTTTCACTATAATTTTTTTTTGTGAAATTTTATCCAAATGAATCTATATTTAAAATTATAATCATATTTATCAAAATTTTTACTAAGATTATCTTTAATTCTTTTAATATATTTATACTCATTTATTTAAAAAAATGAAAAACTATTTTTTTTTTTGTAAACATGTTCTATTACCTTTCAAGTAAAAAATTAGATAAGTTTCAAAGTCAATAAATAAAAAAATTAAATACCACTTTCAATAATTTTTAGATAAAATTTTATATAATATATTTTATTTGAAACTTAATTTTTAAAGTTTAACTAAAAAATTGTATTGACAATTTTCTTGTTGTGGGTCAAAATACTTTGCATTAGTCTATCTAGATAAGAAAAATTATTAATATAATATCAGAACTTCATATCTTAGTTATTTTTTTCAACAAATTTGTCTTTTTAAAAATTTTAAAATAAAAACATTAAAAATTAAAAAGCTAAAAGGATATATATATATATATATATATATATATATATATATATATATATATATATAATAAAGTGAAGTGATAGTTAATTTTAAAATTTTTTAAAATATGGTTAATGTAGAAAATATAAAAAATAATTAAAAATAAGAGAAAAATATAGATGAAAGGGTAATATAAATTTAAAATAAAAAATGAAAATTAAACTAAAAGATAAATACAAAAAGATAAAAAATATTTGGATGAAAAATCCCAAAATTTTTATCATTGCTTTTAATAAGAGCAAAAAGATTCAATATCTTTAAAAATGAAAAATAAAAAAATATTATTGTTTTTTATTTGACATAAAATAGAAATATATATTGGAATAAAAAGGAAAAAAAAAGTTAGAAATGAATAATATTTAATAGGGAATAGAAAAGGAAAAAAAAACACAAAAAAATTAAAATTCACACCCACTTGTAGGCATATAAGGGATAAGGGTATTTTAGGAATTAATGAAAGACAATATCCTTTATCTTAATTTTCATACTTTGTTTGGGTCTTGGGCTTAAATATGGGTGGTTGGAGGACCAAATGTTAATTTTTGGGCCCAACTAGGCCCAAAACACAATTCTCCCTTATTGGAAAGTGTCTCAAATTCTTAATTAATATAAATTCATTTTTGTAAAAAGTATTATATAGAATATTTCTTAAGTAGATATATTATTTTAATATTAGTTTTTCCTCATTGAATAAGAAACGTTACTAGGAATATGTTTATAAATATTTTAGGTCATGAGCGAAAAAGTTATGAGATGGAGATGAACTTGTGATGACAAATGAGAGAACTTGAAGGAGTGAGAAAACTCGAAGGAGTGAGGGCACTCACATTAAGGTTGTAGATATAAGGAGTGAGAAATTATGAAATATTTTGAGAATCCAATAGTTGTATTTGATTTTTGTCCTATATAATATTGTCTATGGTATAGTGAAATAATTTATTTACAATTACAAAATTATTTTTATTTTTAGTAAGACTTGAACTAAATTTAACTAATATTATATACATTGAATTTATAATGTTTTTAAAAAATCAAAATAGAAAAATTCTTTTTAAAATAACTTATCCAAAATTTCTTTTTTGTTTTTTTTTTTTTAACTTAAAAACAATTTTTAAAATCAAGCAAAAAAACAGTACAACTCGGCTCTTAGATTAGATACCACAAATTTCGGATCAAATTAATCCCAAGCGGTTGATAGGTTATCTCCTAATAGAACCAAACTTTTTGTAGCGCAAAATATTATGTGAAATGACTAAAGACACTAAACCATGTCCGTTTGGTTGCAAACAAAACTGGAGAAAAAGAAGGGTGGGTTGGTCTCAAATCAGATATGATGAAAGTGAAAAAGACGAGAGGTTTCTAAACTCGATACTGACTTAAACGCACGCATGTCTCCTTCGATGGGGTTTGTCATATCCTCCATTCGCAAGAGCTTCGAAAACTGCCACATGTGAACTGATCTTCTTCATGGGTTAAGCTTCTCCATTTTTTCTTTTGAAAGCAAAGTTGTAAATCAGTTTGAAGATAGGAAATTAACCATTTTTCTTGCTAGCTTTTCTAGAAACGACAAAAGGAGTTTGCTTTAATTTTGGGTATAGTGGTGTAATTGGTCCTTCAAGTTTGAAATTTTCCTCTCTTACCAGTTCCAGACCACCTATTATAATTATTGGCGTGTTTAGATTTTCTTCTAACAAGGCCCGTTGGATGAGAAAGATGGTATACTACTGTATATTCAACTCTAGTATGCAACTTATAATAACTAATCGAAAAATTCTAAGAACAAATTTGATTGATTGAACTGTGTCCGTTGGCGTGAGTTTGTCTCAATCTGACTTGAGAACAAATCTTCTGTTAAAAATTACCTCTTGTGGTCCACCAAAGATTTTATTTGAAATGTTTGTAGCTGCATGTTCAAAACCATGTAGGGTTGGCGTCAGTTTGAGCCAAATCCATGCTCTTAGCGGATCCCATCCATGTGCAATGAGAAAATTTCAACTCAAGACTGTCCTAAGGCATCTCTCCTCAATGAGACGGCTTCAGTTTATCTCAAACTGATAACACAAAACCAACTCTCTTCTGTAAATTTCACTTCAGTTCGTCTCAAACTGATAACACGAAACACTCTCTTCTGTAAATTTCGTTTCAGTTTGTCTCAAACTGATAACAGGAAACACTCTCTTTTGTAAATTTCACTTCAGTTTGTCTCAAACTGATAACATGAAAGCAACTCTCTACTGTAAATTTCACTTCAGTTTGTCTCAAACTGATAACATGAAAGCAACTTTTTTCTATAAATTTTACTTCAGTTTGTCTCAAACGGATAACATGAAAGCAACTCTCTTCTATAAATTTCCCTGCGCACTATGAAGCAAGCTCAGCCAAGCATTGGATATCAATCACTTTGTTTCTTCAAGGTCTCAATCTCCTCTTTGACAGCTTGCTTTTCAATGGTGCTTCCCTGGTTTTGAAGCAGTCATTGTATTTATTTTTCTTGTAGTATGTTTCATGAAAATTTTATTGGGTTAATTTCTTCCATTTTTGCAGGGAAATCCATGATGGTAAGACCAGAGGAGCAGACACCGCGATGGACCACCAAAGAAGAAGACCAGAGGGTTTTTGAATGTCAATGCAGAAATCCCGATCCAGATATCGCAACGCTGACAGGGCTGAGCGGGAGTGGCAAGAGTTGTAGGGAGAGGTGGAATAACGATCTGGATTCTAATGTCCAGAGAGGGAACTTCTCCCAAGAGGAAGACGACGCCATCATCTGCTTCCAGTCGCTCTATGGGAATTGGTAATGAGAATCATCCTCATACTTTTCCATAATCATATGATATGATAGTTTGATCAGTTTGTGTTGTATTGCAGCTGGGAAAGTATAGCAGCTCATCTTCCAGGGCGAACCGATAATGATGTCAAGAACCGCTGGTACAGCCATTTGAAGAAGCAGATTTGGAGAAGTACAGATGAGAATATTCTTGACCCACAAAGTAGCACCAGGGATCAGCCACATGCCACACAACTCTTTCATCTCAACCACAATATTAATCCAAACACAAGCTTAAGCTCGATTCCTACACCAGTTTCAGCCTCACAAGAAATCACCAGCCCTTGGTCCACTTCTGAACTAGCCTACCCAGAATTTCCAGGGGATATCTTCTGAGTGATGATGAGACTATCCATCACTCTTTCAGGGGAGATTACTTTGAGTTTGAGCCCACACAACTCTTTCATCTCAACCACAATATTGATCCAAACGCAAGCTCAAGCTTGATTCCTACACCGGTTTCAGCCTCACAAGAAATCACCAACCCTTGGCCCACTTCTGAATTAGTCTACCCAGAATTTCCAAGGGGTATCTCCCGAGTGATGATGAGACTATCCATCACTCTTTCGGGGGAGATTACTTTGGGTTTGAACCCACACAACTCTTTGATTTCAACCACAATATTGATCCAAATGCAAGCTCAGGCTCGATTCCTCCACCGGTTTCAACCTCTCAAGAAATTGCCAACCCTTGGTCCACTTCTGAATTAGCCTACCCAGAATTTCCAAGGGGTATCTCCCGAGTGATGATGAGACTATCCATGACTCTTTCGGGGGAGATTACTTTGGGTTTGAGCCCACACAACTCTTTGATTTCAACCACAATATTGATCCAAATGCAAGCTCAGGCTCGATTCCTCCACCGGTTTCAACCTCTCAAGAAATTGCCAACCCTTGGTCCACTTCTGAATTAGCCTACCCAGAATTTCCAAGGGGATATCTTCTGAGTGATGATGAGACTATCCATCGCTCTTTCAGGGGAGATTACTTTGAGCCTTGGATTTCTGGACCATTTTCAGCCTCACTGGAGAGCAAGTTCATGCCAACTGAAAACGTCACCAGATTTTAGTTTGCTTGAAAAAATATATAGAACTTTTTACTAGTCATTATGCATAAGTTCCACATAGATATATAGACGCACAAGCGTGTGTGTTTGTTCCATGTTCATGAATCCATCTTATAATAAACCTGTGTTAGTATTATGTTGAAGGGTTATTAGACGGTTATCAGACCCATTAATGTTATAAAAGTCTTCAATTTTATGTTCTCCCTGTTATTGGTGTTCACTGGTCAAACATAGAATTCTCTTCGATTTAAAAGGTAATAGATAGACAAGAAGTGTATGTTTTGTATCTAAACTAGTACTATTAATGGCATAAATAGCATACCTGGTGGATGGTCGCAGAAACCGGGAAGAGCTTAGTTGTTTTTTTGAGCAAGGCAATGAAATTAATCATATAACACAACCTCACTTCTTTGTTCCATTTTTGCAATTGCAATACCACATATTATCATAGTCACACCTTTCTTTCTGGTGGGTCTGGGAAAATTTCTCTTTAACGTTGATCATAGCTGGGTTAAAAACTTAAAATCATAATCCAATAGATTTTTGGCAGCTGATTTTGGTTTACCCTAATTTTAGCTTTAGCTCCTTTTAGAAAGAAAAAAAAAATGAAGAAGTATGAAAAGTATGTGGTAGAAATTAAAAAACAAGTAAGAAAAGGGTATGAAAAGTATATGGTGGAACAACAAGATTAGAGAATTCTTGATAATATATATATTTTTTAACATGTTATAGTTCGTTATACCTTTTCAACATTGAATGTTTACTATTTTAATTTTTTAAAATTTTTAAATAATATTTACTTTATAAAACATGTCATGCTAGACCCTTTACAAGTTTTCAATGCATGATGCTCATTAGTAGGTATTGAGAAGAATTGTTTGATGCATATACACTTCTTTTAATTATTTAGACATGTTTTAAAATCGTAAAAACTCTACATCAAAGTTGATCCCTGACTTTGATGTAGTGTTTTGTCTGTCCCACCTATTAAGAATATCAATTTATAATACTTTAAATCAATTTTTTTTTCTTTTTTAAAAAGGTAAAACTAAATTTATCTTCTATAAATAAAATTAAAATTATTTTTGTGAACAAGATTGAAAGAATTGAACAACATTTTTTTAAGATAATAAAAATGAAAATCATTTGTCAATAACAAAATTTAAATTTATTTATTTTATTTTTCTCACAAGTAAAAAAAATCCCTCCCAAAAACATTGCATTCAAATATTTCATTATAATTAAATGCATATTTGTGGAATAATTTTATCATATCATGTGTTTGGTTAAAATATGGAATTTGGATTCTTATAAAATATAGCATAATTCTTCCAAGAAAAAGAATAAATAAATAATGAAAAAAAAAAAAAACAGGACAATTATGTTTTAGGGTGCATGTGGAAAGTGGAGTAATATGAAGTAAAGGATTGAAAACTTTGAAAATTGATAGAAATTTCATGATGGATAAAAAGACAAAAATATCATTCATTTGTCTTTTTTCTTTATTTTATCATTTTCTTCTTTTCTTAATTTTTATTTGCCATTTTATTTTATTCTTTTTTATTTATTTATTATTAAGATTACTATTTCTATTAATTATTATTTGAACATTTTAGTATTTTTTTTAACACAATCATGAGATATTTATTATACATATTAGTATTTTTAATATTATTATTTATTAACATTTGATATTAGTATTATTATTTGATGTATTGTTGTAAATAATCACTTATTTTTAAAGAAATATGAATAAAATTTATATAAATATATACTATATGTAATGTAATTGCAATATATATATCTATCATGATTTCTATTATAATTTAAATAAGATAAATAATTAAATAATTATTTATTATTAAAAATAAAAACAATATTTAGATTAATATTTTAATAATAACATTGTAAATAATAAAGTAAATACTATATAAAATAGAAAAAAACAATGAAAAAAAATAATTATTTTAGTTTTATTTTTAATTATTAATCTAAATATTGTTTTCATGATTTATTTCTTGATTATGCTCCTCCCAAATCAAGAAATATCATAATCCTATTCTAATATCATTTAATAGGTTTGGTTTTAAAAATCGAAAATTATTTATTTAACTAATAAAATTATTTTAGTTTTATTTAATAGTGATTAATTAAAGTTTGATTGTTATTATTTAAAATTTAAAATATGGTATTAAATCATGTTTTATGTTATAATTTAAATTAGAGATAAATAATCTAATAATTAGTTATTATGAAAAATAAAAATAATATTTGTATTAATATTTTAATATTATTGTTATAAATAGTAAAGTGAAAATAATAATAATAATAATAATAATAATAATAATAATAATAATAATATACAAAATAAAAGAAAAAAGGGAAAAAATAATTATAAAAAGAAAAAGTGGACAATAGAAAAAGAAAGAATAATTTTGATAATTTTTTATAATTAAATAGTTAGATATCCTAAAAACAATGTTGGTAAAACATTAAATTTATAGCACAAAATTTGATGATATTTGAAGTTGATATTAAAGAAAGAGGTAGAGAAAGCATCTAAGTTCCACTAAATTTATGGTCACACAGCTGCATTCCACTTCTTTTAGTTTTTGGTGGGAACCAATCAATGAAAAAAAAATTATTTTTTTAACATGTATAATTTAATTAAAAATAATTTAATTTTTTCATTTTTTCATTTTCTAATTTTTAACATGTATAAAATAATAAAAAATTATCTATTCAGTAAAAGAAATTATAAATATTTATAATATTTATCAATACAAAAGGCATCGAGATGATTTTGTGAATTCGTGTTAAGACCAAAAACCTTTTCTGTCTCCATCGAAGAAAAAGGAAGTAATCATGAGGCAGATGAGTAGGATGTCGGATGATAGATAAGAAAGAAGAAAGACGGAGAGTGAAAGAAAGGGTGGGGATTGAAATCAATGTTTAGATGATTTCATGGTCTACTTTTCAAATTTTCAATTTATGAACTTTTTATGACTGCCAGTCAACTTATTCTTTTGTTGACTGATCAACTCAAGGCCACTCTCTTCTATAAAGAGTGAGTTTATGGTCTTCTTCTTTAGTTGACCTCTCCTCCACTATGCTGCCATCATCAAATTCCCTGGAAAGATGGAAGAAAACCTCTGTGACCCCATATTTTGCTCGATGTGTTACCATTTGATGAAACTCACTTTTTATTTTATTTAATAAAAATTTGATTTTTAGAAAAATACTTGGAGTCGCCACTTATTTTTGTTTTATTTTTTTTTAAGGGAAAAATCAAATAAGAAAGAAAACTCTAAGTGTGACTCCTGAAAGAAAAAAAACGAATCTGTGAAAAACTAAGTCTAGGTCCAGGGGTCAGGTTACTTATTGGGAAGGTACGGTGGTAAGCCGTAGCACCCCTCTAAACCCGCATACGTACGACCTCTACTAAAGGAATTGAGGAAATTATGGTAATTAATTAATTAATTATGGATACCAAGAAAAATAATCAATATATAAGTCATGGTGAGAATTAATATGCACAAAACAATGATGAAATCTAATTACAAAAATACACAAAATAAATAATAAGAGAATTATGCAAAATGATTTATTGAATTAAATAAATAAAATATATTAAAAAAAGTTTTAAAGAAATTTCAAAGGATTTATTAAAAATGATTTTGAATTAATGATTTCCATTTATTTACTTATAAAAAGAAATAATTTATTTTCTCAATTTTAATTATTGTATTCAATTTAAAAAAAAAAACTCTTTACACTTATTGTATCAAAAGAATTCATTACAAAATTTCAATTTGAGCACAAAAATTATTTTTCACTTGCTTTTACTAAAAAAATAATGAATTTTTACAATTTTATTTACAAAAGCATTTAAATTCATTTTCATTTAAAAAAGTGATTTTTACAAATTATTTAAAATGACATAACTTTATTTGCAAAGAAATTTTAATTAAAAGGAAAAAATAAAAATAAAAGTAAAAATATAAATATAAATAAATAAATCATCTATTTCTAAAAATGACTTTTAATCCAATTTTAATTAAGTAAAAGAATTTTTTTTTTAAAAAAAAACATTTTTTTTGTTAGACAAAGAAATTTTTGGACAAATATTATTTAAAAACAAATTTCCAAATTCCATTAAAAACATTTCTTTTGGATTTTTCTAAATGCATTTTTTTGAATTTTTATAAATAAAAAATAAAATAAAATAAAAACAAAACTTTCTTTTATTAAAAATAATATTTTAAAATTGTTATTGTACTAAAATACATTTACTGACTTCTTCCTCTCATTTAAACAAAATTTTTAGTTTGTTCGATGTTCAATTCTGTACACACTCAATAAATACATGCGAATGAATATTTATACAAACTAATAAAAATAACACCAAATAAAAAGTGAGAAATAAAATATGTACCCAAATAAACTTACAATAAATTCCACATGTCATCAATTCGTACTCAGTCAATAAGATTGCAGAATGAGTCCATGCAAAAACAAGAATAACACAGATGTAAATATCCAGAGATGTATAAAATCTCAAACAAATATTCAAACCCAAATTCCAATTTCAAATTAGCCCCATAAATTTCATCAATTAAAATGAGCTCAAATTACTATAGTTTTTAACATAGAACATCCAAATTAATAACAAAAAATACAAACACAATCAATCAAACCTAAAATGGGATAAATTAAAATAAATTCTACTAGACTTAAATTTAATATTTCATAATCTAAGCCTAGTTTAATATACACCAAAATTGTCCCATGTCCGAATTAAACAATTCAAATTGGTCAAGCTCATATCAAATATTCAAATAATCCAACAAATCCCACCCACATTATGGGCCCCAAAATTCATATCAATTAACAAGCCTACATAAAAAAATACATAGTCAAGAGAAATAATATTCCAAGCCCAAACAAATAACAACTTAACAATAGGCCCAAGTCCAAATAAACAATATGCAATTGATATAATCCAAATATCCTCAAATTAATCACCAAATACAATATATCCACAAACCCAAATTAACAAATTTCAAATTAATTCACTAACAATAAATTAAATCGAATTACGTATTGATTTACCAACAACAAATTAACCCCAAATTTCATATTAATTCAACAATCCAAATTTCACAAACAACAATTACTATTAAAATAAAATAAAATAACAATAACAATAAAAATAACAATAATAATAACAATAATAATAATAATAATAATAATAATAATAATAATAATAATAATAATAATAATAATAATAATAATGGAAATGGGAAGGGGGTTGCCGACCGGCGTCATGCCACTGTCATGGAGCGAGAGAAAAAATGGAGAAAAAAAAATGAGGGAAGGAAAAGAGGAAATGGGAGGCTCGGCCACCTAAAAAAAAGGAAAAAAAAAAAAGAAAAAAAAAAACCAAAATCCAAAGGGAGAAATGAGAAGAGAGAGAAGAGGGAAGAGATGAGAGCGTGGGTGTGTGGCCGGCCGGGAAGGGAAGTGGAGTGTGGGGAGAGAGAAGGAAAAAAATGGAGAGAAAAAAATAAAAATAAAATCCATGGGGCCATGTGTGTCTTCGGGTGGAGAAAAGAGAGTAGAAGAATGGAGGGGCGCAGAAGAATGGAGCGGGGCAGCAGAGAAATGGTGGAAAAGAGGGAAAAGGCGGGAGAAGAGAGGAGGAAAAAATTGGGGGGGGGGGGGGGGGGGGAACTGGGGGTAAAATGGGGAGAAACATAAA
This sequence comes from Vitis vinifera, assembly GCF_030704535.1. Classification (NCBI taxonomy): domain Eukaryota; kingdom Viridiplantae; phylum Streptophyta; class Magnoliopsida; order Vitales; family Vitaceae; genus Vitis; species Vitis vinifera. Next base: position 1,480,594 of record NC_081820.1, on the reverse strand, counting down.
AATGGGGAGAAAGGAAAATGAGGGGGAGGGGGGGCGGCTGTGTGGGAAGAATGGGAAGAGAGAGAAGAAGAGGGTGGGGTGGTTGGGGAGTAGGAAAGAGAGAAGAGAGATGAGAGAGAAAAGAAAAAAAATAGATATAATAATAATAATAATAATAATCAATGTTTTAAAAACCGGACCGGACCGGCCGGTCCGACCGCTGGTCGGTCACTGTTCCGGTTCGGTTCGATCATTTGGACTGGATGGGGATCAAACCAGGGTTGGACCGCTTGAACCGGCGGTCCAATCGGTGAACCGGACGAACCGGCCGATTCCAAGGGAACAGACCGGTTCAATTGATTTTAATTTTTTTTTAAACAACATCAAAACGAAATTGTTTTGATGCTTCTAGCATCAAAATGACGCCGTTTTGGAGTCCTATTTAACAAAACTAAAATCTCCAAATCTCCAGGCTGCGCCGCTGCAACCTCCAAGCTCCAACTCTTCCTCCTCCGCCTACCATCAACGTCCCATCCGCTACACCAAGGGTCCAAGATAGATCCCGCCAACGGCTTGCAACAGCAGCGACACTCACATAGGTCCCACCGGCGGCCCACGACATGCACACTGGTAGCTTCCCCCCTCTCCTCCGCCCGCTGTTGACGCATCCCTGCCGCGACACCAAGAGAGATCCTGCCGACGGCCTACAACTCCCACACAGGTCCCGCCAGTGGCCTACGACACGCACACTGGTAGCTGACCCCCTCTCCTCCGCCCGCCATCGACGCATCCCTACCATGACACCAAGAAAGATCCCGCCGACGACTTGTGACACTCACACAGGTCCCGCTAGCGGCCCACGACACCCACACGGGTATCGCCTGCATTAGAAAACTCCCTCCCTCTCCCAGTTGGTAGCCCGCCCTGGCGTTAGAGTTTGCCTAGTGAGTAGCTGTTTTCTTTGCTATGCAGCTATGCTATACAAGTTCATTAAGATTAATAGATTATTAATAATAATAATTCGAGGTGATGATGCTAAGATAGACATGTGAAAGGAAGCCATCATGCATTCATGCCTTCTGGTTTAATTAATTGCCTATTCATAAGGAATTCTTAAGTAACTTAAAGCAAATTGATTTAGTTTATAATATGATGGAATGCATAGGATGCTTTAATAATTCTTATTTTAAAAATGACCTTACCTTTGATGAAGAAGTGGTAAAATAATGATATAATGATATCATACATTAATTATATACGAGTGATTATGAAGATTGATCCCTTTTGGACCACATGTATGTTGACGCATGCCATAGAGAAAATGTGAAAGCATGCATTGAAAAAGAAGCATAATTTCCAAGATATTTGTGGAAAAATTTCTCCAAACATGCTTGTTTAGATATTTGTGGAGTTTGCCCATCAATATATCTATACAAAATTAATTTAAAATTTAGATAAATTTATAATTGGATCAAAACATGCTTGTTATAATGACGGTTGTTCCTTTAGATAAATTTACCAATTGATATGTGATTGTTATAAATTGTTGATGACTTGATTATAAATCATTAAATTGTTGATGACTTCCATTCTCTATGTTAATGTGAGATTTTTGTTTCTAATTTGATAGAAAAATAAAAAAATGGAATCAAACTTGACTCCATCATCTATCTAAGATTCAACTATCAATTCTCAATCAACTAGAAGTAAGATCAATCCTGCATGGGAGCATGTTTCTAAAGAAAGATATGCAAATGGAAGGAAAACTCTTATTTGTTTGTATTATAAAAAGATTACAAAAGGTGGGGGTATTCATAGAATGAAACAACATCTTCCTGGAGTGAAAGGAGATATTGGTCCATGTAAATCGGTTCCTCCTGATGTAAAATTTCGAATGGAAAATTCTTTGCAAGAGTTTGTGAATTCTAAGAAAGCAGCCCAAGAAGCATATGAATGTAGAAATCCTTATGGTCCTAATGTGTCACAATTTGAAGGGGATATGGCAGAAAGTGAAGAAGAGGTTCAAGAAATGCAAAGTCTTATGGCAGCTAATAGTGGAAAGTGGAAAAAGGAAAAAATCAACAGTGGATAAGTATTTTGCACCAAGAAATACTCAAAGAGCTCAACCTTCCATGAGTGTACTAGCTGGGAAAGAAGCTATTTGGAGAGCGGATATAGCGATTGGGAGATTCTTTTATGATGCATGCATTCCTATTAATGCAGTGAATTCCTTATACTTTAAGCCAATATTGAATGTTATATCTGCAATTGGTCCTGGATATATAGGTCCAAATTACCATCAACTACGGGTTAATCTTTTAAAGGATGCCAAGAAGGAAGTTCAGTTACTTGTGGACTCTTATCATGCAATTTGGGCAAAAGTTGGGTGTACAATAATGGGTGATGGTTGGACAGATAATAGACAAAGAATACTCATCAACTTCCTTGTGTATTGTCCTGAAAGAATATCGTTTGTGAAATCCGTTGATGCTTCAGACATTGTCAAGAATGCAACTAATTTGTTTCAGTTATTTGATGAGGTGATTGAATGGGTTGGTCCACTCAATGTAGTTCATATAGTCACTGATAATGCAGCAAATTATGTGGCCGTGGGGAGATTGATTTCTCAGAAGCATAAACACATTAATTGGTCACCTTGTGCAACTCATTGTCTTAATTTGATCTTTAAGGATATTAGTAAGATGGACCATGTTGCTGAACTTGTAAAACGTGCATCAAATGTGACAATTTTTGTTTATAATCATGTTACTTTATTAAGTTGGTTGAGAAAAAGAGAAGGATGGACAGAGATTTTGCGACCTGGTGCAACTCGCTTTGCTACTACATTCATTGCACTCAAGAGTCTTCATGATAAAAAACATGACTTGCAAGCTTTGGTGACTAGTAAGTTTCTTGTGGACTCTAGATATTCAAAGGATTATAAAAGCAAAGTTGCAGTTTCCATCATCTTGGATAATAGATTTTGGAATGATTGTTTGATTGTTGTGAATCTTATGTCTCCACTAATGCGCTTATTGCGTATTGTTGATTGTGATGAGAGGCCTTCGATGGGATATGTGTATGAAGGCATGTATAGGGTTCGTTTGGGCATCAAGAAATTGTTTAACTACAATGAAAGACTATACAAGCCTTATACAGAGATCATAAAGCAACGTTGGGATCAACAACTAAAGAAAAGCATTCATTCAGCAGCTTATTGGTGGAATCCATGTTTCCAATATGATCAGGAAAACTTTTGTAATAAGCCAAATGTTATTGGAGGTGTTATGGATGTTATTGATCAGAAAGTTCTGAAAGGCAAGCTTGAAACAATGAATGAAATGAAGTTATTTCGTGATCGATTGGGAAGTTTTGGAAGAGAACTTGCTTATTCTTCACGTGAAGTACTTTAACCTGGTAAAATATTATTTTCATTTATTAGTATGTTTATTCTTTTTTATTAGTTACCTACTTACTATTTAATATTTTAAACTTGCTAATGTGTTTTATTTTTATTTTTTTCTTATTTTTAATGTGAAATGGTAACTAGATGAATGGTGGAGGCTACATGGATACAATGCACCACATTTGCAAAAGTTAGCCATTCTAATATTGAGCCAAACTGCATCGTCTTCTGGATGTGAGAGGAATTGGAGTGTCTTTGAATGTATACATACCAAAAGAAGGAATAGATTGGAACATCAAAGACTTAATGATCTTGTATACGTTCATTATAATTTGCGCCTAAAAAATCGGTATAAATGATTTCTTAGTTGTTTTGATTTTAAATTCTTTTATTTACAATTATGAATAATAATATGTTTTTTTTTTTAGGTTCTATAACAAGAAAAGAATCTATGATCCAATTTACTATGCATGCATTGATGAGACTGATTTTTGGGTAGTTGATGACGATCAACCAGTAGAGTTAGATGTTGAAGAATTGGAAAATCTTCTATATGAAGAAAGGTCAATTCCAATAAATGAAGTGGAAGGTTCAAGTTCTCACATTGGTTAATAAAATATTTAAACTTATAAAAGTTCAATAATTATATATTTTTTTTCTTTAAAGATGATTTATTGTTGATATATATTCAATATTTTTGTAGATGATGAGGATGGTGGTGACGTGGCTATAGAAGGGCTTGATGTGGAGAACTTTGGTTTTCCAAATGCTCATGTTCGATCTCCATATTCCAATTTCCAAAATGAATGAAGACATGAATTTTATATTTATTAGTATGCAAAAAACTTCATGAATATTCAAACATTGACATGTTATATTTTTATTTTGAGTAATTATTTAAGTGTTGTGGACCTATGGTTGACATTTGTATTATCTATTATGGACAATGTGTTAAGTTAACAACTCTTTGATAATTTGGTTATTATGGGATAGTAATGGTTTGATTATTTGATAAATATTGAGTTTATTGACATTGTGAATGTATAACATCTTATATTGTGTTATAGATATCATATATGATAATTGATGACTTCTATAGGTAAAAAATTTTATGACAAAACTCAACAAACAAAGTAGATGCTGTCAAAATTTACATAGAATTTATTAATTTTTTAATTTTTTATAATATATAAAATAATAAAATATATATTTATGACGTCACCGATTCGATAGCGGTTCGACCGCCGGTCCGATCAATGAACCGTGAACCGGTAACTTTTCCGGTTCAATGACCGGTCCGGTTCTAAAAACATTGATAATAATAAAAAAATAATAGTAATAATAAAAATAAAATAAAAGTATTAGTAATAAAATAAAATAAAATGATATACAAAATAATAAAAACTATTAAATGGTGAGTGGGCCAAAAAATATATATAATTGGAATTTAAAACTGGGCTCAAAATTAATGTAAAGATAAAATTGGGACAAATTTTGGGGTCTACAACCTCATAGCATTTTAATAATGTGGTTGAGTTTCAATCTCAAACAAAGATTGAAGTTTCCCACCTTGATGAAGATATAATTCATTGGTTGGTCCACACCAAAAACTAATAATTTTTTCAAATTTTTTTCTATGTATAAAGAATAAAGAATTGGAAAATACATAAATTTTAAAATAATTTTTATTGTATTTGATTTTTTTATCATATTTTTCATGATAAACTAAACAAAAGATTTTGGATTTCTTATTATTATTTGTTTCTTTCCTTTAGTACTTGTGATATAAATAGAATATAAGACTTTTTAAATCTTGTAAAGTTTGAGGGAAAATAAATAAAAAAAAAAGAGAAAAAATTGGAAGGAAAGAAAAGTATAATCAAGAAAAGAAATAAATTTAAACTCAAAGTATTTTTCTTACATTTAAAATTTATTTTTCATCTTTTTCCTCCTATAAAAAAAATGAAGGCTATGTTTGGTTTTTGGAAAGTACTAAAAAGGAAAAAAAAAAAAACTAAGGAAAATGATTTTCTTCTATTTGGTTTTATTATGAAAAATATAAAAAAAATCAAATATAATTAAAATTAGTTAAAATTTTGTATAAATTTAAGCTTAAAGTATTTTTCTTACATTTAAAATTTATTTTTCATCTTTTTCCTCCTACACAAAAAATGAAGTTTATGTTTGGATTCCAGAAAGTATTAAGAAGAAAAAAAAATACTAAGAAAAATGATTTTCTTCTATATGGTTTCATTATGAAAAAAAAAAAAATCAAATATAATCAAAATTAGTTTGAAATTTATATATTTTAAAATAATTTAATCTTTATATAATAATTTATTGACTTAATATTTATTTTTTTATTTTTCTTCACTTTTTCTTAGTCACTAAAACTTAATTTCTAAAGTTTTGTAGCTGCATGTCAGTTGACGTCAGTTTATCCCCTCAATCTGACCCAAGTCCATGCTCTTAAAACAAAGAAAGTTGCCTCTACAACTCGCAGCGGACCCATTGTCTCCAATGATAAAATTTCGAACTCAAACTGACATAAAGGCATGTGTCCTCGATGAGATGGCTTTCGTTTATCTCCTCAAACGGATCATCAACTGAAGGCAACTCTCTTGTATAAATTTGCCTCCTCATATGCCCACTATGAAACAAGTTCAGCCAAGCATTGGATATCAATCTCATTGTTTCTTCAAGGGGTAATCTAAAAAATCACCCCTCATTTGTGCTTATAAATGAATATGTTAAAACTACCTATTATCGATTTGTTTGGGTTTCCATATCATTTATGTAGGAAGAGTGTAAATAATTTTATTTTATTCTATTAGTCTTATATTTTTGGGAAGAGTCTTATTATAAATTATTTTTATTTTATTTTATTTTATTCTATTAGTCTTATATTTTTAGGAAGAGTCCTATTGTGATAATTTATTTTAAATGACTTGGTTAGGTTCTTCTTTACATATGTCACATTTTAAAATTTTTTTTATTAAGCAAATAAATTTCAAATCAAGTAAGACTTTAATGTGTTAGATTCATTAACAATTTAGTAATTTTTAAAATAAGTTAAGGTTCAAATAGTGATCCAATTAATATAAAAAATTTATAGACAAAAATGAGTCCATAAAAACTGTATTGTTTATCTTTTACATAGAATCATATTTTTCTGATTTTTTTTTTCACTAGAAAATAAATTCCAAATTAAACAAGACTTAATGTATTTGATTCATTAATAAGGTTATTAATTTTATTATGATATTATTTTTCATGTTTTACTTTTATTTTATAATTTATTTACAATTACAAAATTATTTTTATTTTTAGTAAGACTTGAACTAATTTAACTAATGTTATATAAATTGAATTTATAATATTTTTACAATATATATATATATATATATATATATATATATATATATATATATATATATTTAAAAAAAAAAAACTTATCCAAAACTTGTTTTTTGCTTTTTGTTTTTTAATTTTTTAAATTTAAAAACAGTTTTTAAAATCAAACAAAATAACAGTACATATCGGGTCTTAGATTAGATACCACAAATTTCCGATCAAATTAATCCCAATAGGTTGATAGATTATCTCCTAATAGAACCAAACTTTTTGTACTGCAAAATATTATGTGAAATGACTAAAGACACTAAACCATGTCCATTTGGTCTCAAACAAAACGTCTCAAATTAGATATGATGAAAGTGAAAAAGACCAGTGATGAAAAAAATCAGATATTATTTCCGAAATATCGATGATATTTTGGATATTGGAGGTGGCTGAAACAATTTTGGCCTCGGTTGAGAGGAATTTGGACAAAAAAAATGGGCAAAATGGCCGAACGGCCATATATATATATATATCGGCTGAAAATTTGATTTTTTTTCCAATTTTTTATTTTATTTTTTGAACTTTTAAATTTTTGATGATCCAACTGTCAAATTTAAATTTTTTGACAATCCAATAACCCATATTTCACCCGTGTTTTAATATTATCCTTTTATTTTTAACTACTTTTCATATTTACCTCATTAATCCTATTTTTCAAAATTATTATCACTTCACTCTTAAATTTTTTTTTTTTATATTTATCCTTTTAATTTTATTTAATTTTAAATGTTTTTATTTTAAAATATTAAAAATATAATTTTACCCAAAAAATTGTTATAATATAAAAATATTAAGGAAGTTATAATATTTTATAAATTAAAATTAATTTGATAAGATAAATTATTAAAATAAATTAATATTAATAGAAAAAATTGTTACCACATATTTTTAATAAAATTTTAGAAATTGTTCTCGAATAAAATATTTTGTATAAATTAATTTAATTTTTCATTTAAAATATAATAAAACATATTTTAATAAAAGCATTTTAAAAATTTTAAAATAAATGAATATAAATATATTAAAGGAATGTAGACTAATTTTTTTATAAAAATTTGATAAATATTATCTTTAATCGTATTTATGTCCATTAAACTTACAAAATAACTTTAATATGTGTATTATTTCTTATTTTATCAATTTTTTGAAATTTTTTTAAGTATTTTTATTAATTTTTTATATATCGATAAAATTTAACTACCGATATATTATGTTTATTCATATTTTAAACCTTGAAAAAGACTAGAGAGCTAAACTCATGACTGACTTAAAAGCACACATGTCTTTGATGGGGTTTGTCATATCCTCCATTCGCAAGAGCTTCGAAAACTGCCACATGTGAACTGATCTTCTCCTTGGGTTAAGTTAATTTCTCCATTTTTTCTTGTGAAAGGAAAGTTGTAAATCAGTTTGGAGATAGGAAATTAACTTTTTTTTTTTGCTTGCTAGCTTTTCTAGAAACGACAGAAGGAGTTTGCTTTAATTTTGGTATACTACTGTATATTCAACTCTAACAAGGCCCGTTGGATGAGAAAGATGGTATACTACTGTATATTCAACTCTAGTATGCAACTTATAATAACTAATCACTAAGAGAAAAATTCTAAGAACAAATCTGATTGATTAAACTGTGTCCGTTGGCGTCAGTTTGTCTCAATCTGACCTGAGAACAAATCTTCTGTTAAATATTTGAAATGTTTGTAGCTGCATGTTCAAAACCATGTAGGGTTGGCGTCAGTTTGAGCTAAATCCATGCTCTTAACGGATCCCATTGTCTTGGCGTATCCCATCCATGTGCAATGAGAAAATTTCAACTCAAAACTGTTCTAAAGGCATCTCTCCTCAATGAGATGGCTTCAGTTTATCTCAAACTGATAACATGAAAGCAACTCTCTTCTCTAAATTTCACTTCAGTTTGTCTCAAACTGATAACACGAAACCAACTCCCGTAAATTTCGCTTCAGTTCGTCTCAAACTGATAACACGAAATACTCTCTTCTGTAAATTTCATTTCAGTTTGTCTCAAACTGATAACACGAAACACTCTCTTTTGTAAATTTCACTTCAGTTTGTCTCAAACTGACAACATGAAAGCAACTCTCTTCTATAAATTTCCCTGCGCACTATGAAGCAAGCTCAGCCAAGCATTGGATATCAATCACTTTGTTTCTTCAAGGTCTCAATCTCCTCTTGACAGCTTGCTTTTCAATGGCGCTTCCCTGGTTTTTAAGCAGTCATTGTATTTATTTTTCTTGTAGTATGTTTCATGAAAATTTTATTGGGTTAATTTCTTCCATCTTTGCAGGGAAATCCATGATACCAGAGGAGCAGACACCGCGATGGACCACCGAAGAAGAAGACCAGAGGGTCTTTGAATGTCAAAGCAGAAATCCCGATCTACATTGGCCAGATATCGCAACGCTGACAGGGCTGAGCGGGAGTGGTAAGAGTTATAGGGAGAGGTGGAATAACGATCTGGATCCTAATGTCCAGAGAGGGAACTTCTCCCAAGAGGAAGACGACGCCATCATCTGCTTCCAGTCGCTCTATGGGAATTGGTAATGAGAATCATCCTCATACTTTTCCATTATCATATGATATGATAGTTTGATCAGTTTGTGTTGTGTTGCAGCTGGGAAAGTATAGCAGCTCATCTTCCAGGGCGAACCGATAATGATGTCAAGAACCGCTGGTACAGCCATTTGAAGAAGCAGCCTTGGAGAAGTACTGATGAGAATATTCTTGACCCACAAAGTAGCACCAGGGATCGCCCACATGCCACACAACTCTTTCATCTCAACCACAATATTGATCCAAACACAAGCTTAAGCTCGATTCCTACACCAGTTTCAGCCTCACAAGAAATCGTCAACCCTTGGTCCACTTCTGAATTAGCCTACCCAGAATTTCCAGGGGATATCTTCTGAGTGATGATGAGACTATCCATCACTCTTTCGGGGGAGATTACTTTGAGCCTTGGATTTCTGGACCATTTTCAGCCTCACTGGAGAGCGAGTTCATGCCAACTGAAGACGTCACCAGATTTTAGTTTGCTTGAAAAAATATATAGAACTTTCTACTAGTCATTTTGCATAAGTTCCACATATAGATATATAGACACACAAGCGTGTGTGTTTGTTCCATGTTCATGAACCCATCTTATAATAAACCTGTGTTAGTATTATGTTGAAGGGGGATTAGACGGTTCAGACCCATTAATGTTATAAAAGTCTTCAATTTTATCTTCTCCCTGTTATTGGTGTTCAATTCTCTTCGATTTAAAAAGTAATAGATAGACAAGAAGTGTATGTTTTGTATCTAAACTAGTACTATTAATGGCATAAATAGCATACCTGGTGGATGGTCGTAGAAACCGGGAAGAGCTTAGTTGTTTTTTTAGCAAGGCAATGAAATTAATCATAGCTAATAACACAACCTCACTTCTTTGTTCCATTTTTCCAACTGCAATTGCAATACCACATATTATCATAGTCACACCTTTCTTTCGGGTCTGGGAAAATTTCTCTTTAACATTGATCATAGCTGGGTTAAAAACCTAAAATCATAATCCAATAGATTTTTGGCAGCTGATTTTGCTTTACCTTAATTTTAGCTTTAGCTCCATTTAGAAAGAAAAAAAATAAGAAAAAAGTACGAAAAGTATGTGGTAGAAATTAAAAAACAAGTAAGAAAAGGGTATGAAAAGTATACGGTGGAACAACAAGATTGGAGAATTCTTGATAATATATATATATTTTTTAACATGTTATAATTGATTATACCTTTTCAACATTGAATGTTTACTATTTTAATTTTTTTAAAAATTTTAAATAATATTGACTTTATAAAACATGTCATGCTAGACCCTTTACAAGTTTTCAATGCATGATGTTCATTTCTATTGTTAGTAGGTATTGAGAAGAATTGTTTGATGCGTATACAGACGTATTTTAAAATCGTAAAAACTCTACATTAAACTTTGATGTAGTCCTTTGTCAGTCCCACCTATTAAGAATATCAATTTATAATACTTTAAATCAATTTTTTTTCTTTTTTAAGAAGGTCAAACTAAATTTATCTTCTATAAATAAAATTAAAATTATTTTTGTGAACAAGATTGAAAGAATTGAACAACATTTTTTTAAGATAATAAAAATGAAAATCATTTGCCAACAACAAAATTTAAATTTATTTATTTTATTTTTCTCACAAGTAAAAAAAATCCCTCCCAAAAACATTGCATTCAAATATTTCATTATAATTAAATGCATATTTGTGGAATAATTTTATCATATCATGTGTTCGGTTAAAATATTAAACACAAATGTAGCAAGAAAAGGCTAAATCCATCTATTTAATGTGGTACACAGAATGGAATACAGAAATCTGCTCTCTGGTTGGTTTGAGTATCGACCAATAAGGATATTCATCAGTGTATTTGATGTTCATTGTCATGTTACAACTTTTTTTTTTTTTTTAATGTCGAGGATATATGAAGAACATTAAGAACTGTGTTTCCTTTTAGTTGCTAGACTCTTTAGGAAACACTATCATTTTGCAGTAAAGCTCAGAGATCATTAGTAACGGACAATTTGCCTGCCTTAGTTTCTTATGTCAATTATTAGTTAGACAATAATGTGGCACACTCTTTTATCAACACATTGTATGATGCATTAAAACTAACATGCATCAAAACATCAACAATATGTCTTCTCTGAAATTTTATTTACAGTTTGTTTTACATTATCATATCAACTGTTGGACTAGTGGAGGCGGAAAACGGAAGTCATCGAATTGACGACCGACATTTCAACAAGTGAGAAATCAAAAACAGATGGCAACTGACCTCGACGAATAAACGAACCGAACGAACGTCAAAACGGCGTCGTAGGGAACGCCGAGGATCAGAATCATCTTTTGGATCGAAATCATCTTCTTCGATCACCAAATGAATGCCAAAAAGGGTGTTGCAGGCTTCTCCAATTGCCAAACAATCCTATCATGTTACAACCTTATATATATATAGAAAATGAACCTAGAAAAAATTCCCATATTCTATCAAGAAATTTCTTGCCCTGAATCCACCATATGAGAGAAAAATAATGTATCTTTGAATCAACAGACATTTCTTAATGATTCAACATGTGTGGCTCTGATACCACTTGTTGTCAAGTCCATTATCAACCCAGAAAATAAAATCTTATGTTAAATCATATAAAGAAAACATGTCAATTATTTGAGAGAACGTGGACAAACTTGAATCCATTTTCGACCTTGAAGAAGTATGGTTCTTCTAAGGCAATAGAGGAGGAAACCACCTTTCTGCATTCTCTCTTGTGATGAGAGGTAGGAGAGGAAACGTTTCGTATTTTCAGAAAAGAAAACTTAAGACACACAACTTCAGTTTCATTGTCCTTTTTATTAATTTCATCTATGCCTTAGGGACCATACCCATTGGCTGTTGGGCCACATGTGTCTTAGGCCCATCATGTAAGACACATGTGACTTAGGTTTTACACACAACGTGACCCATACTTTATAACTAAATAATTGAATATATATATATAGCTTAATCATAAACAATTATTAATATATGTGAGTCCATAATTATTCTAACAAAGACAACTCCCTTGTATAAAATTCCTTCCCAAAATTAACCACTATGGAGCAAGCTTAGCCAAGCATTGGACATCAATCACATTGTATTAGCAAAAATGGCAATTTGAAACATCACTAGAGGAAAGTCGATTTATGAGAAAAATAGCAGTTTGAAATGCAAATGACCAATATTTGAGAGGCATACCAGCTTGTATTAACAAAGAATGATCAACTTTCACAACATGACGATTCTTCCTTTCTACTCTTCCATTTTACTGAGGAGTATAAGGACAAGAGACTTGATGAAGAAGACCATTTGTAGCTAAATAATTCTTAAAAGCCTAAAACTCACCCCCCTCCCTAATCGGACCGAACACATTGAACTTTAGTATCAAACTATCTTTCAACCATGACTTGAAAACGTTGGAACATATAAAGCTTCATCTTTAGTTTTCAAAAGATACAACCATGAGAATGTACTAAAATAATCAACTAGCAACAGGAAATATTGAGCACCATTAACAGAAACTATAGGAGCTGCACTACCCCAAATATCGTCATGGATGAGACCAAATGGTTTTATTGCTCTAAAAGTGGACCTTTCAAATGGCAAACGATGGCTTTTAGCCAATTAGCAAGAGTCACAAATCTGACATTAGAAGTGGAATGTTTAGAATCTTTTGGCTGATAATCAAAGTTAAACCGATACCAGCATTATAAAGCAGTGTGCTTGAACTTAGAACAAATCTGACATTGAGGCTTGAAAGTTCCAAAGGAGGTACCACTATTGTTTATGGTCTATCTAGTAGCCAAATTCTTTGTTTTTAAATTCTGATTGTTAGAATTATGAAAGGTACCACTAGAAAATTGACCATTTCTTGAGATTTGTTCGGTATTTGGACAAAAATTAGAATTGTAGGTTTTCTTCCTATTCTTTTGTTGCTAAAATAGAACAACATTTGCCAATGACAAAATTTAAATTTATTAATTTTATTTTTGTCTCACAATTAAAAAAAAATCCCTCACAAAAACATTGCATTCAAATATTTCGTTATAACTAAATGCATATTTGTGGAATAATTTTATCATATCATGTGTTTGGTTAAAATATGAAATTTGGATTCTTATAAAATATAGCATAATTCTTCCAAGAAAAATGGAAGAAAATAAAAAAATAATGATAACAAAGAAAAAAAGAAAAAAAGAAAAAAAAAAACGATGGATAAAAAGACAAAAATATCATTCATTTGTCCTTTTTCTTTATTTTATCATTTTCTTCTTTTCTTAATTTTTATTTACCATTTTATTTTATTCTTTTTATTTATTTATTTATTTATTATTAAGATTACTATTTCTATTAATTATTATTTGAACATTTTAGTATTTTTTTTAACACAATCATGAGATATTTATTATACATATTAGTATTTTTAATATTATTATTTATTAACATTTGATATTAGTATTATTATTTGATGTATTGTTGTAAATAATCACTTATTTTTAAAGAAATATGAATAAAATTTATATAAATATATACTATATGTAATGTAATTGCAATATATATATATCTATCATGATTTCTATTATAATTTAAATAAGATAAATAATTAAATAATTATTTATTATTAAAAATAAAAACAATATTTAGATTAATATTTTAATAATAACATTGTAAATAATAAAGTAAATACTATATAAAATAGAAAAAAACAATGAAAAAAAATTATAAAAGGAAATGTTAACTTTTCATGTCCGTTTAAAGGATTATACCACTTGGAAGATTATAATTTTCCCATGAAACAATTGCCTTCCACTATTTCATCATCTCTCCATAAAGATACAAATTCACGAGGCCACAATCTTTTCTCTCCTCTGGTGGTTCCAGAGCCCCCTCTCGTCCATCATCACAATCTATCTCACCAAGGCTCCCCACTTGCTTTCTTTTCTCATTCTTTTTTCTTCTCTCTCTCTCCAAATATTTCACTTATATTCATTCAAATATTTCACTTATATTTAAAAAAAATATTTCAATTTTATTTTATTTTATAATTTAATTTTTTTTAGCATATTTCATTTATATTATAATTAAGAATCTCGCTAAATTCCTTTCTTTTAAGTTTTTATAATTTATAATTATTCAATTTCAATTTTTGCTTGATAAATTGTGTCATAATACTTGAGGAAATATAAGAAATAGCCACAATCCATTTCTTTAAAAAATTACATTCCTTCTATCATTGCTTCGATCGCATCAATTTTAATAATTGATTTTGACTATACCTTTTCATATATTATAATAGTTTTCAACATTTAATGTTTACTATTTTAGAAAGTTTTTATTTTTAAAATTTGTAAATAACATTTACTTTATGGCACATGTCATACCAAACTCTTCTTTATAAGTTTTCAATATATGATGCTCACTTCAACTTGAAATAATGCATTTTAGCTAAAAAATAATTGATCCACTCCAACTATTCAATCACCTAACTTGTCACTAAACAAACCTTTTTAAACTTATCTATGACTTTATGATTGAGTAAACGACAACATCGAATCTTTAATATAGAGTAAGTCACTATCTAAAAAGTTTCTTATGCTAAGATAAATAGGAACAAAATTGCTAACAAACAAAGTATAAGATTCAATGTCCTAACACACACACACACACACACACGTGTGTGTGTGTGTGTGTGTGTATATATAAGGAAAAGAGAAAATTCATAAAAACAAACTTTGAGATGACGAGTTTTACCTAAATTGGGAATTGAAAGGAAAAGAGAAAATTCAGAGAAACAAACTTTGAGATGACGAGTTTTACCTAAATTGGGAATTGAAAAACTCGTTACTTAAATTGAAATTGGTTAATAAATATAATAATGCTAGTAAGAATCATAACATTAACACAAAATATTACTATGAATGTTAGATTATGATTTTAAATAGATAGTTAATAATCATAATTGTTTTTTACTTATGTTATACTAGGCGATGAGTAAGTTCTTCAAGATTTAAATTCTTTAGGAACTTGAACTCTTGTTCTTAAATCAATATAAATTTTGTAAAAGAAAACATTTCTTTATATATATATATATATATATATATATATATATGCTATTTTGAATTATTTAAAGTATTATTTTTTTTCCCTACATGGATCAAATATATTTTTGCATAAAAAATATGTTAAACCATCTTAGACTATTTATAACATAAAAGTATGAAGATATTATGTTTTTTGTAAGTTGAAAAAGAATGAAACAAAATTATTTGACTTTAAGTTGTTCAACCCTAGTTAAAAGGGAATTATTGTAGACCTTTACATTTCTTTGGTGGAGAATCTAATTGCATTGAACTAGCTTGTAGGAGTTTGGTTATAGGTTATTAATACTAGTAGAGTTTGATTTCGTTCACCTTAAAAACTAAGGAATAATATTTTAGACTAGCCACCCATTTGTAAAATCTTAGTTACTTGGACACCATTTGATATCTAATAACCAAAGTAAAAGTATTTTAAAATCATTGATTTTTTATTTTTATTTTATATGAAATTGTTATTGAGATAAGAAATATTGGTTGAAAAATTTAATGCCTTTAGCATGTTTGCACTTTAAGGAATTTTTAAAAAAATGATTAGTAAATTGTATCTCCGATTTGTATTCATAATAGAAAACTTTTTATTCATGAACTTATATCAATATTTCCTTATTAGAGTTTGAACTCATTCCCCCTTTGTTATCTATTTTTCAAATACTCTTAGTTTAGGCGAGAAATGATGGTTAGAATAAGAAATCATTCTCTGTTAGGATTTTTTGTTTAGAGTTTCATTTTGGCTTATTGTTTGAATACTCTTAGTTTAAGGTCTTACTTTTAGAGTTGAGTTTTGAGGGTTGCACTATGCTTCATTTATTCTGTACAGTAATTCAGTAATTGATAATTTCTTGATATAAAATACTTGTTTGAGTCATCTGTGTTTTGAGTCTCTAGGTTTAAGGTATAAAATAACTATTATGACATTAGAGTGGATCTTAGGATGAAACACAGACAACTAAATGGAGCATTCTTAAAGGCAGAAATAAAATAGATATCATAGTATTTCCCGATGTGTGAAGCTCATTTTTCATATTTGATCATTATATTGAACCACATGCAAATAACACAATACACAAATATTCAAATTGTATTTTTAATTTTCATAAATATCTTGGATAGTTCTAATTAATGTTTTTTATTTTTAAAAACAAAGATCAAAATCAAAATATTTTCATCAATTTTTTGAGGATATTTTACTAATTTCAACTATTTATGGATAGGACATAGACGAGTTACAAGTGTTAATTTTTTATTTTACAAATTTTTTAAGAAGTTTTAAAATCAAATAAATTTTTATACCTTTATCTTTTATTTTATTTTTAAATTATAAAAGTACAAATTAACAAACAAGAGTATGGACTTCTAATTTTGTTCCAATAAGTATGATATTGCTTCATTTACATTTTTTTATTATCATTATCATTATCATTATCATTATTTTTAATTTAATTTAATTTTTTAATTCCATATTTAATGTTTTTGTTTCCACTTATCCTTACTTTCTTTTTTAGAATGACAATAGGGATAATTTTTTTTGGCTACCTTGTCCCCACCCTTAATAAACCGAATTTGGGATGAAGAGAATCATGTTAATGGTGGGCTTGAAATTTTTTTAAAAAACAAAATATTTTTAATTATTCATAGTCTGCTCCACTTCTCTCTAACAAGGCCTTCATTGTATACTTTTGAACTCTTATGACTGAATTAATATCCACCAATCAACTATATATTTGTCATACCAATAAATATGGTTATAAATGATATAAAATTAATGACTAAAAGACATAGAAACTATTTGTTACAAGTAAATTTTATGGGTTAGCGTCCTTAAATATGACTTGGGTGTGTTATAAATATAAATTTATGTCAAAAAAAAATTATTATGAAACACTCAAGCAGCTGTGTTGAGGTGTGGTGCGAGCTACAAGGTGGAGAAACAATTCAAAGTGATGTACTTCAAATCTAGTATTCAACTTAAAATAACTAATTACTAGGAGAAAAATCCTAAGAACAAATCTAAGTGACTAAACCATGTCCGTTGGCGTCAGTTTATCTCCTCAATTTAACCTGAGAACAAATGTTTTATTGAAAATTCCCTCTTGTGGTCCACCAAAGATTTTATTTCAAATGTCTGTAGCTGCATGTTCAAAACCATGTCCGTTGGCGTCAATTTATCTCCTCAATTTGACGGTTGGTAGCTTATGATCTCCTATTAGAACCAAACTTTTATATCAGCAACTGTAAATTATTTTGTCTTGAGTCAGTTTCCTTGACTAATCTCAGGGACTAAGAAAGCAAAAGATGATGGAGAAACTGAACCATGTCCATTGATGTCAGTTTATCTCCTCAATCTGACCTAAATCCGTGCTGTTAGAATAAGAATGTTGCCTCTACAACTGCAGTCGAATCCTATGAGATGCTGCTTCAGTTTGTACCTTCAAACTGATCAACTAAAGGGAACTTTTTTTCTATAAATTTCCCTCCTCATATGACCACTATGAAGCAAGCTCAGCCAAACATTGAATAACAAACACATTGTTTCTTCAAGGTGTCAATCTTCTCTGTCGGGCTTTGTGAAGCCTAGTTTTGTTTGATATGGTTTGATGACCCGACCTGAATAATATTGCGTGGTTTTTTAATGTGCAATATTCGTGCAATATTTTTTTGGCCCATTTAACCCATTGTGGAACCACCTTTTGTAATTAGGGTTTTTTAGTGTGGTGTGGTTGTCGTGTTATATATAGAGAAAAAATATTGTAGCCGACAGAAGTACTCTGTATTCTTCCCTGATAATAGTGATATCCCTGGAACTCCATGGATGTAGGCAAATTGCTGAACCACGTAAATACTGTCTTGTGCGTGTGATTGTTTTTCTTTGGCGTGTGTTTTTCTCTATTTTTTTTGTTTCTCATAGGTTGGGAATTCGGCTTAATTCTCTTCAACTGGTATCACAGCCTAGGGTTAGGTTTGAGTGGGAGCAATGGCAAAGGAAGCAGGAAAGGCGTCTGGAATAGAAAAGTTTGATGGCACAAACTTTGCGTATTGAAGGATGCAGATTGAAGATTATCTCTATGGGAGGAAATTGCATCTGCCTCTTTTGAGGACAAAACCTGAGAGTATGAAGGCTGAGGAATGGGCGTTTCTTGATAAACAGGTTCTAAGAGATACTAGGTTAACTCTGTCTAAGTCTGTTGCACACAATGTTGTAAAGGAGAAGACCACAACAGATCTGATGAAGGCTTTGTCCAATATGTATGAAAAGTCGTCCACAAACAATAAGGTGCATCTGATGAAGAAATTGTTCAATTTGAAGATGGCAGATAAGGCATCAATAGCACAACATCTACATGAATTAAATATAATCACAAATCAATTGTCGTTTGTAGAAATTGATTTTGATGATGAGATTTATGCTCTGATTGTCTTGACTTCTTTGCCAAACAGTTGGGAGACAATGAGGATGACAGTAAGCAATTCTACTGGAAAGGAAAAGGTCAAGTATAATGATATACGAGATTTAATTATGGTTGAGGAGATTCGCCGAAGAGATGCAGATGAAACCTCAGGATCTGGTTCTGCCCTAAACCTTGAGACAAGAGGCAGAGGTAATGACAGAAATTCAAACCGGGGTAGATCAAAATCCAGAAATTCTAATCAGAACATAAGAAAATCTAGATCAGGCCAACAAGTACAATGCTGGAACTGTGGGAAAACAAGTCACTTTAGAAGGCAATGCAAAAGTCCTAAGAAGAATAATGAAGATGATTCTGCTAATGCTATAACAGAAGAGGTATAGGATGCATTACTTCTTACAATAGACAGTCCACTTGATGATTGGGTTTTGGATTCAGGAGCTTCGTTTCATACCAGTCCACACCGAGAAATCATAAAAAATTATGCTGCATGTGATTTTGGTAAAGTGTATTTGGCTGATGGTTCAGCCTTGGATGTTGTGGGTCTGGGAGACGTCCGGATATCGTTGCCCAATGGGTATGTCTGGTCACTGGAGAAGGTTTGACATATTCCTGACCTGAGGAGGAATCTAATTTCTATTGGACAACTTGATGATGAAGGAAATGCAATACTATTTGTTGGCGGTACTTGGAAGGTTACAAAGGGAGTTAGGGTATTGGCTCGTGGAAAGAAGACCGGTACTCTGTATATGACCTCATGTCCAAGAGACACAATTGCAGTTGCTGATGCAAGTACTGATACAAGCCTATGGCACTGCAGACTTGGTCACATGAGTGAGAAATGGATGAAGATGTTGTTGTCAAAAGGCAAACTACCAGAATTGAAGTCCATTGAATTTGACATGTCTGAAAGTTACATCTTAAGAAAGCAAAAAAATGTGAGCTTCTTGAAAACTGGCAGAACACCGAAGGCTGAAAAATTGGAACTAGTACACACTGATTTGTGGGAGCCTTCTTCGGTTGCATCCCTTGGAGGTTCAAGGTACTACATCACTTTTATTGATGACTCAAGCAGAAAGGTATGGGTTTATTTTCTGAAAAATAAATTTGATGTATTTGAAACTTTTAAGAAGTGGAAGGTCATGATTGAAACAGAAACAGGTTTGAAAGTAAAATGTTTGAGGTCAGATAACGGAGGAAAGTACATAGATGGAGGGTTCAGTGAGTATTGTGCTGCACAGGGAATTAGGATGGAGAAGACCATTCCTGGGACACCACAGTAGAATGGTGTGGCTGAGCGCATGAACAGAACTCTCAATGAGCATGCTAGAAGTATGAAGTTGCATGTTGGACTACCACAAACTTTTTGGGCTGATGCTGTTAGCACTGCAGCTTACCTGATAAACTGAGGACCATCAGTTCCCATGGAGTTCAGACTTCCTACGGAGGTTTGGAGCTGTAAAGAAGTAAAGCTTTCACATTTAAAAGTTTTTGGTTGTGTTTCTTATGTTCATATTGATTCTGATGCTCATAGTAAACTTGATGCAAAGTCTAAAATATGTTTTTTCATTGGCTATGGTGATGAGAAATTTGACTATAGGTTTTGGGATGAACAAAACAGGAAAATCATCAGAAGTAGAAATGTGATATTTAATGAATAGGTTATGTACAAGGACAGGTCAACTGTAGTGTCAGATGTTACAGAGATGGATAAAAAAAAAATATGAGTTTGTCAACTTAGATGAATTGACTGAAAGTACTATCCAAAAAAGGGGTGAAGAAGATAAGGAGAATGTAAATTCACAGGTAGATCTGAGTACACCTGTAGTTGAAGTTTGCAAATCTTCTAGGAACATTAGACCTCCACAGCGTTATTCACCTGTTTTAAATTATCTCCTATTGAATGATGGTGGTGAACAAGAGTGTTATGATGAAGCCTTGCAAGATGAGAATCCAAGCAAGTGGGAGTTAGCCATGAAGGATGAGATGGATTCCTTGTTGGGAATCAAACATGGGAATTGACTGAATTGCTAGTAGAAAAGAAGGCTTTGCACAACAAGTGGGTATACAGAATAAAGAATGAGCATGATGGTAGCAAACGTTACAAGGCTAGATTAGTTGTTAAAGGGTTCCAGCAAAATGAGGGCATTGACTACACAGAGATATTTTCTCCAGTTGTGAAAATGTCAACAATCAGACTTGTACTAGAAATGGTGGCTGTAGAAAACTTACATCTTGAGCAATTAGATGTGAAGACAGCATTCCTTCATGGTGACTTGGAGGAAGACCTTTACATGATTCAGCCAAAAGGGTTCATTGTTCAAGGACAAGAGAATCTAGTCTGCAAACTGAGAAAGAGCTTGTTTGGCCTTAAACAAGCTCCTAGACAGTGGTACAAGAAGTTTGACAGTTTTATGCATAGAATTGGGTTCAAAAGATGTGAAGCTAATCATTGTTGCTATGTTATGTCTTTTGACAATTCTTACATCATATTACTGTTGTATGTGGATGATATGCTTATTGCAGGGTCTAGCATTAAGAAGATTAATAATCTGAAAAAGCAATTGTCCAAACAGTTTGCAATGAAGGATTTGGGAGCTGCAAAGCAAATCCTTGGTATGAGAATCATTAGAAACAAGGCTAATGGTACATTGAAGCTTTCACAGTCAGAGTATGTGAAGAAAGTTCTCAACAGGTTCAACATGAATGAAGCTAAACCAGTGAGCACACCCTTTGGTAGTCATTTCAAACTAAGCAAAGAACAGTCATTGAAGACAGAAGAAAAAAAGGACCATATGAGCAAGGTGGCCTATGCCTCAGCTATTGGCAACTTGATGTATGCTGTGGTGTGTACAAGGCCAGACATTGCACATCAGTGGGAGTTGTAAGCAGATTCATGAGTAGGCCTGGAAAGCAACATTGGGAGGCAGTCAAGTGGATTTTAAGATATCTGAAGGGTTCATTAGATACATGTATTTGCTTCACAGGTGCAAGTTTGAAACTATAGGGTTAGGTAGATGCTGATTTTGCTGGTAATATTGATAGTAAAAAGAGTACTACTGAGATTGTTTTCACTCGAGGTGGTATAGCTATATCATGGGCTTCAAATCTACAGAAGATTGTTACTTTTTCTTCTACAGAAGCTGAGTATGTTGCAGCAACTAAAACTGGAAATGAGATGATTTGGCTACATGGTTTCTTAGAAGAATTAGGTAAGAAGCGAGAGATGGGCATTCTACACAGTGACAATCAAAGTGCAATTTTTTCTTTTCAAAAAATCAGTTTTTCATTCAAAGTCGAAGCATATACAAACAAAATACCACTTTATATGTTACCTTGTTAAAGATATACTAGTAATACTTGAGAAGATTTGTGGATCTAAGTACCCGGCAGACATGTTGACTAAGGGTGTCACTATTAAGAAGTTGAAGTTGTGCGCAGCTTCAATTGGTCTTCTAGCTTGAGGACACGAGGATGAGTTGCAGGGATGAGGGATTGTTTCTTGGAGGATGGCGGTTTGATATTGGTGATTGAACTAATCTCCAAGTGGGAGATTTGTCCGACTTTGTGGAGCCTAGTTTTGTTTGATCTAGTTTGACGACCCGACCTGAATAATATTGCGTGGTTTTTTAATGTGCAATATTCGTGCAATATTTTTTGGGCCCATTTAGCCCATTATGAAACCACCTTTTGTAATTAGGGTTTTTTAGAGTGGTGTGGTTATCATGTTATATATAGAGAGAAATTATTATGGCTGATAGAAGTACTATGTATTCTTCCCTGATAATAGTGATATCCCTACAACTCCGTGGATGTAAGCAAATTGTCGAACCACGTAAATATTGTCTTGTGCGTGTGATTGTTTTTCTTTGGCGTGTATTTTTCTCTATTTTTTTTGTTTCTCACAAATTGGGAATTCGACTTAATTTCCTTCATTCTCTTCACAACTTGCTATTCAATGGGGAGGACTTCCCTGGTATTTTTTTTTTTCAATCATTCTATTTATTTATTAGTATATTTCATGGAAGCAGCTTTATTGGGTTAATTTCTTCCACCTCTACAGGGAAATCCGTAATGGAAAGACCAGAGGAGCCGAGATCACAATGGACAAAAGAAGAAGACCAGAGGCTTCTTGAATATAAAAGCAAAAATCCCAATCTATCCTGGGAAAAAATAGCAAAGCTGGCAGGGCTGAACAGGATTGGTAAGAGTTGTTGGAGGAGGTGGAACTTGGAAGAACCACCTAGATCCTAATGTCAAAACAGAGAAGTTCTCCCAAGAGAAAGACGACTCCATCATCTGCTTCCAGTCACTCTATGGGAATAGGTAATGACAATCATCCTTATACTTTTCCATGATCATATGATATGATGGTTTGATCAGTTTAAGGAGTTTTGTGTTGTGTTGTAGCTGGGCAAGTATAGCAGCTCATCTTCCTGGGTGAACCGCTAATGATGTCAAAAACCGCTAGTACAACCATTTGAATGAGAAGAAGCTTGGGAGAAGTACCAACCATAATATTGATCCAGATGCAAGCACAAGCTCAAGCTCGATTCCTACATTGGTTTCTGATAGCCAAACAAAATACACTCAAGCTGATAGACAAACAAAATACACTCAAGCTTCAGCCCTCCCAAACCAAACCGATCAAGAACTCAGCTCCAGTTAGTTACAACAACCCAGGGAAGTTAGCACGACTGTATAGTAGAGTAGTTAGTGTAATAGTTGAATAAACTAGTATAAAAACCATGATGTTGTTATCATATTTTGATGATGAAATGAAAAACATAGTTTCAGTTTAGTTTCTATAATGGTATCAAAGCGGAATGATCTCTTGAAAGAAGACTTGTTGAAAAGATAAGCTTCAGGCTACATAATACACTCATCTCTCAAAACATCATCTGTCTCACCAATGGCACATTCAACTCAGTCTTCTGATCTACAAACTAGAGTGGCGCCTCTGTCTTCTTCCTCGAATGAGAATTATGTTTTAAGGTGTGGAAAGTGGTGTAACTTGAGTTAAAGAATTGAAAACTTTGAAAATTGGTCGAAAGTTCATGATGGATAAAAAGATAAAAATATCATTCTTTTTTCTTTTTTCTTTATTTTATCATTTTCTTCTTTTATTTATTATTATTTATTATTTCATTCCATTCTTTTTATTTATTTATTATTATTAAGATTAATATTTTTATTAATTATTATTTGAACATTTTAGTATTTTTTTAACACAATCATGAGATATTTATCATACCTATTTGTAGACCCCCATTTGGGGCTCGTTTTTGTATATATATTCTCATTTCATTTATTTTGGGGCCTTTTTCCCGCCACTCTAAGGATCACCTGGAGGAGGACATTGGGAGTGGGAGGGGACCGGCTTCAAAATAGCGAGCTACTGAAGACGCGTGGCAGAGGACGTGACTAGAGCCATGGCGGTAGTTGGGATTCCAGGGAGGCTGAGGTGGTGAACAACACAACAGGTGCTGGTTTTCCGGGGGGAAGTAAGGTGAAGCTACCAGAGGGTTTTTTTTTTTTTTGGAGAGAATCCTCATACTGGAAAGGGAAGACACCTGCTACAAGGAGACGAGGGACTTTCGAGGAGCATCTTCTTTTCGGTTTGCTTGTAAATAAGCTTTTCAGGTATGGATTTTGCTCATGATTTTCACTATCTTGTTATGGGATATCTTTGTTTGTTTTATGCATGAATCTCAGGCCATAAGATTAGCTTTTACTGATCTTTAGGATGATTACGGTTTTGTTGTCATTGCTATATCATGTTTTTCTTCTTGAAAAGACCTGGGTTCTGTTTTAGCTCCAACGTGAGATATCTCAATGCTTGCTCCCTTGTTTTTGTGTAAACCCCTGGATCTCTCCACCCCCTTGCAAGCCCATGGACGAGACGAGGAAATGGGTCTCCAATCATTGCTTCTCTTGTCTTTGAACTCTGTTTGGTAAATGCTCTTTTTCACATTTTTCTCTGTTTTTAACGGAATGAATCGTGAACATGGTGAGTTATGGTTTGAGTTGATGAGCATGGTTGCGGTATGTGGCTTCTGGTGAAGAATTCTGCGTGGGTACAGGGTCAGTAGAGTCCTACTCCATCTCCTAGTGTGCTGTGGGGTATTTTGAAGTTGGCGACGCTAGCATACCGATGGTCCACCTCTCCTACCCCCATATCTCTTCATACCCGTATCATTTTCTCTCTCCACCATGCCACCAATCCCATGCAAATCACCACTCACACATGCCTGCCCATATCTTCCTCTTTACACTACCATGCATATACCCATTTCTCTCTAGATTTCCACACTATTCTCACCACCACATCCATCCTAACCTTCGTGCAACTCAGTTGCTTCGTACCCACTAACCCATTCACACCCGCATTCGCTCTGCTGTCAGCCTCATTGCTGAAGATGAAGTCTCTTAAGCCAACGCCGAATGGTAGACCCCTAGGCTATGAACCATCTTCATTTGCATCCAATCACAGCACGCATTTAGGCGTTCTCTCTACAGCTTGGTGGATCCTGAGCTCTTCCGTGCCACCCATAAGGATGATCCGAAGGCGCTTTTGAAGGGTGTCGTCACGGTTGGCCTTGTTGAGGTTTTGCGTTAGCTTGACGACTTGGTTGAGTTTGCTGCCGAGACGTCCCATGGCTTGCATGAAGGAATGACGGTGATTGCTGCAAGGGGTCGTGGTCTAATGGTGTTGGCCGACGTTCCACCTTCTCCGGATATCTCACATCCGGAATTCTGTCCGGCCGACGTTCAACCTTCTCCGGATATCTCACATCCGGAATTCTGTCCGGCCGAAGTTCCACCTTCTCCGGATATCTCACATCCGAAATTCTGTCTGGCCGACGTTCAACCTTCTCTGGATATCTCACATCTGGAATTCTGTTCGGCTGACGTTCAACCCTCTCCGGATATCTCACATCCGGAATTTTGTCCGACCGACGTCCCACCTTTTCCGGATATTTCACATCTGGTGCTTGACGCCGGATGGGAGAAGAGGGCGATTCAACTTCCCCGGTCAGACATGTTCGGATCCTCTTATAGCGCTTACCCGGAGAGCATCCGCAACCGACAATTCAGATTCCCCGGACAGCTTGGCTCGTCAGATACTCGCGATTCGCCGGATCCATTTCCGCCCACAATCAAAAGGCAAACTCCGATAACACTAACGACCAAGTCTCCTGAACTATCACTCATCTTTAATGCAAGATAGATTGGGTTTTGGTGGGGGCCCAACATAAGTAAATTTATAATTGATTGATTGTTTGATTGATTTAATTGACATGCATGATTGATGTTATTCTGCTCTATGACATGCTCGAAATTATTTCTTAATTGTGCACTAACCTCACTTCTTGATAGCGCTTTATGGATCACTGCCCAGGTACGCATCCACATCCACTTTGGTAATTTTCTATGCATGTTTTGATTCTCACACGTGCATGATTACTCTGAGTATTCATTGATTCCCTCATCAATTGCCATGATTACTTCATTTTATTAGTAGAGACCCGACTTTAGGGACTTAGAGGGGTGCTACGGTTTTTACCATACCTTCCCGATAAGTAACCTGACCCCCGAACCCGATCTGGTTTTTCACACACCACCTTTTCCAAAATAAGAAGTCACACTTAGGGTTTTTCTTTCTTATTTTGTTTACCCTTTAAAAATAAAACAAAAATAAGTGGCGACTCCAAGTCATTTTTTTTAATCAATAAAATAATTTTTCAAATAAAAAGCGAGTTTCACCATCGAGTGGGAAGCGCATGAGCCGAAATGTGGGGTCCACAAAATGGCGACTCTAAGTCATTTTTCTTAATCAATAAAATAATTTTTCAAATAAAAAGCGAGTTTCACCATCGAGTGGGAAGCGCATGAGCCGAAATGCGAGGTCCACACTATTAGTATTTTTAATATCATTATTTATTATTATTTGATATTAATATTATTATTTGATGTATTATTGTAAATAATCACTTATTATTAAAGAAATATGAATAAAAATATTTCAATTATATTTTATTTTATAATTTAAAACTTTTTTTAAACATATTTCACTTATATTATAATTAAAAATCTCACTAAACTCCTTTTGACCGGTTTCTTTTAAAATTTTCACATTTACAATTATTCAATTTCAATTTTGACTTGATAAATTTTGTCATAATACTATTAAAGTAATCGCTTGGGGAAATATAAGTAATAGCCACAATTCATTTTTTTTTTTTAAATTACATTCCTTCTATCATTTCTTCCATTGTAACAAAATTAATAATTGACTTTAACTAATTAAATTAAAGTAATATATGGCTATTTCTCTTAAAACCTTAAGTTTATTTTCCTCTTTTTCTCATCTTCCTTTTTTCTGCCCTTTTCTTTCTTCACTTTGTCAGTAAACAACATCTTCACTTGCCACACAGCCTGTGTTTTCATGCCATTGCACCCAAAGCAAAAATAAAAAATAACTTCACACAACAAAATCAATTACCATAGATAATTTAGATTAAAAGGAGGTTTATTAGAAGATGAGATTTCTTCCTATTTATCCATTGAAGCAAAATTAAAAAGCTTCTTTTTTAATCAATGGCAAGTTGGCAAGTACACATGCAAATATGCATAAAAACAAGGATTAGCTTGCTTGAATTGAATTTCACCACTTTCAAAAATATCATTTATCCTTTAAGTAAACTACTTTTTAACAAAGGGTTTTGCGTTATATCTATTTTTTATTGATTACATATATATTTACTAATTTCAACCACTTTTTTTTTTTTTAGCTACCTTGGCTTTGTTCACTTCTTGATAATAGAAATTGATATTAAAGAGTGAGGTTGAGAAACCATTTGAGTGCCACCAAATATTTGTAAACAATCAAGCAGTTGCATTCTACCTCTTACAGTTTTTGGTAGGGATCGGTAGTGGTGAATGCAAGATTTAAAGTTTGGAGGGCGATTGACAAGATTTTTCACTTTTGTATGTACTATTGGTGGTCTTAATAATTAAAGAGAGAGTAAGGGTAAAAAAAAAAAAAATAAGAGTATGCATGGGACTTTCACGGGGCCACATATTATTATTTTTTTTTTTAAAATATTACCTATAAATTTTTTTTTCCAAGTTGGGGAAGCAGTGGGCCACCCTGCCCCACCTTCTATCCGCCTCTGGGGATTGAACAATGAAAAAGTTAAAATAAATCTTGTCATCTTCAATAATGCATATATTGAAGTTGTCTTTAAGGAAAATTTGGAAACACATTAATATAAAAATGATAAAGTAGTTTGTTTGGGTATATTGAAAAAAAAAATGATGGTGATGATGTATATTTATATCTT
The DNA here is from genome assembly GCF_030704535.1 of Vitis vinifera. Lineage (NCBI taxonomy): Eukaryota > Viridiplantae > Streptophyta > Magnoliopsida > Vitales > Vitaceae > Vitis > Vitis vinifera. Next base: position 1,452,353 of record NC_081820.1, on the reverse strand, counting down.
TGTGTGTGTGTGTGTGTGTGAAGGTTTAGGCTTGAACTTACTTGAACCTTGCTCTTATGTGTTTAGGTGATTTTTTCAGATCTTTAACAAACCAAAGCAAAACAAAACCTTGTCTAACAAGGTGGACCATCACTTGTCATAATTAATAAGCCAACCTTTGGCAAAACTGAACAATGTCATACTTAATAATATGCGAAACTCAAAGCAAAACCAAGCTAAACAATGCCTTATTTAATTAGAATGTTAAATAGTAGAACATGAAGAAAGTAAAGGTAGATTGGAAATTTAACCAATAACAATTTCCTATTAGATCAAATCTTCAATATTGTGGAAGTTTAGATGCAACTCCCAAAAAATCTCAACAAAAAACAAAGAGAAAACCATGGGAAAGGTGAATGTAAAAGATCTTGGAGAAGAAAGAAAGACGAGAGAACATCTTATTATAATTTTTGCTATGGATAAAGCTTTGATATTTCTTTCTCTATTCATCTCCATTAATATAGGAATTGCACTTCACTAAAAAAGGAGAGAATATAAACTTAGAGAGATGGAGAGAATGTAAACTTATAGAACTACATATTAGAAATAAAAGGAAAATGTTATTTTTAGAGGAGGAACGACAGAAAGGTTAAAATGTCTAAAATTAGTCACTTCTCTCGAGGATGAGGAAGGCAAGCCATTTTTCCAATTTTTTAGAATATTTTAGCCCTTTTAATAAAAAATTTCAAAGACAGAAAATGAAGGGGGTGGGTGTGAGAGGGCCATTGTGGAGTAGGGGATGAGAAGAGGGAAAAAAAAAGAGGGAGGTGGGGCGGTTTGTGGATTAAAAGAGAGAGGGACCTGATATTCCTCTTATCAATGCAAATGAGTCTTTAGGAATTTTAGAACTAGATGATGAGCATCAAATCTTGAAGCATGTGGGGTCAGACCAACAATTTCAATTATTTCGAAACAATATTAAATCCAAGGCTTAGTACTAATTTTGGAATTTGTAATATAATATTTGTTAGAAAAATTAAATTCTTGTCACTTTTGCTTATATTTATCTATTATAAACTTATACATTATAAATGAAAAATTATGACTTTAACTAAACTGATTTTTTATTCATGCAATTGTATTATTATTTACAAAAATGTAATACCCACGTCTGCTAACACCATACGGACCAAGCATGATGCATCCCAAATATATCAATCCACTCAGCTTAAACCCTAGGTCAATGCCTTAATCAAAAGGTAAATCATCAAGCAAAGAGAAACAAAAAAGCCATGTGAGAAAATAAAAAAATAAAAACAAGAAAGGAGAACATACCACAAGTTTAGTTCAAGATGCCGTGGTTGGAGACGGTGAGCCGTGAAGGCGGTTAGGTAGGGAGGGGTTGTGCAATGATGGATGTTTAATGGGTCATTTCTTTAGGGTTTTTTGGTGGGTGACTTTGGGTTTGAGAGAGCTTGGTCATGGGTGTGTGATAGTGAGGGCGCCAGTTAGGAAGGCTCATCGTATGGATGATGGTGTTGTGTTGGAGGGTTAGTGAGTTGAGAAGGGCATGGTTACTAGGCTACTAGCGGTGGGGCATGGCTACTAGAGTTGAACAGGGTTGTATTGAAGGGTGAGTTGGGTTTTGTAAAGCAGGAGCTCATTAGAAGATAACTGCTTCTCGATTCTTACTGGAGCTAAAGCATTGGAGATTCTGCACTTAAAAATTGTCATTTTATTTGCTGTAGATTTTTCTCTTGTCCACTTTACAAACTTTTTAATATACTGTGCTAATCTTTTGTCAGTGAACATGGGAGCTGATCATCCTCATGATTGGCTACAGACTGTCCATCTTCATTGTCATGAGGCATGCAAGAAGCTGAACATCTATCTTTCACTATTATACAACATAAAATAAACATATGCAAAACTGACCCATGAGATTCTTTACTACACAGTACTCTCACGTATCTCTCCTTTGGTTGGTCGTCTACAAAGCAAAACTGCCCCGCGAAAGCATTCTTTAAAATAGTACACATGGAATAGAGTAAAGTGACAAGAATTTAATTTTTATATATAACCAATGTGTTATTGTAAATTCTAAAATTAGTGCTTATGTGTTTAGCAATGTGTTATTGTAAATTCCAAAATTAGGGCTAATGTGTTTACCAATGTGTTATTGTAAATTCAAAATTAGTGTTAAGTCCTTAGATATAATTTTATTTTGAAATTATTAAAATTTGGTCCGACCCCACATGCATACCCATCTTTAACCCTCCATTTCAAGATTTAATGCTCATCATCTATTTATAAAGACTCATCTACAGTGATAAGAGAAGCATCACACCTACCTCCCCCAGTCTCTCTCTCTCTCTCTCTCTCTCTCTCTCTTTCAATTGATGCTCATCATCTGTTTATAAAGACTCATCTACAATGATAAGAGGAGCATCACACCTGTCTCCCCCATCTCTCTCTCTCTCTTTCTCTCTCTTTCAATCCACCGTTGCCCCACCTCCAAATTAAACAAGGACATAATTTATACCAATGATTTAACCCAAACCCATGAATTAATTAACTCCAATTTAGATTTTAAATTCAAAACAGAACCTAAAGCCCATACAAATAAATGAAGCCCAAATCAACCCAAATTATAATCAGACACTCTGCAAATCAAATCATTAGCCTTCCCAGGTCTTGAAAGCCTTGGGAATTTGGAAGGGGAAATCATGTAACCATACACTAACTACAAAAAATATGAGATTTTAAAACTTTACTTTTTCCTTTTTAATTTTGGTGTAAAATGGGAAAAAATATCTTCTATTCATGCACTCCAATAATGCTTTCAAATTTGTTCCACAATTACCCTTAAAAGTAAAGGACAAAGTACACACTAATTTAATACCACCTATTGACAAATACATGTGTCATTTATTTTTATTATTTCTCTCACATCAATATATCTTCCTTACCACTTGTCACGTTCTCATTTTTTTCCTCTCCTGCCATCATAATCCATTATCACCTATTATAGTTATTATTATTATTTTTCTCTTTTTCCTTTATATTCTTTTTAATATGCTTGTGTATTTTCACATAAAACTTCTTTAATTTTAATTTATTTTTACTCTCTAATTTCTCTATATTTATTGATTTTAATTATTTTTTGACATATTAAACTTAAAATGATAATATATAATAAATAATTAATATAAAAAAATTAAATAAAAACAAAATATATAATGGACAAAAATGAAAATATATCCCACAAATAATAATGATTTTAAATATTAATTATAATAATACATTTTATAAATTAAGGTTTAAATTTAAAATTTTCATTTTATTATTTAGAAGTTTATGATATAAGATTTTTATATTAATACTAAACAAAAGATTTATTTATTTTGTAAATTCTATCACATGTAAAAGTAAAAATATCATTGTAATACTATTTTATTATTTACATTATTTTTCTTTTAATTTTCATTTTAAATTTATCATATCAAAATCACAATAAGTGATGATACTTTCATCATTTTTCTTATGATTTTAAATTGATTGTGGATCTAACTTTTTTTTTTTGTTAAAATCTTTAATTTTTCATTAAAAAAATATATTTTTCATAAAAAAAAATTGTATTTAACCTTTTATATTAATTTCATAAAAAATAGGTACATCCTTAAAAAAAAAAAAAGGTAAATTAATGATTAGGAGAACCAGAAACACTATCATACTTATCATGGTGTATATATTGCTTTGGGACCTTCGATAAGTAATTGAAGGTCTTTGCCCACCCCAAAAAGAACTTTGGGATCCTAGGTATATCCATTCTTAGAGGAACCAAGACCCTTATTTTCATTTTCATGATTCATATATTCTTTTGGGGACCCTTGAGAAGGAATTAGAGGTTATTCCCCACCCTAAAATGGACATTGGAACCCAAGGTACATCTTAAAGACAATTTGGCACATCATTTACAAAATTTGGTACATATTTCATAAAATTTGGCACATCCTTAAAACAATTTTGTACATCAAATCCATGAGCTACCAGGACCTTTATATTATTACCCGTGGTTCGTTTATTTCTTTAGGGATCTTTAGAAAGTAATTAGAGGTCGTTCTCTACTCTGAAACAAACTTTGGAACCCTAAGTACATCCTTAAGAAAATTTGATACATCGTTAAGAAATTTTGGTACATGCAATCCTTGGGCTATTGAGACCCCTATCTATCTTCTCATGGTCCATATTATTCTTTGAGGACCCTTAGGTAGTGATTGAAGGCCATTCCCCACTTTTTTTTTTAGCTATCTTGGCTTTGTTCACTTCTTGATAATTGAAATTGATATTAAAGAGTGAGGTTGAGAAACCATTTGAGTGCCACCAAATATTTGTAAGCAATCAAGCAGTTGCATTCTACCTCTTACAGTTTTTGGTAGGGATCAGTAGTGGTGAATGCAAGGTTTAAAGTTTGGGGGGCGATTGACAAGATTTTTCACTTTTGTATGTACAGTATATTGGTGGTCTTAATAATTAAAGAAAGAAGATAGGAAAAAAAAATAAAAATAAAAGTATACATGGGACTTTCACGGGGCCACATATTATTTTTTAAAATATTACCTATAATTTTTTTTCCAAAGTGGGCCCCCCTGCCCCACCTTCTATCCGCCTTTGGGGATCGAACATTGAAAAAGTTAAAATAAATCTTCTCATCATCAATAATGCATATATTGAAGTTGTCTTAAGGAAAATTTGGAAACACATTAATATAAAAATGATAAAGTATTTTATTTAGGTATATTGAAAAAAAAATGATGGTGATGATGTATATCTATATCTTTGTGTGTGTGTGTGTGTGTGGGGAGGGAGGGGGGGGGGGGGGGGGGGGGGGGGGGGTTAGGCTTGAACTTACTTGAACCTGTGTGAAGGTTTAGGCTTGAACTTACTTGAACCTTGCTCTTATATGTTTGGGTGATTTTGTCATATCTTTAACAAACCAAAGCAAAACAAAACCTTGTCTAACAAGGTGGACCACCACTTATCATAATTAATGAGCCAATCTTTGGCAAAACTCAACAGTGTCATACTTAAGAATATGCGAAACTCAAAGCAAAACCAAGCTAAACCTTATTTAATTATATGCAAAACTTAAAGCAAAACAAAGCTAAATATTTAATTAGAATGTTAATCTTGACTTAAATAGTAGAACTTGAAGAAAGTAAAGGTGGGTTGGAGATTTAACCAATAACAATTTCCTATTAGATCAAATCTTCAATATTGTGGAAGTTTAGATGCAACTCCCAAAAAATCTCAACAAAAAACAAAGAAAAAACCATGGGAAAGGTGAATGTATTGGAGAAGAAAGAAAGATGAAAGAACATCATCTTATAATTTTTGCTATGGATAAAGCTTTGTATTTCTTTCTATGTTCATCTCCATTAATATAGGAATTTCAATTCACTAGAAAATGAGAGAATATAAACTTAGAGAGATGGATAGAACTACATATTAGAAATAAAAGGGAAATGTTATTTTTAGAGAAGGAACAGAAGAAAGGTTAAAATGTCCAAAATTAGTCACTTCTCTCGAGGATGAGGAAGGCAAGCCACTTTTCCAATTTTTGAGCATATTTTAGCCCTTCTAAGAAAATATCTCATAAAGACAGAAAATGAAGGGGGTGGGTGTGAGAGGGCCATTGTGGAGCAAGGGATGAGAGTGGAAAAAAATGAAAAAAAAATTAGGGGAGATGGGACAGTTTGTGGATTAAAAGAGAGAAGGGGGTTGATATTCCTCTTATCACTGCAAATGAGTCTTTAGGAATTTTAGAACTAGATGATGAGCATCAAATATTGAAGCATGTGGGGTCAGACCAACAATTTCAATTATTTCAAAACAATATTAAATCCAAGGCCTTAGTACTAATTTTGGAATTTGCAATATAACATTTGTTATAAAAATTAAATTCTTGTCACTTTTGCTTATATTTGTCTATTATAAACTTATACATTATAAATGTAAAATTATGACTTTAACTAAACTGATTTTTTATTCACGCAATTGTATTATTATTTACAAAAATGTAATACCCACATCTACTAACACCATACGGACCAAGCATGATGCATCCTAAATATAGCAATCCACTAAGCTTAAACCCTAGGTTAATGCCTTACTCAAAAGGTAAATCATCAAGCAAAGAGAAAAAAAAACCATGTGAGAAAATAACAAAAAAAAAACAAGAAACGAGAACATACCACAAGTTCAGTTCGAGACGCCATGGTTTGAGATGGTGAGCCGTGAAGGCGGTTAGGTAGGGAAGGGTTGTGCAAGGATGGGTGTTTAATGGGTCATTTCTTTAGGGTTTTTTTGTGGGTGAGTTTGGGTTTGAGAGAGTGTGGACCCGCATTTCTCACGTGCGCCCCCACTCGATCAGCGAGACTCGCTTTTATTTTGGTAAAGTGAAAATTTTAGTTTTGGAAAAAATTGGAGTCGCCACTTATTTTTATTTTTATTTTAAAGGGAAAATAAAACAAGAAAGAAAAACCCTAAAAAATGACTCCATAATTTTTGGAAAAAGGCATGTCTTTGAAAAACCCGAGTCTAGGTAGGGGGATCAGGTTACCTATCAGGAAGGTACCTTTAAAAGGTAGCACCCTTCTAAGCCCTATAGAGGTCTCTACTAACTAAGTTGAGGGAAACGTGGTAATTAATCGATTAATTATAGATACCTAAGTAAGCTTGGTGATTTAAAAAAATAACATGTTAACAAGAAAATCAACCACAATCATATAGAAGATTTAGGGTACATACCTGAACCACTTCTTAAGCGCTATCATGAAACATCAATTGTTAGTTTAGACAATATATCACTCAGCATGCATTTTATCATGAATATTCAAACGATGTAACAAATATCAAGACATGCCAAGCATTCTCAAACATAGGTATAATTCACAATGATAATTATATTTACAGAATTTAGAAGGTAGATGACAGGGGACGTACCTGGATAGCATAGATAACTTATAACATGTTTCCTCAAGTCTTAAGGGGTTAGATAATAAATAATAAACAACATAAATCTTATCATTCTTGTTATCTAATTAGCAAAGCAAAAATAATCAAAGTATACGAAATCATCAATTATCACACACATCTTGTATATAATTCCTAAAAAAAATAGATATGATTTCAATAAATGGCAAGGGTGACAGTAAAGATGAGTTTTAAAAAGATGATTTTATGTAGGGGTTTCACCAATTCCCCAATTGATATACACAAATATAGCTTGGAATTAAATGTTATTACTTTCGTAAAAAAAATAAAAAAAATAAAAAAATAAAAAATTCATGAGTATTAAAAAAAAACATTTATTCGATAGTTTTAATGACTTGTATTTATAAAAGGAAGTTTTGATTTACTTAAATAAGAAGGCTTTAATTTCATGCAAAGAAAAATTTTTTTTTTTAAAAAGTTTGTTCACAAGAAAATAAATGTTATCATTTTTATAAAGGAAATATTTCATAAGTATTAAAAAATAATAATAATAACAATAATTGATTCCATAGTTTTAATGAATTTTATTTATAAAAAGAAGCTTTAATTTATTCAAATAAAAAAACTTTAATTCCATGCAAAGAAAATGTTTTTAAAAAGTTCATTCACAAGAAAATAAATGCAATTATCACTTTTATAAAGGAAATATTTCATAAGTATTAAAAATAATAATAATAATAATAATGATAATTGATTCCATAGTTTTTTTTAAAAAAGTTTTAATTTATTTAAATAAAAAGACTTTAATTCCATGCAAGAAAATATTTTTAAAAAGTTCATTCACAAGAAAATAAATGTAATTATCACTTTTATAAAGGAAATATTTCATGAGTATAATAATAATAATAGTCATAATTGAGTCCATAGTTTTAATTAATCTTATAAAAGGAAGTTTCAATTTACTTAAATAAAAAAGGCTTTAATTCCATGTAAAGAAAATATTTTTAAAAAAGAGTTTATTCACAAGAAAATAAATGTTATCACTTTTATAAAGGAAATATTTTATGAGTATTAATAATAACAATAATAATAATAATAATAATTGATTGCATAGTTTTAATGAATTTTATAAAAGGAAGTTTTAATTTATTTATAAAAAAAAACTTTAATTCCATGTAAAGAAAATGCTTTCAAAAATTCATTTACAAAAAAGAGAAAGAGAAAAAAAAATTAATTAATTAATAATGGTAATAATAATAAAACATTATAAAAAATATATTTGACAATTTAAAAATATTTTTTTTAATGTAAGAATATCTTTTATAATTTAAATTTTTCTTTAATAATTTTTTTTTTAACTTTATTTTATTTACAAGAGGATGATTTCCACAACTCTTTATTTAGAAAGCACAAATTTTTTTTTTTAAAAAAAAACATAATAAATTTTTAAAATAAGATAAACAATTATTTTATATTTTAATCCAAGAGAACAAAAAAATGTTTAAAATAATTTAAATATTACAACTTTTTATTTTTTATTTTTGAACAAAGCTATCATAAAAATTATCAAAACACTTAAAAATTCAAACTTTTTCATCATCATCAGGAATTATCCCAAAACTAAAAATTAAGCACAATATAAATTTTCATTAATATCCAAATTATTGAAAACTAAAAAAAAAAACTTGCAAAATATTTCAACTTTTCATTAGCATCACAAAATTATCCAAAACGAATAAAACATCTAATTTTTAAACTATCACCCCGAATCATCCAAGACAAATGCCTACAAAAAGTAACATGAGATTAGCAATAATAATAATGATAACTAAAATAAAATAAATAAAATAAATTCAAAAATAAAAAAAAACTAAAAATCCTAACTTGATTTATATTTTGTTCAAACAATCATCATAAATTATCCCAAAACTAAAAAAAATAAGCATAACTTTTCATTAATATCCGAATTATTGAAAACTAAAAAAAACTTGCAAAATATTTCAACTTTTCATTAACATCACAAAATTATCCAAAACGAATAAAACATCTAATTTTTAAACTATCATCCCAAATCATCCAAGACAAATGCCTACAAAAAGTAACATGAGATTAGCAATAATAATAATGATAACTAAAATAAAATAAATAAAATAAATTCAAAAACCAAAAAAACTAAAAATCCTAACTTAATTTATATTTTGTTCAAACAATCATTAACACATCTCATATAAATACATTAAATCCAACAAAACACTCACCGGAAGACATTAAATCCTATTATAACCGTCCATGATTTCATTCCCTTTCCTTTAACAATAAATAAAAACATGCCAATAGCATCATTCACATCAGGACTGACCATATATTCACATTCGTTTGCATTTTAAATCCAACAAAACGAAGTCAAAGAACACTAACCTTGCTTGCAGCTACCCTCTTTCACGGTTGTGTCACTTTTTCTTCTCAATCTAGTTGTGTCTGCTTCTTCGATCTGGCTTGCGTGTTCCTTCACCACAAAGAGTCCCTGAATCAGCCTATGCGTCCTTTAGAAGTTCGACCCGGAAACGTGATCTCCATGTCTACAATTTTCTTCTGAATCTCGTTCAAAAAATCAACCAAAATTCTTCCAAAACTCTCTTTCTTCTCTCCCTAAGTCGTCTCCATCTATCTTCAAGCTCTCCTCTCCCAAAAAATCCTCCTCCTCTCTCTCCTCAATTGTCTTTCTCATATTCTCCAAAAAAAACCCCAAATCCCATTCATCACGCCTCTCCTCCTTTTTTTTGCATGTGAGTTGACTTTTTTTTCCTTCTCTGAATTCCCTCTGCTCTCTTTCTTGCAAAATACAGTATGTCTCTTTTCCTTTTCCCTTTAAAATATGCTTTGACCCAAAACACTACTGAAACCTCCTTCCATCATCACGTGATTCTTTTTCCAAAAGACAAATTACATTACCTTCTTTGCTGCTCATCATTTCTTTTTTCATACATAAGCTGAATCTTCCCCATAACATGGCTCCATTCATTTTTTCCATATGTCTACTCTTGGAACCAATATGGTAGCTACCCACTCCAAGCTTCACATCATAGGCACTTTCTTATCTTTCTATTGGTGGACTTCCTACAAAATTTCAAAGTTAATAGAGTAATAGTAATAATAATAATAATAATAATAATGAAAACGTTTAAACAAAATTATTAAATTAAACTAAATAAGTAAAGACAAGTATTATGGAAAAGTGATAAAATAATAGGAAAATAAAATAAATGAAGAAATATACAAAATAATAAATAAAATAAAATAAACAAAAATATAAAGGTAAAAAAAAAAAAAGTCAAGCAATGTGATTTTACAAAAATGGGTCTTGCAAGTCATACAAGCCATGCAACCATGCAAGCCATGCCCATGCAAAAAATGATCTAAATGGGCCTAAGGTGCCTAAATGGGCCTAGAATGCCTAAATTGGCCTAAGGTGCCTAAATGGGCCTAAGGTGCCTAAATGGGCCTAGGGTGCCTAAAAGGGCCTATGGTGCCTAAATTGACTTAAGGTGCCTAAGTGGGCCTAAAGTGCCTAAATCGTCCTAGGGTGCCTAAGTGGGCCTAAAGTGATCTAAGCGGGCCTAAAGTGTCTAAATGGGCCTAAAGTGATGCCTAATGGGCCAAGTGCACCTAAATGGGCCTAGGGTTACCTAAATGGGCCTAGGGTGCCTAAATGGGCCTAAAGTGATCTAAGTGGGCCTAGGATGACTAAGTGGGCCTAAAGTATCTAAATGGGCCCAAGGTTACCTAAATGGGCCTAGGGTGCCTAAGTGGACCTAAAGTGATGCCTAATGGGCCAAGTGTACCTAAATGGGCCTAGGGTACTTAAATGGGCCTAAAGTAATCTAAGTGGGCCTAGGATGACTAAGTGAGCCTAAACTGGCTAAATGGGCCTAAAGTGATCTAAGTGGGCCTAGGGTAACTAAGTGGGCCTAAAGTGTCTAAATGGGCCTAAAGTGATGCCTAATGGGTCAAGTATACCTAAATGGGCCGAAAGTAATCTAAGTAGGCCTAGGGTGACTAAGTAAGCCTAAAGTGGCTAAATGGGCCTAAAGTGATCTAAGTGGGCTTAGGGTAACTAAGTAGGCCTGAAGTGTCTAAATGGGCCTAAAGTGATCTAAGTGGGCCTAGAGTGACTAAGTGGGCCTAAGGTGCCTAAAAGCTATCCTAAAAAACAAGAAAAGCCTAAGTCTAAGTTAAGGCTACCAAGGGTCACAATAAGGGGTCAAATAATCCCTCAACTAAAGTCTCCGAGGTGGCTTAGAAAAAATAGGCTACACAAGTATTAATGGGCCACCAGGGAATTGCCATAAACGACATGTGCAAGGAAGACAAAATAGAGGGTCTACAGAGAGCTTGGTCATGGGTGTGTGATGGTAAGGACACCAGTTAGGAAGGCTCGTTGTACGGATAATGGCGCTGTGTTGGAGGGCTAGTGAGTTGAGAATGGCATGGTTACTAGGTGTCGCACCCCTAATAATCGGCCTAAATTTTTCATTAAGTGTGCGGTGCTAAGAACCCTTCTTTAGCCAACCTTTCTTTTCAACCCTTATAAAAGCAATGTAACAGGCCAAAACGATTACGAGAACACCTTTCCCAAATTGTATTATTCCAATCTCTACAAGAATACAAAACTGCTTTCAAAGTGTCTTAACACTTTGCCAGAGTTAGAGTACAATGCTTAAAGTCCTAAGCATTCAAGAAACATCATCCATACTCTGTCTCAGAGATGTAGGGGGCTTTTATATGACCCAGCCTGCAGTTTACAATTTAAAATTCAAACCAAGGAGCCTACTGGTGGTTATACAACCACCATAACTACTTGCATAACCACCCAATTGGAGGCACCCCTTCGAACTTAAGGTGTCTTTTCGCACTAGCCACCAGTATCACAACCATCTGTCAGTCTCTTGTTGCTGAGTGCTATCCTGATCACCTACTGTTACTAGCTAGTAGTCATCTCCTCAAGCCTTTTTCATCAAGATGCTGATGAGTCCCCCTAACAAGCCGCCTCCTCCCCGTAAAGTGCCTCTTGTGAACGAGTGCCCACAAAAGTGTCTTTGATCAAGGCCTTTTGAACTAGTAACATATATCAACCAGCTAACTAGGTGTCTAGTGCATCAGTGTGTCTTCCCAAAACTAATGTTTGAACCAATGCCATGTCAAGGTACCCATGGCCCAGGCATGTGTCTAGCTCCCTCTGTCAAGTCAAGGCTCCATAGCAATAAGCCATGACATTGTGCCCATGGTTGTTCCTTCCTGGTGCATTAGGCATGGCGCCCCTGTGCTATGCATAGTCATCATGGGTCTAAGTCAGTTGCACATCTAATGCCCCATTGAACCATGGCCATTGCATTCATGGCTTCTTCAAATGGCTCGCTACACAGTCTTTAGGCATCCTCGTGCCAGCGAGAGGATAGGCCCTATGCCGTTGCAGCCATGGGGTGCACGCCACACATGTCGTGGAGCCCATGTGTGCGTGCTTGAGTGTCGTCTGTGTGTCCTAGGCATGCCTAAGATGATGCCATGTTGCCCCCTTGGTGCGGTTAAGGCTTGGCCTTGGTGTCCCTTTAAGTCACTTACCCCTTTCTCTCCTTAAAGAGCATTATAGACTATTCTCAAGATGTCTGAAGGAGACATCAGACCCCCTTGAGGAGACATAATGGAATATTTAAATAATTAAATATTATATTCCATAATAAACCTCACCCTTCATCTGCACCAACTTGTTCCAGGCAATAACTCTATCTTGTGGTCAATGGGTCAACGATGTGGCAATTCCTTGGGGAGTTCTACAAACATCACATCTCTTAACTCCTTTAGAATCTTAACCATTGAATCAGGGACTTCCACGGACTAACCCTCCTTGATCTCGATCAAAACTGTAACATATGTATCCTGGCCTCTCTTCAATCCCTTCTTTAACTGGATAGCGGACAACATCTCAGGCTGACCCTTACCACCCATCATTTGCCCTCAAGGCCTACACAAAACAGGGCTGACTTTCTTCCAACACCATCAAACCACCAAGATGTGGGATCAAAGCCTTTTTAGCCTTCAAGAGGAAGTCCACACCAAGGATTAGATCAAAATCATCCAATGGCACACAAAGTAGGCTACACATGCCCTTCCAACCACCAACTTGCACAGGGACATTCTTGGCTACACCTTGGATTTTCTGGGCTTTGCTATTGATTGCTTTGATCCGATTGGTATCCTCTTCCAATTTCAGTCCCAACTTGGTTGCCTCTCGAGTGACCACGAAATTGTGAGTGGCACCATTGTCCACCATAGCTTTAACCTACACACCATTCACAATCACATGCACATGCATTAGAGACTTTTGAATAGGAGTCTCACCATGAATGACATTCAAGAGTTGTAGTGGATCAACTCTAGAAAGGGTCTCTAAGTTAGATTCTCCCTTTTCATTTATAGTCATGATAACCCGACTCTTGGTAGCTTGGCATGTAAGGGTATCAACAAAATTTATACCTAAGGTCCTTACACTAAAGTAGCAAAGCTACTATAGCATAGTGGCTCTAGGATCGAACACTGGGAAGGGTTTTTACTTTAACTGGTGAAGTTCGGAGGATGGAGTGAACTTTTCTTAATAAAAATTAGGTTAAGATGAAAACATAAAAAGATAAAGGTGTTGTAAACTAAACTAACATGAAAATAGGTTAAAAGATGGAAAAAGAAGTTTCTCAAAGCTTTGGATAGCCATGCTTAACTCACTGTGTAAAAATTGAGATTTTGGAACTTTTCACCTCGAGTTGGGGAAGCAACTAAGGTGATGCTTACTTCCCAAACCGGTATGTGTTTAACAACTGAGTTTTAGTCCTTGAAAACTTACAAAAAGGGTAGCTGAACCTCATAAATGCTCTTTTAATGATATAGGTCATCTCCTCGACTTGCAATACAATGGCTCGTAGGAGATAACTAATGAACGTCAGTGGATCTAACAATAAGAATCCACTGAGACCAAAAGGTTATCAAGTATTGGCCATTCAAAGCAAGTCAGAGGGATTAAAAGCTTTACTTTGAATGAAAACATTTATGACGCTCAACTACTTACATTCATGGCTTGGAAATCTCCATCCTGACACGGGAGCTTCACATGGCATCCATTACTTCAAGAAACTAAAAGGTTTTAGCCTCTCATCCTTGGGGATTTCATCCTCTAAGGATGTTTGGCTACTAAGAAAATGAGAAAGAAAAGAGAAAAGAAACGTATGAACAAAAGTGCTCTTATAACTTATAAAGTTACAGGTTACAAGATTCGATTCGTCTGAGGCTCTTCACCTCTATTTAAAGACAATAACAAGCTAAATTACAAGAGCTATTACAAAAGCAACCTATTCATTGGTTGATTACAAGGGTAAAATAGGTATTTACAAAGCTAAAAATCAAGCAAAATATCTTGGAGAACCGGTAGTGGAATAACATCAACAACGTCTCAAAACAGGGGATTCAAAGGAATTTCACAATGTGCCTAAATCCTCCTTGCGAAATTTTCGCAAGGTGTTTCTTCATGGTGCGAAGTGGCATCGCAAGGTGAAATTCACCTTGCGAAATTTTCGCAATGTGAAATTCACCTTGCGAAATTGGTCATTTGACATGATGCAGTTGCCTTCCGAAGGCCATATCTTCCTCATTTCAGCTCCAAATCATACACGGTTTGAAGCGTTGGATTTTTGACTTCCTAAGCTTTCAAATGGTATATAGCATGCAAAAAATGGACTTCGGGAAGTGCTTCAAAAGTGTGAAAGAAGACTGCAGCTGTTTTCTTCACTCTGTTTTCCTCTTCTCCATTGCTTGTGCTCGTGTTTCCACTTGAAATTCAAGCCTGTAATTGTCCAAAATCCTTGCTTAACTCGCCCAAATAGCTCCTCCATCAATTGGCATGCTTGAATTGGTTCATAAGCTAATAAAAATATGTAAACTTGCCACAAAATAGTTAAAACCAATTACTAAGGACCTTAATGAATTAATTGGGTTAAATGAATATGATTACTACTTAAAGGTGCTTAAAACCATTGTAATTAGATCTACAAAATAGCACTTTTTGGTAGTAATCAAGTCACAAGGGCCGAGAGTTTTTCTTTTTTGGGGCAATCCCTAGCTTGGTGTGGGCCATTGCAAATGAAGCATCCTGCCATC
The DNA here is from genome assembly GCF_030704535.1 of Vitis vinifera. NCBI lineage: Eukaryota > Viridiplantae > Streptophyta > Magnoliopsida > Vitales > Vitaceae > Vitis > Vitis vinifera. Next base: position 1,437,179 of record NC_081820.1, on the reverse strand, counting down.
TGGGTGGACTGTTGCACAAATTTCGTGGTCTTCTCCACTGGTTTTACCTTTGCAGCACCTTTCTTGTTCTGTTTCTTCCACCCTGACTTCTTAGAAGTCTTGCTCTCAGCCTTAGCCTTCTTGTCTCCTTCTGACTTTGGTTTATGCATGGTGGAGATGGCGCCACCCATCTTGTAATCCACCAGACAATCTACTATAGCCATGGCAGTAGGGAGGTCATGAATCCCTTGTCTCCGAAGTTTCGTCTGAGCCCACCCTTGCAATCCGAACATAAAATTGAAATGTTTGTCCTCCTCTGACATGTTTTTTATATCCAGCATCAAGGAACCGAATTCCTTGACATAGTTCCTCACTGATCTGGTGTGTCTGAGTCTTTTCAACAATGTTTTCAGAATCGAACCGGAAAAGTTATCAATTCATGGTTCATTGGTTGGACCGACGGTCGAACCGCGGTCGAACCGGTGACGTCATAAATATATAATTTATATATTATTAAAATTAAAAATAATTATAAAATTTTAAAATATATATGAATAAATTAAAAATTAATAATATTATCAAATTAAATCATATTAATATTTTTAATTTTATTAAATGAAATATGTAAAATATTTAAATGTGAATATATTAAAAATAAAAATTTAAACTAATTTTATAATTTTTAAAAATATTACATTATTTTTATTTAATATTATAAAAAATTTTAAAATCCAATATATATTATTTTGTTTGGCAATTAGATAACAAAAGTTGTGTAGCCGAGTGGTGTCCTAGGATGGCTATTGAATCTAGGGTCCAAGGTTTAAATCCTCTTGGGTGGGATTTGTTATTTTATTTTTATTGATTAGGTTGGTTAGCAATCCCATATCGGTTTCTAAGAGGAATGAGGATGCAAAGGATGCCTATAAAAGCTATCCTCATTGAGGGCCAAGGCATTACCTCATCTGGTGGGCTCAAGACTCAACCCACAATATGGTTGAGTGGGGTGTGGGCTTTGTCATTATTAGACAAGGCCCAGCATGGGCTTTTGCCAAAGCTTTTTATACAAGGGAACTTTCCATGCTGGCAAAATGGTGGTTCAACTTGAACTGTTCGGTTCCACCAGGTCACCGGTCCGACCGTCGGTTTAGGCGGTTCATGACTGGTTTAATCCTCAAATGGTTTAATAAGGCAAACCGGATCGGAAATGCCACCGGTCGACGGTTGAACCGGCCGGTCCAATCCGGTTCGGTTTTTAAAACATTACTTTTCAATGATTCCTTGGCCACCCAAGCAGTGTTGGTGGGAAGGAATTAATCTTTTAATTCCTTCTTCAGAGTCTCCCAAGTGGTGATTTAGGGCCTTTCAGACTTTGCGTCATCCTCATCCTTATTCGCCACCACAATTTGTCATCACCAGTCAAATACATACTGGTAATGGATACTTTCTCGTCATCAGGAACATGAGTAGCCCAAAAGAACTGCTCCATGTCCCATAAAAAATTCTCCAACTCCTTTGTGTTCCTATTACCATTGAAGCCCTTAGGCTCTAGGACCCGAACTTTGGAAGGGGCTTCAGGGCTTGAGAAGCATCCCTGTAATACAGCCTTCTTGAGGACTGCAATGTCTTCTCCATAAGACTATAGGACACCCTCGAAGTCATTCATCAAGGACTGGATTTCTACCTTCAAGCCAACAAACTTCTCCTTAAAGAATTTTTCATGGGTCTCCAGCAAACTCCTCTATACTTGGATTTCCCCCACAGTGTGCTCTACCCACGAAGCCACGGTGTCATCCTCATGTGGCCAATCTCCCAACATTTCTTTCATCTTAGCAATCCTTTCCCACAAGGTTTCCATTGCACTACTACTAGCCATCTCTGGTACACACTCTCATACCACTTGTCACACCCCTGATAAATTTGCCCAAATTTTTCACTGAGTGTACGATGCTAAGAACCCTTCCTTAACCAACCTTTCTTTTCAGCCCTTAGAAAAGCAATGTAACAAGGCACAACGATTACGGGAACACCCTTCCCAACTTATATTATTTCAATCTCTACAAAAATACAAAACTGTTTTCAAAATGTCTCAACATTTTTCCAAAGTTAGAGTACAATGCTTAAACTTCTAAGCATTCAAGAAACATCATTCATACTCTGTCTCAGATATGTAGGGGGCTTTTATATGACCCAACCTGTAGTTTACAATTCAAAATTCAAACCAAAGAGCCTGTTGGTGGTTTTGCAACCACCATAACTGCTTACATAACCACCCAATTGGAGACATCCCTTCGAACCAAGGTGTCTTTTCACACCAGCCACCAATATCACAGCCATCTACCAGTCCCCTATTGTTGAGTGTTGTCCTAATCACCTGTTGTGCTAGTTTCCATCCTCTCAAGCCTTTTACATCAAGTTGTTGATGAGTCTCCCTAACAAGTTGTCTCCTCCTCGTAAGGTGCCTCTTGTGAACAAGTGCCCACCAAAGTGTCCCTGATCAAGGCCTTCTGAACCAGCAACATGCATAAACCAGCTAACCAAGTGTCTAATGCATCAGTGTGTCTTCCCTACACTGATGTTTGAGCCCATGTCATGTCAAGGTGCCCATGGCTCGGGCATGTGTCTAGCTCCCTCTGTCAGGTCAAGGCTTCACAGCAACGAGCCATGGCATTACACCTATGGTTGTTCTTTCCTAATGCACAAGGCATTGCGCCCCTATGCTATGCATAGTCATCAAGGGTCTAAGTCAGTTGCACGTCTAGTACCCCATCGAACCATGACATTGCATTCATTTTAGCTGGCTCGCTGCACAAGTCTTTAGGCGCCCTCGTGCCAGCGAAAAGAAAAAGTAGACCACACCAGGTCCCATGCCGTTGTGGCCACAGGGTACACGCCAAACATGTCGTGGAGCCCATGTGTGCATGCTTGAGTGTAGTTTGTGTGTCCTAAGCACGCCCAAGGCGGTGGCATGTTACCCTTTTGGTGCGATCAAGGCTTGGCCTTGGTGTCTCTTTAAGTCACCTACCCTTTCCCCCCCCCCCCCCCCCTTAAAGAGCATTACAAACTATTCTCAAGATGTTTGAAGGAGACATCAGACCTCCTTGATGAGACATAATGGAATATTTAAATAATTAAAGATTATAGTCCATAATAAACCTCACCCTTCATCTGCACCAACTCCATAGCCCCACATATACCTGGGGTGCGCTAAGTGTGCCCGTGGGTGTGGCTTGGTGTGTGCATGGACGCAACCTAATGTGCGTGACTGCTACAGGACATGGTGTGCGTATGGGCGTGGCTTGGTGAGTGAGACTACTGCACACATGCGGTGCCTGCTTGGTGCGCGCACTATACCGATCTGGCACTCACGCGATGCCTGTCTAACGTGCACGCGGTGCCCGTCTAGCGAGCTCGCGGTGCCTATCTGGCTCATGCATGGTCTCCTCATTTTATCTCCTTGGGTTTGAACTACCAAACCTCCAAGCTATCAATGTTCTCTGTCTAGGCTGCCCATGGGTGCAAGGCCTTCCCATGAGGCCCATTCCTCCATCATTAGGCCAAGAAGCTAAGGGGCTAACACTAGGCTCCTAATGGTGGGGCATGGCTATGTTGAAGGGTGAGTTGGGTTTTGTAAAGTAGGAGCTCATTAGATGATAACTGCTTCTCGATTTTTACTAGAGCTAAAGCATTGGAGTATTATGTTTTGATGTGTGTTTGATTCTGCACTTGAAAATTGTCATTTTATTTACTGCAGATTTTTCTCTTGTCCACCCTACAAACTTTATAAGATATTGTTCTAATTTTTTGTCAGTGAACATGGGAGTTGATAATCCTCATGATCGGCTACAAACTGTACATCTTCATGATCATGAGGCAAGAAGCTGAACATCTCTCTTTCACTATTATACAACGTAAAATAAACATTAACAAAACTACCCCATGAGATTCTTTACGACACAGTGCTCTCACTGTTTGTATCTCTCCTTTGATTGGTCGTCTACAAAGCAAAACTGTCCCGCGAAAGCATTCTTTAAAATAGTACACATGGAATTAAATAAAGTGACAATAATTTAATGTTTATATATAACCAATGTGTTATTGTAAATTCCAAACTTAGTGTTAAGTCCTTGGATTTAATTTTATTTTGAAAGTATTAAATTTTGGTCCGATCTCACATGCATACCCATCTTTAACCCTCAATTTCAAGATTTGATGTTCATCATCTATTTATAAAGACTCATCTAAAATGATAAGAGAAGCATCACAACTGCCCGCCCCCATCTCTCTCTTTCTCTCTCTCTCTCTCTCTCTCTCTCTCTATCTATCTATCTATCTCTATCTCTATCTATATATATATCTCTCTCTCTATCTATCTATCTATCTCTCAATCCATAGTTGTCCAACCTCCAAATTAAACAAGGACATAATCTATACCAATGATTTAACCCAAACCCATGAACTTATTAACTCCAAATTAGATTTTAAATTCAAAATTGAACCCAAAGCCCATACAAATAAATGAAGCCCAAATCAAGCCAAATTATAATCAAACACTCTGCAAATCAAATCATTAGCCTTCCCAAGTCTTGAAAGTCCTGGGAATTTGGAACAACCATCTTTATAGAAATGAACCTTAATTTCTCTAATATTAACATCACAATATACAATTTACACTATAAAAATTATGTTTTTATTAACACCAATTTCGTAGTAATTACTTGCATGATCATCAAATTTTAATTCCATTAGTGTCAATTTTATGGTACTCAATTCATGAAGTAATTCTAAGTTTTCCTTACTTTTTTCTTATAACAAATCTAAGAAAAATTAAATTCTAAGTCCATTATTATCAACTTTGTAATTTTATTTTTTAATTTTAATTTTATGATAGTTCTTTAATTAGTAATATAAAATCCTTAATTAATTTCTTTAACATCTAATTTGGTAAATGATGAAATACAATTTTCATTTCTTCAATATCTAATATCATAATAATCAATTTTATGAAAAAAAATTCTAACTTCATTAATATCTAAATTAGAAGACAATTTATATAATCAAAATTTTATGAAATTTTTTGAAAAATTGATCAAAACAATGAAAAGGTACATTTATCTTGAATATCTATAGTTTTCTTAATTCATTATAATCGAATTATAATAAAAAGCTTACATATAACTTTTTTTTATTTATTTAATTGGCATTGTCTAATGTTCTATGTTGGTCATTATCATTTTGAAAGAACACTTAACAATCGTAACATTTGTAACAAACACTTATTTGATCATAAAAAAGTTTTTTTTTCTATTTTTTTATATGTGTTTATTTACCATTTTCATTCTTGATATATATTATTTGAAAGCTAAGACCCTATTTGGCCATATGATTTAAAAACAATTTTATGTTTTTGAAAACAGAAAATTATTTTTAAAAATTCCTAACAATATTTTATCATTGTTCTCTAAAAATAATCTTTAGAAACAAAGTGAAATAAAAAATAAGTAGGAGTTGTTTTCACCGGTTATTAAAAAAAAAAGGAAACATCAAAAATTAAAAAAAAAATAAAACAAATAAAAAAATAAGATTGAACATGATATCATTCCCTTTCACTTTCCACAATCTAGAACTAATACCGAAAATCTTAAAATATGATCTTCCTTTAAACAAAAAATTTTCATTAAGCAAATAAATTTCAAATCAAATGGTAGTTGGTACATAAAAATTATTAATTTTTAAAAATAATTTAAAACTTAAAAACCGATTTAATTGATACTAAAATGTCATAAAACTCAATAACATTAGTAAGTCATAGAATAACATTTATTTTAAATGTTTGAGTTTAATTTTAAAAAAAAAATTATTAGGCAAATAAACTCCAAATTAAGCAAGACTTAATTCATTGAATTCATTAGCAAGTTTAATAATTTTTAAATATAAACCAATTAATACAAAAAATTTATAGACAAAATTGGTATAAAACAATTTTATTATTTCTCTTTTACATAGAATTATTATTTTTCAATTTTTTTTTGGCTAAGCAAATGAACTCTAAATTAAATAAGACTCAATGCGTTGGATTCATTAACGAGTCTAGTAATTTTTTAAAACTAACTTAAAACTCAAATAATAATCTAATTAATACAAAAAATTTATGGACTAAAATCGACTTAAAAGGACTTTATTGTTTCTCTTTTACATAGAATTCTTATTTTCCAAATTTTTTTTCACTAGACAAATAAACTCCAAATTAAACAAGACTTAACTAAGGATGAAAATATTGATACTTATATATTGAAAATATCGATGAATATTTTTTTTCACAAATATCGATGAAACAAAAATAATTCAAAATTCATAGGAATACTTGGAAAAACTCCAAAAAAAAATGATAAAATAAGCAAGAATACACATTTTAAAGTTATTTTGTAAGTGTAATTAACATAGATATGATCAAGAAGAAAAACATCAATAGGCAAAGATATATTGGTAGATTCAATACTTGAATTTTAAGAATAATAAATATGAATTTTGGAAGTGTATAAAGTTAGAATTGAGTTAAAAAAAAATATTTGATTTTATTGAATAGAAACAATTTATATATAAATATAATACATATGACATTGCAATAGTCTTTAGTACCAAAATGAATATCAATGTGGTTCCATCATATTGTTAAATGAAGGGAGCCCATCTTGTTGAAGACAATATTTATTTTAAAATTAATTTTAATTTATAAAATATTATATTTTCATTATTTTTTTTTTTATATTTTAGCCATTTTTGAATAAATTTGTATTTTTTACATTTAAAATAAAATATTCAAAATTAAATAAATTTTAAAATGATAAATATAAAATAAAAAAAATTAAAAGTGAAATGATAGTAATTTTTTAAAATAAGATTAATGAGATAAATGATGATATATGTATGATTTTTTTTTTTTAATATTTAATCATCCTATAAATAATATAAAAATATTTGTTAAGAAATTTATAATGATTGTTTTTATATTTTTAGTAATTAGTTAAATAAAATTTAAAATAAAATAATTAGAATTGATTTATTTATTAAAATTTTCTTTTAATAATGAACTTTAATATAGTAATATGTATATTTATTAACAAGGGCATGCTTGCCATAGTGGTGACCATGCTACTCAGTTGTTTGTTTGAATCGAAGGAGTTTGGGTGGAAGAGCCTAGGGTTTGTGATTTGGGGGGTTTTGGTGTTGTGGGAGCTAATTGGTGTCTAGGTTGGGAGGAATCTAGGGTTTGTGATATGGGGTTTTGGTGTGGTTGAGGTGGGAAGGGAAATATTGAATTTGGGGATTGTTTTTGTTGGTGGGATTTTGAAGATGATGGGAAATTGTGGATCGGGTGTTGTCTGATCACTGCTTTTTTGGTGGTGAGCAACTGTCCGATTTGAGGGGTGGGGGCTTTTGTACAAAAACTCGGAGCCGCAAGCGGGTGGAGGCGTCCTCAACAACCTCTTCTTTTGGACCCACCACCCAATCGAGCAAGCGACCTCGTATCTTCTCTTCTTCTTCGACGATCCCAATTTCATCAAACCCCAATGCCCACGCTGTAGTGAAAAATTAATTTTGACGGGAGCAGAGCTGCACTTTGACCAAAGCTAGCACGTTGACCAACAGAAATATCAGGAAATTTCCCAAAAAATCGATAAAAAGAATTGATATTTGTCGATATTTTGGCGATAACTTCAATAAAAGAGCGAAATTCTTTCCAACTGATTATCAATCCTCAATGTTGTATCGAGCTTCACCAATAACCAAAATATCGGAGAAATTTCGTTGATAAAAATCAACATTTCAATCACTAGACTTAACATGTTGAATTTATTAATGAGTCTAATAATTTTTAAAAATAACTAAAGTCAAATAATAATCCATTCAATACAAAAAGTTTATGAACAAAAATTGGTTTAAAATTACTCTATTGTTTTTCTTATAAATAGAATCATTATTTTCTAATTTTTTAAATCAAACAAATAAACTTCAAATTAAACAAGACTTAAAGTGTTGAGTTCATTAACAAGTTACCAATTTTTAAAATAATTTGAAACTCAAATAATAAACTCATTAATACTAGAAATTTGGATTTATTAAAAAGTTTAATAATTTTTAAAAATAATTTGAAATTCAAATAATAAACTCATTAACACCATAAATTTATGATTAAATTATTAATATCTATTTTTACCCCTTTTTTTTTTTTTTTGAAGATGTTAATATCCTTATTTTTCTAACATGTACTAAAATAATATTTTTTAATAAAAAATTATAATATATGATTTCATTATAATATTATTATTCATGTTTCCCTAAAAATAATTATTTTATTATATTTGTAATTATAAAACTATTTTCATTTTTAATAAGACTTGAATTAAATTTAATTTATATCATATAAATTGAATTGGCAATGTTTTTACAAAGCCAAAACAATATATATATATAATAACTTATCCAAATAAAGTTTTTTTTTTGTTTTTTTTAAACTACTTTTTAAAAATAACTTGTCAAATACCTTATTTTTATAAAACATTAGAAAACTATTTTTTGTTCTTCAACTTGAAAACAATTTTTAAAAATAAGTTTCAGCAAACATGCCCAAATGGGCCTTATTTTTTTTTTTTTAATCTATAGTTTTACTGCATAAATAACTTGTAACCAACATATATGTAGTTTTTACGTCTTAAACAACATCCACATTTTGAATTATGTTCATTATGTTAAACAATAACATGTTTTTTGTAAATATAATTGTGGAGACCTTCTATGCAAGGTCATCCTAAAGTCCACCACTCTCTTATGACTGTTTGGCTTGAGGTGTTGTCTAGGAAACTGTCCTCAGTCGGATAGCCCTACGGCCCTTAGGCCAAGTGATTGATCCATCTCAAAGTAGGTCAAACGGATAAATCCTACACAAATATAGCATGGTTAAAGCATGACCATCTATCATGCATTTACACACCCATTAATGTGCAGATTGTGCGCCTGGCACTCTCGATATTAACTACGGCTGTTATGGGAAGCATTCCATTCTCAACGGCTCATCATGGTGAGACAACCATTATGCATTAGCAATCAATGCCATTAGATAACACAATCAAGTGCAATTAAGGTGCTATTAAGACACCGGGTAAGACGTTACATCGTAAAAGGTATAAATAACCATGCAGATTCTACAAAGGAAGGAAACAACTATCTTTCTGAATAAGAATTTGACTTACTTAAGTCACTTACTGACTTTAACATCGGAGGGGCGTGCTTGGACAAACCATCCTGACAGTCTTTGTGCATGGATTATAGTCGTCTACCTCTTGAGGAATTTAAACAGAACTATTGGCCATCTCCTTCATCCAACTTGTGGTAGCCAGACAAGACTACCCTCTCGGATTGTGCAACAACATTTATCATCGTTTGTGGGAATTTTGAACCAAAAGCATATTAGCACGATGGCCAATACATCTAATGCATCCCAATTAGCCACTATGGCCGACTAATTCTAAGCTTGGTGAGCCTGAATGGAGAGAAAGCAAGAAGAAAATGAGCGTTGAATGTAGTCACTACTTCAACAAGCCAAATAGCTAAAACGTGAAAATCAGGAGTTGCGAACTTAGATGGCCGAGAGGCATCGCTCACAAAGCCATTGCACCCTTTCTCAGTTGACCAACCCTAATCGAAGTCGCAGCCAAACAACACGCTCATCTCTACGACACCTAGAGTCATCTCACCAAACGCATAAGGAAGACTTTTCCTCTAGACGCTCTCTTACTTGGACTGAACAACCTTATGCCTCAACCAACCAATCCCACCTCGATACGGCTGCTAGCTCCAGCAGAGGAAAACGGAAAAAGGGACATCGACGAGGCTCTCGCTTGTTAGACGCCATGAGGGTCTGCCTAGGGCCCCAAGACCAACAGGCCCAGGCATTCCCGCCCAAATCCGACCCCTTGAAGGCTTGATTGGGCCGACTGAAATAGAAGGCATCACCAAGCTTCCAGCCTTCACACCTGTAGTTGCCAGCTATGCCTAAGCCCATAGGAAAGGCTTAGGTTCTATCAATCGATGGTTGGATGATATGTTTTCCACACCGTTTGACCCTCATATCATAAGCTATGAACCTCCCAAAGGGTTCCTGGTACCCAAGTTCACTATGTACCATGGTACAAGTAACCCATTTGATCATCTGTTGCACTACCGACAATTGATGACATTGGACATTAGGAATTATGTGTTGTTTTTCAAGGTCTTTCCTGCAATCTCCATGGTTCGACCTTGTCGTGGTTTCATTGCCTCCCTTATAACTCCATCAATTCATTTTGTGATGTTTATGAGGCATTTATCGACCACTACTTATGTTCTGCATGTCAAAAGTAGAATATAAGCACTTTGCAGAACATTAAGATGCAAGAAAACGAATCGCTAAGGAACTTCATGAAGCGATTCAGACAAGCAGTACTCCAGGTAAAGTCTTACATCATGAACGCCATCCTTCAGATCTTCAAGTGGAGTATAAGCCCAAGCATTCTGTTCTTTGAGTCTCTTGCCAAAAAGCTATCCACCTCGATGGACGATATGTTCAGACAAGCGGATAAGTATGTTATGCTCGAGGATGATGTTTGAGCAGCTTCTTAGCAGGTTTTGGTCACTAATCGACCAGAAAAAATAACAAAGCTAGAAGCTCAAAGCCTCCAAACAACCAGTCTAAAACAGGAAAGATTGAAGCAAGATGGACGAAAATAACAACCCCTTAGGGTCACCCCACTGACCATATCTTACGAGCAGTTCCTTCCATTGATTCAAGAGTTGTCCAAGTTCAAATGGCCAAAACCAATTAAGACTGATTCAGCCAAGCGAGATTAGAAACGATGATGCTCTTACTATAAAGAGCATGGCCATACCATGGAGTAGTGTAAGAACTTACACTACACTACCTAGTAGAAGAGCTCATTAAAGTTGAACACCTAAAGTAATATGTTTGTGCCCCTAACGAATAAGACAAAGAAAGAGTAGCCCAACAGGCCCTTTCGTCTCCTGCAACACCTAGATCAATCATTAACTATATACATGGAGAGCCCGTATATGACAAGTACCACTCTCGAAAACAGGGGTGAAGGCTAGTTCATATAGCCTCTGTCAAAGAAAGAGTGCATACCGTTCAATGCACGTTCACGGATGATAGTGTCTGACCGATAAATGGGCCCATTGCTCACCCGGTTTGTTCTTTCTTTGGTACCATTACGACGTTGGCCAACCAATCTGAATAGGCAATGATCGACATTGGCTTTATCCAGGAAGTTACCTATCCAGATTGGTTGGCCAATGTTGTGGTGGTACCAAAGAAGGAAAGAACCTGGCGATTATGCGTGGACTATACAAATTTAAACGACACTTACCTAAAGGATAGCTTTTTTTTGCCCCAAATCGATCAAATTGTTGATTCTACATCTAGGAACAAAATGTTCTCCTTCTTAGACGCTTTCTCCGGTTACTACCAAATCCCCATGTTTCGTCCTGATAAAGAAAAAACGACTTTTATCACACCTCATGAATTGTATTGCTATAACGCCATGCTTTTTGGGCTCGAAAATGTAGCTGCAATGTATTAGAGGCTGATGACAAAGATCTTCAAACCTTTAATGGGACGAACAATGGAGGTATACATTAACGACTTAATCGTCAAAAGTAAAACTTGCACGGAACACATGCAACACTTGGAAAAAGCATTTGCCTTAATATGGAAGTATAATATGAAACTTAACTCGTTTAATGTGCATTTAGTGTTAGTGTGGTCAAGTTTCTTGCCTTTTTGGTACCTTAATGAGGAATCGAAATAAACCCGAACCAAATGAAGGTCATGCTTGAGACACTTGTTCTGTCCACTAAAAAGGAAATACAATGACTAATGGGCCATCTTGCAGCCTTAGGCCAATTTATAGCCCAATTCACTGATAAGCTCCGTTCGTTCTTCACTACTCTACGCGGAGCCCAAAAGTTTGGCTAGATAGGGGATTGCAATAGTGTCTTTGACGCTATTAAGCATTGCCTTTTAGAACCTCACATCTTAAGTAGTCTAGATGAGAGAGAAGAACTATACAAGTATCTTGTTGTCTCAAACTATTCAGTCAATGTCGTCCTATTCCAACAAGCCCAAGAAAACGAGCAAAAACCCATCTACTATGTAAGGCATTGGTGGTCATTGAGACCCAGTACTCTTAAGTAGAGCAGACGATGCTAGCATTGCGTGTTGTTGCTAAAAAGCTTCGTCCATGTTTCCAGGCACATCAAGTGACAATCTTGAAAAATCATCCATTGAAGGTTACCTTGCACAAGCCAGATCTATCTGGACGGATGATGAAGTGGGCTATTGAGTTAAGTGAGTATGACATACAATACAAGCCACGCTTGTCACTAAAAGGCCAAATCCTTGTATACTTTATAGTCGAGCTACCCAAAAAATGGGTACAGACTAACACCATCAACCATTGGTGGATCTTGCATGTAAACAGAGCATCACGAGTATTAAAAGTTGGAGTAGGGCTTGTACTACTCTCCTCTATTGGGAAGTCGTTTGAGCAGTCAGTCCGCCTCGATTTTCCTGCATCTAATAAGGAGGCTGAATACGAGACAATTATAGTTGGCCTCGAACTCGCCTTGGCACTTGCAGCATCGAAGGCAGAAATAGGAAGTGACTCCCAATTAGTGGTCAAGCAAATCCAGCAAGAATATGAGGCCAAGGAGGAACGAATGACTTGCCACCTTAATGGTGTGGAATCCCGTTTAACCAATCTGTCTTATTGGAGAGTCAAACGTATTCCTCATGAAGAGAACAAAAAAGCAGATGCACTGGTCAGAGTTGTCGTCACCTTGCCCATCACTAAATATATCATGTTGCCAGTTTATGTCTAGCCCATGCCTTCTATTGCTTTAGAACGGGTCCATGATGTGGCCCCTACAGGTGAATGGTGGATGCACCCCATTGCTAATTACCTCCGCATTGATGAAGTTTTAGAGGACAGGAAACAAGCATATAAGCTCCGTATTCAGGCTACCTGGTTTACTTTGATCAATGATCAATTGTACAGACGGTCCTTTGGGAGGCCTTATTTGAAATGTCTGACCAATTCAAAGGCTCAATATGTTTTGGCTTAATTGCACGAAAGTGTATGCGGCAACCACCTAGGAAGACGAACCTTAGTGCATCGAGCCCATTCACAAGGCTATTAATAGCCTACAATGAAACGGGATGATGAGAATTACACCCACAGATGTGATCAATGTTAAAAGAATACACCTATCCCCTACTTGCCATCTAACTACCTTAACCCAATAGCCAGTCCTTGGCCATTTGCTCAGTAGAGGATGGATATAGTTAGCCTATTACCAACCGACGTAGCTAAAAATAAACTTTTGCTCATAGCCACAAACTACTTTAGCAAGTGAGTAGAAACTGAGGCCTATGCTAGCATCGAAGACAAAGACATAACAAAGTTTGTCTGGAAAAACATATATGCAAATTCGAAATTCCTCATGCAATTGTCACGGACAAAGGGCCGCAATTCAATAACAGTATATTCCACAAGTTTTGTTCAAAATTGAAGATAAAAAACATTTATTCGACGCCTTGGTATCCACAAAGCAATGGGCAAGTAGAAATGGCAAATAAAACATTATTAAATTCTTTGAAGAAACAATTGGAAGGGGTAAGAGGTGAATGGGTAGACAAATTGTCTGGCGTACTGTGGGCTTACAAAACCACAAACAGACGGCCTACTGGGGTCACCCCGTTTGCCCTTGCATACGGAATGGAAGTTGTCATTCACACCAAAATAAGGTTACCCACGATCAGGACAACAATGCAAGAATCACAAGCCAGTGAAAGAAATCTTAAAGTACACTTAGACTAGGCAGATGAAGAGCGAGAGGTCGCAGCTATCCGATTAGCCTCTTATCAGCAAAGAATAGTGGCTCATTACAACAAGAGAACGCGCCCTTGTTTGTTTCATCCAAGCAACATGGCCCTGAAAAGAATCTTTGAAAACACGGTCGAAATAGGAGTTGGCAGGCTCTAGCCTAGCCTTATGTTGTATATAAAATGGGATAAATAGGAGCATACCATCTATAGACACTAAACGAAACACCACTACTTCGTCCTTGGAATGTAGCAAATTTGAAGAAATACTATCAATAAACAAGTTGTGCATAAATCATGTTTATACTTCATTTTTGTATGGCTAAACAAGCCAGATTGTAAACAGCTAATAAGTCAGATTGTAAATGGCATGGCCAATATGGTCCGAGCCATAAATCTAAAGAACATCAAGGCATAGCCTAAGTGACACTAGCCTTAAAGCTCCCACGAGAAAAAGGCTAAAAGGCCCAAGATACTTAATATCACTCAAGGACAAAGGAATAACTTGAGCCAAGCAGTGAATATGATGGTGCAAAATCAAGTACACGGGCAAATTTCACAAAACATGGAAACTCATCGAAAACTGTGTTCATTTGTAGCACTCAAAAATGGAAATGCCTAAAGGTTGATGTCTATACTATCAAAAGGCCTAAGCGACCAGAAGAAAGGAAAGTAAAAGCAGTTGCATCTTAATCCTCATGGCCGATAGCTGGAGATTCGTCTCCCGTTCCTGAGTTGTCTCCTTGCCCGACACCATCACCCAGCTCAACTTTATCATCCTCGTCTAATGGAATGTTGGGTATATCATCAGTAATGCCATGTTTCTTCATACAACATTAGTAGTCATAAAAGAACATATCATCCACTTGTTGATATGTCGCTTCCAACTCCTTATTCTCCTTGGAAAAGCCAAACATGGTCCACTTGAGCTCCCGTTGTAGCCGAGCACCTTCTTCCTTAATTTGGCCTTAGACGATTCAGTGGTGGCCATATCCAATTTCAACTAGCAGATCTCGTCCTGGAGCATATCATTCTTCATCTCTACCTTCCTTAACAGATTCACGCTCTCAACTGTCGTCTTCCGTGTGGCGGCTTCAACTGCTTTGGTCGTCTCTAGCTTGGTCGACAACTCCCGTTGGCAGTCCATGCCATGAGCCGTGTATGCTCCGATTTTTTCGGTTGCCTTCAACCTTTCAAAAAGATGAGAGAATTGTCTTATCAAGTTTTAGACCTCGGCTACAATCTGTCATTAAGAACCATGGAGAAAAAGTAAGAAAAAATGATATGGAGATCACATGCATTATGTGTAAAAAGTATCATACCACTTCCATCGTCTACATGGTTGAATAATCCTTTAAGCATATGATTACTTCAATGGTCTCGCTCGTGGTCCCATGTGGAACACGAGCCATGAAGTTTTGCTGAGGATCTGTAGTCACATCCATTGGAACCCGCTCCATTATAGGGAACAGTTCGTTCATATGGGAAGTTAGAGGCTCCATGTTGGTAAATATGGGGAAGCGCTCCAAGAGAACGTCCAACGCTTCCCAATTGGGCTCATCGACAGGAGGAACCGGTAGAGTATGTGCACTAAGCATAGAGTCATCACCAAATATGGTGACTGTCTCTCCTAGTCCATGGAAATGAATGTTTTCCGTATCCTGAGCCTTAGAAGCAGGTGGAGAATGAGGAGTTGGTATCGATGAAGCATTAGCAACAAGCCTGAAAGACAAGCCCTTTTCGCCCATTTTTTGTTTCTTTGACGAAGACCCAACTTCAATGGCCTTGTTTAGCCATTTCTTTAAAGCAGATTGGCAGCCATTTCTTCTTCTTCAACTTCTTTGATTATAGGTGGCACAACCAGCTCAACGGTCTCACACCACTCAGTTTGCTCTACTTCTAACAATTCGTCCGACTCAATCATGATCTCCTGAACCTGAGGCCAGATGACGGTCTTCTTCTTTGCTAGTCAGGGGGCAGGATTTGAAGCCACCTAGGAAGTGGAGTCAAGGGCTTGGCATAAAGTCCCATCTTGGTGCTTTTTCTCATGAGCATCTAGACGGGCTTGTCTCGCCTTAACGTCAACAAGACAGGAAACCTCGTAGAAAGGCAAGTCTTTCAACACGAAGTGCTTACCCAACACAAGGGTTAGTGGCGCTAGCCACAGAAAAAAAAAATTACAGATGGCTTCGCTTGAGCAAGTACAACCTTCAGGTTCTTCTTAGCGAGCAACACATTATGACTCCGTTTAGACTGGTCAATCTCAAATAGTTTGTTGAGGCAAGTAAATGATGACTTCTCTACCTACTCAGCCAAGTGGCCCCATCTATTTTTGCCTACGCAGATAGAGCACATATTAATGGAAGTCATAAGTGAAAGTAAGCAATAAATAAGTCCTATATCAGTTGTGAAAACGTTCAATACTTGGTATTTTTAAAACACGTGTGGGCTTAAATAGCCTATATGGACCCTTAGTTGATCCACTCCATGGATCGGACACCAATACATGTCCTTTGGTATAACCTTTACTGGAGTCCAACAATCGGGTTACAAACTGCAAAGAGGGGATGTGAGTCAACAGACTAAAGCATTCATTAAGGCTCATTTTTATTATGTACACGAACATCACCTTCAACAAAGACAAGTCCAACTAGTATAGGGTGCCTAACACACTTCATCCCATCAAAATCCAGATAACATTGGGATGAATGAAGATAGGAAAGATTCGAGAGAAATGCAAGAATTGCTTCACCAATGAGGGAATGAGCAAGCGGAGTCCCGCTACAAATTGTTCTTTGGTGAAGTAGATCATGTTGTTAGGAAGCTCGTGTGTAGATGAATTATTCCCATCTGATAGCCGGATAAAGATAGACTCCAGGATATAGTAGCGATCACGAAACTCCTGCTCGGACAACTCGCCAATCGGACACTCCGCTAGGAAACGACCAGACCAGGATGACTTAGCCCTGTTGTGTTGAGTTCTGTTGCTTATAGATGCGACCCCACTTATGTCCATATTTGCAAACGGAAAAAATACTGAATGAACACCTGCACAATATAGAACGCTAACTGGTCAGCACGGGGATGCCCTACAAAGACACTTTATCAAAAGCTATGTTCATCACATGGATCCCACCCTAAACGGCTTGACACAAAACTTATTGGGCAAGTCATGTCTAAACAGCGTCAATGGTCTCAGACATTGACCTCGCCTGAGCCTAGAAACATTGCATAACTCTCAAAATGCTAGTAAAAAGCAAACACGGACTCCAAATCCACAACCAAATTGATACAAAAACATATTTTAACAAAAACATATGGAACACACAAGCAAAAACCATGGAGAAAGTGCATTCATCAATAAAGAAAAAGCCATAAAAATAGAGATTGAAAAGAAACTCAATACCTGGTAAACTGCTTTATGGTGGAACCAGAATTGCCTTATCCAAAACAAACGGTCGACGATGGAATTTTGAAGGCTTAAAGCGTCCTCGATGGAGAGAAAAAAAATTACCAAAAAGTAACAGCAAAGAGGAAATGAACCATCTGCCTAAAAGCAACCAACCTATATAGGGCATGGTTGGAAAAAATCACTACGTCCTAAGGAGTGCGTCGCCTAACACTACGCCTCGATTGATAAGACTCATCGACCAATGAGCATGTGACATGTGGAGTTTGGACGCCATGATTTCAAAATCTCCAAAAGTCACAACTCTTGCATTTAATCGTCTAACGTCTACCTGGGCCCAATTGCAAGACTTGGGGGGCATCGACGTCTTACTACCGTTTGGCTTGAGGTGTCATCTGGGAAATTATTCTCAACCAGATGGCCCTATGACCCTTAGGTTAGGTGACCAATCCGTCTCAAAGTAGTTCAGATAGATAAATACTGCACTGATACAACATGGCTAAGACATGACCGTTTATCATGCATTTACACACTCATTAATGTACAAATTATGTGTCTGGCACGCTCCATATTAACTACGACCATTATAGGAAACATTTCATTCTTAGTGGCTCATCATGGCGAGACAACCGTTATGCATCGACAATCAATGTCATCAAATCGCACAATCAAACGCAATTAAGGTGCTATTAAGACACTTGGTAAGACGTTACACCGCAAAATGTATAAATAACCATGTGGATTCTACAAAGGAATGAAGCAGCTTTCTTTCTGAAAAAGAATTTGACTTGTTTAAGCCACTTACTGACTTTAGCATCAAAGGAGCATGCCCAAACAAACCATCCAGATAGCCTTTGTGCAAGGATTATAGCCATTTGCCTCTTGAGGAACTTAGATCGAATTGTTGGCCGCCTCCTTCATCCAACTTGTAGCAGATAGATGAGACTACCTGCTCGGATTGTGTAACAACAATAATGAAAGATATTTTTATGAATATGAGTCACAATTTTAAAAAAATACTAAAAAAAATTGTTAGTTCATCATTCATTTTTTTAATGGATATAGATATGTGAAGGACTTTATTTCAAATTTAACTTCTATTTGGCTAATACTTTTATTTCAAATTGGGGAAAATATTTAATAAAAAATCTTGAGATTATTATTTAAAAAATATCAAGAGATCAAAAACTTTTTAAAAAAAAATTGAGAAAAATTAAATGTTTGCTCACTTGAGTATTTTAATCTTTTTTTTTTTAGCAAAAAAAAGAAAAACCTTAGCATTTAAAAACAATTATGAATGCTAGTATTTGTTATTCTTTTTATAATTTGAAAAAAAAAATTAAAAAATAAAGGTATGGAAATTTATTTGATTTTGAATTTTTTTAAAGAACAATTTTTAATGAGAAATCAACACTTATAACTCATCTCCATCTTATTCTTCCTGTCCAAATCATTCCAAATCACACCAACAAAGATCAATAAAAGATTTTTGAAAAATCATTGAATTTTTCTTTTATTTTTGCTTTTAAAAATAAAAAAAACAATTAGAAGTGTCAGGAATATTTATAAAAACTAAAAACATAATTTGAAAACATTTGTGCCATATGTTATGTGCATGCGGTTCCACCATCAAATTGGAAAAATGAGAAAGAGAGATTTGGTGAAAGATGTGCCTTTCAAAGTGGGAGAGAGAGAGAGAGAGCAAAGTGGTAGACAAAGAGAGAATCTTTGTTGAAAGAAAAAGAGAGAGATAGACCTTTGAGTTTGAGAGAAAGAAAGAGAGAGGGAAAGATCTTTGGTGAAAAATGGACTTGGACTTTGAGAGAGAGAGATTTGGTGAAGGATTGACCCTTCAAGCTTCTAAGGGGGTTATTTGATAGCTTCCGTTTATCTCCTCAAACGGATCATCTACTGAAGGCAACTCTCTTGTATAAATTTCCCTCCCAAAATTAACCACTATGAAGCAAGCTCAGCCAAGCGTTGGATATCAATCACATTATTTCTTCAAGGTCTCAATCTTCTCTTCACAGCTTTCTATGCAATGGGGAGAGCTTCCCTGGTTTTTTTCGCAGTCATTGTATTTATTTATTTGTTTTCATGTAGTATATTTCATGGAAGCAGCTTTATTGGGTTAATTTCTTCCATCTCTGCAGGGAAATCCGTAATGGAAACACCACAGCAGACGAGTGGGTTGGAGACACGGCCATGGACCAAAGAAGAAGACCAGAAGCTCTTTGAATGTAAAAGCAAAAATCGCCATCTATCTTGGCCAGAAATCGCAATGCTGACAGAGCTAGAGAGGAGTCGTAAGAGATGTAGGGAAAGGTGGGAAAAGCATTTGAAGAATTAGTATTGAGTTTGCTCCATGGTCATGAATCCATCTTATAGTAAACCTGGGCTTCGAATTGTGTTAAAGGGTTAGACCCATTAATTTCTGCATAATATAATGGTTGCCTTATTGCACTCACCGATGAAATTATTCATCTTATACCCGTGACCATCCATTTGAAGGAATTGAAAATAACAAATAAATCTACCATTCTTACATTATTAGTTTTTTTAATTTATTTATAGTTTTAATTATATTATGAGGAGTTTATAACTCAATAATAATAATAATAATAATAATAATAATATGGAAGCCAAGAAAATATTGATTCTTATAAAAACAAATTATATTACGCAACTTATAACAACTTATATATAATTATTATAAGGATATATATTGCTTCGGGTTATGCTTGAATTGTTCAAATCTCGACTTGTGTCTAATCCAAAGTTAATTCAGATTGAAAATTCTTAGCTCAAGTCCAACCCGAAAATAATTGCCTAAACATGCCTTAATGTTAGATTGGGTTTAAATTGGATTGGGCCAACCCACATAAATCACACCCTAGTGCATAGGTGTGGAGAAACAATTTTAAATGATTCAACTATCCTTTTTATTATTATGAAAAAACAAGAATCTAAATGGCTTAAAAGTACTACTTTTCTAAAAATTGAAAATTAAGATTTTGAAAATTTTTAATAAATCAAATTCAAATAAACTAATGAAACTTCATCCATCATTGGTTAGTTTTTTTCTTTTTAATGGAAAATAGAAATGTGCGAGACATTACTTCACTATACTAATTCAAAATGCAAATGAAAAATATTTTTAATTATTCATAAATTCCAAAAGACTCGTATAACCAAAATTGTTAAAGTAGTATTTACCACATTTCAAAATATTTTATATTTTTGAGTGATCACATAATTAAGCCTTGGAGTTAGATTTACTATAAGATCACCCTCACCAAGATTTTTCTCATTAATAGATTTTATTCTAATTTTGGTTATTTTTATTTTTTATTTAAAATCAATGCTTTTCAATTGTTATCTATGACTTTTTACTACCTCATCATTTGACCATCATCACCTTCATCCACACCATTTTTCCTCCTAATTACCAAACACATTTACTATCCAGTGTGGACCATACTTAGAGACATTATATGTTGTTTTTTTTTTTATAATTCTTTTAATTTAGTAAAAACCTTTATTCTATTAGAGCTTCTCTGGTGGTTGTGTGATTAAAAAACAATTTTTTTTTATTTTTAAAAATAGAAAATCATTTTTAAAAATTCATAATACTATTTGATCATTATTCTCTATTTTCAGTTTCTAAAAAAAAGTAAATAGAGAATGATCTTTAAAGAAGAATTAGAAATTATTTTCATCGGTTTTTAAATGCAAAAGAAAAACATATAAAAAATTAAAAATATGATAAAAACCAAATAAAATTGAATATAATATTATTTTTCTTCTCTTTTCATGATCCAATACTGATTATGAAAATCTTCAAATATGATTTCCTTTAATTTACATGTGCTTTTGTGAATTTCTTTTAACTTGTCTAAAATTTTCATGAAGTAAATAAATTCCAAATCAAACTAAATACATATAATTTATTAATTTTAAAAAATAATTGGAATCTCATAAATTAATTTAATTAGTATTAAAAAGTCATGAAATTCAATAACATTAAAAAGTTATAAACCAAAATTTATTTTAAATTAATGACTTGGTTAGTTTCTTCTTTACATATATCATATTTTTATAAATTTTTTTGTTAGGCAAATAAACTTCAAATGAAACAAAGTTTAATATGTTGAATTCATTAACAAGTCTAGTAATTTTAAAAATAACATAAAACTCAAATAGTGATCCAATTAACAAAAAAAAAATTATGGACAAAAATTAGTCTATAATGGCTCTATTGTTTCTCCTCTACATGAAATCATATTTTTCTTATTTTTTCGGTTAGGAAAATAAACTCTAAATTAAACAACATTTAATGTGTTGAATTTATTAATGAGGTTAGTAAACCCATTGAATAGAAACTCAAATAGTAAATCCATTAATACCAGAATTTATGGTAATTAAGATATGTGCATCATGGAGAGTGATACAAAAAGAGTGTATAGATGAAATATTAACTTAATGGAATTTGATGTAAAATGGAAGTTATTATTGAAACGTATCTCAAATTCTTAATTAATGTAAATTCCTTTTGTAAAGAGTAATATATAGAATATTTTCTAAGATATATTATTTTAATATTAGTTTTTCCTTATTAAATAAGGTAAGTTACTATGAATATGTTTATAAATATTTTAGGTCATGAGGGAAACAAATTATAAGATGGAGATGGACTTGTGAGGAAGAATGAGAGAACTCGATGGAGCAAGGGCACTTATAGTTGAGGTGTAGATATAAGGAGCGAGGAAACATGAGATTTTTTTAGAATTCAATAGTTGTATATGATTTTTGTCCTCTATAATATTCTCTATAATATAGTGGAATAATTCTCTCTCATCCATGGATATAGACATGGTTGACCAAACCATGTTAAAACCCCATATACCTTTGTATGGATTGTTTTATTTTCATGTTCTTGAATTAACATTGTTTGCATTAAAATTTCCATTGACACAACATCTAAAACTTTTATTAAGAAAATAAATTCTAAATTAGACTAGATATATATAATTTATTAATTTTAAAAAATAATTTGAATATATAAAACCAATTTAATTGGTACTATTAGAAAGTCATAGAACTGAATAAAATTAGAAAATCATAGGGGGAAATTTATTTTAAATGACTTTGTTGGCTTCTTTTTTACATATATCACATTTTTACAGATTTTTTTCATTAGGAAAATAAATTTCAAATCAAGTAAGGCTTAATGTATTGGATTTATTAGTAATTTAGTAATTTTTAAAAATAAGTTAAAAGTTCAAATGGTGATCCTATCAATACCAAAAATTTATGGACAAAAATTGATCCATAACAACTATATTGTTTTTCTTCTACATAGAATCATATTTTATGATATTTTTTTTTTCATTAGGAAAACAAACTTCAAATTAAACAAGACTTAAGTATTTGATTCATTAACGGGGTTAGGAATTTTATTATGATATTACTTTTCATGTTTTAGTTTTATTTTTAAATTTATTTACAATTACGAAATTATTTTTATTTTTAGTAAGACTTGAATTTACAAAATCAAAATATAAAAATTATTTTTAAAAATAACTTATCCAAAACTTGTTCTTTTGTTTTTTGTTTTTTAACTTAAAAACAGTTTTTAAAATCAAGCAAAAAAACAATACAAATCGGGTCTTGGATTAGATACCACAAATTTCGGATCAAATTAATCCCAAGCGGTTGATAGGTTATCTCCTAATAGAACCAAACTTTTTGTAGTGCAAAATATTATGTGAAATGACTAAAGACACTAAACCATGTCCGTTTGGTTTCAAACAAAACTGGAGAAAAAGAAGGGTGGGTTGGTCTCAAATCAGATATGATGAAAGTGAAAAAGACGAGAGATTTCTAAACTCAACATTGACTTAAACGCACGCATGTCTCCTTCGATGGGGTTTGTCATATCCTCCATTCGCAAGAGCTTCGAAAACTGCTACATGTGAACTTATCTCCTTGTGAAAGGAAAGTTGTAAATCAGTTTGGAGATAGGAAATTAACCATTTTTTTGCTTGCTAGCTTTTCTAGAAGCGACAAAAGGAGTCTGCTTGAAGTTTGAAATTTTCCTCTCTTGTCAGTTCCATACCACCTATTATAATTTATTTGGGCGTTAAGATTTTCTTCTAACAGGGCTTGTTGGATGAGAAAGATGGTAGACTGGAAATTCAACTCTAGTATGCAACTTATAATAAGTGATATTTTATGGAAATCTAGTATGAGAAACAATTCTAAGTGATGCCCAAATCTAGTATGCTACTTATAATAACTAATCAGTAAGAGAAAAATCCTAAGAACAAATCAGATTGATTAAACTATGTCCGTTGGCGCAAGTTTTGTCTCTTTAATCTAACCCCAGAACAAATCTTCTATTAAAATTCCCTCTTGTTGTCCACCAAAGATTTTATTTGAAATGTTTGTGGCTGCATGTTCAAAACCATGTAGAGTTGGCGTCAGTTTTATCTCCTCAAATCTGACCCAAATCCATGCTCGTAGCGGATCCCATTGTCTTGGTGGATCCCATCGTTCTCCAATGAGAAATTTTCAACTCAAAACTGTGCTAAAGGCATCTCTCCTCGATGAGATGGCTTCGGTTTATCTCCTCAAACTGATCACATGAAAGCAACTCTCTTCTATCTATAAAATTCCCTGCGCACATGACCACTATGAAGCAAACTCAGCCAAGCATTGGATATCAATCACATTGTTTCTTCAAGGTCTCAATCTCCTCTTGACAGCTTGCTTTTCAACTGCGCTTCCCTGGTCTTTAAGCAGTCATTGTATTTATTTTTATTGTAGTATATTTCATGAAAAAATTATTGGGTTAATTTCTTCCATCTTTGCAGGGAAATCCATGATGGCAAGACCAGAGGAGCAGAGACCGCGATGGACCGAAGAAGAAGACCGGATGCTCTTTGAATGTAAAGGCAGAAATTTGGATCTACCTTGGCCAGATATCGCAGAGCTGGCAGGGCTGAGCAGGAGTGGTAAGAGTTGTAGGGATAGGTGGAAAAACCATCTGGATCCTAATGTCAAGAGAGGGAACTTCTCCCAAGAGGAAGACGAAACCATCATCCGCCTCCATTCAAGTCATGAGAATAGGTAATTAATGAGAATGATCCATTATGACATGATATGATATGACAATGTGGTCAGTTTGAGTTTGAGCTAGGATTTGGTTCATGTGTTGTGTTGCAGCTGGGCATTCATAGCAACTCATCTTCCAGGGCGAACCGATAATGCTGTCAAGAACCGCTGGAATAACCATTTGAAGAATAAGCTAATTGGGAGAAGTACTGATCATCAGAATATTCTGACCCACAAAGTAGCACTGGGGATCAGCCACATGCCACACAACTCTTTCATCTCAACCACAATATTAATCCACACGCAAGCTCAAGCTCCATTCCTTCACCGGTCTCAGCTTCACAAGAAATCGTCAACCCTTGGTCCACTTCTGAATTAGCCTACCCAGAATTTCTAGGGGATATCTTCAGAGTGATGATGAGACTATCCATCACGCTTTTGGGGGAGATTACTTTGCGTCTGAGCCCACACAACTCTTTCATCTCAACTACAATATTGATCCAAACCCAAGCTCAAGCTCAATTCCTACACCGGTTTCAGCGTCACAAGAAATCGCCAACCCTTGGTCCAGTTTTGAATTAGCCTGCTCAAAATTTCCAAGGGGATATCTTCCGATTGATTGTGAGACTATCCATCACTCTCTCGGGGGAAATTACTTTGAGTTTGAGCCCACACAACTCTTTCATCTCAACCACAATATTGATCCAAACGCAAGCTCAAGCTCGATTCCTACACCAGTTTCAGCGTCACAAGATATCTCCAGTCCTTGGTCCACTTCTGAATTTGCCTACACAGAATTTTCAGGGGATATCTTCAGAGTGATGATGAGATCATCCATCACTCTTTCAGGGGAGATTACTCTGAGTTTGAGCCCACACAACTCTTTCATCTCAACCACAATATTGATCCAAAAGCAAGCTCAAGCTCGATTCCTACACTGGTTTCAGCCTCACAAGAAGTCGTCAACCCTTGGTCCACTTTTGAATTAGCATACCCAGAATTTCCAGGGGATATCTTTAGAGTGATGATGAGACTATCCATCACTCTTTCGGGGGAGATTAATTTGAGCCTTGGATTTTCGGACCATTTTCAGCATCTGGAGAGCGAGTTCATGCCAACTGGAGAAGTCATCTCTTTCTACTAGTCATTATGCATAAGTTCCACTTATAGATATATAGACACACAGGCTTCCATGTTCATGAATCCATCTTATAATAAAGCTGTGTTTTGTATTATGTTGAAGGGTTATTAGACGGTTATCAAACCCATTAATGTTATAAAAGTCTTCGATTTTATTTCTCCCTATTATTAGTGTTCACTGATCAAACATACGACTTCTCTTCGATTTAAAAAGTAATAGATAGACAAGTAGTGTATGTTTTGCATCATAAATAGCATACCTGGTGGATGGTCGAAGAAACCGAGAAGAACTTTGTGAGAATTTAATTTCCTTTTTGAGAAAATGGTTGATTTTGTGAGAATTTGTGTGAGAGAGTTTATCTGAAAAGTAATTATTTTTAAAAAATATATTTGACATCATAATTATTATTATTATTATTATTCAAGCTTAGTTTGACAGCAAACTCTGTGTGAGGACCAAAACCTTTTTGTCCATGTCGAGGAAATTAAAGGCGAAGTATTCATGAGACGGATGAGTAGGATGTCGGATACAAACGGAAGAAAAAGAGTGAAAGAAAAGGTGGGATTCAAACCGATGTTTGGGTGATTTTATATGGTCTACTTTTGGGCTTTTCAACTTTATCAACCTTATATGATTGAAAATTGAAATCAACAATATATTTTAATTGGAACATCAAAGTGTCTTTCCAAAGTGTCATTGCTTCCTATTTTTATTGCAATGATGCAGCTTTCTGGCATGGCCTTCATTCTATGCTTTTGAACTTTAATTTTATGACTGAATTAATATACATGTCATGGCTAAGCTTCATGTCCTTTTTTTTTTTTTAACTAGAGCTGGCAGGGCTGAGCAGGAGTGGTAAGAGTTGTAGGGAGAGGTGGAAAAACCACCTGGATTCTAATGTCAAGAGAGGGAACTTCTCCCAAGAGGAAGACGAAACCATCATCCGCCTCCATTCAAGTCATGGGAATAGGTAATTAATGAGAATGATCCATTATGATATGATATGATATGACAATGTGGTCAGTTTGAGTTTGAGCTAGGAGTTGGTTCATGTGTTGTGTTGCAGCTGGGCATTTATAGCAACTCATCTTCCAGGGCGAACCGATAATGCTCTCAAGAACCGCTGGAACCACCATTTGAAGAATAAGCTAATTGGGAGAGGTATTGATCATCAGAATATTCCTGACCCACAAAGTAGCACCGGGGATTACTTTGAGCCTTGGATTTCTGGACCGGTCTCAGCCTCAGTGGAGAACGCGTTCATGCCAACTGAACAAGTCACCAGAAATTGGTCTACTTAATTTGAAGCTTGGGCAGAACTTATCGGAAGGGTTAGACCCATTAATATGATGGTTGACTTATTGTACTCACGGATGAACTTATCGGAAGGGTGATGCATAGAATTGTCTTAGATTTAAAAAGTAGGAAAGAGACAATTAGTCTTTGCGAACCATTGAAGAGTCTTTTTCTTTTCCATAAAGGAGGTCTGCGGAGAGAGAAAGGTGTCAAACAATTCCCACGTTTGGATTTCTAACCATCCATTTTGAAGGAAATATACAAAAATAAAACCTAAACTACTCATGGATACCATACCTGTCGGATGGCCGGCAGACACCAGGGCGAAGTTTGGTGTTTTCTGAGCAGGACAATGAAATTAAGCATTGCTAACTACACAACCTCACTTCTATTGCTCTATTAATCATAACTAAGGACACAGCTTGGATGGCGAAATTAATTATAACTAAGTACACGACCTCATTTCTTTGTTCCATTCATGGGATTGCCAAATTAATCATAACTAAGGACACAACCTCACTTCTTTGTCCTATTCTTGCGATTGCAGTACCACATATTATCATAGTCACACGTTTCTTTGTGGTGGGTCTGGGAAGATTTCTCTTTAAAGTTCATCCCTGTTGGGTTAACAACTTAAAAACATAATCCATTGGATTTTTTTTAGCTGATTTTGCTTTACCTTAATTTTAACTTTCTCCGGTAGTCAGTATTTTAATCATGTAAACATGTTTTAAAATAGTAAGAACCCATTATCAAAGCCAATTCCCAAACTTGACGTGGCCTTGAATGCCTATTTATAAAATTTTAAATCATTAGCTTCAAAAATAAAACTAAAGTTATCATGTATAAACAAAATTAAAATTATTTTTGTAAACAAGATTGAAAGAATTGAGCGGCACTTTTTTAGATAATAAATTAAAATCATTTTCCAATAAAAAATTTAAGTTTATTAATTTTATTTTTGTCTAACAACTAAAAAAGAATTCCTCCCAAAAACATTTCATTCAAATATTTCATTATTACCGTCAGCCAACCCCAAACCCCCCAAAACAACTGTTAGATTCAATGTAAATCATACTCTTTTCCAAACTGTACAAAATATCAAAACTTGATCAAACAAATCCTTTAGTGGAAAAATATCTCAACCTCGGTAATGAAAAAAAGAAAACCACAAAAGAGTAAAAACAAAATCCTTTAAGAAATTTGTTACTACTATTTTCTAACGAAACAAAGAACCCAAGAGAGAGAGAGCACTTACCTTAGGTTCCGGGTTTTTAGAGGATAAGTTAGGGCTTTTGGGGTTTTCAGAATCAAAGGAAAAAGAGGCAGAGAGGTTTCGGAATGAGAGGAGGAGGTTAGGGTTAAAGAATTTTTGGAAGAGAGAAATTAAAGAATTATATCCTGCCAATTCTCATTGATGTGGTTAGCATATATACAGATTGCATAAGCACGAAAATAGGAAACTAATTACAAAGAAATAGGAAACAAAACAAATTGAGTAACTATCTAATAATACAAATAAATGGTATAACTACAGATATTCAAACGTGGAAATCCCTTGATTTTCTCCCTTGACTTTCTCAACTTGATTGTATATCCTTATCATGGCCCCGCAAGATGGATGGCCGTGGAGCAAGTCCAATCTTGGCCTTGAGTGAGTCAAACCGAGGACGAGCAAGAGGTTTGGTAAGAGCATCGACGAGTTGATTAGAGGCAGAGATGTGTGACACTCGTAGCAAACCATTTTGAACTTGTTCTTGGATAAAGTGATAGTCGAGGGCAACATGTTTCATGCGCGAGTGAAAGACTGAATTGGAACAGAGATGTGTTGCACCAACATTATCACAATAAATAACTGGTTGTTGGGGAAGAGTGACACCAAGTTCGGTGAGGAGAGAGCAAATCCAACGAATTTCCGCAGCAGTAGAGGCCACCGTTCGGTATTCAGCCTCAGTGGAAGAGCGAGCCACAGTTCGCTGTTTCTTAGAGCTCCAAGAAATAGGATTGTGACCCAAATAAATTATGTATGCACTGGTGGAGGTGAAATCATTTTTGTTACCTGCCCAATCAGAGTCAGAAAAGGCATGAAGTGCTAGTGGGGAGGTTCGACGAAGTGTGATGTCGTGGTCTAAGGTGCCACAGAGATACCGCAGCAGACGCTTGACTGCATTCCAGTGGTCACTTGTCGGTTGATGCATAAATTGAGAGAGTTTGTTCACCGTATAGGCAATGTCCGGCCGAGTGAGGGAGAGATACTGGAGGCTACCAACCACTGTTCGATACTCGGTCGGGTTAGATAATGGGGTTCCTGATTGTAAAGTGAGAATCGGACTAGTTGCTAGTGGTGTAGGAGCAGACTTGGCTTCAGTCATGTGAGTTCTGTTAAGTAGATCGGCAATGTATTTGCGTTGATTGAGGAAAAGACCATTGGTGTGGGAGGTAACTTCCACTCCAAGGAAGTATATCAAGGGGCCAAGGTCCTTGAGAGAGAAGCGCTGAGAAAGTTGTTGAATGAAAGTTTGCGCTGCTTCAACATTATTCCCAGTGATAATGATATCGTCGACATAGACTAAAAGATAAAGAATGGTGCCACGGTTATTGAAGATGAACAAGGAGGTATCGGCAATGGAATTGATGAAGCCAAATTGGAGAAGAAATTGGCGCAACTCATGATACCAGGCACGTGGGGCTTGTTTGAGGCCATAGATAGCCTTGCGTAGCTTGCAGACATGATGAGGATGATCGCGATCAATGAAGCTCGGTGGTTGAGACATAAACACATCCTCAGTGAGAGTCCCCTGAAGAAAGGCATTGTTGACATCAAGTTGTCTTAGTGACCAACCTTGGCTGACCGCAAGGTTGAGAACAAGGCGGACAGTGGTAGGTTTGATGACTAGACTGAAGGTTTCAGAGTAGTCAATGCCAGGGTGTTGGTGAAAGCCTTTAGCAACCAATCGAGCTTTGTACCTGTCTATGGAGCCAGTAGGTAAATATTTAGTGCGAAAGATCCACTTACAACCAACCAAATTTTGAGTGGGATGAGATGGCACTAGGTCTCATGTCCCATTACGTAGTAAAGCATCAAACTCTGCAGACATAGCTTGTCGCCACTTAGGGTCCTTGAGGGCTTGGGTAACAGTGGTGGGTTCAAGGGTAGGTTGTTGGAGTTAGGCTGTGAGGTTAAGCTTTTGAATTGGTTTATGGATGTTGTGTTTGGAGCGAGTGACTATGACATGAGATGAGGGTGAGAGGACGGGTGGTTGATTAGGGTCATTTTGAGTAGGTGGGAGGGGTGGGTTATTGGCACAGTCGCACTTGGTTTCTGGTACGGGCACACTGGAATGGCTATCGGGCTCTGGTGTAGGTGTGGCACAGGTGGTATTATGTGGGCTTAGGTCTTAGGATTGGCTTGGGGCAGTATGAGTGAGCAGACTTGATGGGCGAGCAGAGCCGACATTCACGGATGGTGTGGCCACGACTGGTAAAGTTATAGAGCACCATTTAGAGATAGTGGATGAAGTGGCGCGAGGAAGAGAAGTATGAGAAGTGACAAAGGGAAAGATTAACTCAACAAAGCGGACATGACGGGAAGTGTATAGACGAGCAGTGGATGTGTCAAGACATAGATAGGCACTTTGAGTGGGAGAGTACACGACAAAGACGCAAGGGGAGGAACGAGACTCGAGTTTGTGGGATGTGTATGGGCGAAGCCAAGGATAGCAGAGACATCCAAAGCTTTGAAGTTTGGAATAGTTAGGGAATGTGGCAAAGAGTTTGAAATGTGGTGAGAGGTGGTTTAAAGTTGGTGGAGGAAGACGATTGATGAGGTAGACGGCAGTAGAAAAGGCAAAAGGCCAATATGATAGAGGCATGGATGCATGGGTAAGTAGAGAAAGACCCGTTTCGACAATGTGACGATGACGACATTCAGAGTACCCATTGTGTTCAGGAGTGTGAGGTGGAGAAGTAAGATGTGAGGCCCCCGTTGATTGTTAAGAATGAGGAGAGAGCTTGATATTCCCCCCCATTGTCAGAGTAGGGAGTTATAATTGGACGGTTAAAGAATTTTTCGACTAGGGCCTTAAAGCGCACAAAGACATCATGCGTGTCGGATTTGCATTTGAGGGGATAAAGCCAGATATATTTTGTAAAATGGTCGACAAAGATGACATAGTATTTAAAGTTATCAGTAGAGTAGACTGGTGATGTCCATATATCAGTAAATATAACTTCAAGAGGGGAAGAGGTAGAGAGAGTAGAAGTAGAAAATGGTAATTTATGACTTTTATTGCATTGACACGAATTACAATTAAAATTGAAATTGGACGGACGAGAGACATCTAAATGAAACGAAGACATAATATTTTTGAAGATTGACAAAGAAGGATGACCTAGCCTATGATGCCACTCGGACAAAGTGGTCTTGACACTAGAAAACGCAATTAAAGGACGTGACTGGGTAGTGGAGAGTGGCCATTCATACACACCATCCTTAGTTCGACCCTGCAAAAGGATTGCCCCCATGTGAAGATCCTTCACATGAAAAGAAGAGGGTAAGAACTCAATGGAAGTATTGTTAGACTTGCAAAATTGAGAAATAGAAATAAGATTACGTTTCATGGTGGGAATACATAAAACATTAGATAGAGTAAAGGAGTGAGTGGGAGTGGTAAGAGAGGTGGAACCAGCGTGAGATATGGGGAGACCAGAGCCATCGCCGATCATAATTTCATATGTTCCATCAAAAGGACTGTGGAGAGCAAGATTGTGTAGGTCAGTGGTGACATGATGTGAGGCTCCACTATCAAGTAGTCATCTAGTGTTGGGGGGAATGGTGGTTGCAACATTTTCTTGAGCTTGCCAGGGAGCTGGTGGTCGAAATTGTGATGAATTGCCGGGACGAGGAGGTGGTTGCACCTGTGGAAACTGTTGTCGGAAAAGAGGACAGCGGGAGACTACATGACCTTGAGTACTGCATCATTGGCAGCGACCAAGGAATGGACGAGCAAGAGAACGGTTGTCGCGGGTGTTGGTGGGAGAATTTCTTATGATACCTTGAGTGGGTGTGGATGTGGACCTAGGGAGCCGAGAAGTGCGATTGGTGACAGTCCATGGAGTGGAGCGAACATTGGTGGCATGAGCAGATGCCGGTAGGGGTGAGGGGCTTATCTTATTGCGGAGAGACAATTCTTTGTTGATGAGTTTTTCATAGAGTTCATCAAAAAAGATGGTGGAATCACGACCGTTGACAGCATCAATGATGGACTGATAATTTTCATCAAGGCCTTCAAGTACTTTTTCAATCAGATCTTCTTGGTCAAGAGGCTTACCAAGAGCAACAAGTTCATCGGCCCGGGTTTTAATGGACTGCATGTAGTCTGTAATGGACTGAGAACCTTTGGTGATGTTTTTAAGATGGTCTTTGAGCTGCTTAATATGGCCACGAGATGGGCGAGCATAGGTGTTGGCCAATATTTGCCAAGCTTCATAAGAGGTTTTTGATTGGGTGATGAGAGGAACTAGAGTAGGTGAGAGAGTGCCGACAAGGGCGCCAAATAATAGTTTGTCTTGACGTAGCCATGTTTGGTATGCAGGGTTAGTAGAGACAACATTATTGGTGGTGATGGTGGTTGGAGGAGCAGGGTGGGATCCATCAATGAATTTTTGTAGATCATAGCCGATGAGAATGGCTTCCATTTGGGTTTTCCAAGAAAGATAGTTGGTGGGTGTGAGTTTAATGGAGTTATGGATAGTAATCATGGTTAGTGGTTTTGTGGGTTCCTGGGCATTAGGGATGATGATTTGAGTATTCTCAGTAGCCATTGGAATGAGGAGGATGAAAGGCTTGCTGAAGATTGAAGAACGTGGTTGGGAAAAAAAAATTAAAAAGCAAACCTTTGCTCTGATACCATAAAGGATTTTTGGAAGAGAGAAATTGAAGAATTATATCCTGCCAATTCTCATTGATGTGGTTAGCATATATACAGATTGCATGAGCACGAAAATAGGAAACTGATTACAAAGAAATAGGAAACAAAACAAATTGAGTAACTATCTAATAATACAAATAAATGGTATAACTACAGATATTCAAACGTGGAAATCCCTTGATTTTCTCCCTTGACTTTCTCAACTTGATTGTATATCCTTATCAAGGGTGTTTCGGTTTTCCTAGATGAGAGGAAGATAAAAATGGTTAGGGTGCTTTGATTTTTCAAAATGAGAGGAAAACAAAGAAGGTTAGGGTTTAGTTTCAAGGTTCAATGTCCGTGGAAGATGAAGCAAATGGACTGAGAGTTTTTGTTTTGTATGTCAGGCAGGAGAGTGTTCTTTGTTTTGTTTGTTTGTTTATTTTTTTTTTCTTGGCTTTTAGTGTGGAAACCAACTTGGAGTATAAGTAAAGGCATATTGGGTACAAAAAAATCCCAATCAGCACAAAGTGCATGAAAATCTAATAATTTTTCACATTAACATATGTTTCTTGAAATTGGAAAATTTGGGGTTTAAAATCTCTTGTATTTTGGGATCGGCAGCTCAAAACATAAAGTTTCCTTATTGCCTTTTCTAGCTTGCATTTCTAGTGGGCTCATCATGGATCAATGATATTTAACACACTTTTTTCTTTTTGACACTTTAGGCCTCTTCAGTAGCCGTTACTATGTTTTCTATTTTTAAAAACAGAAAAAAATAAATAAATAAATAAATGAGAAAATACATTTTAAAACCAAAAAGCAATAACTTTAATGGCGAACTATTTGTTTTAAAAAAAAACATAAAAACACATTGAATAATTATTATTTTTTCGTTTTCTGTTTTTAAAAATAGAAAATATGGTATTTTAATTTTTAACATTTTTTAATTTTTTTTTAAACTGGTTTAAAAAATAATTATATAAATGTATAAAATGATTAAAAATAAAACAAAAAATATAAAAAATTATTTTTAAAATGTATTTAAAATTTTTTTAAAAAAAAAGTTAAAAATATTTTAAATTTTTAAAAAGATTTTTGTTATATAAAAATTAGAGAACAAATTTTAAAAACTATTTTTTAAAATCACTTTTAAAAATAATTACCAAAAAGATCCTAAATACTTTTATTTATTTTTTAGGGACTATTTTAAAAAATAATTATATAAATAAAAAAGAATAATTAAAAATAAAATATTACATATAAAAATTATTTTTAAAACATAAAAAGTAAAAAATAAAAATAAAAAAAGGTAACAACATTTTATATTCCTAAACCCCGAAATTGTTTTACAGGACAAAACAGTTTCCAAGAAGTATTTTCAAAATTGTCTTTAAACATACTTTTCAAACAATATCAAAGTTTCTATTTTTGAGGAGATGGATGTCGGCAATATCAGGTGTTTCAGTTTTTGTCAATGCAGTGGGTGTTAGAAGTACTGATGGTACAATATGGTTGCAGATGGGAATGTCAGGACAGCACATTGCCATACCCATTTTTGGGTTATGGTGAATCTAAACCGAAAGAAAACGGTCCCACTATGTCACATGCTATGTTTTTCCGTATGGTATAAAAATAGCATCATCATTTAGTGGGTAACTTTCAAGTCTCATTTGTTTTTAGCCTTACCATATTTGTTTATATTTTTATACCTAGCTTTTTTGTTTTTTTTTTTTTTTTTATTATTATTATTTTAAACGTTTAAAGGTACATTCACATCCACCGGTTCAAATTTGAACTTTGATACATTTAGATTTTATTTCTTTACATATCATATTTTTACAAATTTTTTCATTAGACAAACAAACTCCAAATCAAACAAAGTTTAATATGCTAGATTCATTGACAAGTTTAGTATTTTTAAAAATAACTTAAAATTTAAATAATAATTCAATTAATATTAAATATTTATGGCCAAAAATTAATCTATAATGACTATTGTTTCACTTTTGTATAGAATCATATTTTTCTAATTTTTTTATTAGGAAAATAAACTTCAAATCAAACAATACTCAATGTGGTAGATTTATGAACAATATTAGTAATTGTTTAAAAACAATTTAAAACTCAAATAGTAAACCCATTAATACCTGAATTTATAGTTAAAATGCACATATCATCAAAAGTGATATAAAAAAAAGTGTATCCTAAGATGAAATATTAATTTAATGGAATTTGATGTAATGGAAATTATTATTAGAAAGTGTCTCAAATTCTTAATTAATATAAAGAAAATTATTATGAATATCTCCACAAACATTTAGAGGAAAAAGTTATGAGATGAAGATAGACTTGCAAAGACTATGTGAAATACATAAAGATGCGAGGAAAAATGAGAGATATAAGGAGGGGACTTGTGGTTCATGGTGTAGATATGGGGAGTAGGGAAATATAAGATGTTTCGGAAATGTAATAGTTATATTTGATTTTTATCCTTTATAATATTTTTTATGATATAATGAAATAATTCTTTCACATCCATCGATGTAGGCATAGTTGGTCAAATTATATTAAAACCTCGTATATTTTTGTATAAATTGTTTTATTTTTATGTTCTTGAACTAACATTGTTTGAATTAAAGTTTCCACTTCCACAAAATCTAAAAACTTTTAATAAGTAAATAAATCTATTTTTTTATTTTCATTCCCCTTTTTTTTCCTTCTACTTTTCCTCTTTATTTTTTTCCCTTGCATTTTCCCTCATATTTTTTGGGAACCAAACATTGCCTTAGTAAAATTGAGTATTTATATATTAAAAAAAATTATGTTCTAAAAAAAGTTATCCTTTTTAAAAAAAACAACTTGCATGTAAATTATTTATATTTCAATATCTACTATTTAATTTATTTTCAAAAATTAATTTACATTTAAATTGTTTGTGAAAAAAACAACTCTCATAAAATTAGATGTTTATCTTGAAGTAGCACATTTTTTTAATATTGAGTATTTATTAAAACAAATAACTTTGATATAAATTATTTATGTTTTAATATCTACTATTCATATCATAAGAAATTTTGAAGCTTAGTATGATCATATCATTAAAAAAAATAAAATATTTATAATTCTAAAAATTTTATGATTAAAAAATATTTGTTTCCTTATAAGTGCATATTAGTATATTGGGTTCTAGAAATTATGAAAAGTTTAAAACAATAATGAAATGTCTTTTTTTTTTTAAATGTATTATGTGTGATATTATTATCCACTATAATCACTTATTAAATTTCTAGAAGATTATAGGTTGATCAATTTGTATCATAGATGAGATGTACTTCTACTATTTCAAAGAAGATATTTCATAGCATAAGTTGAGTAAACCATTGTTTGATGTTATGCTTTTTGGCATATTAGACCTAGAATCCATTTTGTGGCATCACATGCATGTCAAGTTTGACAGTCACCGATTGGTCATTTTCATTATTCATGTGTCTGGCCTCCATTCCAAAAGCATTCCATTTTTCCAAAAAAATTAAATAAAATTGAGGGGATAGATGCATTATTTTCATATGGCTTTGGGCTCAAATGATATTTGATGATTGCATTTTCATATGGCTTTTGTTATCTTGGGTTTGGACTGGGACTAATTTTAGACATTGAGATGGGCATTATTTTTATTTTATTTGGGTTTGGGCTCAGGCTCTCAATGGACTTGTTTGGTTGAGCCCAATGTCGGAGGCATTTGAGAGCACACGAGATCATTTTAGGACTGGCTACTTCCAAATCAGTTATGAAAAATAATTTTTAAGAATAGAATTGAAAATGATTTTCAATGCTTTGTAAAATAGAAGTTTTTTCAAAATTTTGAAATATTTTTAACCTATATTTTTATCTTTTAAAACATTTTTTAAACTTTTATTATTTTATATTTAAGAACAAAAAATTATTTTACATCTTTTGATTTCTAAACATGTTTTCTATGTTTTTTTGGATAAAATAAAAAACTAATTTTAAAAATAGTCAACAAACATACCCTATACTTCCTCTTTCCCGTTTTCTTTCTCTTCGAATGTTGTAAATATTTGAGATGTGATCATCATTTTGGACTTGTAATAATAGTTCTTATAGTGTATGGTTTGTCATCTTCTCCATGGTCACGAATGTTATGTTGAGGGGTACTTAATTAGTCCTTTTCCTACACAAAGTAATGGTTCATTTCTAGGTTGCTTTCACAGAGATAATGAGGATTCAGCCCCTCGTGTATTTAACTGCATGTCAACACCAATACCATTTGAATAGTTTTATGCAACTTATAACAACTGTCCTAATTAAGTGAGTCATGATTCAACTCTTTTCAGTAGTATACCACAATCAGATCATTCAACCTTGGGAGTTAGATTAATTTGCTATAAGATCATGACAATTAGAGCACAATTAATTGGGTGAGCTTGACTAATTGTCACACCACACCCACTTCTTTTGCTAATGAGAGAGCAAGGGGTGAGAGAAAGCTTACTACATTACCCTACACCAATCTCCCACCAATGTTTTGTAATCAATTCTGAGGCAGACTATTCACTTGCCTTGCACATATCTTGCAGTACTGAGAGACAATATCATTCTCATGCATGCATATTAATATTCCATTAGGGAGATTGTTTGATTTGACAATTGATAACGCGGGCTCCAAGCCAAGGGAATCGGTAGGGTTCGCCTCAACAGTGGCGGTCACCACCCTCTCCTCTAGGAATTCGCATGGTAAGGGCCCCAGCTCGCTCCTCTTCGTGATCAACCCTATCTTCAACGCGGGTCACTTTTATCTTCTCCCTATTATTATATGTGCTCTCTCTCGAGTCTTTGACTATGTCCTTAAAAGTAAGAATGCAGGTAGAAACACAAGGCAAGCATCATTAATTATAGGCTGGAGAATTCTACTCACCCTCCTGCCCATTCCACCATCTTCCCTCACCTGCATATGCATCTTCATACTCAATAATGGCTCTACTTATTTTTGCATTTTACATTACATATAGTTTGCTTAATTCATTATTGTCATATTATAACATAAGAAGCTTACCTATAGTTTTTCCTTTTTATTTATTGCCTTTTATTTTATTTAAATTATATTATCCAATATCATATGCAAATCATTATCATCATAACAACACTTAAAAGGTTCGTAACATTTGTAACAAAATCTTGTTTGATAGTTAAAATGGTTTTTTTGTTTTTTTTTTCATCTTTAATTTGATATGTGTTTACTTTATATTTTTAATTTTAGTGCAAATAATTTTAAACAATTTGTAGCCAACATATATTTATTTGGACATTAATTTTTGAAGTTATGCTCCATTGTGGTAATTAAATATAATTTTATACTTGTTTATTTTCATTTTATTTTTTTCAAATATGTTTCGGCAATGCACCTTGACCTAGAAAAATAGATCAAAACTCACTTGAAGAGGACTTTTGAGAGCATAGGACTAAAAGTGTAGTAAGGAAGAACTTGACCAAGAAAATTAAAGTAAAAGGTGAAGTTTTGAAGAAATGTAGAGTATTTCCGGTGGCTAAGATGACAAAAGATTAGTCTTATCTCCCACCATCCTCCAGTTTATCTCCCGTGGTTTTCGGGTATTGCAGAACCACATCAGAAATCCCCCCACTATAAAGAACAAGTTTGTGTTATAGCAATGTCATGTGCCCGCTTATATCTTCAAGGTCTCAAATTTCAATGATTCTTTGTTGATTTATTTGTAATGTTCAGCGTTTCATGGAAAATTTATGGGGTTTTCTTCCATCTTAATTTGCAGGGAAACCGATGATGGCAAGAGCACAGAAGCAGAAAGGCCAGGAGAGAGTTCCATGGTCACAGGGTGAAGACAGGAGACTTGTTGAATATATGCAGAGACATGGTGAGACTGGACGCTGGACAGATGTCCCAACGAGTGCAGGCCTGGAAGGAGTCCGAAGAGTTGTAGGCTAAGGTGGAACAGAAAACTGAAGTTTGGCATCAACCAAAAGCCCTTCTCTGAAGAGGAAGAAGCCACCATTATCAAACTCCAAAAGCAGCATGGCAATAAGTAATCAGAGTCATCCTCATTTTGTTCATCATTTTTCTAGCTATTAGGGTTTAGGGTTTAGGGTACTTAATCGAACTTGTGTTGGCTTTTCAGGTGGGCAACTATTGCAAAGCACATGCCAGGGAGAACGGATACTGGGATCAAGAATTTCTGGAATAACCGTCTGAAGCTTTCGAAAAAGGAGACTCCGAGCCTTGTCAATCTGACACC
Organism: Vitis vinifera; assembly: GCF_030704535.1. NCBI lineage: Eukaryota > Viridiplantae > Streptophyta > Magnoliopsida > Vitales > Vitaceae > Vitis > Vitis vinifera. The sequence continues at coordinate 1,398,103 of NC_081820.1, read as the reverse complement.
ATTGCACCAGCCTCTTGAAACTGCTGATTTGTTGACTTGTGCTGTGAATGATCTCAGGGATGAAGTCCTCAAGTTGCACTCAGATGCCAGCTTTACATGGTATCCTCGGCATGGACATGCCTTTCATCCAACAGATGAGGAGCTAATTCTCACTTCTCTTCCTCCTCTTCCTCCTCAAACACCCAGTTTCCATTACCAGCAGGCTATGGAGGACCAACAAGTTTGTCCCAGGAACCCAGATGGGATCGGTTTTGGGCCTGCGAGTATTCCAAATGCAAGTTCCATTCCTGCGCCGGTTTCAGCCTCACTGGAGCCCTCCAAGGCCTATCAAGTAGTGGAGATTGTTGAGGCCACCCCAGCTGACCAAGATAGTGACTGTTTCTTGGAAGAACTTCTCAGGGATCAGGAGCCTAGTGACCGTTTCATGGATTTCACTTCGTCTCCTGATGCTGATGGATCACAAAATATAATAAATTAAGTGTGGTTTGTGTGATCGTGTTGATAGGGTACTGAGACCCCTTTTAACACAAAATAATGCTTCATTTCTAGATTGGGTTTGTAGGGATGATGAATACATATTTGGCCCCGCGTACATGATGCCCATTGTGATGAGTCTTTGATTTGTACGCTAAATCGCATCAACTTCATCTTCTCCGTGGTTATGAATATTATAATAGACCCATGTTTTGTGCTATGTTGAGGGGTACTTAGTCCCCTTTCTACACATAATAATGGTTCATTTCTAGGTCTCTAATGCGTGTATAATGAGCCCCACATGTATTTGACGTGTATACCAAATCCTCCCATCATCATCTCCAATCTTGTTAATTTAACTACAACTCCACTGTTGATAGCAAAATTCCTACACTGCAGTAGCAAGTACCAGCAACAGAATCTCGATCAACGCATTCCAGTGATCCTTCCTTCCTCCTGCAAAAAAGATGTCTGGATGGGTTGTCCGGACACACCCTCCGATGATTAAGTTAGTCTTTTGGAAGCTATTTGAATACAAATTGTTCATTTGGGAGTGTTGTTCCGTGATTTTCTTCAAGGATTGCTTACCCCTTCTGAGAGTCTCCTTAGAGTTTATATATGAGTCAGAGAGCATGGCCTCGCTGTGCTAGCTGGTCCCATCGTCATGATTGTGGCTCATAGGGTGGCGAAGCAATCATGACCCTTCTGGTGCGAGGTGGCGGCTGTCAAAAGGGTATTCAGGCGGCGATGGTCACCTCAATTTATGATTTTAGGTACCGGGGATGCGTCAGACAATCTGAGAAGATTTGGGAATGTCTTGTCGAGCGTATCTTGCATTAAAGATGAGTGATAGTTCAGGAGATTTGATCGACAATGTTGTCGGAGTTTGTTTCTTGACTGCGAGCAGAAATGTATCCGGCAAATCGCGAGCGTATGACGAGTCAAGTTGTCTGGGGAATTTGAATCGTCGGGCGCGGATGTACTCCAGGTGAGCGTCGCCAGCGGATCCGGACATGTCTGTCCGGGGAAGTTGAATCGCACTTCTCTCCTATCCGACGGTAGGCGCCGGCTGTGAAATATCAGGAGATGGTGGAACGTTGGCCGTACAGAATTTCCTCCCGGGTGGAATGAGCGATGCCACGCGTCGCAAGAGGGGCCGTCTGCGTGTCCAAGGGAGAGGGAGCCACGTGGCACTTTTTAGGGAGGATCCCACATCCACCATTTGAATGGTTTTATGGAAGTTGTAACAACTGTCCCAAGTAAGTGATTCAACTCTTTTAAGTATTATCCCGCAATCACATATTCAACCTTGGAGTCAAATTAATTTGTTGTAAGATCATGACATCTCTTTTAAGTATAATATTTAGATGATGTTTGTTTTTTGGCTGAATAGAAAAAACCAAAATATTTGGTTTTTTCTATTCAGCTAAAAATAACTTGTTGACATCATTGAATATAGCTAAAATGAACTTGTTATCAAGACAAAAAACAAACACCACTAATGAGTTGTCTCCATACTATTATCAAGACAAGTAAATCCATAGACCATAAAAATCAGTAAAAGATTACTACCAAATCATTGAAAAAAACTGTTCTTTTCCTTTTTGCCTTTAAAAATAAAAATACAGTTATAACTATCAAGAATATTTATGAAAATTAAAACTACATTTAGATATATATATATTGTGTTATGTACTCATGTTTCAAAATCACTACCAAATTAGAGAGAGAGAGAGAAAGAGAGTCACTCGCTTTAGACATCAATTGCCCAATGTTATATGCATTTATTTGGAAAGCATGCTTGTCCCCACATGTGATGTGATACCTTTGCGTAGGATCAGCAATAGCATATTTGTTAATGTTATATTTATATGAATATATATATATTGTTGGTTAAAAATAAAGTGTAAGAAGAGTTACACTTTTGAAAATAATTTTTGGAAAATAAAGTGTAAGAAGGGTTACACTTTTAATGTGTGAATTAAACACATTATTAAGTTTTGAAATGTTACAAAACTTGAAAGGTTGAGGAAGACAATGAGTCTTCTCATCTTTGTAACTTTATAACCTTAAGAGGTTAAGTGTAAGAGAGTTACACACTTGAGATTAAATCATGTTTAATGTGTGAATTAAACATATGATTTAATTTTGAATGTTACAAAGATGAAGAGGTTGAGGAAGACAATGAGTCTTCTCATCTTTATAACTTTATAAACTTAAGAGGTTAAGTGTAAGAGAGTTACACATTTGAGATTAAATCATGTTTAATGTGTGAATTAAACATATGATTTAATTTTGAATATTACAAAGATGAAGAGATTGAGGAAGACAATGAGTTTTTTCTCATCCTTGTAACCTTTTTTCAACCCTAAGAGTGCTATATATATGACTTTTCTTCTTTTTGAAATCTCATGCAGAAAAGTGAAAAGGTTTGATCAATCCCAAGACTATTTCCATTTAGTTCCCAAAAGATTTCTAGAGGTGGGAGGAAATAGAGTCTTTGGACAAAGTTCCAAGAACTTGTTTGAGCCTTTCTTGTGTTCTTCTTCTTCTTGTTCTTATTTTGTATCTAAGAGAGTTTTATTGTATCAAAGTGAGTGTGTGAGAGTGTTTCCTTTCTCCATTATATCCAAATTTTCTCAACAATCAAAGACTCTACTCTCAATGGAGGGAGAGACTATCAAGATTATGAACCAAGACCTTGTGAGGTTGGATCGTTTTGATGGTTCCAACTTCACTAGGTGGCAAGACAAGGTGAGATTCCTCCTCACAGCACTCAAGATTTTCTACATCCTTGATCCTACCTTGGCACCATTACCGGAACTAAAGGAAAATGACACACCTCAAGTGGTGGCGGCAAGGAAGAAGAGGGAGGAGGATGAGCTCATATGTAGGGGTCATATTTTGAATGCCTTATCCGATAGGCTATATGATCTCTACACCAACACCAATTCCGCGAGGGAGATTTGGGAGGCTCTTGAAAACAAGTACAAAGCCAAGGAAGAAGGTACCAAAAAGTTTCTTATTTCTCAATACATAGATTTCAAATTTTTTGATGAAAAGCCTCTCTTACCACAAATTCATGAGTTGCAAGTAATTGTGAATAAATTGAAAGTTCTCAAAATTGAACTTCCGGAGGCCTTCCAAGTTGGTGCTATTGTGGCTAAATTACCATCAAGTTGGAAAGGTTACCGGAAGAGGATTCTCCACAAGAGTGAAGATTACTCCTTGGAAGAGATTCAAAAACATCTTCGCATTGAGGAAGAATCGAGATCAAGAGACAAAATGGTGGAAGAGTCCAATGGTGGGACTAACAAAGCCAATGCGATTTCAAAGGCCAATCATCCTAGAGGTAAAAATAACAACAACAAAAAGAATTCCGGAAATTATATGAGCCCCAAGAAAAATCAAGAGCAATTTAAGGGCAAGAAAGGTCCTTGTTTTGTGTGTGGAAAACCCGGGCATTATGCTAGGGAGTGTAGGTTCCGAAAGGACCAAAAAAGGGTTGTGGTGAATGCAATTGATGAGGAGATCATTGCAACACTAAGCGATGTGTGCGTTGTCCAAGGAAAGGTGCAAGGATGGTGGTATGATACTTGTGCCACAGTTCATGTTACCTATGACAAATCTCTTTTCAAGACCTTTGAAGATGCAAAGGGAGATCAAGAGGTTCAAATGGGCAATGAAGGAAAATCCAAGGTGCTTGGCAAGGGCACTATTGAAGTTGCTTTTACCTCCGGCAAAAAGGTTACCCTTAAAAATGTATTGTATGTCCCCGATATGAATAAAAATTTGGTTAGTGGGGATTTGCTTGGCAAACCGGGTATCAAAGCGGTGTTTGAATCCGGTAAGCTAATTTTAACCAAATCGGGGAACTTTGTGGGAAAGGGGTATTCTTGTGATGGGATGATCAAACTTAGTACCAATGACAATATCAATAAAATGACGTCTACTTCCGCTTATATGTGTGATTCAAATTCTTTATTTTTGTGGCATAATAGGCTTGCACATGTTGGTTTAAGCACTATTAAAAGGATTGTGAAATGTGGTTTGATTGCTTGTGATACCAAGAAATTTGAAAAATGTGAAATATGTGTTAAATCAAAGATGATTAAAAAGCCTTTTCATAGTGTTGAGAGATCATCTAATTTGCTTGATTTAGTACATAGTGATCTTTGTGAACTTAATGGCATGTTAACAAGAGGTGGAAATAGGTATTTTCTTACATTCATAGATGATTGTTCTAGATTTACCTATGTGTTTTTGTTGAAAAAGAAAAGTGAAACTTTCAATGCCTTTAAAGTTTACAAAGCCGAAGTTGAAAATCAACTAAGAAAAAATATTAAGGTGCTTAGAAGTGATAGAGGTAGTGAATATTTCTCTAGTGAATTCAATTCTTTTTGTGAAGAATATGGCATAATACACGAGTGCACCGCACCCTATACACCTCAACATAATGGCATAGCGGAGAGAAAGAATAGAACATTCTTGGAAATGGTGAATGTTATGTTATTGCATGCGAAATTGAATTTCAATTTATGGGGTGAAGCTTTGTTGACTGCTTGCCATATTTTGAATAGAATTCCTATGAAGAAAAAAGAGATATCTCCATATGAGTTATGGAAAGGAAGGAAGCCTAATATAGGTTACTTCAAAGTGTGGGGGTGTCTTGCTTATTGCAAGAAAACGGATCCAAATAAAACAAAATTGGGCCCAAGAGCCATTAAGTGTGCATTTGTAGGCTGTGCCTCAAATAGCAACGCTTATAGGCTATTAGACTTGGAGTCTAATGTGATAATTGAATCAAGAGAGGTAGAGTTCTTTGAGAATTTGTTGAGTGATAGCAATTCTCAAGTACCTACTAGTGTTGGAGAGTCTCAAGAGGAGACACCTTCAAAGGTTGTTGAGCAACCCATTGTGCCTCGGAAAAGCCAAAGAGCTAGAAAAGAGAAAGTGTTGGGATCGGATGAGATTGACTCTCAAAGAATTTCCTTTTACTTAGTAGAAGGAAATAGAGAAGATATTATAAGAAAAATTCCTATAGTACTTCAAATAGAAGAGGATCCCAAAACATACAAAGAAGCTATGGCTTCTAGAGATGTTGCTTTTTGGAAAGAGGCTATCAATGATGAAATGGATTCAATTATGTCCAACCAAACATGGGAATTGGTAGACCTTCCACCAGGATCTAAACCAATAGGGTGCAAGTGGGTATTTCGAAGGAAATATCACACCGATGGCATGATTCAAACCTTTAAGGCTAGATTAGTAGCTAAGGGGTTTAAACAAAGAGAAGGTATTGATTATTTTGATACCTATGTGCCGGTGGCTAGAACAACATCGATTAGGATATTGTTTGCTTTGGCATCAATTCATAATCTATTTGTTCATCAAATGGATGTCAAAACGGCATTCTTGAATGGGGATCTCAATGAGGAGGTCTACATGGAACAACCGGAAGGTTTTGTTCTACTGGGGAATGAAAACAAAGTGTGTAAGCTTGTCAAATCATTATATGGTTTAAAACAAGCTCCCAAACAATGGCACGAAAAATTTGATCATGCTATTCTTTCGGATGGATTTAGACACAACAATGTGGACAAGTGCTTATATTCTAAGACTTGTGATGACTATATGGTCATAGTGTGTCTATATGTGGATGACATGTTAATCTTGAGTGATGACATGAAAGGAATAATAGAAACGAAAAGGTTTCTATCCACAACCTTCAAGATGAAAGATCTTAGAGAAGTTGATACTATATTGGGTATCAAAGTGAAAAGAAATAGTGGGGGTTATGCTTTGAACCAAACCCACTATATTGAGAAAGTAGTTAGCAAATTTAGTCATCTCAAGATTAAAGATGCTAATACTCCATTTGATTCAAGTATAAAACTTGAAAAGAATAATGGTAGATCGGTGGCTCAACTTGAGTATGCAAGTGCAATTGGAAGTCTTATGTATGCTGCTCAGTGTACTAGGGCTGACATTTCATTTGCAGTCAGTAAACTAAGTAGGTTTACTAGCAATCCAAGCGTGGAACATTGGAAAGCTATTGGTAGAGTTCTTGGTTACCTAAAGAATACCAAAGAACTAAGCCTCCAATATTCAAAGTTTCCTGCTATAATTGAAGGGTATTCAGATGCAAGCTGGATATCGAGTGTGGGAGATAATTTATCTACCACAGGTTGGGTGTTTACACTTGGTGGTGGGGCTGTCTCTTGGGGATCCAAGAAACAGACTTGTATATCACACTCAACCATGGAGGCAGAGTTTATAGCTCTAGCTGCAACTGGAAAAGAAGCTGAGTGGCTTAGGGATCTCATGATGGACATCCCTTTTACTGCAAATAATGTGTCAACAGTGTCGATACATTGTGACAGTCAAGCCACTCTAGCTCGTGCGTACAGTGGAGTGTACAATGGGAAGTCTAGACATATAAGCATTAGACATGAGTATGTAAGACAATTGATTCAAAATGGAATCATCTCAATCTCATTTGTGAGGTCAAGTGGAAACTTGGCGGATCCTTTTACTAAACCTCTTACAAGAGATTTAGTAAGGATAACATCTAGAGGGATGGGACTAAAACTCCTTAAATAAAACTCACCAATGATGGTAACCCAACTTAATACTACGAAATGACTAGTCTTAAGTTCAATGGGTAAAAACAAGTCATTGATAAGTGGGTTGTGGCAGCATTAGAACATGTGAGTTCCATCTGTGATGATTAATGCTGGTTGTTACCGTTGGAGGGTTAAGCTTAAAGCTTTTAATGAAATTCAGTCTATGTGTGACAAGCATCTTAAAGGTAACAAGGATGCTGGAAGAATTTCACCTATGTGAACTTAGGGGTGGTGCCGCCTCTCATGAGAGTTGGAGTTTCTTTCAAGAAAGTTCATGAATGGATTGAGCACATGGCCATAAAAGTGCTAAGCAAGAAAATAATGGGCACTCGTGTGGTTAGTGAAAGTGTGTGTGTTGTTACCGGTTTCGTTACAAGGAATAACTGGTTCAATGCTACAAGCAACCTGGGATTTCAACGGAGCTTTGTGACAATTACACTAAGGTAAAATTCAAATCGAAAGATATTTTATTTTATGCATTTTCACTGTTAAGGTTATAAGGGTTTATGTTTATTTTTAACCAAGTGGGGGATTGTTATATTTATATAAATATATATATATATATATTGTTGGTTAAAAATAAAGTGTAAGAAGAGTTACACTTTTGAAAATAACTTTTGGAAAATAAAGTGTAAGAAGGGTTACACTTTTAATGTGTGAATTAAACACATTATTAAGTTTTGAAATGTTACAAAACTTGAAAGGTTGAGGAAGACAATGAGTCTTCTCATCTTTGTAACTTTATAACCTTAAGAGGTTAAGTGTAAGAGAGTTACACACTTGAGATTAAATCATGTTTAATGTGTGAATTAAACATATGATTTAATTTTGAATGTTACAAAGATGAAGAGGTTGAGGAAGACAATGAGTCTTCTCATCTTTATAACTTTATAAACTTAAGAGGTTAAGTGTAAGAGAGTTACACATTTGAGATTAAATCATGTTTAATGTGTGAATTAAACATATGATTTAATTTTGAATGTTACAAAGATGAAGAGATTGAGGAAGACAATGAGTTTTTTCTCATCCTTGTAACCTTTTTTCAACCCTAAGAGTGCTATATATATGACTTTTCTTCTTTTTGAAATCTCATGCAGAAAAGTGAAAAGGTTTGATCAATCCCAAGACTATTTCCATTTAGTTCCCAAAAGATTTCTAGAGGTGGGAGGAAATAGAGTCTTTGGATAAAGTTCCAAGAACTTGTTTGAGCCTTTCTTGTGTTCTTCTTCTTCTTGTTCTTATTTTGTATCTAAGAGAGTTTTATTGTATCAAAGTGAGTGTGTGAGAGTGTTTCCTTTCTCCATTATATCCAAATTTTCTCAACAGTTAATGACCATGAATTTGCTTCTCCTATCCTTTTCTTTCCGGCCAATTTCTTCTGGGTATCTAAAGATGAATCAGGATCAGACACCATTTCTGACCTTTAACCATGCATGTGGTCCACATCCCTACCAGCATACCCAATTTGCTATTATTCTTTTTCATATCCACTACGTACTTCCCCACCCGCTATTGCTATTTACTACCACGCCACCCACCACCACCTTCGCCCTCCAACAGAGCACCATCTTCCGTACGACGCCTTCCTAAGCGTCATGACCCTCCTCCCAGAGCCGCCCACCATCAGCCCAGCTCAAAGCTCACCAGCAACTCATGCAGTAGCGGCGTCTCGAACCAGACCAAAACTAGTACTTCTAGAATTTTCTCCTCTCTATTTTTTTTTTTCCTATTTTTATTTTCCCACGTAGTTCGCTTATTTGTTTTCATTGCTTGATGATTTAGCTTTCAAGCAAGGTATATGACCTAGGGTTTACCGTCTCCCTACCTAACCACCTTCACGGCTCACCGTCTCCAACCACGGCGTTTCGAACCAGTCCAAAACTGAACTTGTGCTATGTTCTCCTTTATTTCTTTATTTCTTTCCTTTTTATTATTTTCTCATTCTCATATAGTTAGTTTATTTGTTTATGATAGACAATAACAAGAATAGGGGATAAAATAAAATAGAATAACAACACACATTTACATGAGAAATCCTATATTAAAAAAAATCACGGACAAAATAAAAATAAATTTTTTATTATATCAAAAGATGAACCAGACTTCTATAATTGATTTAATATTTTATTTCAATTAAGTGCTAAGAAGTAAAAAAAGAAAAAAAAAATCTTTCATATTACTTTTAGGGTTAAAAAAAGTTTAATATTTTGATTTTTTAATTTAATAAAAATTTTAAAAATAAATAATAAATTTATAAAAAGTAACATTTGTAATAAATTTAAACCGTTTGCTTATGTAGTTTTTAGGTCTTGAACATCGCCGGCATTTTTAAGTTATATATGCTCTGGAGATGAACACGTTCAACATGTTCCCACCTCACCTCAATCATGCATCAAAATGACAGCTTGGCTTGCTTGTATTGAATTTGATCACATGTCCCAAAATGGCATTTAGCTCAAGTATTCTACTTTTTAGTGAAGGGTATAACCCAAGTCATAACCCTGACGAATGAAATAGAAAATACAATACAGAATCTTGATAATTGACCTTTTCTTTTTCTGCTCGTTCTTGCTTTTTCCACGATAATGTTAGGTTTGAATATTGACTTATCAAATTTGGTTAGTGGGATAAGTTGTGATTAAGGTCACACAAAAAGTCAAATTCAATTTAGGTGGTGTTTTATTTTTTTACTTAATTTTAAATAAAACCTTAATGTTAATATTAGATTGTTTGTTTTTGTAGTATTTTATTTCTATTAAATATTTTAAAAAAAATTAATATGTTATTTTTTTTATTTAGAAAAAGTTACATATTTTAACTTTTTTTTATTCAATAAAAAATTTATAATAAGTCATGAAAAAGTAGACAAACAAACAACCGAAAATCTAAAAACAAATTACTTTAAGCAAAAAGTAAAAAAAAACAAGCACCCTCTTAGTATTATTATAATTTGAAAAAGAAAAAATAAAAGATAAAGGAATCAAAATCTATTTGATTTTAAAATTCTTTTAAAACATCTTATAAATGAGATATTAACATCTATAAGTTCCGTCAAATTTGAATAGGTTGCTCTGTTCCTTTTTCTTTCGTTTTTTCTAATCTGTTCGTAAAGTAGCTTTTGCGTATTTATATATGTGTAGCTTTTGCATATATGTTGCGGCCATAATGCTTAGCACAACAATGGCTAAGATAGGGACAGTAGTGTCTGAAGAAGAGAAGTCAAAGGTTTTGAAAGGGAATATATACTTTATTTTTCTTCTGTTAATATCTAGCTTGAGGACTTAGTAAAAGAATAAGGTTTGGAAAGGGAATATAATTTCATTTTTCTCTCTAGTATCAGAAGAAAATGGTGAAGCATAAAGTTGTGAAAGGGAATATGCATTATTTTTCTTCAAGTGTTACAAAAATTGTAGAACTTGTAGTTGGCTGATAATAATAAACTATCTTCCAAACATAAATCTGTGTATAAATCTGTGTTGTGCATGATCTTAAGATTGACATTAAGAAGATAGAAGCACTTGTTTCAAGCTGGTCTATTAATGCTCAATCCTTGCTTGAAATTTCTGTTTTTCCACCAGGACAAAGACCTTGGAAGCTCGTTGTTCTTCCTTGCAAAAATATTGTTATGTTTGGTCTTAGGAAAGTAGAGAGCTCTGAACGAGTTGAAGCAATTCAGAAAATTTTGGAAGCTAGCTAGCCAGGAATATAGATAGATTTCAGGTTTATACTGTCTTAAGAGCAAACATATCTAATATTCTTTAATGCTTAACTTTTCTATTTAAGTGTCTATTATGGATAATTTTTGGATTGGTCATCATGGCATTTCAACTATTGACAAATCGATTCCAATTTGGATTTTTGTTACTTGGCTGCTGAAAACATGGTATTGCACATGCATTGACTTACTGATTTTACTTGGCTACCAAAAACAGCAATAGACATGAATGCAAATCAAATATGAATAACCTACTCAAAAGACCTTAATGCGGTTGTTTTCTAGAGGTTTGAATGGAAAAGACAGTTGCTGGAAACACATCTCAGTTTAACCTGTAGGTCTTTTATTTAGGTTTGACATTAATCCACCACACAAATAGAGTCTTGGTGATCTTTTGCTAAAAATGCTTAGTAGATTGTGGAATCATAGGTCAAGATCACATACTTTGGACAAAAATTGATATCAGAATTTCCTCTACTGTAAGCTAGTGATCTTCATGAATGGATCATATGAAAATTGCCTCTTCTTATTTGCCACACAATAAATTAATCTAATGCTGAAACATACAAATTATTGGTTGAGAGAATACTTTCCTAAGTTGGTTTGTGAGTTGAATGATACAAGGAGTTTGATATAAAATAGTTATTTGCATGGAAGGGGATGCCTTGGTCTTCACAAATTTGTTTCTTGAATGTCTGAAACACCGTAGGGACCTCTTGCCTAAACTCTAATGGTTCCAGTAATCAAATTAGTTTTGAAGGTTATGAAATCTAACATTGATGTGCTTTAATAGGTGGAGTTAGTTAAGAGGCAGTTTACGAGTAATTCTTTGAGTTAGGCATTCATCTGTTTCATGCATCTAGATGTTAGATTCAGGTAATCACGACTCTTAGGGCATGTGAAACTTTCTAGTGTTAAGAATCTGTGTTGTATCTTTATTTGATAGTCTATTTGGTCCTTTGTCGTATTGTAGATGAAGAATTTTATGTTCTTGAGAACATGGTCCGTATGAGATGGACGTGTTTTCTATTTGGAGAGAAAATCAATGCCTTGGGATAATGTTCTTGATTGATTCACTGTGGCATAAGCATCACTTTTTCTTGGTTGATTCATGAGTGCATAATCTTCTCTTATGGTTTGTTTGGCAGTTGAGAAAATGCAGGGAAAGGAAAGGCGTCACAATATTGAATTTCATAACTCCATCAACCTAATTCTCATATGACTATCTGGCGAGGAGCTTTTAATCTAGAGAATTGAGAAGCCATGAAAAAAGAAGGAAGAAGAAATGGGGAGGAGGAAGAAGACGAGAGAGCAGTGGAGAGTGAGAAGCTGGGAACTCTCGTCCGACTTTGCCCTTTCGTCTTTTATCGTACTAACGGTTTAAATAAAATATGAAGGACGCGTTTGGCAATTAGTATTTATTAAAAATTAAATAAAAATAAAATTGTGGTTTATTAGAATAAATTTAAGAATTTCTAAATATTCTTTTTTTAACAAATGAATAATTAAAAAAAAATAAAAAACCCACATTCCATATTTTTACCTTTTTTTTTCTTTTTAAATAGGCAAGTGAGTTTTTCTTCCATGCTTAAAGAAGAATATGAGACTAATTTAATGATTTTTAAATAAAATTTTAATTTTTAAATAATATATAAAATATTATTTTATTTTTATAATTATTTTAAATTTAATAATTTATAAATTTAATAATTCAATCGTTTTTCTGATCAATGAATCGTAAATTGATAATTTTTCTAGTTTAATGATCCGATTCTAAAAATATAGCATTTTACATTAAACTGATAAGCTGAAATTGAATTTATAGTAAAGTACAGACGAAGTAGAATCCCACTCACACCAAACAATCATAGTTCTAAAATAGTTTGGAGAGAATTGCGGTAGTTCTAGAAATAGTTTGGGGATAACATTATTTTAATAAATATTTTTAAAATATGATGTACTTTTGTAAAAAGCCTTCTATAGCCGGGGGAAGAAGACCTTTTCAAACGCGATCATAATAGGTGGCATAATAGCAACAATACACATGGACGCTTTCTACATGTGTCAACCCGCAGTTCATTGATTCTGTTGTACTCCTACGAAAAGCTAGGCACCTGCCGTGCCGAGAGTATGGAGTACAGGTGGGTTATTTTAGACAAAGAAGGGGTCCAAGAAGACAGCCGCATTTGCGAATGGGATCCAAGAAAACAATATTATTTGCAAATGGAAGACCCAAATCACAAGTTTCCTTAACTTAGCCTCCGCGGCACAGAGATTACTATTGCAGCATTTATTTGACTTCTGACAGTGGGTTAAACCCGCTTTCATGGGGCCAATAATCACGGGCGTATACCAATTAAGAGCAGAGTGAAAGTGAGAGATAGAGGGAGAAGAGAATGGGTTCCTGAGCATTAAATGAGAACGGGCACGTGCAGTCTGCATACCGTACCCAGCATTGTCAACTTCCACTTCAAAGAACAATGGTCCTAGTTAACATCAATATACCTCCCTAGGGAATTTTAGTTTCACTAGAATAAAAATAAATTATTCCATAATTAAAAAAATTATTTATCCTTATTTTTTTAATAAGACTGAACCTAAATTTAATTTCATATTAATATAAATTAAATTAATAAAATAGAAAACAATACAAATTCTTTAATTCAAAATCGTTTTCTCCATCCTCAAGTAAATTCATAGGCCATCAAAAACCAGTAAAAGATATTTAAAAAATCATTGAAAAAAATGTTCTCTTGCCTTTTGTTTTAGAAAATAAAAACACAATACAAAGTATAAGGAACATTACTTCATAAAAATTAAAACCACATTTGATGCATGTGGATCAAAGCCACCACCAAATGGGCAAAATGAGCCCCACTACAAGACCAAAAAAAAAAAGGAAATGGCTTTTCTAACCGACTTATATTTTATTTTATATTTAATTAGGAGCTTGTCTCCTGCACCACGTATTTTGAGTTTCTAAACACATTGCATTCATTTACCCGTGAACGTACCCATTCCCACATGGTCTTGTCTTAAAATATTGATGGGCTCGTTCATATTTCATCACAAAATTATCTTTTTATCATCTCTTCTAATCAAATATACGTCATTACGGTAGGAAAAAATAGGACCACGATGCATATAAAACAATGAGATCCAAGTTAAGGTATATAACAATGAGATTCCTTGCTAAGTTTCAACATGTTTGAAATGTAACCCTTTGAGTTCGAAGGATGGGGGTTGCTATCTCCCACTATCTAAGTTTTGACCTGTTTGAAATGTTATTTTAATTCAAACCTTTTGAGTTTGAAGGATGGGGGTTGCTATCTCCCAATACCTACCATAAATCTCGGTATATAACCAAGTAAAATTTAATTAATTATATGGAATTTTTTTTACCAAGTCTTGTGACCAGTTAAATCTCTAGTAATGGGTCCAATTTTATCAACGATACCCACATTTGATCACATCCCTTTCACCCTTTAGAAAGGACTGAAAGAGACAGCGCTGCAGCGAACATGTATAAAACCCACGATTGGGCAGCAAAAGAAATCATCCTCTTCCATCTTCAATTCCAAGTTTTGAAACTTCCGTTTGTTATTTGTACACTTCTTTGAAACTTGAAGCAATCATAGTGTAAAAACGATTACAGCATTTCATGGGAAATTTATAGGATTTTTTTTTTTTGCCATCTCTGTGCATGTGATTGATAATGGCAGCATCACAGGGACATGGGCGGAATGGGCTGAAGAAGAGTCCATGGACTCCTAAAGAAGATCAGAAACTGATTCGATACATGAAGAGACATGGTGAGCCTACACGGTGGACGGAGGTCCCAAAGCTTGCGAGGCTGAACAGGTGTGGGAAGAGTTGTAGATTGAGGTGGAGCCAGTATTTGAAGCCCGGTATCAAGCGAGGGAACTTCTCTCAAGACGAAGAGGACACCATCATCAGACTTCAATCTGCTCATGGCAACAGGTAATGAGAATCTCCTCATTTTTTGATCTTTTTCAATCATGAAAATACATCATTTGAGGAGATTGTCTTGCTTTTGCAGGTGGGTATTTATAGCCACTCAACTTCCAGGCCGGACTGACAGTGAAATCAAGAACTATTGGAACACCAGTTTGAAGAAGAAGCTTGCGAAAAAGGAAATTCCCCCTGCCACTCAGACACCGTTGTTCCAACCGTTACTAGCTGCTGCTGTTTTTTTGGATTCTTGTGCGAATTATATAAGGGACTATGCCCTGAGGTTGCACTCAGATGCACGACTACCCAATCCTCAGCGCCATGGAGTTGGCTTCATTTCAACAGACCCTACGGGCGCTTTCCCCGCTCAAGGACCTGGTTTCAATTATCAGGCTATGGAGGACCCAACAGTTTATTATCCAGACCAGTTTGGCCCTTTGATTACCAATTTTCTAAATACGATTCCTTTCCCACAACTTAACCAAAACTATGCAGGCCATGTTGGCTCTTTACTTGGGAATATCCCCCCTGCCACTCAGACACCGATACAACCGTTACTCCCAGTTGCTGATTGGTTGGCTTCTACTGCTGCTTATCTAAGGAGCTATGCCCCGGGGTTGCACTCAAATGCACAGCTACCCAATCTTCACTCGCTGCATAACCCAGTAGTACAGCAGGGCTTCGGTGACATTACACCCGATCCTGAGGCTCAGCTCCATGGAGTCGGTTCCATTTCAACAGACGCTGCGGGGGCTCTCCCCGGTCAAGGACCCGGTTTCAATTACCAGGCTATGGAGAACCCAACAGTTTACAATCATCCAGACCAGTTTGGTCATTTGATTACCAGTATTCCAAATATGGGGGTTTTGATTCCTGACCCAAAAGTTAACAACAACTATGCAGCCGATCTTGGCTCTTTGTTTGGGAATGTTCCAAATGCAGGTTCGACTCCTGCACTGATGGTTTCAGAGTCATCAGAGCGCTCTATGACTAATCAAGTGGAAAATGAGATGACCCCACCAACTGAAGAGATCTCCCCTTTGGAAGCCTGGCTAGAAGAATTTCTCTCTGCGGAGAATGGTGAGACTAGTGACTCTTTTTGCGGAGACGTTGCACTCGTGTAGTTCTCGTGCGTGAATACCTCCATTATGTAGTGTTTCGGGGAGTGCTTTTTGCATTATGTTGTGGGGATAGATAGATCCATTTCTACATAAAATAATTGTTCATTTTTGGGCTAACGAGTTGTTTGGGTTCTAGAATTCCTATAACATAATGTGATGTTGTGTTAGGTTATATACGTAAAAATAACTTTTTTGTTTTATGTTTTGAGTGGTTGTCATGCTTCCACATGGAGAGATTTACTCAAGTTAAATCTCTTTGCATCTGGTTTGAAATCTAGGGGACTGTACAACAAAAAATAGCAGAACTGAGAATACAAAGTAAAAGAAAAAGGGTCCTTTGTTTTTTGTGTGGACTGTCATAACTCCTTTGTTCCCAGCTCTATTCTCAAGTGTTACTCTTCCATTTTTTCATTCTATAGCCTTTCTCTGTTTCAGGCTGAAACAACAGCCAACAGAATTGGTATCAGAGCTACCCATTTCACAAATCCACCTCTCAATCTAATCTTCGATCCACCTTGCTGTTTCCAATCTAATCTAATCCACTTCTTCTTTTCAAGCCCTTTTATCTCTTACAACATGACTCTTGTGTATGGAATTTTAAGAAATTTCCTCTGTTTCGGAAAGGAAGGATACTAGGGTTTCTTTTAATCCAAAGACCCAAATCCGAACCTACAATGCAGCTGAATTGGTGATGTTGTTGTGCAATCAGATTGTGTTGCTAGAAACCCTCAATCTTGAAGCACACGGACCAAGGACTTGAAGGGTAGATCAATGGCCAGCACAAGTGTTACAAGTATGAGTTCTCAACCTTCTTCTATTCCATTATTTGAAGGAGAAAATTATGACTTTTGGTGCGTAAAAATGAAAACATTATTTATGTCTCAAGATGTTTGGGATTTGGTTGAAAATGGTTTTGATGAACCTGACAATGTGATTACATTAACTCCGGTTGAAAAAGATCAGTTGAAAGAATTGAAAAAAAATGGATGCAAAAGCTCTCTTATTTATTCAACAAGGTGTTGGTGACAACATCTTTCCAAGAATTATGAGAACTTCAAAAGCTAAAGAAGCATGGGACATCCTTCAACAAGAGTTCCAAGGGGATAAAGGAACCCGGTCAGTAAAGCTTCAAGCTTTAAGAAGAGAGTTGGAAAATATGAAAATGAAGGAGAATGAAACTCTAAATGAGTTTTCTTCCAGATTTATGGAGTTAGTAAATCAGATGAAGTCATATGGTGAAGAAATTAGTGATAAAAGAATCGTTGAGAAACTTTTGATCAGTCTACCTGACAAATTTGACCCAATTGTGGCTGTGATTAAAGAAACAAAATATCTCTCACTGCTCAATGTACAAGAGCTATTTGGGTCTTTAAAAACTTATGAATAGAGATTATTGAGGCATTCCAAAAAATCAGTAGAAAGTGCATTCCAATAAAAAATAAGCCTTAACTCCAGAAATGTTGAAAGGAAACCTATAAGCAATGAAAATAGAAGTGATTCATCTAGAGGTGGCAGAACTGGACGAGGAAGAGCGAGAGGAAGAGATGGAAGAGGTAGAGGAAGATTCAACTATGGAAGAAAGTTCACTAATGAAGAAGGCTCATCATTCTCAAAGTATAATATTTGTAAAAGAAGTAGTCATGTTGAAAAAGATTGTTGGTTCAAAGGGAAGCCTCAATGCTTCAATTGTAAAAATTTGGGCATGTTCAAAAAGATTGTAGATTTAAGAACAATCAACAAGCAAGTTGTGCTGAGGAGAAAGAGGCTGATGAAAACATGTTTTATGCTTGTCAAAGTGCTGCTGAGCAAAAGAATAATGTGTGGTCCCTTGACAGTGGCTGCACAAACCACATGACTGGTAACAAAAATATTTTCCTTGACATGGATACAACCATCAACTCACAAGTCAAAATGGGTAATGGTGATTTAGTGAATGTTAAAGGGAAAGGCACAGTTGGCATTCAAACTAAAGTCCTTAGAGCAAAATTTGTTGAGTGTGGGACAACTAGTAGAGCATGGGTATAAACTTCACTTTGAATATAATGAGTGCACCATTTATGATAATGAGCAAAGAAGAAATTTAGTGAAGAAGATAAAGATGGAGAAAAATAGAAGTTTTCCAATTGTCTTCAAATATGCTGAAAATGTGGCTTTGAGAATGGAAGATGTTGAAGAAGCTTGGTTGTGGCATAGAAGATTTGGGCACTTGAACTTCAATAGCTTGAAGATGCTTTATCAAAGGAAGATGGTACAAGGATTGCCAAACACCATTGAAGAAAAGAATGAAGTATGTGACGGTTGTGCTCTTGGGAAGCATCATAGACAATCATTTCTAAAGGGAGTTGCTTGGAGAGCAAAGAAGGTATTGGAGTTAATTCACACTGACATATGTGGGCCTATGTCTATACCCTCTCAAGGCAACAACAAGTACTTTGTATTGTTTATTGATGATTTTACAAGAATGACTTGGGTGTTCTTCATGAAGCAAAAATCAGAAGTGTTCTCTATCTTTAAAAAATTCAAGAGTTTTGTTGAAAAGCAAAGTGGTTGCTACATAAAGACCTTAAGAAGTGACAAAGGAATGGAATATACTTCAAGCCAATTTGGTAATTTTTGTAAAGATGAAGGGATTGAGAGATAGCTTACTATTGCATATACTCCTCAACAAAATGGAGTAGTTGAAAGGAAGAATCAAACAGTTATGGAAATGGCTAAAGCTATGTTATATGAGAAGGGGTTGCCTAAATTTTTTTGGGTTGAAGCAGTTAACACTGTTGTGTATCTTTTGAATAGATGCCCAACAAAAGCATTATTGAACAAAACTCTGATTGAAGCATGGAGTGGAAGAAATCCATCTGTTAGACACTTCAAAGTGTTTGGGTGCTTATGTTATTCACAAGTACCGAAGGAAAGAAGGAGTAAGTTGGATGAAACAAGTGAAAAGTGCATCTTCATGGGTTATAGTTCACAGTCAAAGGGTTATAGGCTGTATAATTTGAAAACCAACAAGCTGATCATAAGTAGATATGTTATTTTTTATGAAAAAGCTGCTTGGAATTGGGAAAAAGGTAAAATTTTGAAGAAAACAATACTTGTTGATGAACTTCAAATAAAAACACCTGTTGAAACTGGAAATGGTAGCACTTCAACTTCATCACCCCAAGACTCCCCAAGATCAGTTCCATTGTCTTCCTCAACTGAGTCTCCAACTTCAAGCTCGTCATCACCATCCTCAACTCCAAGAAAAATGAGAAGTTTGAGTGATGTTTATAAGAGATGCAATTTGTGCATTGTTGAACCTCAAAGTTTCGAAGAGGCAATAAAAGATGAAGATTGGAGGAAAGCAATGGAAAAAGAAATTGATGTTATTGAGAAAAATGAAACATGGCAGTTGGTTGAAAAGCCAATAGACAAAGAAATCATTGGGGTGAAATGGATTTATAGGGTGAAATGCCATTCTGATGGTAGAGTTCAAAGGCTTAAAGCTAGGTTGGTTGCAAAAGGCTATTCACAATAGTCGAGTGTTGATTTCCATGAGACCTTTGCTCCAGTTGCTCGCCTTGATACTATTAGAACTATTATTGCAGTGGCTGCTCTAAAAGGTTGGTTGTTGTACCAACTTGACATAAAATCTGCATTTTTGAATCGAAAGCTAGAATAAGAGATCTATGTTGAAAAACCTCAAGGCTTTGTTGTTGATGGGGAAGAAAACAAAGTTTACAAGTTAAAGAAAGCCTTATATGGTTTGAAACAAGCTCCCCATGCCTGGTACACTCAAATTGACAACTACTTCATTGAAAATGGTTTCATTAGAAGCAAAAGTGAGTCTACCCTCTATGTGAAGAACAAAGATAATTCCCAAATCCTTATTGTTGCTCTTTATGTTGATGATTTGATTTTTATTGGAAATGATGAGAAGATGGTTGAAAAATTTAGAAATGAAATGATGAAAAAATATGAAATGAGTGATATGGGATTGTTACATTATTTTTTGGGAATTGAAGTCTATCAAGAAGAAGATGGTGTGTTTATTTGCTAAAAGAGGTATGTTGAACATATCCCAAAAAGTTTGGCATGGCTGGTTGTAATCCTGTATCTATTCCTTTAGTTGTGAATGAAAAGTTGAGGAAAGAAGATGGAAGGAAGATGGTTGATGAAACTCACTTTAGAAGTCTTGTTGGAAATTTGTTGTGTCTCACTGCAACTAGACTTGACATCATGTATGCAGCAAGCTTGCTTTCAAGATTCATGCACTATCCTAGTCATTCACATCTTGGGACAGCAAAAAGAGTCTTGAGATATTTGCAAGGCACGGTTGAACTTGGAATAAAATATTTCAGGAATATTGAAGTGAAACTAATTGGCCACTGTGATAGTGATTGGGGTGGTTGTATTGATGACATGAAAAGCACATTAGGCTATGCATTCTCCCTTGGTTCAGGTGTTATTTCTTGGGTCTCAAAAAAGCAAGGTTCAGTGGCTCAATCCTCTATTGAAGCAGAGTACATTTCAGCTTCATTGGCAACTTCTCAAGCCATATGGTTGAGAAGAATTTTAGAAGACATCAAGGAGAAGCAAAATGAAGCAACATATCTACTTTGTGACAACAAATCTGCTATAGCCAAGCAAAAAACTATGTTTTTCATAGTAGGACTAGGCATATTGCAGTGAAGTATCATTTTATTAAAGAAGCTATTTCAGATGGTGAGGTTCAATTGATGTATTGTAAATCAGAGGAGCAAGTTGTTGATATCTTCACTAAAGCATTGCCTTTGGAGAAGCTTGTTCACTTCCGAAAGCTTTTGGGTGTAGAGGAACATCACATTAGGGAGGAGAATGTAACATAATGTGATGTTGTGTTAGGTTATATATGTAAAAATAACTTTCTGTTTTATGTTTTGAGTGGTTGTCATGCTTCCACATGGAGAGATTTACTCAAGTTAAATCTCTTTGCATCTGGTTTGAAATCTAGGGGACTGTACAACAAAAAATAGCAGAACTGAGAATACAAAGTGAAAGAAAAAGGGTCCTCTGTTTTTTGTGTGGACTGTCATAACTCCTCTATTCCCAGCTCTATTCTCAAGTGTTATTCTTCCATTTTTTCATTCTATAGCCTTATTTTGTTTCAGGTTGAAACTACAGCCAACAATTCCATCGCTAGTTGGGGGTTTCGGTTCCAAGGTTCTAAAATGTGGTGCGGGTTCATCTCTCGATCTCTTATCTATAGCGGGAGGTTAATTTCGTATCAAGAGTGTGTTGGGAGGCCATGGAAGATGGATTGGATCTACAAGCGATGCCTTGTTGTCACGGGCTTAGGTGTTGAGTTGTTGAGCAGGTTGTGACATTTGTCATTTCCCCTAACTCCGGTGAAAATTTGTCCAAAATATTAATGGTTCATTCTTGCACAATATTTTCTTCCTTCTGTGTACTTCTATTATTTCATTATCGTGGTTTTCTTCTGAGAAGGCATAGTCAGACACCATTTCAACCAATTATTTTATTATTTGTTTCTTTTTTCTTGGTTGATGATTTAGCCATTGAGGAAGGTATTGACCTAAGGGTTTAAGTTAAGTGGATGAATTTTGGGATGCATGTGGATCTTAAAAACCAGAAAAAACTTTTGAAAAGATAAGGAAATTGGGAGAAGCAGCTCTGAATTATTGAAGAACAAACTTGGTTGTTATATAGCCTTGCAGAATAAGCTGAAACAAGAAATAACAATCCATGTCTAACAAATTCTAATAACGTGATATGACTAAATCTATCACACCTAGGGTTACTAACGTACTAATTGATACTCAAATACAACATAAGTGCTTTCAAAAATTTGGGGATACAAAAATTTAAATGTTGAGTTCCTGCTTGATTTTGTGCAAAAAGATAATGTAGAAACCTGTTATAAAGAGGTATATATCCTGTATTAAACTTTGTAACTATTAGTTAACAAAATATGATCTATTTCACAAATAAAACTTGTATTACATTACTTTACATATACCAAAACCTCATGATTCACTACGGGTAACCCATACTACAAGTGTACATGACAAATATACATTACATCATTCCTTCAAAAAGATTTAGTCTTTGTATGATACAAAGGCAAAGCCTCAAAACACGTTTAATGCAAGTAAACAACATCCAATCAATAGAAAAGCAATGCTCAAGCATTATTTCCAGCATAAGTCTTTTGACCTACATCTAAAGGTGGAAGGGATAGGGTGAGTTCACAACTAAGTAGGGAAGTTTACAATCATCCTATGCATACCCTTAAAAAAAACCTTGAATTAAACATATAATAGCATGCATGATAAACAATTTATAACCATTAACAAATATGCAATAATGTCAAACATGCATGCATGATGTTGATGGTCTCATTTCTGTTTTTCCTTATTCATCCTTTTACACTTGATAAATTGTTAACCCCCACCAATGTACACTTCAGATATCAATGTTCCATAAATACTCAGTCAATATAATAATGATTATTCTAGGACTATCACCCAAGGGTAAGTCATACCCCGTGTCTTCTGGGACTCATACCCAAGGGTAGGACCAATCTCATATCTTTAGGGACTAAAACCCAGGGCAGGACAAACCCCATATACCCACATCGGAGTGTCTTTCTCAAGGGCTTTAGGGATTTTCACCCAAGGACCCATGGTTCCACATAAACAATATATTAAAAGATAGTGCCTATAGCTTCATATAAACACTTTCCACATATCAATCAATTCTTTGGATATCATCTGTCATTATTCCATATCATTCTTGCAATGCAACCACATCATGAACCCTTTCCTTAATACTGAACCATGGATCCTTATACCAATATATGTTCAAATATCATTGCAACATTTCAATACAATAAACCAAGATGCAGTGATACATTAAAACATTTCATGAAACCATAAAAATGACATGAAATTTCAATAAATGTTTCAAGAAAAGAAACTAAGATACACCATGGAACGACATAAATTCCCTACCTTACACCGACTTCCCCTTTGTAATTCTTTTATGTAGGCAATCTTTACCTATTACAAAGAATTGAAATAAAACAACATAATTTATGTTTCTTAACCATGAAAATTTATACAATTAAAACTTATGACATTTTCATTTTTTTTTTACTAATTTTAACAACTTACTGTTGCTAATTTTTAATTCTCATATTCCCTAATCTACATGCCCACAGGTTTTCAAATCAAGTTTAAAATGAATTAAACAATCTTTACAATGCATATTAAGATTCCCCAATTAATTACCAAACATTAATTATTTTGATTTTCCTCAAGCCTAACCCATTAGCAAGTCCCAAGTGTCCAAATAACCTAATTAATCACATGGTTTACTAATCTATTTTTCAATCAAACCAAACTAAACAAACATGTATACTGATTCTTCCATCAATAAAATACTTAAGTTAAAACACTTTAAACCTTAATTAATTCTGATTTATAACTAAAACATGTTTATAATTAATTACACTCAACTTTTAAACAACTTTACCATTAATTTGTTTCAAAATATCATTAGAAACCCAAATGGACCGAAATCACAAAATTTAACTTCTTACTTACCTTAATTTTTCACTTTCTCTCTCTAGATTCTCTCTCTAACCCAGGTTGCTGCAAAGCCAAAGCTGCAAAACAAGGCCTGCCAACCCTTATAAAGGGTCCCTAAGCAGCCAAGGAAAAGGTGGCAGGCCATAAGGCTGCTACCAACCTTAACTTTCCAAAAATTACAATTCAGTCCTCCTACTTATCCATTATTAAACCTACAACTGCCCATTAGACATTTAGGTTTTCATAACTCTAATCAGTCCCTAAGAAATTCTTAAGTCATTAACTAATCTCGTTTAACCTTAATCAAGGTTTAATTCATAATTAAACTATTAGTACTAAACTAGTTTTAACATCTAATTAAGCACGTTTAACGTTAAGTACTAAGATAATCATTATTGTCTATTTAATTCATTAGTACTAGGTATTACATCCTCTCCCCCTAACAAAAATTTTGTCCTCGAAATTTAAAGAAGCAAACCTGTGAAGAGTTCTGGGTACTTGTTTCTCATATCTGATTCCAACTCCCATGTAGTCCTTCCACTCCATGATGATCAAATAACACCTTCACTAAAGGTATGGTTTTGGTTTGTAGTACTTGTTATTTCTTATCTAATATCTCTCTCGGCCCTTCCTCATACGTTATATCTTCTGGCAAATTCAAATCATGCCAATCTAGTACATGTGTGGTATCAAGCTCATACTTCCGTAACATGGAGACATGGAACAGATCATGTATACCTGATAGCTATGGTGATAAGGCTAATTTATATGCTATCTCTCCAACCTTTTGAAGGATTTCAAAGGGGCCAATATATCTTGGAGCAAGCTTCCCCTTTTACCAAATCGAAATACACCTTTCTGAGGTGTCACACATAAAAACACATGATCTCCTATATGGAATTCTAAGGGTTTCTTTTTGTGATCAACATAACTTTTCTGTCTACTTTGTGTTGTTAACAACCTATCACATATAACTCGAATCTTATCCATATTCTCTTGTACCAATTCTAACCCAATCAAACTAGCTTCACCAAATTCCATCCAACACATAGGGGATCTATAAGGCCTCCCATAGAGTCCTTCATACGATGTCATTCGAATACTACTTTGGAAGTTGTTATTGTAAGCAAATTTGATCAAAGGCAAATGTTCCACCCAATTTCCTTTAAAATCCATTACACATGCTCGTAGCATATCTTCCGAAATCTGAATAACTCTCTCTGATTGCCTATTAGTTTGAGAATGAAATGTCGAACTCAACCTTATTTCAGTTCCCAAGGCTTTTTGTAAGGACTAACAAAACTGTTATGTAAATCTAGGATCTCTATTTGAAACAATAAAGAGTGGTACCCCATGCAACCTCACAATTTCCTTCACATGCAATTTACTCAAAGCAAGGACTGAATCAGTGATCCTCATTACTAAGAAATGTGACAATAGTCTATCAACTATCACCCATATACACTATCCTTACTTTGGGGAGTTCTTGGCAATGCTGTCACAAAGTCCATGGTCACATGATCTCATTTCCATTCTGCTATAAGCAGTGGTTGTAACAACCTTGTTGGCTTCTGATGTTCAACTTTCACTTGTTGACATATTTAGCACTTGGAAACGAATTGAGCTACATCTCGCTTCATTCCTTGCCACCAATATTGATGCCTCAAATCATGGTACATTTTAGTTTCTCCAGGCTATAGTGTGAATAGAGAATGATGAGCTTCCTTCATTACCTCCTCATTCACCTAATCATCATTAGGAACACAAAATTTGTTCAAGAAATAAATCTCACCATTAGAATGTATGCTCCAACCTTCCACTAGATCACATTTCATAATTTGAAACCGCGTGCCCTCTAACTTTGTAACTTTCCTTTGAGCTTCAATAAGTTTATACAATATTGTTGGCTGAGCTACTAAAGTACAAAAACATGCATCAGAATCACGCACATCAAAACAAGGATTGAACTCACTGATTTAATCATGCATTTTCCACTCAGAAACTATCAACCCAGATAAAACACATTGAGTTTTTCTACTTAAGGCATTAGCAACCACATTCGCTTTTCCTGGATGATACTACAATGTAAAGTTAAAATCTTCAAGGGTTTCCATCCATTAGCCTTAGAAGACAATTCCTTAGCTTTCTCAACATTGTCCCTATTTCAGTTTTGTTCCTCAATCCTAATATGGATTATGACATCCTCTAGGGACATTTGTCTCCTTTTATGTTTCATGTTATTTTGGTAGTCTTTCCATGACTCTGTAAGAGTCTCTACTAAATAACCAGCCACAAAAGGTTTGGGTAATTTAATTTCTTCAATAGCTAAGTCATTAATCAACAAGTGGTAGTCATGGATTTGAGATGATACATCTCTATCCTCGGTCATTTGGAAATTTCTAAAATTCCCTATGGCATATTTCTAAGTTCCTGCATCTTCCAAAATATATTTTTTATTCATTGCATACCAAATTTCTTTTGCAACTTTAAATTGACAATAAATATCAAAAAGTTCATTAGAAAGTGTACTCAGAATAGCATGTCTAACTTGTTTATTTCCAATTTCCCAGGTTGGTAACAAATGAGAACCATTTTTTGGTTTTGGGTCAGTCAAAATGTGTCCCAAGTTCACTACATCAATTGCAGAGAAAACTCTTTCCTATCATCTCTTAAAGAATGTCTCATTGAAGGGATCAATTTTAGAGGTGTCAGGACGGGTGTGAACTAAGGAAGCTTCCATTTGGATAAATTTCAAGATTGTCGATTTAAGGGTATGGAAACAAAGGACTAGCCCAAAAGACACAAGCAAAGAACAGAATGAATAGTAAGAAAAACTTATCGGTTGAGGCGTGACAAACACTGTCCTTGAAATAGATCCACCCTCCTCAAAGACGAACTCGGTGCACTAGGGTACCAATGGTCTACCTCCAAGATTCAACAACCATATCTCGCCTTGGGTGCACTCTGTAAGCGAGACGTGTACAGCTCGGTTCTGAAAAAATTCCTTTAGAAAGATGTATGAAAGACTAAAAAATTGGTGTTCATATTTAGAGAGTGAAATGTGACCTGCTATTATAGGCCACTAACACAGTCCCATTGGGACTCTACTTGTAAGCGGAATAGGACTAAAAGAGGAACGGATTCTACTTGTAAGTGGAACTGGACTCCACTAGCACAATCCCAATGAGACATTTCCCAAAGATAAAAGACTAAGTCAAACGGAATAAAAATAAAATAAAATAAAAAATAAAAAAATTATTTTGAATTTTGTAAAAATTAGCCAAATTTGCTAAAACACTTTTTCACTACATTTACACTCTTCCTACAATAATACAATCAAAATACAAATACACAAGGTACTAAGAATAATGGTTTATTTCCTTATAAACCTATGTAACATTTACAGAATGTTTCAGATGTTTTCTGCAAGCGAAAATTGATTTTACCTCATGTTAAGCTCCAACTGGCCACTCCATATTGTGGATCCGCATGCATGTTATTATTGCTAATGGTTTGAATGTGCTTCCAGGAGCGGGTACAGTTGAAACCAGACTAGTGTTACAGATGCCATAGACATTCATTGTGATTATCAGACAGCTTTTGAATCCTAGCACTCTAGGGAAGTGATCCGTTCTTGGTTAGATATAGTCTTCCATCTTGAGCGACATAACAAAATGAGTACCGGCAATTTTTTTTTTTTTTTTTGTGGATAGATATAGAAGCTTCAATCCTCTTTATCACCATGCCCTGTTGCAGAAAACACCCGAAATCAGCCAAAAATAACATATCAACTTTACTATATGAATCGAAACTGTGTTTTCTTCCATTTTGGCGATTGCAGTACCACATATTATCATAGTCACGTACGTGTTTTCTCTCCTGGGAAATATCAATCAGACACCCTTTTTGACTTTAACCATGCATGTGCCCCACATCGGACCCCAATTTGCTACTCAAATGTCTTCCACCATTGCCCCTACTGATCTGGTAACCATGCCTCCTAAATGTGCACCACCTTCCCCCTCCAACACTGCTGATAGCACCATCAGAGCCTTCCCAGCCGGCATCCTCACCATTACACACCCACGGCCAAGTCCTCTCAAACCCAAACTCACCCATGAAAGATCCTTGCACAACCACTCCCTGTTTAACCGCCTTCACACCTCACCTTTTCCAACTACGGCATCTCGAACCAGTCCAAAACTAAACTTGTAGTATATTCTCCTCTTTTTTTAATTCTTTTCTCATGCACGTAGTTCGTTTATTAGTTTCTTTTTGCTTGCCTTGATGATTTAGCTTTTGGGTAATTAAGGTATTGACCTAGGGTTAAGTTGAGTGGACTGCTACATTTGGGATTCATGGCCCGTATGGTGTTAGTGGACGTGGGTACAACATTTTTGTAAATAATAATATAATTGCGTAAATAATTTGATCAGGTTATTAATTAAAATCATAATTTTTCACTTATAATGTATAGTGATTTTGAGAAGACCTTCATCACTAGTTATCTAAATTTGATCCTATAGTAAACAAATCTAACAATCGAATTTACAAAATAAATATAGATTTTTTATTGAATAGAATTGAAAATCAAAATTAACCATCATATTTAATTTTGATTTAAAAGATTCACTTTCAAATATAAAAGTTTAATTTTTGAATGCAACATTGGCCCTAAGATTTAATTGATTTCAAATTGACTTTAATCCTAAACCCTAAATTTTACTATGCCCTCTCTCTTTAAGGGTTTATTACTATGCCCTAAGATTGTTGAACTCTCCAGACAATTTTTTTTTGGTTTTATTTATTTCATTAAATATTTTAGAAAATATTTATCTATATTTTATTCTCGATTATTTAAATTAGAGTTTCATTAACTTTCGCAAATAATTAATTTTTCTAATCTAAAAATAATTGAACACATTAGAACTTTATCCCAAATGATGATAACCTATAATGCTACAAGGTTATATAATTCTATTTTTAATATTACTTAGTCAAGGTTATCACATATTTAGATCTTACTATTTTAATTACAACAAAGATTTGTGGTCAAAAAAGCCCTGTTAGTGAAACCTCACTTGGTTAGAACTTGAAGATAGTAGATCTAAGTTGAGTTGTGTTAAATCGTTACAAAAACTTATTTTTGCATATCTCTACCCTTTCTTTCTTTATTTTATATGTAATTATTCTTCCATCACATTTGTTATATTAATATTGCATATAATTATCACTTGTGTTTTAAATTATTTAAATTTGCAAAAAGTGACCGTATCCAATTCAACCCTCTCATCCCCGGCTAATTGCCCTAAGTTGATTAGCACTCCTGAAAATTATATTATGTTTCAATAACGAGATGCTTCATGAGGTTATAGAAGATGATACAGTTGTGGAACTACATTTTTTACGTGCATTCTCACTCGATGGTGAGAATTAGACTATTTTGAAAAGAATGTCTGTTTTTTTTTTAAGTTGCCACTTATTTTATTTATTTTAAAATGGGAAAAAAAAGTTATAAAAAAACATTTGGAAAAGACTAGCATGTGAACCAGGAATAGGTTTAGTAGTCAAGTTATGAGAATGTATAGTAATAATTCATAACACTTCTCTAAGTCTGTATAGTTATGGTCTCTAATGAGTAAGTGGAAAAAAATTTTGCATTCAATTAATTAAATGATGAGCACATGATAAATGAATAAGACACAATGTAAAAGAATGGACAATAACATGATAAGGCATATTGCGAAAATATACAAAATAATGGATCCAAATCCAATATTCAAGCCCTAGATCAAATTAATCAAGCCAAACATGTAGCCCACGAACAAGCCCACAATCTAAAATAATTACCATAAAGGACAAAGATACCAACGTACCTATGCTGGGGAGCCTTAAAAAGCCATGGGTAGCATGTTAAACCATGGAAGACGGAGATGGAGGGAGCCCGAGGATGGCGACACTAACATGCTCCATCATATATCATTGAATAAATTAAAAAAATCAAATATATTAATAATCCATGAAAATTAACATCCATGCTCGTATACATCCTAAGAACAATACGAATAGGTAAATCTCCCAAACTAGGTAAAAATAAATAGGGAAGATTAGGATTAGGTTTAACAACTTTAAAGTAACATTTACCTTAATAAAAATTATAGGACAATTTAGACACTTAAAAAAGAAAAAAGTCATTTAATAAAGTTGTTTTAGACAAACAACTTTCACTTATAAAGTACTTTCTTGAAGTAAAACGAAACAAGTTATTTATCTTTATTAAAAATTATGTCTTTATCAAAATAATTAATAAAAATTATTTCAAAATTGTAAATTAAAAAGAAGTTATCTTTTGAAGTAACATATTTAGGCTATGTGTTGAGATATTAGGAATGCTTTTCTTATATCATTCTTTCCTTATATCATTCAGTGTTGAGATATTAGGAATGTTTAGATATTAGGAAAGTTGAGATATTAGGAATGTTGAGATATTAGGAAAGTTGAGATATTAGGATATTAGTTGTTATTTCCTTATATCATTCTTTCTCATTCTTAGAATGGTGATTACCCTCTATATATACTTTGTACATGAACGAATGAAAAAAAAAAGAATGAAAAACTACCATTCATCAATTTGAAGATGGTATCAGAGCCATGGAACTAAAATCCTGGATATTTTGTCGGTAAGGCCAACCATCGCCCCTCCTTTGCGAGAAAAAAAAATGAGTGAAAAAAATACTATTGTTTTTCAATCTGAAGGTACTTTCAATCCAGGAATTATTTTGACTGAATCAAACTATGACATTTGGTCACAACTCGTGGAGATGCATATTGCCGAACAGGAAAAACCTTCCTACATTCGAGGTAAGACAAATCTACCAAAAGAGTCAGAAGATGGATATGAAAAATGGTATGCTGAGAATCAAAAGGTGAAGTGATGGTTGTTAATGTCCATGAGTCCAGAATTATGAAGCGTTACTTACGCTTACCCACCTCTCATGAAATTTGGAGTGCATTATCAAAGGCCTTCTATGATGGAAGTGATGAATTACAAGTTTTCACTTTGAATCAAAAAGCCTTCACTGCCAAACAAAATGGCATGTCTCTTTCTGAATATTATGGAGAGTTAACTGAAATTTTTTGCAAATTGGATCATCGGGATAAGGTAGTCATGAAAGACCCTAAGGACATTGCAGCATACCGGAAATCCATTGAACGATAACAGGTGTACATTTTTCTTGCTGGATTGGATGTGCCTTTGAGCAAGTTCGAGGAGAGATTCTACGCAAAGATCCTTTTCCCGATATGGAAGAATGTTATGCACTGATTCGACGAGAGGCAGTGCGTCATGCTAGTATGAATGCAGAATCCGACAACCCTGACACCTCAACTATGGTAGTCCGATAGCAATCAACCCAGAATTGGCAGGACCAATCCAAGACCAACCATCCTAAGACAGACCCTAATATTGATAAGTCAACCTTCAAATGTACTCATTGCAATAAGACTGGTCATACCAAGAGTTGTTGCTTTAAAATTGTGGGATATCCAAACTGGTGGGATCACAATCGTGATCAACGGAAGAAGGATTCCAAGAAAACCTCGATTGCAGTTGTTGTCGAAATAAAAACAGAGGCTAATGTTGATGAGAAAGCCTCTACATTGGTAGCCGCTACAGATTATGGTGGTAAGTTTTTAAATACTTCTACACCTGTTATTAATAGTGCATGGATAATTGATTCTGGTGCTACAGATCATATGACTTTTGATTCTAGACAAGTCTCACCCCTTAGACATTCCTCACAAAAAATTGTTTCCACAGCCAATGGTAACACAACCCCAATCATTGGGGAAGGATCCTTAACTCTTACCGATACTTTGAATTTGGATTCTATTTTAGTTGTTCCATCTTTAGATTACAATCTTTTGTCAGTTTCTCAAATCACTGCAGCCTTATCTTGTATTGTCATTTTTTGGCCTGAATTTTGTGTTTTTAAGGACATCTAAATGAGACAGACGATTGGTTATGGTATTAAGAGGGAAAAACTCTATTACTTGGACTTGCAGTCAAAGGATTCAAATAAGTTGCGACAAGCCTTGATGGCAAATGGATCTGAGGGGGAGAAGAAAAAGTCTAAAATTTGGTTGTGGCATCGACGTCTGGGACATGCTTCCTTTGGTTATTTAAAAAAAATTGTTTCCTAGTTTGTTTGCAAAAAGTGATATTTCTGGTTTCCATATTTGTGAATTGGCTAAAAGCCATCGTGCTTCGTTTTCGTTAATTTTGAATAAAAGTCTGTCTCCTTTTATGGTTATACATTGTGATGTTTGGGGCCCATCCAAAGTCCCAACTTTGAGTAGTTCGCGTTGGTTTGTTACTTTTATTGATGATTGTACCAGAATGACATGGTTATGTTTGATGAAGACCAAAGATGAAGTGAACTTGTTGTTTCAAAATTTTCATAAAATGATTGAAACTCAGTACAATGCAAAGGTTCAGGTTCTGCGTAGTGATAATAGTAGAGAATATCAGAGTTCTGATCTTCAAAAGTATTTGGAAGGACATGGCATCATTCATTAGACTACTTGTTCCAATACACCCCAACAAAATGGAGTCGTTGAACGGAAAAATTGACACTTGTTAGAGGTTGTTCGTGTTTCCTTGATAGCAGTAAAAATACTGATATCTTATTGGGGAGAAGCAATCACATATGCCGCATACTTGATCAATCGAGTACCTTCCAGCTCTATTAACTTCCAAACACCTCTCCAAGCTCTTACTAATATCATAGTTGCCCCAACCGTCCCAAATCTACCTCCTCGTGTTTTTGGTTGCGTGGCATTTGTGCATCTACACAAACACCAACGCACCAAGTTAACTTCCCATGCATTGCAATGTGTGTTTGTTGGATATGCATTGCACAAAAATGGATATCGATGTTACCATCCTCCAACTCGACGAATGTTTATTACAATGGATGTGGTGTTTCATGAAGATTCGATGTATTTTTCATCTGAGTCTGAACTTCAGGGGGAGTACCATAAGGAAATTCAGACTCTCGATTATGATTATCATATCTCTAAGAAGGATGAATCTGGACAATCTGAACTAGTGAACCAGGAAGCGAGTGAGTTGGATATAAGTGGTCAACAATTTGGGTCCGAAGATGTCTTCACTGAAATACCAAACCAATCATCGTCTATTGAGGGTGTTCTTAATTTGGAACCTGATCCATTCATGAAACGGTTACCACACCGTCATAATAGAGGCATTCCTAAACCCACATATGAACCTGAATTGTCTACTAAAGTCAAATATCCCATGAGCAACTATGTGTCTAACCATCGTTTGTCTGAATCAAATAAGTCATTTGTAAATCAATTATCTACTGTAGCTATTCCTAACAGTGTGCAGGAAGCCTTAGCTGATCCAAGGTGGAAAGCAGCCATGAATGAAGAGATGAAATCATTGCAGAAGAATGAAACATGGGAACTCGTAGAATGTCCACCAGGAAAGAAGCCAGTTGGGTGTCGTTGGATCTATACTGTGAAGTACAAGGCAGATGGTAGTATTGAACAATTTAAACCAAGACTGGTAGCAAAAGGGTACACTCAAACTTATGGAATTTACTACACAGAGACATTTGCACATGTAGCTAAGATCAACACAGTTCGAGTATTACTGTCTTTAGCTGCAAACCTAGATTGGCCATTACAACAATTCGATGTGAAAAATGTCTTTCTACATGGTGAGTTATCTGAAGAAGTATATATGGATCTTCCACCAGGATGCATGGTGTCAGAAAAGCAATGTCAAAAGGTGTGCAAATTGAAGAAGTCATTGTATGGGTTGAAGCAATCCCCGAGAGCATGGTTTGGAAGGTTCACAAAGTCAATGAGAGCTTTTGGCTATCGTCAAAATAATTCAGATCACACTTTGTTCCTGAAAAAGCAACATGGTAAGATTACAACACTCATCGTATATCTGGATGACATGGTAGTTATAGGAAATGATCCCGAAGAAAGAAAAGCTCTGCAAAATTATTTATCTAGAGAATTCGAAATGAAATATCTAGGTCCTCTGAAATACTTTCTTGGGATTGAAGTTTCTCGATCAAGTGAAGGAATTTTTCTGTCTCAAAGAAAGTATGCCTTAGATCTTTTACAGGAGATTGGAATGTCGGGATGTCAACCTGCTAATACACCAATAAAAGAAGGTCTGAAATTGTGTGTTGAGCCTAATCAAGTATCAACCGATAAGGGAAGATACCAGAGACTTGTGGGGAGATTAATGTACTTAGCTCATACAAGACCAGATCTTGTTTATGCATTGAGTGTAGTGAGTCAATACATGCATAATCCTGGAGAGCAACATATGAATGCAATCATGCATATTTTGAGGTATTTGAAGAATGCTCCTAGGAAGAGAATTTTGTTCTCTAAAAATGTTGATCATCATAGTATAGAAGTATATACTGATGTTGATTGGGTCGGTGCAATGGATGATAGGCGATCTACATCTGGTTACTCTACCTTTGTAGGTGGTAATCTTATGACATGGAAAATTAAGAAGCAGAATGTCGTCGCTCATTCAAGTGCAGAAGCGAAATTTAGAGGTATGGCTCTAGGACTTTGTGAGGCATTATGGCTAAAACTCCTCTTACAGGATTTAGGTTACCTATCTAGGCAACCAATTCGATTGTTTTGTGACAATAAAGTCACATGTGACAATAAAGTCACATGTGACATTGCTCATAATCCAGTACAACATGATCGTACAAGGCAAGTCGAGGTGGATAGATTCTTCATTAAGGAAAAGTTGGATGATAAGATTGTGGAATTGCCTAAGATTTGATCAGAAGATCAATTAGTCGATATCCTCACCAAAGCTGTCTCAAGTCAAGTGTTCTCAAAATTTTTAGACAAGTTGGGCATGTGTGACATCTATGCACCAACTTGAGGGGGAGTGTTGAGATATTAGGAATGTTTTCCTTATATCATTCTTTCCTTATATCATTCAGTGTTGAGTGTTGAGATATTAGGAATGTTTAGATATTAGGAATGTTGAGATATTAGGATATTAGTTGTTATTTCCTTATATCATTCTTTCTTTGTTTCATTCTTTCCCATTCTTAGAATGGTGATTACCCTCTATATATACTCTGTACATAAATGAATGAAAAAAAAAATGAATGAAAAACTATCATTCATCAATTTGAAGATTATGTTTGGTTTCCGAAAAATACCAAGGAAAGAAAAAAAAATGTTAAGAAAAATGATTTTGTTTGGTTTCAACATAAAAAAATGGGGAAAAAAAATCAAATATAATTAAAATCATATAAAAATTTATATATTTTAAAATTATTTAATCTTTACATAGAAGAAGAAAAATAAGTAAAATGAATTTGAAGTAGCATATAAAATAATTTATTAATTTTAAATCTATTTTTTTTATTTTCATTCCCTTTTTTTTTCCTTCTACTTTTCCTTTCTATTTTTTTCCCTCGTATTTTCCCTCATATTTTTCGGGAACCAAACATTGCCTTAATAAAATTGAGTATTTATATATATAAAAAAAAATTGTTCTAAAAAAAGTTATCCTTTTTTAAAAAAAACAACTTGCATGTAAATTATTTATATTTCAATATCTACTATTTAATTTATTTTCAAAAATTAATTTACATTTGTGAAAAAGACAACTCTCATAAAATTAGATGTTTATCTTGAAGTAGCACATTTTTTTAATATTGAGTATTTATTAAAACAAATAACTTTGATATAAATTATTTATGTTTTAATATCTACTATTCATATCATAAGAAATTTTGAAGCTTGGTATGATCAAATCATAAAAAATTAAAATATTTATAATTCTAAAAATTTTATGATTAAAAAATATTTGTTTCCTTATAAGTGCATATTAGTATATTGGGTTATAGAAAATTATGAAAAGTTAAAAACAACAATGAAATGTATATTTTTTAAAAAAAATATATTAGATAAGGTAAAATAAAATTTTATATTTAGTGATATTATTCGGTAAAAAATGATGAAAAATTTAAATATATATATATTATGAAAAGTTTAAAAATATTTTATGAATATGTATATGTTGTGTTTCACAAATTTCTCTCTATAAAGAACTATTAAGTAGATGAGAAATCATAAAAATATCATAATTTATTATAAATTATAATTAAAAGTTACATTATTATATATATATATATATATATATATATATATATATATATATATATATATGTTCTCTTATAAATTTGTATCTATAA
This sequence comes from Vitis vinifera, assembly GCF_030704535.1. NCBI lineage: Eukaryota > Viridiplantae > Streptophyta > Magnoliopsida > Vitales > Vitaceae > Vitis > Vitis vinifera. Next base: position 1,362,340 of record NC_081820.1, on the reverse strand, counting down.
TTATTATGTGAAACTAAAAAAATAATCATGAAATTCTTTTATCACTTGTTAAATCATATTTATCATACAATTATGGTAAAAAAAATTCATATTCATAAGAAACAATTACTTTTGGGACAAATTATGTGTGACATTATTATCCACTATAATAATACTATTTTAGTGAATAATAATTTTTATTAAAAAATTGTTTATGAAAAATTATTTATTTATTTACAAATAAATTGTTTTTTTGACAAAATATATTAGTTGAATGTTTACAACGGTTTAAATCCATCATAATAATATATTTTTGTCAACAGGTATTTTTTTTATTGCAATTACTGTTGGTAAAAAGTTATCTATAAGCGATGAATAATTCAATTTGCAATGGAGTAGGTGTGTTAAAAATTTACGATAATGTAAATATGTTGCAAAAGCAAATTTAAGTGGGTGGGTAATACTCAATTTTCTTGTAGGATATATATGAGTAAAAGGCCCGAATTAATTGTACCAAGGTGGAATGTGATCCAATGAGGTTATGAACCATATATGAATAGGGGTCTACAGGTAGACCTACATTGTAATGGGTCAAGACAAATTTTAAATTAAGCTTACATTGTAATAGGTAAAAACAAGTCTTAAGGTTTATTTAGGGTTAGCGATATGTTTGGAGCTTAGAATTTAGGGTTTAGAGTAGTTTATTACATCGGAGATAATCATATAATCCATGACTTTCAAACTTCAAATTTCTAGAAGATTATAGGTTGATCAATTTCTATCATAGATGAGATTTACTTCTACTATTTCAAAGAAGATATTTCATAGCATAAGTTGAGTAAATCATTGTTTGATGTTATGCTTTTTGGCATATTAGACCTAGAATCCATTTTGTGGCATCACCTGCATGTCAAGTTTGACAGTCACTGTTGGTCATTTTCATTATTCATGTGTCTGGCCTCCATTCCAAAAGCATTCCATTTTTCCAAAAAAAAAAAAAAATGGGGGATAGATGCATTATTTTTGGGCTTAGTTTGATTTTCATATGGCTTTGGGCTCAAATGATATTTGATGATTGCATTTGGGATTTAGATGATTGGGCTTTGAGTTTACATTCGTATGGGCTTTGAGCTTTTATTCTATTTCTTTTGTTATCTTGGGTTTGGACTGGGACTAATTTGAGACATTGAGATGTGCTTTATTTTTATTTTATTTGGGTTTGGGCTCGGGCTCTCAATGGACTTGTTTGGTTGAGCCCAATATCGGATGAGATAATTTTAGGACAGGGTATTTCCAAATATGAAAAATAATTCTTAAGAATAGAATTGAAAATGATTTTTGGATGCTTTGTAAAATAGAAGTTTTTTAAAAAATTTAAAATATTTTTAACCTATTTTTTATCTTTTAAAATATTTTTTAAAACTTTTATTATTATTATTTTTGGATAAAATAAAAAACTACTTTTAAGAATATTCAACAAACATACCCTATACTTCCTCTTTCCCGTTTCCTTTCTCTTCGGACGTTGCAAATATTTGAGATGTAATCATCATTTTGGACTTGTAATAATAGTGCTTATAGCGTGGTTTGTCATCTTCTCCATGGTCATGAAACCTGTGTTCTGTGTTCATTTCTAGGTTGCTTTCACAGAGATGATGAGGATTCAGCCGCATGTCCTTAAAAGTAAGAATGCAGGTAGAAAAACAAGGCAAGCATCATTAATTATAGGCTGGAGAATTCTACTCACCCTCCTGCCCATTCCACCATCTTCCTTTCACCCACAAAACCACATCTTCCCTCACCTGCATGTGCATCTTCATACTCAATAATGGCTCTACTTATTTTTGCATTTTACCTATAGTTTGCTTAATTCCTTATTATCATATTATAACATAAGAAGCTTACCTATAGTTTTTCCTTTTTATTTTATTTAAATTATATTATCCAATATCATATGCAAGTCATTATCATCATAACAACAATTAAAACGTTTGTAACATTTGTAACAAAATCTTGTTTGATCGTTAAAATAGTTTGACATGTGTTTACTTTATATTTTAAATTTTAGTGCAAATAATTTTAAACAATTTGTAGCCAACATATATTTATTTGGACATTAATTTTTAAAGTTATACTTGTTTATTTTCATTTCCATTTTTTTGATTGCTGGAGTTATTCTAGATGGTTTTTATTTTTTTCAAAAATGTTTCGCCAATGCACCTTGACCTAGAAAAATAGATCAACTTGTTCGATTCCCTTATTCTGTCTACCGCAATTTTTGACCAAATTCTAATTTAGAAATTAATGAAGTTAGAATTTTTTTTCATAAAATTAATTACTATATAAATAGCCATACCTAACTTTAATGTACGTAGAAAAAGTTGTTAGGTTGACTTTCTTGAGAAAGGGCACAGGCATCCCATCGACGAAACAAATCTAATACAAGAAAACCTTCCCATCCCAAGCCTTTGTTAAGTAAAAAATTATTACATTGATTAAATATATTCTAAAGACCGGCCATGAAGACAAGTTTTTTGCCTGGGCTGTTGGTACAGTTTATCTCCCGTCCCAGCCAAGGAGCTCTTGAAAAGAAAAAGAACTCATGATTTTTATATAGAACATGACAAACCCCCTTTCAGTTAATTTTTTATCTTCTCTCCAAAAAAGGTTAATAAATATCACATAAATTAAACTAAGTCTCAAGTGATTGATTTAAACATTCAAAACCAGTATAAAGCTATTAGTCTCCATTTTCCATTTTTTTGATTGCTGGAGTTTATTCTAGATGGTTTTTAATTTTTTGAAATATGTTTCGCCAATGCACCTTGACCAAGAAAAATAGATCAAAACCATCTTGAAGAGGACTTTTGAGAGCATAGGACTAATAGTCAAAATAGGAAAATGCATTAGTGTAGTAAGAAAATTAAAGTAAAAAGGTGGAAGTTTTGAAGAAATGTAGAGTATTTCCAGGGTGGTTAAGATGACAAAAGATTAGTTAACGTTTGCTTAATCATTTGGATGTTTAAGTTAATCAAATAAACGAGAATGAGTTTGAAAAAAATTGACTAAAGTACATAATGAAATCATATATGATACACGACACAGGGGAGAGAGAGAGAGAGAGAGAGGGAAGGAGGGTGATAACATGTGGGTCAACTTTCGAGGAACCATAGTCTACATCAGTTTATCTCCCCCCTACATCAGTTTATTTCCCAGGGTCCTACATCGAGTGTGGGGCAACAATCGTCTACATCAGTTTTATCTCCCACCATCCTCCAGTTTATCTCCCGTGGTTTTTGGGCATAGCAGAACCACATCAGAAATTCCCCCACTATAAAGAACAAGTTTGTGTTATAGCAATGTCATGTGCCCGCTTATATCTTTAAGGTCTCAAATTTCAATGATTCTTTATTGATTTGTTTGAAATGTTCAGCGTGGAAAATTTACGGGGTTTTCTTCCAGCTTAATTTGCAGGGAAATTTCGATGAGGGGAAGAGCACAGAAGCAGAAAGGTCAGGAGAGAGTTCGATGGTCACCGGATGAAAACAAGAGACTTGATGAATATATGGAGAGACATGGTGAGACTAGCTCCTGGAAAAATGTCCCAACGCGTGCAGGGCTGAGCAGGAGTCCGAAGAGTTGTAGGCTAAGGTGGAACAGCAAACTGAAGCCTGGTATCAACCAAAAGCCCTTCTCTGAAGAGGAAGAAGCCACCATTATCGAACTAAAAGCAGCATGGCAATAAGTAATCAGAGTCATCCTCATTTTGTTCATCATTTTTCTAGCTATTAGGGCTTAGGTACTTAATCGAACTTGTGTTGGCTTTTCAGGTGGGCAACTATTGCAAAGCACCTGCCAGGGAGAACGGATACTGGGATCAAGAATTTCTGGAATAACCATCTGAAGAAGAAGCTTTCAAAAAAGGAGACTCCGAGCCTTGTCACTCAGACACCATGGCACCAGCTTCTTGACACTGCTGATTTGTTGACTTGTGCTTTGAATGATCCCAGGGATGAAGTCCGCAAGTTGCACTCAGATGCCAGCTTTGCATGGAATCCTCGGCATGGACATGGATTCCATCCAACAGATGAGGAGCTTCTCACTCCCCTTCTCCTCTTCCTCCTCAAACACCCAGTTTCAATTACCAGCAGACTATGGAGGACCCACAAGTTTCTACCAGGAACCCAGATGGGATCGGTTCTAGGCCTGCGAGTATTCCAAATGCAAGTTCCATTCCTGCGCCGGTTTCAGCCTCACTGGAGCCCTCCAAGGCCGATCAAGTAGTGGAGATTGTTGAGGTCACCCCAGCTGACCAAGAAATCGCCAACCGTTATTCCAGTACTTGAACCACCTCTGAAGCCTGGATCACAGACCTCCTTAAGGATAATGAGAATGGTGACGATTTAGGTTCAGAAGACATTCCACTCGCTAGTATATTCCGTCCAGAAGACATTTCAGTCGATAGTATATTTAATTAGTACACGCATGCCTACATCGATCTCCTCCATGCTCATGGATCATGTAACATAATAAATTAAGACTCTGGTTTGTGTGATCGTGTTGATAGGGTACTTAGACCCTTTCAACACAAATTAACGCTTCATTTCTAGATTGGGTTCGTGGAATGTATTGGGCTAATGATGAGTGTTTGATTTGTACGCTAATTCGCATCAACTTCATTTCTAGGTCTCTAATGCGTGCATAATGAGCCCACATGTATTTGACGGGAATACCAGATCCTCTGATCATCATCTCCAATCATTTGAATGGTTTGATGAACTTATAACAAGTGTCCCAAGTAAGTGATTCAACTCTTTTAAGTACTATCCCGCAATCACATGATTCAACCTTGGAGTTAGATTAATTTGCTGTAAGATCATGACAATTCCCAGCACAATTAATTGGGTGACCCTGACTAATTATCATACCACACCCACTTCTGTTGCTAATGAGAAAGCATATTACACGGAAGGAAAAGAGTTGTAGGATGTCGAATAGGAAAAGAGTTGTAGGATATGTCGGATACAATGATCACGGAAGGAAAAGAATTGTAGGAAGTGGGATAGGAAAAGAGTTGTAGGATATGTCGGATACTATCATTTGATAGGTATTTGTATGGTACAAGGTAATACTAATAAGACAAAAAAAAATGATTCAAGACAAAATTTAGTATAAAAGACCACTACCAAACATAGATAGGGATGCTAATGGATCGAGTTTTTTCAGGTACTGTCCGCCCTGCGGGGACGGAGTTTAAATTTATTTTAAAATTAATTTAATTTAAATTTTAAATTTAATTTAATTTAATTTTTATTTTATCATTTTTAATATATAGATAATAATAAAATAAGTTATAAAAAATATAATTATTTAATTATTTATAAAAAATGTAATTAAAATTTTTAAAAAGTAACTTTTAAAAAAAAATTAAAAAAAAAAAAAAAGTTAAACTAGGCAGGACGGGGCGAATATGGGAATTTATCATACCCGCCCCATCCCGTTTAATTTTTTAAATGGATTGAGGATGGGAATTATTTTGAATAAATGGGATAGGGTTGGGATGGGTGCGACCCGTCCCGAACCTGTCCCGTTGTCATCCCTAAACACATAATCCATCTAATTGTTCCCTAAACAAAATACATGAGATAAATAAAACAAAAACAAAGGAAGAAAGAAATCTAAAAATTCAAAACAAGCCTCACTACAAGAAAATTGACTTTTAGCGACAAAATATTTTGTCACTGAAAGTCTAAATTTCGTCTACAAAAACATTCCCCAACGAAAATTCTTTCGTGCCTTGTTCGTCACCCTAGACCCGTCGCTAAAAGTTTCGTGACAAAAATCTTATTTCGTCGCCCAAAGTTTTCCTTGATGAAATAAAATTTTGTCATTGAAGGTGTTTTCCAACGAAATATTTCATCGACAAAAGTAAGAATTTTTGTCACAAAAAAAATAAAATTTGTCCCAAAAGTCGTCAATATTTAATGCCGACGAATTTTATTTTTATTGCCAAATATTTTTGGTAACAAATTAATTTCGTCGGTGATAGTCTACCGTCTTTGTTAGTTGTCTTGGCCACGCCCCAGGCCTTCGCCATTCACCCATAGTGCTAGCTCACCCGTCAAACATGTGACCAAGCTCTATTACCACTTGTAGATCGAGGTGCTCCGTACTTCCCAGTGGGTCACTCATCCTAAGATTTCTTTGACTGCAGCACGCTTAACCACAGAGTATTTTATGACAAGGCCCCCATTTATCCTGAAAACCAATTGGTGATCAGAATTGGGACCTTATATTATTTAAGGTTACTCTCCATAGTTGACATGAATTTGACTTGAACTCAATTATACTCAACCCAAAATCATGAAAGGGTGTTAGATTCAAGTCATATTGACAAGTCATATCAAATTTTGTCACCTCTAAACAAACCTAATGTTGAATGAGAACAAATTAGAGGACTATAGTTTATTAATAGCTAGAATAAATTCAATTCCAGACTTATGGATTAAAGTGATAAATTTGAAATATAAAATAAAAGTATAATTGAAAGACAATGTTAGGAGAATGCCAAAGTGTAATACTCATATTGACATTAATAAAATAATGATCAAAATGAAATTAGGATTCTACATCATTTTTTTTTCTTTCCCTTTCTCATCTATTCCAAACAAAAATATCAAACATAATGAAATACTATAAATATAAATCATATAATAATTTATGATATATTTCAATTATTTTTATAATTACATTTGTTTTAAATATTTGATTAAAAATGCATACAAGTATAAAAACTCCTTTACAAGTTAGTAGCCATAGAAGTTACTATTTTGCGGTATAATTTAAGATTTTATTCTTAATAACTAATCAATTTTGATAAATTAGTAATTAATAATTAAAAATAATAAATATATAATTGATCAATAAAAAATAAAATAACCAATTATTAATAAAGATGTGGTTGAAAACTTTTAAAAAAACTTTATATTTATATAGAATTTCATATGTGCTATATATATCAAACATTTTTTATTTTGTAAATATGAAAATAGAGCTAGGCATATAGTACTTACAATATATTATATCATATAATATTTAACTTATACTTATTTATTTATTAATAATATATGATATCTTCGTACACATAAATAATATTTGGAATTTTATGTAGGTAGAATGTGTTTATAGATACTAGACAATTTATTTGAGAAAGTTAATTCTGACCAATTATTTAAAAACCAAGTAATAATTAAAAAAAAAATCTATTAATTTAAACTAGGTGTTAGTATAAATTTACTTCTTGAGTGGATAAGGTATGATTTTGAATAAATTTACTTATTCATAGCTAACATAAATTTAATACTACATTGGACTTGTATGGGTAACTTTTACCTAATATAATAAAAATCATTTAGTAGTATTTATGTATGTGTAGCACCATATAATAATATTGAAATTTAAATAAATTTATATCATAGGATGTAATCTTACATATCTTGGATTATCTATTGTTATTATTTATATATATATAAATATAAATAACATATTACACTATAAATATTAATTGCTTAAATAATTACATTTTTGTTATTTCATAACAATACTATTATTACATAATAGAACATTTAAATTTAAATAAATCTACATTCTAGTATTTAATTTTGTGGATCCTTAATTTTTATTATTATTTATACAAATAAAATATTATAGTATAAATATTAAGTGTCAACAAATATATATTGTATTATTTCATATTATAAATAATCTACTTATTTATTAATATTCTTTATTAATATCACAATTTAATAATATTATTTGGTGACAAAATTACTCAATTTGTCAGGAAATAATATAACTACCGACGAAACCATTTTGTAAGCAAAAATAGATAAAAGGTTGTAACTTTTAGTGAGGAAATTATTTTCATCACCAAAAATTATAATTAGTGATAAATATTTTCGTAGGGAAATAGTTTATTTTTGTCACAAAAGTGTTTGCGCCAAAAAAAAAACGCCAAATTTTCCCGCCACATCTTTTAGCGACAAAAATTTCAAATTCGTTAAGAAAAGTTTGTAGAAAATTGGCATTATTGACAACATCTAAAATTTCATCGGTAAAAGTTACTTTTAGCGACAAAATTAGAATTCGCCCCTAAATTTTTGTCACGAAAAGTACATTTTCTTGTAGTGCCTCTAGGCAACTTCAATTTACCCAAAAAGACGACTTGATTGGGCAACAAATATACGTAATGGAGAATTGGCACGGGCAAGCCAAGATAGAATAAGATGAAAATGGTCTGGTCTACAGGTGGAGGTCAAAGCAAATTAGGGTTCAGCTGTCAAGTTATATGACAAAGTCTTCTTAAGAATCGTGTATATTTAAATAAGGAATTGCATGCTCCCTCTCTATATGAAAGAAAGTATCCCTATTAATATTTATTTTAATAAAAAGTATTATAAATTTGAGGAATATTGACATTAGAACCAATAATGAAAATCAAGTCATAATATTGATATATTTTTTATCAAATTCCTATGAGCGCTTTGTAAATATAATGATGTACATTAGAAATAATCTCTTTATAGAAAATGTTAAGGCAACCTTAAACACAAAAAGGTTGAAAAACAAAGTGTGTAATCATAAAAATTTAAAAAAAATCTCGTAGTTAGAATGAAAATAGAAAAATAAAATAACAAAGGAAATAATAGGTGTTTCAATTGTTGTATAAGAAATTTTGCAAAATATAAAGGGAGTTCTTTTCCATTTTAAACTTTGGATGTAAGTTTTAATACCGAACTAAATAAATTGTTATTTTTTTATTCTTCTTCTTTTATTTTCTTTGTCTTATTTTTCTTTTTTATAGAAAAAAGAGAAAAACTCACTTCATAATTAAAAAAAAAAAAGTTTTTCTTTCATATTTAATATTCATTGGGTATATTAAATAAAAATAAAGATGAATCATAATATTATATAGGGGGAAATCAAAATTCCAAGAACAACGGGGTTTCAGTTTCCATGAAAATGAATAATATATAGGTCGCAATAATGATTCATCAAACAATTTTTCTTCTCACTAAGCAAAGCAGAAGTGACCATTCCAAGCCTAACCCACATGGGTTGCGTTGAGCTTACAAGCCATGAACCCAACCTAGGTCAAGCCCAACGTCGGATCCCTTTTGTATGTTCGGGTCGTGTCAGGTTCGGCCATGGAATATGTGTCCAACGCAGCCCAGTATTTTTGCATTATGGCTCATTCTGGTTTGATTACGCCGATGTAATATGACTTTGGGGTGTTTGTAGGATCCATCATGTAAAAATGTAAAAATGTAAAAATGATTTGTTTGGTAACTGTTTCTTAAATACTTTTCAGTTTTTCAAGAAAAAATATGTTTGAAAACTAAAAATTAGAAAATTATTTTTTATTCCTAAAAATAAAAAATAAAATGTTTTAAAAATACATATTTTTTAATTCTTTTATTGTTAATTGAACAAATTAATATTATTAGATTATTATATTATTATATTCATAGGAAAATAGTAGAAGGGCAATATCCTATGTCCTACCCTCACACAAATGCACCAAAAGTATATATATAAAACAATAATAATAAAATTAAAATAAAAAATATAGAATCACTACATCAACAAAATTTACCATTTGTAACTGCAAAGGGGGTAATTTAGGTTTGTTTGCGTGTTGGATTTTATTTTTTATTTTTTATTTTTGAATGAATCCTAGGCTTTAGTTATATCATGGGTTAGATTATTTAAGAGTGGGATTGGTGAGTTTTAGGCAAAAAATAATTTATTTGAAACAAAAATCCGTAAAATAAATTCCCTCCTAAAATAATTTTTAAACTACTGCTTCTCGTCCATGTCATAAGACCATAATTGATAACTACGATTTGAATATTTTTAAAAATAATCAAAACAATAATTATCAATTACGACTTTAACCAACTAAAGTTTTGAACATTTTTTTAAATGGTTAAAATTGTAGTTTTCAACTATCGTTTTAAATATAAACTTAAGATCATAATTAGTATTACGGTTTTGAAGATTTTACTAACTACAATTTGATGTTTGAAAAAAAAAATTCAAATTACAATTTTATGTTTTAAAAAAATTCAAAACTGTAGTTACTAGCCACAGTTTTTATGACTAAAAAAAAAAAAAATTCCAACGTACGTAAATGGCTGGTTGGTTGAAATACGTTAGTTTGAAAATTATATTGGTTGAAGATCTATTTTGTGGATTTTTTTTCAATCATCTATCAAGTGCTTCAAAAGCATTATAAGTGATTTTTCAACTTTTATAATGTCGTGTTTACACGTCTAAGTTAAAATGTTTTTAAGGTAGAATTGTTTTCTAAGTGCATTGTCACCCCGACTTTTACTTTAGGATATTTGAACTTTAATGATTTAATTGAATTGGGCTTTGGTTATTGATTTGAGTTTGCTGGTTGATGTTGGGCTTGGGTCTAAATTGCATTATTTTTGGGCTGAGTTTGATTTTCATATGGCTTTGGGCTCAGATGATATCTGATAATTGTATTTGGGATTAAGATGATTGGGCTTTGAGTTTACATTTATATGAGCTCTGGGCTTTTACTCTATTTCTTTTGTTATCTTGGGTTTGGACTGGAACTAATTTGAGACATTGAGATAGGCATTATTTTTATTTTATTTGGGTTTGGGTTTGGGTTTGGGCTCGGGCTCGGGCTCTCAATGGACTTGTTTGGTTGAGCCCAATATCGAGGCATTTGACAGCACACAAGATCATTTTAGGACAGGGTATTTCCAAATAAAAATAGTTTTTAAGAATAAAATTGAAAATGATTTCCCTGATGCTTTGTAAAATAAAAGTTTTTTCGAAAGCTTAAAATATTTTTAACCTATTATTTATCTTTTAAAACATTTTTTAAACTTTTATTTATAACAATTCATTTTAATCATTTTTTATATTTGTGTAATTATTTTTTAAACAACCCTTAAAAAAAAACTACTTTGAAAACATCTTATTTTTTATTTTTAATAACAAAATTTGTTTTATTTCTTTGATTTCTAAACATTTTTTTTTCCATAAAATAAAAAACTACTTTTAAAAATAGTCAACAAACATACCCTACTACACTTCTTCTTTCCCATTTTCTTTCTCTTCAGATGTTGTAAATATTTAAGACGTGATCATCATTTTGGACTCGTGATAATAGTTCTTATAACGTGGATGAGATTCCATGAGTTTAATTACTAAATTGAATTACATATGTATTTTTTATTTCATTTGTTTTTTACATCCACTTTCCTCAACTCTTAATCGAGTGAGAGTTTTACTAACTTTAAAGCGTGAACCTTAAGCCTTTAGTATGCACTCTCGGATTCCAAGGTTCCAATGAACCTTTACAAATACTTCAAGTGATCTATCTAACTTAAAAACACCACTTATAAAATGAATTCTCCAATCCTAGTATAACAAGTAAAACTAGGAAGGATAAGAATAAATGCATTTGTAAGAGTTTTGAATAAGAGAAAAAGTTAGTTTAGCAATTTGAATGTAGTGAGTCTTATATACATAAATGTTCTTAAACACTTCAATTTATATGTTTTCAGTTCAAAATCCTCAAAACCCTAAAAAAAAAAAACAAATTATCGCTTGGCCAATCGATTTGACCAATTCACTAGCCATTGAGGTTCAAGACCACAACCAGTTGAGCAACTAGTTCAAACACATTACTAAATAGAAGAGAGTATACAAAAAGCACCCCAACAGATCAAGCTCAATTAACTCAATCGGCCTCTCCCCTACCTCAATCGATTACACTATAAAGTGTATAAATGACTCCAAATCAAGGTTAGGAACCTTGGGTAACATGTGCTCAATTTCAAATAACCCTTTAAAGCGAGTTTAAGAAGAATTAGGGTTAGGATTTCATCAAAATCATGAAATCATCTAATTTTAAGAAAATGTGATCTATTTAAGTTTAATGAGAGATTATTTTTGAAATTTCTAGTACATAAAAAATTCATAACTCAAATGCACTAACAAGAATCAAACTTACGAACAATCCTAGATCTTCTTAAGTTTTTAAAAAGCTCAAGTTCTCAAGGTATTAATTTTCTTTATTTGCTTGAACTTTTTTCAAATTTTCAAGAATACCTAAAATAATTAACTCGACTTGAACTATTAGGAACCTTAACCTTATTTTGTAATCATCAAAACTTGATTAGAATAATCATTAACCTAATAATATATATAGACAGAGAGAAAGAAATGAAGAAGTTAAAAGAAAATAAGAAATATATTTAAACTTAATATTTTTCTTACATTTTTTTCAACTTACTTTTCACTTTTTTTTCTTAAAAATGAAGAAATTAAAATTTTATAAGTTTCTAAATAATTTTCATCCTATTTTATTTTCCTTCATCTTATTTATTTTTCCTCATGGAGGAATAGAAACAAAGAAAAAATATAATTTTATTTTCTTCTAATTTTTCCTTTCCCAACTTCCCACTTAAAGATTTTTTTCCAATAAAAAAATTCACAATGTAACTTTTCTCACACTATTTTTTTTTCTACCTATTTTACCATCTTTATTTCATACCTCAATCATTTCTACTAACACACCAATTAAAAAAGCCAATGGAAAAACCTATCATTGTCTTATTATATTAGATGACTTGAAAAGCTTAATCAACACAATAATTTCACATCATAAAAAACATTATTATAATCAAAGGAAAATGATAAAAGAACAATGTCCTAAGTCTTACCCTAATGCCAATGCACCCAAAGCAAAATATATACATATATATAACAATATTAACAAAATAAAATAAATATATAGAATCACTTCATACAATAAAATTTACCATTTTTAACTATACCTTTCTCAACTACAAATGGGCAATTTAGATAAAAAGGAGCTTTGTTATAATATCAACTTTTTTCCTACTTATCCATTGAAGCAAACTTGAGCATCTATCAATGGCAACTACACATGCAAATATGCATAAAAATGGAGGATTAGTTTGCTTGAATTGAATTTCACCCCTCCCAAAATATCACTTATGTTTAAGTAAACTACTCTTTAATCATAGGTTTTACGTTACGTAACGATATCTATCTACGGTTAATTACTTGGACAAATGACCTTAATTTGTGATTATCGATTACTTGTTATAGCTAATGACCAATCTTTTCTTGAAAACGTGTTAGAAACTCTTTGTCATTCACCAAAGAAAATACAATAAAACATTATGCGATAAAAGTTAATTTTCATTAGTGATGTTGATTTAAGTGAACCTCAAAAAATCACATTTTTTGGGCTTATAAAATATGGTAATTAAAACTACCTATTATCAATTTCTTTGCATTTCCATATTATTTATATATACATAATTTTTTTAAGGCATTTCCCATAAAATCTTAAAAAGTTATAAGGTTATGTTTGGTTTTCAAAAAGTACCAAGGAAAGAAAAAAAATATATCAAAGAAAATGATTTTTGTATGTTTGGTTGTCTTATGAAAAATACCAAAAAAAAAATTCAAATATAATTAAAATTAGTAAAAATTTATGCATCTTCAAATTATTTAATCTTTATATTAGTAAATTAAAATTAGTGAAATGAGTTTGAAGGAACATAAAAATAAAAATAAAAGAATAAAAGAATAAAAATAAAAATAAATTTATTTTTTATTTTCTTTTACTTTTTCTTTCCTTCTGTTTTTTCTCCCCATTTTCTTTCCCCTACATTTTCCCTCAAATTTTCTAAAATCAAACATAGTCTTAGTTAAATTAGTGAAAATATTAGGGAAAAGGGAGAAAAGGAAGGAATTCAAATTCTTTATTAGGTTTATCTTAAAAATTATGAAAGACAATTAAATATAACAAAATTTATTTAAAATTTCATATATTTATATAAAAACAAAAAACAAAAAGTAAATTTGTAAAAATACTTAAGAAAAAATTATTGAATTTGAAATAAAATTTTATTTTCTTTCATTTTTAATTTTATTGAAGGCTTTGGTTACTATAGCTTTTTTTTTTTTTTTCTAAAATAAAAACTTTAGTGGAAGTCAAAGTCATAATTTTCAAACCACGATACAGTTCTACTAAAATTTTCACTAAACATAAAATAACTTTTGCCAAAAGAAAAAGTAGAGTTTTTATGAAAAAAATTATATATTTTTTTCTTCCATGTAATGTTTAAAAAAACTCATAACCTTTTTTTAATAAAATTAATTAAATAAATATAAAAACTCTATTAAACTTAAAAAAGAACTTTCGACTTATAAAATTAAGATCAATGACTTAAAAATCTTTTTTCGAAGCTAAATCTTGTCTTTTAATTAACCAACTTCTTAGGGTAAAAGAAGCTATGACTTTCCAATTCTAGAGCTCAAATATAGTAAAATCTCCTATTCTTTTAATACTAATCTCCTTGGCCTAATCTTCAAACAAATAAAACCTCCCCTTCTCCCACATATTAATATAAAAAAATTTATTTGAGGGAAACTTTGAATCGGGTAAAGGGAATCAAAGGAAGTCCAACTCCAAGGACCCCATCCAAGGAAAGCAAAAGTTACAAGAAAATCATGCATTTTCTACTTGTTAGTTAGTTTGTTGTCGAAGAGATTTGTGAATGATCAAAAATTAGAAGTGGCTTGCAAAAGCAAACAATGAGGTAAGATACAAGAAAAAGACCAAGCAAACTCTACTATCCTTTTAACTCCCACATTGACTATTGTAGAAATGATGTCATTTGTGGGTTGTCCACCACTTGGTTTAGTCAAGGACAAGGCTGGCTCAATAATATTGGTAAAAATCATCCCATATTTTAGAGGGAAAATCCATGGTATGGATCTCATTCATCTTTTAAATTTGGCTCGATTAAAGCATATGATAAAATTTAAATTGTTAAATAAAAATTAAAATATATATATATAAATAAATGAGACCAATACACAAAATAATAAAATTAAGATATAAAGTAATAAGACTATATATAAGATAAGAAACAACAAGACCCTGCTTATATATTTTTTATCATTTGATTGATTTACCTTTTTGATAGTCCCTTTGGTACCCATGGCAACTCCGGTTTAAATGATTTGTAGATTAAATTTTTGAAAATTGAGTGAGTTTATATTAAGTCAGTATTTTTTTAAACAATTGAGAAAATAATTTGACATATTTAACCTTCGTATGAAAAAATCTTTTAAATGTTAAAAATAGCATTTAGAAGTGAAATAAACTTTATGAACCATTGAAATAGAATTTGTGAAGTGTGGTTTTAATTTCCAACATAATTTATCTATATTTGAGATAGACATGGAGACTCCTTTGAGGAAAGCAAATTTTATTTAATTAAATTTTTTTAAATATCATATTTATTTCTATAAGTCATGTCATATTTACCAAAAAAAAAAAGGAAGGAAAAATGTTTTTTTTTTTAATGAAAATGCTTTTAACAATAAAAATACAAACTTATTTATTTTTACATTTTTAATAATGAAAGAACCAATTTATACTTTTGACTTCACAAACCAACATGTAATTTATTTATTTATGTATTTGAATTATGCCTCCATTTTCAATGAGATTCACTTTTGTTCAAACCCATTCCATCTTATTTTATAATTAGGAAGGAAACTCTGAATTCCCTACTCATACTCTTTTTGGGTCAACTAAAATCCAACCAACTTTATTATCTTTGAAAACCCAACAAATACTTAGAATAAATAAATAAATCAAATACCAAGAAAAGTAAAAGTTAATAGTACCATTGAGTGATTAAAAAAGAATTAAAAATACTTTACAATACTTAAAAACAATTTTGTTTTAAAAGTTATCATTTGGCAAAACTTTAAAAAATCATAAATTCATTTTAAGCGATTATGGTGTTTGACTGTAATTGAATCAATTTTATTACGCTTCGTTTGGGATGTTGGGAGTCAAACTCCTCGTTAAACTTAGGGGGATCGAACAAACCGATCAATTCACGGAGATTGAAGAGGACAATGCCCTTTAGAGAATTTTTTTTTATATGATGAATAATGAATTTGTCTCATTATAAATTTAACCCTATTATGCTTTTAAGGTTTTCTATAAAACGTGATCATAATTGAGAGGATTTTTTGAAAGCTTCATCATCGTACTCCTTTTATTAGTGGATTGTTGAGTATAGGTGCACTCTGTGGACACAGGGTTGATATTGATCACTAAACCACGTTAAAATCTTGTGTTTTTCTTAATTTTCTACTCACATATGTAAGTGATCTTAGTTAACATATTAATATAACACTTAAAAGTGTTTCTTCTTGATATCATCTTGTTAACATATCAAAAGAAAATTATTAAATCAATATTTTCTATTTATATCTAAATATTAATTAATTTTTTTGTAAAAGCATATATGATAGAAATATTATTAAAAAATACTACAATCTAAAAATATTTTCATCAAAATCAATATATTCTTAATGTTTAAATTAAGTTGAAGAAGGTGAATTTGATCATTTTAATATTAGTAAAATTTGGAAAAGTCCATAGTAGTTGTAATGTGATTAAGTTTTAACCATTATAATTTACATCCCAATAATATAATTAATTAAAAAAAATTCAGAGTCAATCAAAATGCAATATATGAATCATGATGAGCACCTAAAAGAGATTTTGGTTGACTTTTGAGTGTGGTCAAGTCTACACTTGAATATTATTATTATTATTATTATTATTATTATTATTATTAGTATTATTTGGCTGCTTGCAATAACTTTTTCTTTTACTCTTGTTTTATTATTATACTTTTAATATTATTTCTAAATATGGAAATTCATAGTGATTTTTAAAAGGGAAAAAGTATAATTTATATTCAAAATTTATTGCCACTAAAGTTCATAATTTACTCTTTTTTTCAAAGGGCTTGTCATCTATTATTTCATAATGGATGTGTACTATTAATTGTGATTCATGATTATTAGTATGGATTTTGTTTGGTTTAGTCATATATGAAGAAATGAAAAAGTTGAAAAAAAAAATTGTTTTAACCGTCCAAGTTATATTTTGTATAGTTTTTTTATCAATTAGAAGTACAAGTCTCTTTCGTTTTATTCATAAACAATATTATTTATACAGGATTGACTTGCTACACTATGATAAAAGATCTTTTAAAAAGAAATTAAAATTTAATATGTTAATCAAATCATGCAGACATATGATCAAAAAAATAAATAAAAAGATTATTTTTAACGTGATTCGACAATCAATATGATTTTTACGTTCACAAAGTTTATTAATATTCAAAAATCCACTAATAAAAAAAAACGATAATGCTTACAATAATGGAACTCTTGAAAAACACTTTTCAATTATGATCACATTATTTAAAAAAGAAAACCCTCAAAACATAAAATAATTAAATATATAATAGGGTAAACTTATTATTCATCATATATATAAAAATAAATAAATAAATTCCAAAGGGCACTCTCCGTTCAACTCCCATAAGTTGATCGAGCAACTCAATCCTAACTAACTCAATAGAGTTTGACTTTCGACATCTTAAGCAAAGCACAATAAAATTAATTTCAACTTTACAATCTAACATAATATTTTTTTAAAGAAACTCAACATAAAACTCGTAAAATCTCCCTAAATTTACAACATATAAATCAAGTCCAACCCAAATTTAATTATTAATATAAGTTCAAGTTTTGAAATATTTATGCATATATATATATATATATATATATATATATGAGAATCCAAGGCGGCTATGGCTCAAGGGAGACAAGGACTAACAACCATGATCTAAAGACGGAACAAACAACCAAAAAAAATAATTGCAGTGTGCTTTGATTAATCAAGAACTTAACAAAAGATCTGGTCTAAAAGTTTTGGTTGGTGAGAGGGAGATGAACTGTGCCAATTGCCATCAGTTAGAGATTGCTTTCACCCGAAAGATCGTAATTAATTAATAAACTAATCTTGATGATCTTATAGTGATAGATGAGAGTTGAATTAGATGAGACTCGGTGATGGCCTTTTTAGATCTATTTTTAGTGTAATGAAACTTGTTTTGGAGCTTGACTGCATGGACAACGGTTCCTAACGAAGAATTGTCCAGTTATTTATTTATGATCTGTGCCATTTTTTTCTGGGTTTGATTTGTTTATTGGGTTATCAGAAGTTTGGTCATGGTGGGCAATACCTAATGACATTGAATATTTAGAAATATGATCAAAGAAGCTTTGAATATAGATATCAACTTTCCATCCCTAGCAATCGTACCAAAAAGACTAAATTTTGTCCTGGGTAAAGATTAGTTAGAGGACAAATATTTGGACTTACGGTTATTTTTTATATGGCTTAACTTTGATTTTTAATTACAAAAGAAGTAGAGATTATTTTGGATTATATCTAAGATGAATAAATGTCAACTATGATTTAATTTTATTACTGAGAATTATAATTTAAAAATATTTTTATTAGAGATAAAAATAATTATAATATTTTTATTTAAATAAAAACCTGGTTCTCATGGGTCTTCGATAGTAGATGGCTTATGATTGAATAATGTTCAAAACTTTATTTCATCTTCAAATATTATTTTTAGCATTTAAAAAGTTCTCACGCATATGACGTTGCATGAAAATGTGCATGTGCATGCATGTTGCTTAAGAAATCTGATGGGTTTGTTTTTAAGTTGAAGACAGATTCATGGTATTTTGGGTTTGACTTCAAATCTGAATTTAAAAGCCTTCTTTTTGGAATCGAAGGTTTGAATTTAAATTTTGTTAACCAAATCACACACATATAGACCGACAAAAATAAATAAGAATATGAGACATGATTTAATGATTAATATGATCCATGTGTTCACCGAATGCACCAAATCCACTAATCAAAGAAAAAGAAAGAATGCAATTGTGAAACTCTCAAAAAACCTCTCAATTACGATCGCACCTTCTAAAAAACAAAACTCTAAAATATAAAATAGTTAAGTATACAATAAGGATAAACTCGTCATTCATCTCATAAAAAAAAATTCTTTAAGAGCATTGTCTCCTTCAACCCTCCGAGTTGATTGGGCAATTCAACCCTAGCATCCTGAGCCAAAAACAACAAAATTGATTCGGGATTCACAATCCAACAAATTTAATAAAAATAAAAGAAAATAAAAAATATATTTAAATTAATAAATTATTTTTAATGCTTTTTCAAAATATATATATATATATAAATTAAATAAATTTAAAATGTATAAGTTTTTAATCATATTTTATTTTCTTTCGCATTTTAATAGTAATATAACTTTAACAAATTTAAATTATATTGTATAGGTTTGGAGTGTAAGATATAATTTTGAATGTAATTTTAGTATAATATTTTTTGACAAAATATTATTGTGGGCTTCTCTCTTTAATTTTTGGATGGTGAAAAATAAATATCACTAACTTTCACTAAACTAGTTGTGAAACCAAGGTTTGGTTAATCTTGATTTTGATGATAACAAAACAAGATTTAGAACTAATAATTATATTTCAAGTGTGATTAGGTAAGATGATTTCCAAAGTGGTAATCACAAAGACAAATCAAGCCAAGGAGAACTCATGAAAAAGAAGACCACCTCAAAGAGAAGTGTTTTTCAAGATCCAAACTTCATAAGATCTCTTTGTAAGGTTGTTGGTGCACTAGGACTTTTATGCATTACATTCTTTACTTATGCACCAAAATCATCCAAGAGTTATTTTGTTTTAAATATTTTAAGAATTGGATGATTTCATGTTTTCAACTAAAATCTTGTATTAAATGTCTTTCAAACTTGTTTTAAAAGGTTTTCAGTTGAAAAATGTGGTTATTGAACCAAAAAATGGCTCAAGGGGTTGAATCGGGTGAGGAACCGGTCGACCTTAAGCTCAACCGGTCGAGGTCCGGGTCAACCCCCAGCTCAACCGGTCGAGGTCCGGGTCGACCCACAGCTCAACCTGTCGAGGCCCGGGTAGACCCCCAGCTCAATCGATCGAGGGTGCAAAAAACTTTCTCTTTCTTCCAGAACGGTTGCTCAACCGGTTGAGGTCCGGTTGAGGCCCAACGATCACCTACCAAGCATTAAATGCTAACGGCTAGTCAACCAGTCGACTCCTAGCTTGACAGGACGAACCCCCAAACGGCTAGTTTGGTTTTTCTCTTCTATAAAAAGGCTCCAATCTTCATTGTTTAAAAAGCTTAACCTTCTCAAATCTTTCTTGATTATATTTGAGTCTTGAAAGAGTGTTTTTTTAGTGCACCATTGTTCTAAAACTTGCATATCCTTAGTGCACCTTTCAATCCTAGTTTTCTTGTATCATTTGAGCTTAAAGTTCTTATGCTACGATTTTTGTGAGATCATTTATTTGTAAACCTTTGAGAAGAAGTTTCTCAAGAGTGTGGTATCTCTTGAGAAGTGTAAAGGGTGCTTGGAGCCAAAAGTCCAAGAGGGTGAATTGGAACCATAATCCAATTGTATTGCTTGAAGGCTTTGTTTGGAAGTTTTGAATTAGTGGAACCTCAAGCTCGAGATTGAAGCTAAAGGAGAGTGGATGTAGGCCGGGTTGCGCCGAACTACTATAAACTCTTGTGTTTGTATTCTCTCTTCCCTACTCTTTAATTTATATGCAATTGTCTTTATATTGCTTATTATATACTTGCATGTAATTGTCTCTTACATTCACTTGTTTAAATTTCCGAAAAGAGACCATCACCCTATTCACCCCCCCTCTAGGGTGATTACCATAGGTTGGATTAGCCTAATTTTCCTAACAATTGGTATCAGAGCAAGGCTTCTTGTCTAAGACTTAACCATCTAAAAAGTAATGGTTAATCCATCAAACTCATCTCATATGGAAAGTTTTTCAACCACCCGACCTCAACTTTTCACGGGAACCGATTATCCCTATTGGAAAACCAAAATGATTTGGTTTCTCCAATGTATTAATCTTGATTTATGGGATGTCATTGAAGATGGTCCCCACATTCCTTCAAAATTAGAAAATTGAGTGATGGTTTCAAAACCTAAGTATGAATGGGATGAACTTGATAGAAAGAAAGTTCAATTAAATGCCAAAGTC